>NC_083875.1:53626837-56026837 GCF_032452875.1 Bos javanicus | reverse complement strand
ACAAACAAATGCAAATACTTATAGACCCCAAACCATGTGGCATTGGATTATGAATAGAAGTGATATGTGTTACATAAGGGTTAGGCTTTTAAGAGCTGACGTACAACCCTCTATCTCTCTCTTTTTGTTCCATAATGATCCAGAAGGTTGAAATGATAGAGATACAGAATGGAAGCAGCATGGTTTGCTGAGTCACTGTAGAGAGGAGAGTTGCTATGAGGGGTACTCTGACTTATATCACATTTTGCATGCACAAGAAAGAAATCTTTGTTTTATTAAACCACTGAGATTCCCAGGTTTGTTTATCATAGCATAATCTAGCCTATGCTGACAAATATAATTGGCTTCTATGGTAATAAACAAATCCATAACCTGTAGTACTAAGTAACCATCTAAACTGTAGTCATTTGGATCTGATTTGCATGAATATTAATTCTTTTAAACAAGAAAGGAAAATTATGATAGTCCACAGACTTGATACCTTTAGAAAAGCCACTTGTTCATTAATTTTTAATGAGTAACATTCATTATTATGAATTCTTTGACAAGACTTTGATTTTGGGGGGTAAATGATGACCATAATTAAGCTTCTCATAATGAACACAGCAATTTTTAAACAGTACAATTTATATAATGTTTCTCCTCTGGGAGGCTTAGTTTTCTTAATAAAAGGGAGCAGTGGATGTATGACTAAGTTTTCATAATGCATGAGGGTTTCTGGTCATGATTACATTCATCTCTACTTCCATTCATGCATTCACTGCATCGATACATATTCTTTCTGCACTCTTTTGCAGGACTGAGTTTTACTCAGTCAAGACTGAATTTTTAAAAAAGGAGGTATAATTTAAATACATTCTAGAATGCTGGGTTACAGGCAATGTAACTTTTTCCCTCAGAAGTCTTTCTTGTTATCATTGGCTTAATGGCTTTATTTATCTATATAGTTTAAAATCTTTTCAATTGTTATTCATTTATACGTTAACAAATGTATAAACATATACCATAAAGTCAATCATCAATTAAAATACTAAACCTATTTTTTAGTAGCATTTGATTTCAAGAAAAAAAAGAATAAAAACAGAAATGTCTCCTGTTTACTCCAATGGAGAAGCCCTGATGGGTTACATCTTACTGTAGATCACAGCAAAAAATGTTTGCTAGATAATGCTTATCTACACAAAATAAACTTTTTGTAGTTTCCTAGTGGAATTATTCTGGAAATTATTAGTACGATTGCATTGCTCATCTAATCTGCAGTAAAAACAAAAAGGAACTGACACATTTGAAGGAAAAGAGGCTCCAATTAGGCAGGATACAGTTGACATTAACCCATTGCTTTCCCTTTGTCCTACCAAGTCTAAGGTTAGATGTCAAACAGCATTTTGAATTGCAATGGATTTTGCAAAGTTATTATTTTCATTCACTGTTTCCTCTAGGTAAAGTTTGATTCCTTTTAAGAACTTTTACTAGTAGTAACCTTCTCTGCTCTCAATGTATTATTAAAATCTTTATTTTATCTACACTGCCTTGCATTCCTGGTGACCTTAAGCCTACTCTATTTTTTCTCATAGTACTTTTCAATTAAAAATTACTATACATTTACTATCAGTTCAGTTCAGTCACTCAGTCGTGTCCAACTCTTTGAGACCCCATGAACCTCAGCACGCCAGGCCTCCCTGTCCATCCCCAACTCCTGGAGTTTACCCAAACTCATGTCCATTGAGTCGGTGATGCCATCCAAACATCTCATCCTCTGTCATCCCCTTCTCCTCTCGCCCTCAATCTTTCCCAGCATCAGGGTCTTTTCAAATGAGTCAGCTCTTTGCATCAGGTGGTCAAAGTATTGGAGTTTCAGCTTCAGCATCAGTCCTTGCAATGAACACCAAGGACCGATCTCCTTTAGGATGGATTGGTTGGATCTCCTTGTAGTCAAAGGGACTCTCAAAAGGCTTCTCCAACACCATAGTTCAAAAGCATCAATTCTTCTGTGCTCAGCTTTCTTTACAGTCCAACTCTCACATCCATACATGACTACTGGAAAAACCATAGCCTTGACTAGACGGACCTTTGTGTACTTACTATATTTGCTATCTATTGTCACTAAGGGATATAAGTTCTATAGGGGTAATGGTTTTTTAATACCTTTGATTCATTACTGTAAACATTGGCACATAGAAGATATTCAATAAATATTCTCAAGTGAATGAATGGATGAAAGTTTCCCTAGTTCAATAAAAAAATATTCTAAGACTTATTTTCCAAACGTCTCCTATTCCCCTTCCAAATTCCATTTTGCCTCTGGCAAGTTGTTCTAGAATTCCATTCATTCATCAGCCCACCTTGTCAGCTTATTACATGACTGACCTGCTTCACAAGTGTCAATTTCTTGGACTCTGATCAATGTATCCTTCTTTTGGCGTGATGTCTTTGCAGACAGAAGATCTAGGTAATTTTCCATGTGTGTTCCTGTGGACAGCCCTGACCAGAAATTGTAAGGTCTTAGGGGGAAATTTTGGTGAACATTATAAATTTTAATTGAAATTATTTAAAAACCTATTTTAAAAGTTATTTTTGAAAGATTTTGTTGGGAAAGGTAATACATGCAATAGTGTGATTTAGAAAATAAGAAAATAAAGTCACCCGTAGTTCTACTATGAGATGAATCCAGAGTTCATATTTTAAATTACATTATTTGTTATTTTTTTCTATAACTGAACTAACCACTTAGGTTAAAACCAATCAATCACTACATAAAAACAGAATTCAAGTGCTCATATTTTTGTAAATGCTCATGATTGCTTTTCAATCAATATGGACTTGCATGATAAACTTCTACCAACCAAACACTAAGCAATTATTTAAGATGCCTACATGACTTGAGCTAATGCTCAGGTAACCAACTTGTCCCAGTTTGCTTGCAAGACCATGACAGAATCAGCTATTGCATCCTTCAAAGCTTACAGGTGAAAACAGATAAAAAATGATGCTGGGAATTAGGAAAAGGAGAGTGTTTTGTAAACAAAGGACAGACTTGCAAAGACTTCTCTGACTCTAAATCACTATTAAACAAGTTGAACTTGTTTGTATAGAGAGCTCGTAATGATAAAAAATAGCTTGGTGTGGAAATGAAAGCAGAGAAAGTTAAGAAAATCTAAATTTAGGCCAAATTCATCCCACTGTTCAGTACTGGTAGGATGACCAACTATTTTGGTTTCCCTAAGACTAAGGAGTTTCTTGAGATGCTGATCTTTCAGTGCTAAAACCAAGACAATACCAAGCAAACTGGAATGAGTTGGCTACCTGAGCAGTATTTCGTTAGGTAGTTATCTTAAATAATTGCTTACTGTTTGGTCAATAGAGGTGTTATCATGAAAATCTCTATGATTAAAAAGCAACATAAAACAACTACAACGGACTGGGGATAAAGGAGGAACCATTTCTCAAAAGTAGATCAAAAAGTAAGGTAGCCCCAAGCTGATGTCAAGAGTTCAGAAGCACCTCATGCAACAGTAGGAAAAATCAGTGCTTAGCAATATCTTTGCATCTGCCAGGCAAGTATCAGCAATAAGGGGAGAAAATGTGAAGAAAGTGATCTTCATTAATTGACAAGCTGGAAAAACCCCTTTGTGCAAGACCCTGACAGGGACAGAATGGTCACCTATATAGTATCCAAAGCAAGCTTCAGACTGAGTCAATCTTAAGTCAACTTAAAAAAAAGAAAAAGGATTGTACATTTTCTACTGTAATTATTTAAGCAACTGTGCTGTCCCTGGCTGTTGTATAGTGAGACAATGTGAAAGTGTTAGTCACTCACTTGTGTCCGACTCTTTGTGATCCCATGGTCACAAAGCCTGCCAGGTCCTTCTGTCCATGGAATTCCTCTATCCAGGGATTGAACCTGGGTCTCCTGCATTGCAGGTAGATTCTTTACCATTGGAGCCAAGGGAAACCCAAGGTTGATGTGTAATATGAAGGCAAATGGAATGTGACATCTGAGCACTCGGAATACCTCTCTCTTTGCATTTGTTCACCAATTTCCATCAAGTGAGAAAATTTCAGAATATTTTACCCATGAAACCAAGTTAAGAAAAACCAAGGAAAAAACTAAAAAGATTGGGGCGGGGGGAAGCCTTCAGCTTTTGAAGAAAAAAAAGATAAAATTAAAAATTGAAATTGAAATCAGGATTTTCCAAAAGTCAAAATTTCAAGGGTTAAGAGGAACAAAGATTATGGAGTTATAGCACTGTCATTACTAAAAGCTTTGTAAAAAGGATGAAGTTTTTTAAATAATCTAAATACTAGTTTTATGTTAGCTGTTAGAAGCTCTAAACAGGTGCCTTCTTTTTTTTTTTTTTTTAAGGAAATGGGTACTTTGTCTTATTAAGTGGTAAAACAAGAATCTCTTCAACAGAGGCACTTTTCTACTACAATAATTCTCTTGAATATCAATTATACTAGTTATACTTAAAACACAAATAGAGAAAAACACAATACAAATGCCAAAATCGAATAGATTGTCCAACCCGGTTGAGTTCAAAATACTGGTTTCCCCGTTGGTAATTATAACAACTCATACTTTCAACTTTAGTTTCCTAATGGTTTTGTGACTTGGGTAATAAAATCATTCCCATTTGACACACAAGGAAACTAAGTCCATGGATATCTGTGGTTCAGCCAGACTTTTGTTGCTACTAAGTTCAAGGGTTAGGACTATACACAGGTCCTTTGCTTTTGGATGTTATCCTATAAACATAAACCCAAGTCTCAGTTGAATCTTACTGGCTTTTGACTATTAAGGAGACAGCATCTTTTTCAAGATTATCTCTGCCTTACATTAATAGGTACAGAAAGTTCTGGTCACTCACTTAAGCAGTTGCAGTGGCCAGAGACATATTATTCCCTTCATGCTGAGAAACTCATGAAACCTCAGGGGTTGTGGCTGAAAAATCAATGCCAGATGGCTGTAGGATAGTACTCCTGGAGATTCGGCTACTGTTAAGTCACCCCAACAGAAATGTCCTCAATGCTGATAAAGATGGAGATAACACATGAAGGCCATCTGTCCCAGCCACATGGCTTTTAACAAGGAAAATCTCTTAGGGTAAAATGAATGAAGACTAGATACAGACAAAAAAGCGTCTAGGATACATTCCTTTATGTCTGCTGGTCATTAGGAAATTATGGATGAAGATAATTAAGACAAGTTTCTGAAAGTTGCCCCATTTGGCAGGATTAGCTGCTCTTGTTGAACATGGAGAAACATGTTGAATGATGAAAAATCAATGCTGTTGACAAATTTGCTACAAGGAAATCCAAATAAGCATCACCATAATTTTTTACTGGAACAGATTTCTCCACTTTTTTTCCAAATATAGTTGAGGTGGCTTCTGGTCAAAGACGTAAGTGGAAAGAAAGGCAAAACCTGAAGGTGGTGAAAAAAGATCACTGCTGGCAGCCGATTTACTGCAACCACAGGCTACAGAACTGTGATTGTAACAGGACTTTCAAAACAACTGAGGGGCATTTCAAGCATTTGAACCTCTCTTAAAATCAAGAAAAGTCTTAATAATTTAATAGTAGAAAGTCCAAAATCAACTGTTTTATCTTTGATAGTGACAAGTGAAAATCCATACATGACTTCTTTCCGTCAATTTCTACATGATACTGTAATCACACTTGGAATCCTCAAAACCAGATCTCCAGGAAAATCTGCAAGGTAGTGAAAATTCTTACCTAGAGGCAGCTAACTGGAAATGCGTCTCAGGAAGAGATGATAGTTGCAGGTGCCCCACTGATGTTCTTTAGCTGTTGCATTTTGCCAGGGTCAGAAATGTCAAGGCTAAAAGGAAATTTGTTTAGGGCTCCTGCACTTTGTTTACTTTAAAATAAAATGTGTTTTTAAGTATGTGATTCCAAGAAGCAGAGCTGCTGATGGCTGACTCTTCAATATGCTTTAGGACCATCATTTAAACAAAGACTCTATTTTAAAGTTTCCAGTTGGAAGCCACATTCAGTTGCTTAGCAGTGGTATTTCTGAGTAGCTTCTCATTTTCTGGCGTTGTCCAACATTTTTGGTAATAGGATTCCTCTCTGTCACCGTAAGAAGGTGTGCTGGGGCATCAGTAACCTAGTGCAAAACAAACAGGCTTTTCAAAGTAGTTCTTTGTGGGGACTCAAACCACTTCAAATGAGCACAAGATCAATTCTAGGACCTTCTAGAGCAGAAGTTCCCCAGGATTGTCAGTTCACAGTGACCCTAGTCTCGGTAATTTTTTTCATGGTGTCAATGGCCCAAAACCCCCCCCTCCAAAACTCAATGGTTGTTTATTAAGTACTTAGGTCCAAAAAACTCAATATGCATTTATGTCCTAACAACTTAGTAATCATCTGAAAAAAAGTAATACACATATTTTGAAAGATAGCATACTATTTTTTATTTTATTCTTAGGTAACCAAAGTTACTTACTAATAGGTTGAGTGTATCTGTTGTTCACTGGCCTGGTTCTCAAACTTGGACTCAAATTGGATTTTGTCATCCTCATATCTTGGTCCACATATTCACACAATGCTTGTTTTATAACACAGCAACTGCTTAATACTCAGCTACACAGAGATGTGACATGATCAAAGAAATTTAGTGTGATCTACTGTTGAAACTATCAGCTCCCCAGAGCTAGTAGTTTGCATGGTGTCCAAATTTTCTGTGACCAAGTATTGCTACGGTCCCTTAACAACTAAAAATATCCTTTGAGTTGGTTGCAGCACGATCGGGTCACTTCGGTTAAGACATGGGAAGCTATGGTTCTAAAGAGTTGTAGTGAAAATACCTGTGAGCAAAAATAATAACACTATTATGGAGATATTGTGCTTAAGAAACTGACCACATTAAAAGCAAAAGCCATGTTAAACATGTTTTCAGAAATCACAACTTGTCTGGATTAGAGAAAGAATGTGGGTGTTATGGACAGCACTGGCTATGAACTTTGGGAATTGTTTTTGTCTTCAACAAGGGAAAAAAAATTTTTTTTTAAATCTTTAATTTTTAAAAAAGTGTTTGTAGGTGGCCTGGCTTTCTGAAGGGCTAGATGAGGAATGTAGTGAGGAGATATTAGACACTTTGGCATATGAATGCATAATCTAAAGGTTTTTAAATAGAGGGTGAAGCTCTACTAATGTAAGCTTCTTCTCTTTATCTTTTTCTTTATATTTTGTCTCAATATCTTTAGGTAGGTTTTCAGTTCAAATAATTGTAGTTAATCACAAGTCTAAAATTCTGACCTTCTAAATATGCTCATCATATGGGCCTCACCACAGGCCAACTTACATTTTTGATGCTCTCTAAACAAATGACTCAGCAGCAACTGGCATTAGTGCCAAAGATCAAAACCATGAAAACTGCAGTGCTGAAGTTTAGACATGCAGGGAAGTGTTATGTTGATGATACCTCACCATTTCTGTATTTTACTTTGTTCACATTTGCTAAAGAACTTGGGGGCAAGCAAGCAATTGATGAAAACAAGACGCTGGCAGTGATTAAAACCTAAGCAGGCTTTTTATTTTTTAAAAAATTCATAATAACATGTTTTTCAGAAAAGTTTGCTGGATCACATACGTGTAAGAAAATGGAGCATTGTGATGTGAAAGACTTAATTTTTGTTCTGCCTGAACTGCCAATTAACTTTGTGTTCTTAGGTCAAAGCTGTTTTACTCCTCTTCCCTGCATGTATAAAGTTACCAGATGCCTGGTGGGTCAGATGGTAAAGAGTCTACCTCTAATGCAGGAGATCCAGGTTCCATCTGGGGTTGTAAAGATGCCCTGGAGAAGGAAATGGCAACCCACTCCAGTATTCTTGGCCTGGGAAATCCCATGGAAATGGAAGAGCCTGGCAGGCCACAGTCCAGAAGGTCTTAAAGAGTTGGACATGATTGACACTTTCCCTGCATGTATAACGAAGGGGGTGGGTTAGCTGTCTCTGAGGCCTTTGGGTTCCAACACTGAATACTCAGTGAACTTTCCTGCCAAAGTGGATTTCTGACGACTTCTGAGGAGCATAAATATCACTGACTCACCAAATAGTTGAATTAAAAAAGACATTACTGTTGAGTTTTAAAAATAATTTTAGACTGTAATATAAATAAATAAGGGCTTCCCTGGTGGCTCAGACGGTAAAGCGTCTGCTTGAAATGCGGGAGACTCAAGTTTGATCCCTGGGTCGGGAAGATCCCCTGGAGAAGGAAATGGCAACCCACTCCAGTACTCTTGCCTGGAAAATCCCATCGACGGAGGAGGCTGGTAGGCTGCAGTCCACGGGGTCGCAAACAGTCGGTGACGACTGAGCGACTGCACTTTCTATAAATAAATAAACATAAATTTAAACATAAGATGTACCACCTTAATTATTTCTAACTGTACAGTTTAATAGTGTTTAGTGCATGCACATTGTATAACCTATCTCCAGAACATTTTTATCGTGCAAACTGAAACCTTATACCCATTAAACAATAATTCTCCCTTCTTCTTTCTGTCTCTATGAATTTGACTACTCTTGACAACTTATATAAGCAGAATCATACCTTATTTGTCTTTTTTGTGACAGGCTAATTTCCCTTCATGTAGTGTTCTCAAGATTCATCCATGTTGGCACATACTGTAGGATTTCCTTTGTTTTTAAGACTGAATAATATTTCATTATATGTATATACCACATCCTGTTTATCCATTCATCCATGGATGTTCACTAATGGACACTTCTGTTGCTCCTACCTTTTGGCATGAACAAGGGTATAACTATTGCTGAGGTGTTCTTTTGTTTTTTGTTTTTTTTGGTTGCCCTGTGTTTTCATTGCTGCACATAGGCCTTTCTCTAGTTATAGCAAGTGGGGGCTACTCTTCATTGCGGTGCCTGGGCTTCTTATTGCTTTGGCTTCTCTTGCTATGGAGCACAGGCCCTTTGCAAGGGCTCCAGTAGTTGCAGCACGCAGGCTCAGCAGTTGTGGTGCAAAGTTTTAGTTGTCCCTTGGCCGGTGAAATTTTCCCAGACTGGGGGTCTGAACCCATGTCCCCTGCATCAGCAGGCAGATTCCTATACACTGTACCACCAGGGAAGTACTACTGCTAAGCTTTAAAGGAGAGAAATGCATATTTATTTTCCCCAAGCCCCAGAGAAATTGCAATGTCAATATTCTTCTGATTTCATCTACAGAATTTCCAGAGGTAAGGGAAGTGGATCACTGGGGTGTTTAAACTCCATTCTGGAGGACCTAGGGGAGGATTATTTGAAATATCATTTCCAGATGTGTCTTAGGGCTAAAATGTATTTCCTTCTGTTTTATTACTAGTCATTAAAGGAAACAACAGGGAAAGAGAAAAACAAAGTTATGTCTCCCAAAATGTGAAAGGTCTTAGCCATTGGGACAGTTTTATTGTGAACTTGACTCTCCATAGGCAAGTCTCATTTTTAATTAGTTGCAGATCCAAAATCTTGTGGGAAAAAAAAGTCTCAGGGATATAAAAATTTTAGAATATTATTACATGTCCCACTTCAAAAGTTTTACACAAAGAGACAATAATATCTGCCTGACTTTCTTTAAGCAAAAGGCTCAAAACAAACTTGTCAAGGAAGTTTTCTTTTTTTTTTAAATGAAAGTCAATCGTTAAGCCAGATTAAGACTCTGACTTCTAGGTGTTCAATCACTAATTAAATACACAGAATGTGTATTTTTGACTTAGAAGCAGCCAAGTGTTGCCTGACAACTGCAGTCACTTCTGTACTTCCTATATTTGCATTTTATTTGTTTGTTTTTGTACATTCTGCTACCTCAAGCACTTTCTCTTCTAAGCAGGCTAAATAAAGCTCATGTGGAGAGCGTCTAGAAAATCTTTTAATGAAAAAAGGCTTTCAACATCACTGACAATATATATTTTTTTTTATTATATTCACATAGAAGATTTTTGGAGAAATGTCATCACGGGAATCCATTCCAAATTAGCTGTATACTTTGAAAAAGGAAAAACAAGTTCTACTAAAATAAGAAAATACATCACTCAGAATCTATAATTTCCATTTTCTTGTGCTTGTGATAAATATACAAAGATAGAGGTCTCATACATACATTATGCCAGGTAAGACTCCACATTTAAGGCTTTTAAATCAGCCTTGTCTATAGAAATGCAATATGAGCCATATATATAATTTAAACTTTTCTAGTAGCCACATTAAAAAAGAAATAGAAAAAATTAATTTTAATAGTATATTGAATTAATCCACAATATTAAAAGTATCATGTCAAGATATGATCAGTATAAAAATGGTTAATGAGATATTTTATCTTTTTTGGCATTAAATCTTCCAAAAGATTTTGTGTCTGTTACACTTACAACACCCTGCAATTTAGACTAGCCATAGTGGGTCATATCTTCCATACTGGACAGCAATTGTATAGATAACTATTTGTACTCGAACTGCTTGGCCTTTCATGAAAAATTATATTTATATGCAATTTTATTTGTATCATTTGTATTTATATATACATTTCTAAAGGTTCTAAATTATACAAAGCTCAGTGTTCAGACATTGATGTGTGTCTATCTATTTATCTTACCTAAAGTTTTCTTACTCCATAAAGCAATTCGTCACAGGTTTCTTTGAAGAGTGAGACGTTCAAGTTTATTCCAAATGATTTAATTTACAGACATGTAATTTTCCAACAACATTTAAGAGCAACACAAACACTATGCAAACCGAGAAACACCTGTATACCCGAACAAAAAGAATCTAATTGTAAGTCAAACCTCAGTCCTCCTGGGCAATAGAGAAGAGACGAAAGTGATTCAGGATAACATGACATCTGGAATACCTGTTTACTGTGGTTCTCTCTTCACTGTGAGAGGACAATTGCTTTACCATTATTTAGATATTCAAATGGCACCTGTTCTATTTAGATCAATGGAGAGATTTTTTTCAGTGTCTTAAGTGTGAAGTATCATATCTTCCCATTGGTTCCAGGGTTAAACAGACACACACAGAGTAGGTTAAAGTTGAACAACACAAATGTAAATTACATGTTATAATTTTTGGCTCTTTGTAAAGAGAGTGATCAAATGTTAAAACTTGGATCTCATATATTTTCTATTTCAGCTCCTTTGATTTCACAGATGGAAAAGACCAAGAATTCCTGATTGACTTGTCTATGATCACACAGCAATTCTACACCTAGCCTCCAATTCTTCCATTTTAATAGAGACAGTGTTTCCTCTTCTCTGCCTCCTCCCTCTTCCTATCACCTGCTGCTACTAAGTTGCATCAGTCACGTCTGACTCTGCGACCCCACTGACGGCAGCCCACCAGGCTCCTCTGTCCCTGGGATTCTCCAGGCAAGAATACTGGAGTGGGTTGCCATTTTCTTCTCCAACGCATGCGTGCATGCTAAGTTGCTTCAGCCATGTCCGACTCTGTGCGACCCCATAGACGGCAGCCCACCAGGCTCCTCTGTCCCTGAGATTCTCCAGACAAGAATACTGGAGTGAGTTGCCATTTCCTTCTCCTATCACTTACTTTTCTCTTAATCCTAGCTGTCTTTGGCTATGACAGTAAATGCCAAGCCTATTGGATAGTGATCACATCAACCAGGATGGCTTAGGCTTGGTGATTTTCTCAAAGTCTCATGAGAGCTCATCATTTATCTAGGCAAAACTGTTAAATTTTGATGTCTTCCAAGACATCCCAAACACATTATGATTTTTCTACTCTTATTTCTACCAGACATGCTTTAGGGACATGAAGTAATCAACAAGCTCAAGCAGGGACTTTCCTAATGACTCAGTGGCTAGGACTCCCTGCTCCCAATGCAGGGAGCCTGGGTTTGATCCCTGGTCAGGGAACTAGACCCTACATGCTCAACTAGGAGTTCGAATGCCATGTCTGGAGATCCCATGTGCTGCAACTAAGGATCCCACATGCTTCAACTAAAGATCCCACATGCCTTGGCTGGGACCTGGCACAGCCAAATAAATAAATGAATAAATAGTTAAAAACAAAAAATAAGCTGAAGCAGTGGGACTTTGTTAGGGGTTTAAAAAAAAAAAAAAAAAAACAGAGGAAAGGAATTCCCAAAAGAGATTAACAAGGAGACATGAAAGTGCTGCTTGGTACACTGAAGGGACAGAGTCTACTGCCCATGAGACATTGGCAAAGAGTGGAGATAAAATAACCAGGGAAGGTGTGGAAGAGCCAGTTGGTGAATGGTCCTAACTGCTGGATTAGCTTCCAAGTTGGTTCTGGAGGAGTTGGATGGGAGGGATCTGATCTCTGTGTGTGTGTACATGAATGAATACATGTGTGTTTTAAGCAGAATGGTTGTTAGGTTGAGTTCTAGAAAAATAATTGAGTTAACAGTATAGCAGAAGAATTTGAAACAGGAAGGCCAGATGAGAACAGAAGATTCTGTTACTGCAAGAAATCACACAAGAAAGTTTCTGTTATTTTTCCTATTTTACAGTTAGAAATTCAAAGAAGTTAAGTAGCTTGTTGAAGGATGTTTGATTAGTTCATAGCAGTTGTGTCTATGCAATCTTTCAAAATCATGTACCAAATCCATAAAAAAGTTTTGTGTATCCTTTCCCAATATAGTTATTTCTACTTATGAATTTACATTATACATTTGATGCATCTAATTTGTTTGTTTTTTGACTTGTTCTTATAGAAACATTTGTAATGGGTCAACTTAAAGTTTCTTCTAGAGATAATTAGACTTACAGATAATTAGATCATCTGACTTAACACTCAAGTGAGAAAAATAAGGCACAGAGAATAACAAAATAGCTACTCAAGTTAATTGTAGAGCCTGTTAGAGACTGAGGATCAGAGCTCAGATCTCCAACGTTCAGTGTCTTTCTTTCACATACACAGGCTACTTTGCTGGTGACTTAATATGTTAATTTCTTGAGTGTTTAGATATTATTTTACTGACTTCTTAATGTGACAGATGGGCTATTGAATTATTTAGTAAATTTTACATGAGTATGATAATTATTTAGGATGTTGATTTTCAACTCTGGTTGCATTAGAATCATTTGGGGGAACTTTTAAAAAATACTAAAGCCCAGCCTCTCAATTGCAGAAGTTCTTTTTAAATCATTGTGGGATGGGTGAACAGACATTTATATTTTTAAAAAGCCACACAGGTGGTTCTAATGTGCAGTCAGGGTCTAGATCTCTGACTAAGACCTATTCTGACTCAATATCTGTTTTTTTAGAGCAACTAGGAGACACACATGAGTAGATATTAGGCCTGAAATTGTTACAAAGTTATTCTTGAACCATATCATATAGGCAAAAGATAGCTAAGCCTTAGAGAATTTGAGAAATATAACTCAAAGGGTTGATTTGATAAATAAATATTTAGTCTTCTACTGTGTTGTTTGAGAAGACTCTTAGTCCCTTGGACTGCAAGGAGATCCAACCAGTCCATCCTAAAGATCAGTCCTGAGTGTTCATTGGAAGGACTGATGTTGAAGCTGAAACTCCAGTACTTTTGGCCACCTGATGCGAAGAGCTGACTCATTTGAAAAGACCCTGATGTTGGGAAAGATTGAAGGCAGGAGGAGAAGGGGACGACAGAGGATGAGATGGTTGGATGACATCACCAACTCAATGGATATGAGTCTGAGTAAACTCTAGGGTTGGTGATAGACAGGGAGTCCTGGCATGCTGCAGTCTATGGGGTTGCAAAGAGTCGGACACGACTGAGCAAGTGAACTGAACTGAATCTTCTATTTTGTAATGGAAGAATACATAGTTTTGCAATGAATATGGAACCTATAAAAATTACATGCTAGGCTTCCAAAACAATGAAAATATTGGGTTGGCCAAAGAATTTGCCTGCCAATGCAGGAGACATGGGTTCAATTGCTGGGTCAGGAAGATCCCCTGGAGAAGGAAATGGCAACCCATTCTAGCATTCTTGCCTAGGAAATCCTATGAACAGAGCTGTTTGGCGGGCTACAGTCTATGGGGTCACAAAAGAGTTGGACACGACTTAGTGACTGAACAACAACAACAACAACAACAAAAAGTTCATTGCAGTTTTTCTGTAATGTCTTATGGAAAAACCTGAATGAACTTTTTAGCCAGCCCAATTTAGCAAGAAATCCAAAAAGAACTATGTGGAACCATCAATGAAGACAACCAAAAAAACTTTTCTGAGGCACATTAAAAAGGAATCTAATAAAAGGAATAGTGCTTGTTCCTGGATGGAAATGTTCAATATTCCGTAAAACCCTAACTGTCTCCAATTTATTTTAAGAATGTTATCCCATGATAAGTTACTTTCTTGGGGGCTAGAAAACTGTCAAAGTTATTTTAAAGTTAATATAGAAAAATAAACAGGTAAGAACATCAAGGCAAATTTAGAAATAGGATTGCAGCTGTTAAAAAACACTACATAGTTAAAGAAGTAGGTACTGTGCAAGAACAAATAGCTAAATCCACAGAACTAAATATATATAATAAAACAAAATTTATATATAAGAATTGAGTGTATTTCAATGGTACCATTTCAAATTAAGGTAGAAAGGAAGTATATTTAAAACCAGTGTTTAAGAAATTGTTTAACAATTTGGGAAAAATTATATCCCTACATTACATATTACACCAAAATAAGTTCCAAACATATTAAAAATTAAACAGAAATAGAGCTATTATACAATTAGAAAAAACAGTAGTGATAGTCTGACACTAGTCAGTGTATAGACATCTCTAAGCACAAGAGAAGGCAGAAAATAATCCTGACTACATAAAATATAAAACTTCTGTGTATCTAAAATATATCATAAATGCAATTAAGAAACAATACACAGGCTATAAAAAAACTTTTGCAACCTGATGTCAGAGGGTATATGAAAAGTTTTTATTTATGGAAAACAGTCTGCAGGTTCCTTAAAAAACTAAGAACAGTGCCATCCCACTCTTGGGAATATATCCAGAGAAAACTACAATTCAAAAACATACATGCCCCCCAGTGTTCAATGCAACACTATTTACAGTATCTGAGACCAGGAAGCAACCTAAATGTTCATCAGTAGATGAATGGGTAAAGAAGATATGGCTTTGTTGTTTAGTCGCTAAGTCGTGTCCAAATCTTTTGAGAAGCCATGGATTTGTAAGCCCTCCAGGCTCTTCTGTCCATGGGATTTCCCAGGCAAGAATACTTCAGTGGTTTTCCATTTCCTTCTTCAAGGGATCCTCCTGACCCTGGGATTGAACCCGTGTCTCCTGTGTTGGCAGGTGGGTTCTTTACCACTGACTCACCAGGGAAGTCCCATCAAATCATTATCTGCCTCTAATTCCAAACCCTTCCTTTGGAAACAGAAATCAAATTTTTCTTTCCCAGGACTTTGCTAAAATAAAAAGCCTTCAATATACAGAGCCTAGAAAATTTTAGTACTTGAGAAGATTCAATCAAAGCAATATTCAAATAAAGACATCACCATTTCGTGGGCCATGCCTGCTAACTCTAGGTGGGACATTTTACAATCCTTCAGAACTGCTCAAGGTTAAAAGCAGCCTAATGACAAAATGTAGCATGCAGGAAAGTACAAGGACATACAAACCCAAGTTTCCTGGGGGAAAGGAATCATTCCTCTGAGATATAAAAGGTGAAATCTGGAGGAACTGGGGAGAAGGATGAGAAAGGCACATAAGATGGAGCTGTCTCAGCTCAAAGAAAACTTCTAAAGCCTTTTTCAAAAGCGAGAACATTTCCAATTTCCACATCGTGCTGAAGCCTAGAGACAGACAAGATGCTGCCTGTATTTACCCAAAGAGAAGAGGCTTATATGACTTGTAGAAGTACTTTTCCTCATCAGTGACTCCACCTGTCTCTACCTGGCGAATTTAACCAGGGATGCATGAGCACCATATTTGTGACATCAAAATATTAGCAGCCAGTCTTGCCAATGTTATTTTTTTAATAAGGAAAAATTTAAGAAAAATAAAAGATAGTTTTAGATTCCTCACTCCCAAGAATATGGGCATATATATATGATATGGTATATATATTAAAGTTAGAAAGGGCACTATTGTAATCCCCTGAGACTGAGAGGATTAACTGGTACAATTCTCATGAAAGGCATTTCAGCAACCCAACTAAGAAATTTAGGATTATTCTTTGATTTAGAAATTCTACCTCTAGAAAATTATGTCAGAGAAACATCAGAGGTGAGTCAAGTTTATGCTTTTTCATAATAATCATTGTGAAATACACTCACAGGTTTCTCTGTAAGATAGGCCTACATTCCTGAGAAAAATCTTTCTCAGAGCTTTATTCTAACTGGGAGAAGAGATGTCTTCCCACTCTACCTTCTAGACTCCAATTCACCTAAGGTAGGCTAACAAAAAAAAAAAATAAAAAGAAAGAAAGCCATCCCACTGCAGAAACATTTGGGAAGGTCACGGACCAGACAAAGAGGTTCACTAAAACACTGAGATTCAGTCATAAGATTATAGAACGCTTCTCCTCCCTCCCACCTTGCCAGGACACTAACTGGGTTCCAAACTAACAACAGTGGATTACAGCTGAAACAATTGCAAGACATACGCTCTCTGAGGAGGAATATTTAGGGAAGCCCAAAGTTAAGAGGGGAGACAAAAACAGGATACAGGAAAAATTGAAAGACTCTGGCATCTACAGGCTACAATCTAAAAACACAAATTTACCTGAGTTCCTATTACTCGATAGAGAATGTCTGGCTTTCAAGAAAATATTTCAAGGTTTACCAAATAGTAAGAAAAAACAGTCTAAATAGGCAAAGCAAAGCTTTCCATGTGGCACTAATAGTAAAGAATCCGCCTGAGGAGACTCGAAAGACATGGGTTCAATCCTTGGGTTGGGAGGATCCTCTGGATTAGGAAATGGCAACCCATTCCAGTATTCTCTTCTGGAAAATTCCATGGACAGAGGAGCCTGGTGGGCCACAGTTCATAGGGCTACAGAGAGTCAGACATGACTGAGCCACTGAACACATGCATGCATATGCATGAAGAAATGAGTCAGTAAAACACAGAAGAACTCAAGAGGAAGTCCAACATAGTTAATTACTGGATGCCTCAGACCTGGCTTTTGTTTAAGGAGGAGCATCTTAATTGCATGAAGAATTATATGTATACCAATCTCTTTGGTGAAGTCGAGCTATATGGTGAATTATGTCAAAAGTCATAAAGAAAGACCCCAACTAAAACTACTGTCACGGCAGGAGCTAGCTCTGCAGTCTTGGAAGAAGCCATTCTTACAGTGAGCACTGGAAGGATTATTTGAGTATAAATCAGTTTCTCATTGAGAATAATTTTCAGAAACTTCCCTTTGGGGCCAAGTCCTTTTGTCCCAGTCCAGTGTTAAATTCTTTGTCTGCTTTGTGAGGACAGAAAGTTTGTACAAAAAAATGTTGTACAAAACATTTCTGGCCTCCTTTCTGTTACTTGAGCAGGCCAAACCAAACTTCAGTCACACTTGTCTTTGTTTTATGAAGATTTAAAGCCAGTGTTGACCTCATGCCCTTCATCAGTGTCTACAAGAAAGATTGCAGCCAACAGCAGGAGGCCCAGACACAGCCAGGCCACCCAAATTCCGTCTGTTGCTTACCAGGGGTGAGAACACACTTAAGAAGTCCTTCAAGATTTACTTCACACCCAGAAGCATAATGGGAAATGTATGCAGGTCCAGAGTCATGCTTTGTGTGTGGATATGTAAAGTAGCATGCTCAGCCTTTCTGCCCCAGAAATGACCCTTCTGCAGCATCCCTTGATTTGCAGAAAGAAAATGCAAACAGAGAAAGCTGGACTATAGACACATGTTTATGAAGCTTGGATAATTGCTCACACCTGCTTGGGAAAGAAATTCTTAAATATTCCCTAGATGTTCTAGATAATTCCGGGTTTGGTTCTACTGCTACCTTTGCACCACACCCCCTTGCCCCCACCCCCTCGCAAACTTGGCATTTGAAAATAATCACCATCAACAGTTCCAGTATCTTTTTTCTTTTTTGTGAGTGTCTTAGCAAAACTGAAATTCAGTTAGTTGAGATGAAATGCACCACCAACTGATGAAGGAAAGAAACTGGCCAAATATCTCTATCTTGTAATGCTTTATATATTGATAAAATCAGAGAATACAAAGTAATTTGCTATAATAAAACAGTATAAAGCAAATGTCTGTGCTATATTCAAATTATTCCTTACACAAAACCTTTCATTGGCTCTCCAGTTTGTTAACTTACTATAATATTCTTCTCTTTGATTGCCATGCAACTCTTCTTACTTCGAGGAGTATGCCTTACTGTTAATTTTCTCCCCCATTCAGCTTTAGAATTAACTTGCTCAATTAATCTCATTTTCATTTATTTTACAGTGTTTCATGTTTATATGCTGATTTTATGAACATCTGTTTCAATCACAGTTGCAAACCCATTACTTTTATGAGCTATACATATTTTAAAGAGATTTACTGCTGACCTTTGTTGGTGAATTGGATGTTTTTGTTGTCAGTACCATTTCTGTAATTGATGCCATTGTTCCTGCCACCCAGATAGCGATTTCAAATGAGATATATTTGGGGGACTCTTTAGACACTTAAACACATTAAACCAGACAGATATCACTTAACATTGTGTAGCTTGGATAAAAGAAGTGTACTTAATCTTGCAGCATGAAGCACAGGTAAATAACCACTCAATTTTCCTGTACTTTGAAACAGTTATAAAGTTTTTATATTTGCTAAAGTGATTTTTTTTCTCCCCAGTATTTGTCATTTAATAACACAATTGGGGGAGAAAACTTACATAACCGCTATATGACTATTGATAAATCTATCAATCAAAGTAAGACGAATTGCTTGTTCAGCTTTCCACCCACTTAGGAAAAAAAACTGTTTTTCAGTCAGATAGTAGAGCAAAAATCCACCTAAGTGTTCAACCTCCAGCCTCTGGGGAGACGTTTTGAATTCTCTCTGTGTGTCAGGGATCTAGTAAAAAGTGAGAGAAATTTTGTCTCTCCCAGCAAGCTGACAAAAGTGGCAGGTTGTTCAAAATATCTTCCAATTTAATGAGTATGTAGGCTGAATCTTTCCTTCATTCCAGAGATGGTAATCAGAGTTGAAGTACCTTGGAGGAACGGGGTGGAAAAGCCATCCCCTTAAGATGACAAGTTTATTTTCTAACCCATCTTAGAGAAAACTTGTCTGTACTTGGTGATGAGCATTCCAGTTCTGTGTACCCCAGTTGGCGTCTTCCCAGTTCTGGTACCAGAAAAATTGGGTTTATTTTAAAATTATCTACAATTATGTATCAGACTGTCTGTGTGAATTGAAAGCAAATATCTAAACTCCTTTGATGGACAATGCATTTTCTTTTTTTCTGTTTCAGTGCTTCTGTAAACCTTAGTTAATGAGAGAGTCTTTGATTAGCATATGATATGCTGCTAATTGTAATTTCAAGACCTTACAGTATGAACTAATGTCATTAAAGTTCAAAATGAAAGTCAAACTGTCAAAAGATTGTGTCCAAATCTTTTTGACTCCTGTACTCCTCTGTCCTTGGAATTCTCCAGGCAAGAATATTGGAGTGGGCAGCCATTCACTTCTCCAGGGGATCTTCCCTACCCACGGATGGAACCTAGGTCTCCTGCATTGCAGGAGGATTTTTCATCGTCTGAGCCACTAGGGAAGCCCTTAAAGTCCAAAAGTACGTATCAATTATATAAACTCATCAAGTTATATATTTAAATTAATTCTCTTCTTACCAAAGAAATACTGTCGTTTACACTTCACAATCCAAACAAGAGTAAAAATATTTTCATTCTTTCAAGCATAGGAAACATTTGTAAATCTTGTAAATCACAATTATTATAATATCTGTGTTATGTGCCTTTTACCTATTGCATTATCTGATAAGAGTGCATAGCTTTTGCCTTCTATGTGACCAAGGTGATTCCCTTTTCCCCACTTCCTCATTATAAAAATAATGAATACTTACTGCAGGAAGCTTGGAAGACATAGAAAAGTGAAAGTGAAAGTCACTCACTGTGTCTGTCTCTTTGCCACCCCATGGACTATAGCCTGCAAGACTCCTTTTCCCATGGAATTATCCAGGCAAGAATACTGGGGTAGGTTGCCTTTCCCTTCTCCAGAGGATATTCCCAATCCAGAGATCAAACCTAGGTCTCCTGCATTGCAGGTGGATTCTTTACCATCTGAGCCTCTAGGGAAACCCAAGAATACCGGAGTGCGTCGCTTATCCCTTCTCCAGGGGATCTTCCCAACCCAGAAACCCAACCTGGGTCTTCTGCATTGCAGGTGGATTCTTTACCAGCTGAGCTATATTATCTGATAAGAATGTATTGCTTTTGCCTTCTTATTATATGACCAAGGTGCTCCCCTTTTTGCCGCTTCCTCATTATAAAAATTATGAATACTTATTTTAGGAATCTTGGAAGACATAGAAAAGTACCCTAAATAATTCAAAATTACTGCATAAATACTTCAAACATTCAAAAATATTACATATTAAAAATTATTTTATATCAATTTGTCTATTGTTTTTCCCTCTTGATTCCATCTTTACCATGTACATAATTTGAACACAGGCCAAGGTCTTTTTGGAGGCTCTCCATGCTGTTTTATTGACTCTTCTTATTTACTGAATTTTAATAGTCATGATATTATAACGTAATCCATTATTAAAGCAAGTTGAATAACTTCTTCTCCCTCAACCTCAAGAATTCTGCTCCCAAAGTAGATAACATCACAAAATTGTCCAACATGAAAAATTTCACATTCTTTTATGAAAAGTTTTCTTTCTTTAGTTAGAAGATGTACTCATTTTGAATTTCACCTCTGAAATTGTGATCTGTCCTGCAGTCAATGTTAGTAAACAGCTGTCATGAAATAACATGCACTAACTTGGTCATGGCTCTTTATATTGTTGTCACTTCAATTACATTTTTAATTGCTGATATTACATATGGGGCTTCCCAGGTGGCTCAGTGGTAAAGAATCTACCTGTCAATGAAGGAGATGTAGGAGATGCACGTTTGATCCCTTGGTTGGGAATATCCTCTGGAGAAGGAATGGCCACACACTCCAGTATTCTTGCCTGGAAAATTCCATGGTCAGAGGAGTTTGGCAGGCTATAGCCCATAGGGTCACAGAGAGTCAAACATGACTGAGTGCCTGAGTACACACATATGTTGAGTTTATAAAGTTTAAGATGTGTGCAAATTTATACTCTGTGCACTGAATTAAGTTATTGCAAATTCAGAAGTGAAGACCAAACAGAAGACATATTTGTTATTGGAAAGGGGATTTATATTTCATATTGTTCAGCAAGAGGAACACTTATATGCTTTATGTGACATAAAAGCAAGAAAGATGCCTCTGAGTAGTACATGAAGCTTTTACACACAAGGAAAGGATTGCATATCATGCATTAAGCAAAGCAACTCAATGCAGGAGAAACTGCCAAATCCTTAGGAATAGATACAAGAAGTTTCAAAGCAACAAGGAACATGTGTGATTGCTTCATATGCTATGTAGGACTACTCATAAGGCATTAAATTATTAGAAACAATTTGCTGACTTTGAGCAGAACATGCTTAGCTTCTGGCATCATGGGATTTCATTGAGTAAAAGAACGTTGGTGTCAAAACTTGCAAAATGGATATAAGTGTCTTGGAAGAAAATACTGGAGATAGCAACAGATTACTTTTCAAAATTTGGAATCATCAGTTCTCTTTCAGTCACCAGGAATAACTTGGTGACAAAATTTCTGTCTCTTAAAGAGAAAAGAAGATAACAATAAAATTTAGTTGCCAGCATTGCTACTACATAAAATAATAGTGCATCTTATGATGAATACATAATATTTGAGATCAGAGGAAAAAATAGTACAAGGCCTAATTCTCTGTTTCTTTAATGACTTAACTGTACATACGGGATGAGCTGCCTTTACCTTATAGGATTCTATGAACAGATTTGGAGTTCCAACAAATACAGTATTGCTAAAGTTTTTGAAGGATATAATGGCACTGCAACCTCTTTATAGAAAAACCACTGTCTCAATATTAGTAAGCCTGAGAACTTGGAAGTGGTTCTTTCAAATCTAACTCATCTCTAGGGCTCAACATTCCAAGTTCATTTCATTTACAGTAATATTGCAGACAGCCCCGAGTCATGTGGGACAATTTTGATGTCCATCCATGCTTGACTCCAACCTGTTCTTTCTAATAAGACCTTCAGTATCTTCTCTAATTGAGAAGATACCGAAACCCCACCTTTTCCATGACGTTTTCAGAGAATTGATGGCTTCTACTCTCTTATCCTGAGAAATGTTTGAATTTCATTCACACACTTAATTTAGATTCCAAATGCAAATTTTATCTTTGTCCTTCTACCTATCAATTTCTCTCATCAGTGCTCCCAACAGCTTTGGACAATTCTCTCTTGTCTCTGGTGGTTGGTGTTCCCTTGTTGCCAGAGACCTCCTCTGTGTGACTGTCTTTCTAGACCTTCCTGGGTTTTCTTTGCTTTCCCTTTCTGTATAATCTGACATCTTCTGGAGCTTTTAATAAGTGTAAAATACCTGTTTCACCTTTTGTCTTTTTCACCCCATCGTCCTGTGAACTAAAATTGCAATCTCCAGAACATGGTCATTACCCAGAATGCCAAACATAGGTCAATTGCTGTTGCTGTGAAAAGTACTGTAAAAAGGGAAGTATAAGCTTCTTCATACTTATTACAGAAAAAATACAAGCTATACAATGGTTTTTTTGAGAAAAAGGTGACTGTTTGCTCCAGAAAAGTATTAAGAAAAAAAAAGTGCAATAAATGGTACACATAATGTATCCAACATATTTAAAACATAATTTAAAATAATACTTTTTTCCCCTACTGATTGTGATACCAGCCTTACCATATACAAAATCCTTGTAGTTACCATATTGTCTTCTATTCTGTATTATAATTCTATCTTTGATGAAATCTTCGACCATGTATACACGGCACAGAATCAGGAATTACTTTAGGGTAGGAAGACTCTTGCTTCCTTGTATGTTTGATGGTTTAAAATATATCCATAAAACTTTTGACTTATTTATTTGTGGAATCTGATTGTTTTCATCTTAAGTGAGGGTTGACTTAGCGATATGCTTCTAACAGAGTATGTCAGAAGTAATGATATGTGACTTCTCACTGCATCCTCTACCTGTGCACTCTCTCTCTCTCTCTCTCCATCAGTCTTTCTGGGGGAAAACCAGCTTTCATTTTGACAACATGCTTAAGCCCAGTCCTAAGAAGAGATCCAGGTAGCAATGAATTGAACCTTCCTTCCAGTAGCTAGAGGGAAAGTGAGTCCTCTTGCCAATAGCCTGGTGTGTGACCATACTGGAAGCAAATCTCCTGGGTACTTACCTTCAGACGTTTTAGCCCCCAGCTGACAGCTTATCTGCAACCTCAAGAAGGTCCCTGAGCCAGAATATTTAGATAAGCCTTTCCCAAATTTCTGCTGCACTGAAACTACATCACAATACATGTCTGTTGCTTTAAACAGCTACGTTTAGGGTAATTTGCAATAGAGAATTAAACAGAAAGAGATGATTATAGCCAAGTGAGATGATACCTCCAAAATATCTGTTGGTGGAAATAGCTGTAGTGCCAGAAGGTAGGCTTCTGGGATGGGGTCAGGTACAATCTACCTTGGCCACACTAGTTTATCCATCTTGTTTCCACCATCAATCTCCCTTTTATCAGTGGATGTGGGGGGTAGCCTCATGTGTCCCAGTCACCATATCTGTTGGAAATGGGAAGGGGGATTATCTCTCTATTTTAAAAGTCACACACTGTGTCATGTATAGTTCTACACAGCCATTATCCATGTTTGAAAGATGAAGATTTCACTGGACAGCGTACATGAGGCTAATCTAACCTGTTACACAGCACTGACAGAATTATCATTAATTTTTTGGAATTTGTAATTTGAACCATGTCTGCTTTCAGCCGATGCACATACATTATCAGTTTACCATTTTATAGGCATAGAAAGAAATCCAGAATACAGAAGAGGAAGGAAAATGAAGTAACAGCTACTGAGGACCCATTTTACTCTAGGTATCAGACTAGGACAAACAAATATACCAAAAAAAGATATTGACAGATATAGTACTGTAATTTCACTACTTCTCGTGCTCCTGACTTAAATGTTGATCATCGCTCATGCCTTAAATTTGCCCCTTCCACTGTTTGCACAATTGAATTTCTCTTGGCCACAGACCTTAGCTAATTTTTGCCTATGTTTTCCATGTCTTCTCTTGGGTTTGTTGATTAAGCACCAATCAGGGATTCTCCCCAGAAGTTAGGCATCTTCTTTGCAATGCAGGGGATGCAGGTTTAGTGTCTGGTTGGAGAACTAAAATCCCACAGTGCTGCAGAGCAACTAAGCCCGTGTGCCACGACTAGAGACCTAGTGTCACGAAGAAAGATCCCACATGACACGACGAAGACCTGATAGAGCCAAAATAAATAAAAAATCACCAATTCATAGCACGTTATTAATTGCTAATAACTATCAATTGACACGATTATTAACACTAAATTACATTAATATAATTATCAATTAATAATCATTGTTATTAATGACCACCAATTAATAACAACACTTCTCATTATGTGCCTCCTCTGTCCACTTTTCTGTTTTTATATTTTTCTTCTATAGGAAACTCTTGCCTTCACTTATCATGACCCCTGATTCCATTCTACCTGTCTACTTTAGACATAAATGCCTCATAAACAGAAAACGTGTGAGGCTCTATGGGCAATGATGCAAAGTGACACAATTTAAAGAGTGGTGTTGTGATGAGTACAATAAAGAAGAAAGAGATCACTGCTAGTGATACACAATAAATGATCCCAGTGAAAGTTTGTTAATTTTCAAATATTCTTCTCATACACTTGAACATATTTTATCTGATTTTGGGATGACTTATCACTCAAGTGACTGTAATTCTTTCTTTACCTGATATTACAATGTTCTGCCAGTAGTTGGACGTATTTAGGAGTTTGTGATCCAAACAGTCTTATTTTAAGCACAGGTAACAATTGCCGGGAGAAATATCAATAACCTCAGATATGCAGATTGACACCACCCTTATGGCAGAAAGTGAAGAGGAACTAAAAAGCCTCTTGATGAAATTGAAAGAGGAGAGTGAAAAAGTTGGTTTAAAGCTCAACATTCAGAAAACTAAGATCATGGCATCTGGTCCCATCACTTCATGGGAAATAGATGGGGAAACAGTGGAAACAGTGTCAGACTTTATTTTTTGGGGGCTCCAAAATCACTGCAGATGGTGATTGCAGCCATGAAATTAAAAGACGCTTACTCCTTGGAAGCAAAGTTATGACCAACCTAGATAGCATATTGAAAAGCAGAGACATTACTTTGCCAACCAAGGTCCGTCTAGTCAAGGCTATGGTTTTTCCAGTGGTCATGTATGGATGTGAGAGTTGGACTGTGAAGAAAGCTGAGAGCTGAAGAATTGATGCTTTTGAACTGTGGTGTTGGAGAAGACTCTTGAGAGTCCCTTGGACTGCAAGGAGATCCAACCAGTCCATTCTAAAGGAGATCAGCCCTGGGTGTTCTTTGGAAGGAATGATGCTAAAGCTGAAACTCCAGTACTTTGGCCACCTCATGCGAAGAGTTGACTCATTGGAAGACTCTGATGCTGGGAGGGATTGGGGGCAGGAAGAGAAGGGGACGACAGAGGATGAGATGGCTGGATGGCATCACTGACTCGATGGACGTGAGTCTGAGTGAACTCTGGGAGTTGGTGATGGACAGGGAGGCCTGGTGTGCTGTGATTCACGGGGTCGCAAAGAGTCGGACATGACTGAGTGACTGAACTGAACTGAACTGAACAGTGAGATAAGAGAGTAATTCTGCCCACTTGATAACTGTTATTTCAAATATAAATATTTATTATGAAAGATAAAAAATTGTTAATGTAAAAAAGCAAGTTCCTAAAGAAATATACACATTGAGATCTTCTCTGAGTTATCACAAAGTCTGACCCTGGTTTATCCCTCAGCTTAACTTGACTGTTTCTTCAGCTTGAATATGTGAAGTTGGATTCAGAGTGTCCTTGGTATATGTACATGGTCAAGGATTTGGGGCTTCGCTGTCTTTCAAATGAAAGCTTTGCCTGTATTCTGTAAATCAAAAGTAAAGCCTTAGTTTTTCTTTACACTGTTGTTACTTAACAAACTGTTACTTTATTTATTTATTTATTTTTTAAAGGAAAGACTCTCTGTGTCATTGGTGAGACAGGATAAAATAAAGAAGTTACAACCTTTCCCTAACCTCAACAAACCATCTTGGAAGACAGGAAAAGAAATTTTACTTGCTGTGCAAGTTGTTAGGCATCATTTTGCTCTAAAGAATCTTGGTAAAGGAGGAACAGGGGACTTGAGAGAAATCAGAGAAGTTAAAATGAGCCACCTATTAAAGAGGCTACACCAGAGACAGATCAGGGAGGAGACAAGAGATGCTACATCACCTAGACAGAGAGAGACTTCCTGAGAGTTGGACTGCTTACAGAGAAGAACAGGGACTTTGCAGAAGCTGCCACATGCGGAAAATATTGACAGGATAGGAAAGAGAGTATTTCTAACATTTCACTGGATACATTCCCTCTTAAGCATTTTTTATGGGTGGCAGCAATAAAAATTTACTTTTTTTTTCAATTATTTTGGGTGCCAGACTAACGCTGTCTTAACATGAAATAATGCCCACAAGGGGTCATGAGATGGCTGGGCTTTGTATGAATGATATGTTTTATAAACTTAGTTGTTTTTTGGTGAGAGAAGGAGAGAAGTGATCCCAAACTACTTCTCAATCTTTAAATATCTTAAACTTATTTGTGATGCTTCTCTTAGCAAGAAGCTTTATAATATACAATAAAGCTCTTTAAATTGGTTTTGGAAGATTGAAACTCAGAAAGTACCCAATGAAGCATGACACACAGATGTAAGGGAGTAGTGAAGCTCACTCTTCCAGTGGCTCCATTTGACTTTCTATTCTTCCATGTTCTCTGATTAACCCATCCCCATCTGTCTTCAGTGAGTTAGCTCGTGACTTTGTGATTTGATGATGTTGTTCTGTTTTCCCCATTTGTGACATTTCTGCTGCTGCTGCTGCTAAGTTGCTTCAGTTGTGTCCGACTCTGTGTGACCCCATAGACGGCAGCCCACCAGGCTCCCCCGTCCCTGGGATTCTCCAGGCAAGAACACTGGAGTGGGTTGCCATTTCCTTCTCCAATGCATGAAAGTGAAAAGTGAAAGTGAAGTCGGTCAGTAGTGTCCGACTTTTAGTGACCCCATGGACTGCAGCCTACCAGGCTCCTCTGCCCGTGGGGTTTTCCAGGCAAGAGTACTGGAGTGGGTTGCTATTGCCTTCTCCGTGTGACATTTTTTGTCCTCTTAACTCTTCTGGACTTTAGCTTTAGTACTTGTCATTGAGTTCCAGCTCCCTCCCAGCTAATACCAGTTTCATCATTATGTGGTAGGTTTCATGGGCTCCCTTAGAATACAATCCTTTCTATTTCCAAACACCTTTTGAAAATGTTTATGGTAAAAAAGCAACAGAGGCAATACTTTTTTTTTTTTTAATGGAAATGCAATCCCATAAAATTATGCTATCTTAAAGCATTTTATCTGGAAATACCAATTAAATAGAGTTTTATAGGGCTTAAAATAGAGATGCATGGTATTGTCAATAAATCACTTTTTTTAAAGAAAAAATATCAATGAATAAATAATTTGCTATATATTTGTATATTAGGTTAAGAGCTAATATTTATCATTTCTTAGAAGGCTCAGTTAACTATCAACTCAGGACCAAACCTCCGGTTGCAATCACGTAAATATGGCACCTGCACAATGAATATGGCCAAGTAGCCTCAGTCATGATAAAAAGAACTGGCAAAGTGTTTTATTTTGTTACCATAAGGTACTACTGAGCTAAAATATGTGCTAAATTACTTAAAAATTATATTCAGTGATAAGCATTCAGTTGTGAAACTGAATCTCTTATTAGGAGGACAAACGAAATCCTGGTTAAAGTTATCTTAAGAAAATGTATACCAGTAATTGAGGAGGAAGATACCCACATATATTTCATAAATGTTTTTAGTGAATTTCAAAGTCTGTGAGAAATATGATATATGGTTAGATGTATCATGGAAAGAAATAGCAGTTACAGATCTCAGAAACTTCAGGGTATTTTGTGTGTGGAACTGGGTAGGGGTGGAGATTGATGATATAAGATATATTCCTATTTTTTTCTTTTTTTACTGATGTATAGTTGATGTACAATGTTACATGTTTCATATGTACAACAACTGTGATTCACAGTTTTGAAGGTTATATTTCTAATATCTTGAATGCATATACAGCAAAGATGATTGTTCAAATCTTACGTCTAATTTTTTTCTTATAAATAACTCACTACTTGGTTTTTAAAGATTTTAAGTTGGAGTAATTAACAAAATAATAAAAGAACTCTTGATGAACACACACGTACATAATGTAATTCCTTAAGTCACAAAAATTTCAGTTGAACCAAAATTTTATTGACCACCTTTCTTTGCATCCTTAACTCACTATAATAAAGAACTGTCATGTGATTTCTGGCTAAAGGGAATATTTAGAGTATCTCATATTTTTAGCAGAGAAGGCAATGGCAACCCACTCCAGTACTCTTGCCTGGAAAATCCCATGGAAGGAAGAGGATGGTAGGCTGCAGTCCATAGGGTCTCGAAGAGTCGGATACGACTGAGCGACTTCACTTTCACTTTTCACTTTCATGCATTGGAGAAGGCAATGGCAACCCACTCCAGTGTTCTTGCTTGGAGAATCCCAGGGTTGGGGGAGCCTGGTGGGCCGCTGTCTATGGGGTCGCACAGAGTCGGACACGACTGAAGCGACTTAGCAGCAGGAGCAGCAGCAGCATATTTTTAGATGAAAGAGATAGATCATGAAAGGGATAGAGTGTGAGTGTGTGTGTGGGTGTGTGTGTGCGAGAGAGAGAGAGAAAGAGAGAGAGAATATGAAGGGCCTCAATAGGAGAGGAAAATGAAGTCAGCTCTCAGTTACCTGGGTTAGTGGAGTGTGGATAAAACAAAATGGCATACGATCACTCTGAGGGTTTTTTCCTTACCACCACAAAACATTATTTCTTTCAAATCAGAGGAGAGGTGGGCC
Source organism: Bos javanicus (assembly GCF_032452875.1). NCBI lineage: Eukaryota > Metazoa > Chordata > Mammalia > Artiodactyla > Bovidae > Bos > Bos javanicus. Next base: position 55,997,539 of record NC_083875.1, on the reverse strand, counting down.
TGGGAAGCAGTATGGAGAATTTCTAGGATGGTGTTTAGGGTTCAGATTTTTCTTTTAATCTGACCCCTTTAAAGATTGCTAAGTAAATTTTCTTCCTTAGGCATACCATGTTTCTTCCAACCTTATTCCTATGATACATTCATACCCGTGGCCCATCACTACAAAGTACAGTATAGAAGGAAGAGTGGAGCCAGCTGAGATGCTAGTTTTATCTCCCCCAGTAACAACATGTGTGCCAAGTCGCTTCAGTCATGTCCAACTCTTTGCAACTCTGTGGACTGTAGCCCACCAGGCTCCTCTGCCCATGGAATTTTCCAGGCAAGAATACTGAAGTGGGATGCTGAGCCCTTCTCCAGGGGATCTTCCCAACACAGGGATTAAACCTGTATCTCTTATGTCTACCTGCATTGGCAGATGTGTTCTTTACCACTAGCGCCACCAATATAGTTATCAGTATTGTCAGTTTCCTTTACTGGAGGAATATATAGAGAAACACCTGAAAGAGATCATATAATTCTAAAATGTAATTCTAACCTGAATAACCAATAAGAAAGAAAAGGGGGAAACAATTATAGAAATCAATACAGGGGCAGAAAAAACTATCCAGTAGATTCAGCTTTCAATACAAACAATAGATAAAAACGGAGGGCCAGCTAACCAAAAGAGAAATATAAGAGAACAGAACGCCAATTAGAAAGGTGTCATGAAGGTTGAAGAGTCAAGCACTTTAACCATTTTATTTGGAGAAAAAAAAAATCATGTAATGGACAGTCATTTGTTGTCTTTTTCACATTTATTCCCTACATCTCCTTTCAATAATACACTAATTTTCCTTTGTTTAATTCACTTTATGCATAAGGTTTGTGCAGGACTGATCTCATTTTCAGTTCCAGAGATGGGTCCTAATTCACTTTACCCCATCACTTTACCCCCTCCTTCTGACTATCAAGTTTAGTTCAAGGATTGATATTTGGCCCAATTAGGGTAGTGAGAAAGTGTGAATTCCAGGACATATGTAAGAGCCATCAGACATTCTCTTGGAGCTGGTATTGAAACAGTCTTGAACTATTGTGGCCGTCTTTTAAAAAATCATTAGTGGGGAGAGTCTTGAAGTTGAATAGAAACCATAAAAGACAGAGGGGTAAGAGAAGAGAAAAAATTGTTTCAGTGAGTTTCTAGATCATTTCTCTCTTAAAGCTATAATTATCTCTGGAATTCTAAGTTATGTGATATAATAAATAATCTTCATTATTCAGTTCAGTCACCCGGTCGTGTCCAACTCCTTGTGACCCAAGGGCTGCAGCACACCAGGCACCCTGTCCATCAGCAACTCCCAGAGCTTGCTCAAACTCAAGTCCATCGAGTCAGTGATGCCATCCAACAATCTCATCCTTTGTCATCCCCTTCTCCTCCTACCTTCAATCTTTCCCAGCACCAGGGGGTTTTCCAATGAGTCAGTTCTTCGCATCAGGTGGCCAAAGTATTGGAGTTGCAGCTTCAGCATCAGTCCTTCCAATGAATATTCAGGACTGATATCCTTTAGGATAGACTGGTTGGATCTCCTTGCAGTCCAAGGGACTCTCAAGAGTCTTCTCCAACATCACAGTCCAAAAGCATCAGTTCTTCAGTGCTAAGCTTTCCTTATAGTCCAACGTTCACATCCATACATGACTACTGAAAAAACCATACCTTTGACTAGATGGACCCTTGTTGGCAAAGTAATGTCTCTGCTCTTTAATATGCTGTCTAGGTTGATCATAACTTTCCTTCCAAGGAGCAAGCGTCTTTTCATTTCATGACTGCAATCATCATCTGCAGTGATTTTGGAGCCCTCCAAAAATAAAGTCTGTCACTGTTTCCATTGTTTCTTCATCTATTTGCCATGAAATGATGGGACCAGATGCTACAATCTTAGTTTTCTTAATGTTGAGTTTTAAGGCAACTTTTTCACTCTCCTCTTTCACTTAATCAAGAGGCTCTTTAGTTCCTCTTCACTTTCTTCCATAAGGGTGGTGTCATCTGCATATCTGAGGTTATTGATATTTCTCCTGGCAATCTTGATTCCAGCTTGTGCTTCCTCCAGCCCAGTGTTTCTCATGATGTACTCTACATATAAGTTAAATAAGCAGGGTGACAATATACAGCCTTGATGTACTCCTTTTCCTATTTGGAACCAGTCTGTTTTTCCATGTCCAGTTCTAACTGTTGCTTTCTGACCTGCATACAGATTTCTCAGGAGACAGTTGACAGCTAACGTGGTCTGATATTCCAATCTCTTGAAGAATTTCCACAGTTTGTTGTGATTTACATAGTCAAAGGCTCTGGCATAGTCAATAAAGCAGAAATAGATGTTTTTCTGGAACTCTCTTGCTTTTTCTATGATCCAACAGATGTTGGCAATTTGACCTCTGGTTCCTCAGCCTTTTCTGAATCCAACTTGAACATCCAGAAGTCCATGGTTTATGTACTTTTGAAGAATGGCTTGGAGAATTTTGAGCATTACTTTGCTAGTGTGTGAGATGAGTGCAATTGTGTGGTAGTTTGAGCATTTTTGGCATTGTCCTTCTTTGGGATTGGAATGAAAACTGACCCTTTCCAGTCCTGTGGCCACTGCTGCATTTTCCAAATTTGCTGGCATATTGAGTGCAGCACTTTCACAGTAACCTCTTTTAGTATTTGAAATAGCGCAACTGGAATTTCATCACCTCTACTAGCTTTGTTTGTAGTGATGCTTCCTAAAATCCACTTGACTTTGCATTCCAGGATATCTGGCTCTAGGTGAGTGATCACAGCATCATGCTTATCTGGGTCATGAAGATCTTTTTTGTATAGTATATTTTGTGTGTATTCTTGCTACCTCTTAAGATTCTTCTGCTTCTGTTATGTGCTTACCGTTTAATGTCTTTAATAATCTTCATTATTAAAGGCTTTTTAAGTTGGGTTGAGTTTTGCTGTCACTTGCAACCGAGATGTTCTTCACTGATTAGAAAATAGAGAATGTGGTGTGAGTTAGCTGCATACTACATTTTGGGGGTAATTTTAACTTTCTGAATAGTTGGACATTTTAATCCTCATAGCATCTCCAAGAGTAGACAGTATAGGAATAAATTTCAGCCAACCTAGAGCCTTAATCTGAGAGGGGTACCCACTTGAGAAATTGACCTCGAGAGGCAGAACTCCCTTGCATTCATCCTTGAAAGAATACGTTAGGGGTGTTACTAGTTACTTGTACCTAGTGGTTGGAAGGCATGTAGGAGCTAGAAGAGTCAAAAGAACAGAAGAGAAGAGAAAGGCGGAAAAAAGAAAAGAAAAATGAAACTGGGCACTAATGACTAAGGAAGCTTCTTTAAGAACTTGCAAATATCGTTACAATGATCAGGAAACATCTTGGTAGTGGGGTGTCTTTATGGGGTTTTGAAGATCAAAGAAGCTTGCTTATCCAAAGGAACTGATGCTATCTCTTCCTATCAGTGAAGTCATCTGTGTGAAGTCAACTGTGCTTATTTTTTTATTGGAATATCATTGCTTTACAGTGTTGTTAGTTTCTGTTGTACAAAAACGTGAATCAGCCATATGTATAAATAGATGCCCTCCATCTTAAGCCTCACCTCCCTACCATTCCACCCCTCTAGGTCATCAAAGAGTACTGAGCTAAGCTCCCTGTACTATACAGCAGCTTTCCACTAGCTATTATATGCATGGTTGTGTATATATGTCAATGCTATTTTCCCAATGCTTTAGCAATGTTAAAGGACCTTGACTCCCCTGTCTGGCAGTGTCTTTTTGTTAATTGCAATGTTGTTCCTATTAAACATCATGCTGTTGTATATCATTAAATAAAAGCTTGACCTGCATGTCAGAAAGGCCACAAAAATTGCAAAAGCTTGCACAATGAGTTAAGTAGTTCCAGAGCCTGAAGTTTTTTACTGTCTTCAAAGCCCATGTGTTTTTCAAAACATGATTTTGCTTCTGTCTTCTCCTGAGGGAGAATAATTTCCAAACTGAGGAGGATAAATAAAGCATCTCAAAGAGGAAATTAAAGTATTAAATAGAAGAGTAGAGTAAGGAAGCACCTGCATATGCTAACTGAGCCTCAGACTTCAAGTCCAGTTGAAAAATATAATATGGAGCAGACAAACTTGTAGATGACTTGAACATTTGAGAATCTGTGGAATGGAGATGGTAAACATTGTTCTCCAAAGAGGGAAAAGGTGGATGCTGAAACTGTTGATTTGTGATTTGCAATGTTTAGCCTAGACTGCTCCTCTGAATTTCACAGCTAAATATTCTATAACTGTGACATTAGAATTAAGGTACATTTAGGTAAGGTTAAGCAAAGGTTTCTAAAAAGTTAGGTTTTGCATGACCAGTATCTGTGCCATGACACATTTATTAAAAAGAAATTTAGTTAGGGCTCTCCAGAGAAACAGAATCAACAGTATGTAAATATATTATATACATATATATAATATATATATGTATAATTATATATAATATATATTATATAATAATATAATTATATAATATATCTATAATTTGAGGAATTGGTGCACACAGTTATGAAATTTAACAAGTCCCAAGAGGGCTGTTGGTCAGCGAGCCAGCTAGAAACCCAGGTGAGCTAACGGTGTGGTCCCAGCCTGAAAACCAGTAGATTCAAGATCCAGAAAGAGCTGATGTTCCAGTTGAAATCTGAAGAAAGAAAAATCTCAGCCCATATACCTCCTGCTCCTACACTAATGTAACCTCTGCAACTATCAACATCCTCACCTGAGTACTGCATTTGTTTCAATGGATGACCCTAAACAGACACATCAGTATCACCCAAAGTCCATAGTTTACCTTAGGGTTCACTCCTTTGTTGTACGTTCTGCTGTTTTAACATATGTATATGTTTTAACATATGTATATGGATAAGAAAGCTGTGGTACATATACACAATGGAGTATTACTCAGCCATTAAAAAGAATACATTTGAATCAGTTCTAATGAGATGGATGAAACTGGAACCTATTATACAGAGTGAAGTAAGCCAGAAAGAAAAACACCAATACAGTATACTAATGCATATATATGGAATTTAGAAAGATGGTAACAATAACCCTGTGTACGTGACAGCAAAAGAGACACCGATGTATAGATCAGTCTTATGGACTCTGTGGGAGAGGGAGAGGGTGGGGAGATTTGGGAGAATAGCATTGAAACATGTATAATATCATGTATGAAACGAGTCGTCGCCAGTCCAGGTTCGATGCACGGTACTGGATGCTTGGGGCTGGTGCACTGGGACGACCCAGAGGGAGGGTAGGGGAGGGAGGAGGGAGGAGGGTTCAGGATGGGGAACGTGAGTATACTTGTGGCGGATTCATTTCGATATTTGGCAAAACTAATACAATATTGTAAAGTTTAAAAATAAAATAAAATTAAAAAAAAAGAAAAAAAAAACAGATGTATAGTAACACATATCCATTATAATAGTATCACACATAATAGTGTAACTTCCCTAAAAAATCTTCTACGCTCTGCTTATTCCTCTCTTCCTCCCTTCCCAAATTCTTTGTAAACAGTCATCTTTTTATTGTCTTCATAGTTTTGCCTTTTCTAGAATGCCATATAGTTGGAAACATACAGTATATAGTCTTTTCAGATTATTTTCTTTTACTTAATGTCTTAGTCTGTTTGCATTGCTGTAACAACAACAACAAAAATACCTTAAAATTTGGGTTTATAAATAACAAATATTTATTTCTCACAGTTCTGGAGGCTGGGAAGTGTAAGATCAAAGTCTAGAGATTTGATGTTCAGTAATAACACATTTCTTGGTCTTTTCTGTCCTATACTTGAGTAGGGGAAGGAGGCCGGGTGTCTCTTGGTCTCTTTTATAAGGGTACTAATCCCATTCAGGAAGACTGCACCTTCATGACTTAATCACCTTCAAAGACCCTCACCTCCTAATAACCATCACCTTGGGAGCTGGGATTTCAAATGTGAACCTTAGGGGGATATTTCTATTCAATCTATAACACTGAAATAATAACAGACATTTAAGGTTCCTACATATTTCTGGTGTGATAGCTCACTTAGTGCTGAATAATATTCCATTTCTAGGTACACCATAGTCTACCCATTCACCTAAAAAAAGGGTATCTTGGTTGTTTTTAGGTTTTGGCAATTACAGATAAGGCTTCTGTAAGCATCTACGTGCAGGTTTTTGTGTGGGCATAGTTTTCAACTCACTTGCTGCCAAGTCTGCCAAGTCACTTCAGTCGTGTCCGACTCTGTGCGACCCCATGGACTGCAGCCTACCAGGCTTCTCCATCCATGGGATTCTCCAGGCAAGAACACTAGAGTGGGTTGCCATTTCCTTCTCCAATGCATGAAAGTGGAAAGTGAAAGTGAAGTTACTCAGTCGTGTCCGACTCCTAGCGACCCCATGGACTGCAGCCTACCAGGCTCCTCCATCCATGGGATTTTCCGGGCAACAGTACTGGAGTGGGGTGCCATTGCCTTCTCCTTCAACTCACTTAGGTAAATGCAAAGATGCATGATTACTGAATCCTATAGTAAGAGTATATTTAGTTTTGTAACAAAATGCCAAACTCCTTTCCACAGTGGCTTTACTGTTTTGCATTCCCACCAACAATGAATGAGAATTCTTGTTACTCCCATCCTCACCAGTATTAGGTATTGTCAGTATCTTGGATTTTGATAATTTTCATAGGTATGTGTATTTGTGCTCAGTCGTGTCCAACTCTCCACAACCCTGTGGACTGTAGCTGCTAGGCTTCTCTGTCCATGGAGTTTTCCAGGCAGGGATACTGGAATGGGTTGCCATTTCCTACTCCACGGGTATCTTCCTGACCCAAGCATTGAACCCATGTCTCTTGTGTCTCCTGCATTGGCAGGCAGATTCTTTACCACTAGCTCCACCTGGAGAGCCCTTTCATAGGGATGTGAAAGTGAATGTCACTCAGTTGTGTCTGACTCTTTGTGACCCCATGGACTTTACAGTCCATGGAATTCTCCAGGCCAGAATATGGGAATGGGTAGCCTTTCCCTTCTCCAGAGGATCTTCCCAACTCAGGGATGGGACCCAGGTCTCCCACATTGCAGGTGGATTCTTTACCAGCTGAGCCACAAGGGAAGCCCAAGAATAATGGAGTAGGTTGCCTATCCCTTCTCCAGCAGATCTTCCAGACCCAGGAATCAAATGGGGTCTCCTGCATTGCAGGTGGATTCTTTACCAACTGAGCTATGAGGGAAGCCCAATACTTCATTGCAATTTAACAATTTCTTAATGACAAATTATGTTGAGTATCTTTAAATATACTTATTTATCACCTATATAGCTTCTTCAGTGAGGCATCTGTTAAGGTTTTTTGCCCCTTTTTAAAATCAGGCTGTTCATTTTATTATTGTTGAATTCTAAGAGTTCTTTGTATGTTTTTACAACAGTCCTTTCTCAAAAATGCCTTTTGCCAATATTTTCTTTCAGTTTGTGGTTTGTCTTCTCATTCTCTTGAGACTGTCTTTCACAGAACTCTTTTCTCAAAGATCAGCCAATTATATCTATGTGGGTCTATTTCTGCATTATATAACCTGGCCCATGGATCTATTTGTGTTGTGTGTGTGTGTGTGTGTGTGTGTATGTGCATATTATATACATATATATATATATTTAACCAATGCTACACATTTTAATACTGCACCTTTGTAGTAATTCTTGAAGTCAGGCTGTGTCAGCCCTCTGATTTTGCTCTTCTATATTGAGTTGGCTATTTTGGGCCTTTGCAATATAATTATACAAGTAATCCAAGTTCCCTTTCAGATAACACTATACCACTTCACAAAAGTGCCAGTACCTTATAATAACAAAATATTTTGAATTTCTCCCTTCCATCCCCTGTATCATTACTGTCATTTATTTTACTAATATATAAACTTACAGAAGTATGCCATAAAAAGCATATATAATTAAATATATACATTGTTGTTATTATTTTGAATAAACTTACTTGTTAGATAATTAAGAATAAAAGTTTTAATTTTACCTTTACTTTACTTACTCAATGCTTTTCATTTCTTTATGTAGATAACAGTTTTTGACCAATATCGCCTTCCTTCTCCCTGAAGAACTTCTTGTAACATTTCTTTCAAGGAAGGTGTACTGGTAACAAATTTCTTCAATTTCTGTTTGTCTGAGAAAGTCTTTAATTCTTCACTTTTGAAGAGTCATTTCACAGGGTACAGAATTATGGATGGGCTTTTCCTCTTGATTTAAATATTTCACTCCACTCTCATCTTGCTTGCATAGTTTCTGAGGAGAAGTTAGATATATTCTTATATTGGTTCTTCTGTAGATATGCTGTTTTTTTGTGGGGGTGGATTTTAAAATTTATCTTTGGTTTTCTGAAGCTAAAAATTGATATGTGTAGATGTAGTCTTTTTGTTCGATTTTTGTTTGTGTGTGTGTGTGGGGGGGGTGGAATTTATCTTATTTGGTATTTTCTGAGCTTTTGGTATGTATTTGACTTTAATTTGGGGAGAACACTATTATTATCACCCATTTCTTCAAATATTTCTTCTGTTCCATTCCTTTTTTCTATACTGTATCTTTAGCATTGTAACTCACAGTTCTTAGATATTCTGTCCTCCAGTCTTTTTTTTTTTTTCTCTTTGCTGTGTATTTTTAGAAGTTTCTATTGACATGTTCTCAAGCTCAGAGATTTTTTTTTCTGTCATGTCCAGACTACAAATAACCAATCAAAGGCATTTCTCCTGAGGGCAGATTTTGCTAAGAACACAATGTTCTGGTGTGTTTCAAAATGGTCCGTTTTCCTCTTCCCTCTCTGAGAGAAACCAGAGGGGATTTTTCTCTGATCTTTACCACGAGAAACTGGTAGAACTCGCAGGACTAAAATTTAAGAAAGTGTGAGGTGCACTCTGACTTGGTCCTCCTGGAGTTTTCATCTCTCAGACGTGTTCACACTGAACCCCCAGGAATTTTTCAGTCACAGCTATGAATTTTCTACCTGAGTACTGTTTCCCAAGAAGTTTCTGGTGTCTAGGTTTTTGCTGCCACAAGTTACCTGTCTCTTTAATTTGGGGGCTGTGGTTTGTTCTGTGACTTCTCTGACAGATCTAAGAATTGCTGATTTTTTCAGTTCAGTTTTCTGCTTGTTAGGATGGAGAAGACTTCTAAACTCCTTACAACCCAGAACTCTATAATCTACTCTTTAAGCTAGAACATTTAGTATAGAATTAATATCTTTTGTGGAAAAGACTCACTTATCCAAAGTTTATCAATTCCTTCAGTTTCCACAATAGATTTCTGTTACAATTATCAAAATATGTATTTTAAATGAAAATATGTTTAAACTCAATGAAAGCATTCTTTTCCACTTAAATATCTTTTAATTCCTTATCTTTTAATTTGTGAATGAAAATGTGGATGAACAATGCATCTATTTCTGGAGGGTGTAATTTTCAGCAATTTCTTGCTTTCTTTTTTTCTATATTGCTTATTTTTAAAACTTACACGTGTATAGACTTTATAAAACCAATAAATGCTTTTAAAAGAAATATCTCAATAGGTTAGATTTGTGGGCCCTTAAGATGAAGAGTAACAAGGACAAATGTAAATTTCTGCTTTTAGTTGTAAAGAATTTTAGAACTAATTCATAAATGGCACTCAAAACCACGTGAAGGTTTCCATTTCCAAGTTCAGTGTCAGCTTTTCATTAGTAACATCTTACCAGTAAAGGAAGAGTGCAAGGTCCTTGACTAGAGCCCTGAAGCTTCCATAAGGGGGAAACCAATTTATATGCATGATTCTATTCTTTTTCAAAATTACAAGTATTGCAAGTAGTGCTGTTATTGCAATATTATATTTTTATGCTAAACTTCTACACAAGAATAAAAACAGTAAAAGAATAGCCATGCATTTGCCACTTAGAAAATCTTAGCATTTTGCCTTATTTGCTTTAGATCTTTTTTTTTTAAGTTAAATATTATGGATACAATTGCAAACTCTTGCAAGCCTCTCTTCTCCTTGAACCCTCCATCTATCCTGCTCTCTAGAACTAGACCATATTTGTTGTGTCCCAGCTAATTTCTGGTAGAAATCACATCTAAATATTGATTTAATGATTTTTTTCTACCTTTCTAGGATACAATGAAATGGTCTGATCCCTCTCCACTCCCCCGCTCCCAAAATTTTGTCTATTTATCCAATATTGTTGTAGTCTGTGACACATGCAGTATCTGCTATAAATCCTGAAAATACCAGAAAGATTAATACTTGAGTCCAACCTTGAAAAATTCAACTGTGGATTTTCCTTAAAATTAATAATTCCCTATTAAGTATTAATAACATTAGTTCCTGTTTTGCAGTTTGTACAAAAACAATGCATTTCATTTGAAGAGAAAAGAAATTGGAACCTATTTGTAGGTTCTGTTTGTGGAAACATTGCTTTTAGTTCTGTTTGTGGAAACCCCACTCATAGAAAAAGCAGGTGATAACATCTGTTTTGTTTAATAATATATGAAAAATAAAAATGGGCAGAAATGACAGTCTTAAGGCGCTAAGCCACAAGTGACCTGACCAAGTTAGAAATTCGTCTTCAGTTTAGAAGGGTGTGGTCTCAATCCTAACGATTTACCAATTACTTTCAAACAATGGAATAGAAAAGATTTAGAGAATTGTGCATTCATGATAGAGCCAAACAATCAATAGTCTCCCCCGCCTTGATTAGAATCCCACTGGTGCCTATTGAAACTTAAAGTTGAAAGTTCAAGAGAGTACTCAGGAAGATCAAGCTGTCTCTGTGGTCATCCAATCAAAGCTGTCTCTGTGGTCATCCAATCAAAGCACATAGGGTGAGTGAAGGCAATCCATCGGATGATGTAAATGAGTGAGCACGGAGAGGCTGAGTGAGATTCAGAGCATCAGACATTTAGAGAGGGAGGAAAAAAGGACAAGAGCCTAACTCTTCCTCTAAGAAAGATCAGGAATATCTGGGGATAAAATGCTTAAGTTCTGAGTTACAGGAGGCTGGCTTCTAGATAAATCAGAGAAGAAAGATGAATAATAAGAGCTCTGTAACTTGTATTTATATGCTGCCTTTCTCTGAGAAGTTCATGGTACTTTATGGCTAACATCTAATTAAACTTTACAACATGCCTGGAAGTGAGGAATCAAGTGTTATTGCCCCTGTTTAACAGATAGGAAGCCACTTTACTCTGGGCCTCAGCTAACACTCTTAGTGGCACATCTGAAGGGAGGCTTCAAATATATCTTCTGTATCAATGCTGTAGCCATTGTCCTTTCTTACTGAGACCATCAAGACTTCAAATAATGTCATAAGATATCAAGGACAGTAAAAGAAATCTGAATGAATCATTATTTCCATTTACTGAATGTTTCTCCCTAAATGGATGGCTGCTCTTTGCACATGAGAAACATTCTAATTCCAAAAATAACTATGCAATGTTGAAAAAGAATCCCCATTCACGGGAGGGAAAACTGATGCTCAGAGAGTGTGAGCAATCACCCACTTTTACCAAGTGTGTGGCAGCGCCAGGATCTAAACTAGTCCTTCTCAACCCTAAAACTCAAGCTGTCTTAATACAATATAGGGTGTGATTTCTATGTTTCATATCATAAGGTTAAACACTTTGGACTGGGCTGAGATGCATGGATAAACATCCTCTTTAACATCCTTAGAAAGTGCCTCATTCTCTGGCCTTTGAGTATCTCTCTAGTCAGGTCTCTGAATATATGCCATACCGACAAAACTGGATTAACTTTCCACTCTCCACTGTAGCCTTCCCACCCTACACCTGAGTCTTCTTTTGTAACACCCCACTCGCCCTTTTATCTGCTAAACTGCTCATTATCCCCAGGTCTCAGTTTAGGTGTCACTTCTTGGAAATATTCTTTGATTCCCAAGATTAGACAAGGGACCCTTCTTCTGTTTCTAGCAAGTCTTGGATCACCACCCTTACAGTACTTTTCACTCTGTATTTGTAATTGCTTTTTACCTGTAAACTCCACATAAGTGAGATTGTTTCTCTTCTGCCAATAACTGAAGCCTTTAGAACATGGCACAATGGTTGGCAATAGTGGGCATTTAATAACTTCATGTTAAATGAAGAACCCTGAGCCTTCAATTATTTACATTATCCAGCCCCCAACATACCCCATACTTTCACCTTCTTTACCAGAATCAACCAGGGGCTGCCAGGCTATGGTCAAGCCTATAGCCTTGATTATCTCCTATCTCTGAGCCTGCAAAGTTTGATAGTCCTAGCTTGTCCCAGCAAAAAAAAATAAGACATATTAATTAGTTCACCAGCACTGCCGCACCCTCACAGAACATCCGTGCTGTCTGTGCCCCTGGTGCTTGCATTTCTTGGATGCCTGGTGAGATCCACATGGTCAAAGGCTTTGGCATAGTCAATAAAGCAAAAATAGATGCTTTTCTGGAACTCTCTTGCTTTTTTGATAATCCAACGGATGTTGGCAATTTGATCTCTGGTTCCTCTGTCTTTTCTAAAACCAGCTTGAACGTCTGGAAGTTCACCATTCACGTACTGCTTAAGCCTGGCTTGGAGAATTTTGAACATCACTAGCATGTGAGATGAGTGCAATTGTGTGGTAGTTTGAACATTCTTTGATATTGCCTTTCTTTGGGATTGGAATGAAAACTGACCTTTTCCAGTCCTGTGGCCACTGCTGAGTTTTCCAAATTTGCTGGTATATTGAGTGCAGCACTTTCACAGCATCATCTTTCAGGATTTGAAATAGCTCAGCTGGAATTCCATTACCTCCCCTAGCTTTGTTCCTAGTGATGCTTTCCAAGGCCCACTTGACTTTGCATTCCAGAAAGTCTGGCTCTAGGTGAGTAATCATATCATCGTGATTATCTGGGTCATGAATATCTTTTTTGTACAGTTCTTCTGTGTATTCTTGCCACCTCTTCTTAATATCTTCTGCTTCTGTTAGGTCCATACCATTTCCGTCCTTTATTGAGCCCATCTTTGCATGAAATGTTCCCTTGGTATCTTGAGAAATCTGTAAGCAGGTCAGGAAGCAACAGTTAGAACTGGACATGGCACAACAGACTGGTTCCAAATAGGAAAAGGAGTACATCAAGGCTGTATATTGTCACCCTGCTTATTTAACTTATATGCAGAGTACATCATGAGAAATACTGGGCTGGATGAAGCACAAGCTGGAAGCAAGATTGCCGGGAGAAATATCAATAACCACAGATATACAAATGACACCACCCTTATGGCAGAAAGCAAAGAAGAACTAAAGAGCCTCTTGATGAAAGTGAAAGAGGAGAGTGAAAAAGTTGGCTTAAAGCTCAACATTCAGAAAATGAAGATCATGGCATCTGGTCCCATCACTTCATGGGAAATAGATGCGAAAACAGTGGAAACGGTGTCAGACTTTATTTTGGGGGGCTCCAAAATCACTGCCGATGTTGACTGCAGCCATGAAATTAAAAGAGGCTTACTCTTTGGAAGAAAAGCTATGACCAGCCTAGAGAGCATATTAAAAAGCAGAGACATTACTTTGTCAACAAAGGCCTGTCTAGTCAAGGCTATGGTTTTTCCAGTAGTCATGTATAGATGCAAGAGTTGGACTATAAAGAAAGCTGAGCACCGAATAATTGATGCTTTTGAAATGTGGTGTTGGAGAAGACTCTTGAGAGTCCCTTGGACAGCAAGGACATCCAACCAGTCCACCCTAAAGGAAATCAGTCCTGAATATGCATTGGAAGGACTGATGTTTAAGCTGAAACTCCAATACTTTGGCCACCTGATGCAAAGAGTTGACTCATTGGAAAAGACCTTGATGCTGGGAAAGATTGAAGGTGGGAAGAGAAGGGGACGGCAGAGAATGGATGGTTGGATGGCATCACTTAGTCAATGGATATGAGTTTGAGTAAACTCTGGGAATTAGTAATGGACAGGGAGGCCTGGCGTGCTGCAGTCCATGGGGTCACAAAGAGTTGGACATGGCTGAGTGACTGAACGGAACTGGTGAGATTACCTGTACTTCCACCTCTCGACCACTGCTACCCTGAACACTAAGTGAGCCTGCCCAGTGCCACCAGTCTGGTTGACTGAATGGCTCCTGATCAGTCTAGTTCACATTCTTCTTGATTTGTTTTCAGACATTCATTCATATGACTCCTTGGGACTCATATGTACTCGACTCCACCACTCATTACACCCTTCACCCCCATCAGAGCCTCTGAGGACCTCCACGTTACCCATAATGCCTGTGATTGATCTCTGATGGTTGCTTCCATACTTCCCTTCACTCTATCCCAGGCTGTGGTTTCTTCCCTAATTTCACTGTTTCTTTCTGGCTGACTTCCTATGAAAGATGCTTTCTATGCAATCTCCTTGTTACTAAAAACCCCAGCTGCCACCAGCCACTCTGCCTTCCTCCTGGATGCACTCCATTTAAGCAGGTTCCTCTCTGCTCCTGAGAACCCCTAGTGGGGATCAATCCAACCTCAGTTTGGCAGTCCAGTCTGACAGCACCCTTTATATAAAAAGCCTGAACAGAGACTTCCCTGGTGATCCAGCGGCTAAGAATCCACCTGCCAATTCAGAGGACAGAGGTTTGATCCCTGGTCTTGGAAGTTTCCATGTGCTGCTGGGCAACCAAGCCAATGAGACACAACGACTGAGTCTGTTATCTACAGCCTGTGCTCCACAACAAGAGAAACCACCGCAATGAGAAGCCTGCACACTGCAATTAGAGAGTAGGCCCTGCTCACTGCAACTAGAGAAGCATCGTGTGCAGCACAAAGATCCAGTGCAGCAAAAAGCAAATGAATAGCACATTTACTAAAAAGACATAAACCAAACATTAAAAAAGTAGAAACAGAATGTGCAACAAACAATATTCCCTGGCTGGTTTTAGTTAATTCATTCATCATGGGCTGCAGGGTCAAGAGAACAGACAGGACAGTGGACCGTTGTCCCTTTTGGCCTGTTCTTATGGTCATAGAACAACCAATGCTAACTAACGTTTTCAGTTTGGAGGAAAGAAAACCCCAAGAAGTCCGCAGCCATGATCTTAATAAAGTGTATTTAACAACACGGAGCTTCCATACAATGTACTAGTATTATTCATAAGGGAAGCAAGGCTACAAAAGCAGTGGTGAGAGGAAACAAGTATTTTAAAAGAAGCTTTCCCCAACATATAAAGTAAAATCATGAATGTTAAAATATTTTATTGTCTATCCTTTTTTATAAATTTTAGAGATGGCATTGTCCCCTTTTAGTATCTGTATTAATCCATTCCTTCAACAGTAATTTACTGAGTCCCTACTGTGTGTTTGGAATATCTTTAATACTATATAAATAGCAAATGCTAAACAAAGTAAGTGAATCCAAATATTTATAAAGCTTTCCTTTGCAGAGTAAAATGCTTATCTTAATTGCCAAATGGATACATGTTACACTGTTTTTCTATTTCTCTCCTATTTTCTATTTCTAGTTCTCTATATCAGAACTCATCTGAATATTCTCTATTGCCCAAGTGGCCACATCCTTCATGATCATCTACAACATTCCTTTCCTCTTCTTCCATTCCTTATCACACCACTGCAGGACATTAACATAAGTCACCAAGGATTGGTTTTGATGCCAGAAGTCACTCTTCTGTGAGGTGGGCTGGAGAAGGGATACAAGCATTCTTTCAAAGTATGGGGAGAGAGACTTCCTCATAGATGATCCAGAATCCAGACGGAATTCCAGACGGAATTCTAAAATATGATGCTGTTAAAGTGCTGCACTCAATATGCCAGCAAATTTGGAAAACACAGCAGTGGCTGCAGGACTGGAAAATGTCAGTTTTCATTCCAATCCCAAAGAAAGCCAATGCCAAAGAATGCTCAAACTACTGCACAACTGCACTCATCTCACACACTAGTAAAGTAATGCTCAAAATTCTCCAAGCCAGGCTTCAACAATACCTGAACTGTGAACTTCCAGATGTTCAAGCTGGTTTTATAAAAAGCAGAGGAACCAGAGATCAAATTGCCAACATCCGTTGGATCATCAAAAAAGCAAGAGAGTTCCAGAGAAATTTCTGCTTTATTGACTATGCCAAAGCGTTTGACTATGTGGATCACAACAAACTGTGCAAGATTCTTAAAGACATGGGAATACCAGACCACCTGTCCTGCCTCCTGAGAAATCTGTATGCAGGTCAAGGAGCAACAGATAGAACTGGACATGGAACCACGGAGTGCTTCCGAATTGGGAAAGGAGTACATCAAAGCTGTATATTGTCATCTTGCTTGTTTAACTTATATGCGAAGTACATCATGAGAAACACTGGGCTGGAGGAAGCACAAGCTGGAATCAAGATTTCCAGGAGAAATATCAGATACACAGATGATACCACCCTTATGGCAGAAAGTGAAGAACTAAAGAGCCTCTTGATGAAAATGAGAGAAGAGAATGAAAGAGCTGGCTTAAAACTCAACATTCAGAAAACCAAGATTATGGCATCTGGTCCCATCACTTCATGGCAAATAGATGGAGAAACAATGGAAACAGTGACAGACCTTATTTTCTTGGGCTCCAAAATCACTGGAGATGATGACTGCATCCATGAAATGAAAAGATGCTTGTTCCTTGGAAGAAAAGTTCTGACCAACCTAGATAGCATATTGAAAAGCAGAGGCATTACTTTGCTGACAAAGGTCCATCTAGTCAAGGCTATGGTTTTTCTAGTAGTCATGTATGGATGTGAGAGCTGAACTATAAGGAAAGCTGAGCACCGAAGAATTGATGCTTTTGAACTGTGGTGCTGGAGAAGACTCTTGAGAGTCCCTTGGCCTGCAAGGAGATCCAACCAGTCCATCCTAAAGGAAATTAGTCCTGAATATTCATTGGAAAGACTGATGCTGAAGCTGAAAGTGCAATACTTTGGCCACCTGATGGGAAGAATTGACTCATTGGAAAAGACCCTGATTCTGGGAAAGATTGAAGGCAGGAGGAGAGGGGACGACAGAGGATGAATTGTTGGATGGCATCACCTACTTGATGGACGTGAGTCTGAGTAGGCTCCAGGATTTGGTGATGGACAGGGAAGCCTGGTGTGCTGTAGACTATGGAGTCGCAAAGAGTAGGACATGACTGAGTGACCGAACAGAGTCCAGAATCCAGGTCCTAATCAAGAACTATTATCAGAACTATGGACAAGCTTCAAAACTGCCCCATGCAAAACAATTGCACCCTAAAAACAGGAGTAGTAGAGTTTTGTGTTGTAAAGTGCTGAAGCTTTCAGAAAGAACTCAGAATTAGACCAGCTCTGCAGAGCTCAGAGATCAACAGGATGGCTTTTCCTCTACATTTGATTTGTTAGAAACCAAATCCAAGGAGATTTTATAGCCTTTTAGTGCTTATAACCCCTTTCATTCTGTCCCTGTTTTATAGCCCTCCTCGCTGAGACCATAATGCACGGGGGAGACCTGCCAAGATGCCTGAGCTTATCCGTTGTGTGCGTCTGTTGACAGGAATCCATTCAGATGTCAGTTGCCACTTTTGCGGGAGGAGAAGTGGTGACTTTAGGAGATCAGGCAGCCTGAGGTGATGAGAAGAGACAGGCTTCAGAGCCCAGAGACTTGGCACCAAATCTATGTAACCTTTACCTGCCACCTCTTACAGCATTTTTATCGCACTCGATTTGCCCCTTTGCAAATGGATAGATAATACTGTGCATCTCACAGACAGCTACGGGAGCCTAATGAGGCACCACATGCTCTTGTCAGGTGTGCTCTGCTAGGTTTGTTTCTGTAAAGGGGAGCTAGTAATAGGACCTGCTTCAGAGGGTTATTGTGAGCAGTGAGTGAGTTATTATGTAAAGTACTTAGGATAACACCTGGGGTGTACATTATGGGCCCCATAAATACTATTTTAATTAAGTCGTATCAGGACATTACCACCATCATACTCCTCCTCTGTTTGGGATAAGGACTTCTATTTTCTGAGGGATTTTTAAAAAATTACATGGTACCTAGTACATTGCAGACCTCATGTTTTCTTCCCATAAAGTGACCCAACTGATTTAGAAAGGGCAGTGAGTTCCAGTTTGGTCCATGGCACCTGCTGCTCACTAAACCAGCCTACCTGAGTCAGAACATTCATTAACCCTCAGACTACTCAAGCAGCTCATTTCGCTTTGATTCAGTAGCTGTGGTTTTTGCTATTTATGGGCTGTTTACTGCAGATTGAACTTTCGTGTAAACTATTAATATAAAGATGGTCATCTCCATGGTGGGACCACAAAGTATTGAAGGTCTGAAAATACCTCCTCAAGCTCTGTCAAAATGTCCCAAATTCTCAGCATTAGAGCCACAGTATTGGGATAACAAGAATGTATGTTAGCTGGAAAAGGACAGAGAGTCAATGTTCATAAACATGTGTGTAACTTAAAATTTCCTTCTTAGAGAAGGTGGCTGTCACTCAGCCCCTAGGGATTGGAACACAGGACAGCTATATTTTGAAAGGAAGTAGAGATCCATGGTTGGCTACAGTCCATGGGGTTACAAAAGAGTTGGACTTGACTTAGCAACTAAGCAACAGCAACAACAATAGGTCCATGGATTGGCCAGGGAGGGGAGAGAAAGAATTAATCACTCAGTTGTGTCCAACTCTTTGGGATCCCATGGACTGTAGCTCACCAGGATCCTCTGTTCATGGGGTCTCCAGGCAAGGATACTAGGATAGAATACCTATCCTTTCTCCAGGGGATCTTCCCGACGCAAGGATTAAACCCAGGTCTCTTGCATTGCAGGCAGATTCCTTACTATCTGAGCCATAGGGGAAATCCCAAGGGAGGCCTGGGTAGAATACCAGGCTGGTGTGGGGAGGAGAGCATGATGGGACCCATTGGCAATGGGGAACATCAAAGAGCAGTGGGAAGCCATTGCCAAAGCCAACTTTTGAAGCCTCACTGGGCCTCAGTTTGGCCTTAGCTTTAAGTCAGTACATTGTACATATAGTCTACTCAATTTGGACAGGCTGACATGCAATTCTGAGTTCTAGTTTCCAGAGGTGAACATAGAAAACTTAACCAGTCTTGATGGACCCAGATCCTCTCTCTCCTGCTTTCACCTCACATGCTTGTCTTCTATCTCTTCAGTGGTTTTTATAAATCACAGATCTACTCCTCTTAGAAAGAGGCCAGGAAAAGAAAAGAAAGGAATAAGATGAGGCTCCTCAAGTCAGCTTGAATGGCTGGGTCTCATTACTTCCTTCTATCCCTCTGTCTCATGGAGAGTTGAGTCTCAATGTGAGAAACCCTGCTTGGGCCAGACTTAAGCAAAGGCAATGTAGGCAGCTGTCTGATATTCAACTTTGGGGTTCTATCCACATTTACTGGGCTTTGACCATCTGCCAGGTGCTGGCTGATGTGTTCTCACAAACATCTTTTGTTTCATCCTCATAATAGGCCCGAGGCCACAGGAAGTGAACTGCCTCCCTCATGGTCACACAGCTACTATGTGAAGGTTCCAGGTTGGCCTGACCACAGAGGCTTTGACCTTCCTTAAAAGTGGCAGGTGTGGCATTTTCTGGGTGGCGAGAGTGAATCTCAGGGGGAGGTGAGGGTCTGAAGAATGTGAAAATGGAAAAATTCTTGAGGGAGCTGTAATCCTCTGAAATGAGACATTAAGCAATGAAGGTTCGGTTGAAGTTAGATTAGCAAAGTTTCTTGACTTTTCTGTAATTCTTTTGCTCAGTAGTAGAAATAGACAAAATGGTGAATGACCAAAGAGTTAGGATTTGTATAGAAATATGAGGTCAAGATGAGATTCATAAGCAAAATAATTGGCAAATTTCAAGGACTTGGACGTGTTTTGAATCTGAGAGAGTGAACAAGACAGAAATTAAGGAGGTGTTGGTTGGAGAAATAGAATTTTGAGTGAATATTGGACTCCAAGTGTGGCTTTACCAGTGAGCAACTTTAATGGTACAGAAATCACAGTAACTAGATTTCAGGAAGATGACAAACTGAGAGGTCAGAATGTTGGGGGAATTGGCCATGTATTGATAGATAAACTGAAACTGCTGTGAATTACAAGCAAAGTAGAAAACAAGTCAGAAACTAAAGACATTGCTTATATTTCTATCACATATTTCATTCACTCTAAGAAATACATATCATTTTCTTCAAGAGAAGCAGGACACATATAGCAGCTTATTTAATGTTGAAATTCTACACTGTCAATTATTTAGGTTTATGTGATAACCACAAACACATGTATCCCTTTCAATATTTACACAGCGTCCCATGTATCTGAGGTAAACAAAGGATGGTATTGTTTAGGTCATTTGTATCTAAACCTCTTTGTTAGGTAGACCTAATGTCTCTTTTATCTACTATAAGCTGATGACCTAATGCTTACTTATCTATTATGAACTAAATCTGTTCACACAGATCATGTAACTTTTGAGACCTGGAGTTGATGAATGAGGCATTGTCTTTTTCTTTTCTTCTCCTTACTAGAAGCTAATTAGACCTTGTTTCTTTCATCACAATTAAGCTACAGTTTTAAAGCCACTCACTAGAATATGCATGCAGATTAGTATTTGTAGTACCATCATAATTATTTTTCAAATCTATACATAAAGACTAGAAGGAATTATGTAAAAATACTAATAAAGTAGATGAGGATAGTAAACTATTACATAAATTTTATTTTCTTTAACAACTTTTAGATTTTTAAAAAATATTTTCTATAATGACAGTGTGCTATTTTTATAATATCAAACCAGCATCATTTATACATGATATATAATAAATGTGTAAATAAGATACTTTCATTTTCATGCAGATTCATTATGCCTTGCAAAGGATACTATCGAGAATTAAGATACTGTTCAAGTTTGGAGATTCCTTAAAAAAGTAGGAATAAAACTACCATATGACCCAACAACCCCACTATTTGGCATATACCCTGAGAAAGCCATAGCTGGAAAAGACACATGTACCCCAGTGTTCATTGCAGCACTATTTACAATAGCTAGGATATGTTAGCAAGTTAGATGTTCATTGAAAGATAAATGGATTAAGAAGCTGTGGTACATATATACAATGGAATATTATTCAACCATAAAAAGAAACACATTTGAGTTAGTTATAGTGAGGTGGACAAACCTAGAGCCTATTATACAGAGTGAAATAAGTCAGAAAGAGAAAAACAAATATATATTAATGCATATATGTGAAATCTAGAAAGATGGTACTGATGACCCTATTTTCAGGGCAGCAATGGAGACGCAGACATAGAAAACAGACTTATGGACACAATGTGAGAAGAAAGGGGGGGATGAATTGAGAGAGTAGCATGGAAACATATAAATTACCATATGTAAAATAGATAGCCAGGGGGAATTCACTGTATGACTCAGGCAGCTCAAACTGGTGCTCTCTGACAACCTAAAGGGGTGGGATGGGGTGGGATATAAAAGAGAGTTTCAAGAGGGAGGGGGTATATGTATACCTATGGCTTTCATGTTGATATATGGCAAAAATCACCACAGTATTGTAAAGCAATTATCCTAATTAAAAATAAATTAATTAAAAAATAAGATATTACTCAAAGAAAAGGAACCAGAACATATTTAGAGCACTTGCTGGATTAATAACTACTCCTTCAGGGTGAGACTGCATATGGGAAGAGTGGCCAGTAAATCTCTCACTTGGTATACGGTGCCTCATTTGGAAACATAAATGTTTGGGAATGACACACCTTTGCAAGCAGATGAATGATCTGAGACAAACCTCTCATACAGTGAAGCATCATCTCCCTTAATTAGGCTCTGATTCAATATGTTATCTTAGAGAATTAGAACTGTATTCAAAACTATGTTATGGGTTGAACCGTGTTGCCCCAAAAGGTACACTGATCTAATTCCTGGTACCTGTGACTGTGACCCTATTATCTCTGCAGATGCAATCAAGTCAAGAGGAAGTCTGTCAAATGAGCCCTAGTCCAGTATGACTGGTGTCTTTATTAGAAGAGGGGAAGACACACAGATATATAGACACAAGAGGAGAGAACACCCTGTGATGGAGGCAGAGATCAGAGCACTGCAGTTACAAGTTAAGGAGCCCCAAGGATTATTGGCAAATGACCAGGAGCAAGAGAGGGTTTAGAGAAGATGCTCCCCTATAGGTTTCAGACAGAGCATGGCCCTGTCAATGCCTTGATTTGGAACTTCTAGACTCCAGAACTGTAAGATAATACATTTCTGTTATTTTAAGCTATCCAGACTATGGTACATTGTTAGGTGAGACCTAGGAAATTAAAACATTATGAAATTACAATGGCTTATTTAGAACCCCAGATATTTATTTGATAAAATTATTCTACATCTCTGCTCAAAACTTTGATGCTTGCAAAGGTGTAGAAAGGAAATGTTTAAATGAACCAGGAGTCTGCTAAAGATATTAATAGTGTTGCTGTAAGTGTCTATGTGGATTGAAATATTTAAAATAAAATAGGGTTACAAAATCTAAGCACAAAATGCAGTTAACCAAGATACTGACTGGAAGAAAACTCACTAAATTAAAATCAAGTGATGGGTAAATCATATTTTATATGGATAGAAAGGGTCAAGTTGTGAGCAAAAGGAAAATAACTTGGAGAAACACCCCAGAGACTAGGTAAGGTAAAGTTTGACCACAGGTAGATGGCAGCTTCCACTTCTAGTTCTACCTCCAGCCTGATTTCCGTCAGTGGTAGGCTACTGCCAGGAGCACTGTGTGGAGCAAGATTCTAAGGCTGACTTTAAGGATGGAAAGACAGAGTGTTGAGATTGACTGTTAATGTCTGCCATGGATATGGTGTGGGGAAATGATGATCAAAGGGCTACAATATATTTAAGTCTGTTAGGAGTTACTTCGGAGAAGGCAATGGCAACCCACTCCAGTACTCTCGCCTGGAAAATCCCATGGACAGAGGAGCCTGGTGGGCTGCCATCTATGGGGTCACACAGAGTCGGACACGACAGAAGTGATTTAGCAGCAGTAGCAGGAGTTACTTTATCAGCTAAATGATCACAGATCATGTCTTATAGATGCACATATAGACACTGTTACATAGACAAGCTCTTGGCAGAACTGGGAACCCTTCAAGACCAGGGCTTTTTCACAACTATATTATGGTAAGGGAGAGAAATAGTTAAATATACTCTCTTGAGTGAGTTAAAAGAAATAAAAAAAATTTAAGATAATTCCTTAGGGTTACCTTGGTTTTTGAGTTTATTTAGATGCTGGTCATTTTTTAAAATGAAAAGTAATAGACTAGGGTTAATAATTGTTGAACTATTATTGAATTGTTGAACTTCTAGAACTAACAACCAAAAAAGATGTCTTTTTCATTATAGGGGACTGGAATGCAAAAGTAGGAAGTCAACAGGTGCTCTGCTCAGGCTCCAGGCAGCGTCTCTGCCCATGGCTGCCACCACCATCCTAGACTGAGTGTCGTGAGCAACACTTCTCCAAACGGCCTGGAGCTGAGACGTCAGTACTAGGAGCTCTGGCCCCCAGTGCCTGGGGCAAGGCGTCTACAGGCAGCCCTCTATGAGCAAGTGAACGGGACTGAGAGCAAAGGACTAAAAAATGTTTTATCAACGGTGCTGTATAGAAAGAGAAGTCTTGAGAATACTATAAAAATAAGACTGAAAACCAGAAGCAGGAGGCTTAAGTCCAATTCCTGAGAACATCATAGAACACCTGACTCCAGGGAACATTAAGCGATAGGAGTGCATCAAATGCCTTCATACCTACACTGAAACCAAGCACCACCCAAGGGCCAACAAGTTCCAGAGCAAGACATACCACTCAAATTCTCCAGCAACACAGGAACACAGCCCTGAGCTTCAATATACAGGCTGCCCAAAGTTACTCCAAATCCATTGACATCTCATAACTTGTTACTAGACGCTTCATTGCACTCCAGAGAGAAGAAATCCAGCTCCACCTACCAGAACACCAACACAAGCTTCCCTAACCAAGAAACCTTGACAAGCCACCGATACAACCCCACCCACAGCAAGGAAACTCCATAATAAAAAGAACTCCACAAACTGCCAGAATACAGAAAGGCCACCCCAAACTCAGCAATATAAACAAGATGAAGAGACAGAGGAATACCCAGCAGGTAAAGGAACAGGATAAATGTCCACCAAACCAAACAAAAGAGGAAGAGATAGGGAATCTACCTGATAAAGAATTCCAATAATGATAGTGAAAATGATCCAAAATCTTGAAATAAAAATGGAATCACAGATAAATAGCCTGGAGGCAAGAATTGAGATAATGCAAGAAAGGTTTAACAAGGACCTAGAAGAAATAAAAAAGAGTCAATATATAATGAATAATGCAATAAATGAGATAAAAAACACTCTGGAGGTAACAAATAGTAGAATAACGGAGGCAGAAGATAGGATTAGTGAAATAGAAGATAGAATGGTAGAAATAAATGAATCAGAGAGGAAAAAAGAAAAATGAATGAAAAGAAATGAGGACAATCTCAGAGACCTCCAGGACAATATTAAACGCCCCAACATTTGAATCATAGGAATCCCAGAAGAAGAAGACAAAAAGAAAGACCATGAGAAAATACTTGAGGAGATAATAGTTGAAAACTTCCCTAAAATGGGGAATGAAATAATCACCCAAGTCCAAGAAACCCAGAGAGTCCCAAACAGGATAAACCCAAGGCAAAACACCCAAGACACATATTAATCAAATTAACAAAGATCAAACACAAAGAACAAATATTAAAAGCAGCAAGGGAAAAAGAGCAAATAACACACAAGGGGATTCCCTAAGGATAACAGCTGATCTTTCAATAGAAACTCTTCAGGCCAGGAAAGAATGGCAAGACACACTTAAAGTGATGAAAGAAAATAACCTACAGCCCAGATTACTGTACCCAGCAAGGATCTCACTCAAATATGAAGGAGAAATCAAAAGCTTTACAGACAAGCAAAAGCTGAGAGAATTCAGCACCACCAAACCAGCTCTCCAACAAATGCTAAAGGATATTCTCTAGATAGGAGACACCAAAATGGTGTATAAACTTGAACCCAAAACAATAAAGTAAATGGCAACAGGATCATACTTATCAATAATTACATTAAACACAAATGGGTTGAATGCCCCAACCAAAAGACAAAGACTGGCTGAATGGACACAAAAACAAGAACCCTATATATGTTGTCTACAAGACACCCACCTCAAAACAGGGGACACATACAGAAAGTGAAGGGCTGGAAAAAGATATTCCATGCAAATAGAGATCAAAAGAAAGCAGGAGTAGCAATACTCATATCAGATAAAATAGACTTTAAAACAAAGGCTGTGAAAAGAGACAAAGAAGGACACTACATAATGATCAAAGGATCAATCCAAGAAGAAGATATAACAATTATAAAATATATGCACCCAACATAGGAGCACCGCAATATGTAAGACATATGCTAACAAGTATGAAACAGAAATTAACAATAACACAATAATAGTGGGAGACTCTAATACCCCACTCACACCTATGGATAGATCAACTAAACAGAAAATTAACAAAGAGACACAAACTTTAAATGATACAATAGACCAGTTAGACCTAATTGATATCTATAGGACATTTCACCCCAAAACAATGAATTTCACCTTTTTCTCAAGCGTACATGGAACCTTCTCCAGGATAGATCGCATCCTGGGCCATAAATCTAGCCTTGGTAAATTCAAAAAAATTGAAATCATTCCAAGCATCTTTTCTGACCACAATGCAGTAAGATTAGATCTCAATTACAGGAGGAAAAATTTTAAAAATTCCAACATATGGAGGCTGAACAACACACTGCTGAATAACCGACATATCACAGAAGAAATCAAAAAAGAAATCAAAATTTGCATAGAAACAAATGAAAATGAAAACACAACAACTGCAAACCTATGGGACACTGCAAAAGCAGTGCTAAGGGGAAAGTTCATAGCAATACAGGCATATCTCAAGAAACAAGAAAAAAATCAAATAAATAACCTAACTCTACACCTAAAGCAACTAGAAAAGGAAGAAATGAAGAACCCCAGGGTTAGTAGAAGGAAAGAAATCTTAAAAATTAGGGCAGAAATAAATGCAAAAGAAACAAAGGAGACCATAGCAAAAATCAACAAAGCCAAAAGCTGGTTATTTGAAAGGATAAATAAAATTGACAAACCATTAGCCAGACTCATCAAAAAACAAAGGCAGAAAAATCAAATCAATAAAATTAGAAATGAAAATGGAGAGATCACAACAGACAACACAGAAATACAAAAGATCATAAGAGACTACTATCAGCAATTCTATGCCAATAAAATGGACAGCGTGGAAGAAATGGACAAATTCTTAGAAAAGTATAACCCTCCAAAACTGAACCAGGAAGAAATAGAAAATCTTAACAAACCCATCACAAGCATGGAAATTGAAACTGTAATCAGAAATCTTCCAGCAAATAAAAGCCCAGGTCCAGACGGCTTCACAGCTGAATTCTACCAAAAATTTAGAGAAGAGCTGACACCTATCCTACTCAAACTCTTCCAGAAAATTGCAGAGGAAGGTAAACTTCCAAACTCATTCTATGAGGCCACCATCACCGTAATACAAAAAGCTGACAAAGATGCCACAAAAAAAGAAAACTACAGGCCAACATCACTGATGAACATAGATGCAAAAATCCTTAATAAAATTCTAGCTATCAGAATCCAACAACACATTAAAAAGATCATACACCATGACCAAGTGGGCTTTATCCCAGGGATGCAAGGATTCTTCAATATCCACAAATCAATCAATGTAATACACCACATTAACAAATTGAAAAATAAAAGCCATATGATTATCTCAATAGATGCAGAGAAAGCTTTCGACAAAATTCAACATCCATTTATGATAAAAAACCCTCCAGAAAGCAGGCATAGAAGGAACATACCTCAATATAATAAAAGCTGTATATGACAAACCCACAGCAAACATTATCCTCAATGGTGAAAAATTGAAAGCATTTCCCCTAAAGTCAGGAACAAGACAAGGGTTCCCACTCTCACCACTACTATTCAAATAGTTTTGGAAATTTTGGCCACAGCAATCAGAGCAGAAAAAGAAATAAAAGGAATCCAAATTGGAAAAGAAGAAGTAAAATTCTCACTGTTTGCAGATGACACGATCCTCTACATAGAAAATCCTAAAGACTCCACCAGAAAATTACTAGAGCTAATCAATGAATATAGTAAGGTTGCAGGATATAAAATCAACACACAGAAATCCCTTGCATTCTTATACTCTAATAATGAGAAAATAGAAAGAGAAATTAAGGAAACAATTCCATTCACCATTGCAATGAAAAGAATAAAATACTTAGGAATATATCTACCTAAAGAAACTAAAGACCTATATATATAAAACTATAAAACACTGGTGAAAGAAATCAAAGAGGACACTAATAGATGGAGAAATATACCATGTTCATGGATTGGAAGAATCAATATAGTGAAAATGAGTATACTACCCAAAGCAATCTATAGATTCAATGCAATCCCTATCAATCTACCAAAGGTATTTTTCACAGAGCTAGAACAAATAATTTCACAATTTGTATGGAAATACAAAAAACCTCGAATAGCCAAAGTGATCTTGAGAAAGAAGAATGGAACTGGAAGAATTAACCTGTCTGACTTCAGGCTCTACTACAAAGCCACAGTCATCAAGACAGTATGGTACTGGCACAAAGACAGAAATATAGATCAATGGAACAAAATAGAAAGCCCAGAGATAAACCCACACACCTATGGACACCTTATCTTTGACAAAGGAGGCAAGAATATACAGTGGAGAAAAGACAATCTCTTTAACAAGTGGTGCTGGGAAAACTGGTCAACCACTTGTAAAAGAATGAAACTAGAACACTTTCTAACACCATGCACAAAAATAAACTCAAAATGGATTAAAGATCTAAACATAAGACCAGAAACTATAAAACTCTTAGAGGAGAACATAGGCAAAACACTCTCCAACATACATCACAGCAGGATCCTCTATGACCCACCTCCCAGAATATTGGAAATAAAAGCAAAAATAAACAAATGGGATCTAATTAAAATTAAAAGCTTTTGCACAACAAAAGAAACTATAAGCAAGGTGAAAAGACAGCCTTCAGAATGGGAGAAAATAATAGCAAATGAAGCAACTGACAAACAACTAATCTCAAAAATATACAAGCAACTCCTGCAGCTCAATTCCAGAAAAATAAACCACCCAATCAAAAAATGGGCCAAAGAACTAAATAGACATTTCTCCAAAGAAGACATACAGATGGCTAACAAACACATGAAAAGATGCTCAACATCACTCATTATCAGAGAAATGCAAATCAAAACCACAATGAGGTGCCATTTCACGCCAGTCAGAAGGGCTGCAATCCAAAAGTCTACAAGCAATAAATGCTGGAGAGGATGTGGAGAAAAGGGAACCTTCTTACACTGTTGGTGGGAATGCAAACTAGTACAGCCACTATGGAGAACAGTGTGGAGATTCCTTAAAAAACTGCAAATAGAACTGCTATAGAACCCAGCAATCCCACTGCTGGGCATACACACTGAGGAAACCAGAATTGAAAGAGACACGTGTACCCCAATGTTCATCACAGCACTGTTTATAATAGCCAGGACATGGAAGCAACCTAGATGTCCATCATCAGATGAATGGATAAAGAAAGCTGTGGTACATATACACAATGGAATATTACTCAGCCATTAAAAAGAATACATTTGAACCAGTTCTAATGAGGTGGATGAAACTGGAGCCTATTATACAGGGTGAAGTAAGCCAGAAACAAAAACACCAATACAGTATACTAACACATATATATGGAATTTAGAAAGATGGTAATGACAACCCTGTGTGTGAGACAGCAAAAGAGACACAGATGTATAGAACAGTCTTTTGGACTCGGGAGAGGGAGGGCCGGGATGATTTGGGAGAATGGCATTAAAACATGTATAATATCATATAAGAAACGAATCACCAGTCCAGGTTCGATGCAGGATACAGGAAGCTTGGGGCTGGTGCACTGGGATGACCCAGAGGGATGGAATGGGGAGGGAGGTGGGAGGGGGGTTCAGGATGGGGAACACGTGTACACCCGTGGCAGATGCATGTTGATGCATGGCAAAACCAATACAATATTGTAAAGTAAAAAAAAAAATAAATGAATAAAATAATAATTAAAAAAAATAAACTTCATATGGTTGTTTTATTTTCTTTCTTTCTTAATTAAAAAAATTTATTATTATTTTTTTTTACTTTAAAATATTGTATTGGTTTTGCCATATAAATATAAAAATCCTCACATATGCAGATGACACTACCCTTATGGCAGAAAGTGAAGAACAGCTAAAGAGCCTCTTGATGAAAGTGAAAGAGGAGAGTGAAAAAGTTGGCTTAAAACTCAACATTCAGAAAACTAAGATCATAGCATCTGGTCCCATCACTTCATGGCAAATAGACGGGGAAACAGTGGAAACAGTTGCAAACTTTATTTTTGTGGGGCTCCAAAATCACTGCAGATGGTGACTGTATCCATGAAAATAAAAGAGGCTTACTCTTTGGAAGGAAAGTTATGACAAACCTAGATAGCATACTAAAAAGCAGAGACATTACTTTGCCAACAAAGGTCCATCTAGTCAAGGCTATAATTTTTCCAGCAGTCATTTACGGATGTGAGAGTTGGGCTGTAAAGAAAGCTGAGTGCTGAAGAATTGATGCTTTTGAACTGTGGTGTTGAAGAAGACTCTTGAGAGTCCCTTGGACTGCAAGGTGATCCAACCAGTCCACCCTAAAGGAAATAATTCCTGAATATTCATTGAAAGGACTGATGGTGAAGCTGAAACTGTAATACTTTGGCCACCTGATGTGAAGAACTGACTCATTTGAAGAGACCCTGATACTGGGAAAGATTGAAGGCAGGAGGAGAAGGGTTGACACAGAGGATTATATGGTTGAATGGCATCACTGACCTAATGGACATGAGTTTCAGTAAACTCTGGGAGTTGGTGATGGGCAGGGAGGCCTGGTGTGCTGCAGTCCATGGGGTCGCAAAGAGTCAGACACAACTGAATGACTGAACTGAACTGAACTGAACTCAACAATTGTTGGCATTTGCTCTTTTAATACCTATTTCTTATTTTTTTTTCTTTTTTTGGGAAAAATCACATAAATGGAAGAGCTTGCTCAATTAATTTGGATGTGGTTAACCATGAATATGGAAAGCCAGATTATATGGAATACACGGTTGGGATTTGTTTACGACATACACGTGGTAGCAGTGTGTCCAGTTTTTTATTATGTTATCGAGGAAGAAAGGAAATATTCTTTTGACTGGTGCTTTGTAAATTGAAGGTCTAACATGGAAGATCAAAGTGAGAATGAATTCCAAAATGTCAACCTAACAGGGGTTAAGGAAGCAGCTTATAGATCTCTTAGCATGAGCAGGCACACAGATTCCTATTTCTTGGTGTCCTGAGTAGAGGCATGTTTGTGCCAGGGTCTGGTGTAAACTTGGTGGTTGTGGTATCAGGGTGAGACCCTTCCCAACTCCCTTCCACTCTACTCTTGTGGAGTAGTTCAAGTTTGAGAGGAACTTCATCAGTGGGGGATCAGAAAGTCTGGATGCTAAACAGACTTAAGGGACAGGTGTTTATAGTAATGAATGGAAAAACCAGTTATGCCATCCATGGAGACCACAAGAGATGTGTGAAGTTTCAACATCTCCTATCACAGGGAAGATACCTCGAGTAATTTCCAGTTAACCCAGAATGCTCATGGAGACAGTTTTGGAGTTTACAGAAGATTATATTCCTGTTAAAAGACTTGGGTCCTTTACTACCTAGTTTGTCTCTGTGGGAGGATTATAATTTCTGCTCCATTGGTATGTCATTTGGCATTGTGACTTGCTTTGACCAAAGGTCCAGGTGTGAAAGTGACATGTGACACCTGTGAGTAGAGACCTCAAGAGCATTGTTGGTTTTGCCAGCCCTCTTTCTTCTTGGTCTTGAGCCCAGCATGTCCCAGGTAGGGGCTTCTCTTTCAGACTCTGTTCCCAGACAAGGATGGCATGAAGTAGGGTTACAGCCAACATGTGACATGAGTGAGTGAAAATTTAGCCTTTGTTGAAGTAAGCTGTTGAAATGATGGGTTTATTACTACAGCCCAACGTAGCAAAGCAAAAGTGAAAGTGAAAGTCACTCAGTCGTATCTGACTCTTTGCTACCCCATGGACTATACAGTCCATGGAATTCTCCAGGCCAGAATACTGGATGGGTAGCCTTTCCCTTCTCCAGGGGATTTTCCCAATCCAGGGATTGAACCCAGGTATCCCGCATTGCAGGCAGAATCTTTACCAGCTGAGCCACAAGGGGAGCCAAAGAATACTGGAGTGGGTAGCCTATCCCTTCTCCAGGGAATCTTCCCAACCCAGGAAACAAACCTGAGTCTCCTGCTTTGCAGGTGAATTCTTTACCAATTGAGCTATGAAGGAAGCCCCACCCTAGTATAAGCTGACTACAGCACCACTCCACAAAGGCACATACCAATTAAGGTAGTTATGGACTATCTCCCATTCAGTTCAGTTCAGTCGCTCAGTCTTGTCTGACTCTTTGTGACCTCATAAATCGCAGCATGCCAGGCCTCCCTGTCCATCACCAACTCCCGGAGTTCACCCAGACTCATATCCATTGAGTAAGTGATGCTATCCAGCCATCTCATCCTCTGTCGTCCCCTTCTCCTCCTGCACCCAATCCCTCCTAGCATCAGAGTCTTTTCCAATGAGTCAACTCTTCGCATGAGGTGGCCAAAGTACTGGAGTTTCAGCTTTAGCATCATTCCTTCCAAAGAAATCCCAGGGCTGATCTCCTTCAGAATGGACTGGTTGGATCTCCTTGCAGTCCAAGGGACTCTCAAGAGTCTTCTCCAATACCACAGTTCAAAAGCATCAATTCTTCCGCACTCAGCCTTCTTTACAGTCCAACTCTCACATCCATACATGACTACTGGAAAAACCATAGCCTTGACTAGACGGACCTTTGTTGGCAAAGTAATGTCTCGGCTTTTCAATATGCTATCTAGGTTGGTCATAGCTGCAGTCACCATCTGCAGTGATTTTGCTGCTGCTGCTAAGTCACTTCAGTCGTGTCCGACTCTGTGCGACCCCATAGACGGCAGCCCAACAGGCTTCCCCATCCCTGGGATTCTCCAGGCAAGAACACTGGAGTGGGTTGCCAGTTCCTTCTCCAATGCATGAAAGTGAAAAGTGAAAGTGAAGTCGCTCAGTCCTGTCTGACTCTTAGCGACCCCATGGACTGCAGCCTACCAGGCTCCTCCGTCTATGGGATTTTCCAGGCAAGAGTACTGGAGTGGGGTGCCATTGCCTTCTCTGTGCAGTGATTTTGGAGCCCCCCAAAATAAAGTCTGACACTGTTTCCACTGTTTCCCCATCTATTTCCCATGAAGTGATGGGACCAGAGGCCATGATCTTCCTTTTCTGAATGTTGAGCTTTAAGCCAACTTTTTACCCTCCTCTTTCACTTTCATCAAGAGGCTTTCACTTTCATCAAGAGCGTGGGCAGCTGTGACGGCACACAGAGCGCAGCCGAGAGGAGCTACCCCACGTCGGAGGTCAGGGGCAGAAGTCGGGAGGACCCCATGCCCACGGGCCGGCGGCCAAGAGGAGCTACGCAGCATCCGAAGTCAGGGGCAGTGGCGAGAGTGCCAGGCTGCGACAGCGCAGGAGCAGCCGAGAGGAGCTATCCCTGCCCAAGGCCAGGGGCTGCGGCTGGGAGGAGCAACCCCACATCCAAGGAGCAGTGGCTGCGCAGGCCAGGCGCCAGAGAGCCTAGAGGAGCTATTCCACGTTCAAGGTCGGGAGGGGCGTCAGTAAGGAGATACCCCTCGTCCAATGTAAGGAGCAGCAGCTGTGTTTTGCTGGAGCAGCCATGAAGAGATACCCCAAGCCCAAGGTAAGAGAAACCCCAGTAAGACAGTAGGTGTTGCAAGAGGGCATCAGAGGGCAGACACAGAAAACTAGTCAATTTAATCACACTAGGATCACAGCCTTGTCTAACTCAATGAAACTAAGCCATGCCCTGTGGGGCCACCCAAGACGGGCGGGCATGGTGGAGAGGTCTGACAGAATGTGGTCCACTGGAGAAGGGAATGGCAAACCACTTCAGTATTCTTGCCTTGAGAACCCCATGAAGAGTATGAAAAGGCAAAATGATAGGATACTGAAAGAGGAACTCCCCAGGTCAGTAGGTACCCAATATGCTACTGGAGATCAGTGGAGAAATAACTCCAGAAAGAATGAAGGGATAGAGCCAAAGCAAAAACAATACCCAGTTGTGGATGTGACTGGTGATAGAAGCAAGGTCTGATGCTGTAAAGAGCAATATTGCATAGGAACCTGGAATGTCAGGTCCATGAATCAAGGCAAATTGGAAGTGGTCAAACAGGAGATGGCAAGAGTGAACATTGACATCCTAGGAATCAGCGAACTAAAATGGACTGGAATGGGTGAATTTAACTCAGATGACCATTATATCTACTACTGCGGGCAGGAATCCCTTAGAAGAAATGGAGTAGCCATCATGGTCAACGAAAGAGTCCGAAATGCAGTACTTGGATGCAATCTCAAAAACGACAGAATGATCTCCGTTTGTTTCCAAGGCAAACCATTCAATATCACAGTAATCCAAGTCTATGCCCCAACCAGTAATGCTGAAGAAGCTGAAGTTGAACGGTTCTATGAAGACCTACAAGACCTTCTAGAACTAACACCCAAAAAAGATGTCCTTTTCATTATAGGAGACTGGAATGCAAAAGTAGGAAGTCAAGAAACACCTGGAGTAACAGACAAATTTGGCCTTAGAGTACAGAATGAAGCAGGGCAAAGACTAATGGAGTTTTGCCAAGAGAACGCACTGGTCATAGCAAACACCCTCTTCCAACAACAACAAGAGAAGACTCTACACATGGACATCACCAGATGGTCAACACCAAAATCAGATTGATTATATTCTTTGCAGCCAAAGATGGAGAAGCTCTATACAGTCCACCAAAACAAGACCAGGAGCTTACTGTGGCTCAGATCATGAACTCCTTATTGCCAATTCAGACTTAAATTGAAGAAAGTAGGGAAAACCACTAGACCATTCAGGTATGACCTAAATCAAATCCCTTATGATTATACAGTGGAAGTGAGAAATAGATTTAAGGGGCTAGATCTGATAGATGGAGTGCCTGATGAACTATGGAATGAGGTTCGTGACATTGTACAGGAGACAGGGATCAAGACCATCCCCATGGAAAAGAAATGCAAAAAAGCAAAATGGCTGTCTGGGGAGGCCTTACAAATAGCTGTGAAAAGAAGAGAAGTGAAAAGCAAAGGAGAAAAGGAAAGATGTAAGCATCTGAGTACAGAGTTCCAAAGAATAGCAAGAAGAGATAAGAAAGCCTTCCTCAGTGATCAATGCAAAGAAATAGAGGAAAACAACAGAATGGGAAAGACGAGAGAGATCTTCAAGAAAATTAAGAGATACCAAGGGGACATTTCATGCAAAGATGGGCTCGATAAAGGACAGAAATGGTATGGACCTAACAGAAGCAGAAGATACTAAGAAGAGGTGGCAAGAATACATAGAAGAACTGTACAAAAAAGACCTTCATGACCCAGATAATCACAATGGTGTGATCACTGACCTAGAGCCAGACATCCTGGAATGTGAAGTCAAGTGGGCCTTAGAAAGCATCACTACAAACAAAGCTAGTGGAGGTGATGGAATTACAGTTGAGCTCTTTCAAATCCTGAAAGATGATGCTGTGAAAGTGCTGCACTCAATATGCCAGCAAATTTGGAAAACTCAGCAGTGGCCACAAGACTGGAAAAGGTCAGTTTTCATTCCAATCCCAAAGAAAGGCAATGCCAAAGAATGCTAAAACTACCCAACAATTGAACTCATCTCACACGCTAGTAAAGTAATGCTCAAAATTCTCCAAGCCAGGCCTCAGCATTACGTGAACCATGAACTTCCAGATGTTCAGGCTGGTTTTAGAAAAGGCAGAGGAACCAGAGATCAAATTGCCAACATCTGCTGGATCATAGAAAAAGCAAGAGAGTTCCAGAAAAGCATCTATTTCTGCTTTATTGTATATGCCAAAGCCTTTGACTGTATGGATCATGATAAACTGTGGAAAATTCTGAAAGAGATGGGAATACCAGACCACCTGACCTGCCTCTTGAGAAACCTGTATGCAGGTCAGGAAGCAGCAGTTAGAACTGGACATGGAACAACAGACTGGTTCCAAGTAGGAAAAGGAGTACGTTGAGGCTGTATATTGTCACCCTGCTTTTTTAACTTAGATGCAGAGTACCTCATGAGAAATGCTGGGCTGGAAGAAACACAAGCTGGAATCAAGATTGCCGGGAGAAATATCAATAACCTCAGATATGCAGATGACACCACCCTTATGGCAGAAAGTGAAGAGGAACTAAAAAGTCTCTTGATGAAATTCAAAGAATGAAAGAGCTAGATGTCTACAAATTAACTGCGGCTCCAAACTAATGATTCAATGGATGAATACATTTGAATAGAAATTCTGAAAGTAGAGAATAAGCCAAAGAAGTGAAAATTGAATGTAGGGAATAATTGATAATATTATTAATAAAGGATCAATACTGATCTGTCAGAGAAAAAGAGAAAGAGAGAGAGAAAGCAGTAATGCTTGTTTAAGTGGATTATAGAAGAATTTAAGATGGGTTGGCTTAACAATGGTTTGTTTTACAAAGAGACTGGAATTTAAGCATGTAATCACCAAATTAGTTGGTGAATGGGATAATAATTTCATTTAAAGAATGGATGAATCCAGTTATTGGGATGCTATAAATGGGAAGTGGGGCAAGAAAGAAATGTAGGAGAAAGCAAATATGAGATGGTAACAGATTTATAGGAGAAATAGGGGTTGAGGCAAATATTTGGCTGGTGAGAAATAAGGTAAAACTCAGTCATACAGATCAGAATGAAACCCAATCTCTGAGGTACTGAGATTTTGAGCTTAGAGCTGAACTGGGGGTTAATTGCATCAATAGTAAAGCAGTGCAGTACCAGCTTTGTATTTTCCCTCCAGAAAACTACATGGAGTCTGGAGGGGTCAGAAGCTACAGACAGAATGTAGATAGTTCTATCTGGGTAGATTATAGGGTGGAATTACTATGCTCTGATGTTTGTGATAGAATAAAGGAGCAGGCCAGTAATTATCTCTGTCTTTTAACAGATGTATATATCACACTAGGCCAAAAAAATTGTTTTCTGTTTTCCTAACTTTAGACATGTTTCCCAAAGCTGGAGCTCCAATACTTTGGCCACCTAATGTGATGAGCTGTCTCACTGCACAAGACCCTGATGCTGGGAAAGTTTGAGGGCAAGAGGAGAAGAGGGTGACAGTGGATGAGGTGGTTGGATGGCATCAACTCAATGGATGTGAGTTTGAGCAAACTCTGGGAGATAGTGAAGGGCAGGGAAGCCTGGTGTGCTGCAGAATTCATGGGGTCATAAAGTCAGACACAACTGAGTGACTGAACAACAACAATCCAAAGCTATAGAAATTCTGAACGTAAAATTCAAGATGGCTGGTTTGTAGGATAGCTTTTCCTGTAATTTACAGACTTCTAGAGCCAAATAATGTGGTCTAATGTGCCCCCATCAAATGAATGATCAGAGCTTTTCATAACACAGAATTTTTTTTTCTTTGTATTTCAGCATCAGTGGGGCTTTACAACTGGTTAGTCTGAATTAGAACTGCATTTAAACTCTTACTGGAAGGATCAATCACATTTAAAGAAAATGGTGTGGCAGAGAATGATATCTATCCCAATATCCATACTTCCCTTCATCTCATTGTTTAATCAAATTTTTAATTTTAGCTAGAAACATAGCCACCTAGAGCAAAGGCAATATTTCCCTTTCTTAGGGTTTGATGTGGGCACCTGGCTAAATTCTGGGCAATAGAATGCATGAAGATGGGACATCTGCCAGTTCCTAGGAATAAAGGGACATTCCTCTATTTTTCTTTTCCCTTCTGCAATATTTGCTGGCTGGAATGGGATAAGGGATAAGCCAACTTGGACCATGCAGTTGAAGGCAGTGCTTTAGGGTAATGGCAAAGAAACAAGATTGAATGGCTGAATCGATAGCCCAGTTAATATCAGTGGCAAATCAATATTGGAGAAGGAAATGGCAACCACTCCAATATTCTTGCCTGGAGAATCCCAGGGAAGGGGGAGCCTGGTGGGCTGCCGTCTATGGGGTCGCACAGAGTTGGACATGACTGAAGCGACTTAGCAGCAGCAGGAGCAGAAGGTTGAAGCATGCTGCTACATGAGTTAAAAAGTTAGAACTGACTTTGGAGAGAAGGAGACACAACTGAGTATTTTGTCTTCTCAATCAATGAGGAGAGGGCTTCCCAGAATTCCTCTGCCAAGAGGATTCCCAAGAATCCACCTGCCAAGCAGCAGACATGGGTTTGATCCCTGGGTCAGGAAGATGCCCTGGAGAAGGAAAAAGCAACCTACTCCAGTATCCTTACTTGGGAAATCCCATGGGAATAGGAGCTTAGCAGACTGTGGGATTAGAAAGTGTCAGGCATGACATAGCGACTAAACAACAACATCACTGAGGAGTGGACAGAGGAAGGCTGTTGTCCTATTCACTGTTTCCTGCTGCAACCACTCCATTCCTGACCACCATCACAGAGTTGTATTTACCTTTGTAGGAGGTTTAAACTGAATTTCATTATCAAACTTCCCATCTCTTTAGGTTGATTGGAGCCTGAGGTGTTCACCCAAACTTGCCCGCTTCTCTGTTACCACTGCCCTCATAAGGAAGAATTACTGACCCAATATATACATCTCTGCTTCTTTCCCCTCCTCTTCTCCTAGTTAATTACTCATCACAAGTTAGCTTAATTTTCCACAAGGAAGCCTTTAATGATTAAGCCTAGACTCCTGCTATGTGTTCTTAAAGTAAACTCTTACTTCTCCTATCATAGCACTAATAGAACTTTAAAATAGCCCAATCCTTGAAGGGGTGATACACTCCACAGAGCACAGATTGGATCTATCCTGCTCTCCACTGAGTCTCTAATACCTAGTGTGGTACTTTCCCCAGGTGGCACAGTGGTAAAGAATCTGTCTGCCAGTGCAGGAGATGCAAGAGATGCAGGTTTGATCCCTGGGTTGGGAAAATCCTCTGGTGTAGGAAATGGCAACCCATTCCAGTATGCTTGCCTGGAGAACTCCATGGACAGAGGAGCCTGGAGGGCTATAGTCCATGGGGTCACAAAGAGTCAGACATGATTGAGCACAAGCACACCAGTGCAGTACTTACACATTTGTGCACATTGTTTGAATGAATGATTGGATAAATCAAATGGCTGGCTATAAAGTATGTAACGGCTAAACTCTTTTAGATTCTTCCTGGCAGTCAAAGTTCTTATGATGCATCTTAGCTCCCCCAAGGTAGTTTCATGTCATGCTCTACCTAGGAAAGATCTATTGAAAAACTCTGAGCACAACTCCCCTTCTACCTTCTTAAAGAAAACTTAACCAGTCTACTGTCCCACCCTTTCAAATGCTTAAGTAAGTAAGTGAAGTCGTTCAGTCGTGTCCAACTCTTTGTGACCCCATGGACTGTAGCCCACCAGGCTTCTCTGTGCATGGGATTCTCCAGGCAAGAATACTGGAGTGGGTTGCCATTTCCTTCACCAGTGGATCTTCCTGACCCAGGGATTGAACCTGGGTCTCCCATGTTGCAGGCAGATGCTTTAACCTCTGAGCCACCAGGAAAGCCCAATTTGTACTAATGTGCTGAGGACTATTGTTGTTGTTTAGTTGCTAAGTCGTGTCCAACTCTTTGCAACCCCATGGACCCTAGTCTGCCAGGCTCCTCTGTCCATAGGATTTTCCAGGCAGGAATACCAGAGTGGATTTCCATTTCCCTCTCCAGGGATGCTGAGGATTATAAAAGGCAATTTAGGCACTTCTAGGCTAATATTGTTTTGCCAATTTTGAATTTTGACTGAATAGCTTGACAGTGAAATGATTTGAAAAAAGTGACCAAGATTTAAAGATATGTCATTTTCATTGGCAGTAGTAAGCTGCACCATCATCTTTCCTTTCCCAAAGATTCTAGAAATATAATTTTCAATATTTTCATTCTAAAAGGCTATTTTCATTCTTCTCAGAAGTACTGAGGAAGGGAAGGATTGAAATAATGCTGGAATCTCCTCTTGGGCTCTGATGAACTTTCCTGTTTGTTTGTTTAGCAAGGGGTATGTATAATTTCCTAGCTTGGCTCGTAAAATCTGCCTTGTGTGCTCCTCCAGACTTGTCTCCTTCCAGTTGTCTGGGGTGGTAACCCCACGTTCCCAACCCAAGAGTGGCCTTAGAAGCCACGCATTCAACATGGGAGAGGTGCCACCAATCTGGGTTCCTGAATTATACCCACTCCCACGTTCACCTCTGAAATGATGGCAGAAATTCTACATGCGTCTTGTGTCTCTGTAGATTTCTAAGCAGAGGTACAGTCAGTATTTTTTCCAGACTATATTTTTTAATAAATCCTTTTATTTCAAGGTAATTGAACATTCACATGAAGTTGTAAGAAGTGATATAGAGAGACCCCACACGCTGTTTACTCAGTTTTTCCATGTAGAACCATGGTGCATATCACAGCAAGGATACTGACATTGATACAACTGACCCATCTCATTCATATGTCCCCAGTTTTACTTGTACTCATTTGTGTGTGTGTGTGTGTGTATTTCATTCTATTCAATTTTACCGAATTAATAGGTCATGTAACCACCACCACCTGTCAAGATAACAGAAGCAGTTCTATCATCAAAAAGATCTCTCATGTTGCCTTTACAACTCCATTCCCTGTCTTCTCTCATCCAGCCTAAAACCTAGCAATATGTTTTCCATGTCTACACTTATGTTGTTTCAAGGATGTTACACAAACTGTAATTGTACAGTATGTAACTTTTGGGGATTGATTATTTTTGATTCAGCAAAATTTTCTTGTGATATATCCAAGTTACTGCATGTATGAGGGGTTTGTTCCTTTCTTATTGCTGAGTGGTGTTCTACAGTATGGATATATATCAGTCTGTTTAACCACTCACCCATTAAGGAACATATGAGTTTTTCCAGTTTTGGCTATTACAAAGAAAGCTGCTGTGCACATTCATGTACAGGTATTTGTGTAAGTTTTCATTTCTCTTGACTGTATGCCAAAGAGTACAACTGCTGACTTCTATGGTATATTTAGTTTTGCAAAAAATCGCCACATTCACTTTCAAAGTGGCTGAACCACTTTGTCTTTCTACTAGCAGTGTATGGGTGATTCATCCTCTGCATTTTTGCCAGCATTTGCTGATACCACTATTTTTTGTGTTAAGCATTCTGTGATATCTCACTGTGCTTTAAATTTGCATTTTCCCAGTGGCTAATGGTGCTGAACATGTTTTCATGTATTTATTTGCCATCTGTATGTCCTCTTCAGTGAAACTTCAGTTTGTGTCTTTCACTCATTTTCAAATTGGATTTTTTGTTTTAACGACTGAGTTTTGAGAATTCTTTATATATTCTGGATACTAGTCCTTTGTTGGACATATGATTAGCAAATGTTTTCTCCCAGGCTTTAGCTTGTTTTGTCATTGTTTTGTGTCTTGTTTTTTTTACAAAAAATTTCTTAAAATTCTCTTTTAATTGAATGAATGACTTTAAAAGAACAGAGATGATTTTAGGACACTTCTGTTCCAAATAAGCCAATTTTAAGGTATATAATGAAAACAGTATTATTGCAATTGTACACATTATACCCTTCACTTAATCAACGTCATTATATTTTGGAAATATATAATTGGAAATTTTGAATGACTTCCCATTACCTACAGGCTAAACATTCCATCCCCAAACTGAAACACTAGGTGTTTTTTTTAGCGTACTCATTAACCAGATTTTTTTTTTTCCTGCTGTCCTCCCAACACACTGTGGGCATTCTGGACATCTTATCTTTTGCTACTATCATTGCCCTTGCCAAACCTAACTCCCACCTGTGCTTTGGGAATGAGTGCAATGGCCTGAAGTAGAGGTGCAGGTGGGTAGGGAGGAGAAGAAGAGACCCACGTGGGTTTCTGGTTAAGA
Organism: Bos javanicus; assembly: GCF_032452875.1. Lineage (NCBI taxonomy): Eukaryota > Metazoa > Chordata > Mammalia > Artiodactyla > Bovidae > Bos > Bos javanicus. The sequence goes on along the minus strand of NC_083875.1, from coordinate 55,956,187 downwards.
CTAGATTTGCTGATCCAAAGAGACTGTCCCACATGAACTCAGGAAATGGTTTTAGAGGTAAAATGATGAATCAAAGTTCTGGGAGGAGGCCTGATTGACCAAGTGGCTTTGGGCTATGGGAGGTTATCAAGAAATCTCTTAACAAGAGAAATTAGGACATTGCACTGAGAGAAAAAGTGACACACTAAGTTTTTGGCTCTGCTCCTCTCACCCTGTCTTTCCTTTCTTGGATGTTGCAGCCTCAGCAGAGAGCAGGCTGTGGAGTCTGCGCTGCGCACTGGTCCATATGCTCCCCCATCCTCCCCTTTTGAGGATTCCTTAAATCCCACTGCTCCTGCATCTAGACAGCTGTTCTCAAGCTCTAAGCCAGCTATAAGCAAGGCACAGAATACTCTCAACTTATTCATTTCTCTCTCTTCCCCTTTTCCACTCTAGAAGTAGGCAGTATTGCTTTTGCCACCCTCTAGGTCTATTACAATTAATAGGATGGCCTGAATTGACCTCTTACTAATAACTTTTGAAAGGTGACAACCCCCTTTAGCCTCAATCGTCTATGCATAGAGCAGCGCATGGCCTATTAACGCAGGGATAATGGAGCTACAGATCCAAATCACACCATAATCCTAAAGTATCCCTCAGATGACATACTCTCCCAACAACAGTTAATGCAGGGAATTATTACAACAGTTAATGCAAGCCTGATCCTCAGTTCAAATAACCAGGGGTCATACTAGCATCCGTTGTATGTACGTATGTGCATTCTCATTCATATCTGACTGTTTGCAACCCTAAGGACCCGCCAGGCTCCTCTGTCCATGAAATTTTCTAGGCAGGAATACTGAAGTGGGTTGCCATTTCCTACTCCAGGGGGTCTTCCCAACCCAAGAATCAAACCCACGTCTCTTTTGTCTCCTGCATTGTCAGGAGGATTCTTTACCACTAATGCCACCTAGCAAGAGTTACTGGACAAATAATAGATTTTTATGATGCTTTTAGACAAAAATTTCTCTTTTCTATTTTTTATTGTTTATTTCCTCCCCATCTCCCCCAGTCCTGGTTGACATACCTTTCTCTTTAAACAGAAACATAAGTCTGCCATTTAATAAAATCCTAATAATGATCTTTCTTGAAAGGACAAGGGCTAATAATCACTTCTCATTTAACATTCTAGTCACGTGATAATAAAGGAGAATAAATCAGTTAAACAGCAAGATACAGCACAACTAATTTTCATGTAAAAGGGGGGTGATTGCTTTTTAAAATAAACCATTGTGATTTTTTAAAGCTGTTCAAGCCCAAACATCCTTGTCTATCAGTTTATGAATTATTAATATAAGAAAGAAGAGAAAAGAGGCTTTCTTTCTCTAAATATCATCTGTTAAGCCACCAAGGCCTGAAGAGGCTCACACTGATTTCTGATTTACATAGTCCCAGTTGGAAGTTAATGACGACCGCTGAGCCACCTTTCAACGTGCAGATAAACCTTCATGTATTTAAAAGCAGGGAATCTGCGCTTGTTCCTGGCAAATTATTCATCTAAGATCTGAAGTTTCTGACACCGCCTGCGTCAGATAAACTGTCACCCAAATTGCAAACTAATTAGTGATTCAAACATTTTCGAGCTGATTGATGACAGAATAATTTACGCTTGTTTCTCAGTTTCCAGCTGGCACAGGCTGCTGACTGGAGCCCTAATTAACGCAAGTACATCAGTCATGTTCTGCCAAGGCAGCACGTACAATTAAAAGGCAGTTTAAATGGAATATCACATTAAAAAGGCTGGGAGATGCAAATGTGAGGAAACAGCGCTTTAGGAAGAAATGACAACAAAAACCCACAAACCAAAACAGAATGGAAAAAAGATTTTTTTTTAATGGAGAACTAAATTGTACTCTGCATTGAGAATTTAACAAAAAAATAACTGAGAGGAGCCAGACTGGGCATACTAAATATTTTTGTATTTAAGGAATTTTATTGAGATGAGTGTTTACTGCTCTTTTTAGTGCCAACAGTTCAGATAATAGCCTTTTGAATTTGTTCTTGGATAAAAGGGGGCTTCCTCCTCCTCCTTCATCCTCAGCCCTGTTTGGATGGATGGGATTTCCTGTAGACCTCGAATTGAATTGTTCTGGTTCCTGGAGCCATTCCAGTCCTGTTTTTTAGGCTGTGCTCATGCTACTTTTGCTACTTTTGCATTGATGGCCCTGGTCTCTGCTGATCTCCTTGCACTTTGGTTTAACCCACACCCTAGACACTTAGGACTGCTTTGCATTATGAGTTTTTTTAAAAAAATATACTTTATTTTTTAGGGTCACAGAAAAATTGAACAGAAGGTATAAAATTCCCAGATACCCTCTGCCTCACTGCATGAATAGCCTCCCACACAATAACCTCCCATCAGAATGGTACACTTTTTACCACTGATGACCCTATACTGACTGACACATCGTTAGCACTCAAAGTCCATTAGAGTTCACTGGATGTTGTTCATTCTGTGGGTTTGGACAAATATACAGTGATCTATCTCTCTACTGTAGTAGCATACAGAATCGTTTCAGCTGCCCTGAAATTTCTTTGTGCTCTGCCTATTCGTCTTTCCTTCCCTCCTCCCTCCTGGCAATAACTGATCTTTTTATTGTCTCCATAGTTTTGCCTTTGCCAAAATGTCATATAATTGGAATCGTACAGTATTATACATTTTCAGATTGTTTTCTTTCATCTAGTAATATACATTTAAAGTTCCTCCATGTCTTTTCATGGCTTGATAGCTCATTTAGTTTCAGTGCTGAATAGTATTCCATTGTATGAATGGACCATAGGTTTATTTATCCATTCACCCTTAGCAATCCTGAATAAAGATGCTTTAAACATGTGCATGTAGGTTTCAGTGTGAACATAAGTTTTCAAGTCATTTGTGTAAACACTAAGGAGCACAACTGCTGGATTTGTTCATTTTTAACATTCACACACAGGGATTTCCCTGGAGGTCCAGTGGTTAACGGTCCATGCTTCCGCTGTAGGGGGTGTGGGTTCTATCACTGGTTGGGGAAGTAAGATCCCCCATGCTAAGTTATGTGGGCAAAGAAAAAAAATTTTTTTTAATGCACACACATTATTCTCTCTTTGAGATTGTAAGCTGCTCAAGGGCAAGGAATATGTATCATAGCTCTTTGTATCTCTTTGCATTTTCAGCAGAGCATGGTAAGATGTTTTGTACAGAATAATAATACCACATGATTTTATAATTTCTGGTTTATAAGCTTCCCTATCGCTTGTCCATCTCCTCCTTCTTTCATATATTTCATGATCATTTTAATAATCCAAGGGTACAATTCATACAATCATACTCATAACAATTTGTAGGGTATTTTATTGCTTTTTATTTTTGATAACAAAGAAGGCGATGGCACCCCACTCCAGTACTCTTGCCTGGAAAATCCCATGGATGGAGGAGCCTGGTGGGCTGCAGTCCATGGGGTTGCCAAGAGTCGGACACGACTGAATGACCTCACTTTCACTTTTCACTTTCATGCGTTGAAGAAGGAAATGGCAACCCACTCCAGTGTTCTTGCCTGGAGAATCCCAGGGATGGGGGTGCCTGGTGGGAGGCTGTCTGTGGGGTCGCACAGAGTCCGACATGGCTGAAGCAACTTAGCAGCAGCAGCAGCAGTATTTTTGATAATGAGATAGATTCAGAGGTTAAATAAATTGCCCAAGACCACATAAGGACTGAGTGAGAGATCTGGGCCTCTTAACACTGGCTAGATAGCCTCTTTTAAGGCTGAAGATTTCTCTTTGCACTCCTAACATTCTGAGGATTTGGGGCTGGTAACTGGATGGAAAAACCGTGGAAATAGTGTCAGATTTTATTTTTTTGGGCTCCCAAATCACTGCATATGGTGATTGCAGCCATGAAATTAAAAGATGTTTACTCCTCAGAAGAAAAACTATGATCAACCTAGATAGTATATTGAAAAGCAGAGACATTACTTTGCCAACCAAGGTTCGTCTAATCAAGGCTATAGCTTTTCCAGTGGTCATGTATGGATGTGAGAGTTGGACCATGAAGAAAGCTGAGCGCTGAAGAATTGATGCTTTTGAACTGTGGTGTTGGAGAAGACTCTTGAGAGTCCCTTGGACTGCAAGGAGATCCAACCAGTCCATTCTAAAGGACATCAGTCCTGGGTGTTCTTTGGAAAGAATGATGCTAAAGCTGATGCTAAAGCTCCTCTTTTTTCTTTCTTTCCTATCAGTTCTGTTTTTCTGGAAGACCATGAATCAAAGACATCAATTATATATCAATAAGTGCTTAATGAATTATGACTGTGACAGGTGTTAATAAGGGGAGAGTGCAGTGACAAGGTAAAATGTGAAAGAGGTGTTTAGCCTGCTTGCATCATGAGAAAGTTACTTTTCAGCACAGACCTGACAAAGGGTGTAGACTGAGGCAGGAGCACACTCCAGGGCTCCGAGTGATGGTCTCTTAGTTATCATGTTTGGAAGGCAGTTCATACAATGGGAGAGAAGTAGGAGATGACTAATCATGGATTAAAATTTCAAAAGCTGTTGCAGAGTTAGTAATTCCTTAAGGAGGAAGTAGGTAAATACCAGTTTGAGGCCTACAGATCACTTTATCTAAAAATTCCAAGGCAAGGACATGTCATGGCAACTGGCTTCTTTAGGTGGACTCAGTTCTGAATGGACAGTCTAGTCAGGATCTCCTGAACGTCACGTGCTATATTCTGCCTAGTGTCCTATTGTGTGCAGAGAGTAGAGAACCTACTGCAACTGTAAAGGGGAGTGACTGGTTATTTTAGCCTTAAAAAAAAGATTATATAAAATGCAACAAGCAAATAGAAAAAAATTTAAAAACCCATAATAAATAGATATTTACCAGTCAATAAAAAATGTTATAATTTTGCCACATTTACTTTCACTCTTTCTCTGTTTTAAAGAAATAACTATAAGATTTTAGCTAAGGTGCAACATCCCGTATATGCCCTTTCCCTCCCTTTTCAGAGGCAACTATCATCTAAACCTGACATCTATGTTTTTCTAATATTTACTTAAACTTAAATTTATAATTTTACTATATAAAAATGTTCTTGAACATTTATAATTTCAGATATTTAAAAATTTAAATAAATGGTATGCTACTGAGTATTCTTTTTGCAATCGCTTGTTAATTCATCATGTTTTTGAGATATATTCAAGTAGAAGTGGTCAATTCATTTTAACTCATATAATTTTATATGTATGAATACTCCCTGGTTCTATTATCCAGTTCCCTACTAACAGAGGCTGTTTCAATTTTTCTCTGTTAAAAACAGGGCTGCAGTGGACATCTTTGGACAATCTCCTTATGCTCATACGTGAGAATTCCTGTAGGGTACATTTCTAGAAATGGAATTGCTGGGTTGTAAGAAAGTTATGACCAACCTAGATAGCATATTGAAAAGCAGAGACATTACTTTGCCAACAAAGGTCCATCTAGTCAAGGCTATGGTTTTTCCTGTGGTCATGTATGGATGTGAGAGTTGGACTGTGAAGAAGGCTGAGCACCGAAGAACTGATGCTTTTGAACTGTGGTGTTGGAGAAGACTCTTGAGAGTCCCTTGGACTGCAAGGAGATCCAACCAGTCCATTCTGAAGGAGATCAGCCCTGGGATTTCTTTGGAAGGAATGATGCTAAAGCTGAAACTCCAGTACTTTGGCCACCTCATGCGAAGAGTTGACTCACTGGAAAAGACTCTGATGCTGGGAGGGATTGGGGGCAAGAGGAGAAGGGGACGACAGAGGATGAGATGGCTGGATGGCATCACTGACTCGATGGACGTGAGTCTGAGTGAACTCCGGGAGTTGGTGGTGGACAGGGAGGCCTGGCTTGCTGCGATTCATGGGGTCGCAAAGAGTCAGACACAACTGAGCAACTGAACTGAACTGAAGATGTGTATGCAGGGAGCTAGTCTGCCTTGGAACTACCAAATTTTTTTCCAAAGTAGCAATAAAAATTACACGCCCACTAATAAGAAAGTTCCTGCTTTCCCACATTCTCACCATGATTTGAGATTTTCAGATTTTAAAGTTTTGCCAGTCATTTGGATGTTGAATGAACTCATTATTGCTTTAACTTGCATTCCCATTTTCACGTGTTTACTGGACATTTAGGTTTTGACTTTGGTGAACTGCCTCTGCCTATCCTTTTTCTATATTCTTATTAATAACTTATCTTTTTTAGATTGGCTTGTAATTCTGTATCTATTCTGGACACTAATAGTTGAGGAACAAATATTTTCTTATAGTATATAATTTGTCTTTTAACTTTATTAAAAGACTTAGGGTATAAACTACTGAATTTTTACCAATCTCATGGAGCATATATTTTCATGAGTAATATTTTTCAACATCATTTTCTTAGGGGTTTCTATAATTGATCCTACAATGTTTACACACCTAAAATGTTTTGTAATTTCTATTCTGGAGGAGGACACAGCAACCCACTCCAGTATTCTTGCCTGGAGAATCCCATGGACAGAGGAGCCTTGTAGGCTACAGTCCATGTGTTCACAGAGTCGGACACAACTGAGTGACTAACATACAAACACATACATTTTGGAACTGCGTTCAAAATCAGTTAAAAAAGAAAATGAATTTTGTTCTTTTAGAGAAGAGGTCAACAAAATTTTCTAAAGAGCCAGATAGTAATTATTCTAAATTTGCCAACCCAGTGGCAACTACTCACTTCTGCTCCAGTAGTGTGTGAGAACATCCAGACCATATGTAAATGGTGAGTGTGACTGTGCACCAATAGGATGTGGGCAGATTTACATTCAAGTCACTGGTTTAGAGTCATATATTAATTTTGATTAGTAACTTTACTGCTTTTAAAACAGATTTTTGTAGTTTGATTAAATTTTCAGTTACAAAATTTGGCATCAAATTTCATTTGCTTGTTGCCAATATTCAAATTCATCCTGGACAGTAAAGAGCCACCTCAACTGAGAACATGAACTTTAAAAATAAAGTAAGATAGTATCCAAAGGAAATAAAATCAAATAGCTGGAAATATTTAAGCTGCTTCAATGGAATCCTTTTTGGATCTTTACGGCTGACTAAATTCTATGGAAATCTCAGTGAATAACACATTTATTTTGGCCTTTCCTAGCAGCCAGTGCAGATAGAAGGGGCCAGAGGGACATGTGCTGCTTCATGCTGTCACTTAGGGATCCAGTTTCTTTCCCTTCAGAGGCTCAGTCACCTCTTAGCTGGTTTGAAGATCTTCAGCAGATTGTCTGTGTGTGGTCAATAGTTCAGGAGAAAGGCAATATGGATGATTGTGCAGAGGGTTTATTGGCTGACCTGGTGGGGAAGGGTTCCCTTCTGCCCACATTTCATTGGCCAGAGCTAAGTTACATGACCTCACCTAGTTGTAGTGGATGCTGGGAAATGTAGTCTAGTCATAAGGATAGGCAGGAGAAGAAATGGGTTCAGGGTGAACATCTAGCCAATCTCTGATATATCCTTTACAGGTATGAATACAGGACCTTTGAAGGATAAAAGTTATAGAGAACATGTGTGTGTGTTTAAATGGATATATTACTATATAACCGCATTGTAAAACTAATAAATGGTCAAGAGTTTAAATACTAAGGACCAGATTAACATGTATGCCTGAATTTTGTGATGAAAGTAAATGCTTCATTGGTTTGGCCTAGTGTGTGCCTAATGTAGGAAAGGAAGTAATGTATTACTGCCAGATTTTTACCTCGTGTCCTTCTGAAAGGGAGTCAACATTTCTAGATGTTTGCTGCTGCTGCTGCTAAGTCGCTTCAGTCATATCCAGCTCTGTGAGACCCCATAGACCGCCGTCCACCAGGCTCCCCAGTCCCTGGGATTCTCCAGGCAAGAACACCGGAGTGGATCGCCATTGCCTTCTCCAATGCATGAAAGTGAAAAGTGAAAGTGAAGTCGCTCAGTCGTGTCTGACTCTTAGCGACCACATGGACTGCAGCCTGCCAGGCTCCTCTCCATGGGCTTGTCCAGGCAAGAGTACTAGAGTAGGGTGCCATTGCCTTCTCCGTCTAGATGTTTACCGTGACCAATTTAATCGTAGGCAAGAGTGACATAAGGCAAATCTGTAACTCACCACTGTTATTTTATGAAGTTTGCCAAAACTATGCTCAGGGTAAGATGCATGGAAAAGAAAACCAATTTTTTCTGGGCAATATATGACTTTGAAGCTGGATAACCTTATTTTTGGAAGTAGGTGATTCATGTGCACTAGGATAAAAATATTTCTACTAAAGATCTCTAGAAGATTCTAAAGTAGAAGAATCAGGATTTGGAGTCTAAGTTTTAGTTTCTAGCTTCTATAAAAAGTATCTGTGAGACTCTGGATAAGTTTTCTTTACTTTCTTTAAGCTTCAGAGTGTTTTTTTTTTTTTTTTGAAAATGGAGATAATATCCACCTTGAAGGGCTATTGTGAAAGTTAAATTAGAAAATGCAAATGGAAGAAGGTATTCTATTATAGGTCCTTTCCCTGCCTCTACTGTTAGCTCAGTCATTGACTAGTTGTTTGAACTTGGGAATTATCTTTACCTTTCAGGGTTCAGTATTTTCATCCATAGAATGAAAACATTGGATTATATAGTGTCTAAATTCTTTTGAGCTCTAAAATTCATGGACAGTATATGAGAGTTTCATATACATGACTTTGGTGCAATTGATATATTTTGGGATAAAAATAGAATGTTGAAAATAAGGTCACCCCTGAAAAAATGCCTTTTGTGATCTCTCATGTGTATGTATGTGTGTGTGTGCATGTTTGAGGCAGAGTAAAGACAGAAAAAGGGCCCAATGTGTACTAACCCTGATTTTTAGTTATTATATAAAGTAGGATGAGGATACAAAATAGACCACAAGCCTCCATCTCCATGCCTTTTTATATCTTCCCCTACTTTGAATATTCACTGAACTTGAACATCTCTTACGACACTGATCTTGCTTAAACTGTCCTCAGAATACTTGCACACATCCTATTCCTTTCCTATATTGTACTTTCCTGAAGAGCAGAGTCTGTGTATCATCTGGTCACAGTAATAGATCCTTCCACAGTGACTGGTATAATTGGGTTTGCCAAGCTTTTTCTGTAAGGGGCCAGGTAGTAAATTTTTGGCTTTGCAGGCCAAAACTATTGTCACAGATACTCAACTCTGCTCAAAGCCACAGGCAGTACATAAATGAATGATGATGCAGTGTTCCAAACAACAACAACACAACAACAAACACCCCTTATTTATGGACACCAGAATTTGAATTTCATATAGTTCTCACAAAATAGTCTTCTTATTTTGATTTATGACTTTTAAGCTTTCAAAAATGTAAAAAACATTTTTAGCTCTTGGGTTGTGTAAAAACAGGCAGCAGGCTGGATTTGGCCCACAGGTGATAGTTTGCTGACCTCTGTTGCAAGCTGTAAATTCTTAGTGTTTTCTGCTGAATACAATTAAGTATGGATTTACGTATAATTTTTTATTTTCAAAAGATGACATGTAAAATGATATTCTTTCCCTATCCTGTTAGAGCCAGGATTTCTTACAAGTGACTCAGATATCTACAGATTATTAACCTAAAGATCCAGGATTTCTTACAAGTGACTCAGATATCTACAGATTATTAACCTAAACAGAAATAGAAACAATAGTTTCATATAATTTTTGCAAACAATAAGAGCAATTACCAGTGACTGTAATAAGCTTTTCTCATGAATATAATGAGAGTGGGTGTTGGGTTTAGCTTTTATGTAGCTGATTAAGTGAAAAATATTAATGTTTATGACAAAAGAGAAAGAGAGTAAACTTTGGTGTCTAGAATAGAATCTAGTTCTACTTCTTTCCAGCTGTGTTCTTGGGAAAGCCATTTAACTTTTCTGAGTCTCTGTTTCCTCTTCTGGCATGTGGGGATAATAATACCTTTCCTACAGAATTCGTTTGAATTAGAGCTAATATATGTGTACATCTAACAGTTCCTAAAGCATGGTTCATTTTTAACAAATATTAGTTACCATCCATATTCCCTCTTCTGCTCCTTCTGAAGAGATCCCAAAAGTCTGAAACATCTTTGTACAATAAGAACAGGTATTGAGAATTCCCCATGGATATTTGAACCTAGAATGCAAACATGGGAGTGTTTCATGACTTTGTTTTTACAACTTGCTGCCCTATACCACTCCATCCAAGCAGAGCTTAGTACTGGGGGTAAACTGAATAGAAACACTACACCCATGCTGTAAACAAGTTAATTTGGAAACAAAAGCAGATGACCTCTGTTATGAACAAAGTCTTGGTTCTCATCTATTGTTAGTTATTAGAGAATTTCTTGTGCCCAAGAACTTTCTGCTTTTGCATTTCATGGGGGAAAAAAAAAGGATATTAAAGAGAATGCATGATTGATACAGGAAAATGCACTAAATGAGTAATCTATAGTGTCTAGAAAAGGCTATGAAAACTTTGAGGTCAAAGTATACTCCATTGATTGGGGATATAAATCAATTCTTCACACTTAAAATTAACTTATTAAGGGCAAACCTGTCTTGAATTGTGATTCAGCCACCAAGCTTCTACTCCATTCAGCTCTCTACTTAGCTAACTTGCAAATTCAGTTGCTGAGGGTTTACAGGGTAGGGGTGATTCTGAGAGGGAACAGCTGCTTCAACAGCAGGTTGTGGGAAATGCCACCACAGGAGGGTCAACCTAGATGACTTGTCTAGGTCAAAACGCAAATCAGAAAAAAAGCCAGCTTGACTTATAGATGGAGTCAATTTACTCATCAGAATGTACAGTACTGGCTATAGCTTTAAAACATCTGTGGCCAAACATTTTGATTTATTAATTGTCCAGTTACAAAAACATTTTTCCTGAACCCACTCAGAGTATCTGGTGAATGAAATGTTTGCTGCCTACATTTACTGTGCCCTCTTTTGGACGGACAAACATGTTCTGTTTTGTCTGTCTTACAGGTTTGGGTTCAGTTCAGTCGCTCAGTCATGTCCGACTCTTTGCGACCCCATGAATTGCAGCACGCCAGGCCTCTCTGTCCATCACCAACTCCCGGAGTTCACTCAAGACTCACGTCCATCGAGTTAGTGATGCCATCTAGCCATCTCATCCTCTGTCATCCCCTTCTCCTCCTGCCCCCAATCCCTCCCAGCATCAGAGTCTTTGCCAATGAGTCAACTCTTCGCATGAGGTGGTCAAAGTACTGGAGTTTCAGCATTAGTATCATTCCTTCCAAAGAAATCCCAAGGCTGATCTCCTTCAGAATGGACTGGTTGGATCTCCTTGCAGTCCAAGGGACTCTCAAGAGTCTTCTCCAACACCACAGTTCAAAAGCATTAGTTCTTCGGTGCTCAGCTTTCTTCACAGTCCAACTCTCACATCCATACATGACCACTGGAAACACCATAGCCTCGACTAGATGGACCTTTGCTGGCAAAGTAATGTCTCTGCTTTTGAATATGCTATCTAGGTTGGTCATAACTTTCCTTCCAAGGAGTAAGTGTCTTTTAATTTCATGGCTGAAGTCACCATCTGCAGTGATTTTGGAGCCCCAAAAAATAAAGTCTGACACTGTTTCCACTGTTTCCCCATCTATTTGCCATGAAGTGATGGGACCAGATGCCATGATCTTAGTTTTCTGAATGTTGAGCTTTAAGCCAACTTTTTCACTCTCCACTTTCACTTTCATTAAGAGGCTTTTTCGTTCCTCTTCACTTTCTGCCATAAAGGTGTCATCTGCATATCTGAGGTCATTGATATTTCTCCCGGCAATCTTGATTCCAGCTTGTGCTTCTTCCAGCCCAGTGTTTCTCATGATGTACTCTGCATATAAGTTAAATAAGCAGGGTGACAATATACAGCCTTGACGTACTCCTTTTCCTATTTGGAACCAGTCTGTTGTTCCATGTCCAGTTGTAACTGTTGCTTCCTGACCTGCATACAGGTTTCTCAAGAGGCAGGTCAGGTGGTCTGGTATTCCCATCTCTTGAAGAATTTTCCACTGTTTATTCATGCACAGATGGGCTCGATAAAGGACAGAAATGGTATGGACCTAACAGAAGCAGTAGATATTAAGAAGAGGTGGCAGGAATACACAGAAGAACTGTACAAAAAAGAGCTTCATGACCAAGATAATCACAATGGTGTGATCACTCACCTAGAGCCAGACATCCTGGAATGTGAAGTCAAGTGGGCCTTAGAAAGCATCACTACAAACAAAGCTAGTGGAGGTGATGGAATTCCAGTTGAGCTCTTTCAAATCCTGAAAGATGATGCTGTGAAAGTGCTGCACTCAATATGCCAGCACATTTGGAAAACTCAGCAGTGGCCACAGGACTGGAAAAGGTCAGTTTTCATTCCAATCCCAAAGAAAGGCAATGCCAAAGAATGCTCAAACTACCGCATAATTGCACTCATCTCACACGCTAGTAAGGCTTTAGCAGTACATGAACTGTGAACTTCCAGATGTTCAAGCTGGTTTTAGAAAAGGCAGAGGAACCAGAGATCAAATTGCCAACATCCGCTGGATCATGGAAAAAGCAAGAGAGTTCCAGAAAAACATCTATTTCTGCTTAATTGACTATGCCAAAGCCTTTGACTTTGTGGATCACAATAAACTGTGGAAATAGGTTTGGGTAGAGGTTTGCAATTTATAGAGGACAATTAATTTCAGCTCAACAGATGTTTATTCAGCATCCGTTATGGGTTGAATTGTGCCTTTCCAATTCAAGCCCTAATTCCTAGTACCTATGAAAATGACCTCATTCAGGCATAGGGTCTTTTCAGATGATCAAGTTAAGATTAGGTCATTAAGCTGGTTCCTAATCCAAAGAGGGAATTTGGACACAGATATAGATATGGGCACAGGGAGAACTCCATGTGACCACAAAGGCAGAGGTTGGGGTGAAACATCTACAAACCAAAGAATACCAAAACTTGCCTGCCAGCACAACACCAGAAGATAGATATGAGTTTGAGCAAACTCTGGGAGATAGTGAAGGACAGAGATGCCTAGCATGCTGTAGTCCATGGAGTCACAAAGTGTCAGACATGACTTAGCAAATGAACAACACCAGAGGTTAGGTGGGGGCCATGAACAGATCCTCTTTCACAGCCTTCAGAAGAACCAACCCTCCCAACACCTTGGTCTTGGACTTCTAGCCTCCAGAACTGTGAGACAATAAATTGTTCTTGTTTAAGTCACCCACTTGGTGGCACTTTGTCACAGCAGCCCCAGCAAGCTAATGCAGCATCTATGTGACAATACACACAATATTCCTGTGTCATCATTGCTCACATTCTGAAAAAGGTGGTGAAGAGACTGGATAAACCACTCTAAGTTTTGGAAGAAAGACAAAGGCAAAGATGTATGCTCTTTAGTCTTCAATAGCCAAGGGGGTTTTAAAGACTATATCCGAATATATACAGGAGAGTATTGAAGCTGGGGATTCAACTGATATGACAGCATAGCTTCTTAAAAGTTTAAAATTAGGTAAAACAGTAGCAGTGACCAAACCATTGTTTGATCAGGTCACATTCACAAGACGGAGATGAAGGCAATAGTTGTTTTTGACCACTGATAAAGAGTAAGAGAAAAACATTTTTTCATAGCTCTAATCATGAAACCTGGTGGCTCAGACGGTAAAGAAGTTGCCTGGAATGCATGAGACCTGGATTCGATCCTTGGATCAGGAAGATCCCCTAAAGAAGGGAATGGCAACCCACTCCAATTTTCTTTCCTGGAGAACTCCATGGACAGAGGAGCCTGATGGGCTACAGTACATGGGGTTGCAAGGAGTTGGACAAAACTGAATCACTAACATACACACAGTTCATATTATGTGAGTCAATTCTTATTCCTCTAAAAATTGTAGTAAATAGTATTAAGCATATTTTTATAGTCAAGAAGATACTAAAAGAACTCACTTGAGACTTCCCTGGTGACACAGTGGACAAGAATCTACCTGCTGATGCAGGGGACATGGGTTCAATCCCTGGTCCAGGAAGATTGCACATGCTGCAGAGCAGCTAAGCCCATGTGCTACAACTTATGAGCCTGTGCTCTAGAGCCTGGGAGCCACAACAAGAGAGAAGCCACTGCAATGAGAAGCCCACACACCACAACAAAGCGTAGCCCCTACTCGTTGTAATGAGAGAAAAGCTCACATGTAGCAATGAAGACCCAGTGCAACTAAAACAAAAGAACTGCTTGAATTAAGATGTGCTTTCCTCCATCACTGTACATCATGCCTTCTGCATGTCTGACTTGATTGACCGTTTCAAAGAAGCAGATTCTTGTTGCATTAACATGGGATCATGCCCACCCCCCTTTCTTTTGCCACCGATAGCTTATATTTCAAATTCCCAATACATTTCTGTGGAAGCTACAATTTCTGGAATCAGGAGTTAGGTTCTCAGGTAAAGGGGCAGAAAAATTGACCTCACTAAAATATGGAGCCCTAGTTCACATCATGGAGTTGATGGTCACAAAGGAGATGACAGCCAACTTGGATTTCCATGGATTCATAGTCAAGGGTGTCTGGGGACCAGGCGTTCTTTTCTATCACAGTCAAATTGGTAAAGCAGAAGAGGAAACAGGATGACCCCAACTTTCTGTTAACTTCAAATCAATTGTCTTCCCTCTTGAACTCTTGCAATTTCACTGACCAGCAAGTCTAACCTGCTTGAGTTTCTGTGTTTTTGTTTTTAGAACTGTTTTTCAGAGTCCACATTGAAACAATGACAGAGCAGGCACCTATTCAGAAGAGAGAATAAAGATCACTCATGATTCTCAAGAGGCTTGTTTGTCCAAGTCTACAAGGCTGATGAGGTGTTTGCCTCTGAAACACTCTGCAGTAGCCAAGGGCTGTGAAATGTGACTCATAACAGCACTTGAACTCTGGCTCATCGGTGCGCAATGCCAACATGTTTCCCTCTACAAGAGGGAAGCATGTGGAGCTGCTGCAGCCAGGCTCTCCAATTCCACAAGCCCTCTTCCTTTGCATTACAGATGATTTCAGCATTACTGGCTGCTCCTCTGGGCAACTGCACTTCTATGGAGCATGCTTTAGGAATGGGGTTTTTGTGTGAAGCAAGATGGAAAATCATGTATTAAATAAAGTTAGAGAAACATGCAAAAAACAATTGTGAACCAGCCTAACCAGAAAGCAGAGAGTTTTTTCCTTCTAAAGCCATGTGCTTCAGGGAATCGATCTTAAGAAGGTGAGTTCTTCTTTGGGGCAATTACCTGCCCCCACCTTGTTGTCCTCACTATGTTTACAAGCTTCACCTGTGCTGATTCGTGGCTGCCAGAGGCAATTTTCATAATGCTTGTTAAGTCACTTACGTCAAAGCCTTTGCCAGTGGCAGCTGATTGTCTCCTCTGTGTGTATCTACAGTGCCCTGTTAGCATAGCTGGCTGTCCCTCCTTCTGCCACCTCAGTGACATCCTGTAATCTGTGTTAGGACTCATAACTGCTACTCACTGGAGCTTTGATTCTGAAAATTAAGCTCATACGGTGATGGTACTTGTATGCCAACCATAACCCTACTGTAAGTGTTTTGAAATATGTTTTCTAAATGTTTTACCAATAATAAAAATGCACACCATTTGAAAGTTGCTCTTTAATCAATAGTATTTTCCTGAGATACAATCACTAACGTTATGGCTTTTCTTTTTGACTTAAGCCATTTTCTCTAACTTTCAATGAACACTGGGGGAAAAAGTGTATATGAAATGGGCAGAGTCCACAAATAATTCTTAAGGAATATAGTATAACTAACTTTATTTTACAAAGATGGGGTGCTGCATTAAAACCAGAGGTTTTTCATGTTGATGTTTGGTAGAAACCAACACAACACTGTAAAGCAATTATCTTTCAATTAAAAAACAAACCAAAAAAATCTAGAGGCTTTATCCTTTTGCTGAAATGAAAGATTTGTGTGTATAGAGGGGGAAATATGTGAGTGAATGAAGGAAGGAAGGAATGAGTTAATCTAAAACTGCCAGCTTGACCTTCTGTAGAGCTTGGTTTAAGTTAATATTTTTGAAGTTGCTTTAAGTCTTTCAAGTAATCCCTAGGAGCCTGGTTGATGGTGTTAAGTCCTAAAGTGTTCTGGTGGTACTCAAGCACTGATGTAATTTCCAGAGTCTACTACAAATTGTTGTCAGGATAGGAACTCACATGGAGGAGCAACTTCTATCTTCCTTCCTGTGTGAGCTGAGGTTATGAGCTGATGACATTGGAAACTGCATGACCTTGGAGAAGTCCTTAATTCTCATAAATGTACAAGAATGTATCCACAAAGAAAGACTGGTTTGAATGTGTTAAAAAAAAAAACAAAACTGTCTTCAACCATGCTATTTTGCAAATAATTAAATTTAGAAGAATATGTAGTTTCGGAGTGGTTGTTTACAAAATAAACAGTGCGTTTCCCTTTGTTTTCCCCCCTACTAGTGTGTTTGTAGACACAACTGAAGTGCCTGCATGTGTGGCTCACTGAGAAGGAGGCAATGGCTGATGGTGAGAGGGCTTTAAGTGTTTATTGCTGTGACGATAGACTAGCACACTTGAAGAAACGGTTTACTAAAGAGACCCTCCTGGCTGGAGAGAGTGGCTGCACACGTTGTGTGGGGCACACCTGATCCACTACTCTGACCTGGTTCTCATGCCAGAAAGATTGTGATTTACCCTAATTGTCTGGGGAGTTTGGTCACCAAACCACTAAGTATATCTTAAGGGTTTTGATGTTCAAAAAAAATAGTGAAATTAGGTATACTGTTTCGAAAAGATCACCAAACTTTATTTTAAGCTGTTATAAAAATCCATAATATAAGGGAACCAAGAAAGATGCTTTCATAACCACAAAGCTGAGGGAATGATAGGAGCGGGTATAAGTAATTGAAGATAAATCCCTGGTATGTGCATACACTGAAGCCAGTTTAGAAGGAAGCTAACAAAACTTGTCTGTTCTTTGTGTCCTGAAAAATTCTTAAGATGCAACAGAGCGATGGCAGCTTTGTCAGAGGGAGGTAAAAATGGACAATATAGATTCTTCACCAAGTGTCTAAATACAGTGCTCAGATTTCCGCCTATCAACCAGAGGAAATGAATAACTGAAATCACATTATCCCTATATTTTCTGAAGTTAAACCTGTCAACATTACTGTCATTGACAGTGTTCTGACTGAGCTGGAAAGAGAGTTTTGGCAGTTCACAATCTGTTAGCTCATATTTCCACATTTTTGGGGAAATGGCCTCAATACTTCAAGACCCAGGATACCTGGATTGTCAGGGAGAAATCAGGGTCAGAAGTATAGCCACTGATCTAATTCTTTCAAAGTTCCAGAAGAAAGACACAGCACATGGTGTCACCAGATCTGGTCAAGGAAAAGGAACAGATCTGATCTAAATAAACTTGTGAGTCACGTTGCATGCAGAGAGTATGTTTTTTACATGGAGAACTGTTTGATGTTCATTTATTTGATGTCTGTTTATTAAACACAATTCCATGCACTCTTCTAAAGGTTGTAAATTTAACAGTGAAGAAGCACATACCCTACTCCTTGGGAATTTACTTTCATATTTTGTGTGGTGTGGGGACAGGAGGAGCAGAGATGATATGGACATTTATGCAAGCTAAGTTGCTTCAGTCATGTCTGATTCTGTGCGACCTCGCGGACAGCAGCCCACCAAGCTCCCCTGTCCATGGGACTCTCCAGGCAAGAATACTGGAGTGGGTTGCCATTTTCTTCTTTGTGGACATGCAACTCACAGGGAAAAAATAAACAAGCTACTTCAGATTGTAATAGGTGCAAAAAGGCAATAACAGATTTAGCACAGAGAGCGATTAGTGAGATAATAGTTCTTCAGAAAGAAAATAGAAAAGCCCCCTTTCAAGAGGTGGCCTTTGAACTCTGACATAGGTCACTGTATAAGTACACTGGACACACACAAACACACTTGTGTGTCTAAGCCTTTAGGGATCTTATTATAGTGAAATCAGTCAGTGATAAGCTTGATGTACCAGGGAGCTAAAGTTGGATATTTTGTTTGAGGAACTAAGGGCTGAAGCAGTCATTTCTTTGATCTTACTTTTGGTTTTATGCATAATTTATGTATGTACCCAGGGAAGTATTTAATGACCATGTTTTAAACATGAACATAGGGAATTTTGTGACTGTGTTTTCTTACATGTAGAGATTATGTTTGTCTTTTTTTTTTTTTTTTTACATGTAGAATTTAGTGACCAAGCTTTATACCTGGACATAAAGACCTCTGCTTTTTAACGTGTGTCTCTACATAATATATAAAACATTCATAAAAGTAAAACTATAGGGTAAACACTCATAGCACAATGCCTAACAATGCCCGTGGGATGGTATCGCTATCATCTTTGTTTCATAAAGAGAAAAGCATTGGGTTGGCCAAAAAGTTCATTCAGTTTTTCCATGACATCTTATGGGGAAACCCTAATAAACTTTTTGGCCAACTCAGTTAAACCCAGACAGGTATGTTAAATCTGCTCCAGATTTGGGAGAGGAGGCATCCAAACCGTATGGATTTAAATCTGATTTTCTTCCCACTGAACATGCTGCCTTGTTTGGATACTATTAGGAGAAGAACTCTGTATTCAAATATATTCAGGCTTATATATAAAGAGTTATATGATATAGATATGTAAAACTAAGGTAACAAGCAAAATCTAAATTTCAGAGGTATTTTGATTTTCATTTGGCAATTACTTTGTAGAGTGATGAGGCTCAAGCTTAGATGAATGATGCCTTCATTTGATAAACATTAGCAGAATATTGCTGAGATTTTCATTTGTAAGATTTGAAATTTAAATGAATAAACAATCTCCCTGTGTATTAATATCATGCAAAATATTATTCATTAAATTGCCAACACATTAAAAATACAGTCTAACTTTTTAAATGGGAAAATCTGTCTGTCTATCTATCTATCTATCACATTCTTTTCTTTCTCCAAGGACTCAAAATGCTTTAGGAACTTTCCCTCAAACATTCTCAAAATGATGCACCTTTAAACTGAGATTATGGATAGCACACTTGTTAAAAAATACTGACAAGGACTTAATTTCCAAAATATACAAACAGCTTATGCAACTCAATAACAAGACAAAAGAATGCAATAAAAAATGCACAGATGATACAAATGGACGTGTCTCCAAAGAAAACAGATGGCCAACAGATACATGAAAAGATGCTCAACATAGCTAATTATTAGAGAAATGCAAGTCAAAGCTATTCTATCCCTTGCAAGTATCATCTCCACGGGTCAGAATGGCCATCATTATAAAGTCTACAAAAAAAAAAATGCTGGAGATGGTGTGTTCCCTCTACACTATTGGTGGGAATGTCAATTGGTGCAACCACTAAGGAAAACAGAATGGAGGCTCCTTAAAAAACTAAAAATAAAGTTGCCATATGATCTACTGATTCCATTTCTGGGGATATATCCAGAGAAAATTAATTTGACAAGATACATGCACCCCTATGTTCGCAGAAGCATCATTTACAATAACAAGACATGGAAATAACCGAAGTGTCCATTGACAGATGAATGGATAAAGAAGATGTGATACACAAACACACACACACACGCGCACACACACATATACATACAGTGGAATACTACTCAGCCATGGAAAAGAATGACATAATGTGATTTGCAATGACATGGATAGACCTAGAGATTATTGTACTAAGTGAAGTAAGTTAGACAGAGAAGGAAAAACATCACATGGTATCACTTAACTGTGGAATCTAAAATATTAATACAAATGAATTTATTTATAAAATAGACTTACAGACATAGAAAACAAACTTATGGTTCTCAAAGGTGAAAGGGGTGATGCGGAAGGGATAAATTGGGATTTTGGGATTAGCAGATACAAATTACTTATAAAAACTAGGTAAACAGCAAGAACCAACTGTACAGCACAGGGAACTATATTCAATATGCTACAATAAACATAATGGAAAAGAACGTGAAAAAAAACATATATATGTATAATAAATCACTTTGATGTATACCAGAAACTGGCACAACATTTTAAATCAACTATATTTCAATTAAAAAAAAATGCACCATCTGTTGCCTCTAAGTAGGCCTCCTGTGAGATACAGTGATGTGCTCAGAGTCAATGTTTATTGAACCCAGATTCTTGGGTTAAAATTCCTTTTCCTTTGGGTAATTTTTCTCCTCTTACTTTCAGAAATTTAGTGACCTGGTGCTTCCTCTCCTCTGCCTGACTTATCCAAACATAATCTCAGGACAGACTCTGACATTCACTAATTCAAAGATACAAATGAACATGTTCACAGGACAGATTCTGACATTCATTAACCCTAAGTTACAAATAACTGAAAACAGCTTAAAATATTTATTTCCCAATGGACATTTATATTTTAATAAGGACCATTTTTGGTCCTTGTTTTTACAAGCTCAAACAATAGAATTTCAGATATCTTGAAGGGTGGATAATATTAATAGGAACCTCTGTGGGCAGTTTAATAATCTATATTTTTCTGAAGTCAGTTGCTTCTATGCAACTTAAAACATGCTCTGTAAAATGCCAGAAAAATGTAACTACCCTTATCTGTTAATAATGAACAAAATAAAATGTATGTCTGCTAGATTTTCTCACAGCACTAGCTCTTTAGCTCATGGCCACACAAGTTCTGACATGCACTCAAGTAATTAAATGCCATGAAGTATCCTCAAATTTTCTTTATGCTCAGTCAAACTTGTATCTTCTTCCACACCTCTTAGTAGGTGTGGAGCCAGAGCCTGAAGGAAGATTGCACACATTATTCTCTTCAAAAATGATGAGCTAGCCATCATCAAAGTAATGTTCCTTCCTGCGTGGGGCAATCTCCACAGTCATAGTCATGTGGGGACTTTTCATCATTTTATCCTACTGAGTTTTGGTTGAAACAGACATCAAAAGAAACCTTGAAATAAATGGAGACATAGTAAGAACAATCACCAAAGTGTTGAGTATTTTATTCCCCCACATCTCACAGAATGCTTACAGTGAACCTGTGAGGAAGGTGGTGTCATACCTCCACCCAGCTTACACATGAGGAAATAGAGACACAGGGCAGGGATGTCAGATCACACAGGTAGGCAGCAGATAAAGGGATTGTGACCCAGGTGAGGCTGACTCCAAAGTCCTTTTCCTTGGCCTTTTCCTATGTGTTGAGGAAGTGAGCATCGGCAGAAGGAAATAATACATGTTTTTAAACACTTTATATTGGAATATAGCCGATTAACAATGTTGTGATTGTTTCAGGTGGGCAGCAGAGGGACTCAGCCATACATGTACATGTACCCATTCTCCCCCAAACTCTTCCCATCCAGGCTACCACATAACATTGATCAGAGTTCCCTGTGCTATACAACAGGACCTTGATGGTTATTCATTTTAAGTACAGCAGTGTGTACATGTCGATCTCAAACTCCTTAACTATCTCTTCCTCCCATTCTAGAAGGTGATAATATTTTTGCCAGGTGTTTCTAAGTGGGGACTTGCTGTCATGAGTCCAGATATAGCTTTCTGTTTTGGTTGCTTCCTTAAAGTAATTTCTTAATGAAGATCTCCTTAGCATCTAGTTCATATTTTGTGATAGCAGTTGTCAAAATCACTTACCACTGGACTATGAACTTATTAAGAGCAAGGATCAAATTTTTATTTCCTTTCTTCCTTTTCCCCTTCCTTTCTCTTATTTTCCATTACCACTCACCCTTTGTTCTTTCCTCCCATCCTTCTTTTCTTCCTTCTACTAAGGAGGCTTGTATGAGTCTATCACGGGCACACAACTCCAGAGCCAATGGGTTTTTAGTGATAATCTTGAATCTAAAACTCATTGTTTACATTGCACTTTTTCTCTTTTTATTCCTCCAAAAGATCCCTGTATAATTTCATGATGGTTAATATGACACCTGCTGACCTCTCCTGATTTTTTCCTTAAGTATTTGAGAAATTGATACTATGATTAGAGTATCATTTGATAGAATCAGGATTATTTGATTTTCTTATATTTGATATGTAAGGCCTATTAAATTTAATGAATATCAAGGGTTATTATTATAGAATAGGACTTTCCTGGTGGCTTAGATGGTAAAGAATCTGCCTGTAAGGCAGGAGACCCAGGTTTAATCCCTGGGTCGGAAAGATCCCCTGGAGAAGGAAATGGCAATCCACTCCAGTATTCTTGCCAGGAGAATCCCATGGACAAAGGATCTTGGTGGTCTGTAGTCCATGGGGTTGCAAAGAGTCGGACATGACTAAGCGACTAACACATACATTATGGAATAATATGGCTCAGAATATTCCTGGGGCCAAGTTACTGTGAGGGTTTTGACCCCAAACTTTCAGGTGTTGATTGGTTGTGATGCATGCCAATGCATAGGAAGGACCTATGGAGAAGATGAGACCACTAGATGAGTACTAAGAGCTCAGACATCCCCAAGTTATCCCTGCAATTAATGGTCCCCATTGCTTATAATGGGAAAGGTGTTGTTATGGTGATGGGAGTAATAATATTGCAAAATGAAGGCATCTGACCTATTAAAAACTTCTCTGAAAGCCTATCCCTATGAGATATCTGAGATGTGACTTGCTATCTAGTCTCATGACTCTAGTGAGAATTTTTACCACATTTTCCTGATAACCACAAGGAGGTCAAAAGCACTCAGGGTATAGATATGATGAGGGAAGGGTCCATCTGATTATATAGTCATTCACTTAAAGAAAGTAAGCAGGAAATTACAACACAGGATGATTTGTAATGATAAGTGAAAGGTTGAGCATGCACACATCAGATGGAAGCATAATGTACTTGTGCAGAGTTATAGAAGGCTTCTGGAAGAGATGACATTAGAGCTAAGTTCCAAGGATAATGTAGGAATTAAGCAGGTAAAGGAAGAGGAATGGGGCTTAGAAAGGTGTACCAGGGTTTGAAAGGGAATAATTGAAAGTTTAAAATACTCCTGAGAGTCAAGTGATAAAAAATGAAATGAGTCCTCTGGATTTATCAACAAAGAGCTTGTAATGATCTTGGGCAGGTATTATCATTAGAAATAAGGAAGTAGAAGACATATGATAATGGTTGAAGACTAAATGGCAGATGAAAGAGTGGAGGTGAATCCTGAAAGTTTACCTACGAAATAAATGATAATGTTAACATGGCAATGTTTTTGAGGGAATTAAAATAGCTTTTGTCAGCACAGTTCTGTTTCAAATGTATTGGGAGGACATAAAAGACCTAGGGATTTGGATTATTTGAAAGAGTACCATAGAGACAATGGACCATGCAGGTTGGGGTAGAAAGAGATGGAAGTGCAGAGAGAGAGAGCAGAGATGGGAGAGAGTGAAGGGTCCAAAGATGACAAGTCTGTGGTGAGTGAGTGAGAAGGCTGGAGAGATAGGAGGGGGTGGACGCATGTTTGAAACAGAGAGCTCTGTTGTAGAAGAGTCTTGATAAGGTTCAAGTTGTGGTCCTGGGTGTTGGGGACTGAAGCAGGGCTGGATGGGTGTGGTGAAGATGAAGTCAAAGGAAGTCAAAGAAGAATTGCATTATTAGGTTGTTAAAAGATGGGTTCTCCATTGGGAAAGTGAATACATACTGGGTATTGAGAAGTCAAGGATGGAGAGGAAGACTACCGGTCAAATCTTAACTAAACATGGGAAGAGGCTATGAGTTTTGTAAATGGCTTTGAAAGAAGAGAAGTGGGTGTTACAGTCAGATGACACGAAGTGCAAAGGAACAAGATTTTTAAGTGAGGGTGGAAGAATAACATTTGAGAAGTTGCCTTTCTATGTTTGAGCTTATTTAGCACAATTTCTGGCATATAGTAGATGTCAGTCAATGCTTGTGGAAGTGAATTAAGAAGGAGTAAAAAGGTAGAAGAAACCTCAAGTGTTCTGAGTAGACAAAAGAAAGTCATAATGGAGGAAAGACCAAAATCAGTGGTAGAGTAAATTAGAGAAGAGATAAAAGGCCAATTCATTTGTTAATAATTTCCTCCTGGTTCTGGTTTATTGCCTTTTAGTGCTTTTTGAAGAGAGATTAGAGAGTGCAAAGGTATTCCTTTCACATCACAGCAAATCTTGGCAATGAACAGGTCTTATCAGCATCTTCTAAACCTGGGGCCTAATCTTATTAAGGACACAACAACCAGCACACACAGCATCAGGCACTGTTTGGAGTGCTTTTCACTTTTAGCCCATTTAAAATCTCCTCAGGAATGCTCTGAAGCCATTCAGCTCAGGAACTGATGTGGCAAAATCAAGGAAAATGCATTTTCCTGTGCATACGAGGGCTTCAGCTCTTCTCAACCATGACACACGGGATGTTGTTAAGTGAAACACACTCTCAGACTAAAATTGTGATAGAAAGTTCAGACAAGTAAAGAAACCCACACTAATTTCAAGTAGCTTCTCACTAAGGTTCTCGCATGGACAGCAGAGGAGAGGTTGGGTGGGGGGATATTTTCAGTGACTTCCTGGTGATTTATATGGCCACTTCTTTCAGGTTTACTCTGGAAAACTGAGACGTAAATAAGGAAGATAGACATTACTTTAGGAATGCCTTTGTAGTTTGTCAGACCCATAACAAACAAATGAACCATTTACAAATGTTGGTACCTTAGCTTTTATTAGAAACGTCATCCTTAAAGCTATTATGAAAGTGAAAGTTGCTCAGTTGTGTCCAACTCTTTGTGACCCCATGGACTATACAGT
Organism: Bos javanicus; assembly: GCF_032452875.1. Lineage (NCBI taxonomy): Eukaryota > Metazoa > Chordata > Mammalia > Artiodactyla > Bovidae > Bos > Bos javanicus. The sequence continues at coordinate 55,931,356 of NC_083875.1, read as the reverse complement.
CCATGGAATTCTCCAGGCCAAGAATACTGGAGTGGGTAGCCTATCCCTTCTCCAGTGGATCTTCCCAACTCAGGAATGGAACCGGGGTTTCCGGCATTGCAGGTGGATTCTTTACCAGCTATCAGGGAAACCTGATAAAGCTATTATATGATCCAGCAATCCCACACCTTGGCGTACATCCAAAAAAAGATGAAAACTCTAATTTGAAAAGATACATACACCCCTATGTTCACAGAAGCACCATTTACAATAATCAAGACATGGAAGCAACCTGAGTATCCACTGACAGATGAATGCTTAAAGAAGGTGTTGTACCTACATACAATGGAATATTATTCAGCCACGCAGCAAAATGGATGGACCTAGAGATTAGCATGGGTTTATCACACTAAATGAAGTAAGTCAGACAGAGAAAGACAAATGTCATATGATATTACTTATGTGTAGGACCTAAAATGATAGAAATGAACTTATTTATAAAACAGAAATAGATTCACATACATAGAAAACAATCTTATGGTTCCTAAAGAAGAAGAGTGGAAAGTGATAAATCAGGAGTTTGGGATTAATATATATACACTACTATATATAACATAGATAACCAACAAGGGAACTATATTCAGTATCTTACAAAAACCTAAAATGAAAAAGAATCTGAAAAATGTATCTATATAGTATATATAAGTGAATCACTTTGTTGTATACCTGAAACTAACACAACACTGTAAATCATCCATATGTCAATTAAAGCTTTTTTAAAAAAGGAAACAACACTCCTGCATAGTTACTTCCTCTCCTCCAACCAACTGCAACTCATCTACGTGTCTGTCACATGTTGGGGTCATGTTAAGAACACCTGCCTTAAATCATCAAGACACAATCCTTCTGTTTGTATGCACCTTTTCTGACCTTTTTTACTCAAATGATAGGAATAAAGCAGGCATATGAAAACACTCTCCTCATATCTTTTCAGCTACAGCCCTCTCACTCTTGTTCACTCTTCATAAAAATAATTAAATATATGGTAGATGAAGATAATAAGTGACAGACTTCATGAAAATTTAGACCTTCTTGTTCATTTTCCTGTGAAAATAAACACTTCCAACTGTACCCCTGTCAGACTCCAAAACCTACCCTGTTTTCAGTGTTCTGGCTGCTTTCTCAGACATCTTTGCACTAGCCAGAAGGTCTATCAGTATCTTTCTTAACATCAGGTTAAGAAATGGTGGGGTTGTATGGGGCACAAGTGGTGGGAGGCAGAGTGAGGAATGGGGATTTGAGGCATAATACTCATAAAATGCCTTCCTTACTCTCTGCCTCTGATGAGGACTGTGTGTACAGCTTCTCTTCATGCTGTGTTCTCTCCAATCAGGATGCTGAGCAGGCTGATTCTTCCCTCTCCTTTGTCTTAATCAAACAGTGAGTCAAATGGGGATGTTAATGTAAACATGGGTCTTCTTATTTCATTTCAGTACTAGAGATGTCTCTTGGCAACACAGGGTCCTGGAGCCCTGATGGAGTGGAAAAAGCCAATGTTTATAAACCATTTCTTTTCTCTAGATGTGCATAATGGAGTAGAAATTTTCTGTTATCAGTTCAGAAAGTAGACAGCCCTTCCTTCTTTAGCCTTTCAAATAATTTGCATTTAAGAATGGAAATTTCCTCCAAGACTAGCACTAGAAAATGATTTCTTCTCTATCTTTCTTCCTTCATTTTCTTTCTTTTTTTCTCCTTTTTTTGTTCCTTCCTTCCCTCCTTTTTTTCCCATAGAAGTATAATCATTTTTACAAGAAAAATAATATGGGACATGTAAATATATTTAGTTGATCCACACTGGACAGCTCTAGTTGAAGCTGAAGTGATGGGCATGGAAGGAACTCAGTAGTAATGCCAGTCTCTTCCTTTCCAAATTGACACTGATAATCAAAATTTAACAGCACCTTGAGATCTCTCTTTCAGTTCAGTTCAGTTCAGTTGCTCAGTCGTGTCCAACTCTTTGTGACCCCATGAATGGCAGCATGCCAGGCCTCCCTGTCCATCACCAACACCCAGAGTTCACTCAGACTCACGTCGATTGAGTCGGTGATGCCATCCAGCCATCTCATCCTCTGTTGTTCCCTTCTCCTCCTGCCCCCAATCCCTCCCAGTGTCAGTCTTTTCCAATGAGTCAACTCTTCGCATGAGGTGGCCAAAGTACTGGAGTTTCAGCTTCAGCATCATTCCTTCCAAAGATATCCCAGAGCTGATCTCCTTCAGAATGGACTGGTTGGATCTCCTTGCGGTCCAAGGGACTCTCAAGAGTCTTCTCCAACACCACCGTTCAAAAGCATCAATTCTTAGGCGCTCAGCCTTCTTCACAGTCCAACTGTCACATCCATACATGACCACAGGAAAAACCATAGCCTTGACTAGACGGACCTTTGTTGGCAAAGTAATGTCTCTGCTTTTGAATATGCTATCTAGGTTGGTCATAACTTTCCTCCCAAGGAGTAAGCATCTTTTAATTCCATGGCTGCAGTCACCATCTGCAGTGATTTTGGAGCCCCCAAAAATAAAGTCTGACACTGTTTCCACTGTTCCTCCATCTATCTCCCATGAAGTGATGGGACCGGATGCCATGATTTTCGTTTTCTGAATGTTGAGCTGTAAGCCAACTTTTTCACTCTCCACTTTCGCTTTCAACAAGAGGCTTTTTAGTTCCTTTTCACTTTCTGCCATAAGAGTGGTGTCATCTGCATATCTGAGGTTATTAATATTTCTTCCGGCAATCTTGATTCCAGCTTGTGCTTCTTCCAGCCCAGAGTTTCTCATGATGTACTCTGCATATGAGTTAAATACAAAAAAAAATTTTCACGACCCAGATAATCACGATGATGTGATCACTGACCTAGAGCCAGACATCCTGGAATGTGAAGTCAAGTGGGCCTTTGAAAGCATCACTACGAACAAAGCTAGTGGTGGTGATGGAATTCCAGTTGAGCTATTTCAAACCCTGAAAGATGATGCTGTGAAAGTGCTGCACTCAATATGCCAGCACATTTGGAAAACTCAGCAGTGGCCACAAGACTGGAAAAGGTCAGTTTTTATTCCAATCCCAAAGAAAGGCAATGCCAAAGAATGCTCAAACTACTGAACAATTGCACTCATCTCACATGCTATTAAAGTAATGCTCAAAATTCTCCAAGCCAGGCTTCAGCAATATGTGAACCGTGAACTTCCTGATGTTCAAGCTGGTTTTAGAAAAGGCAGAGGAACCAGAGATCAAATTGCCAACATCCGCTGGATCATGGAAAAAGCAAGAGAGTTCCAGAAAAACATCTATTTCTGCTTTACTGACTATGCCAAAGGCTTTGACTGTGTGGATCACAATAAACTGTGGAAAATTCTGAAAGAGATGGGAATACCAGACCACCTGACCTGCCTCTTGAGAAATCTGTATGCAAGTCAGGAAGCAACAGTTAGAACTGGACATGGAACAACAGACTGGTTCCAAATAGGAAAAGGAGTACATCAAGTCTGTATATTGCCACCCTGCTTATATGCAGAGATTTCTCTTTAGGCTATTTTTATAACATGAACTACATTCCAATAACAGCAGAGTTGTCTTTCTAGAGTCCTTTGCCCCCATCTTCCTCTTGGTAGCCCCTAAAGATCACTCCTCACCTTTAAAATGTGAAAGTTGTGCCTGAGAGTAGATTTGGGAACAAGGTGATTCAGATATCTCATCTACCAAAGTCTGAAAATCTTTGAAAATGTATCACTGTCTTAGGGAAATGTGACCCAGCAACTTATGAAGATAATGATCCAGACAAAAGAAATGAAATTTTTTTGTTTTACATACATATTTATTGTGTCAACTATGTATTTTCATTGTATCAGAAATTCCTGGTACAATGATAAACATATCAAAACCATATGACCATCTCAATAGATGCAGAAAAAGCTTTTGTTGAAATTTAGCATCTATTTATGATAAAACCTCTCCAGAAAGTGGGCATAGAGGGAGCATACTTCAACATAATAAAGGCCATGTATGACAAACCCACAACTAATGTTATACTCAATGGTGAAAAGCATTTCCTTTAAGGTCAAGAACAGGACAAAGATATCGACTGTTGCCACTTTTATTCAATATAGTTTTGGAAGTCCTAGCCATGCCAACGCTGGGCTGGAAGAAGCACAAGCTGGAATCAAGATTGCTGGGAGAAATATCAATAACCTCAGATATGCAGATGACACCACCATTATGGCAGAAAGAGAAGAGGAACTAAAAAGCCTCTTGTTGAAAGTGAAAGAGGAGAGTGAAAAAGTTGGCTTAAAGCTCAACATTCAGAAAACGAAGATCATGGCATCTGGTCCCATCACTTCCTGGGAAATAGATGGGGAAACAGTGGAAACAGTGTTAGACTTTATTTTTGGGGGCTCCAAAATCACTGCAGATGGTGACTGCAGCCATGGAATTAAAAGATGCTTACTCCTTGGAAGGAAAGTTATGACCACCCTAGATAGCATATTCAAAAGCAGAGACATTACTTTGCCAACAAAAGTTCGTCTAGTCAAGGCTATGGTTTTTCTTGTCATGTATGGATGTGAGAGTTGGACTGTGAAGAAAGCTGAGTGCCGAAGAATTGATGCTTTTGAACTGTGGTGTTGGAGAAGACTCTTGAGAGTCCCTTGGACTGCAAGGAGATACAACCAGTCCATTCTGAAGGAAATCAGTCCTGGGATTTCTTTGGAAAGAATGATGCTAAAGCTGAAACTCCAGTACTTTGGCCACCTTATGTGAAGAGTTGACTCATTGGCAAAGACTCTGATGCTGGGAGGGATTGAGGGCAGGAGAAAAAGGTGATGACAGAGGATAAGATGGCTGGATGGCATCAACTACTCGATGGATGTGAGTCTGAGTGAACTCCGGGAGTTGGTGATGGACAGGGAGGCCTGGTGTGCTGCGATTCATGGGGTCTCAAAGAGTTGGACATGACTGAGTGACTGAACTGAACTGAACTGAGCCATGACAATCAGAGAAGAAAAAGAAATAAAAGGAATCCAAATTGGAAAAGAAGTAAAACTGTCACTGTTTGCAGATGACATGATACTATACACAGAAAATCCTAAAGATGCTACCAGAAAACTACTAGAGCCCAACAATGAATACAATAAAATCACAGGATATAAAATGAATACACAGAAGTATGTTGCATTTGTATACACTAATGACAAAAGATCAGAAGGAAAAATTAAGGAAGCAATCTCACTTATCGTTACATCAAAAGGAATAAAATACCTGGGAATAAACCTACTAAGAAGGCAAAAGACATGTATATAGAAAACTATAAGACACTCATGAAAGAAATTGAAGATGACACAAACGGATAAAAGATATGTCATGTTCTTTGGATTGGAAGAATCAATAATGCAAAATGACTGTACTACCTAAGGCAATCTACAGATTCAATGCAATCCCTATCAAATTATCAATGGCATTTTTTGCATAACTAGAACAAAAATTTTTACAATTTGTTTGGAAACATGAAAGACCTCAAGTAGTCAAAGTAGTGTTGAGAAAGGAAAACAGAGCTGGAGGAATCAGGCTTCCTCACTTCAGGTACTACAAAGCTACAGTCATCAAAACAGTGTGGTACTAACACAAAAACAAAAATATTAATCAGTGGAACAGAACAAAAAGCCCAGAGATAAACCCATGCAACTATGGTCATCTAATCTATGATAAAGAAGGCAAGAATATACAATGGAGAAAAGACAATCTCTTCAACAAGTGATGCTTGGAAAACTGGACATTTATAGGTAAAAGAATGAAATTTGAACATTCTGTAACACCACACACAAAAATAAACTCAAAGTGGACCAAACTGTAAGTGGACACTATAAAACTCTTAGAGGAAAACATAAGCAGAACACTGTGTCATAAATCACAGCAATATTGTTTTTGATCTGTCTCCTAGAGAATGGAAATAAAAACAAAAAATTTAAAATGAGACCTAATTAAAGAAAATCATATCCAAAATGAAAAGATGACCTATGGCATGGGAGAAAATATTTGCAAATGATGCAACCATTAAGAGATTAATATCCAAATAAAGCTGGTTCAAGATGGTGATAGAAGGTTGTGTGCTTATCTCCTGTGAGAGCACCAAAATCACAAGTAGCTGTTGGACAACCATAGACAGGAGGATGCTGGAACCGACCAAAAAAAGATACCCCCTATCCAAAGATGAAGAAGAAGCCTCAGCAAGATGGTAGCAGAGGCACAATCATGATAAAATAAAATCCCATACCCACCAGTTGGGTGACCCACAAACTGGAGAACAATAATGCTAAAGAAGTTCTCCCACTGTTGTGAAGGTTCAGAACCCCACATCATGCTTCCTAGCCTGGGGAACTGACAAAGGGACTGGGGATCCCCAGGGAATCTGACCTTGTAGTTCAGTGGAATGGTTATAAGACTTACACAGGACTGGGGAAAACAGACCCCAGACTTGGAGGGCACAAAAAACCCCTTACCAAGACTCAGAGGAAAAGAGCAGTGACTCCACAGGAAACTGAACCAAAACTACCCGCTAGTGTTGGAGGGTCTCTTGTGGAGGTGTGGGTCAGCAGGGGCTCACCGCAGGGATGAGGGACTGGCAACAGCTGTCTGGGAAGGTCCCCTTTGTTAACCTGACCATAGAGCTGGGTCATCTCAGGCTAAAAAAAAAAAACAAACAGCAGACAATTGGATTAAAGCTTTCTGAGAAAGGCCCTGATCACCAGAGCAAGACCTAGTTTTTCCCACCACTAGTATCTCCCATCAGAAAGCTTACACAAGCCTTTTAGCCTCCTCCATCAGAGGGCAGACAGAAGAAGCAAGAACCATACTCCTACAGTGACTAAAACAAAACCACATTACAGAAAGTTAATCAGCATGAAAAAGCAGAAAGCTATATCCCAGATGAAGGAACAAGATAAAAACCCAGAAAAACAACTGAAGTGGGGATAGGCTACCTTCCAGAAAAATATTTTAGAATAATGATAACAAATATGATTCAGGATCTCAGGAAAAGGATGGAGGCAAAGACTGAGAAGAGGCGAGAATATTTACCAAAGACCTACAAGAACTAAAGAACATACAGAGATGAATAATACAGTAAAAGGAAATCCATAGCAGAATGACTGAGACAGAAGCATGGGTAAATGACCTGGAGGACAGAATGGTGGAAATCATTGCCACAGAATAGAATATATAAAAAGAATGAAAAGAAATGAAGACAGCCTAAGAGACCTCTAGGGCAGCATTAAATGCACCAACATTCCCATTATAGGGGTCCCAGAAGAAGAGAGAAGACCCTGATGCTGGGAGGGATTGGGGACAGGAGGAGAAGGGGACGACAGAGAATGAGATGGCTGGATGGCATCACTGACTCGATGGACATGAATTTGAGTGAACTCATGTTGGTGATGGACAGGGAGGCCTGGCGGGCTGTGATTCATGGGGTCGCAAAGAGTCGGACACGACTGAGTGACTGAACTGAACCTCAAACTCTCAGATCATCCCTCTTCCTCCCCCCGTCCTTGTCCCCTTTGGCAACAAGAAGTCTGATCTCTATATCTGTGATTCTCTTTCTATTTTGTAGATAGATTCATTTGTGCCATCCTTTATATTTCACCAGGGCTTCCCTGATGGCTCAGATGGTAAAGCGTCTGCCTGTAGTGCGGGAGACCCGGGTTCAATCCCTGGGATGGGAAGATCCCCTGGAGAAGGAAATGGTGACCCACTCCAGTACTCTTGCCTGGAAAATTCCATGGACTGAGGAGCCTGGTGGGCTACAGTCCATGGGGTCACAAAGAGTTGGACACGACTGAGTAACTTCACTTCACTTCAGAAGAAGAGAGAAAGGACCTGAGAAAATATTTGAAGAGATAATAGCTGAAAACTCCCTGAACATGGGAAAGGAAATAGTCAACTAAGTCCAGGAAGCCCAGAGAGACCCAGGCAGGAAAAACCCAAGGAGGAACTCACCAAGACACATAGCAATCAAACTGACAAAAATTAAGGACAGAGATAAAATATTAAAAGGAACAAGGGCAAAAGGACAAATAATATACAAGGAAACTCCCATCAGGCTATCAGCTGATTTTGCAACAGAAACTCCACAAGCCAGAAGGGAATGGCATGACATATTTAAAGTAATTAAAGGGAAGAACCTACAACCAAGAAAACTCTACCTAGCAAGACTCTCCTTCAGATTTGATGGAGAAACCAAAAGCTTTCCAGACAAGCAAAAGTTAAGAGAATTCAGCATCACCAAACCAGCTTTACAATAAATCCTAAAGAAACTTCTCTAGGCACAAAACAAGAGAAGGAAAAGCCCTACCTACAGAAAATAAACCAAAACAATTAAGAAAACAGTAATAGGATCATACATATCAATAATTATGTTAAATGTAAATAGATTAAATGCACCAATCAAAAGACATACACTGGCTGAGCAGATGAAAACATGTGCATGCAACGAAGGAAACTATAAGCAAGGTGAAAAGCCAGCCTTCAGAATGAAAGAAAATAATAGCAAACGAAGCAACTGACAAAGAATTAATCTCAAAAATATACAAGCAGGTCATGTAGTTCAATTCCAGAAAAATAAACAACCGAATCAAAAGATGGACCAAAGAAATAAGCAGACATTTCTCCAAGGAAGACATACAGACAGCTAACAAACACATGAAAAGATGCTCAATGTCACTCATTATCAGAGAAATGCAAATCAAAACCACAATGAGGTACCATCCCATGCCAGTAAGAATGGCTGCTATCAAAAAATCTACAAACAATAAATGCTGGAGAGGGTGCAGAGAAAAGGGAACCCTTTCACACTGTTGGTGGGAATGCAAACGAGTACAGCCACTATGGAGAACAATGCGGAGATTCCTTAAAAAACTGGAAATAGAACTGCCATATGACCCATCAATCCCATTGCTGGGCATACACATTGAGGAAACCAGAACTGAAAGAGACACGTGTACCCCAATGTTCATTGCAGCACTGTTTACAATAGCTAGGACATGGAAGCAACCTAGATGTCCCTCGGCAGATGAATGGATAAAAAAGCTATGGTAAATACACACAATGGAATATTACTCAGCCATTAAAAAGAATGCATTTGAATCAGTTCTAATGAGGTGGATGAAACGAGCCTATTATACAGAGTGAAGTAAGTCAGAAAGAAAAACACCAATATAGTATATTAATGCATATTATGGAATTTAGGAAGATGGTAATGATGACCCTATATGCAAGACAGCAAAAGAGACAGATGTAAAGAACAGACTTTTGGACTCTGTGGGAGAATGTGAGGGTGGGATGATTTGAGAGAATAGCACTGAAACATGTGTATTACCATATGTGAAATAGATTGCTAGTCCAGGGTCAATGCATGAGACAGGTGCTCAGGGCTGGTGCACTGGGATGACCCTGAGGGATGGGATAGGGAGGGAGGTTGGGAGGGGGGTTAAAGATGGGGGACACATGTACACCCATGGCTGATTCATGTGAATGTATGGCAAAAACCATTACAATATTATAAAGTAATTAGCCTCCAATTAAAATAAATAAATTTACCAAAAAAAGAGAAAACATGTGCATGTATGCACTTCCACTTACCACATCACTCTGCTTGACCCCCCAAATTGTATATGATTATTTTATATTGTTAGGTTAATCATGTTCCCATTGCTGTTGCTGCTGCTAAGTCGCTTCTGTCCTGTCCGACTTTGTGCGACCCCATAGACAGCAGCCCACCAGTCTCCTCCATCCCTGGGATTCTCCAGGCAAGAACACTGGAGTGGGTTGCCATTTCCTTCCCCAATGGATGAAAGTGAAAAGTGAAAGTGAAGTCGCTCTGTCGTGTCCGACTCTTCATGACCCCATGGACTGCAGCCTACCAGGCTTCTCCACCCATGGGATTTTCCAGGCAAGAGTACTGGAGTGGGTTGCCATTGCTTTCTCCCATGTTCCCATTATGGCTTGCAATTATATTTATCTTTTGCTTTTTTTCTGGTTGGTTATTGATTGTGAAAACTGATAAACATCTTTTACTATTGTTATTATGTAACTATTGCTCACTTAATACCATTGTATCATGATTGGTCAACAGAAAAATAATAAAACTCTATTTCACCAAAACTAGGATAGGACAGAAAAACCTGTAATCACTTTTAAAAATCCAGATGCATATCAGAATTATCTTGAAATTTTTTGAAAAATATAAATGCCTAGGTATTGCTTTTTTTTCTTGACCAGAGTTTCAGATATGTTTCTAATGAGCTGCCATTTTAAAAAACAACTGGACTATATGAGAATCTTCCTTTTTTATCTAGTTTGTTTCACTTTTTCTATTTCATATTCAGTATTTCCATTTCATTTAGTTTATGTTTTCCAATCTCTCCATCTCTTTTTCTTTTGATGTCCTTTATTAAGCCTTTATTAAGTGTAGTAGAAAAGTTTTTCTACATATATACATATATATAAATAATATGTATAATGTATATATTTTAGAAAACTTACAAATTTTTGCCCAACTAAAAAATTTATGACATTTTGATTCTACTTGTTTGACTTAGTACAGATAGAATGCTTGATTTCTAATTAAAAAAATAAATATGTAACAAACAAGAAAGGTTTACTGTGTAGTAAAGGGAACTAGAGTCAATATTTTATAATAACCTATAATGGAAAATAATTTCAAAAATAACATAGGTGTATATGGATAACTGAATCACACACACACAAAAGAATTCTACTTCCTGAAATTTAGTAAAAATCTTTTCACCAGTTTTTCTAAATGTCCTATGGACATCTAATAACAATGTACAAGATACAGAATTTTAAATATATTTGTGTAGGAAATGATTAATATAAATTAAATATAAATCTATTATGTTGAAATTATTAATGACATCATTTAAGATGCTTCTATTCTTATTTTTTCTGCACTTGGTAAAATATTCTCAGGTAAATGTTAATATGTTTCACTATGATTATATATATATATATTTTTTTCCCTTACATTTCTTCAGATTTTTGCAGATTTATGTCTTTGTTTCTTTGTTGTTCAAGTGCCTAATGGTTTATGATGTCTATCTTCTTCTTGAATTAGACCTTTATCATTAAAAATATTCATCTTTGTTTCATTTTTAAAAAATAACATGAAACAATAAAAGAGAATAATTACTAAATGCAAAAAATCCAAATATATAAACAGCTCATACAGCTCAATATAGAAAACAAATCAATCAAAGAATGTGCAGAAGATTGAAACAGATATTTCTCCAAAAAAGACATACAGGTGGCCAAAAGGCACAAGAAAAGAGGTTCAACATTACTAATTATTAGAGAAATGTAAATCAAAACTACAGAGGAGGTATCACATCACATGGGCCAGAATGGCCATCATCAAAAAAATCTACAAACAATAAATGTTGGAGAGAGTGTGAGAAAAAGGAACCTTCTACACTGTTGGTAGGAATGTAAACTGGCACAGCCACTATGGAGAACAGTATGAGGGTTCCTTTAAAAACTGAAAATAGAGCTCCCGTTTGATTCAGCAATCCCACTCCTTGACATATACACAGAAAAGACAAAACTCTAATTAAAAAAGATATAGGCACCCTAGTGTTCATTGCAACACTAGTTACAATAGCCAAGACATAGAAGCAACCTAAATATCCATCAGCAGATGAATAAAGTTGAATAGATAAAGATTTTGAATAGATAAAGAGTTTGAGTAAGCTCCGAGAATTGGTGACGGACAGGGAAGCCTGACGTGCTGCAGTCCATGGGGTCGCAAAGGATCAGACACAACTGGGCAACTGAACTGAACTGAGATAAAGACACATATTACCCAGACATAAAAAAGAAACAATGCCATTTGCAACAACATGGATGGACCTAGAGATTATCAAACTAAGTGAAGTAAGCCAGAAAAAGATAAATATGATATTGCTTATATGTGGAATCTAACAAAAATGATACAAATGAACTTATATATGAAATAGAAATAAATCTGCAGACACAAAAAACAAACTTACAATTACCGAAGGGGAAAGGGTCGGGGTAGGGAAAAATTAGCAGTTCAGGATTAACATTAACACATTACTATATATAAAAATAGATAACCAACAAGGACCTACTGTACAGCACAGGGAATTATACTCTGTATTTTCTAATAACCTGTAATGGAAAAGAATCTGAAAAAAAAATATATATATGTATATATAACTGAATCACTTTGCAGTACACCTGAAATTAACACAGCATTGTAAGTCAACTATACTTTAGTTAAAAAAAAATTATTTTTGATGAGAACAAAGACAATTCTCTTGTCTTAGCAAATTTGTTGTATGATACCAGTGTTGTCAGCTATAGTCACCGTGTTATACATTAGCTCTCAGACCTTATTAATCTCATAACTGAAAGTTTGTATTTTTTTACCAACCTCTCTCTATTTCCCCCATGTTCCAGCCCCTGGCAACTACATTTTTTTTTACTCTCTTTGTGATTTTTAATTTTTTTTTCTTTTTTGGATTCCACATAAAAGCAGTAATACCATGCAGTGTTTGCTTTGCTGTCTCCCTTATTTCATTTATTTCATTTAGCATAGTGCTTTCTAGGGCTATCCATATTGTCACAATGGCAGGATTTCTTTTCTATGGCTGGATAATATTTCATTTAACGTATATATATATATATATATATATATACCACATCTTTATCTATTCACCTGTTGATGAAAACTTAGGTGGTTTCCATATCTTAGCTCTTGTGAATAATGCTGCAGTGAACATGAGAGTACAGATATCTCTTCCATACTCTGTTTTCATTTTCTTTGGATACATACTGAGAAGTAGATTCTTTGGTCTAACTGCACTGATGATATTAATAAGAGCCTGGGTTTTCCTCACTGAGTGCAAAGCTCAGGGAGTAGGAATGGACTGTATATATAATTGAATCTCTGCTTCAGCAAGATTTGTTAGAGAGTTTTGCTGCTCGTACACATTATATCCAGTTCACAGAAATGTGGTGTGAATTTGTAGTATAGCTACAGATGCCCATGAAGTAGGGGTAGATGAAGGTTGTTATTAACATTTGGTTTTTCTCCATTTTCACAGTGGAACTCTAGATTAAAGGATACACAACCACAACCAGTATAATTGCATTTGACAACTTATTTGGGGTTTATGCATATATAACCATTATTTTTCTTCCTGCTTCTCCTCCTTCTTTTGGGAGGGATTGTGGGATTGTAGCAATCTATCTGAACATGTAGGTTTGTGCCTGATATTGGCAAAAGGATATCAAAATTGTGTCTTGGTCATTACACTTTAGATAGATGTCAGATGTCTCAGCAAGTCTTTTCTCTTATTTTCAAGGAGAAATAGAAGGTTGACTGACAGTTTCATTTCTACAGAACACTGGCTGTAAGGTTAGCTCTTACCTCTGTTTCTTTTCACTCATCACCACAGGGTATGTTTTTGTCATCAATCCACAAATCAATCCACAAATCACACAAATCCACAAAATCTCTTTGTGGAATTTTGTCCCCTAACATTTTTTATATAAAGGCATTCACTGAGGACTGCCCTGGAGGGCCAGTGGTTGAGACTGCACTTCGATTTCAGGGGGCAGGGGTTTGATCTCTGGTTGGGGAACTAGGATCCCACATGCCATGCCATGTGGCCAAAGAGAAAAAGGCATTCACTTCCTCCTCCAACATCTCTCTTCTCTTCTTCATATTTTTAAATAGCAAATTATCAAACTACAGTGAACTATTGCCTTTTCAGGTACATATGGAGATCCACATCTATGCAGCATGAAAGGTAATTTAGTTATATTAACATTTCTTCTTTTAGCATCCATTGTAGACCTTTTGCATCTCTGTACCTCTATTGCCAAGGAAAAACTTTATTTAATACTCTGGAAACAAATAATAGAACAGACTTTTAAAAAAATCTTAAAAGTTCCTTAACACAATACGGTTTGGAAAAATTTGGAGAGGCAGAGATAAGAAGTGAGAAACCCCAATAGGTAATATTTGTGGCTTTTTCAGATGGACAGAACACATAATTTATAACATCACTCTCTTCACCATAAAAAACTAGACGCTATCATGAGATGAGCTCAAAAATGAACAAACAGAATGAAAGTTCACAAGGTAAATCCATATGTGAAAATTCATTAATGTGTCGAGAGATAGTTTAATTATGGTGTATCATATTTTATTAAGGCCTTTATCTGGGGATACGGATGTAGAATTTCTTTCCTGAGTTTCTGTTTACTTCAGTCGCCTGAATGGAAAGCATGGGATGTAATCTCTTATGTCTTTATTCCATAGCTAGTGGATTTAGTCTTATGTTTTGCCAACTACTAGTTAAAGTAATATTATTGGAATGGTAATGTAGGGGCCGCGGCAGCCAGTCTGGGATGTTCACGTCTGGTTCAAGTGAGCCCCTTAAAAATTTCTGGGTTGATGGCCAATTTTATCATTATGCATTGAGACCTGCTATGAGCAATAGCTGGAACTGGAGCACTATCAAAAAGTAAGATCAGATTCCTGTCATCAGGAAACCTATAATTAAACATGCAAAACGAATACAAGTCAAGACACAACTTAGCTTAGTAATGGAAGCATGAAAAACAGCACAGTGAAAACACTGGGGAGGAAATTAATGAAGATGGGAAAAGCATATTTTTGGTTTACTTGAAATATCTTAATAATGCTTGATCTTTCTCTAATTTCATAAGCTGCTGAGAGAAACTGGGTTTGTCCTATAGCCTAAAATTATCATATAGATTTCCCCTTAAAGGTGGAAAACACTACTGATTTTGACTTGGAAGGGGAGAAGTTAGGCTAGGAATCTTTAGCTAGAGGTCTTTTTGTTGGCTTAAGGGCTTTTTGTTTTTTTGTTTCTAGAGTCCCTTGGACTGCAAGGAGATCCAACCAGTCCATTCTGAAGGAGATCAGCCCTGGGATTTCTTTGGAAGGAGTGATGCTAAAGCTGAAACTGCAGTACTTTGGCTACTTCATGCGAAGAGTTGACTCATTGGAAAGGACTCTGATGCTGGGAGGGATTGGGGGCAGGAGGAGAAGGGGACGACAGAGGATGAGATGGCTGGATGGCATCACTGACTCGATGGACGTGAGTGTGAGTGAACTCCGGGAGTTGGTGATGGACAGGGAGGCCTGGCTTGTTGCGATTCATGGAGTCGCAGAGTCGGACACGACTGAGCTGAACTGAACTGAACTTAGGCTTCAGGGGAGAAGGCAATCGCAACCCGCTCCACTACTCTTGCCTAGGAAATCCCATGGATGGAGGAGCCTGGTAGGCTACAGTCCATGGGGTCGCGAAGAGTCGGACACGACTGAGCGACTTCACTTTCACTTTTGCCTGGAGAATCCCAGGGATGGGGGCGCCTGGTGGGCGGCTGTCTATGGGGTCGCACAGAGTCGGACACGACTGACCTGACTTAGCAGCAGCAGCAGGCTTCAGGAAAAAATGATTTTGAACAGGGTAGCCCAAACCAGCGTTGGCAGGTGTAAGACAGAGAACTGGGTGAGTCCCTCCAGCTGCGCCTTGCTGGCTACTTCTTCTACATCTGTCCTATCAGCAAGAAGCAAGGGGTTGCTTCAGAAGCACGACCAAACTCTCGCATTTCCAGCAGACCAGATTCTGTTTCTTCATAGCACAACTAATTTGGAAAATCTGACAATTATTCAAACTGCATTTTCAGTATGGGCTGAGATGGAAACTGTGTATTTATCTTAACAAAACTGCAACTACATTTCAAATTCTACCTTGTGTGAAGGCTCTTTCAATACATACCTAAACAAATAAAGGAATTGGGAGATTTGAGTGTTCCTTTTTTTCCCTTTTCTTTTGATATCCTCTACCAAGGCCTTTTCTTGTTAATTTTGTCAGCTAGTTGCTACTTAAAGCTGACTTCCACAGAGATGTGTGTATTTGCAGGTCGGCTTCATCAAACATTTATTGTTCAATACTGTGACAGCTGGTAGCAGGCATACATACTCTTTCCTTGTTTGGTTTTCTGATAAAGCCTGTCAAGGACTGGTTGACTATAACTGAATTTGTCACCCTCTCAGCAAGGTTATACCTTTTCTGACTATGAAATAAAAACAATAAAACAACATTTCTAACCCCTCTCTGCCACCCCCTCCCAATTTGACAAGCAAATAGACGAAGAGTAGATTTTCACCAGACTAACCCCAACAGAGTTCATTGTGGATGAAACATTCTCACATATCTAAAAACCTAAGGATCGCTTTTGTGAGAGCAGTTGCTCAGGAGACGACGGAAGATGTAGAGAAGGTCATAGAACAAGAGTACCCGGCTTGTGCTCAGTTCAAACTGAGCATCTGAAATCTGTCAATTTCAGGCAACATGTCATCTTAACCAGAGGCCTGGTGCCCTGCAGGGCCTTCTACATGGAATTTTTCAACTTTTCAAACTAGTTTATTGGTATGGCAAGGTCAGGTGTACAAAGGAAAACTAATAAAATTATCTGCTATAGGAGTGCAACTTCTAAAGATGAGAGCATGCACCGAAGTTGGAGTTTGAGGTTCACTTTTATTTTTTAATTAATTTTTTAATTGAAGTATAGTTGATTTACAATGTTGTGTTAGGCAGGAAAAAACCTCACGTTTTATATTGGCTTCCCTACATGGTGATAATTGCACCTTTCTCCAAAGCTAAAAGCTGAAAACATGGGAAACTCACCCTGTGCAGTTTGCTTCTTTCAAGGGCTGACTTTCTTTAGAATCTGTATTCTTGTTCACTCTTCCATGCATTCAGGTAGGTGAATTCTATAGTTTGACCAGGGTTATAGTTTTTATCTGGGAGGGGGGACAGTTGGGTATCAATCTGGGAAGAATTTAGATGTGCTCAAAACAGAACTTGCCACTCTTATTACTCACTTTGACACATTTATTTTACTGAGGGCTTCCTAGGTCAACATTCTGTACACTGTAAAGTATTTTACCTGATATTGACCTAAATTGTCAAAATATGTTAACATAGTCATTTTCTTCCGGTTGCTTTTAAATGTCTCCTTTTATTCTGGCTACTCAGTGTTGCCAACAGTGTAATAGAAATGATTGAAAATATAAATAATACTGTATAAATTGTTTCACATGGTCTTTCTCACAAACTGTAATTTTCCCCACATAAAGTATAAGTTTAGAGATTAGATGAGAAAAAAAAGTTGAAAACATCTGCCTTCTCTTACAGCAAACTCTTTGTGGTTTTTGATTCAACAACCATTCTGCATATTGAGGAATTTTGCTCCTTTCATTTTATTTAAATTGCTTACATGTAAAAGTGTATGTTCAGTGGTCCCTTAAAAGAACAGGTTAAGGACATATTATTTTTCAATTTCAAAAGTTATTTTAGCATTACACAAAGTTTTACGAGGCACAGTTGTCTTATGGTTTGCTTTTTATTTGTACTTTTTAAAAGCTTGAAACATTTATGGTCATAATTAAGTCTAGGTAGACATTAGTTTGTGAACCCTGAAGAATAATAATCATTTGTGAACCACTTTACTGAGTCAGCTTAATGTGGCAGCTGGGGCAAGAAGGTTAAGAATTTACAGAAAAAAAATGTGTCAAACACTATAGGGTCCTTTTATCGGTGTCTTATTAGGTATCAGTGGAATCATCCTTCTTGGGCTGCTTGCCCTACATGGAGACTGAGTTATTTTAACAGTTGATAGCAAACATTACATATAGAGTTGTCAAGATGGTCCATTCCTTAATCCTTAAAATGCCTACCTTCTGGTTGTTTTCCCAAATTAGGTAGAAAATGAATGTATCAGAATCAGCTTAATCTCTGTACCAGTGATCTGGTTGGGAGAAAGATATGCATTTCTTTTGTCTTTAGGATGTCTTCAGTTTTCTAGTCCCTTCCCTTCAAACTTTCTAGAGTTATTCTTTTAAAAAAATCTCTCTTCACTTCACTACACACTTGCTCCTCAATATAATGCAAGCTATTTTCTTCCCTTTAAATGATCTAAGAACCAATAAATTTACCCCATGACTCCTTAAAGTATTTCTAACTACAGTTTTGATCTTCATTACTAGCAGATTCCTTATTTGCAGATTTACATACATGCTAAAATTTATTTGTAACCCCAGATCACTTTCATGGTCATGAGCAGAGTAGTGAAAAATTTGAGGCACTCAACACGCAGTCTTATAAGACAGTACTCTGTTTTCTTGTTTCAGCTTTCATACTGTAAACAAGTATCCTTTCCACAGCCAATTTAGTGCCATATCTTTTGCATTTCTGTGCTTCTTGTTGGTGATTTCAATGTTCAAAATGGCCCCATAGCGTAGTTGTTCAAATGCTATCTAATTTTCTCAAAGTGAGAGGACTCTGACATGCCTTATGCAGAAAATGCGCTCTGTAAAACATGAAATAGAGTGCTGTTGATCATGAATTCAATGCTAATGCATCAACAATATATATATTAAATAGTATATCTTCTAATAGCACTATATATAAACCAAAGTTCTGTATTTATTGGCTGATGAAAATGTTGTGACCACAGCAATGGTTCAGGATTCTCTAACTCAATGTTAGTGGTGACTTAATAGACTATAACAACAGTGAATAACCAAAATCAGTTGTGCTTCATTTTTTTTCTCCTTTGCAGTCATCTCTTCCCTAATTTACCCTTTTATAGTGCAAGCTTTTTGGTTGGTTTTACATATAATACTTATGGTTTTGAGAAATCCCTCCTCCCCAAATCAATTCTTCATTTGTAATTCCCAACTTCAAGTGCCTACAACCAAGGATCTGCTAGATTTTTATATTCAGATGTCTCATAGAAAAAATCAAACTATCCATCAAATTCACCATTGGTCTCTATCACCAACTTTTTCTTCTTCTATGTTGTCTATTGTTATTAATGCTACTCCATTGTCCAGGCTAGAAATAGGAACTTTTTCATGTTTCCTTTCTTTCTTTCACCCTAGCATTGGAACAAGTCTTAACACTATTACATTCCAAGATTTTCTCAAATTTATCACATTTTTTGCATTTTATAACCATTACTGACCATTATCAATATTTACTAGGTCAGAACTGGTAAAATATTTAAAATGATACCTTAAAAATCTATTTTAATAGAAGCTATACAAATTCATATTAATTATAAATATGAAATTCATATTAACAGTCTTTTAGCATTAGACTATAGGGTCCAGGTTTTTATTATGGTTGTTATTGTTTCTTAATTTAATTCTTCTTATTGTTATTACTATTTTTTAATTTTTTAACTTAACTGAAGAATGGAATTCCTTGCCATCTTTCTTGCATAAACTGTATCTATAATGTATTTTTTAAATTATTTTTTATTGGAGTACAGTTGCTTAACAGTGTTGTGTTAGATTCAAATACATCCATAATGTATTTCTATGATTTTAGTTTTCTTTTTTCAAAGATAAATCATTATTTCACTACATTTACAAAGCATGACCCTTGCAGCATTTTATTCTAGATCCTTGATTTACTTTAGTTCTGAGGATCTGTTAATATTCCCTTTCCTGATCTAGGTGCTGATTATGCAAGGTGTGTTCACCTTAAATTAACTGAGCTGCATAATTATAGCTTGTGCATTTTTGTGTATGTATGTTTTACTTCAAAATTAAAGAAAAATATAAAGTAATTATGTTAAGCTTAGAGGATAGATAGAACATTGTGGGTCAAAGCAGAAATCCGATAATAGAGGATTTGAGAACTGAAGAAGGGAAGTATTTGGAAAGGCAGAGAAGGAGGAAGAGAAGAGATGGCATGAGAAAGGAGATAGAGGTGGGAAAGTACAAGGTATTTGGGGGAGAAAATGAGGGAGAGAATAAGGAGGCAGTGGGCCTGGCAAAAAGAGTGCATGAGGAGGATCACTAGGAAATAGGCTTAGAGAGGAAGGAAGAGTTCATATTAATAAACAACTCTGAAGGATAGTTTAAACTAAGAAAAAAAAATCCCAAGAAAATAGAAAAAAATTACTCTCCAGGGAATGTTTCTTATTTCCTGGATCTCACAAAACATATGTAATGGAAAACATTATAATGAATGAGACTATATAAAATTTCTTGCTAATTTTAATTTCCTAAGTAAAATTTTAATTTTACTAGGAACTGCGCATTCATGAAATCTGATGTTTAAACTTATCTATTTATTGTTTGCTCAGTTTTTAAAATTTTTCTTGAAATAAAAATAATTTTTATAACTGTAAAGATAATTTAAATCATGTTATTGGGAAGTGAAAAATAAAAACAAAGCAAAGGCAACAAACACCCCTTATTAGTCAACACCAACCCCTGAAAATTCATCTTGGAAGTTTTGTGTTTGTGAACGTAGGGGAGGGTTACACTGGAAGTGTTTTTGCCAACTGACTATGGCAGCACTTACTTGTATAAATGCCATATAATATAATGTGTACAGTCTCTGAAGAATTTCAAGCACTTAGAAATGTCTTGCACATTCCAAGTTTTGTCACATGAGACAGGTGATGTGCTATGAATGCAGCACCATTTTGGTATGAAACTGCCACTTACTGGGAGTATGTTTGTAATAAAAAGGGCTTTTCCCTCATGAAAGCACATTTTTAAATTTCCATTTCTCCCCAAATGTAGATGCACTGGGGTGTCTCATACGCACTCTTCACAGTTGAATTACTCTATATTGTATTTACTCTAGAAAATCCCAGTTGCTCTCTTTCCCCTTCCCTCTCCAATTCCTGATGTAATGTTGCCCTCTGGCAATTGGTTCTGAAATTCTAAACTGTTGCCTGATTTATATGCTATAATTATCAAAATAGATATATCTTCAGAAGGAACATTCAGGGAATGATCCCAAGACTAAGATTAACAAAGACCAATAAGGTGGCCAATTTTCTCTCGGTAAGTCCTTTTTAAAATAAAAGATATTTTTTGGGTCTGAATTATCTGGATAATGATACACTTCAAATGACTCCTAAAAAACCACATGTGACTTCATCACTCCTTCCCCACTTCTAGGTTTGTATCTCCAATTTGCTCGCTGAACATCTCTACAAATGTCGGCTGAACACCTATCATTTACAGAGCGCTACACTAGAATTTCCCGAAAAGAACACATAATAAATTATGATTCATGTCTGAAAGCATCTTACAACCTATTTTGTAGCATTAAAACAAATGCGCAGCAGAATATAAGCGCAATATTGGAGCAGCAACTGATTATTGCTGGAGTTCAGATGACGAATCAATAAATAATATTGCATGTGCTGAACATGCAATGGAGAAAAATGTGAGTAGGTGGGGGAGCAAAAGTGGTGAGATTGGTGAGATTTTGAGAAGGTAGTCAAGGAAGTTTCCTCTGATAAGATGGTATCTGAGCAAGATTTGTGAGAAGCAGAGAGTACACATGTAGGAAGTGCATTTTAGAGAGCAGGTAGATCAGAAACCCCGGATCAGGAGTATGTATTATATATGCTGTATACACATATAATGTATTTATTTTAAAAATTAATTGATACTTATATAGCACTTATTATATGCTATATATTGTCTTAAATGATTTATAAATATTGAGTCATTTAATCATTATAATATAATCCAAGGTTTCTCAACCACAGAACCATTGGTATTTTGAGTCAGATCAACTTTTTGTTTTGTGGGGGCTATTCTGTGCATTAGAGGATGTTCAGTGGCACCCCTGGACTCTACCCACCAGATGCTAGTAGCACCCCCCAAGTTGTGACAATCAAAAATGTCTCTAGATGTTACCAGATGTCTTCTAGGTGAAAAATTGCTTGAGAATCACTAATGTAACCCTATGAATAGGTTCTCTTATCTCTGATTATAGATAAAGAAACACACAGAGAAAGTAAACTGGCCAAGAGCATGCATCTAGCAATCTGTGTTAGAATTCAAACCCAAGATAATAGTCCTGGTGATCATACTGTTAACTTCCATAGGTGCTTATTTACTAGGAACAAAAATATATCCTGAAGTAGTTGGAGGAGAATTAGCAATGAGGGTGGGTGGGGTAGTTCAAAGATGGGGCCAGAGAGGAGTAAGGGTTGAGGTGACGTTTTAAGGACTTTGCTATTGAAGGTTTGAGCAGAAGGCTAGTAAGATCTGATTTAGATCTTAAAATGACCTCTATGTAGTCTTATCGAGAGTAGACTATGGATGAGCAACTGCAGGAGACCAGTGGGAAATTTCTGTACCAATCCAGAAGATAGATGACTGTGGCATTGACGTAGTGTGGTAGAGATGGAGATGGTTGGAAATAGTCTGATTCTAGAAATATTTTGAAGGGAGACCTGACAGGGTTTGCTGATGGAGTTAATGTTCTCTGACTGAAAGAGAGGAGTGAAGAAAGATACCAAGTTATTTTAGCCTAGGCGACAGGAAGAATAGACTTGCCAATTAATGAGCAGGGAAGACAGGTGGAGGCTCAGTCTCAGGTTGGAATCATCAGTTCTATTCAGAAGTAGTAAATTTAGGATGGTTATCAGACATTCAGACGGAAATATTAAGTAAACAGCTGCTTATATGAGGCTAGTGTTAGGAGATAAACCTTTTGGAGTTATCAGCATATAGATGACCTTTAGATCCATAATATATGATGATATCACCAAGGGAATTACCAAAGATTCATAAGAGAAGAAGTTCAAGGACTGAGCCCAGAGACATTAAAATGTTCACAGGTCAGGAAGATGAGGAAAGGAGGAAATAAAGAAAACTAAAATGGGTTTCCCAGTGAGGAAGGAGGAGAACCAGGGAAGAGTGAAACATAGCAAGTCAAGTGAAAAAAGCATTTCAAGGAAAAGAGAGCAGTCAATTGCTTCAAATGCTGTTGCTGTGTCCTATAAGATGAGGAAAAAAGATTGTTCATTAGATTGGACAACATAAAGATCGACACTGAACTTGACAAAAGCTATTTGTACAGAGGTAGGGATGAAAGACTGATTGGCAGTGCTTCAAAAGAATGCGGGACAAGGAAGTAGGAAGGCTATATAGTTACATATAGAGAGCTCTTTCAAGGAGTCTGGCTCTAAAGAGGAGCAGAGAAAAGGAATGGTAGTTGAAAAGAAATGTTGGAGCAAGTGTGTTTTTTTTTCCCCTTTCTTTCTTCTGGATGATTTATAAAATGTTCCATGCTAATGAGAATGAGTCAGCAGAGAGAAACAGTGATGTACAGAAGAGAAAGGATAGAATTGCTGGAGGGCTGATTTGAATAGGAGAGAGAGAACGAGATCAGTGCCAAAAGCAGGAGGTTATATATAAAAAGGTGTGGAGTTTATCTACAGGAATAGGACAATAGATGGCAGAGAAAGTGGGGGCAGATGCAACAGGACTGGTATACATAATGGTGGGAACATGCTGAGGTTCTGTTTTTATTTTTCATAGGAATAAGAAGTAAAACATTAGCTGATTGAAGAAGGGGGAGGGGCTGACAGAAGTTTGAGGAAAGAAGGGAAACTGTAAAATAATGGTCTAAAAGTCTGGGAGAGAGAACAAAATAAAGTAACTAGTAGTATTGCTGGACAGCAATAAAGATACTTCTAATTTAAGGAGAACTCTTTCAGCATAGTTGTGGGTTTCTCTCCAGCTCCTATTCAACTGTCTGGGCATAGGTCCACAGTAGACAGAGCAAGGGGACCAAGCGAGATTTTAGTTTAGCCAGAAAAGTACTGAGGAAAGGAGAGATTGTAATGACAGATTAACAACCTAAGTTGGGAGTCAGAGAACATGTAGGCACATGTAGTTAGAGCAGGGGTACAATTTGAATCGTAGGTCTCTCTGTGGCTGAAGAATTATTGGAACTGAGGTATAAGATGGATTGGGTTGGGAAGTTAGGAGGAAGAAGACAGAGGTCATGGACAAGTGCAGCGTAGGGAGTAATCACTGGGGAGAAACCATGATTATGTGCTCACTGAAGTGATTAGGAGTTATGACAAGAATTCTGGAGATAGTGGTAGCCAGGCATATCTTAGAATGTTCAGAGGCATAAATCAAGAGGATGAAAATGTAGCTGAAATCTCAGATTTTTTTTTTTTCATTTTCCTTCCAAAGCTTTTATTTTTTTTTTTTTGGTTATTATTTAGTAATTTTAAAAGTCTGTCATTTAATTACTTTTTTTTTTTTTTCCTGAACCCTCCTCCCTCCTCCCTCCCCATACCATCCCTCTGGGTCGTCCCAGTGCACCAGCCCCAAGCATCCAGCATCGTGCATTGAACCTGGACTGGCATCTCGTTTCATACATGACATTTCACATGTTTCAATGCCATTCTCCCAAATCTTCCCACCCTCTCCCTCTCCCACAGAGTCCATAAGACTGATCTATACATCAGTGTCTCTTTTGCTGTCTCGTATACAGGGTTATCGTTACCATCTTTCTAAATTCCATATATATGCGTTAGTATACTGTATTGGTGTTTTTTCCTTCTGGCTTACTTCACTCTGTATAATAGGCTCCAGTTTCATCCACCTCATTAGAACTGATTCAAATGTATTCTTTTTAATGGCTGAGTAATACTCCATTGTGTATATGTACCACAGCTTTCTTATCCATTCATCTGCTGATGGACATCTAGGTTGCTTCCATGTCCTGACTATTATAAACAGTGCTGCGATGAACATTGGGGTACACGTGTCTCTTTCCCTTCTGGTTTCCTCAGTGTGTATGCCCAGCAGTGGGATTGCTGGATCATAAGGCAGTTCTATTTCCAGTTTTTTAAGGAATCTCCACACTGTTCTCCATAGTGGCTGTACTAGTTTGCATTCCCACCAACAGTGTAAGAGGGTTCCCTTTTCTCCACACCCTCTCCAGCATTTATTATTTGTAGACTTTTGGATCGCAGCCATTCTGACTGGTGTGAAATGGTATCTCATAGTGGTTTTGATTTGCATTTCTCTGATAATGAGTGATGTTGAGCATCTTTTCATGTGTTTGTTAGCCATCTGTATGTCTTCTTTGGAGAAATGTCTATAAAAATCTCAGATTTTTACCTTATAGTGCTATTCGTAGGTGTATGTAGGTACAGATTAACTATTAAAACATACAGAAAGTGACAAAAAAATCAAAGCAGAAAATATCAAAATTTGTTTAAGAACCAAATCTAAAAATTAGCATTTTTTTTCCTTTTTGTAATGAAATACAACATATAGATACAGCTGAATCCCTCTTCCAATTCCTTTCCTTCCCAAGTCTCTTTCCTCTCTCCCTTCCCTGGAAGTGGCTTTCATCCAAATCTTCAGAAGTTGTCGACACATACATAACAATAGATAGTATTGACTAAAATAAATAAGATGTGGTACCCAACCCTAAAATATTACCTATTTTAATATAATTAGATTAACTTGATATCAACTGCTGTGTAATAAATTATTAATTGAACATTATATGAGTATGGCTTCCCCAGTGGTTCAGTGGTAAAGAATCCACCTGCCAATGCAGAAGACGCAGGTTTGATCCCTGAGTTGGAAAGACCCCTGGAGAAGGAAATGGCAACCCATTCCAGTATTCTTGCCTGGGAAATCCCATGGACAGAGGAGGCTGGTGGGCTATAGTCCATGGGGTTGCAGAGTCAGATGTGACTTAGTGACTAAACACAACAACATATGACTATAGTAGTTTGTTTATCCATCTCAATGAGCATTTAGGTAATTCTGCCATTTTGTAATTACCAGTGATGCTGCTATGCACTCAGTGCCCATGTCCTTGTTAATGTATGTGAGTGTCTATCTGGTATATACTTAGAATTGGAATTTCTGCATTGTAAGGGATGTGATTTTCACCTTTATTAGATAAATGCCAATTGCTCACTGAAACAGTCTGCTCATGTATAGTCTACCTTGAAGAGTACAGATTTTCCATTTTCACATTGGGAAATGTGACACTTGGCATTTCCAAATCTTTAAATTTTTGGCAATCTGATACATATGATGGGGGAAGAGGCAATACCCAATGAGATATCTGAGAGGTTTTGATAATAGAGAAAAACATAAATCCTTAGATTTATTATTCACAATAAAACCTAAGTGTAATTAAGGAAACTATGTATGTTAAAATTTTAGTGCTGTAGGCTCAGTCACTTCAGTCATGTCCAACCCTTTGTGATGCTATGGACTGTAGCCTGCCAGGCTTCTCTGTCCGTGGGATCCTCCAGGCAAGATTACTGAAATAGGTTGCCATGCCCTCCTCCAGGGGATCTTCCCTACCTAGGGATCTAACTTCATATAGGGCATCTCTTGTATTGGCAGGCAGGTTCTTTACCACTCTTGCCACCAGGGAAGCCAGTTAAAATTTTAGGGATAACCACTAAAAGAATAAGAAAAGATTATATAAATTACAACTAGTCTAGGGGAAAAACACTGTAAATGTAAACTTATTTTAACTTTTCAAGGTATTCAATAACAGAACTAAAATAAATTTTCAGCAAATAAGGGTTGCGAGTGGAGGGCAGTTGTGACATATTCAGCAATAATTTCCCCTCCTATATGAGTCCATCTTTCTTTTAAACTCTAACATGGGTTTATTATATCTTCTCCATTTTATTATTAGTGTTTATATATATTTGCCAAAATACTTATCAATTCCTTTACTTGTCACTGCTTATGTGTCATGTTTTTTTCTTCTATTATTATTATCACTATTATATTACTAATATTATTACTTTAAAGAAGCACACTCTTTAATAATTGTTGGGTGAGGGTCTATGGGCAGTAAACTGTAAATCTTTGTTTTCATTACCATGATTAAACTATGGTCTAGATGCCTATTGAAACTTTAGATGCCAAAATTTCAAGTTGATGTTTATCTTTTCTCAGTCTTTTGGAGTCATTTCACTGCTTTCTGCTCATTTGACAACTCTAATCTCTATTAACTTAGGTATAAATCAAGCTTGAATTTTTTTGTTTTTTTTTTTGAGTTTGTCCTCATCCACTGCCCCTAAAGGATAGAAGTTTCACTGCCATTTCCCTGGGACAATGGGCACAAATTTTCTTGATTCTTTTCTACAGAAAGCGTGGTTCCTTGAGTTTCCAGGGTTTAACCAGTTGTTAGTATCAGTTTCTTGTCTTGCAGGCTGGGGCATGATGTCTACTTTAGTATTTATAATCCTAGCCTTCATCTTCTTGGGTTTGTATCCAAGTTCATTTCCTATATGGGTTATGCTGGCATCAATTTCTGCTTACTTTTTTGGCTTTTGGTTTTCTAATTCTGATATCTAGAAATTTATTTCTTTTGAACTTGTAAATTTACAACAATAGTTTTTAATGTGTGGTCCATTTACTCTTTCCCTCACCCTCTACCCAATGATGACATGAGGCAGTCAATCTGCTGTTAATGTTCTTTGATACTTTGTATTTTCTTCTTTGTGGGTAAAATTATTCTCAATAGAATCATGATAATTATCTCCCCTGTCTACTATGAGTTATGATATGGTACAGTATTCATCTCTATTCTCTAGTGCATTGTTAAACACATAGGAAGCACTCAATAAATGTTTATTGATCAAATAAATGAAACTCTTCCCACTTTTTAAAAAATTTAAACAGAAGGATATTTTGGGCTACTGTGAGCATAGTGAAGTGAAGTCGCTCAGTTGTGTCCAACTCTTTGTGACCCCATGGATTGTAGCCTACCAGGCTCCTCTGTCCATGGGATTTTCCAGGCAATAGTCCTAGAGTGGGGTGCCATTTCCTTCTCCAGGGGATCTTCCCAACCCAGGGATCGAACCCAGGTCTCCCGCATTGTAGACAGACGCTTTACCGTCTGAGCCACCAGGGAAGTCCCCTCTCAGACAAAAGAGAAAATTTGGATCCTTCATGTCCTTATATTTTCTAAAAGCAACAATGGGTTTGCTTAATGTGTAGAATTTATAGAAAGACCTTTTCTCATATTGATTTCTTCTGTTTTTCTTTTATTCTTTACTATAGTGAGGTGTGTCATTTCCAGTCTACAGTTGTATGTCTCTCAAAAATTTTGACTATTTTAATTTTGTGGAGCATAACACCGAAGAGGTAAAAAAATTCCAATTGCCAAGTGTAGATACAATTTCATAAAGCAATGAATCTCACTGGAAATTTGGCTCATCTCTGAATTAGTTGCTATAAATGCACATATAAATCTGAAAATATATATATTTTCAGAATAAAAAAACCTAAGGGTAAAATCAAAACCTCTTTGTCACTTTTAAGTTCTCCCAGTTAAGAGATCATCGAAGACTTTTAGGCACCTCGTATCTATCACAAGTGAAGACTAAAATCAGTTCTGATTTGAACACTGTCACTTGGTTTACACTTATCCATTGCATGCTAGTGCCAAGTTATCAGAACTCAGGTGAATCACAGCACTGATTGCCAACTTGACAACCTTGAATATGAGTGGCATTATTTTATCCTTTTCTTCTCAGCAGCATGTGTCAGGATTTTTGAGTTGCTACAAGTTTCAAAATTTCCTATCCTTGAATAAGTGATACTGTCCAGCATTTGGTCCCTAGAAGATTCTCCTGGACCCCAAATAGCCCATATGAGTCTTTATTAGCTTTACAAAGAGTTTATGATTAGCTTAAATATGGATTTTTTTTCCATCACAATCACTGCTTCAAGCTATAAGAAAAGGAAATAAATATGTTGTGTGATAGTATAGAATGACACATAGAATTTTTCTATAAGATGTTTTATTACAGGTAGTAAAAGAAACAGTACTTGGACTAGGAAGCAGGAAGCCCAGTTCATAGCCACTAGCTAGATGTGTGGTTGACCTTGGATAAGTCATCCAGATCCTTTGTGTCTGAAAATCCTCATCACTAAAATTTCAAATTTGGAGTAAATAATTTTTATAATCTATTTATATCAAACACTTAATTTTAAATCAATACAATATATATAATATCTATTACAACAAATTAGATCATATAAAATAGTGCCTGAAAGTCACTCTGTTTTGAGATGGTTAATTTGCAGCATGTATGTCTTTGTATTACCCTAGACATGGTCTCACTAGAACTCTTGGGGTCTTGGGTAAATCTCCATCCTCGTATGTTTCCAATCATTCTGTCCATCGTGACATGTGGCTCAAAGGATTTAAACATGATATGAGTCCTCTATTTGTAACAGTGGTAGCTACCCAGAATTATAGCCTTAGTGAGTAAGCTGACCTTTTGAGAAACTGTTGTGAAGGAAAAAGGTGGCAGGGAAATTTAACCAAGTTAAAAGGAAGTGTCTGGGCCCCAAGCTACCTGTGTTACACAAGTAGTGTCCTTGAACTCTGCATTGGGAATTCAGTTTCTATTGGGACTTCACAGAGGAACTAAGCTTACTATGGTGCCTAAAAACCACTTCCATGTAAAACCCATAGTGAGGGTAAATTCACATTAGATAATGTGAGATGTGCTACTTGTTCCCAAGTTTAACAAAAAGAGAACAAAAATTCTGAGATTAGTATCTTGGCTGGTCCAAGAACTTCATTGTAAATCCATTGTTGTTCAGATACGCAGTTGTGTCTGACTATTTGCAACACCATGGACTGTAGCATGCCAGGGCTCTGTTCCTCACCATCTCCTGAAGTTGTAAATCTATCAGTTCAGGTCAGTTTAGTCACCCACTCATGTCCAACTCTTTGTGACCCAATGAACTAGAGCACGCCAGGCCTCTCTGTCCATCACCAACTCCCAGAGTTCATTCAAACTCATGTCCATTGAGTAGGTGATGCCATCCAACCATCTAATCCTCTGTCGTCCCTTTCTCCTCCTGCCTTCAATCTTTTGCAGCATCAGGGTCTTTTCCAATAAGTCAGTTCTTTGCATCAGGTGGCCAGAGTATTGGAATTTCAGTTTCAGCATCAGTCCTTCCAATGAATATTAAGGACTGATTTCCTTTAGGATGGACTGGTTGGATCTCCTTGCTGTCCAAGGGACTCCCAAGAATCTTCTCCAACACCACAGTTCAAAAGCATCAATTCTCTGGACTCAGCTTTCTTTACAGCCCAGCTTTCACATCCATACATGACTACTGAAAAACTATAGCTTTGACTAGAAGGACCTTTGTTGGCAAAGTAATGTCTCTGTTTTTCAATATGCTGTCTAGGTTGGTCATAAATTTTCTTCCAAGGAGAAAGAGTCTTTTAATTTTATGGCTTCAGTCACCACCTGCAGTGATTTTGGAGCCCCCAAAATTAAGTCTCTCACTGTTTCCACTGTTTCCCCATCTATTTGCCATGAAGTGATGGGACCAGATGCCATGATCTTAGTTTTCTGAATGTTGAGCTTTAAGCCAACTTTTTCACTCTCCTCTTTCACTTTCATCAAGAGACTCTTTAGTTCTTCTCTTTCTGCCTTAAGTGTAGTGTCATCTGCATATCTGAGGCTATTGATATTTCTCCCGGCAATCTTGATTCCAGCTTGTGCTTCATCAAGCCCAGCATTTCTCATCATGTGCTCTGCATACAAGTTAAATAAGCAGAGTGACAATGTACAGCCTCAACGTACTCCTTTCCCGATTTGGAACCAGTCTGTTGTTTCATGTCCATTTCTAACTGATGTTTCCTGACCTACATACAGATTTCTCAAGAGGCAGGTCAGGTGGTCTGGTATTCCCATCTCTTTCAGAATTTTCCACAGTTTATTGTGATCCACACAGTCAAAGGCTTTTGGCGTAATCAATAAAGCAAAAGTAGCTGTTTTTCTGGAACTCTCTTGCTTTTTCCATGATCCAGCAGATGTTAGCAATTTGATCTCTGGTTCCTCTGCCTTTTCTAAATCCAGCTTGAACATCTTGAAGTTCATGGTTCATGTACTATTGAAGCCTGGCTTGGAGAATTTTGACCATTGTTTTGCTAGCATTTGAAATGAGTGCAACTGTGTGGTAGTTTGAACATTCTTTGGCATTGCCTTTCTTTGGGATTAGAGTGAAAACTGAACTTTTCCAGTCCTGTGGCCACTGCTGAGTTTTCCAAATTTGCTGGCATATTGAGTACAGCACTTTAATAGCATCATCTTTCAGGATTTGAAATAGCTGAACTGGAATTCTATCACCTCCACTAGCTTTGTTTATAGTGATGCTTCCTAAGGCCCACTTGACTTCGCATCCCAGGATGTCTAGCTCTAGGGTGGTGATCGCATCATCATGATTATCTGGGTCATGAAGATCTTTTTTATATGGTTCTTCTGTGTATTCTTACCACCTCTTCTTAATATCTTCTGCTTCTGTTAGGTCCATACTAGTTCTGTCCTTTATTGTGCCCATCTTTGCATGAAATGTAAATCTTTGCTTGAAATGTAAATCTACAGTCAAGCTCAAAAAAAAAGAAAAACCTACATATCAGAAATAGAGACCTAAAAGCCAAAGATGAATACAGAAACTGATACCAGAATGATCCACTGATGATCTGAACTTCACCAAGAATCCAAAATCTTGGGGATTAGTATTTAAATACAATAAAGATTTTTTTAATTAAATTCAGTAAATACTGCAGAAATCAATGTTAAGAATTTAGAGCACAACCCAGATATTCTCCAAAGAACTCAAAAGAGAAAGCAAAATGAGATTTAAAAGATGAGGCAGAAATGTCAATTAGGGCTCAGATACTCTGCATAGTAGGAATTTCAGAATAAGAGCAAACATTGAAGAGAATAAATATCTTAAGATAGAACAGTAGAAAATTTTCCTAAGCTAAAGAATGCATGAGTTTAAAATAAAAAGCTATAGTGAATGACAGGAAAAATTAATAACTATGACACACAACTAGATGAGTCTTCATGAATTTTTTTTTGACTGCCAATATTAAAGAAAAAAAATCCTATGAATATCCAAGCAAAAGAAAGAGGTTATCAACAAGAAAAAAAAAATGAGATTGGCAATAGACTTTCATGTAACCCATAATGTCAGAAAACAACATAGAAATATCTTTGGAATTTCAGAATAAAAGTATCATTATAGGAGAACATTATACAGTGTATTTATCATTCAAGTGTAAGGGCAACACAGAATTTTTCAGATTCTGCAAAAAAAAAAAAAAAGGATAGAACACAAGTAACATCATGAAAAAAGTGGAGAAGTTATAAGCAATTGAAAAATGAAAGATTTATGAAAACCTAAGTAACAAAGAATACACAGTCCCCTTGGGAGAGGAGGTCTGAGGCAAATGTACAGCAGCTCTTTTAAACTAAGGGGGAAGGCTTGATGTTCATTTCCATCTCAGGGCTGGTGTCATCTTATTCTGCTCTATGAACTGTAATAGTCAGCCTTAAGAAACAAGTGCTCAAATATCATACCCACTGAAAGTTAGTTGTGGTACCTTGATCATAATTAACTTGAACTCTCATTAATCTGAATATTAACTGGATAAACGGAATAGTAAAATGTCACTTGAGTTTTGTTTTGCTTTGCTAGTAATTGGAGGTTATTTTTGATCCTATGGCCCACATTACACTTATTAATCTTGAGTTAGTTTTATATCATTTATAAGAGCTCAAAATAAAGTATGTTAGTTTCCCAGGTCACTCTACCACAGACTTACAAGATAGATAACAGAAATTTATTGTCTGTTTTGGAGGTTAGAAGTTCAAAATCAAGATGTCAACAAGGTTTATTCTTTCTTTAGTTCAGTTTAGTTCAATTGCTCAGTCGTGTCTGACTCTTTGCGACCCCATGAATCACAGCACGCCAGGCCTCCCTGTCCATCACCAACTCCTGGAGTTCACTCAAACTCACATCCATCGAGTTGGTGATACCATCCAGCCATCTCATCCTCTGTCATCCCCTTCTCCTCCTGCCCCCAATCCCTCCCAGCATCAGAGTCTTTTCCAATGAGTCAACTCTTCCCATGAGGTGATCAAAGTATTGGAGTTTCAGCTTCAGTATCAGTCCCTCCAGTGAACACCCAGAACTGATCTCCTTTAGGATGGACTAGTTGGATCTCCTTGAAGTCCAATGGACTCTCAAGAGTCTTCTCCAACCATAGTTCAAAAGCATCAATTCTTAGGCACTCAGCTTTCTTCACAGTCCAACTCTCACATCCATACATGACCACTGGAAAAACCATAGCCCTGACTAGACGGACCTTTGTTAGCAAAGTAATATCTCTGCTTTTCAATATGCTATCTAGGTTGGTCATAACTTTCCTTCCAAGGAGTAGGCATCTTTTAATTTCATGGCTGCAGTCACCATCTGCAGTGATTTTGGAGCCCCAAAAAATAAAGTCTGATACTGTTGCCCCATCTATTTCCCATGAAGTGATGGGACCAGATGCCAAGATCTTAGTTTTCTAAATGTTGAGCTTTAAGCCAACTTTTTCACTCTCCTCTTTCACCTTCATCAAGAGGCTTTTTAGTTCCTCTTCACTTTCTACCATAAGGGTGGTGTCATCCGCATATCTGAGGACACTGATATTTCTCCCTGCAATCTTGATTCCAGCTTGTGCTTCTTCCAGCCCAGTGTTTCTCATGAGGTACTCTGCATATAATTTAAATAAGCAGGGTGACAATGTACAGCCTTGACGTACTCCTTTTCCTATTCTTACAGAGTAAGAAAAAATGTTCCATGTCTCTTGCCCAGCTTCTGTTGGTTTGCCAGAAATCTTTGATGTTCTTTGGCTGGCAGAAGTCTCACCTTAATCTTTCCCTTCATTTTCAGATGGTATTCTCCCTGTGCGCATGTCTGTGTTCAAATTCCCCTTTTCATAAGCTGACTAGTCATGTTAGATAAGGGACCCATCCTGCTCCTTTATAACCTCATCTTTGTTAATTATATCTATAATGATCCTATATCTAAATAAAGCCACATTCTGATATACTGGAAGCTATAACCCCAGACAGGCAGGTAATTAAAAAATTGAATAACATGTAATACTTTTACTAATTAAGTAGAAAATACTTTATAAGTGGATTACTTTCCCAGGATACTAATACTTGATAGTATTAAGAAAAATATTTCTAGGTTTTACAAATAAATATGTATAACACAATAAAAAAAGTTCTCATATGTTTTAAATACTATAAAAGATAAACTAGAAAGATGTTGGCAAGTCATACACCAATTTCTTCTGTTAATTAAGAAGGAAAAGATTAATGAAATATGATAGGCTACTTACAAAAATATGAATAAACAAAAAAATCCAAATTCATTCTAAACAAAGAAATCATGTGATTATCAAACTAGACAAGAACTATTTTTTAAGTTATAACACCCTTTATTAAGGAATACTGAAAATGTATATACACCTGTTGCTCTGTTGGAAGAGCAAATTGGTAAAATTTTCTAAAGAACTATTTGGCTAATCTTTATGCTGTGAACAAAACATTCTTTTTCAAGTAACATATCTCAACAAAAATGTTTATGGTGAAGCACAAATACAGAATCAGAGGCTCTTGCAATACAATTTATAATACTAAAGAACTGGAGGTAGACTAATTTTTCCCAGATTGGAAACTGGCTAAATAAATTGCAAGAAAATCACCGAAAGAAGGATCCACAGAAGACATTAAAAACAACATGAGTTTGAGAATCTGTCATTAATGAAAAAAGCAGATTCCAAAAGAACATGTACATTATTACTCATGTATTTCTGGAAGAATAAAATGAAAGCTAATAAAGTAGTATACTTGTGTGCATATCATTCAATTTTGTATAGGCTAAAAGTATTACTTATAGAATAAAAATAAAAAAGAAGTCATGGGTTCCATAAAGATAAGAACCTCAAGAAAACTGGGTAAATGAGAGGGATGTACTGACCTAAAATGTTTGAGCACCACCGAAGGAATGTAGGGTCCCACTTCAGAAGGCTCCATGTTCAAGTTTCAGCTCCATGCCTTTGGTAGTAGGTGACCTAGAACAGATTATTTAACATTTCTTTGCTTCATTTTCCTACTGTGAATTGGAGACTGAAAGAATGTTTACCTCACAGGGTGACTGAGGATTAAAGGAGATGACCACAAAGCATATTTGTTTCAAATAACATTCTCAACATGAGATGACTTAAGAAGGCACCAGGTAAGGAGAAACGCAGGGTTCCAAGAAAAGAGACCTTTAGAAATATTGGAAATGTGGGACAGTTTTCTTACAAATTTCTAATCACAGAAGAAAAGAGAAAAAAAAAACATGAATGATGTCTAAAAGGTCATAACTAAAAATGTCAATTGGAGATTTTAGAAGGAAGATCTGCCTATGAATAAGAAAATCTAGCACAGTTTTGGGAAAAGGAGATTCCTTTACCATGAAGACTCACTGCATAGGTGGATGGAGTGTTTACTCCTGATAGAAGTTAATCTTTGGCAGCAATATGCAGTGAAATGCATGGAGGGAAATGGAAACAACAAAGTCCAAGATACAGAGGTTATTGTCTGTTGTTTAAAGAAGATAAGAGAAAGGTATTAAGGACTGAAAGTAACTGATGATATTGAATCCAGATACTGTATCAGGAGTTTTACTTCTCAGTTGTGGGGATAATAGTAGACAGATATAAATGAACAGGATAGCGGACTTAGGCACTCTTTCCTAAAACTTGGAAAAGTGCACTAAGAAAGAAAGGCATCAGGAGCTGCTTAGGGAAGGGGTCCATGAGTGCAGATGAACTTTGCATCCACTATACCAACTGTAATTTTAGCAAAAACTAAAATCTAGGAGGCTTGGTACCCAGCATTGGCATCAGGAAAAAATATTCCCAGAAAAGAACTGACTTTTAAAAAGGTTTAGAGGCAAGAGGCGGAGAAGGCAATGGTACCCCACTCCAGTACTCTTGCCTAGAAAATCCCATGGACGGAGGAGCCTGGAAGGCTGCAGTCCATGGGGTCGCTGAGGGTCGGACATGACTGAGCGACATCACTTTCACTTTTCACTTTCATGGGTTGGAGAAGGCAATGGCAACCCACTCCAGTGTTCTTGCCTGGAGAATCCCAGGGACGGGGGAGCCTGGTGGGCTGCCGTCTATGGGGTCGCACAGAGTCGGACACGACTGAAGTGACTTAGCAGCAGCAGCAACAGCAGAGGCAAGAGGAAATAATGAATATCAATGTTGAAAAAGCAAATGTGTATATATCTGTATTTTTGGTGACATTTCTTATTCTGTGCAGTATAACAGAGTCTGATTTTCAGATTTGGAACTGTCATTGATTATTTTGAAAATTGGTTGGCAATGTAAAATGCAATGTCTGAAAATCTTCCAAGACACAAAAGATACCACTATTCATTATGAAATACATTATTGAGTAATAGCCACTTAAATTATCTCATAGAGATATTTTCTTAAAGACTAACCACATGTTATGGGCTTTTATGTTATCTTTCAACTCATATCAGATATCAGACTAGCTATGTCAAGAGACAACTACAATCAACCCTCAAAAGATCATTTTATTGGTTAATCAGGCAATGCTTAGAATAAATATGATAACTTTTACACCAGTTTGACTGATGGCCTGTTTCAGCAGCTGGAAGTTCTAATTTGACTCTACAGTGGTCAACTTAGGCTAGTGGTTTCATGGTTTTAGCATATTTTACACTAACATACTTGTCTAAATTCATTACTACTTCATTATTACTCATTATCTTTTACACCACTGGGTCTGCACCATGCTAGAGTAATCCATCTCTCATTTTTAAGATAATTCTACATGTGTGTGTTCTTTTCTGCATACAGAGTTTGTATTAACAATTATTTACTTCCCCAAGTATCCAGTTTTGATTACCAGAAGAGTCACACCTCAAATTTCTCATTCATTCAATAAATCTATAGAGAGTGCTTTCTTATTCATTCATTCAACAAATACTTATTGAGTACGACAAATATATTACTGAACATAAGTAGGTCCTGTGCTAGGCTCTGGATGTTTAGCTGTGAATAGAATATCCAAGACAGTCACATTCCCCCCACCCTCAACTCTTTCTTGAGCACACTACCTTAAC
This sequence comes from Bos javanicus, assembly GCF_032452875.1. Lineage (NCBI taxonomy): Eukaryota > Metazoa > Chordata > Mammalia > Artiodactyla > Bovidae > Bos > Bos javanicus. Next base: position 55,894,388 of record NC_083875.1, on the reverse strand, counting down.
AGGGACGTTGACCTCTTGTAGATACTCCCTTGTCTTTCTCCCTCAATTAATTCAGTTTCTCTTCAAAACTCATGTCTTCAAAGACACTTTTCCTATCTATACACTCGCTTCACACCCTCCATCTTTGTCTATTTTTTTATATTGCTTTAATTTTTATTTATCATTATTATTATTGAAATTTTATGACATTTATTTTCTGTCCTCATCTAGTACAACTTAAGCTCAAGAGAACACATTCTGTCTGGTTCAATATTATGTCTAGAAGATCACTTGAGAAATATAGGAGACAGAAATACTTGTGGAATGAATAAATGAGTGATCAACCAGTCTGTTTAATGAATTATGGAGGAGGGGACTCAGAAAGACCAGTGATTGCCATGAATGAGTTGAGAGATGATGGTGGCCTGGATTAGAGTGATTGCCATGGAAACAGAGAGAAGTTGACTAAGCAGGAATGTGATTTTGAAGTAGAGCACATCAAGATGTGCTGATGGGGGCTTCCCTCGTGGCTCAGTGGTAAAGAATCTACCTGCCAATGCAGGAGACATGAGTATGATCCCTGGCCTTGGAAGACCCCCTATATTGTGGAACAACTAAGCCCATGTGTCACAACTACTGAGACTGTGCTCTAGAGCCCAGGAACTGCAACTAATGAGACCATGTGCTGCAGCTACTGAAGCCCATGTGCCTTAGAGCCTGTGCTCCACAACAGAAGCCACCACAGTAAGAGAGCCTGCACGTCACAACTGAAGGTAGCCCCTACTCACCACAACTAGAGCGAAAGCCCATACATCTATGGAGACCCAGCACAGCCGAAAATAAATAAATAGGTAATTTAAAAAAACAAAAATACTTGCTGATAGATTGGAGATGATTTGAAGACTGAGGGCAATGGAGGCCACAATGAAGGTGGGTTTTTGGCTTGAATCTCTTTCAGAAGACAATGTCATTTACTAATATGTAATTTGTTTGGGGTCTACATTGGACAGTAATTATGTTGGCTTATAATGCTTTCCATTTCACATTGGGATTATTTTGCTTTTTGACAATTTGGAACTTGGATCAGTTTCCATTATCACTGCTAACCCCAACAACTTGAGTTGGTTGTTGATTCAAGAATGCTGCTTTTCTTCCTCCTGAGGCTTAATTTTAGATCAAGATACATGCAATGGGTACTTCCCTGGCAGTTGAGTGGTTAAGACTTTGTGCTCCCATTGCAGGGAGAGTGTGTTTCATCCCTGGTGAGGGAACTAAGAGCCCATATACCCTGTGACATGGCCAAATAAAATAAAATGATGGAGCATTTGCGTGAATAAAATTCTCCTCTTAAAATACATGTAATGTATAGAAATGAAAATGGAAAATACATTTTGCTAATTTTTCTTATCTTTGGCATGGCATTATGCTTGATAGAGAATGTTGAAGTTACTGACCAAACATATCTTAATTTCTCACCTCTTCCAGCTAAACATGGCTATTAGTGATATAGTTTTAATTCACATTGTCTTCCAGAAATTGGTCAGTTATAGAGGGAATTGAATTATTATATTCACTAACAGAGGTACAAATTTTAATTAAAATAGTTTCTTAAACAGGGACTTGAAACCCTATGGATACAAGTTTCATAGTTGTTAAGATGAAGAAATAGTTTTTCCCAAACAGTTGAGTTTTAACGCTCTCTTTTGTTCTAGAATAAACAGGATTGGAACTCTTTGTGGCTTTTCATCAGTTTGTCTAGTATTCAATAGCTGTTAGAGTAGAGAGTGTGCTTTTTGTTGCCCTCTTCATCTAAAAATAATATTATAATAAACCTCTCTTGAGACTGTGTCTTGAGATTTACAAAGGATAATTCTATTTCTCATGCGATTGGCAATATTTATTTTCTTCATAAAACTGTTGCTCAAGAGCAAGAGGCTGTTCTAATGACAATTTAATGATAGACCCTCCAATGACAGTTTATATTGTCAAATTATTCATTTTAACACTACCTGCATCCCTTAGCTCGTTTGCCGTGAGTACTTAGTTACCCTTTTGGGTAGTATGTGTAAATTTTTCATCCCTTCCCTAATCTTGGAGGCTAATTAGTTCATCGATCATAATTTCATTTTTAGGAGCAGTAATTCAATTCTACTCTTTCTGGTAAAGGAAGTATTTAATCATTTCTTTCTTTTAAAGTGAATTCACATATGATGCTTCCATGGTTAGATCAAATGTCATGGTATTTCTTACCTAAAAGGGCATTGTTACTGAGGCTATTGGGCTGAAGCTAAAGATAAATTGATTGTTTCAAAAACCAACTTTGATAAGTTATCTTTCTGGTAAGAAGATGTCACTTGAATGATTCTGTCATTTTTGAAAATGTGCATGACATTTACTACAACACACCAAGTGTAAATAGGGGATCTTAGGCTATGTCTGTAAATTGGTTATAGAACTGATAGAACTAAAATGACTATACCTAAAATGTCTAGTTGAACCAGCTAGTGGTGGGTAGACATGAGGTGAGCAACTCATTCTGTTGCAATAGACTGCAGCTGAATTTTTAAAAATCAGAATTAACAGTCAGAATGGGTCCTCCATTTTGAATATATCATGAATATTTTGATTAGGCTTATAAATTCCATAACTTAGAGTTTTAAAGTGTAAAAATAGCAACAAGTTTACATAGTGTATTCATGTTTTTATTTATATTATCAAAAAGCCTAAGGATAACCATGTATTCAAACTATGTCCTTGCATTTGTGGAAAGCATTGTCAGTATAGCTACTAGCTCAGATGACGAGACTGATCACATAATTAGTAATCTGTTTAAGAGGAAGATAAAACAAAATGCCCAGACAAGATACAGGAAAAGGAAAAACAGAACAGTGATAAGAGATATTAATGAAGATAAGAAATGGAAAAAATGGTAATGTTCAACTGCCTCACTGCCTTATACTTCCTCCATCCCAACTTTGGGGTTAAAAGATTTGTGCAAATTAGAATCCAGTCTTAATAAAGAAAAGCTGAGTAGCCCTGGCTCAAATAAACCCACTGGCAGTGCAAGAAAATAAAGCAAGCAGAACAGAAGGTGTGTTCCTCTTGAAAGGTTAGGTGACTCCCGGAAGTTGCAGCCTGACTTGGCAGTAAGGTTGAAAATTGGAGCCAGTATCCCCATACTTAAGCTCTCAAATATCCTACCCCAGTAAATGCATTCATATTAGATCCTCTCAAGGAATATTGGAGAAAAGTTTTTAAATGGATTAATGGATGTAAGAAGTGGTGTAGCAAATTGGAGTAAAATAGAAGTGTACAGGTGAAATGGACATACATTTTGTTTCCACTAAAGCATTCTTAAGCTTTAGTTTTATAATTCTGCATTGCTGGGCACCAAGATTTTTGTGGGACAGAAAAAATTTTTTATTTCAAATGCTGGTGCTTGCTAGAGTTGGAGATGGCTGAGGGGTATAGTGAGAATTAATTTTATTGTCTCCATTCAGAGTTAATTTAGTGTGCTGCCATCAAACTGAAACAGCTGAGCTAAAACCACCAGTAGCAACAGCAGCAGCATTTAAAGCTGTCTCTTAAATGGTGTGGGACATATCTGAATGTAAAGGAAGAAATTAAGATGAAGGTTCAGGGCTGTTTAATCCCAGGTTGAATATCTGATAGACTAATATCCTCAAAGGATAATATGATGTGCTCTTTAAAAACGTCATTCAAACACAATATCACCAAGCTAGAGAAAAGAAGATTTCTACTTAGGAGAGGAGATCGGATTTGGATAAAATTGGAAACACACCTTTGTGTTTAAAATTAGAGAATTTAATTCATTTCTTTGTTGTTGAAGAAGTTATATTTGTTATAGACAACATTTGTGAGTAACACCAAAATTAATGCGAATCAACTATTCTTATTGTTTTAGGACAAAGGTAATTCTTAATTAAGATTTTTGAGACTTAAGCAAGATTTACAAGTCCAATAAGCACTTTCCATTAAATTTGCTAAGGTAGCATTATTCTGAGTCAGTAGCTTAATAGTTAGAAACAGTAATGTGTAAATTGAATCTATGAAGATAATTTCAGATTGTAGATTCTCCCTGTTACATCAAGACAACATTTGAGTATGCTATACAGATGATGATAATTATCATCTTATATGATGTTAAATAGAGTAAAATTTTCAAAACAAATAAGAAAAATTTGTTTTGAAATACATACTTAACTTGGTCCTTTCAATCAGTTTACAATGTCTTGTGCACTCAAGTTAGTCACTACAAATTGTTTTTTTCCTGGCAGAATTCTGGCAACTTTTACATATTGATTGTATTTACTAATATTAATCACCCTTTTCAGTAAAAGCTTCATTTAGTTAGATCAGAGCTGTTCTCTCTGGTCCAAACTCAACTTTTTAGTACGTCTTATAAGTCAAACTACCATAAATGTTTCCCCTACATCCTGTCTATCCATCTATCTTCTCAGTCACTTCAGTTCAGTCGCTCAGTCATGTCTGACTCTTTGCGACCCCATGGACTGCAGCATGCCAGGCCTCCCTGTCCATCACCAACTCCTGGAGTTTACTATCTTCTCAGAGGGCAAGAGATTTTAATTTTCAACTAGAAATCCTGTTTACAAACTTGGTGAAAATGTCATTGTGACTTCCTGCTTTAAGTGCTCACCCACCTCCAATGAAAAGACATACATAAAATAAGAAGACAGATATTAAAATACATGATGGAAATCCTGTGGAAAAGAAAGGTGGCAGAAGCACATAGGGGCTAACGTCACAGATTGTCAGGTTGTGGGGTCCACACAGACAGAGATGGCTACGGATGAAAGCACTGCAGGGTGTGCAGACAAACAGTGTCCTGTACATAGGGCTGGAGTTGAAAATTGAGCCCACAGTGCAAAACTGATGAAGAAGAATGATGAAAGCTGTGACTGCTACCCAGGGAGGTTGCTTTTATTCAATGGTCAGAGGGTACAAAGTGATGATGTAACGAGGAAGTATGCCAAGGTGCCTCCTGGCCCAGTGGCTGGATTTTGTGTACACCCATATAGGACAGAATTCCTGGAATGGCAGTGTAAGGCTCAGCTCTACACTGGGGCTCTAGGAACTAGGTAGAGGCATCTTCAAAACTACCAGACAAGAAGGGATAAAGAGAAGTCTTCAAAATTACTCATAAAATATTTTCAACATACATTAAAAAGTATACCTTGAAAATCTAGCAATAAATGCAACAACTGGAAGAATTCATGCCATAAAAAAAATAATAAAGCAATCTGATACTAGCTTTAACATTTGTATGTAAGTTCAAGATTCTCAAAAAGATAAAAATAATAATAATAACCCATAAAAAAAGACAAAAGAAACTATCCTTAATCCAGAATAGGGAAATACACACTGGAAATCATGGATATAAAAAATACAGTCATTGAAACATTATCAATAGATAGAAACAATAATGGACTTGAAATCAAAGAACTAATTGATAGATTGTTATATAACAATGGAGAAATCACCCAGAAAAAAATTTCAGAGAGATGAGAGGATAAAATATAGAGAGAATTTAAGTGAAAAGGAGGATGAAATAAGAGGTTCCAACATATTTCTAATGGGAGTTCCAGTGACAGAGAACAGGGAGTGGAAGCAAAACCACATTCCAAAAGAAATAAGAATTTTAATCTAATGAAGACAGATGAATCTTCAGATTAAAAATTTATACTAAATGTTGAGCTAGAAAAAAACAATAAATCTACATGTAGATATATTAAAAATATAGACATCTAGAATGCAGGTTTGATAAAAGAACTACAATGGAAAATTGTAGATCATCACATAACTAGAAATTAGAGATCAATGATTTATACCACTAAAAATATTGAACACTCAAAATTCTATACCCAGGTCATCAAGGGTTAAAATGGTTGAATGACATTGTGATAATTGCTTTGTTAGATGTATTTTTCACATAATTATATGCCTTGGAGAATATTTCATATTCCAATATATTTCATACTCCAATATAGTACATAGAGATCAAATCATCTTTTTAAATTCTTGTATCAGCTCAGTTCAGTTCACTTGCTCAGTCGTGTCTGACTCTTTGTGATCACATGGATTGCAGCACACCAAGCCTTCCTGTCCATCACCAACTCCCAGAGGTTAATAAAATTCAGGTCCATTGAGTCAGTGATGCCATACAACCATCCACTATCCAACCATCCTCTGTCATCCCCTTATCCTCCTGCATTCAATCTTTCACAGCATCAGGGTTTTTCCATTGGTCAGTTCTTCACATCAGGTGGCCAAAGTATTGGAGTTTCAGCTTTAGCATGAATCCTTCCAATGGATATTCAGGACTGATTTCCTTTAGGATGGACTGGTTGGCTCTCCTTACAGTCCAAGGGACTCTCAAGAGTCTTCTCCAACACCACAGTTCAAAAGCATCAGTTCTTCAGTGCTCAGCTTCCTTTAGAGTCCGACTCTCACATCCATACATGACTACTGGAAAAACCATAGTTTTGACTAGGTGGAATTTGTTGGCAAAGTAATGTCTCTGCTTTTCAATATGCTATCTAGGTTGGTCGTAGCTTTTATTCAAAGGAGCAAGTGTCTTTTAATTTCATGGCTGCAGTCACCATCTGCAGTGATTTGGAGCCCGCCAAAATAAAGTCTGTAACTGTTTGCACTGTTTCCCCATCTATTTGCCATGAAGTGATGGGACCGGATGCCATGATCTTAGTTTTCTGAATGTTGAGTTTGAAGCCAGCTTTTTCACTCTCCTCTTTCACTTTTATCAAGAGGTTCTTTAGTTCTTCTTTGCTTTCTGCCATAAGGGTGGCATCATCTGCATGTCTGAGGTTATTGATATTTCTCCCGGCAATCTTGATTCCAGTTTGTGCTTCATCCACTCCAGCATTTCTCATGATGTACTCTGCATATAATTTAACTAAGCAGGATGGCAATATACAGCCTTGACACACTCCTTTCCCTATTTGGAATCAGTCTGTTGTTCCATGTCCAGTTCTAACTATTGCTTCTTGACCTGCATACAGATTTCTTAGGAGGCAGGTCAGGTGTTCTACTATTCCCACCTCTTCCAGAATTTTCCACAGTTTGTTGTGATCCACACAGTCAAAGGCTTTGGCATAGTCAATAAAGCAGAAATAGATGTTTTTCTGATACTCTCTTGCCTTTTTGAAGATCCACTGTATAATCATAAGGGATTTGATTTAGGTCATACCTGAATGGTCTAGTGCTTTTCCCTACTTTTTTCAATATAAGTCTGAATTTGGCAATAAGAAGCTCATGATCTGAGCCACAGTCAGCTCCTGGTCTTGTTTTGCTGACTGTATAGAGCTTCTCCAACTTTGGCTGCAAATAATATAATCAATCTGATTTTGGTGTTGACCATCTGGTGATGTCCATGTGTAGAGTCTTCTCTTGTGTTGTTGAAAGAGGGTGTGTGCTATGACCAGTGCGTTCTCTTGGTAAAACTCTATTAGCCTTTGCCTGCTTCATTCTGTGTTCCAAGGTCAAATTTGCCTGTTACTCCAGGTGTTTCTTGGCTTCCTACTTTTGCATTCCAGTCCCATATAATGAAAAGGACATCTTTTTGGAGTGTTAGTTCTAGAAGGTCTTGTAGGTCTTTATAGAACTGTTCAACTTCAGCTTCTTCAGCATTACTGGTCGGAGCATAGACTTGGATTACTATGATATTGAATGGTTTGCCTTGGAAATGAACAGAGATCATTCTGCCGTTTTTGAGATTGCATCCAAGTATTGCATTTCAGACTCTTTTGTTGACTCTGATGGCTACTTTTCTAAGGGATTCTTACCCACAGTAGTAGATACAATGGTCATCTGAATTAAATTCACCCATTTCAGTCCATTTTCACTGATTCCTAAAATGTCAACGTTCACACTTGCCATCTCCTGTTTGACCAATTCCAATTTGCCTTGATTCATGGACCTAACATTCCAGGTTCCTATGCAGTATTGCTCGCTAAAGCATTAGACTTTACTTCCACACCAAATTATCACATCCACCACTGGGTGTTGTTTTTGCTCTGGTTCTGTCTCTTCATTCTTTCTGGAGTTATTTCTCCACTGATCTCTGGTGATTGACATCACCAGATGGTTAATACCAAAATCAGGTTGATTATATTCTTTGCAGCCAAAGATGGGAAGCTCTATACAGTCAGCAAAAACAAGACCTGGAGCTGACTGTGGCTCAGATCATGAACTCCTTATTGCCAAAGTCAGACTTAAATTGAAGAAGTAGGGAAAATCACTGACCATTCAGGTATGACCTAAATCAAATCCCTTATGATTATACAGTGGAAGTGACAAATAGGTTCAAGGGATTAGATCTGACAGACAGAGTGAACTATGGCAGAAGTTTGTGACATTGTACAGGAGGCAGTGATCAAGATCATCGACAATAAAAAGAAGCACAAAAAGGCAAAATGGTTGTCTGAGTAGGCCTTACAAATAGCTGTGAAAAGAAGAGAAGCGAAAAGCAAAGGAGAAAAAGAAAGATATACCCATTTGAATGCAGAGTTCCAAAGAATAGTAAGGAGAGACAGGAAGCCTTCCTCAGGGATCAATGCAAAGAAATAGCAGGAAGGAATACAAAGGGAAAGACTAGAGATCTCTTCAAGAAAATTAGAGATACTGAGGGAACATTTCATGCAAAGATGGGCACAATAAAGGACAAAAATGGTATGAACCTAACAGAAGCAGAAGATATTGAGAAGAGGTAGAAAGAATACACAGAAGAACTATACAAAAAAGATCTTCATGACCCAGATAATCATGATGGTATGATCACTCACCTAGAGCCAGACATCCTGAAATGTGAAGTCAAGTGGGCTATGAACAGAGCTAGTGGAGGTGATGGAATTCCAGTTGAGTTATTTCAAATCCTAAAAGATGATGTTGTGAAAGTGCTACACTCAATATGCCAGCAAAATTGAAAATCTCAGCAGTGGCCACAAGATTGGAAAAGGTCAGTTTTCATTCCAATCCCAAAGAAAGGCAATGCCAAAGAATGCTGAAACTACCACGCAGTTGCACTCATCTCAGATGCTAGCAACGTAATGCTCAAAATTCTCCAAGCCAGGTTTCAACAGTACATGAACTGTGAACTTCCAGGTGTTCAAGCTGGTTTTATAAAAGGCAGAGGAACCAGAGATCAAATCTTCAGCATCCATTGGATCTTCAAAAAGACAAGAGAGTTTCAGAAAAACATCTATTTCATCTATTTCAGAAAAACATCTATTTCTTCTGTGTCAAAGCCTTTGACTGTGTGGATCACAACAAACTGTGGAAAATTCTGAAAGAGATGGGAATAGTAGACCACCTGACTTGCCTCCTGAGAAATCTGTATGCAGGTCAAGAAGCGATAGTTAGAACTGGACATGGAACAACAGACTGGTTTCAAAGGGAAAGGAGTGCGTCAAGGCTGTATATTATCATCCTGCTTAGTTAACTTATGCAGATGTACATGATGCAGAGTACATCATGAGAAATGCTGGAGTGGATGAAGCACAAGCTGGAATCAAGATTGCCTGGAGAAATATCAATAACCTCAGACATGCAGATGATGCCACCCTTATGGCAGAAAGCGAAGAAGAACTAAAGAACCTCTTGATAAAAGTGAAAGAGGAGAGTGAAAAAGCTGGCTTCAAACTCAACTTTCAGAAAACTAAGATCATGGCATCCGGTCCCATCACTTCATGGCAAATAGATGGGGAAACAGTGGAAACTGTGAGAGACTATTTTGGGGGGCTTCAAAATCACTGCAGATGGTGACTTCAGCCAAGAAATTAAAAGACACTTACTCCTTGGACGGAAAGTTATGACCAACCTAGATAGCATATTCAAAAGCAGAGATATTACTTTGCCAAGAAACGTTAGTCTAGTCAAGGCTATGGTTTTTCCTGTGGTCGTGTATGGATGTGAGAGTTGGACTGTGAAGAAGGCTGAGGGCTGAAGAATTGATGTTTTTGAACTGTGGTGTTGGAGAAGACTCTTGAGAGTCCGTTGGACTGCAAGGAGATCCAACCAGTCCATTCTGAAGGAGATCAGCCCTGGGATTTCTTTGGAAGGAATGATGCTAAAGCTGAAACTCCAGTACTTTGGCCACCTCATGCGAGGAGTTGACTTATTGGAAAAGACTCTGATGATGGGAGGGATTGGGGGCAGGATGAAAAGGGGACGACAGAGGATGAGATGGCTGGATGGCATCACTGACTCGATGGACGTGAGTCTGGTGAACTCTGGGAGTTGGTGATGGACAGTGAGGCCTGGCGTGCTGTGATTCATGGGGTCGCAAAGAGTCGGACACGACTGAGGGACTGAACTGAACTGAACTGAGACAGCATATTAAAAAGCAGAGACAATACTTTGCCAACAAAATCTGCCTAGACCAAACTATGGTTTTTCCAGTAGTCATGTATGGATATGAGAGTTGGACTCTAAAGGAAGCTGAGCACCGAAGAATTGCTGCTTTGGAACTGTGGTGTTGGAGAAGACTCTTGAGAGTCCCTTGGATTGCTAGGAGAGCCAACCAGTCCATCCTAAAGGAAATCAGTCCTGAATTTTCACTGGAAGGACTAATACTGAAGCTGAGACTCAAAAGCTTTGGCCACCTGATATGAAGAACTGACTCACTGGAAAAGTCCCTGATGCTGGGAAATATTGAAGCTGGAGGAGAAGGGAACGACAGAGGATGTTTGGATGGTTGGATGGCATCACCGACTCAATGGACATGAGTTTGAGTCAACTCTGGGAGGTGGTGATGGACAGCAAGTCTTGGTGTGCTGCAGTCCATGGGGTTGCAAGTGGTTAGACATGACTGACTGAACTGAATTTAACTGCCAAACTCGCTTTGAAGAAACTGAACTGGTATATTCTCTCATCAGCGGCATGGGGAGTACATCTGTCCTGTTACCATAATCATCATTTGATATAATTAACCATTTTATTATTAGTTTTTAACTAGTTAAACTATTATTTTAGTTGTTGCATAGTTATTACAATTAGTATATTATAATGTTTTCAAACTCTTCAACAGTAGTTAAATATCATGATAAAAAATGATGTTTGTTTTATTTTGTAATTTATTGACTCCTGATGAGATTAAACTTATTTTCATGTGTTTCTAAGCTAGGAACACATTTGTACATTTTCTTCTATGAATTATATGCTCAACTTATTGTTTACATTTATTCTAATTTTTCTATATGTTGATTATTGATTTTTAGGTTTTACAAATTTGTATTCTTCATGTTCTTCATTAAATGTGTGTTTTACAGATGTTTTTTCCACTTTGCAACTTGTATTTTCAATTTTTTTTTGTAGTCTCGTTGACCCAGGAATCCCAACTAATCTCAACTTTGAGTTAATGACAAGATTTATAATACTGGAAGAGTATCTGATGTAAAACAGTCTTTTGAATGATGGTAACTGTTTGTGTCACCAATGCTAGCAGAACGTAAACTATTTGGAAAGCACATACTAGAAGCAATATTGCAAAAAAAAAAAATGGTTTATATGACTGGCATCAAATGTTTCTCAGAAATGCTCAGTGTAATTGATTTAATCATACACATTTTTGAAAATAAAATATTATATGTTTTCAAATATAAGTGTGACTGTATCCATTTAGACTTGATCTTTCATTGAATGAACTGTCTTTACCCATTTACATTATGAGGTTTATATTTTTAAATGAATCTGGTCATATGATGAATCTGGGTAAATTGATTTTAAACTCAAATTAGCTATCGTTTGAAACTTTTGGATTGCAAGAAAGAAACTAAATTGAGAACAGCTTAGACCAAAATGTGACTGTATTGGTGGCTCACATTGTAACTTTGCAAGAAGGGCAAAGTTGTTTAAGCCTGGGCATAGGAATTTAAATTCTGTCAAAGGCAGTTATCTCTTTCCTCTGTGTTTCTGCACATGCATAAGCTTTATTTTCTTAGTCTAGATTTTTTCATGTCAGTGGAAACATTCTGCCAATAAATTTGAGGCTTACATCTTCTAGACTACCTGTAACTGTATGAGGACTGAAACACATTATCTTCAGCATGAGGTTCCCAATTCCAATCTCTGTGGCCAGTGAAGTTTGAGGTTGTTAAAATAATGTCAGCCCAGAATGCCTACAACAGGGGAATTAGTGTGTCCCAGAATTAGACGTACATTTCTGAAAGGAATTTTTATATAGATAAAACAGCTGATCTCTGCTACCATGATAATTATAAAGCTAGAGATATAAATTCATGGAGGGAAAACCCTCAAAAGATTCTGCTTTAAAAATTATAGGGGAAAGAGTTAAGAAAGTGACTGTTTTTGTTAAGATGTGAATTACGAGTGAAACAAAATTTTACCTCCTAGTTTTTGTCCTTCTAGCTGTTCACTTTTTTTTTTTTTTTTTGCATCATGTATATTTCCCCCATCTTCAGAAATTCTTATTTCTTTCAAAATCTCATTCTATTATTAATTTAGATCATGTTTAACTTTACCCACTTACATTTCCATCAACAGTATCGAGTTGCCATTGCGCCACACCCTCATTTCACTAAAATCTGATACTATCATTCTTTAAAATCTATGCCAAACTGGAGTGCCTGTAAAGTGATGTCTCATTAATTTCCACTTCCACTACTACTTCTGAGGTTGTACATTTTTCTGTGCACCAATAGCCATTCCTGTTTCCTAGTCCATGAGGAAGATAATTTTCAAATTACCTTTTCTATATATCTATTCATGTCCTTTTAGTTGGTTTTCTAATAGGAGTTCTTTTGGCTTCCCCGATGTCTCAGCATATAAAGAATTCACCCGCAGTGCAAGAGACACAGAAGTCTCGGGTTTGAAAGGAGGGCATGGCAACCCACTCCCATATTCTTGCCTGGAGAATCCCATGGACTGAGAAGCCTGGTGGGCTACAGTCCAAAGGGTTGCAAAGAGTTGGATGTGACTGAGCAACTAAGCACATAGACTCTAGAAATTAATTCTTTGCCATCTATATGTGCTACAATCATCTTTTCCAGGGTGGTAAATTAAAAAAAAAAAAAACTTTAAAAAATGGTGTCTTTTGATGAATAACATTTTTTCAGTTTAAAGTAATTGAGTGTATCACTATTTTCCCACTATGATTTGTGTTTTTATATGTCTTATTCAAGGAATCTTTTCCTGGGTTAATGACAAACACTTTTTTGTATACTGTTTTTCTAAAAGGTTTAAAGATTTGCTATCCACATTTTTCTCTTATCCATTTGGATTCAATTCCACGTTATGATAGAAGAACCCAACTATTCCAGGACCAATTATCAAGAGTCTTTCCTTACCCACTAGTCTTCGATGCCACGTGTTTTTCTGCTTTAAGAATGTCTTTGTTATTCTTTTCCATTTGTTTTTATACACAAACTTTTAAGTAGGTTTGTCAAATTCCTATTGGAATTTTAATGCAAAATTCACTGCATTCATTAATCATTGTGGGGAAAGCTGACATCTCTACAATAGTGAGTCTTACTATTTATAAACAAAGTATATCAATACCTTTATTTAAGTTATCTTTAATGTAATCATTATAATTGTATTATTTTCTCCTTTAAGTCCTTAAACATATTTTATAAGATTTATTCCTCTATTAATTTTATTGCTATTGCAAATGCTCTTTTCAAATCATCTTTTCTATATATCTCTTACTGGAAATGAAATGCTCTTGATATTTGTATATTGATTTCATATTCAAGAATCTTGCTAAACTCTTATTAACTAATAATAATACTTTGTCTTAGATTATTTTCTATTTTCAATGTAACTCTGGGCAAGAATAACATTTTCTTTTTCTTGACTTATTTTTGTTGACTAAATATCTATTTATTTGTCTTCTTCCCCTAAAATATTGTATCTTGAGTTCTTCTAAAATTTACCTTTTAAAAACAGCATTTTCAGAGGATATCTTGTACCTCAGGATGAGTATACCAGAATGTACTGATCCATTTTCTTGTTGGGGATATTTGATATCTGTATAATTTTTATTTATTTTTTACTAGTATAAAAAATGTGGAGATTTGTTTTGTACACAAATCATTGCCCAAATTTCTCAACAATTTCTCATGATACATCTTAAGAGTAAAACTAAAGTACCAAAGAATAGTATCATTTTAAGAGTCTCAATATGTATTGCCAAACAGCACTTCAGAAAGGTCATCACAGTTTACTGACAACCGGTAGAGCATGAAAACATCTGTCTCACCACATCCTCATTGGTATATGGGATTATCCTTAATTTTCTTTGGCTGATTTGATAGACAAAAATGGTACCTCATTTTAATTTGCATTTATTTGATTACTAGTGAGGTTGATCATTTTCATATAGAATTTTTCAAACTTTTGGTGTTTTCTGGCTTTTGACTTTAGCAGGGTCTCATCAATAAGTGTGTGTCATCAATATGGAAAGCTGATAATACATATTAACTTTAAAATCTATTTGTCTTTATATTGTACAATATTTTTACTTACAATCTCTTGTTTCAGAACTCAGTGAAGGTTGTTAATCTTATGCTATTAAATATATCAGTATTCCTTGATCAAAATCTTTCATTCTTTATATGCATTATTAGAATGTTGGCTCATTTTTTTTTTCTTGAATATTTATAAAATATAGTGCAACTTACTTGCATTCTAAATTAACATATCATCAGCTTGTACTAAGTCAATGCTATAAATGTCTTCTTGAAAAATGAAAATTCTAAATTTTGGATTATGGCATTTACAGTTTGTATCCGTAGGATATGGCATGGTTCCTGGTGCATAATAGCTATTCAAGAAATACTTGTACTGAATTTCAAGCTGAAGTGTTTCAACTTAAAATTTTCCTATCATCTTAGTTTTAAATAAAAAATAAAGAGTCTCCTGATTAATTGATTTGGTAACTTCCAAGTATTGTAGAAAGATAATACTTGTGATCTCTAGCTTTTTTTAATAATTCTAAACTCTTCCTGGGTTTAACCTACCCCATTAACCCTCAAACAGCCCACTGATCTTCAGTGTCCATTAAGTAAGGTTGAGGGTAGGGCTTATGGTCATAGAATAGCAATTTTCTTTGTGTGAAGTGATATTTCTACATTAGACACAGAGGCTCTAATTTTCACTCTAATTTTGACCTCTGATCTCCATGCTCTGACAAGGAGAGAACTACTTGACTGAGTGAGTTGAGCTGAACTGATATATTCAGGCTCTTAAGATCATCACTTTCAGCAGGCAAATTTTACCCATATTTTAAAACTTAGCTCAAATATTATACCTCCTTACTTCAGCTCTCCTCCCTCCATGGAATGAGATGCTTCGTTATCTGTGTTCCCATACTCTTTACACATTAAAATAGCCAATAACAATGAACATTTGTTGAATGTTTAGCATAAACTTTCTCACGCTTAGTCTAAGACAGATACTGTTGTTACCTGCAGTGTTTCAGAAGACATACAAGCTTAACACAGACAACCTGCTCACATTTACACTGCTGGTAAGTATCTATACAAGGATCTGAAACAGGTTATTTGACCCCCAAACTGAGGCTCCTAACTATCTCTTAAATTACTGCTCTAATAAATTCCTTTTAAGGAGTGGAATCACAACCTGTGGAATTTTTTTTTCTAGTACCTGATTCAGTTCCTCAAACTTAATAGGCATTCAACAACAACTTAGTAAATTGGAAAATGGAATATGATTCTCAGAAGGCCCCATAATAAGGCTTGTTTGGCTATTTATTTGCTCAGTTGCTGTGATCTATAGCCCTGGAGTCGTTTGGATGTTTGAAACCTGTCCAAACTAATCACATGTGTACATAGAACCTGTACTTAATCAGAGACCATTTCATCCAATGTGACCAGAGAGTAGTATTAATTTTTTTAGAGATATTCTCCTGACACACACTTCTGGCAAGAGCAGACTAATGGATTCACTATAAGGCATTAAAGACATATGAACAAATTGTGAGTCATATGATCCAGGTGGTTGAGGCAGGGTATCTTCAGGTTCAGTCTACCTTATGTTTCTTGTTCTCCATTTTGTTGTCGCCTGCATAAGAATCTCTTGACAGGCAAACAGAATTAACGTGTCATTTTCTCACTGAGAAATAGGTGGAACCAAAAGGCAGCATTTTCTACCCTTGTTCTTCTTTCAGGGACAAGACTAACACACATATACAATAAAACTATTGAGCTATTTTAATACCTTTCCTGTCATGCATTCAGGACCCTCTAAAGTTGTCATCCGCTACTGTTTCATTTAATTCTCTGGCCTTCAGGGTAATGTAAGAAAATTGAAGAGATTAGGAGGTATTTCTTTCCTGTTCAATGCATTTGTGTTGCTGTAAATTGGCACCAGCTTTCAATCTCACGGTCAGGGCTCTCCAGGGTCCTCCCACTGGTATGACAGCCAGTCAGCATGATAAATGGCACACACCCTCTGGCAGGACAGACAGTTGTTCTTCCCTTCCTGACTGCCGCACCAGCCAAGAGGCAACATCTCGCCATCTTACTGCACTGAGTAACCACCCCCTTAACACTGATGTCCTTCAAGTTAATTAAAGGATCTAGTTTCCCTGATTAATTATTTTATGTCCACGGACAAAAATGACTTTGACAAGTAGTGAATTAGGATAAGAAACCTCCCATCTAGAAAACTGTATTTTAGCATGATATAGATATATTTTTATTTTTCACTTATTCTATTAGTGGAAAATTATCTCATTTGAAGGAAGAGACAATTCTATCGAGTGAAAATGCAAAAATCCCAATAAGTCAGATGACTCTAAAGAATTTGCAGTTTACAACCTTTTTGCCTGTGTATACATGATAGAAAAAAAAATAGCGACACTAATACATAAGCAGAAAAGGAAGAAATAACTACACACAGAGAGAAATAGTCCTTTTAAAATAAAAAGCACATCATTTGTACAAGGTTATGAATTTATATTTGTACAAGGTCATGAATTCATGTTTACATACATATGTGCTTAATCAAAAAGAAAAGTTTCTAAATGATTGACCATGGATACAAGGAGTAAATGATTTGACCTTGTTCAGAGTCATTTATTATTTTACTGTAAGAGCTGAAGTTCTGAGGGGTGTGAGGATATGTGGCAAGCATGTTCTCAAAAAGGTTTTGATTTTTTTTTTTAGGAACATCTGTTGTAGAGACATCAGTACTAATAAAATTTGAGTGCTGCAGTTTTCCCTGACACCACATACTTTCACCATTTACATGAAGAAGACCAGAATTTATCAGTAAATGAACTGCCCACTCCTCTGTCCTTCAACCCTTTCTTCTCCCCCATGGATTAAGCTTGGGACATCTGTGATGCTCTGACCGTTCCTCACCCACCCCTATGCCCCAGTGCCCCCCATGACTGTTGCTACCACAGAGGAATTCGTGAGCAACACATGCCATCACTCCCACTCCCCACCTACCAGCATGCTGTATTACAAAGTTCTGGCTGCCAAAGAGAGTGAAGCTGTAGAAGCCACTCCTCAGGACACCTTGGGTAAGAGCATCCCAGTGTGTATCCCACTTAAATGTGGTTTGAACATACTGTCTTTTACCAAAAAATTCTGATTCTCTCCAATAATTAAAGGATAATGTCATTCTCTAATAATTAAAGAAAACTCTTTAATATGGCATTTGAGACTCTATAATATCTTCTTTCCGATCTTACAAACCTGTTCTGTGCTCTCCTCTCTTTCCCAGAACCAAATGCTTTGGCCACACAGGAACCTAACCGTATCTTTTCAGTTTATCCTGTCCGCCCCCCTCAAGTTTTTCCCTCCATTTTCACTGATGCTTCTTTATTTACAAATCTGATATTTTGTTCAACCTAAATTTTTGGCATTAATTTTGATTTTAAAAAATATTACACTTAATATTACTTGTCTTGATTAATGAGCTTTTTACTCAGCCTCTTAAATGTGGGTCTGAGGCATGGGCCTCACTCCCCTCACCATAGCCCAGGTTCTGCCCCAACATGAAACCCCAAATTATCTTTCCAGACTTGAGCTTAATTTCTCACTCCTTTGCATTTCTAGTTCACTTAATATCTATTTCCTGGCATTTGTAACAGGATGTAGTTTCTCATTGGTCTTGAGTTTCAGGTATCCAATAGATCCTTCAGATTTTTGAACAGGCCATCTCTCAAAGGTGCTCCCAGAGTGGGGCTATGTGAAAGAAACTCTCTCTACCATTGCAACCCTTCTATCCCTTATCTAGCCTTGAGAAGAGAGGAGGAAGTGGACTCTGAGGAGTACAGTTTGGGAAGGGGTTTCTTCTCCTGCCTGCCTGCTAAGTCACTTCAGTCGTGTCCTACTCTCTGCAACCCTATGGATGGTAGCCCCCCAGGCTTCTCTGTTCATGGGATTCTCCAGGCAAGGATACCTGAGTGGGCTGCCATGCTCTCTTCCAGGGGATCGTCCCAACCAAGGGACTGAACCCATGTCTCTTATGTGTCTCTTATGTCTCCTGCATTGGCAGGTAGGTTCTTTACCACTAGCGCTACCTGGGAAGCCTCTCTTCTCCCCACCTCTCAATAAATATTTCAAGTGCCTGAGTCTTTTTTACCCCGAGTTGGGGACTGCTGCTGCTGCTGCTGCTAAGTTGCTTCAGTTGTGTCCAACTCTGTGTGACCCCATAGATGGCAGCCCACCGGGCTCCTCCGTCCCTGGGATTCTCCAGGCAAGAACACTGGAGTGGGTTGCCATTTCCTTCTCCAATGCATGAAAGTGAAAGTGAAGTCGCTCAGTCGTTTCCAACTCTTCACGACCCCATGGTCTGCAGCCTACCAGGTTCCTCCATCCATGGGATTTTCCAGGCAAGAGTACTGGAGTGGGGTGCCATTGCCTTCTCCAGAGTTGGGGACAAATTATTTTTTATTGCCTGGGAATTGCCAAGTTAGTGAATCAGTAGAGTCCCTGAGGATTTTGGAACAAGGACAGAGAATGTCCTTGTTGGTGCCATGAGAGAGGTGCCAGTGAGCCACCAGCACAGCCACATACATGTCCTGTGGATCCAGCGTGTAGTGCCAACATCATCTGGGCAGAAGCTTCTGATTGGTATTACTTCTGCTTTCCACTCCCACCCCAGCGGGATGCCTGCTGGGCATAAGAATCTCACCAGCAACAGGGTGCCAGGTGGGCCATTGGTGGAGTCATGAGAGACACGAGGAAGAGGTCCCTGTGAAGCAAACCCACTTCAGGGGGCTGTGCAGTGATGGGTCTCAAGAATGAGTAAGTGAGCTTCCAAGTTGACCCAGACATTGAACACCTGGTGCAGAGTGACAGGCTCAGTAAGATGGAGAGGGGAGTGAGGGAGTGCCCCCTTGCCTGCCTGGGTCTGGGAGACAGCTGTGCAGTCTGCCCATGATGGAGGAGGTGGGCAGGACATGAATTAAGTGTTAGATTTAGGTTTTAAGAAGACTGAATCCTGAAGAACCAGCATAAGATTATTCTAATACTCCAAAGAGATGAAAAGTCTATGGAACTGAACTGAGTTTCCATCAAGAGAACTGATGGCTCAGACTGGGAGCGGGTTTGAAGGAGCAGAACTGGATATTAGTTATTGGGAAAAATAAATAGACAGGGAAACAGTGAAAACAGTGTCAGACTTTATTTTATTGGGCTCCAAAATCACTGCAGATGGTGATTGCAGCCATGAAATTAAAAGATATTTACTCCTTGGAAGGAAAGTTATGACCAACCTAAATAGCATAGTTAAAAGCAGAGACATTACTTTGCCAACAAAAGTCCATCTAGTCAAGGCTATGGTTTTTCCAGAGGTCATGTATGGATGTGAGAGTTGGACTGTGAAGAGAAAAATTGATGCTTTTGAACTGTGGTGTTGGAGAAGACTCTTGAGAGTCCCTTGGACTGCAAGGAGATTCAACCAGTCCATTCTAAAGGAGATCAGTCCTGGGTGTTCATTGGAAGGACTGATGCTGAAGCTGAAACTCCAATACTTTGGCTACCTCATGCGAAGAGCTGAGTCATTGGAAAATGAGAAATATTGAAGGCAGGAGGAGAAGGGGATGACAGAGGATGAGATGGCTGAATGGCATCACCGACTCGATGGACATGAGTTTGAGTGAACTCCGGGAGTTGGTGATGGACAGGGAGGCCTTGCGTGCTGCGATTCATGGGGTTGCAAAGAGTCAGACACGACTGAGTGACTGAACTGAACTGAAGACTGATTCAGAGTAGAGGCCCTCAAACATCCAGCCTCAGGCACCCTCATTAGAAGGTGAGAATGGAGATTTGCTCATCTCTCCATTGGAAATTGCACTAGAGCCATGCTCTGTGATGAAAAGCAGGTAGGTGGATTAGAACAAACCCTGCACATGGAGTAGAAAGCACTTGGCTGTAGTTTTCTCTTCCTCATGGGAGTTAAATGACCTCATGGGAGATAAATATAACATATTTATCTTTCTCTTCCCTTCCTTACTGCTGGCCGTGATCTTCTATTTTAATGTTATTTTTAAGTAGATCCAATATCTAATTATTTACCCATTTCTTTTTTATTGTAAGGTAAAAAGGGAAGAATACTGTAAAGGTATTATAAGATGTTGAAAGATAATTTTCTCTAAATTATTGCAAATCCTTTATGAAATGGAACAGGTTATGTATACGTTAAGCCAAGAACAATAGCAACAACAAAGACACAATTCAGTACTTGTGCCTTTGTACAGGTCACCTAATTCTTTGCACTCTAGTTTTCTGTGCTGTTAAAGATGGGTGATAACTGTGTATGAAGTCCACAGGTTGTTAAGAGGGCTAAGTAAGATGAAGGGAAAAATTTAAAAAGCTGTCAAACACCTTTCAAACATATTCTTATTATTATAAGTATTTGTTGAGTCATATTGCACAGGGATGATGAGATGAATTTAATAAGAACAGAAATCATGTGATATTGCTATGGTGTAGACACACTGGTAAATATTAATGTTGAAGAAACAATTTGCATTTAACATACTGGAATAAAAATCATAGCCAATACCACCAAAGACACTCGGAGTGGGCAGAGATCTTTGAGGTTGTCTGACTGTTTTCAAACTGCATCTTGCAGAGCCTGGTTTTAGGTGTTAAGTTACAGCTGGTAAAGGGGAAAAGGTGAGGCCCACTGCTCTGAGTCCTGGCCCCTGCCCTATTGCCAGAACATTTTCCACTAGTGTTAATTACCAGATAGAAGTCCTGGTAAGATTTCATTTGAAATAATGTTCAACCACTCTTCTTTATACCAGGATTCAGAGGGTACTGAGATTTTCCCGTGACCATGAACTTAACCACTAGAAGATCAGACCTTGAGTCAGTTCTCCAGCCCATGAACCACTCTTTACATCATACATCAACTTTCCAAAGGCTCAGATCTAGAGTTCTTGGTTGCAGAGCAACCATTGGCCACACAAGCTAGGTGCTGAACTGTTTCCCTATGCACTTTGGTAAAAACAGAATACTTTAAGAGGAAGAAGATTATCTTTCTAAGTTAAACAGAACATGGTACAAATGATGAGTATTCAGAGCAGTTCCTGGTGGGAGCACATGGGTTCACAAGTGGAACTCCATCAGTTTCATACAAGGGATTTTCCTGAGACTCAGTTCTAGATAGCTGCCACTCACAACCAAAAGAAACTAGATTTGCCCAAATTGATTGGATGTAACATGAATTATTTGATTCATTCACATTATTTGTTTGGGATCCTGGCTTAACATGGAAGAGAGAAGCTTGTACAGAAGTAAAATGACCAAGAAGTGGCCCTTGTTCATGAGAGGACTAAAAGGCCTTCAAGAGTTTTGTCCAGGAAGTACTCTTACTTATCAGTAAAGATAAACCCACTCAACTTGCCATGAATCAGATCTCTTTTCTGATCTGAGTTCATAATAATCTTCCAGTAAAGGCAAGTCTGATACTGGGATTACCAAGCCTAAAAGTGCTCTTCCCCACCCATTTTTCACATTTCAGACAATCAGAAGAAGACTCCTCTGAGGTTGTGACTTTTGAGTTGTCCCCATCATCTCTGCACATCTGCTCTCATGACATGAATATTTTATTGTGGTAACTTATGTGACTGGGATATTCATTGCCATTTATAACAGTGGATACTTTCCAAGTGGCTGAATCTTATTCAAATGAAAAGCCTCCTGATCCTGTGAAGTGCCTTGATGGGTGTGGACAATCAAAACTGAGGCTGGAGCTGAGCTACATTTAGAGTTTAGGATGATTTGATCTGTTCTGCAAAAAAAAAAAAAAAAAAAATGACACAGAAGTTTTTGTTTTGCTTATTTCCTGTGACAAATACACTGAATACTTACTACGTGTAAGGCCTGGTCTAAGTGTCTTCCACATATTAAACCACTATTGTTACAATAGCACTCATGGAGATACTATTTTTATCCCTTGAGAACCCCATGAACAGTATGAAAAAGCAAAAAGATAGGACACTGAAGATGATCTCCCCAGGTTGGTAGGTGCCCAATATGCTACTGGAGATCAGGGGAGAAATAACTTCAGAAAGAATGAAAGGATGGAGCCAAAGCAAAAACAACACCCAGTTGTGGATGTGACCGGTGATAGAAGCAAGGTCTGATGCTGTAAAGAGCAATATTGCATAGGAACCTGGAATGTCTGGTCCATGGATCAAGGCAAACTAGAAGTGCTCAAACAAAAGATGGAAAGAGTGAACGTCTACATTCTAGGAATCAGCGAAATAAAATGGACTGGAATAGTTGAATTTAACTCAGATGACCATTATATCTACTATGTGGGCAGGAATCCCACAAAAGAAATGGAGTAGCCATCACAGTCAACCAAAGAGCCCAAAATGCAGTACAGGGATGCAATCTCAAAAACGACAGAATGATGTCTATTTGTTTCCAAGGCAAGCCATCCAGTACCATGATAATCCAAGTCTATGCCCGGACCAGTAATGCTGAAGAAGCTAAAGTTGAATGGTTCTATGAAGACCTACAAGACCTTTGAGAACTAACACCCAAAAAAGATGTCCTTTTCATTATAGGGTACTGGAATGCAAAAGTAGGAAGCCAAGGAACACTTGAAGTAACAGACAAATTTGGACTTGGAGTACAGAATGAAGCAGGGCAAAGGCTAATAGAGTTTTGCCAAGAGAACATGCTGGTCATAGCATACACCCTCTTCCAACAACACAACAGAAGACTCTACACATGGACATCACCAGATGGCCAACACCAAAATCAGATTGATTATATTATTTGAAGCCAAAAATGGAGAAGCTCTATACAGTCCACAAAAACAAGACTGGGAGCTGACTGTGGCTCAGATCACAAACTCCTTATTGCCATATTCAGACTTAAATTGAAGAAAGTGGGGAATGCAACTAGACCATTCAGGTATGACCTAAATTAAATCCCTTACAATTATACAGTGGAAGTGAGAAATAGATTTAAGGGACTAGATCTGCTAGACAGAGTGCCTGATGAACTATGGATGGAGGTTTGTGACATTGTACAGGAGACAGGGATCAAGAACATCCCCATGGAAAAGAAATGCAAAAAAGCAAAATGGCTGTCTGAGGAGGCTTTACAAATAGCTGTGAAAAGAAGAGAAGTGAAAAGCAAAGGAGAAAAGGAAAGATATAATCATTTGAATGCAGAGTTCCAAAGAATATCAAGGAGAGATAAGAAAGCCTTCCTCAGTGGTCAGTGCAAAGAAATAGAGGAAAATAATAGAATGGTAAAGACTAGAGAGCTCTTCAGGAAAATTAGAGATATGAAGGGAACATTTCATGCAAAGATGGACTCGATAAAGGACAGAAATGCTATGGACCTAACAGAAGCAGAAAATATTAAGAAGAGGTGGCAAGAATACACAGAAGAACTGTACAAAAATATCTTCATGACCCAGATAATCACAATGGTGTGATCACTCACCTAAGCTAGACATCCTGGAAGGTGAAGTCAAGTGGGCCTTAGAAAGCATCACTACGAACAAAGCTAGTGGAGGTGATGGAATTCCAGTTGAGCTATTTCATATCCTAAGAGATGATACCGTTAAAGTACTGCACTCAATATGCCAACAAATTTGAAAATCTCAGCAGTGGCCATGGGACTGGAAAAGTTCAGTTTTCATTCCAATTCTAAATAAAGGCAATGTCAAGGAATGTTCAAACACTGCACAATTGCACTCATCTTACACGCTAGCAAAGTAATGCTCAAAATTCTCCAAGCCAGGCTTCAGCAATACATGAACCATGAACTTCCAGATGTTCAACCTGGTTTTAGAAAAGGCAGAGGACCCAGAGATCAAATTGCCAACATCCACTGGATCATCAAAAATCCAAGAGAGTTCCAGAAAAACATCTATTTCTGCTCTATTGACTATGCCAAAGCCTTTGACTGTGTGGATCACAACAAACTGTGGAAAATTCTGAAAGAGATGGGAATACCAGACTACCTGACCTGCCTCTTGAGAAATCTGTACGCAGATCAGGAAGCAACAGTTAGAACTGGATATGGAACAACAGACTGGTTCCAAACAGGAAAAGGAGTACGTCAAGGCTGTATATTATCACCCTGCTTTTTTAACTTATATGCAGAGTACATCATGAGAAATGCTGGGCTGGATGAAGCACGAGCTGGAATCAAGATTGCTGGGAGAAATATCAATATCAACCTCAAATATGCAGATGACACCACCCTTATGGCAGAAAGCAAAGAACTAAAGAGCCTCTTGATGAAAGTGAAAGAGGAAAGTGAAAAAGTTGGCTTAAAGCTCAACATTCAGAAAACTAAGATCATGGCATCTGGTCCCATCACTTCATGGCAAATAGATGAGGAAACAGTGGAAACAGCGACAGACTTTATTTTGGGGGGCTCCAAAATCATTGTAGATGGTGACTGCAGCCATGAAATTAAAAAACACTTGCTCCTTGGAAGAAAAGTTATGACCAACCTAGACAGCATGTTAACAAGCAGAGACATTACTTTTTGAACAAAGGTCCATCTAGTCAAGGGCATGGTTTTTCCAGTAGTCATGTATGGATGTGAGCGTTGGACTCTCAAGAAAGCTGAGCACCAAAAAATTTATGCTTTTGAACTGTGGTTTTGGAGAAGACTCTTGAGAGTCCCTTGGACAGCAAGGAGATCTAACCAGTCCATCCTAGAGGAGATCAGTCCTGGGTATTCTTTGGAAGGACTGATGTTGAAGCTGAAACTCTAATACTTTGGCCACCTGATGCAAAGAACTGACTCATTGGAAAAGACCCTGATTCTGGGAAAGATTGAGAGCAGGAGGAGAAGGGGACGACAGAGGACGAGATGGTTCGATGGCATCACTTACTCAATGGACATAAGTTTGGGTAAATTCCGGGAATTGGTGATGGACAGCGAGGCCTGGTGTTCTGCAGTTCATGGGGTCACAAAGAGTTGGACACGAGTGAGCGACTGAACTACTATTACTACTAGTAAGGAAACAACATTTTTCCTAAGGGTTCATATGTAGTACATGATGTAGCTGGAATATGTTCTTTAGTAGGAATGAGCACAAGAGCGATCAAAGTGACCACAGAGACAGAGAGAAAATAATGCTTGAAAGCAACACAACACAGGGGAGGGGGATTGTTAAGAAGATGCTGTTGAGATGCCAAAGGGCTGGATTTCAATCAGTGGGATTTCTAACTTTTTAACTTTAAGTTTGTTTACTCTTCAACAATTTTTACTGAGCTTCTACTACATGCTTGGCACTCTTCTCGGACCTGTTTTCAAAGGTAGGGGTAGGAAGCTTTTTTCTAAACTGATAATTAGACAGAAACCTGGAGAAAACAAGGGAACAAGTCTCACATACATTTGGGGGAAGGTGACCCAGCCAGAGGTAAAGGAAGATGCAAAGACCCAGAAGGGTTAGCGTGCTTGCTGTTTCTGAGGAAGCTTCTAGAAGCCATTGTGTCTGGAGCAGAGCAAAAAGTATAAAAATGCTAGAGATGAGCTCAGAGGGAATTGAGAGCTGTGAACAAGATTAAGTCCCTCTAGACATTTATGCTGAGTGAGAGGGGAAAGTGTTTGGAGGGTTTTGAGCAGAATGGAACTTGGTCTAATTCATATTCTAAAAGAATCACTCTGGGACCTATGCAAATACTCTGGAGGCAAGTGGGAGACCAATTAGGAAGGCTGTTGCAATAATTCAAATGAGAGATGATGTCGACTTAGAGGTAGTAAGAAGTGGTCAGATTCTAAATATATTTGGAAGATGCATTTGTCAGATTTACTGTTATGCATATCTCCATTTCTTAAAACTTCCATTGTCTTGCTCACTCACTAAAGCAGTGCTATAAATGTTGTGTGTGTATGTGTGGGTGTGTAAACTAAAGAAGAGGGCTGAGTCTCTGGTCTAGTGAAAATATGATACCAATAGTGAAAAGTTTCCTAAATTCAACTACTTCAGCAGAAGGAGATGCTCAGAGTCAGCCATGGAATAAAAAGGTCAACATCTTGGGTGGTCTCACACTCCTGGAGCAGATACTCGAGTTTCCAAAATATAGGAACGAGGTTCAAAGAATGCTTAAACAACCCCAATCCAAATCTACCTTAGTTTCCACTTGACCCACAAGACCAAGCCTCCCGAGGGCTAGGGTTGGGTAATGCTTTTATTATTTGTCATCGTACACCTAGGACTAACTGGCCTATAGTAGATGCTCAATAATTAGTCCTTGAAGAAAGAAAATGAATAGCTTTCATGTCCAAGGGAGACCAATGTTGTTCCACAGTTCCTGTTCAGGCTAGAAGTCCAGAGCTTTAGCTGAAACTAAAATTTAAAAACCATGTTCTTCCTTAAAAAGTCAGTATTCAGGTGAGTATTTTTCAGTTATCATCAGCAGCAGCAGTAAATACTTCGTCTATATTATGTGAGAGGCATCCATAGGGAAGAGGGATGCCAGCAGAGGGACAGAAAGTTCAAAAGTGACAGAGGAGAACCCTAGATCAGGTGTCCCCAACCTCCGGATCTTGGACCAGTACCTCCTGTCAGATCTGCAGCAGCATTATGTTAGAAATAAAGTTCACAATAAATATAATACACTTGAATTATCCTGAAACCCATCCCTTTCCACCCTCGGTCCATGAAAAACTATCTTCCATGAAATCGGTCCCTGGTGCCAAAAACGTTGGAGACCACTGCCTTAGAACATGTCACAGCAAGACATGGTGGGGGATTTCCTAGTTCTTCCACAAACACACTGGTTGTATCTGAGCAAGAATTTTACTCTCCAAGTTGAAGTACTAAAGGGCAGCTGTTGATAAAAATGAGGGCTGTGCGAACATGAAGACCCTATGAGTTAAGAGAGATTCTGTTTACGAATAGATTTTTAAGAAGTTTAAAGTACAATGAATATGCATATTCTAATTGGGCTTACAACACCTTTGGTGAAGATATAGAGACTAATAGAATGCATGTGATGATGCTAGATGCTAGTATAAAGGATAAACACTTTGAGAGATGCATAAGAGCACTCATTTTTCTATCCCAGGTAGCATAATTGTACTGGTCCTTGTCATCATGCCCCTGTGTTCTTCAATATGTGAGATCTACAGGTAGGTGCCAGGCAGAACCAGAGAATGCACTTTTCATTCTTAGCTTTCCATTTGCTCCTTTCTAGACTTGGGGCATATTATGGAATTACTGTAAGTCAATGAGTCTCCATTTGCAAATGAGGGATAAAATTTGCCAGCTGTCTCCTAACCTCCCTGGGAGTAACTGGGATTTAATAAGATAATGAACATTATTCTCTCCATATGCACTCCACACCCTTGGCTCCCCTGGCCTTCCAAGGTCTCACCATAGGCATAAATGCAGATCCTCTAAAATCAAATTCAGATGGTCAGGAGGCAATCCACAGAGACTCTTGCCAAATGACTATTCATCACAAATTAATATTAATATCCATTAGTTAATGTTTTCTATTAGTGGTTGTACAATGAATCAGGAACAATATGTCACTAGGCAGTGCCAGCTGTAGGTGGGTAATTGGGATGTGGGTGGCTTGCTTTCCATGACCACCACATCACCTCTGCTTGTTCTTTCAAAACTCATGATCCCTTCTATTGCTCCTTTCTCTGGTCATCAAATCTCATAAAGAAATCCACATAAAAGTATTGGGAAAGCGCAAAAATATTTTCTGAGCATAAACAGGACTTGCAGTTTGCAAGAGAACTGCAGGAAGAGAATAATACTTGGAATATATAAAATCAAACAGCAGTGAATCATGATAATGAAAAGAAAAACATAAACAATACCAACTCTCACTCAGTTACTGCTGAATGTGTAAACATTGCGAAGGATAAAGACTCTCAGAAATAGTCCATGATTCCAAAATCTGACATTTTCCTTGGGTTGAACAGGAGTAAGTCTACAAAAGTAAAATGATGACACAACAAATAAGAACACAAACTTCAAACCATAGCAGGAGTTTTCTAAAGGGTAAGTGCAGACTCTTGGCTTAGATTAGCTGAGTCTGAAAAATAGGTCTGCTATCTATCAGCCTTGATATCTTAGCCAAGTGATGTAGCCTCTGTGTGCCAGTTTCCTCACCTGTAAAGTGAAGGGAACAATAATTCCTTTCGCATAGGGCTGCTGAGAGGACTTTATAAAACACTACATTATTATGAAATAATTCTGCCTCTGGCATATGATAATAATAAATTACAATGCATTATTAA
The DNA here is from genome assembly GCF_032452875.1 of Bos javanicus. Lineage (NCBI taxonomy): Eukaryota > Metazoa > Chordata > Mammalia > Artiodactyla > Bovidae > Bos > Bos javanicus. The sequence continues at coordinate 55,865,661 of NC_083875.1, read as the reverse complement.
TTACAAAACCTATTGTGAAACAGGAAGGCAGCTACAAAAGAAGGAGGCAAAACCATGGAGAAGGTGGAATCTGAGCTGGGTGTAACCGTGAATGACTTTAGAAAAGCACACAGCATTCTAGATGGAGTATGATATGAGCAGGGAAATAGATACAGTACTCAGAAACCAAACCAAAAGGGAGACTTGAGACCTCGGTGCTTTCGGAAGATTAAGATGGCAGTGCTTTGTGGAGGACTGGAAAGAGAAGAGACTGGTGGCAGTAAGTGAAGTTAGAAGAGAAATTTTAGGCATCAATGAGAAAGAAACTTTGGGTTCCCAAGGAACCCTTTAAATCTGATTATACACAAAGAAGTTTCTTTGTAAAAGAGCTAAATGTGAAGTGAAATGCTGATGCCCTCTCTGGAACGCAGAGCTAATGGAGTACAGGCTGGAAGTGCTGAAAGAATTTCTAAAGGAGCTGCATAGCTGGCGCACACACTCAATGATAGTAAAAATGGGATATGTGTGACTCAAAATCAGAAATGTCCTTCCTGAGCCACAGAGACTCTTTCTTCACATTAAACTGTACATTTGCAGCTTGTGGGGACTTCCCCACTCTCTTCTGAATACTCAGCCATCAATCTTTAGGGTGGAATTTGTGGCATTTTAAATTCCTGATAACTCCTAAGTTAAGAGTTCTAAATACTTTATTGGTAATGTACAGACTCAGTTATAGTTTAGTCAGTTGTGTCCAACTCTTTGAGACCCCATGGACTGCAGCATGCCAGGCTTCCCTGTCCATCACCGCCTCCCGGAGCCTGCTCAGATTAGTGTCCATTGATGCCATCCAGCCATCTCATCCTCTGTCAGCCCTTCTCCTCCCGCCTTCAATCCTTCCCAGCATCAGGGTCTTTTCAAATGAGTCAGTTCCAAGGGACTCTCAAGAGTCTTCTCGAACACCACAGTTCAAAAGCATCAATTCTTTTGTGCTCAGCTTTCTTTATACTCCAACTCTCACATCCATACATGAGCACTGGAAAAACCATAGCTTTAATTAGATGGACATTCTGTTGGAAAATAATGTCTCTGCTTTTTAATATGCTGTCTAGGTTGATCATAGCTTTTCTTCCAAAGAGCAAGTGTCTTTTAATTTCATGGCTGCAGTCTCCATCTGCAGTGATTTTGGAGCCCAAAAAGTAGTCTCTTACTGTTTCCATTGTTTCCCCATCTATTTGCCATGAAATGATGGAACCAGATGCCATGATTTTTGTTTTCTGAATGTTGAGCTTTAAGCCAACTTTTTCACTCTCCTCTTTCACTTTCATGAAGAGGCTCTTTAGTTCCTCACTTTCTGCCATAAGGGTGGTATCATTTGCATATCTGAGATTATTGATATTTCTCCTAGCGGTCTTGATTCCAGCTTGTGCTTCATCCAGCCCAGTGTTTCTCATGATGTGCTCTGCATATATGTTAAATAAGCACAGTGACAATATACAGCCGTGACGCATTCCTTTCCCTATTTGGAACCAGTCTGTTGTTCCATGTCCAGTTCTAACTGTTGCTTCTTGACCTGTATACAGATTTCTCAGGAGGCAGGTCAGGTGGTCTGGTATTCCCATCTCTTTCAGAATTTTCCAGTTTGTTGTGATCCACACAGTCAAAGGCTTTGGCATAGTCAATAAAGCAGAAATAGATGTTTTTCTGGAACTCTCTTGCTTTTTCCATGATCCAGTGGATGTTGGCAATTTCATCTCTGGTTCCTCTGCCTTTTCTAAATCCAGCTTGAACATCAGGAAGTTCACGGTTCACATACTGTTGAAGACTGGCTTGGAGAATTTTCAGCATTACTTTGCTAGTGTGTGAGATGAGTGCAATTGTGCGGTAGTTTGAACATTCTTTGGCATTGCCTTTCTTTGGGATTGGAATAAAAACTGACATTTTCCAGTCCTGTGGCCATTGCTGAGTTTTCCAAATTTGCTGGCATATTGAGTGCAGCACTTTCATAGCATCATCTTTTAGGATTTGAAATAGCTCAACTGGATAATTAATAGAAATTACTTTTCTGGCATGTATTATTAAAGGATATGTTCCAACATGCCTTTTCATGTTCTCTAATTTACTTACTTAGAAAACTGGCTGCTGTCCCCACATCTACCTGAACCTCTTCCTAGTCATCTGTGTATAACAAATGGGAGGCGAAATCTCTCTGTTCCTGATTGGAGAAGAAAGCCTTTATCAGCTATCTGTCATGTTCTTTTTTGAAATCATATCTTGTTAAAATAAGTTTTGCTGTAGATATGTTTGAAGTTGAACACTTTGGGCCCCAAATTTTATTTTTCCAATGACTTTTTCTTTACACTTTCAGCTTGTAGCTCCATTCCTCAAATCCGAGAAGGACAGTTGGAATTCAGTCTTGGATTTTTTTTTCCTTTCATTAGGCTGCCTACTGTTTTTTTTGTTTTCCCAAATGGAAAGTCTTAGAGTTCAATATTTCTGATGTAGATTTTTTTTTTCCTTTAAAGTGGAATTAGCTCTATTTCTAACCTAGTGGGAAGTAATCAGAGGAAGTAGGAGACCTTGAGAGAGTCACTGGAGTGGCTTAAAAGCATGGGCTCTGTAGCCAGTCAGTAGAGTTTAAACTCAGATACTGACACTTCCCCAGTATAGAGCAAGGACCACAGTACTTAGGATCTGTCTCTTCATTCCCTCATCTGGAAAATGGGCATGGTCATGCCAGCTCAGAGTTATCCTGAATATTGAAAGAGTTGCCATGTGTGGAGAAAGTAGATCAAAGCTTCAGTTTAGTTCTGTTCAGTCATTCAGTCGTGTCTGACTCTTTGCAACCCCATGAACCGCAGCACGCCAGGCCTCCCTGTCCATCACCAACTTAGTGCAAAGTAAATACTCCACAGATCCTATCAACATTGCTTCTTAGGCATCCCTTTTCCTATCTCCATCCCCAGCTCAGAGGACTTATGTCCCAGTGCTCACACTGAAGTCAGGTCAGAGTCCCTGATCTTTTCCCACTTAATTCCAATTAAAGCATGTCAAATGTCTGGGAGGACCTGTCAGGCTGTCTGAAGTAGTGGTAAAGGGCTCAGGTTTTTCAGAGAATTGAGCAAGAATTGAGCAAAGAGAAGCCCTCCTGTGTTTTTTGTCCCACAAGCTTTAGAGATGAGAGACCACCCTGTACCATCTTCTGTCTTGTTAATAGGCAACCTAGTTTTCAAAAAAAGAAGAAGAGAAGCAAAAGGCTGAAGAGAAAGGGAAAGATATACCCATCTGAATGCAGAGTTCCAAAGAATAGCAAGGAGAGATAAGAAACCCTTCTTAAGTGAGTAATGCAAAGAAACAGAGGAAAACAACAGAATGGAAAAGACTAGCAATCTCTTCAAGAAAATTAGAGATATCAAGGGAATATTTCATGCAAAAATGGGCACAATAAAGGACAGAAATGGCAAGGATCTAACTTAAGCAGCAGACATTAAGAAGATGTGGCAAGGATACGCAGAAGAGCTATACAAAAAAAGGTCTTAATGAACTGGATAACCACAATGGTGTGGTCACTCACCTAGAGCCAGACATCTTGGAGTGTGAAGTCAAGTGGGCCTTAAGGAGAATCACTACAAACAAAGCTAGTAGAGGTGACGGAATTCCAGTTGAGCTATTTCAAATCCTAAAAGATGATGCTGTTAAAGTGCTGCACCCAATATGCCAGCAAATTTGGAAAACTCAGCAGTGACCACAGGACTGGAAAAGGTCAGTTTTCATTCTAATCCCAAACAAGGGCAATGCCAAAGAATGCTCAAACTACTGCACAATTGTGTTTATTTCACATTCTAGCAAGGTAATGCTCAAAATCCTTCAAGATAGGCTTTAACAGTATGTGAACCAAGAAGTTCGAGATGTTCAAGCTGGATTTAGAAAAGGCAGAGGAACCAGAGATCGAATTGCCAACATCCGTGGGATCATTGAAAAAGCAAGGGAATTAAAAAAAAAAAAGAACTACTTCTGCTTTATTGACTGTGTCAAAGCCTTTGACTGTGTATATCACAACAAATGGAAAATTCTGAAAGAGATGAGAATACCAGACTATCTTATCTACCTCCTGGGAAACCTGTATGCAGGTCAAGAAGCAACAGTTAGAACCAGACATGAAACAACAGACTGGTTCAAAATTAGGAAAGGAGTATTTCAAGGCTATATATTGTCACCCTGATTATTTAACTTTTATGCAGAGTAAATCATGTGAAATGAAGGGCTGAATGAAGCTCAGCTGAATGAAGCTCAAGATAGAATTAATATTGTCAGGAGAAATATAAGCAATCTCAGATATACAGATGATACCCCATTAATGGCAGAAAGCAAAGAGGAACTAAAGATCCTCTTGATGAAGGTAAAAGAGGAGAGTGAAACAGTTGGTTCAAAACTCAACATTCAAAAAACTAAGATCATGGCATCTGGTACCATCACTTCATGGCAAATAAATGGGAAAAAAGTGGAAACAGTGACAGATTTCATTTTCTTGGGCTCCAAAATCACTGTGTATGGTGACTGCAGTGAAAAAATTAAAAGATGCTTGCTCCTTGGAAGAAAAGCAATGACAAACCTAGACAGCATATTAAAAAGCAGAGACATCACTTTGCTGACAAAGGTCAGTATACTCAAAGCTATGATTTTTCTAGTAATTATGTATGGATGTGAGAGCTGAACCATAAACAAGGCTGAGCACTGAGGAATTAATGCTTTCAAACTCTGGTGCTAAAGAAGAGTCTTGAGAGTATTTTGGACAGCAAGGAGATCCAACCAGTCAATCCTAAAGAAATTGACCCTGAATATTCATTGGAAGGACTGATGCTGAAATTGAAGCTCCAATACTTCGGCCACCTGATGCAAAGAGTCGATTCATGGGAAAAGATCCTGATGCTGGGAAAAACTGAGGGCAAGAGGAGAAGGAGGCAACAGAGGTTGAGATGTTCGGATGGCATCATTGACTCAATGGACATGAATTTGAGCAAACTCAGGGAGACAGCAAAGGACAGGAAAGTCTGGTATGTTGCAGTCCACGGGGTCACAAAGAGTCAGACACAACTTAGCAAGTGAACAACAACAACAGCTTTCAAAAGTAGTGACCTCAGTCTACGGAGAGTCTGTACCAGCACAGACTCCACAGCTGTGATAGGTCCATTGAGGTGTTTACATGCTGGTGCCTTCCTCTCCCCTGTCCTGAATCCAGATACTCAGCAGATTCCCACCCTAGTAACTGGTCCCCGTTCTCCAGTCAAGTGTGTGGTGGTATAAGAGATATTTGCTGCATATCAATTTTTCTCTAATAATTGGCAGAGGCCATCTTCTTTTTATTTTTTCCCCAGAAGAATGTTTTGAATTTCAAGGCCAAGGCTTGGCAGTAACTCCCTGGTATTGTGAGAGTGAAGATGGATTTCTCTCAAGAGACCTGAGGAGGCCATCAGTGCAATTTATTTCCATCTTGGTGCTCAGTAATGGATGTGACCTTGTGTCTCAGAGGGTTCTCCTAACACCGGGGCCTTGGATATGAAGAGTTAAAACATTCCACTCCTCTGTGGAGAGATGTAGCTACCTTGACATTCAGAGGCGCAGTTCCCAACCTAATCCTTTCTAAATCAGATTAGCCCATCCCATCACTGGCAGTTCACTGACGAGTGCATTCCTCAAAGAGTCTCATCTGAGATGCAGAGCACTCGTTGCAGTTTTATAGTATCAGAGTAGTAATTCATGCCCTGAGTAATAAAGAAACTCATTAAATGTAGAAGCTCGGCTCTTCCTTTGTACTTAGACCTCCCAGCAGTTTAACTTACGCATAATGAGTCTAAATACTTTAAGGGATAATATAAAAATTATCTACTATTCTTTCATATCTAAACTTGTGCATTTGTTTCTCTTCACTACATGGTGAACATAACTAGGAAACAATATATTACCCTAATTACTTGTTATTTATTAGAAGGGAAGCAGATAAGTCATTTGGAGACAAATCCCCGTAGTTATTCATGGAACTGCTTTAGATGACAAAGATAGAGTAAAGCCAGCAGTCTTTCATTATATTTATTACACACTCTTTGTGCTAATGAACAATCACAGGCTTCACTGAAATAATGGTCTAGGCTCCAAATTGTGCAGAATGCTATGAGGGCCATATTTATTAAGTGCAAGTCAGGGCTTTGCTTCTTCTTTGTGTCTTTGGTTTCCATGAAGAAAGTGGATGGAAGACAAACAAAAGTAGCGTGTGGGATTTTAATAAATACAATGGAAACTAGTTACCAGAGCTTTTTTTTTTTAAAGTCTTCCTGAAACCTTCAGTGGCAGTTCATGAAAGAAAACCATCACTTATTATCCCTTATTAATTCTGAGTAGCCTCATTCCTTACCTCGAAGAAACAGGAGTATGTACACACAAATACATATACTCAACATTTTGAAATTTTGATGAAATAGTTTCTGTGATTTCACTTAAGATGCTTTAGACATTTATTTGCTAATGTCACAAATAGGGGCAAAATAAATTGGCTCAAATCTTTGTTTCAGAGTGGGAAACAAAAGTATATTTTAGGAAATCCAACTTGAGAAAAGGTAGGGATGTTATTTTAGTTCAGCTTTCAAAAATGGTATACACAAGTGAAACAGATTTTCTCTACACATCTCATATTTTGATCACGGTCTCTGTCATCTCTTGGGGAGAAGAAAGTGTTCAGCATGGAAGCAAGGGGCAAACCTTCAGTGTATGTGTGTTTTTAAGCAAGCCATCCAGACTTGGACATTTGGTAGCTGCAAGAAGAAAAACGTTTTTAGTCCCCTTCTTTTGGGATAATTGAGCCAATATGTTAGCATTTAGAAACATTGCCTCATGGATCGCACCAGAACTGTACTTGAGGATTAAACCACAGATAACAAAGGAGCACTGGAAAATCTAGGAGGGAAGGAAGCCAAGAAAGTCAGCTGGGACCATGACTTCAGAATTAGCAGTTACCCTTCAGTTGCTTTTATTCAAACATTTGTCTAGTTCGTCTTCAGAGCTGTTTAGTGACTCACTCCTGCATAGGCATATACAGTAGGATTTTCCATTCCAGATCAGACCATTGGTGCATGTAGCTGGTATGCTAACATTGGCAACCTTCCAGTAATGAGGCATCAGCAAGGCAAACCAACAACAAAGCATGTTGCCAATTATGTCAGGCTGTGAACAGGGTTCCGCTTGAGGGTGGTACAGGCAGAGTAGGGAGGAGAGAAGGCAAGGGGAGATGGGGTGGAATGAACAGTTTAGAGCTGAGATGTGAAATTCTGCTGCTGAAGAACTAGCTTACCCATTCCTCCACTAAATCCCCTCTAAGCTTTGAAGAACTAGCTTACCCATTCCTCCACTAAATCCCCTCTAAGCTTTTCATGGACACCAAAGTTAGTTTGCTAAATATGTATTTTGGAAAACCTGTCTCTGGTTAGCCCTGTAATTCCTGTTAGAGGGTCAAAGCCTGCTGAATATTTGCCATGTCTTTCCTTTCTGGCCTCTGGTAACATGTTTTAGAGTCTTGTGAAGTGCTATGTAATTAAGGTGACAATACCATGTAGCCTGCTTGGAATTCCTGTTCACACCTGCTGTCCTAGAGCATTTTTTAATAGCAACACTCATTTGTTCTCAAAACTGTCATAGTTTGGACAACAAATCATATGGTCACCCTGAACAATTTAGTTCAGTTCAGTCCCTCAGTTGTATCTGACTCTTGGAGACCCCACAAACTGTAGCACACCAGGCCTCCCTGTCCATCGCCAACTCCCAAAGGTTATTCAAACTCATGCCCATCGAGTCAGTGATGCCATCCAACCATATCATCCTCTGTCGTCCCCTTCTCCTCCCACCTTCAATTTTTCCCAGCATCAGGGTCTTTTCAAATGAATCAGTTGTTCGCAGCAGGTGGCCAAAGTATTGGAATTTCAGCCTCAACATCAGTCCTTCCAATGAATATTCAACACTGATTTCCTTTAGGATCGACTGGTTGGATCTCCTTGCAATCCAAGGGACTCTCAAGAGTCTTCTCCAACACCACAGTTCAAAAGCATCAATTCTTCTGTGCTCAGGTTTCTTTACAGTCCAACTCTCACATCCATACATGACTACTGGAAAAACCATAGCTTTGACTAGACGGACCTTTGTTGCTCTGTTGGCAAAGTAATGACTCTGCTTTATAATATGCTGTTTAGGTTGGTCATAAATTTTCCTTCCAAGGAGCAAGCGTCTTTTAATTTCATGGCTGCAGTCACCATCTGCAGGGATTTTGGAGCCCCAAAAAATAAAGTCTTTCACTGTTTCCACTGTTTCCCCATCTATTTGCCATGAAGTGATGGGACCAGATGCCATGATCTTCGTTTTCTGAATGTTGAGCTTTAGGCCAACTTTTTCACTTTCCTCTTTCACTTTCATCAAGAGGCTTTTTAGTTCCTCTTCACTTTCTGCCATAAGGGTGGTGTCATCTGCATATTTGAGGTTGATATTGATATTTCTCCCTGCAATCTTGATTTCAGCTTGTGCTTCTTCCAGTCCAGCATTTCTCATGAGGTACTTTGCATCTAAGTTAAATAAGCAGGGTGACAATATACAGCCTTGATGTACTCCTTTTCCTATTTGGAACCAGTCTGTTGTTCCATGTCCAGTTCTAACTGTTGTTTCCTGACCTGCATATAGGTTTCTCAGGAGGCAGATCAGGTGGTCTAGTATTCCCATTTCTTTCAGACTTTTCCACAGTTTGTTGTGATCCACACAGTCAAAGGCTTTGGCATAGTCAATAAAGCAGAAATAGATGTTTTTCTGGAACTCTCTTGCTTTTTTGATGATCCAGTGGATGTTGGCAATTTGATCTCTGGTTCCTGTGCCTTTTCTAAAACCAGCTTGAACATCTGGAAGTTCACGGTTCACGTATTGCTGAAGCCTGGCTTAGAGAATTTTGAGCATTATTTTACTAGCGTGTGAGAAGAGTGCAATTGTGTGGTAGTTTGAGCATTCTTTGGCATTGCCTTTCTTTGGGATTGGAATGAAAATTTACCTTTTCCAGTCCTGTGGCCACTGCTGAGTTTTCCAAATTTGCTGGCATATTGAGTGCAGCACTTTCACAGCATCATCTTTTAGGATTTGAAATAGCTCAATTGTAATTCTATCACCTCCACTAGCTTTGTTCACAGTGGTGCTTCCTAAAGCCCACTTGACTTTGTATTCCAGGATGTCTGGCTCTAGGTGAGTGATCACACCATCGTGGTTATCTGGGTTATGAAGATCTTTTTTGTATAGTTCTTCTGTGTATTCTTGCCACCTTTTCTTAATATCTTCTGCGTCTGTTAGGTCCATACCATTTCTGTCCTTTATTGTGCCCATCTTTGCATGAAAAGTTCCCTTGGTATCTCTGATTTTTTTGACAAGATCTCTAGTGTTTCCATTCTATTGTTTTCCTCTATTTCTTTGCATTGATCCCCGAGGAAGGCTTTCTTATCTCTCCTTGCTATTCTTTGCCTTTTGCTTCTCTTCTTTTCATAGCTATTTGTAAGGCCACCTCAGGCAACCATTTTGCCTTTTTGCATTTCTTTTTCTCGAGGATGGTCTTGATCACTGCCTCCTCTACAAGGTCATGGACCTCAGTCCATAGTTCTTGAGGCACTCTGTCTATCAGATCTAATCCGTTGAATCTATATCATCTAGAACTGAGCTTCAGGCAAGTGAGCACACAAGGGAATTTCTTAACTGTGCTTCAGGCTCCTAGAAATACCCATTTCTACTCTGTAGCTGTTTTGAAATGTTTTGAATAAATATTCCATCTTATATATTCAGATGAACTGCTTGGTGGGGCGAGGTGGTTAGAATTCTGAGAATGCAACTCTCAAAGATGCTACCTTTCAGAGTAACTAGGACAGAACCAGAAGCCTGTTACATGTGTGATATATTTATAGAAATAATTTGATCTTTGTTGCTTTCCCTTTGTTTTATTATCTTTTAAACTTTTGAGTGATGTCAAGGACACTCAATATTGCAGATCCATGACAGAGCAAACAGATGCAACTTCTACTATGTCTTTTGTTTGTTCTAGAGGTACATCCAAATTGTGTTGATCTTGACAACTGGTAGAGCAAGGAATCCATCAGCACAGAGGATCATAGAGTTCTGGGCTTGCTCAAGAGTCTTATTTGTTTTAAGGTTAGCATGAAGGTGGGAAGTTAGAGGGAAATACACACATGTCTATGTCTACTCTGGCTAACATCCAAAATGTAGTTGAATGCTTTCTTCTTGAACTAAAATTAGGTTACCTGATTATTTCTGTGTTTCATTTCATGTTCTGCCATCAAGCCTAGTTGAGATTTCAAAGCCATAAAACTAGCACATAAGATAAACTCAGATTTTTGGCCTATAGAAAAATAATTTCTGGTAGATTTTAATTGGGGTAAATACATCAGTCAGAGGTTAGAGCAGGTGTCTCGTAACCAAATGCCTATGAGTGTCAAGCAAATAATAGAAAAAAGAGAAGAAGGCTAAGTTAAACATACAGCTCTCTTGGCCTGACTTATTTTCTAGTTTCAATTCTTTATTTAATGAAAATAAGAATACAGTAAGACATTTACTTATTGGTTAGGTCTGTTTAAATTAAATGGGATCCCTGTTACAGGAAGAAGAGAGGATATGGTGGAGACTGTGGAGAAATAGAAACTCTAGGACCCATCAAAATGCTGCAGCCAGACTCAACTTCAGGCTTTGTTAACTTATGGAGAAGGGATCCCTTGCAATGAAACTTCTAATTTTTTTCCAAAAGAAATTTAAATCTGAATTTCCATGTGAATAGCCTGTATATCTTTGGGACTGGAGTTGTTTTCTCCATTCCTCAGGGTCTCTTCAGGACCAGCATTCACCTAACTTCCTTTATCCTCACTCCCCTTCTAATGTATTCCTTTGAAGCATAAGCCAGAGGGACCATCCTAGTCAATCCTCTGTTATCCCTCTTTCATTTGCTGAAGAAAGACATTGGCTCATGGCCATCATACTCATGCAGGGTTTTGGGAAGTCAGCTATTGTAGATGGTTCATCCAACAGTCTTGTCCTCTGTTCCTTGGACTAGTCAAATACATATATCTTCCACTCCCCTATAGTCACCTACTTCTTCTACCATTTCCCATACTTTGTCAATGCCACTCTTTTCAATTTCAAACATCCCATTCTCTGGCTACCACTTTCTTTTTTCCAGTTGATTCTCCCTAATAATCAGGTTTCAGGTTATCAGGGTTACCAATTCATTGATACAGATCCTTACTAAGCTTAGATATAATGACCCATTATCATTACTCTGCTGAATACAACTTCATCTCTCTAACCCATTCACTCCGTCATATTGCCCTGGTTATTAAAAAAAAAAAAAGTCAGCCCTGGAAAAATTCAGTTTTACACCTATTCTGCACCTGAATAAAGGAGCTAAATGTGGCTGAAGAAAATTACACAATCATGAAAAAATGGTCTCACTTGAAATTCATGACTTTAAAACTAAGTGTTCTTAATGTTGTAATTACTCTGTCTGTTCAACCCTTACTATCACAGGAAATCAATTTGCATTTTCTCCTTTCTCCTCAGACTTCCAACCCCTCCATCTCCTGCTTGTCTCAGATATTGATCTTGATTTTTATTTTACTGGATAATAATCAAAAAGAAAGAGCTTCCACATTCTCCACCAAAAATACACCAACTCCTTTGCATCTGTCCCTCTGCACAATTTCTTTTCCTCTTGTAAGAGACAAGCTGGAATGGCTCCAACCTGATATTGTGGATTCTGTCTTCTCTCAACCATATGAGGACAGCCTCCTACCATTGATCCTTTTGTTCTATTCTGCTATCTCATTCTTTTCTGGGCCACTCCTCTGAACATGTAAACATGCATGTGAATATGTAAACATGTAAATATTATAATATCCCTCACCTTACTTACCTCCCTCTTCTTTGTCCCAGTATACCCTTACAGTAACTGGCCTATTTCTATGCTCCTTCCACTTCTCATTCCATCTGAACACAATCCAAACAGACTTTTTTCAAGATATATTTATAAGACAAATCTAGTGCTATGACCTATGGTTGCATTTTCTGACTTGGAGACCATGAGATAGTATAACTTTGTAGTACTTTGTGAATCCTATATTCCTAATCCCATTTGAGTTTAACATTAACCTATGAAGTAAAAAGGGGAGGAGTTCATTTCTCCTTTATGCAAATAAGAAGAATGAAATATGTGGAGATGGAGTCATTTTTTCAGATTAACATATGTAGTAAGTGGTAGCTGCAATGCCAGAAATGGTAGCTCTCTCGGGAAGGTGAAATAGAGATAGCCTAGACTGGTCATGGTAACTGAGAATTCACAGTACCTAAGGTTTTTCTAGTAGTCATGTATGGATGTGAGAGTTGGACTGTGAAGAAAGCTGAGCATTGAAGAATTGATGCTTTTGAACCATGGTGTTGGAGAAGACTCTTGAGAGTCCCATGGACTGCAAGGAGATCCAACCAGAGATCAGTCCTGGGTGTTCTTCGGAAGAAATAATGCTGAAGCTGAAACTCCAGTACTTTGGCCACCTCATGCGAAGAGTTGACTCATTGGAAAAGACTCTGGTGCTGGGAGGGATTGGGGGCAAGAGGAGAAGGGGACGACAGAGGATGAGATGGCTGGATGGCATCACTGACTCGATGGACGTGAGTCTGAGTGAACTCCGGGAGTTGGTGATGGACAGGGAGGCCTGGTGTGCTGCGATTCATGCGGTTGCAAAGAGTCAGAATACAACTGAGTGACTGAACTGAACTGACTGAAATGTTTTAAGCTTCAGAGGCCTTTGAAAATTATTATTTCAATGGAATATTAGAGAGGCTAAATAATAAATAACATAGTTATTTAGTGGCAGAACCTAGGCTCAGGATTCCTGACTGATGTTCTATTCCAGACACCATGCCTCAGACTTGCGGATTTACCACCAGCAGAAAACAGTGAGAAAGCAGGTGCCTGGGGACATGTGAAGAGAACAGCTGTTGAGAACAGCAGTGGCAGCTGCAACAACTACACAGCAACAAAGGCAACTGGCAAAAGCTAATTGCCAATTCTCAGAGTGAGGTCCAAGGATCTCTTGCATCAGACACTTACCTACCGGTGTTTAATAAAAATATTGATTCCTGGGCCTTACACCCTGTGTGCACTATTGGGTTCTCAGGCCATGAGGCCCAGGAACTCACATTTTGAACAGTTTTATTATGTATGATTCTTACAGACCCACTGCTGTATGAACAAGAGTAAACCTATTCAGAACAAATTTCGATATGTAATTTCCTCCTTACAAGAAAATAGTCATGTGCTTTGACTTTTCATTAATGAAACAAACCAAAAAGGTAAGAAAAAATCAAGCTCTCTCTCCCTAATAAGCTCTTAGAATCTCATTCACTTTTGTTGTCTTTTGCAGTTGAACAGTCTTTGGTGTTTGGTACCTTAGAGGTCTTACGCAACTGGGGCATTAGGAGCACAACTCATTGGTCAGGGAAAGGACTCACATTATGGAAATACTAGGGATGAGGGTGGTTCATTTGTCCTGGCCTCTCAGCAAAGGTCATGCCTTTAGGTTAGGGTAAGAACCTCAGTGGAGCAGTCAGCAGACTTGCCTGATGATTAATGGGATGGAGCAGAAGTTACACAAGGATTCATCACTCCAAGTGATTTATATTTGTGGACACATGTAGAGGCTGCTGGCTCTAGAAGTAGGCTGGATGCCTCAACATCCCAGAAAATCTAATAATGCATGGAGTACTGTTGATATGATATTCCTAGAATATCCAACCATCTTGTTCTTATCTTCCTCTTCTTCTGGCTAAAGTTTCAACTAAGAAAGAACCCATGTCCAGGCCCACATCATAGACTGGTTTCATTGTTTGAGTTCAGGTGTAACTTTGATGTAGAAAAAATATTTAGGGTAATGAAATTTTTCTTATATACCAGAACATGGGTATAATAAGAACTGTATCTTTTGTAAGGTAAGAGGAAAAGCACTTACCAATAACTAGTAGAATATTCAAACAAATGTCATTCGCATATGTCTTGCCAGTTGGGGAAAATAAATACCTAAGGGCTGAAATATCCTATCCTTTCCTGTGCATCAGTGAAAACTCCCTATTTAGACTGTTAAAATTTTAAGAGCTTTATTCTTTTAAGACTTATATCACCTAGTTCAGAATCAAATATATCAAGGAACCAAGTAACAAAGATTAATTAATTGGCAAAACTAACTGGTTGTTTGTTATTACTTTATTTTCATTATTTAGATCATGTGATCATAATATTTAAAAAAACCCCACACCTAGACAAAGTTAAAGTGATTCAATTCAACCCAAATCCATTCTAGCAAGCGTTACTTGGATGTCTAGGTTATTAGGGGTTGTTTCTTTCCTTCTGCCTACATATGCTTTCATCCCAATATTCCCAAAAGTCTTGGAGAAAAAGCCCAGGAACTCAGGAGAGAAGTACAGATGCCTGTACTTTCCTGCAGCATTTTCTAAATAGGTTGATGTGTCTCTTTGCAATTCATGCATGGTTCTTCCCAGGGCCACTGTGAACAAATAGTGGGGCAGACAGTACCCTGCTCAAGCATGGCTGAATAAAGGGTGGGTGGGACTGGGCTCCTTTTACCAGGATATGCTTCTTGCTGGGGGCCTGCATTACCCTGGAGCATGGGATATTCATTTCTAATTGGCACAAAGACTAAGAGAATCTAACAGTAGACCTAATCTTAGTGACTTTATATATTCAGTTTCTGTTTCACTTTTACCAAAGTGTAAACTTGCTGACTTACATTAGTGCACATAGCCTCTGCTGGAGGTAAGCCTAGAAGTTTAAATGGATTGCTCTAGAATTTCATGTTTATGGGTCTGATGAGGTGGAAGTAATATTCTGGCTACACAAATTGAAATATCCCTTTTTTCATGGGGTTGGATAAACTGAATGAGTTTTAACTTGTATATCAGCCTTATAAGACTCAGAAATATTCAGATATGGAAAGGACATAGCTCTTAATTGCACACACCTTTCTCTGAAAAAGAGGCACAATGACTGGTGAACTTCTTTGGATTCTGGAAGAAACACTTTCAACGTTTGGGCAAGCTGTTCTGACTCAGTTTCACATGAAACCACCTGTTTTGCATGTGGTCCAGAACAGGAGATAGGATGACGTATGAGGCATCTGTCAGCCCCTGATAGGAGAATCACAGCACAGGAGACATACTGTTTACAGATATCTACTTTTGTTTTGAAAAGTATCTTCCGTCTTGCTAAAGGCCTAGACAGAAAATTAACACTGGTCCTATGGATCCTAAGTTGCCTATTGTGAACTGGTGTTGTTTGACTATCCAGACATCAAATTGGGAGTGTGCAGTAGTCTTCCATCAGTAAGTAGAAAATCAGTCTTAAGTAGGTCCAGAAGGTTACAAATAGACTTCAAAGGCAAGTGACTCAGACTATCATGGTGCCTCATTATGGGCTCAGTTGTGTTCCTTCTAAATTCATATGTTGAAACCCTAAACCAGAATATCTGAAAATGTGAATGCATTTGGAAATGGGGCCTTCAAAGAGGTGGACCTAACCCAATCTGACTGGCGTCCTTATAAGAAGAGAAAACGTGGACACAGACACCAAGGATGTGGAGGTACACAGGAAAGGCTGTGTGCGGACGCAATGAGAAGGCAGCCCTCTGCAAGCCAAGGAGAGAGCCCTCAGGGGAAACCAAACAAGGGGCCAACATTGTGGTCTTGGGCTCAAGCCTCTGAAAGTGAGACTATAAAATTCTGTTCTTAAAGCCACGCAGTCTGTGATATTATGTTACTGCAGCCCTAGCAAACTAATACCAACCTTGTCTTGCTTCATTGCCAATACTCCCTCTACCACAACCTCTGGTCTCATGGGAGTTCCTATCATCAACTGACTGAGGAATTTTAAAAATTACACCAAATAAATCATGATATTCTGGTACCATGTGGAAAATGATAGCTAGGTCCATATTTAGGAACTGTATTTGTTTTCTGTTGCTATCTGACAAATTATCACAAACTTAGCTGGTGGCTCAGACAGTAAAGAATCCATTTGCAATGCAGGAGATCTGGGTTCAATCCCAGGGTTGGAAAGATCCCCTGGAGGAGGGCATGGCAAGCCACTCCAGTATTCTTGCCTGGAGAATCCCAAGGACAGAGGAGCCTGGTGAGCTACAGTTCATGGGGTCATGAAAAAGAGCTGGACATGACTGAACAACTAACACTTTAGCACATTAAGTTCAGTTCAGTTCAGTCACTCAGTTGTGTCCAACTCTTTGCAACCCCATGAACCACAGCACACCAGGCCTCCCTGTCCGTCACCAACTTCCAGAGTCCACCCAAACCCACGTCCATTGTGTCAGTGATGCCATCCAACCATCTCATCCTCTGTCATCCCCTTCTCCTCCTGCCCTCAATAGCACATTAAAACAACACCTATTTATTATCTCACAGTTCTATAGGTCCGAAGTCCATGTGGATTTGATTGAGTTCTTTGCTTTGGATCTCACAAGGTGAAAATTAATTAATTTACCACCTTGGCTGGGATCTTGTCTGGAGGTTTCAGGTCCATCTGGATAATCTCCTCTTTGCCATAGAAGGTAACATAATCATGAGTGATCTCTTCATATTTACAAGTTCTAACCACTCTCAAAGGAGAAGGGATTGTAAGAGTGTGAGAGTCATTGGATGAAGCTTACTCTTGGAATTCTGCCTACCACAGAAGTGACCCTGAAACACATTGGGGAGGGAAATGATCCCAGTGAGCAGTACATCTTACCCTTGTTCATTTCATCTGGAAGAAGATATGGCAAAAGTACAGATCTCTACTGATTTATGGATAAATAGAGTCCGATAGTTTGGCTAGATAGGGATTTGGAAGGAAAAAAAGTCTGAGGAAAGAAATCTGTGAATGGAAGCACAGGGTTGAGGCTTTTTAGTCCCTATGAATGTTAATAAAGGAAAACCACTGGAGAGAAGACTCAATCATCAAGTGGATGAGATGACCTATTGTGTAGTATCAGTCAACCTCTTCTCCAGTCACCCAACCTTTGTTTCATGGGATCATATACAAGTTGGCCAGCAATAGAAATTTCCATTATGGAAAGGGCTTTGATTTTTCTGGAATATACTTTGGATTTGCCTTCCTGCCTATAGTCTGCAGCACCACTACATGGACTTTATTTATAGCCATGGTATCTCACACTGCACTGTTTCTGACTGGGGGCTCCTTTTACAGTGAAGTATTGCAGCAATCAACCCAATCCATCAGTTTATTGTACACTGGGCCATCCAAAGTGGTCAGCCTTGTAACTAATGGCATGGTCTAATGGGGACTCAGGAATAACACTGGGTGAGGAAAACCTTTCCAGCAAATTTGAAGAACTCAGCAGTGGCCACAGGACTGGAAAAGGTTAGTTTTCATTCCAATCCCAAAGAAAGGCAATGCCAAAGAATGCTCAAACTACCGCACAATTGCACTCATCTCACATGCTAGTAAAGTAATGCTCAAAATTCTCCAAACCAGGCTTCAGAAATACATAAACTGTGAACTTCCTGATGTTCAAGCTTGTTTTAGAAAAGGCACAGGAACCAGAGATCAAATTGCCAACATCTGCTGGATCATGGAAAAAGCAAGAGAGTTCCAGAAAAACATCTATTTCTGCTTTATTGACTATGCCAAAGCCTTTGACTGTGTGGATCACAATAAACTGTGGAAAATTCTGAAAGAGATGGGCATACCAGACCACATGACCTGCCTCTTGAGAAACTTGTATGCAGGTCAGGAAGCAACAGTTAGAACTGGACATGGAACAACAGACTGGTTCCAAATAGGAAAAGGAGTGTGTCAAGGCTGTATATTGTCACCCTGCTTATTTAACTTCTATGCAGAGTACATCATGAGAAACGCTGGACTGGAAGAAACACAAGCTGGAATCAAGATTGCCTGGAGAAATATCAATAACCTCAGATATGCTGATGACACCACTCTTATGGCAGAAAGTGAAGAGGAACTAAAAAGCCTCTTGATGAAAGTGAAAGTGGAGAGTGAAAAAGTTGGCTTAAAGCTCAACATTCAGAAAACGAAGATCATGGCATCCAGTCCCATCACTCATGGGAAATAGATGGGGAAACAGTGGAAACAGTGTCAGACTTTATTTTTTTGGGCTCCAAAATCACTGCAGATGGTGACTGCAGCCATGAAATTCAAAGACGCTTACTCCTTGGAAAGAAACTTATGACCAACCTAGATAGCATATTCAAAAGCAGAGACATTACTTTGCCAACAAAGGTCTGTCTAGTCAAGGCTATGGTTTTTCCAGTGGTCATGTATGGATGTGAGAGTTGGACTGTGAAAAAAGCTGAGTGCTGAAGAATTGATGCTTTTGAACTGTGGTGTTGGAGAAGACTCTTGAGAGTCCCTTGGACTGCAAGGAGATCCAACCAGTCCATTCTGAAGGACATCAGCCCTGGGATTTCTTTGGAAGGAATGATGCTAAAGCTGAAACTCCAGTACTTTGGCCACCTCATGGAAAGAGTTGACTCATTGGAAAAGACTCTGATGCTGGGAGGGATTGGGGGCAGGAGGAGAAGGGGACGACAGAGGATGAGATGGCTGGATGGCATCACTGACTCGATGGATATGAGTTTGCGTGAACTCCAGGAGTTGGTGGTGGACAGGGAGGCCTGGCGTGCTGCGATTCATGGGGTCACAAAGAGTCGGACACGACTGAGTGACTGAACTGAACTGAACTGAGGAAAACATTTTCATGGGCTGGTACACCACTCTATAAAATACACTATGTGCTATGATTCAGGGACTTGTATGGCATCATCTCTTTCATAACCAACTACTCAGACCAGAGAACCAAGAGGTAGAGATGGGAGTGGCTCCTCTATTATTCCTAATGATACTTTGGCACCATTTTTGCTTCTCTTTGTTGCAACTCTGAGCTTTGCTTATTGAGAGATCTTGTTCCTAAAGAATGAATGCTTTCACCAGGAGATACATGGGTTCCACTGAGCTGGAAGCTGGGACTTCTATCTGTCTGTTTTGAGCTTCTCATAGTTTGAACCAACAGAGAGGGTTACTGTACTGGTTGGGGTAATTTTTCCTAATAATATATGGGGAATGTAGATTGCTTTTACATAGAAGAAGAATGAATATGTCTGAACGCAGGGCATTCTCTAGGAATTCTCTTATTAATTCCATGTTCAATGCAAAACTGTAGAGCTCAGTATTATCAGGACCATTAATGTTTATCCTCTGGAGTGATGATTTGAGTTATGAGCCAGGTAAAGAATGAAAGCAAATGAATGAGAAAATGTGTCAATGTCAATCCCTCCGTGTTGTAGAAATCCGACTCCTTCCTGCATGTGACATTTGGACTTACAAGCCCATGAATAGTGCTAGCATCAATCTTCATGTTAAGTATTCAGGCAAGAATACTTGTGTGGGTTGCCATTCCCGTCTCCAGGGGATCTTCCCAACCCAGGGACCGAATCTACATCTCCTGCTTTGCAGGTGGATTCTTTATCATCTGAGCCACCAAGGAAGCCCATTGTTAAGTATTAGGAAAGCTTAATTTCTTTCTTAAAAATATAGCTTAATCACTTCTCAGCCTTTTGGCTAAGATCAAGTATAGTATGGGGGCTTCCCAGGTGGCACAGGAGTAAAGAACCCACCTGCCAATGCAGTAGATACGGGTTCTATCCCTGGGTTAGGAAGATCCACTGGAACAAGGCATGGCAACCCACTCCAGTATTATTGCCTGGAGAATTCCATGGACAAAGGAACCTGGCAGGCTAGAGTCCATGGGTTGCAAAGAGTTGGACATGACTGAGCACAGAGTACAATTTCTTACTTACCTTTTAAGATCAATATAGATAAAGAGTTCAATATTTTCTTCTTTCTGCCCCTCAGTGGGATATTTTGTATAGCCCCAGGGATGAACATTCCTGACAACTTTGAGGATTATTGACCTAGACTGTGGATGATTTTACTAATTAACTGGATAGAAGAGTGATTTCAGAAATGCCAGAAAGGTCTCCCTGTCCAAAATAATGTCTGACTTTCTGAGTATCTGACCCTGAAATTATACAATTTCAGACCCAGAACTCTGCGAAAATTAAAATCATTAAGCATCATTGGCAACTCAGGATGGATTTAGTTCATCAGGCTCTTATAGATTTTGTTGAGGGTAGGAGAAAAAGAAGATTATATATCAAGTGACACGGTGGAAAGGTCTTTAGGGATGGAAATGGGATGAACAAACCTATTTGGTGCCTTCCTTATTGTGCTAGGAAATTTCACTTATTTATCTCATTCAATTTTTGGAATAACTCTGTGAGTTGGTATTATCCACACTCTATAGATTAGAAACTGAATTTCAAGAAATAAAGTTCTTTGTCCAAACTCATACAATTTCTAAGTGGAAAAACTGCTTTAAACCCAGAACCATCAGATCCTAAAACAGATGTGCTCTATGCTACAGTATTTGAAAACAAAGTTTACTGACTTTTTATTGACTTTGTTTCTGATTATGATTATTTTTCTTTGTAGAGAGTCTGGATTCACATAGATAAGTTTACAGATAGAAACAGTTTTGTTGTTTTATTTTTGTAAGTAGCTTGTTTTTCAACCTCAGAAGAAGCTTTAATTGAATTGTTACAGAAGCTTGGAAAAGGAATAGTGTGGGGCATTTTTGTCTCAAAGCTGAATCATCCACTGACTCAAGATCTGGGAGAGTCATTCCTGGCCTTCTACTTTCCTTTGTGAAGTTTTTCGGCTCTGGCAAAGAAGGCAACTTTACCCTGTTCATCCATGCTTATCCTGACCCTGTATCTTCCCTCCCCGCTTCTTTTTTCTGGGAGGGTGGGGAAGGTGCCAATGGCCTGGGGAGGATTCCTCCAAGTAGGAACTTGTCTGGCCCACTTCGCACACCATAGGGTGGTTTGCCCTTTCCAACCCACAACTTGAGTGGCCCAAATATTTGGATAGTAGCCAGGATTCTGAGAATTGGCTGTCACTTGGATCATGGCAGGGCCTGTCACACCCTCAGTTTCCCTTAACTATAAAACACAGCTTGGTTAGACACTGTAGCTCTTTGACCCCCTTCACCTTGGCTCCTCTTTTTCCACAAATTCCTTCTAATCATAAATTAAAATGTCAGGATGGAAACACTTCAAACTATCAAAAACTTTTGAAACCGTCTACAATATGCGTTTAGCAGGATGTATCCCCAAATCATTGTACAACTATTTGCAATGCTATGATTTGGAGATGGATTGAGCCTGGTATTTAATTAAGAATGGTACATACACTGTGCATGTTTGCAGCCTCATTCCATCTGGTGCACATGGGCCTGAATTCAAAAAGAAAAATGTGGTGGTGGGGGAGAGGCGGAGGAGGAGAAGAAAGAGAAGAGGGGGATGGGGAGAAGGTGGGGGGAGGGGGAGAAGCAAAAGAAAAGTACAGATTTCCTACCCTCTCAATCGTTCTCTAATACACTAAATGTTGGAAAGTAGCATATTTGGGGTGTATGGGTTTTTATTAGTTTTTTAAACTAGATCAATATAAGAAAACTATCTAATCAAATATTTTTAGAACTCCTGATGGTCTTCTGCAAGAGCCTCTCATTTGGTCAATACATTTAAAACACTCATGGTGTGATGTTACAGGACAACATGGAGCTCTACTACTTGCTGGCTAGGTGACCTTGGACAATTCACTTAATCTTTCGGGACTTTAGTGTCCTTATCTGTAAACCAATTCTAACCAAACCTCCTTATGTTGAAGCTGTAAGATTTTATCAAAGTAGCAAAGACACCGTGCCAGGCAAACAGTAGACACCCCATAAACGTTAGTTCTCTCCTCACCACTTGGAATGTGCATGCACAAACACTCCAGGACCCTCGAGAACTTGCTGCTTCCTCAGCTAGCCCACTCTTTAAGGGTCTGTTTGAGGGTCTGTTTCTCAGCCCTAAAGAAACAGTGCTATTCTATGTTAATACAGTTGCTTTATATTATAATAGAGTTGCTTTATATTCAGAGCACAGAACTGTTCCCCTTCTACAGGAGAATTACCATACAAGAAATGTGTGGGATCTGGGTGTTCCTGACCATCCATCCCACAGGTGTTCAACACTTCTCCAGGGACAGAGACTGGTGGCCGAGGCTGGAGCTCCTACTGAAGACAAACCGCTTATGCACCACAGGAGCCCCAGGAATCCCCAGATGTGGAAGCCTGGAGGCCTTTGAAGCTCCTAAAGTGGTAGATGAGATTCCGAGTAAGTACTGAATTTATCTCAAGTAATTGAGGCTGGAGGAAAGACAGCTTTCAGAAGCTTTCCACATACCTCACCTCCCTTTAAATTGTTCTTTCTCTTCTCTTTCTTCTAAGGTGATTTTGTCATTTTTGGTTTGGTTGAATAAGCACTTATTTGGGGGTTGGCAACTTGGGCTGGGCCTACTGTTTATCTCAGCCAGGCTCATTTATGCTTCTGCAGTTAGCTTTTGGGTTAGCCGAGAACTGACCAGTCTAGGACAGCCTCAGCTGGGATGCTTCCTTTCTCTTCCACATGGTCTTCCATGACCCAACAGGCCAGCTTGGGCTTGTTAACATGGCAGGGCAGGGCATGGCTAAGAGTGAGAGAAAATGGAAGTATTCTTGAGGCCAAGAGTTTGGAAATGTCACTTCGTTGTGTTTGCAGCAACCTACTCACTGGCCAAGAGTGAGTGCAAGATAAGGCCAGAAGCCAGAGCTGGGGAAAGAGATGCTGCCTTTTCATGGGAGGATTTGACACAGGGAGTGATAAAGTGTTACAGCCATTTTCACAAATCTACCACACCCTGGGAGTGCGAAATTGCAACCTGCTTGGGGCCTGCTGGAATGATTAATAATGAGAGGCGAGATTCCACCTAAGAAGGCCATTGAGGCTTAATAAAGCAAGCATTCTGAAAGCATTTAAAAACATTTTTTCCTCTCTTTCCTTTAAGGTGAGTTTTTCATTACAGAAAGCATCAGAAATTTGTCTGTGCAAGAGGCGTTCTGAGGGAGGAAGTCTCCCTGGACTGGTGGGACTTGTATGGAGGGTGGCCCGACAACCTCATTCCTTGCAGCCACCTTAGCCTTCTTTGCTGACTATGACGCAATTCCTGTAGCTGCAGCAATCAGGATGGATCACAGAAAAGGGTGGCTCGCTTGGCTGGGGTGCAGCACAGCTGGCCTCAATCACACTTCCTAAATGTTTCCTCTCAAGCTTTTAAGGGTCTCAGAGAGCTGAGTGCACAGGAATCCAAATAAGCCTCAAGACTGCCTTGTTCAAAATTGGCTCAGGATCACTAAGAGAAGAGACAAAAGGCAGGGCGAGGATAATCATCTGCTCGAAACCGCATTTAGGAGACCTCCTCTGACACGGCCCAGATGGCTCAGACCCAAAAGGGCTTCTTTCTTTGGGTATGGTGACCCTTGTTGGTGCGGCATGGGACTCAGCCGGCTCTGGCTTTCTGAGCTGGAAGGCACAGATCACGGCCAGGGACAACTGCTATCCTTAAGAGGAGATTTTCATTAATTTTTAAATCTGTGGTCAGTCAAGGAAAGAAAATGCTTTGAACTTTATTCACAGGATCCAAGGAAAGGGAAAGAACACCAGCCTTTCCTAAAAGTTTTCTACTTTCTCTTTTTGACTCAGACAGCAGTGAGGCTAAAACAAATGTGGCATTTCCTATCCTTCAGCACCTTGCTTCTTCTTCAGCTCCCCTTCCAAAACAGTGTTAGATGCGGTCAATCCGGGGATATTTAAGATATGCTCTGGTGCTAAATGCGGCCAACTGGACTCCCTTGAACCTTTACTGTGTTCCACCTAACAGCAACCAGAGAGGCACAGAGATCAACTGTGAGAAGCATTGCTCTCTGCCTTCTCAGTCCAAGGTGGAGGATTGTGAAGAGTCGGGTCTGGATGATGCTAGAGAGCTTAGAGAAATGCCATTGAACTACTCTCAGGCAATCGACTGGGATATTAGGGTTTTCAGTTTTCAATACTTGGCTCCTTACAATCTAGTTCTATATAGATTCATGTAGCATTGGGGGATAGTCGAAGATGCAGCACATCTGGCTTTGAAGCTGTCAGTCAAAAAATGAGGCCAACCGATGCCTCTGCAGTGCTGGTACCTCTTTGCTGGAGTTCTTCCAGGTAGATAAAGGCCCATCTGATGTCATGGCTCTAAAATTGGCAGGCAAGACTGGATTTGAGTTCACAGATGCTTGTATGACACTTGCTATGTGCCAGGCACTAAGCCCTTCACAAATGTGGACTCATTTAATCTTCATACCATAGATCTTATCCTCCTTATTACACAGACAAGGAGACAGAGCACAGAGAGGATTAGTAGCTTGCCCAAGATGGCACAGCTTGTAGTAATGGTCAAAGCTAGGGTTTGAATCCTGACAACTTTGCCCAGAGTTCATGTCCTAGCCATATGCTTGGTTGCTTGTCACATTAATGAAACTTTGTGTTGTTGTTTTTTTTTTTTTTTTTGGCCTAATCAGATTCTCCATTTTTCACCCCAGTATATTAACTTTTGAGGGAGCGGGAACAAGAAGAGAAGGGAGGAAGAAAGAGCTAACACTTCCATGCTAGATGCTGTGCTCAACCCTTTATAGCCACCTCATTTAACTCCCAGAGCAATGCTATAAGATATTCTTATATACAATTTAGATAGGACATTCAGAGATGTTAAGTGACTTGATAGATGACACACAGCTAGTAAGACATGGGGTTGGGATGTGTCCTTGGCTGTAGATCCCGCAGTCCATGACAGCTCTCACTCCATTCTGCTGGCTACCTGCCCTAGTTAGCTAAATATTATACCAGCTTTCAAGAGATGAGGATTTGCTATCTGTTTTCTGTTCTCTCAGTCACTCTCAGTCCTGGATTGTCCTTCTAGTTCATTCTATTCTGTACTCAGGAAAAAAAGATTTGAGGTTTTGAAGCCGTCTGAAATCTAGACCCCAACAAGTTGCAAATCATCTCAGTTTTCCATTAAATATGGTCTCAGAGATGCCTGAGTCAGTCTAATGTGCTCTTTCTTCTCAGAATGCCAGAGGAGCTAACTCATGGATTCACCTGTTAGATGGGAGAATTGTCATCTCCAAGTTCTTTCCTATTTACTGATGATAGGAACACGGGAAAGCAGAGATTTCAGTATGTCTCCTCAGTCCAAGTTGTTCCTGTATATTTCAGAGAGGTTGAGACCAGTCCACTTCTTTCTGTTCTGTGGAACTTCACTTTGCCCCTTGCCCTGGCTGACATCTTTCAGGTTCTCCTAAGAGAACCTGCTGCGTTGGTGGACACTCCATCTCTGCTCCCTGAAAGCACGCCCCCAGAGGCCAGCAGCGGTACTGTCACATGCAAAGGTGAACACAAACTTTTGGCAGTCCTCCAACAACCAAGTCCTGCAGTGTGATTTCCTGAACACAGTGGACCTCTTTAAGGACTGAAATTAATGTCTTAAACTGATGTCTTAAAAACCTCATAAAATAAAGCACAATACCAGAAGAAAAACAACAAATGCTTTTTCCCTACTCCAGTTCATGAGTGCTTCCCAGATCTTTTTCTAATTTTGACTCACACAAGGCTAGGAATCATCATCCCATTTTACAGTGGAGCTCCCAAGTTCAGAGAGGTTAAGTGACTTGCTCTGGAGAAGGCAATGGCACCCCACTCCAGTACTCTTGCCTGGAAAATCCCATGGACGGAGGAGCCTGGTAGGCTGCAGTCCGTAGGGTCGCTAAGAGTCGGACATGACTGGGCGACTTCACTTTCACTTTTCACTTTCATGCATTGGAGAAAGAAATGGCAACCCACTCCAGTGTTCTTGCCTGGAGAATCCCCTGGACGGAGGAGCCTGGTGGGCTGCAGTCTATGGGGTTGCACAGAGTTGAACACGACTGAAGCGACTTAGCAGCAGCAGCAAGTGACTTGCTCATGATCAAACAGCCAGCAAGACATGGAGCAGAGGACTGGTCCAGGTTGTCTCACTCTAAATTCAGCCATCTCTGCAAGACAGCTTAATTTGCTTTTATATGACCTATAAAGTAATGACAGCAATAAGGAACTATACTGAAGTTAGTCTGACTGTTGAATAGCTTTTTGCTGTTATAAAACACAGAACAATAATAATTGCTAACTTTTGTGATCTTACTATGTGCTAAATGCTTCATGCATATATTTTATGCACGTCTGTTAATTTGACCAACACGAGTACTTACTATGACCTAGATGTTGTGCAGGAAGGCAAGGATTATCTGCTTCATTTTATAGTTGCCTCATCTGAGACTGAATAGGAAGTAAAACGACATCCCCAGTGACATATTGCCAGTATGCAAAAGAATCAGGCCCCAAACTCTGCTCTCATAACTCCAAAATCCATAATCTAAACCATTTCACAAATATAACAAGCAACTAGAATTACCAACTTTTGTAAAAGGAGGAGACAATAGCTAGCGCTGAGCCCTTACTTCTGTGTCTATAATGTAACTCTGGTAAAAACCAAGAGAGAAATACACATTTCTCTCCCACATGACTTGCTAGTGGTTGGCAGTTGCACATTCCTCTTGTTATTGGTAATAATTTCTAGTACTCTTGGATCTGTTTCAAGAAATAAATTCTAGTAATTGCATTTTTACAATGTTAATTATTTTACAAAACATTTTCTACGTAAGCCCTGTCAGTCCTCAATAAATAATCATAATAGTAATTATCATGACATATTTGACATCTATGGAAATGAAGGGCTGTTAACCCAGCCCAGATCCACACAGGGATTTCACATAGAGACACAGTGAGGGAGGTTTACCCCACAGGGACACTGTCACTGTCCCTGGGTCTAACTCACAGTCTGCTTATACCTCTGGCATGTGGAAATTTCCATAGAAAGGTGGAGATGCTGGAAGATCTGGCTGTGGCAGCCTGGTGCATAGAAGGAACTCCATACTGCCGCCCACATCCACTTGGATCCACCCACGCCCACCCTGGAACTCTCCTGCAGCTTTTGTGCACAGTCCCTAGTGGCTTCCTACCTCTAGCTCCTGCATCTCACTGCCAGAGACTTCCCTCTGCCAGGGAAAAGCCAGAGAGGGAACCAATTAGAGACCAGAGTTGGTAGAGAAGCTGCCAAATTTTCTAAGTGTCGTATATACAGTCAATTGCCCACAGCAGTACTTCTGGATACACCATTCTTTGGCTTTATTCTCGTGCCTATTCCCTGATCGTACCTCATAGCTCATCTATCTCCATCCCACCCCACTCCCACCACCAAAAAAAAAAAAATGTTCAGGCAAATCTTTGCCTCAAGCATGGGGCCAGGTCTCAAAATAAGACTGCCTCCTTAGTTGTGGGCAATTCTGCCTTATTCCCATTATACCCACTGCTAGTTCAGGGCTCCTGCAGCTTTTGTCCACCCTACCTGGGCTCAGTCCTTCTCAAATGCAAATCTATCGTTGGCATTCCCAGATTCAGACCTACGCGTTGACGCTTACCTGTTCCTAGAAAAGAGTCCCAGTGCTTGGGACTTAGCTGGGGGTCAAGGGCGCTCCATAATCTGTCTCCCGTGTATCTGTAGCCTCCTCACTCAACCCTCCTCTCTTCCTGTCTTGGGCTCCAGCTGCACTGAATCATCAGCCCTACTGTTTTCCTTCCAGGCCTTTGTACGGGATGTTCCTTGTGCTTCCTTCCTCTCCCTCTCTGACCCCTCCTCCCCATCTCTGTGATCTAACCTTCACTTGTCCTCCACATCTCCAGTTGGATGTCATTCCCTTGGGGAATGAAGTTTTTCCAGACCTTCTGAATCTGGGTGGGGTGTCCTAGGACGTTGTGTGGCATCTTGTGCCAGCCCATGTCACTGGGCCATGACTCTGTTCTACCACAGTCTTAATTGGCTTCCTTCACCATCAGAGTGCGAGCTCCTTGAGGGCTAGCCCTGCTTTTTCATTTTTGAATTCTTAGGACTGGCAGGTGGCAAGTGCTTATGAAATGTTTGTTGAAAAAGTTGCTACTGGAATTTATGTTTTCTTAATTACTGCTGTGGTTGAATCCTTTCCCCTGCTTATGTTCCACAAGAACACATAATTTAAAAAAAAAAATTTTTTTTTCTGTGAATGGTCAGCCAGGCCATTTTATTATTTCCCCTTTTCCTATGGTGACAAGATATCATGCTTTAGGAGTGCTCCCCAACGGACCCTGTGTGTTTCAGTCCTCACTGCTGACTACCTGTTTGTAGCCATCAAGTAAAAAGCTGCTCACTCGAATCCTTCTCTGTGAACCATGAGGAGTGGAGTACCATTCCTGGGCAGTACCACCTCAGCCACCAGCCAAAGCAAACCAGGAGAGACTTTTTCCTACATGATACCCCTGATAGGAACGTTTCAGGTAAAGGTGTTTCACATTTACTAAGTCTCTAACCACCCTGCCAGTGGTCTGTACTTGTGTTCCAGCTCTCCGGCTTTCGGTCCTTGCTCTAAAATTCACTACTGGCTCTTGAATGAAGCACCGATATAATGTGCAAGTTTGGCCCAAATGGCAGACTTTGAAGGAGGTGTGAATAGCCATTCTCCTCATCAGGCAAGATTCCCCTGTTCTCAGAGCTTGAAAGTGGGCCTGACTCAGATGCTCAGGACTCAGCTCCTGCAGAAGGGCTGCTGGCCGCACATCCCCCGTGCTCTGTCCCTCCCCCTTCCTGTCACACAAGTGCTCTCTGAAGAGCTCTTACTGGTCTTGGCTGCAGAGAGTTGAAAGCCTTTCTAGACAGCCTCTACAGAGCAGTCACTCCCCACTTCTCAAGATTTCCAATGTTAGGTTTCAGACATATTCTTTGGGTTTCTTTCGCTTTTCAGGGAATCGGCTGAGGGGGGGATTCAGGTCATGTTTTGGTCCCTGGCCCTAGCTCTCCAGAGTACTAAATGCCAAAAACATATGTAAAGTTTGAGACTCTGTAGGTTCTCTGTGAATATTAGTTTCTCTCACTGCTTTTGTGTTGACTGATTCAGTGATGAAATTTCTATGTCAAGGGATAATCAGTTACTACCTGCTAGGTCATGGCTGTATATTGTCACCCTGCTTATTTAACTTATATGCAGAGTACATCATGAGAAACACTGGGCTGAAAGAAGCACAAGCTGGAATCAAGATTGCTGGGAGAAATATCAATAACCTCAGACATGCAGATGACACCGCCCTTATGGCAGACAGTGAAGAGGAACTAAAGAGCCTCTTGATGAAACTGAAAGAGGAGAGTGAAAAAGTTGGCTTAAAGCTCAACATTCAGAAAACTAAGATCATGGCATCTGGTCCTATCACTTCACGGCAAATAGATGGGGAAACGGTGGAAACAGTGTCAGACTTTATTTTTTTGGGCTCCAAAATCACTGCAGATGGTGACTGCAGCCATGAAATTAAAAGACGCTTGCTCCTTGGAAGGAAAGTTATAACCAACCTAGATAGCATATTAAAAAGCAGAGACATTACTTTGACAACAAAGGTTTGTCTAGTCAAGGCTATGGTTTTTCTAGGGGTCACGTATGGATGTGAGAGTTGGACTGTGAAGAAAACTGAGCACCGAAGAATTGATGCTTTTGAACTGTGGTGTTGGAGAAGACTCTTGAGAGTCCCTTGGACTGCAAGGAGATCCAACCAGTCCATTCTGAAGGATATCGGTCCTGGGTGTTCATTGGAAGGACTGATGCTGAAGCTGAAACTCCAATACTTTGGCCACCTCATGCGAAGAGTTGACTCATTGGAAAAGACCCTGATGCTGGGAGGGATTGGAGGCAGGAGGAGAAGGGGATGACAGAGGATGAGATGGCTAGATGGCATCACCGACTCGATGGACATGAGTTTGGGTAAACTCCAGGAGTTGATGATGGACAGGGAGGCCTAGCATGCTTTGATTCATGGGGTCGCAAAGAGTCGGACATGACTGAGCCACTGAACTGAACTGAACTGATACCCAGAGAAGTCAAAGAGTGGGGACTTCGAGGAACTTCTAATTCCTCAGAGTTTCAGTATCACTCAGGAAAGGATAAGTAGGTGAAGGGAATGAAAGTGAAGCTCTGTATTATTAGCACACAGTTTTGATAATAATGCTAGTCACGACAATGATAGCAATTATAATAGTTACCTCACTAGATGCATGGAATGTATTGGAAATTTAAACAGCGTTATTCTATTCTTCACAATAACTTCTACAAGTTGGTGTATTTCACCCTTATTTTACTGAGGATGAGGAAACTGGATTTCAGAAAAGTTAGTGTCAATTGAATAGCTTGAATGGAAGGGGGTACAGTTAATAAATAGCTCTGTTTCTCTTCTTCCCACTGCTGCTGTTCAAACTCTCTCTGTCAAACTCCACTTTCTCACCACCTGAGATTATCTCAGCTGATGCTGTAGCTTTTCGGGTCCTTTTCAGATGTTCAAAAAGTCTCCTGTTAGGTTTTTTAAAAGCCCAATTAAATCTGAATCCAACTTAAATTTTCTCTTCCAAATAAAAGCTCTTCTTTACACAAGCTCAGGCTGAACCCAGGCTCTGGGAAGTGCAGCAGAGAACAAATGCTGTGTGATTTGCTGTTTTTAGCACTTGTGCTCCCGCTGTCTCTAAGTCAAGGCAGGAGAAGGAATGAGGGGTAGACTGTGAATGCATCTTAAAGGGTTGTGTCTGAGATTCTCTCTTGGCTGTTACATGTCCTCTATTAAGGCATATGTCCAAATTCTAACTACATATGGAAGGCTTTGGCGAGTTCTTTATGACCTCCTACATGACATGCCTTAAGTCCTTGATCTCCCTCCATTTCACTTCCTTTAACCTTCTCCCAGACTTGCCCCATCCTTCCCTTTGGCTCCTAGAACTTCTGACCTTGTGCACTTTGACTTCAGAGATGGATCCTCCTACTGTCCTCCTGTACCTCTCCCTCTGGGTTTATACCTTTGAGGACTGACTCACTGGCAGGCAGCCCTTGTGGATAGAACCGTTTCTGACACTTGTGGGCTCTGGGCAGGAGTACAAACAGAAGACCACAACTTTAAATATTTAGTTGCATTTTAAAAATTTTAATAAGGCTAAAAATTATTTCAAAAAATGTGTCCAATTTTTGGCTTTCCTCATAGCTCAGTTGGTAAAGAATCCACCTGCAATGCAGGAGACCCCAGTTCCATTCCTGGGTCAGGAAGATCTGCTGGAGAAGGGATAGGCTACCCACTCCAATATTCTTGGGCTTCCCTTGTGGCTCAGCTGGTAAAGAGTCTGCCTGCAATGTGGGAGACCCGGGTTCAATCCCTGTGTTGGAATGATCCCCTGGAGAAGGGAAAGTCTACCCATTCCAGTATTCTGGCCTGTAGAATTCCATGGATTGTATAGTCCATGGGGTGGCAAAGAGTTAGACATGACTGATCTTCCCTAACAACCATACCTTTATAAAAGCCTGGACAGTCAGGCAGGCT
Organism: Bos javanicus; assembly: GCF_032452875.1. Lineage (NCBI taxonomy): Eukaryota > Metazoa > Chordata > Mammalia > Artiodactyla > Bovidae > Bos > Bos javanicus. The sequence continues at coordinate 55,834,092 of NC_083875.1, read as the reverse complement.
TCCATCTAGAATCCTCAAACTCCTTGGAATTTCATGCTAGAAGCTGGCTCCAAGCCCAAGCCCCCAGCCCACTGTTAACCTTTCTTTCACCTTGGCTATTGCAAAGGGCCTTATGAACAGGCATGTGGGCACCCTCACCTTCCATTCTCACCAGCAGAAAGTTAGTCCTTGAACATCCAGTGGGTTGAGCATCTGCACATGGGGATGGGTCTGCTCTTGAAGCAGGCTTGACCTGGGGCTATTTAGGAATGCAATCCTACAGTCTCAGTGGCAGTTTATAAGGGGGTATCTTCTCCAGGGAGGGACATGAATCTAAAATGGACATGTCTCCTTGGCCTCATGAACTGTTTCTCTGAAGGAGAGGATCATGGCTGGAGTAAGGCCAGGGTAGGCATCCTTTTTGCCTGGTCTCACAGGGCTACTGCTCTGAAACACAGAACTTTCAAGACAATTCACACCAATCTAACTTCCATAGAATCCACTCAACCCATGAAAAAACTCAAACACGATGTCCCTGCAGGTTGCTGTAAGACTTTTGGTTCTGTGTTCTCATATCTCATAGTTAAACAGGTAAGCCTACAGATGAGATCTCATCTCCTTTCCCACTCTCAATAGGATTTTCTAAGAACATCCTAGAAAGTCCTTGCTGTGAAAGGAAGCAATTGCTCTCCACTGCTGTATCTCTGGTGCCTTGAACTATGCTTGGAACATAACTCAGATGTGTTAAGCAGTTGAAGAAGTTGATGGCACCCCTTTTCCTCAGGCCCCTGGGGAATTTCCTCCTAGAACACAATATTCTTCAGACTCCCTGACACTAATCATATTATCCCCAGACTTATCTTATTCATGGGTGACGGGCTGTGAGTCACTGGGCAACTTTAAGCTGTCTCTTGGCCTTACATGAATAAGCAGTGTTGGGGGTGGGGGTGGGGTTGGAGGAGAAGGGTCTTTTCTTGGGAGTTTAGCTGAATTCTAAGACAACAGGAAAGATACATTTAGCAAGTTGCACACCAGTTCATACAGCTACAGTGGCAGAGTCACTTGAACCCAGCACTGACTGGTTCCCCAAGACATCCTCTTTTGTTACACCAGAACATATCCAGGACCTCATTTTAATAAGACAGCGTGTGGCTCAGGAGCCTACACCAGCACACTGCCAAAAACACGTGGCCGTGGCGGAGGGCAGCCTGACTTCTGCCTGCCTGGCATTCAATCACTAAGACACAACTGTTCCCACATCTCATTTGGCGGCTGCTTTATGCCCATTGTCAGACGCTGGCCTCATGGGGGTTGGGCAAGTGCCCCCAAGCTAGTTTGAAAGTTCAGTCAAATGGCTGCACAGATTACTGGGGACTGTTCCTGTGAATCAGCTGTGCTGTGATCTGTACAATTAGAACAGCTTTCTCGCCTGAGGCCTTCGAAGAACAATTACATAAACAAATAGCAGCAGCAATAGCAGCAGTCATAGCTGCAGAAAAAAAAAAAAAAAGGAGAGAAAAGTCACCAAAAGAGGCCAAGGCCACTCCCTGCCACCCCCACATCCTTCAGTGGAAGGCAGATGCATTTTTTCAGCTGAGGCCTCAGAGAATCAGCCTCATCAAGAAAAATAGCAGTTAGCTTCCCATGTAATTACTACAACAGAGACTAACCCCTTATTTCATAATTCTTCAGAGATGAATATGCCAGTAAGATTCTCTCCCCCGAAAATTTCCCTATTAATAGCTGGAGACCCACTCAAGCCAGCCAATGATTCTGGGGTGCTGAAAGTCAGGCTGTTGGTCCAGCTGATTGGAATTTGGCATCTGTGCTTCTCTCCTGTGCCCTGCCTTAGCTGCTCAAGGCACGTGCAACACATCTTTCCTAACACTGATACCTTCCATTTCTTTAAGTTTCCAGAGTATGGTACCTTGTTGTCCTACTGCCTCAATGAAGACCATTCCAGGAGAGCTGAGTAATAGTAATACCCCAAACCAGCAGATAAAATGTATAATTTACCTGGCGGGAAATCCTGTCATCCTCATTCTGTAGATAAAAGAGAGGAACGGTCAAGAGGCCAAGAATGAAGCTAACAAATGGCAGAACCAATTCAAGATCGCTTGTTTACTGACAGTAATGTTATATCGGCTGCAGGGTGGGGAGAAGATTTCCTAATTTCTCGTGCTACAGCATATGTTACTAAAATCTGAAATCATGTTGAAGGGAAACACACACACACAGACAGGGAGAAGTTGGGAAGTGGCGGGTGGGGGCGGTGGGGACAGAAACAGAGAGAGAGGGAGAAAGATTAGGAGAGAAGAGAGAGAAATTGTGTTTATGATAGAAAAAAGTAGGAACACAGAACAAAAATCACCCACAGTCCCAGCAGGCAGTGATAGCCCCCGTTAGTATTTTGATTTATTTGCCTGACACCCTTTGTGTCTACATATACATAATTTGAAAATTGGTGTCATACCACAAATGCTGTTTTTAACTTGCTTTTCACTTAATGCTATTTCACACATATCTTTCTCATGTCCATAAATACAGAAATTTCTGTGATTAACTTTCAATCTACAAAGTTCGAAGAATTAAAGAAAGCTAAGCTTGGGAGCTAAAGCATGTCCACTCTGCCTGCCATAATTAGACAGGCTGCAGTCCATGGGGTTGCGAAGAGTCGGACACGACTGAGCGACTTCACTTTCACTTTTCACTTTTATGCATTGGAGAAGGCAATGGCAAACCACTCCAGTGTTCTTGCCTGGAGAATCCCAGGGACAGGGGAGCCTGGTGGGCTGCCGTCTATGGGGTCGCATAGAGTCGGACACGACTGAAGCGACTTAGCAGCAGCAGCAGCAGCAGCAGGAGTCACTTTCATGGTTTCCATCAGGTTTGTGAACAAGCAAGTTTCTCAACAGGTTTTTAGAAATCAGTGACTTCATACTTGAAGAACTGTCTCTAGAATGTTCCCCCATCCCTCTATAGACTGTGTTTTACCCCTTTTTACAGGTATGTTGTAGTTTGAATACTTCCCTATTGTTGGATATTTTGTTATCGTAAATAGTTCTAGAATTGATACGCTTTTAAAAAGTATTGAAGTATAGTTGATTTACAGTGCAGTGTTAATTTCTGCTGCAAAGCAAAGTGACTTACATGTGTATCCTTTATGTGTATTTGGTTTTATACTCTTTTCCATTGTAGTTTATCACAGGATACTGAATATAGTTCCCTGTGCTATATTATACAGTAGGACTTTATTTATCCTAAGGTGGATACGCTTTTTCACATACCTTTGTCACTGTGTGACTATTCAAGGTCAGCATTGTGGGACTATAGTTCAGGGTAGGGATCAGAAGCCTTTTATTCTAAAGGTGAGTGGCCAGGGGTAGTGAGTACCCACCCTTGAGCTCTAGCTGCTAAGGGTCCTCCATTCCCTACAAAGCTCTGTCATTATTGCCAGTCCTGGTGGTTCCACCATTAGATACACATTCCTTCAGGTTAAACGTTTGTTCTTTGTGAAATGCAATTGCCTCAGGAAGAAAGCATCTCCTGAGAGTACATTTTGATGCAAGGTTATCCTTTTATGTCGACTCATATTGTTCTTTTTAATTGTTCACGAGTCATAAAGGGAAGCAATGGAGAAAAGTTTTTACAATTGTGGGCTCTGGAGCCAGCTGGTCTGGATGACTATGAATATTACCACTTACCAGTTGGGGCAAAACATGGTCAAGTTAGTTTTTGCCTCTGTGCCTCAGTTTTCTTACCCATATAATGGGTATAATGATCTTGCCTAATGTCATAGACTTGTGAAAATCAAATGGAAAATGCCTAATATAGCACCCTAAACATAGATGTTTCCATGGTAACTATCACTTATTATTATCATCATGCAGATGAGACTATGATCTTGGAAGTCAGTGATTATACACTAGAGTGGAAGCCTTGGGTGTCCTGCCAGAACCTCTCAGCACCTACTGTTCCCCCACATATTGGCACCTTTTTAGGGAAAACATTAGCCACTCTCAGGTCAGGGGCTTTCTCTGGTCTCTAGAGTGTGCTCAGACCACACAGAGGGCAGACTGGGAAGTTGAATCCCTGGGAGCAGCCCTCACCAAATCACGACAGGGAGTGGTAGATGTATAGACATATACATCTTCTTGCCCCTCGGGTAGGACAAATCTGAGGTATATTCTACACCATGTCTCAGAGGGTTCCAACAGGATGGAACCCTTGTTGTCCTGGTAACCTGCTCATCATACCCCCTGCACTGGCCTCCTCTATTTATCTTCTCACCTGGCCTCTTCCTCATGAGTGGAAGAACCAGGACATTGCCTCTCAAGGAAGCTTGAGGAATCCAACCTACACCACGTATCAGGATCCTGTGATGATGCCATGGGAGCAGAGGGCTCAGTACTTATCACCCCAGAGTTTACCAATAAATATTTGCTTAATAAATTAATTGTCTCCAAGGAAGTGTGACTTGGATGTGTGGCTTTCTTCTCTTTTATGGGACTTCATTAGTGAGTCCCATAATGGGAAAGATGACCCTTTCTCCCCAAGATGATATCCTTTCTTGGTAACTATACTTTCTCTTTTTTTGATCCAAACGTAGTGTGAGAAGAGATTGTAATTCAGGAATTGCAAATGTGCCTGCTTGTGGGGCTAGGCAGGTCAGCCTAGTGAGGGACGTGAGCCAGTTCAAAACCTCAGTAAACTGACACACGGATGTAATAAAAAGTGTGGCCTCCCAGCTCCAGTTACTCGCCCCATGCAGGAGTAAGGCCTCTGTGCCTAGATCTTCGGTCTCTTATTATTTCTCACTGTGTACTTTTGTGTCAAAGAGCCTGATTCTGAGTTATTGACAACTAATTCCATTTTTCCATAAGCATTTCATACATAAGCACAAACTCTCCTCATCAGTGGCCTCCAATATGTTATCTTTTCTCCAAGCGATGACCCAAGTTCATCTTAGTCACCACAGGACTGATGGAAATGCTAAAGGAGGCCACAGCACCTGTCCTGGTTTCCATAAGGTTCAACGAAGCTTCCTTCTAACCAGGAATCAGCCCTCGTTTCAAACCTCAATTCTTTCCACATTACGTGTGGCCAAGTTCATTTGCCTCCCCAAGCAGACGCTGATCTAGAATTATGCGAGAAGGTTTCATTTCCAGATCCCATGTAAAATTAATTTTCATAATTCTCTCAGTTCCTGCCTGTCTATACATATCTTTCTTCATTAACCACTTTATTTCCATCTGAACTCCCTCTGTTCCACGTCTAGGAGGTAAAGATGGCAGGCAACTTTTAACTATGAATTAGCCAAGTCCATCTTGGAAACCTGATTTATCTGTCTCAGAGTGTACCTCACTGTGCCCTTTAAAATAATAGTGTACATTGAAACAACACAACAAAAAAGCATTAAGTTCCATTATGAATAATTAAATCAGACACAATCTTAGAGAATATTGCTCTAATGAGATATGCTTGGGTGTCTCTGAACCCACAGAGGTTCTTTTCCCAAGTTTAGTAAGTTTTTTTTGATTATGTAAAGGAGGCTTTAAATTTGCAGGAAGGGCTTCTCCCAGGCACCTTGCTCTGAAGAGCAAATGTTCCGTGGGACCAGTTCTATTCTGCTATGATTCTGAAACATGCCCTAATTAAGTCGGGGCCCAGCCACCTACAGCTTACATTTGACCAACTGCTTTCTCCTGAAATTGGCCCTAGGTACCAGCCTACTGAACATCTGTTTTTGTCATTGCTTACACAGGTCATCTGGAAGGTGCTACAAATGAAACTCATCATTTAGTTGAGGTCTCCGGGGCCATTCCCTATGGGGACTTTTCTTTTGTTGTTCTATGTGTTGGAGAGGGGTTTGTTTTTCCCTTTATTTTTTAATTAAACTGCAGATCTGGTGCTGCTGCCGTAGGGTTCACACCATGCTATGTCACAAAGCAGGTGATGTGATACTAGTTTCTCAGGGAGAGCAGGGCCCTCAGAAACCCTCAGTGTAACGGCAGAAGAGTTTGTAAGGAGGATGTGCTTTTGAAGAATTGTTTTCATACTGGTGTGCATTTTTAAATGCCATTTGTTGTTCAGTCACTCAGCTGTGTCCAACTCTTTGCAATCCCATGAACTGCAGCACACCAGGCTTCCCTGTCCTTCACCAACTCCCAGAGTTTGCACAAACTCATGTCCACTGAGTTGGTGATGCCATCCAACCATTTCATCCTGTCACCCCCTCTCCTCCTGCCTTCAATCTCTCTCAGTATCAGAGTCTTTTCCAGTGAGTCAGCTCTTCACATCAGGTGGCCAATGTATTGGAGCTTCAGGTTTAGCATCAGTCCTTCCAATGAATATCTGGGGTTGATTTCCTTTAGGATTGACTCGTTTAATCTCCATGCTGTCAGTGTTCTCCAACACCACAGTTCGAAATCAATTCTTCAGTGCTCAGCCTTCTTTATGGTCCAGCTGTCACATCCATACATAACTACTGGAAAAACCATAGCTTTGACTAGATGGACCTTTGCAGGCTCAGTAATGTCTCTGCTTTTCAATATGCTGTCTAGGTTGGTCACTGCTTTTCTTCCAAGAAGCGTCTTTTAATTTCACGGCTGCAGTCACTGTCCACAGTGATTTTGGAGCCCAGGAAAATAGTCTCTCACTGTTTCCACTTTTTCTCCATCTATTTGCCATAAAGTGATGGGATCAGATACCATGATCTTAGGTTTTTGAATGTTGAGTTTTAAGCCAGATTTTTCACTCTCCTTTGTCACCTTCATCAAGAGGCTCTTTAATTCCTCTTAGCTTTCTGCCATAACGGTGGTGTCATCTGCGTATCTGAGGTTATTAATATTTCTTCCAGGAATCTTGATTTCAGCTTGTGAGTCATACAACCCAGCATTTTGCATGATGTACTCTGCATATAAGTTAAACAAGCAAGGTGACAGTATATACGGCCTTGATGTACTCCTTTCCCAATTTTGAACCAGTCTGTTCTTCCATGTCTGATTCTAACTGTTGCTTCTTGACCTGCACAAAGGTTTCTCAAGAGGCGGGTAAGGTGGTCTGGTGTTCTCATCTCTTTAAGAATTTTCCAGTTGTGATCTACATAGTCAAAGGCTTTAGCGTAGTCAATGAAGCAGAAGTAGATGTTTTTCTGGAATTCTCTTACTTTTTTGATGATCCAACAGATGTTGGCAATTTGACCTCTGGTTCCTCTGCCTTTTCTAAATCCAACTTGAACATCTGGAAGTTCCCAGTTTGCATACTGTTGAATCCTATCTTGAAGGATTTTGAGCATTACTTTGCTAGCATGTGAAATGAGTGCAATTGTGCAGCAGTTTGAACATTCTTTGACACTGCCCTTCTTTGGGATGGGAATGAAAACTGACCTTTCTCAGTTCTGTGGCCACTGCTGAGTTTTCCAAATTTGCTGGTATATTGAGTGCAGCACTTTCACAGAAACATCTTTTAGGATTTGAAATGGCTCAGCTGGAATTTCATCACCTCCACTAGCTTTGTAGTGATTCTTCCTAAGGCTCACTTGACATCACACTCTAGGATGTCTGGCTCTAGGTGAGTGATCACACCATCGTGGTTATCTGGGTCATGAAGATCTTTTTTGTATAGTTCTTCTGTGTATTCTTGCCACCTCATCTTAATATCTTCTGCTTCTGTTAGGTCCATACCATTTCTGTCCTTTATTGTGCCTAGCTTTGCATGAAATTTTGCCTTGGTATCTATAATTTTCTTGAAGAGATTGCTAGTCTTTCCCATTCTATGGTTTTCCTCTATTTCTTTGCATTGTTCACTTAAAAAGGCTTTCTTATCTCTCCTTGCTAGTCTTTGGAACTTTGCATTCAGATGGGTATATTTTTTCTTTTCCCTTTTGCCTTTCGCTTCTCTTCTTTTTTCATCTATTTATAGGGCTTCCTCTGGCAACCATTTGGACTTTTGATGCTATAGTCTTCATTTTTTTTGAAGTAGTGGAATGTGTTTTCAAACAAACCCTTATAGTACAGGAGAGAGCTGCCCCTGTGGAAAAGGTGGAGGAGGAAGAGGGAGAGCTCTCCTCTGATCCTCCTCTAAGCCTCATGGGATACCTCTCAGAAGCTCTGAGCCTTACTACTCAGGGTATGGCCTCTCGGCCACCTGGGCTCACCCTGGGGCTTGTAAGAGATGCAAAATCTTGAACTTCACCTCTGTGTACAGTTTACCAAGATCCCCAGGTGATTCTGAGGCACATTAAGATTTGAGGAACAGCAGGTTAAAGCTTTGCAAAGCATTGTTAGAAAATTCCGGCCCAGGGCTTACCTCAGTGGTCTAATAAAGACAGTGTCAATCACTAGATTCAAAAGTAATTTAGATTCTCTAAAACCCATTCCAAATTGTGATACTGTAGATGTCTACTTTGAAAATGTAAGTTACTTAAATTTCATTTTTTTTTTGTTATAGTTTGATGTAATGGGAAATAGTATTATATCCAACCTTGCACGTTGGTAGCTATGACTGGGGATATAAGTGATATTATTCACTCTTTCAGAGAAGAGTCTCTCTCTAACGGGCCCTGGGACCTCTGGGTTCACATGGTTTTGCTTCCTGGATCACTCTCAAGTGATGCAATTACATAGCTTTTTGGAGAGTTTTTGGTTCCAGAATAACTTTCAGCAAATGGAGCTATTATACCAGACAGTGCCATGCCTTGCTCAAGTGAATATACAGTAAATGAGTGGAAACTCAGAGATAACTTGACCACCAAGTGACAAGGCTGAGAGATCATCCAGCCTCTCAACACCTCAGGTACTGTGTCTATAACAAGGTGACCAACCTGTCTTGCTTTCTCCTGGTCTTTTCTGGTTTTAGCACTGAAATCCCCTCATCCCAGGAAGGTCTGCAGTCCTGGGAACTCTGGGACCTTAAGTCAGAGTAGCCTACAAGTGGGGACAGGCATGTTTAATTATCCAAAACTCTGAGAGTCATGCTAGTGAAACTGGCAAAGCAAACTCTGACTTTCTCCTGTGCTCAAGTATGTGAATTTTAAAAAGTGGCTTAATGATATTGTTTCAACACTTATTTCTTAGATAGCAGTTGCAAATGATCCAAGATTTGAAACAGGTGTTTCTGCACGGTCTACTGGCTAAAATGAAGAAAAATGTTCTCACAGATTACCCTACAGCTGATGGACCCAATGGCTCCTACTTTCAAATGAAAAATACACTCAATCACGTAGTCGACAGGATTCCATCTGGCCTAGCTATAATATCCAGAGCTGAAATGGAAACCTCTGTCATTTCTAGATACAGACAAAAACCTTGCAATGCTTCATGAAGCAATTAAAACAGGTATGTGTCATCCATACTTGCTGTTTCTCCAAACAGTCAGCACCCTATTGTCACGGTTGGGAAAATTACTTTTTGTGTGGGCCTGTGTGAGAGCAAACAAACGCTTGGACAGGGCATATTTTCATGGCCACCAGAATCTCAATAGGGAATTCATTGTTTCCTTTACAGAACTGTCACTTTTTGTATTGTCAAGGAGAAATTTTCCGCCCAAAGACCCTCCGGTTTACCATTTTGGGGTCTGTTTCTCTTATAGTTTTAATACAGGAGAAGGCAGTGGCACCCCACTCCAGTACTCTTGCCTGGAAAATCCCATGGACAGAGGAGCCTGGTGGGCTGCAGTCCGTGGGGTCACTGAGGGTCGGACATGACTGAGTGACTTCATTTTCACTTTTCACTTTCACGCATTGAAGGAAATGGCAACCCACTCCAGTATTCTTGCCTGGAGAATCCCAGGGACGGCGGAGCCAGGTGGGCTGCCGTCTACGGGATCGCACAGAGTTGGACACGACTAAAGCGACTTAGCAGCAGCAGCAGGGTTCTAGTAACATCACAATAGTCGAAGCTTTCAAAAAGTCCAGAAGATTTTTTTTTTTAATCATAGAGAACAGGCCTGTGGTGGTCAAGAGGGAGGATGAGTGGGAGAAGGATGCACTGGGAGTTTGGGATACAAGATGGAAACTTTTATGTATAGAATGGATAAACAAAAAAGTATTACTGTATAGCACAGGGAACAATATTCAACATCCTGTAATAAACCATAATGGAAAAGAACATGAAAAAGTACACAAAGATATGTGTATGTATAACCGAATCACTGCTGTATAGCAGAAACTAACACAATTTTTAAAAATGACACATCATTTACAATTTTGCCTATAAAAAATGCTCTTGAGGGAAGTTTAAGATCTTTTAGGCCTCCGTTCAGTTAATTCAGTCGCTCGGTCTTGTCCGACTCTTTGCGACCCCATGAATTGCAGCACGCCAGGCCTCTCTGTCCATCACCAACTCCCGGAGTTCACACAAATTCATGTCCATCAAGTCGGTAATGCCATCCAGCCGTCTCATCCTCTGTTGTCCCCTTTTCCTCCTGCCCCTAATCCCTCCCAGCATCAGAGTCTTTTCCAATGAGTCAACTCTTCGCATGAAGTGGCCAAAGTACTGGAGTTTCAGCTTTAGCATCATTCCTTCCAAAGAAATCCCAGGACTGATTTTTAGAATGGACTGGTTGTATCTCCTTGCAGTCCAAGGGACTCTCAAGAGTCTTCTCCAACACCACAGTTCAAAAGCATCAATTCTTTGGCGCTCAGCTTTCTTCACAGTACAACTCTCACATCCATACATGACCACTGGAAAAACCATAGCCTTGACTAGACAGACATTTGTTGGCAAGTAATGTCTCTGCTTTTTAGTATGCTATCTAGGTTGGTCATAACTTTCCCTCTAAGAAGTAAGCATCTTTTAATTTCATGGCTGCAGTCAGCATCTGCAGTGATTTTGGAGCCCAGAAAAATGAAGTCTGACACTGTTTCCCCCTCTATTTGTCATGAAGTGATAGGACCAGATGCCATGATCTTCGTTTTCTGAATGTTGAGCTTTAGGCCAACTTTTTCACTCTCCACTTTCACTTTCATCAAGAGGCTTTTTAGTTCCTCTTCACTTTCTGCCATAATTAGTCTCTTTTATTCCCTAATTCAGTCATATTTATTTGTTCCTTCTTTGTTTTGTTCATTCATATCTGCTTATTGCCTTTCTATAAATTAATTGATTCATTGATCCATTCACTCATTTATCCCTCTTGATGATTTCAGCATTGTACTATACCATATAACCTACAATGAAAGGAGAGAAAATCATGAGCCAAAGGTTTAAAAAAAAACTGGATTTTTTTTTAGATGTAGCTATTGCCTTTATTTGGCAAATTTGTTGTTGTTGTTAACATTTCTTTTTAATGGCTAGTTTCAATTTTACTTAAAAAAATTTTAAAAATTGAATAATTAACATTTTCCCATTTAAAACAGCATTTTGAGAGCCTCCAGAAAAAAAAAAAAAAACCAACGTAGAATTCTTTTAAAATTATCCAGTGATATAATTCACAGATAAATCATACTCAGAAATTTCAATCCAAGTTTAACTACTGATAAAATATTTCAACCTCATATGTACCTGAGTGGGATATATGATAAAAATTTTTTTTTAATCCATAGTTGTTTAAAAACCAGTTGGTTGGGGTCAACTTTGACTTCTGAATATAGGTTTGTGTTAATTCTCTACTCATATTTATTAAATGTGCAGTTCAATTACTAACACTTAAGCATGTCATCAAACACAGGGTAATTCCTGCTATTTGTAATCATAAAGATGATTCGCAATGCTGTTGAGAAAATTTATTCCTCATTAACAACTCTCTCATTTTGAAGTCTCAGAAGATCCTTGGAGATCTTAGAGATCTGTGCATAATTTGGGGGTTGCAATGGAATAAGCACTAGACTAGGGGTCTGGTGTTTCCTACTGAGTCATCTTCCAACAAAATAAATCTGATTAGGTTTTTGTTCTAGTTTTGTGGGGCTCAAATTTCAGTTCAAATTTCTAGTACCACTTAGAAGAAGTGTGCAGTCACAGAGTGCTGGGCTCCTCCTAGAATTTCTCATTCAGTAGGTCATGCGGGATGTGGGGAACATACTCTGAGAACTGCTGCCGTGTGTACACACACCTTTGCAGGCTTCCTGTTTCCCCGTGCCTTTATTCTCAGGGTCAGGGCTGAGGCCCTGAAGCACTGCCATCAACTGGGAGCTTGTTAGAGATTCAGATCTTAGTGCCATCCCAGACCTATTGAGTCAGACTCTGAATTTTAACAAGACCCTTGGTGAAAGGGGGAAAAGAGGTGTTGGGAAGAACTGAGAGTTTTGGGTCCAACATACACACACTAAGGATGCTATGTATAAAATAGATAACTAATGAGAACATACTGCATAACAGGGCGCTCTATTCAGGGCTCTGTGTTGACCTAAATGGGAAAGAAATCCAAAAAAGAGGGGATATGCAATTAGCTGATTCCCTTTGCTATACAGTAGAAACACAACATTGGAAAGCAACTGTACTTCAATAAAAATTAATAAAAAATCAAGCTTTAAAACAAAACAAAACAAGACCCCTGGTAATTTCTATGCTCAGTAAAGTTTGAGGAACACTAGTCTAAATCTTTAACACAATAGATGGAGCTCTTCAATATCTGAACCCACACCGCTCTCTCTTGAAGCATTTTCGGCTAGCTTCCTCATATCTCTAACACACTAGTGCTAGTCCACACTTTCTTGATTCTTCTTTGTTTCTAAAGCTCCAAGGTTTTATAAATGCTGTTCTTTCTGCCTGGACTGACCTTCCTTCTCCTTTGACTGATAAGATCAGTTCATCTTTCAAGTCATGGCTCAGACTTTCTCTTCTGTGAAGTTTATCCTATCTTCTGTTAAGCAGACTACTTCTTGCATCTCTGCCTTACCAGTTATATCATGGTGTTGCAATTATCTGTTTAACTCCTCCCTTTACACTAAGAGCTCCCTGAGAGTTAGTAATGTGTCTTAATAGTCCCTTTATCCACAACTCCGCTCATCAAGCACAGAGTCTGTGCTCAATATCATGTCTTGAATGAATGAGTCAAGTAATTGTGACACTGTGGTTAAGTCACTTCTTTGGGACTCCGTTTGCTTATCTATGAAAAGAAGGCGGTGGATTACAGAATCTCTAGCTGCCTCCCTTCCATCATATTTCCTTCTATATAATTCTAAATTACTTAAAATTTCCTAAAATATTTTTCACACAAATACTGAGTAATGGGCACATGACCATAGATAGAACAATGGTCAGTGACCCCTCACTTGTGGTTTCTTCAATCTGGTGAGAAAGACAGACCAGAAATACCTCCTTAAATAAGAACAACTTATTTTCAATCAGGTAAGTGCTTATTAAAGGGTAGAAAGATGTTATGGCTTATCTAAGAGAGGACATTAACTCAGTTGAGGAACTCAAGCTCTCCTTGTATTATTTGCATTCATATACTATTAATCCATAACAAGGAAGAAAATTTATTAATTTTCTGAGTATGGTCCTTAGAATATATCTTGCTAGATTCAGGAAAATAACAAGTTAAGAATATCAGCTAAACTGATAGGCTGTGGAGATGGAATAGACTACAATCTTCTTTGTAATTCTTAACCCTAACATGCCTTTCTAAGTGAAAAGGGCTTTGAATGCAGCAAACAATTTAGCAGCTATACTGAATAAGTCTGGCAATGATAGAGCTAATGTACACAATTCTATGGTGCAGGGATACGGACTGTCTCCAAGATGGAGTGTCGCTTAGCCAGAGAGGACTCTAAGGTGGTAAGGACCCAGGCTCTAGTCCTGAATTTACTATGAAAAACTATGAAGCCTGAGCTCAGTTTCCTAAATTGTGGAATAATAAGTTTGAATTGATGCTCTGTAAACTCAAATCTCTTCCCAGTGACTCAGAAATCTGCTAGCACCTATGTCAGACAGCGGGGATTTTCAAAGAACACAATTGGGTGTCTCCATGGCGGTACAACTATTCACTCTTGAATCATGAGTAAATTAAATTGTCTCTTCCTATTCCCTCGTAACTGTCCCTTCTGGCTGATGGGATGAGAAAAGTCTGAATATATAAGATGGGGGTTGAGCCTTGGAGACAGCTACCCAGGGACAGACCACGGCAAAACTGAATAGGAAGGAGTCCTCCTTTCTCCGATATGTTCTTCATTTTCAGTACAAGCTCAGCTAAGCTGCCATTCAGCAGTTGCAGGAAGAGATAGATCAAGAAGAAGCTGAGCCAAATATTTGATTTGGATGATTATGCTGCAGGTGTCTCATCAGAACTGCAGTGCCTGGATTACTAATTATTTTTCCTCAACCTAGTGCCTCTTGCGGGGAATACAGACCAGGGCAAGAATCATGAGAGATGGCTCTAATAAATGAGGCCTAGACAGTTGATGCCAGGGGCTGGCTGAAAAAGCAGAGACAGCAAAGACAATGCAATCAGTGGGCAGAGAAGAGGGCGGGCCCCATCACACAGTTAGACTAGGAGAAGTGGTAATAGGAGCTACCTATGGCCATCTTGTTTGGCTCCATGGAAAACAAGCATCATTTATAAAGCTGAGCCAGCGATGGCGACTTGGGACCCTGAGCTCCTCAGCCTGGCACTCACATGTCTTTCAGAATACTTCTGGGTTCACACACCTTTCAGTGTCCAGTGGCATGAAAGGGCTGACACAATTTTCTGAGCTGACCAAATCTACTACAGCAATAATAAAAGTTCACACCTGTCATTATTTTGCAGCATTTAAAGGGCACTCATGAGCATTTGGTTTGGTTTCAGCCTCCCAACAAAGTGGTAGATAATTATCTTGATTTAGGCAAAGGAAAATTAAAATGGGTTGGTGAGAGTAAATGATTTCTGCAAGGTCACGAAGGTAGGAATGTTAAGGACCTTGGCTAGATCCTCTGAACTCCAGACCAGTCCCTTCCCACGTGCTGTCTGGATTCCCTCAGGCTGTATGAGAATACCTTGGCTCCTCTGTTCAGTGTGTGCTGTAAGAGAGGTCAGGGGAGGACACAGTTCTATGACAGCCAGTGGGCTTCCAGCCTCTAGGTCCACAGATGACACCCATTCTTCTAGACCTCTGTCCTTATGAAATGGCTCTGTGTAGGTGGACAAGCACAAACCTGTCACTGCTTTGTGAATAAATGGTTAAGTATAATCTGTATACCATACATCACACACCAGTGATGTACAATTCCATATCTTTAGCCCAGATTTCTTTTCTGAGATTCAAATGCATATATCTAACTAATTCCTGGTCTTGCCTCTTATATAGTCAATGACTCCAAAGCTGCTAGTAATCTTTTACTCCACAGGCCCAAACTTGTCCCTCTTCTTTTCTTTATGTTAGTGGGGCTGCCACTCGCCAATCTTCTCAAGGCAGAAAATTGGTATCATTCTTATTTTTTCCTGGTCCTAAGGCCCACCTTGGCCTTACCTGAAGGGCCAGTTTCATGGACATGTGACTGGTGAAGTCACACAAGACCCTGTGCTCAGAAAGTTCTCCTACTTGGGGTTTAATGCTCTACAATTAATGTCCTGAAATTCTTAATTTTTATTTGAATTTGTGTTTTGTAAAAAGGGTCTGATAGGATATAGGAGGAGCATGGGTGGGGTTCTGGGTGTGGGCATGTGGACCCACCCACTGAGCACTGAGGCCAGGCTTCAGGCCCCTATGAGCACCACATGCTCTGTGAATATTCCTGCCTCTGAGGAAGACTGCAGAAAAAGGAAAAAGCTTTTCCCCACTTTTGATAAAGAGACTTACCATTTTCGTTAAGTACTAGGTCCTACAGATTATGTAGCTGGCAAAGCCAGCTTTAATAATAAAAATTTTAATTAAAAAAAGAACAGTTATAAATAAAAAGTTATAAATATAAACTTTATATAAATATAAAGTTATAAATTTTAATTAAAAACAGTTATAAATAAAAAGTTATAAATATAAACTTTATATAAATATAAAGTTATGAATCTTTCCTCCCTGAGCTGGTGGTGGGAAGGTGGGGGTCAGGGATAGGAAGGGAAGGGAGAAATTCAACCTATTGAATATCTTGAATCTATTTCCTTCCATTCTTGTTGACATTTTTCTAGTTCAGAAAATCATTTCTTTTCACCAAAATTATTATAACAGTTATAATTATTAAAGAAATAGTAGCCAGAACTTTCTAGTTTTCTGGTCTTTAGTCTTGGCACCTCTCCTCCAGTGTTCGCTTCTGCTTGGTGTGGCCAGAGTCATCTTCCTAAGCAGCAGCTTTTATTCTGTTAGCATTGTGAGATGATTTCATCTTCATCACAAACAGCCCTCTCTACTGACCTTGCACTCAATATGCCAGCAAATTTGGAAAACTCAGGATTGGAAAAGGTCAGTTTTCATTCCAATCCAAAAGAAAGGTAATGTCAAAGAATGCTCAAACTACCGCACAATTGCACTCATCTCACACGCTAGCAAAGTAATGCTCAAAATTCTTCAAGCCAGGTTTGAACAGTACATGAACCATGAACTTCCGGATGTTCAAGCTGGTTTTAGAAAAGACAGAGGAACCAGAGATCAAATTGCCAACATCCACTGGATCATTGAAAAAGTAATGCTTTATTGACTATGCCAAAGCCTTTGACTGTGTGGATCACAATAAACTGTGGAAAATTCTGAAAGCGATGGGAATACCAGACCATCTGACTTTCCTCCTGAGAAATCTGTATGCGGGTCAGGAAGCAACAGTTAAAACTGGACATGGAACAATGGACTGGTTCCAAATCGGGAAAGGAGTACGTCAAGGCTGTATATTGTCACCCTGCTTATTTAACTTCTATGCAGAGTACATCATGAGAAACGCTGGGCTGGAAGAAGCACAAGCTGGAATCAAAATTGCCGGGAGAAATATCAATAACCTCAGATATGCAGATGACACCACCCTTATGGCAGAAAGTGAAGAACTAAAGAACCTCTTGATGGAAGTGAAAGAGGAGAGTGAAAAACCTAGTTTAAAACTCAACATTCAGAAAACAAAGATCATGGCATCTGGTCCCATCACTTCATGGCAAATAGATGGGAAAACAGTGGAAACAGTGACAGATTTTATTTTTTGGGGCCCCAAAATCACTGCAGATACTAACTGCAGCCATGAAGTTAAAAGACGCTTGCTCCTTGGAAGAAAAGTTATGACCAAACTAGACAGCATATTAAAAAGCAGAGACATTACTTGACCAACAAAGGTCCACCTAGTCAAAGCTATGGTTTTTCCAGTAGTCGTGTGTAGATGTGAGAGTTGGGCTGTGAAGAGAACTGAGCACTGAAGAATTGATGCTTTTGAACTGTGGTATTGGAGAAGACTCTTGAGAGTCCCTTGGACTGCAAGCAGATTCAACCAGTCCATCCTAAAGGAAATCAGTCCTGAATATTCATTGGAAGGACTGGTGCTGAAGTTGAAACTCCAATACTTTGACCACCTGATGTGAAGAACTGGCTCATTTGAAAAGACCCTGATACTGGGAAAGATTGAAGGTGGGAGGAGAAGTAGACAACAGAGAATGAGATGACTGTCATTCTGACAGAGACATCACTGACTCTATTGCCATGAGTTTGAGTAAACTCCAGGAATTGGTTATGGACAAGGAGGTCTGGTTTGCTGCAGTTCATAGGGTTGCAGTCAGACATGACTGAGAGCCTGAACTGAACTAACTGAAGTGATTGACCTTGGGATAAATGTTAACTTCTAATCAAGGTTTAACAAGGTTGTTTATATGCTGTTTACTACCTCTCATGTTTAATTTATGTATCAAGTTGGCTAGGCCATGGTACCTAGACATTTGGTCAAGTGTGAGTTCACATGTCACTGTCTTATAACAAATAAAGGTATTTGTTATAAGAAACTGACATAGAAATCAGTAGATCCCAAGTAAGGCAGATAGCATCCTTCAATAGAGTGGGTGGGCCTCATCTTATCAGTTGAAGGTCTTGAAAATACTGAGGTCCCCTGAGGAAGAAGAAATCTTGACTCAAGATTGCCTTTGGACTCAAACTGCAACATCAACTCTTTCCGTTATCTTAGCTTTCAGGCCAACCCTGCAAATTTGGACTAGGCAGTTGCTACAATCATGTAACATAATTCCTTAAAATTTCTCTCAAACTCTTTCAACATACCATGGTTTTCTAACCTTTAGAAACCTGACACTTTTTAATAAACAAAATATTCTTTCCCATTATTCTTCAACTGCTTATTACTAATGTCCAATTTCAGACTACAAGCCACTCCTAAATTTTCCCAGTCACTGAATATCACCTTCTTTTTACACACCACATTGTATTTGACCATTTTATTTACTACCTTCTTCATGGGGTTCTAAGGGATAGGGACCATGTTTATTTTGTTAAGAATTTTATCCCCAGCAGAATACAGTATGTATCTGGCTCATGGAAGAAACTCGTGGATAATTGAACAAATTGAATACTTGAATCAATTTAAAAGGGGCATATCTTTGTGTTGTTAGAAAGCATGAGAAATTAACCTAACATATGGGTTTCCCTGACAGCTCATGAAGTAAAGAATTCACCTGCATGCAAGAGTGACAGAAGACTCAGGTTTGATCCCTGAGTCGGGAAGATCCCCTGATAAAAGGCATGGCACGCCACTCCAGTACTCTTGCACAGAAAATTCCATGGACAGAAGAGCCTGGGAGGCTATAGTCTATGGGGTCACAAAGAGTCGGACACAACTGAAGTAACTGAGCACACATGAAGTCAATACAGTCCTCAGACATTAACCTCTCATAGACCCTCTTTATTGGGTTTTATTTTGAAGAGATATTAAAGGCTTGATGATGCTAGTTTAAATATCAACCTGATAAAGAAAAAAATAAATGAATGGATGCCACACTAATTGCCCAATCTTTTTTAAGGCCCAGAAGTAGATGAGACGCAACATTAAAGGTTTAAGTTATATTTGATGGCCTGTGAGGGATATAATTAATGATTAAGAATCAAATCTCCAATGTTTTCTTTGTGCCTAGAGCACTCCATTATGGATCAAAGAAAATTCACAAAACACAAACCAATAACCATATTTACTGGGAAGATAAAGAGGCCCATAAACATAGTAGGAAAAGGTGAGCCCAAAGCACTAGGTTTAATTCTGTTGTTGATCTTTGACAAGTCTGGAACTTAGTCAGCTATTCTCTTATGATAAAAGAATCATCAGTGTTAACAAGACCACTGGTACATAGCAATCGTCAGCATGCCAACCACGGCTATTTCACAATCACTTGCAGAAGGTGAAGTGCAAGATGGTACCTCAAATTCTCCTGGATCCAAAGAAGGGACTGGCAACTAGGCATTATTTCTTTTTGTCCTGGAGCCATTTTTCTGAGAATTACTGACACATGGAACCGGGGCATTGATGAACTTTCATAATCTCATTAGAAACAGGGCGTCCCTCTAAAATCTCTTCCATCCGCCTGAGGAGGTGGGTTCTAGGCCTCTCAGAGTTTGCCCTTGGACTTGCCTCCCAGTTGAGATGCAGTGTGAAGTGATGTGACTGGTGGCTTGTGGGATGCAAGGTTACATTCAGTTCAACAGCGACACCTTTACGCCTCCTGTCTGCTGCTGTTGTGTGACTGCCCAACCCTCGCTCTAAAATAAATAGGTTTGTATTTCTGCCGATAGAGCCGCCGAAGCAATTGCCCCCTCTCTGAGACCCGAGCCTCCCTCCCCACCCATACTTCACCCCACAGGCTGCCTGGCAGAGGCAGGGGGCAGGATGCACAGTGTAATAAATTCCATCCACTGCTGAGCTGAGGGATAACAGATGGATAGGTTTCCTCATGCAATTTCCACTTCACTTGGTTTGGGTATAAAATAGCAGAAGGGTGGCTTTTTTCTTGTGCAATTTTCAAACAGATGAAACCAGAGGGAGGGTTTGCAAGAGTGGGAGAAAACTGAGGGACTTGACTGTCCTTCAGAGAAAGCCAAATGAACAGGATGCCCCCAAAACCTTGTGAAGAATTCAGACTTGTTTTTGCTGCTAGATGGGAGTCAGATTCTTCATCCAAAACTGCCTGCTCATCCCTACCAGGCATGGCAAAGGCAACGATCAGGGGAGGCCAGACAGTCTGTTGCTCATGTTGTTATAGTGTTATGGTGATTGCAGTACAAATTCTCAGGGTGGAAAAAAAGGTATAATGACAGATTGTGTGATTATACCCATACTTATAATTAAGCTGTTACAATACAGACAAGCGCCTGCTCGCTAATGTCACCAACAGAAACCTCTTTGCTTGGAAAGGAGAGTGACTCACTCTGGCAATTAGAAGGAGTTCCCTACAGGACTTCATTTTCAAACCTTATGAGCCCTGCAACAAGAAGATGTGTTGCTTGTTTGAATTACAGGGAAAAGCACAGAGATCCAGGAGCAACCACTCAATTTCCAGGTACAGGCTGGGGCATTGTTAGAGAAGGAGTTATTACGATCACAAATACCCTCGTTGCAATGCACAGAGAACTTGGCTCCTGCTACAAAGCACTTCATCATTGTGTTTCTATCCAACTCTGTGGGGCAAGCTGGATCTCTGGTTTGCTCTTCAGGACTGAGAGAGGAAAAAGAAGAGAGGAGAGGAAAAAGAGAAGAAAACCAGCAGGCAACAGAGGAAGTTGGTGTACAGCTGGGACTCCTGGCCACCTGCCAACATGGCTACTTCCATTGGCTGTCACTTGCCTGGTGGTCCAGTGGGTGGTTTCTGCCTGAATTGTTCTTGAAACACCAGATAGGGCTGTGTTGAGATTTTCTGGGAATATTGAAAAATTTTTCACTTCCAAGGGACTCAGAGGAGCTCATTTATATTTCCCCCCTCTTTACCCACTTCTCTTTGACTACTAGGTCTCATTTTCTTTCCTCTAGCAGCCATCTTTCCCTCCAGACCCTGCTATAAGCTCGACCACCTCTTCTGTACAAATGTGTGCATGGGATTCTGTTCAGGTAATACATAATGCAGTTGATGGCTGCATTCTTCTGTGGAGTGGGCAACTGCTGTGAGATTTGCACACAGAGCCCCCCCTTCCCTAGTGTTCTCTGAACCTGAGGTTTCTGTTGGAAAGCACTTTGAAGGAGGAATCATAATGAGGCAATTATTTTGAGTTCATTGGCAGATTTCTTGGAAGTTGTGTAACCTCTCTGTGTATTGTTTCCTTATCTGCAACTCCAGGTAATACCTATTCACCTCCAGAGAGACATCTTGAAGACTAATTAGTTAATGATGTTTGTGAAGTGTCTTGAAGATGCAAGGCACAATACAAGTGGGAAGAATTAATAGTATCATATTCACATAAAAATCATTCTTAGGTGCTCAAGGAACTCACCTTAAATTATTTCCACAAACACACAGAACAAATGATTAATACCAAGTATTTCTTAATTTTAAAAAAAGAAAACCAATCACTTGGTTGAAATATTGAGGGGGAAATTATACAACAGAGTAGAGAGTTGATAGGGAAAATATCAAAGCAAGAGAGAACCAATGGGGGTCTTCACATTGGTCATTTCCATAAGGTCTTGGAGGGAACATTTACAGTTTTTTCTGCCTGGTATCTGTTTTCTCTTCTGATGATACTTGACCTCCTTCTGGGAACCCACCCTTTCCATTCTCAGTCTGGTTTGATAGAAATGGCTGATGACCCACATCAGTCAGGACATTCTGTCTCCTTGGTCAAAGTGCTTTGTGCAGGGACTGCTGTGTGACCATGGAGCCTATTAGATAGAGACCATGGGGTTTCTATCCAAGGAGACCCCAGCCCTCTTATGGAAACTGTTGGTAACATAACATCACATAAGGTGGGAGGCAAGATTAGGGAGACTGTGCCACCAGCAAGGGAAGAATTACACAAGAGTGAGGCCAACCAATGATAAAGGATATCATAAATCACGTAGTCCTTATGCAAACTCATTTGAGCCCTGCATTCAGTCATGCTCAGACTTTTGATTGCCTGAGTCAATAGTTTTCTTTATCACAAACAAGTGTGAAGTTTGGGGTTTAGTTGCTAACACCTGAAAGAGTATTAACTAATATAATTCTATCAGTCTTTTACGCAGAAGTCGACTACCAAATTAAAAATATCTGAAGCTGTTTGATCCATGGAGTTGCCTTTCTCCCACAATAGTACTTGTTTTCCCTGTGAAAGCATCATGTCACAAATCACCCATTCAGGGAGAAAGTCCTCACTGCTCATTCACCATGTACAAGGTGCTGGGAGAGATACAAAGATAAAGAAGATGGGGCTGTCACTTTTAAAAAGTTATAGTCTACAAGCCCATTCTCTACATCTGTGCCTTTACACACAGGTATGGGGGGAAGGAGAGAGGGGACGAATTGAGACAGTAACACTGACATATATACACTACCATGTGTAAAACAGATAGCTAGTGGGAAGCTGCTGTGTATCACAGGGAGCTCACCTGGTGTTCTGTGATGACCTAGACAGGTGGGATGAGGGATGGGAGGGAGGTTCAAGAGGGAGAGAATATTTGTGTACTTATGGTTGATTAATGATATTGTATAGCAGAAACTAACACAACATTATGAAGCGATTATATTCCAATAAAATATTATGGTCTAATTTTGGGCCTGTGACATCTAGTCAAGGCATGATCATGTATATAAAAAGGGGACTCAATCATTTATTTTAGGATGTTCAGAGGTGGGAATGATTACAAACATTTGGGAGGGGGACTATGAGAGCAGTGGAATCTGAGTAGGCTTAAACACTTTGGGAGGAAAATAGACTGAGATCAAGGAAGAGGGGTTCCAGCTTGAAGGGACAGTATGAGCTAGCAGGGAGTGGGGATACCCTAGACAGGATGGACTCTAAGTCTCCTGAAGGCCAATAAGGGGAAATATGGTTGGAAAAATCAATTTAGCTTAGATTGTAGAGGGTCTTTGGGCCTGGCCTGGAAGTTTGATTTTTATCTTTGAATAACAGGGATCTATGGAATCTTACTGTCAGAGAAGAAAGATTATTGTAGCTGTGCATGGATTGAAAGGGGGAAGAGATGACAGCAAATGAGTTCTCCTTGGAGATTACTGCATTAGTTCAGATAGATAATGAGCCTCAGTTGATTACAAGGATAGTAGGTGCCTAGTGATTGAAAAGTGGAGAAGGCAATGGCACCCCACTCCAGTACTCTTGCCTGGAAAATCCATGGATGGAGGAGCCAGGTAGGCTGTAGTCCATGGGGTGGCTAAGAGTCGGATAAGACTGAGCAACTTCACTTTCACTCTTCACTTTCATGCATTGGAGAAGGAACCCACTCCAGTGTTCTTGCCTGGAGAATCCCATGGACAGAGGAGCCTGGTGGGCTGCCGCCTATGGGGTCGCACAGAGTTGGACATGACTGAAGTGACTTAGCAGCAGCAGTGATTGAAAAGAAGCTGAAATGGATAGAAAAGACATTTTGAGAGTATAATGAACTGGTCTTAACAGCTGATTGGATCTGGAAACAAGGAAACTTTATGAGAACTTCCCCTTAATCTGGGTGAGAGGATTTCATACCATGAACAGAATTAGGAACTATGGGAGGAGCAGTCTGTGGGTAAGGTAGCTTTGTCTTCTTAATTTTTCTAGAATTCCCTGTATGGTTTTGGGTAGGTGTTGGTCATAAGACACACGTCCCATGAGCTCTGGACATGGAACTGAAGCAAAGTCATCTATTTTATGTTCTGAAATTTGGTGCAGGATTCCAGGAACTGTGTCAGGATTCCAGCTTATATGTATCATCAACGATCTGCCAGCTCCTCTTGTTGATGTGGGGCCACACCTGGATGTGCTCCTCCTGCTGCTTCTGTCAGATCTCCTTCTGTAGCTTCTTCAAGATCTAGACCAAGTGCAAATGTAGCTCTGTGGGGGAGGACACTGACTTCTGCTGCAAATGGTCCATGGCATCAGTGAGAGACTGACGCAGGTTCTAGCTCATCCTGGTTATCCTTGTTCTTGACCATGCCAGTGTTCTTTTTCAACATCTAGCTGACACCTAGGACTTCAGGCTCAACACCAGGCACAGAAACCACAACACTGCAGACACTCGTCTCCAAGTTCCCACGTTTGTGAAAAGTCTAATCATCATACTACACCCTTCATTGTACTTACATTCATGGTGCTTCTGTGTCTCTGGTCGAACCCTAACTGATTCAATGGGTCAAGAGATATGAATCCATTCTCTTTATACATGTAGAACTTGAGATTAGTGGCATATTCAGGTGAAAACATATTTCTCAGACAGCTGGAATTATAGGTATGGGTTTTGAGAATGGGTCAGGACTAGAGAGAGAAATCAGACAGCCTTCCATATTGAGGTGATAATCAAAGTTGAACAGTGGATGCAGCCATGGAGACAGAGAGTGTAAACAGAGAAGAGATGGTGTCCATGAAAAGAACTTTGGACACTGCCAGAGGCAGGAACAAGAGACAGAGAAGTATCCTGAAATTAACAGAAGCCAAATGAGATCAAAAGACCACATTTGTAGAACCCAGAAGAAAAGGTCTCTAGAGCAAGTGGTTGTACAAAACTACAGCACAAAGGACAGGCATTCTCTTTTTTCTATGGATGAACTTCACATTATAGAGAAACACTGGATTTTGTTTAGTTGAAAGGTCTCATTTAACAGGAAAAGAACAGAGGCCCAGAAGAAAACTTTCTTGAGGTCATGAGCTTGTTTAGGGTGGAGCTAGAAAGAAAATCCAGTTCTCCTGCTTGAATTTTAATGATCTTGATACTATACTATTCTTCTTTCTCTTGTTTATGATGCTGTGAGAATCAATGAGACAACATGGAAAATATTGAGTCTCTGAGAACAGATTTAATGATAATGCTGACATAAAATTCAATGCTACCTTGTCTCTAAGGTGCATGAAGCACTTTACATAGATTATTCTTTCTCAAAACAATATCTACCACAGGAAGCTGGCCAACAGCTTAATTTTTCTTTTACAAACAGAGAACTGAGGCATGCTAAAGTAACTTTCTTTGTGCTATAACCACAATGGCCTTTGGAGTGAGGTGCACCTCAGATGCTCTTGACAATAGATTTCTTAGCATCACTAGTGTTTAAATGCTTAACAGTTATTTTTTGAAAGAACACTTCCCCACCCTGCCTCTCCACAATTACCACAACAGTGGAGTGGCCAGGGAAACCAGTTTCCTTGCCTTGAACTTTTAGTTCATAAGCAGTGTTCATATTCTTAAATAATGATACATCCCAGGAGAGTAGGTATGCAAAATAGGTTCCTGATGTAAGTGTTCTCAGGAATGTTCCTTCACTTTTGTGATCTACAGAAATGGGGACTAGGAATAAATCCTCAAGATAATTTCTTTACATTTTTTTCATCAGTATCTCCATCATATCCCCATGTAAATGCACTGGAATTTTGGCACAGCAGCAATTGATCAGACTGAGTTTTTGTCTCCAGGACAGCCATTTGGCTATTTGATTAAAATCTGCTCAGTCATCAGTGGTGAGTCAGACGGAGTGAAACAAGCAAAGAATGAAAATTAGAGATGTGAAGGGGGAGGCTGGAAATGAAAATGGATGGTGAGGGTTGGGTTACCACATGCACAAGGGTCAATCCATGTCTTCTAATAGGCTTTTATACTTAGGCTGCCAGAGTTTAAGATAAATAACACTGTTAAAGTTCCTACTATGTGCCAGGTACTTTGTTATACTCACCAGGTATGACATGCAAGACACAGGTTTTCCTTCCCTAGTTTCTCTCCGTAGGCCTATTATCTAATCATCTGTCTATCCACTTAGTGTGAACTTATCAAGATAGAGGGTGGTTTACAAAAATGCAAAAGTTTAGTAAGTAATATAAACTGAAGACCCCTCAGAAGGTGAATGTGTGAGGATAGCAAGGACTCCTTCTCAGCTCCCAGAACCTGAAAGCCTCCACAAAGGCCGGCCACCCCGTGGCTGCTGTTATGCATTTCCTTTCTCGCTTGCGGGAGGTTTACTGCTGTTCCCCTGTACACCTAGCACAGCCGTCCCTGCGGGTGTTGCTGGGAGGGGAGGATCGCAATCACCCCTGACGGGTCTCGTCCCTTCCTCTCTCTCCCATCCTTTGTATTTGCAGTTCAGACTGCCTTTTGTTATTCTTGCCAGTGGAGTTTTCAAAAGCAAGAATCTTGCTTCCTTTGGCCACTCGGAGCGCGTACAGTATATTTGATGTCTGGAACATCAAACAAATTCTTGTGCTCACAGTGCAGAAATAATCCCAGACAAAAGAAGACCATGGCCATGCGGAGAATACGAAAGAGATGGGGTTGGGAAATTACCAGTGGAGTCAAAGAAGAGGCTGTTTCACCAACTCTGTTCACTGGAGAGAAATAGGAAGCCGGAGGCAGTGAAGAATCTGCTCAGAGCCCTCTGCCCCCAGCTGCCCTGGGGTGGTGATCCTGCCAAGGAAGGCTGCCTGTTCTCCTCAATTTCTCCTGCATCCCTGACTGCATCAGCTTAATTCTTTGCAAGCAGGCTCTTGAACAAACTCCTACATTCCGAAACTTGGGCACAGCTATGTAATTGTATGTATAGGCACAGTTTGTAGGCACATGCATAGCTCCCCAGGAAAGAAACTGATCCTGGTCTAGATTTCTGCTGTAAAAAACTGGCTGCTCAGCATCTGGGAAACAGAGTTTGGTGTTCTTGGTCCCCTCCTTCACATGTACTGCTGGGCTCCCAGAAAAAGCCCAGGAATCGAGGGAATTCCTCTTTAGCATCTGGCTTTGGCCACCCTCTCCCACCCCCATCTGTGCCTCCTTCCCTCAGCAGCTGGTTCAGTGACACAGCCACAAGAGTTAAGGGGTGAATTAATTGAAGGAGGAGGGCGGAAAAGCCAAGGCAGGGAAAACCAGACAAATCAAAGGGGTTGATCTCCCCGGAGGCGGATTGTGGGACCGAGGCTTGCTCACAATAGCAGTTCAAGTTCACCTTGTGTGAAGGCAAAGAGGTGTTTTAATGGCTCTGTAGGAAGAGGGAAGACGAGAGAAAGAGGGATAGAAAATCAAAAGAGAGAGAGAGAGGTGCAAATCCAAATGTCGATGTGTAGACAGAGTGAGGAGAGCCTGCTGGCTGACAGGGTGATTTATTGGATTCTTCCAGTTAATCACTGCCGGCCTGTGGCCAAACGGATCTCCAGCAAAGCTGAAAGGCAGCCGAGGGAAACAGGCTTATAAGCATAAAGCCGCATAATGGTGTTCAATGAAGTGTGAGACTTTTAGTTCAGTCTCGCTGAGCCGGCCGCACCGCCGGAATGTCAAAGAGGGATTGTGGGTGGAAAAATTATGGATTTAAACTGCTAGCTGTAAATGAGGTCAATATGTCTGGTTCATAAACAGTCCGAGCCTATTCCAAGAATGCAGTGAGGGGGAAAATTAGCGTGAAGCCAACACTGTAGACAAACCTCATTGAGATATAATTGCAGCTATAAATACAAGCGAAAAGCTTACCGAGTGCAATAAAATACAGACACGCTTTTTTATTCTCCCTTCTTCTTCCTCCTTTGAATCTCTGCATTTGTTAAGGGCTGTGCATCCCTAATGCTCCCCTTCATCTCTCCCTCCCTCTCAGAGTGACACCCAGTGTTGCAATTAATTGAGTGTTCTTGATCTCCCATTCCATTTTATTTCGGTGAGATTGGAAAAAATCAAAAGAGCACATCTAAAGCATTTTCTTCCCTTTTGCTTTTCTATTTGAATCAGTTTGAAATGTGTGGGGGGAAAAAAACAGCGCTCATTTTTTACAAAGGGGGAGAAAATCCAAGTAAAAAGCCCTTTTAAACTAATACATCTGTTATATCATTTGAATCTCAATTTAATGAAAGGACATCAAAGGTGCCCAAAGGATCCTAGGGTGGGGATTTTTTTCAAGGGCTACCTGGTCTTGGCTCATGAAACATTGACTCAATATTTTTCCTCTCCTTTTTCTCCTCTTCCTTAAACTCCAAGGATTCTCATTACTGTATTTTGTACTCGAGCTCAAAGGACAGAAGATAGACATTAGCAAACTTGCTTCACCCAGTTTAAAAGCCGATACAGTAATAAATTGAAGTCTAATAGCTCTGGTCAGGCTGTCTTTGCCCCTAAACCAATTGATTTAAATGGCAGTAATTTGGCCAGTGAGGCTAGTCCTGTTTAAATTAAACCCATTAATATAATAGCACAAATCCTGAATGAAATCCATCTGCAGAAAAGGCTCTACTGGTCAGTAGTTTCATAACAGCCAGAGGATGTCCTGAAACACCAACAATCATACAAACAGAAATTAAAGATTACAGTCAGGACCCTGGAAGGCTCCTGACACAAGAGATGCTAAGGTGAGAGAGAGAGAGGGACAGAGAAAGAGAGGGGGTAGGATATGAACAAAATAGCACGGACACATATATTCAAAGCAAGTGAGAAACCGATCTGAAGTTTTTAAGGGAAATGACCTTGGTTATTAGTAACAGTGAAAGGTTAATTATATGAATAACAGCTAGTCAGGCTCTGTGGGAAATGCCTTCGACATCCTCTTCTTTTCCCCCCTCCTATCTCACTGAGGAAGCATTTTTCTTCTTTAAATGTTCTGCCTAGACCTCATGGCCCAAAGGACAAAAAAACTTTTGAAGGTGTATGTGTGCGTGTACTTCAGCATCCACTCCCATGACCTGCCACGTCCACATTTGGTTCAGTCAGTTTCCATCAAGGTGGTCCAGTGAGTGGGGTTTGGACTGGGGAATCAGGAATTGCAGCTGCCATTTTCATCACTGAGTCTGAATCAGTGTTTAAACCTGAGCAAATTGTCTGCCATCTGTTCAAAGGGAAGAGATGCTTCCTAAACAGACCAGAGAGAACCTGAGCTAAGGAGCTATGGAATTGTCAACATTTAAGTGTACCTGAAGGATGGCAGTGTTAAAAAAAAAAAAAAAATGCTACACATGTTTACAGGTGGCTGATGCAAGAAGTATAATTACTTTATGGGCACACTCCGAGTCCAAAATCTCAGAAGCCCGAAGGAAGGGGCAAGAATCTGACAGCAGGACTAGGAGTTAGGGATCAGGAGCTCCAGGTTCTAGTATGTCTCTGTCATTTATCAGATGTGCAGTCATAGGCAAGGACCTCAATCTGAGTTTGTGTCCTCACTAAAAAGCGGGGAGGAGATACTTGTTCTATATTCCTTACAGACAGTCACTGGAAGTAAATGAGTGTATAGAAAAGTACTTGGTAATGTAAAAGATATTAAATATATGAAGATTTAATAGTAGTTGTCATAGTGCCATTATTAGGTCTACTAATAAGGCAGCAACTTATAACTATACTAAATCATAAAGGAAGGCTGTATAGATTCATGCACTCTTTACTGGGTTCTTGCCATGTTTGGGACACAGTGGTAGGGTCTCTCAAATGTGCTATCTCCTTTCTCCTTATGTGAAGCAAATGTTACTATCCTTCATCTTATAGGTGAGGGAATTTAAGTTTAGAAAATTTGGGTAATTGTTCTATTAATCTGGATATGCTATTAATAATCAACAGCATAGAGCAATTACCCAAATTTTCTAAACTTAAATTCCCTCACCTATAAGATGAAGGATAGTAATATTTGCTTCACATAAGGAGTAAAGGAGATAGCACATTATCAACGGGGCTTCCCTGATAGCTCAGACAGTAAAGCGTCTGCCTGATAGGCTACAGTCCATGGGGTCACAAAGAGTTGGACACGACTTCACCTTCACTTTCATTAATAATCAACAGTGGAGGAACTTTCCTGGAGGTCCAGTGGCTGAGAGTTCATCTGCCACTGTAGGGAACACAGGTTTGACCCCTGGTCTGGGAGGACTCCACTTGCCCTGGGGCAACTGGGCACGTGCACTGCAATACTGAAGAGTGCACACCCTAGAGCCCATGCTCTGCAACAAGAGAAGCCACTGCAATGAGAAGCCCACACACCGCAACTAGAGAAAGCCTGCACACAGCAACAAAGACCCAGAGCAGGCAAAAATAAATTCATTAATCAATTAAATTTAAAAAATCAATAGTGCAAACTGAATTTGAATCCAATTCTTCTACATTCAGTTATAATGTTCTTTGAGGATATACAGTGTTCCCTCCATCAGAACACGGCCCTATTTCTTTACTCAAATATTTGTGCTTAAGGTATAACCTTAAATGTACATGAAAGTCACAAGTATATTTATTTGTTTTTTAATAGTGCTGTTCAGGGCCCACCCCAGAGTTTCTGATTGTGCGTTAGGCCCAGGGTGAGAATCCTGGTTTAGCCTATCGAGAGAGAGAAAGAATTATAATGAATATCCCGCTGCTCCTTCCAAACTTTGTGTGTTGTTCTGCATAATTAAGACACACAGGCGGAGTTTACAAAACTGGAAAGTGAAGGTTTCTTTGACTGCTTCCATAACTCAGTCCTTAAACAGCAAAACAGCAGGATGACTCTAGTCTTCCCTGCAAATGCCTGCCTTCCTTAGGCACTGCTCAGTGAAGAAGACAATACTGCTTTTCCTCCTAATCTGGATAACATGAGACTCTAGCACAAAGCATTAGGGCCCCCCCTCTGAGTGACAGACTGTCACAGCCACCTAATGCAGGTGGTGCTTTACTAGTGGTGACGGGTGGGGCACCCAACCCGGGAGAGGCCAGAAGCAAAAGGAGGAGCACACCGATTTCCACATCAAGCTGCCATGTGGGGACATTTCTTTACTGCCTCTTCTTCCACAGTATGATAAACACAGTTCTTGTCTTACCTGGTCAGCATTACAGATCTCCCAGTGTTATTATGCAGAATCAATCCTTCCCTGAGAAATATCAGTCAAAGAACACGAGTTATCTAAATGGCTGATCCCTCAGAATAAAGTACACATCACAGAGGTTCTAGGAGGTGGGTGGAATACATATTTTAAATTCATATTTCACTGGTAATGAAATAGAA
The DNA here is from genome assembly GCF_032452875.1 of Bos javanicus. Lineage (NCBI taxonomy): Eukaryota > Metazoa > Chordata > Mammalia > Artiodactyla > Bovidae > Bos > Bos javanicus. The sequence continues at coordinate 55,803,213 of NC_083875.1, read as the reverse complement.
GATGATGTGATACCCATTCACAGGGCTAAAATACACCATGGATTATAGATGGGACATGCTCATTACCAAACAAGTATTTATTGAGTACTTACTATATGCCAGGCAATGTTCTCAGTCTGGGGAAATCCACTCTTTTTGAACTCTCTTTTGTGGGAGAAAGGACAGATTATAAGGCAACAACTAACAAACATATAATATGAAAATGGTGAAAACTGCTCTGAAGACAACTAAGGAGAGTCTGGAGATAGAAGATGATGATACAGGATGGATAGCGTATCCTTTCTGATGGGGTGGCATTTGAACAGACTTGATGGAGTGAGGGAGGTAGCTGAGAGAATAGACTTTTAAGCAGAAGGCTCAGTAAGTACAAAATCTCTGAGGCATGATTGGGCTTGTCTGTTTGGAGGGTTTCAAATTAAGTTTCTTAATCCAAGTCCTGTATTCTTTTAGTTATTTAGTACGGTCAATGTGGATGTGTCATACATCCTGGTACATATTTTTTTTTTCCCTGTCATCTCAATCTGTGTCCATAATCCAAGTATGTAAGCGGATCTTCTAAGGGGAGAGACAGAGAAATGCACTTCCTTCTCCCTACTCCTGAAGATTCCATGGGAAGGAAAAAAGACGGTGGAAACAGCTCACATGTCCTGGAATGGCCATGGTTCAGTAGGGAAAGGAGCCATTTCACTCCTGCCTGCCTTCTTTTCTACCCCTAGTAACATGCAGCTCATTATAAAGCCAGAAGATTTTGCTTCTTTTTATGAGCTTTTCTCATGGGTAGATTGGTTTGCTATGGAGCCAGGACAGCGGTTCAAAAGCCACTGAGAGACTTAGTTCACAGCCAAGACTTGGTCACTGCCAAGATCTGGGCTCTGCCATTTGAAGAGTCATGGAAATGTCATCTAAATAGCACTGGAAATATAGAAAGTTTCACAATGCTTCTGGGACAGTTCCCACTGCCCACAAACTGCCATCTCCATTAGAGAAACCTTCTTATTTTAGGAACCATTGCCCTACTCTCTTTTTTAACTTCCCAACCTCAGCCACCATTTAAGCCAAAATGCTAAGCCAAACATTAGGGAATGCAGAGCTTGTGGGATGACTAAGAAACTGCAAAGATGTAGTTGGATTATGGGCCAACTTTTCATTTGCAATTAACAGAACTATAGACATATTCTTACGCCTGCTATTGAATCTTTTTTAAGAAGTCTGTATGCTCCACCTTCAACATCTAACATTAGGATTATAATCAACAGTTATGAATCCTCATGCGAAGAGTTGACTCATTGGAAAAGACTCTGACACTGAGAGGGATTGGGGGCAGGAGGAGAAGGGGATGACAGAGGAAGAGATGGCTGGATGGCATCACCGACTCGATGGACGTGAGTTTGAGTGAACTCCGGTAGTTGGTGATGGACAGGGAGGCCTGGCATGCTGCAATTCATGGGGTCACAAAGAGTCGGACACAACTGAGGGACTGAACTGAACTGAACTGATGAATGTTTGCTTGGAAAATCAAGCCTTCCAGTAAATATGAGCCTACATATGCCTACCAAGAAATGACAGTTTCAGATGCTGTGCTCCATTTGCTATTGCACAGGAGTCGTGAAATATAATCTACAGGTTTTCGTCTTAAAGGACATACAGATACGTTGTCCTATCACCCAGGAGCTTTTTACTGGCTTGCAAAGGCTTGAAAAATTGTTTCTTTTACAGCATCTAATATTAAAGAACTTGTTTGTTTAAGAAAAGTCATCCTAAGCAGACCAACTATAACCTGCTTCACAGATTTTGGTTGTTTAAAGCTCTGCATCTCCTGGACTCAGCCTTCCTGAGAAATTGATGAAGAAGAAATTGATCAGGAAAGAGTGTTCCTAGATTTGCAAACCTCTGCCTTCGCCTGTTCTTACACTCCACAACTTTGGCCGCCACTGAAGCCAATAGCCCCATGGCACACAGCCAGATTTCACCTTTTCCCTTCCCTTCAGTTCCTCAGCGGTATATTTGTTTTATTCTACCGCAGGTACAGAAGGTGGCTCTATTTCATTCCCAGTTCAGAGTGTATTCTCATGATTTGTGCCTGTGTCTCCTTGTTCTCTTTCTTCCTTTCCTCTTACCCACAACCTACACACCTCCTCTTCCCCCTCATTAGGCAATTCATCTCATGTTTATCAGATGAATGCACATGTTGTTTTTTTTTGTAAGAGATGTACTGTTTTCTGCACATTGTTAAATTTATGTAAATAACGTCTGTTGTATCACAACCTATTGTTCTTTTTAACTCAGCACCGTGTTTTTAAATTAATATTTTAATAATTATTTTATAATAACTATTTTTTTCTAGCACTTTCAGGTCACAGAAAAATTGAGTGGAAAGTGAAGTTCCTGTTTTCTCCTGCTCCATCTCCCTCCCCCTGTGCTTACAGATTCCTCTATTATTAACTCCCATCAGCGTGGTGCACTTTTTGTAATTGGTAAGTCAATATCAATACATTATTATTGACTAAAGCCAATAGTTTACATTAAGGTTCACTCTTGGAGTTGTACGTTCTATGGGTTTTGACAAATATATAATAACATATATTCATCATTATTCGTAGTTATCATACAGAGTAGTTTCACTCCTGTGCTCTTCCTGTCATCCCTCAGCTCCACAGCCCCCTAGACCCCTGCAAACCACTGATCGTTTTACTGTCTTCATAGATTTACCTTTCCAGACTGTCATATACTTGAATCACACAGCCTTTTCAGATTGACTCCTTTCACTGTCATATGCATTGAAGTTTCCTCCATGTCTTTTGTGGCTTGATGTCCCATTTCTTTTGAACACTGAATAATATTTCATTGCGTGCATGTACCACCATTTGTTTATCCCTTCTCCTATTTGAGGATATCAGTTGCTTTCAAGTTTTGGCAAATATGAATAAAATGCATGTTTTATGTGGAGGATTTTGTGTGGACCTTGTATTTTTAAGGTCCATCCTCGTTGTTATTGTACAGGCATAAATGTAGCTGTCTGATGCTCCAGAGTGCTCTCCTGTGTATGCCCACCACATTGCATTATCCTCTTTTCCAATGATGGGCATCCATCTTGCTTCCTCTATCACCATGAATGAAATGCTGTGATCATTCCCATGTCTCCTTATGGCTCTGTGTAAGAATTCAGTTGGGAGCAGAATGTACACCTGGGTATGCATAGACTTAATTTAACTAGGCAATATCAACTTGTTCTCCAGAAGAAAGAACTTTCAAACCCAACTTTCAAGACCTATACAACTTCACCAATACTTGCATTGGTCACCTAGAAAGCAAAGATCAGGAGATAATTCAGAGTCATTTATCTGATGACTAAGTTTGAACTCATTAACTTTTTGCACTCCCTCTTCCCTAAATGGCACATTTATGTCCCTTTAAGTTCTATCTTCTCTCCGGACAAAGGGTCCTTGTGACCATTAGGTGAGTCTGTGCTCTCTGGAATACCTCACATTCTGGGACAGGGTAACAAACTCTCAGCAATTCCTTTTCTCCCACCACACAGTGAAGCTTTTCACATTTTCCCAGTTCCTAACTACTCCATGGCAAGAAGATGAATGCTAACTGTGCCCTAACATGACAGACCCAAGTTACTCAAATTCTGGGGTTGTAAAAACACACAGGGACAGTATACAGGGTTTTGTACATTTTAGCATCAGTTTTATAGAAAAAGGGCTTATCGTGGTTGGTAAGATAAAAATCTGTACTGAATTCTCATTAATTAGAAATGACAAGCTCAGCAAGAGTTTCAAGAAGAATCCAAGTTGCCAATGGATTATGTATAAGTGCCTTTGTTGAATGAAAAACTGAAACCTATTACATTGCACATCATCACGTGTAATATTCATGCCTTGTTTGAGGGGCTTGTTTGCAGAGTAAATACACTTTTAGTTTTACCTAGCTGCTTAGTTATTAATATGGCTGAAGGAAAAAAAAAAGAATTTTGCAGCTGGTTTTTACTACTCACGATTCAGTTAAAAACTATATTAATTTAGTGAGATTATACCTGCCATTCATTGACACTGTGATATTTGTTGTGTGTACTTTTTACTCTAAGGATCTCTTTTCCCTGAAGACTTTCTATTTTGAAAATGGGAATTCAAGTATTCTAAACTTAGTGCTTTAGTCTCCCATTTAATAGTCAATAGCTGCTTGTTTCTTCTTTTCTCCCTAACCTAATGGTTAATTTCTGAGGTGTTTCTGGCATAAACTAATGGAAGGATCACTTCGTATTTTTAAAGAGAGGCAAAGGGGAATTTAAAATTGTTTTCTTACATTGAATCAAAAGTTTTTACCTGGGAGGAAGAGATGTAATACTGTGGTATAAAGCAGTCTTTTTGTATAAAATGATCGTTGATTTTTTTTTTTATATAATTTCAGAGAATAAAAGTCTACTCTGTGTAATTGTGATCTCTATTTAATGTCTTTTTAATGTCATTTTAATGTCTTCTAGTTTCTGGTAGCTTCCAAGCTCCCTACAATTTGTACTATACTCTGAATGTGTTGTTCTCATTCTGCACAAGTTTCCTCCTGGCCAAAAATTTGACCAAGGGGTGGGGTCACTTATTAGGAAATCTAAAATGTACATTAAGCAAACAAATGAGTGAATGTGGTAAAAATTTAAGGCTTGATTATCTCACCCTAGGAAGATCTGAATTTTAATAGAAGTATATTGAAAAGTTAAAACAAACAAACCTTGAAAATCTAAAGCCACTAGCTTTTAAAAAAGGATTTGGGGGTGACTAGAGGTTAACAGAGATCTTTTGAGTAAGAGGAATTAGTTAGACACCATCAAATGACACTTCATAGGCAACTATCAGAGCTACTCACTCATAATTCAACTTTATTTCTACTCAGAAAAGTCATTAGGGCCCACTATGTCTGGGTTTGGCCTGAGATGAATACATAAATACCCATTCTCACAGTTTAATAAGAAAAACAGACAACATTGACATAATACGATATAATTTGACAGGTGTTGTTCTTGAAGGGTGTATAGTGAAGCCAGAGGTAGAAAATAACTATACCTAGGAAAATCCAGGGGCTTCCTGGAGGAAGTTGTATTTGAATTGCATTCTCTAGGTCTAAGAGAATGAGAAGGCACACAGTAAGTGGCTAGTAATAAAAAGGATGGGAGACTAAAATATCATGGCCCACTCTCAGTATTATATGTGACCAATAGAGACAGAAATGACCTGTAAAAGTTCTCAAGGCCACATGCTTTGGAACACCTTCCTAAAACAGGTAAAAGATGTGATGGGGACATACCATTCAACCACAATTACTCCTCTTACATTCATATCACCTTTTTCAAAGGCAGCTTTTCTCTTTTCATTCTTAGGTTGCTTGGGTACATGTCTGTGTTGTGACAATCAAGGTTGATTGTCTTGGATTAGTTATACTGTTGAGCTTAATTTTCCTTTTGAGCTGTTAACCATTTCAAATGTGCTTGAGTCTGTGATTAGTTTTGCTGAGGAGATTTTTCTGTTTGGGAACGTGGGTAGCTTTTCAACCTTGCTTTTCTGGCAGCATTCTGCAGATTTAATAACTCTGGTTATAGGAAATTTGGAAAGACAAAGAGATGTTAAACCAATATTATGTTAGTATTTATTACCACTGAGCATATTCTGAGCAATGAAGGAGAAATGGCTTCTACCTACGAGGTCAGAGTTAACAAAAAAATGACCAGATTGTTTAATTATGAAGCCTGACTGTCCTCCTTCTGCACCCTGCTCCCCCCACCCCACCCAACCTTAATCTTCTCTAAGGCAATAAGGCAGCTGATAGGGAAAAGCTGATCTCTGCCTTCTGTGTCTTATCTGAGATGGCAGTACCATTCCATCATTCTCTTGAATAAATGAATAGTGCATGTAAAATATTTGTTGACATTTCCATAGCAAAGGTGAGAGTTCCAATTACTGGGTTCTAAAAAAGGGATTTGGGCAGGGGCACAATGGATTTCTGTTATTTACTGCAAGGATGGCGATGTGCATTTGAAAAGAATCATAAGAAAATACTAAGACAGAGGGGAAGTATTTAAGCATGGTAGCCAGCAAAGCTGCTTCCTAGTCTTGGGTGGAAAACTGGCTTTTGAGCATGAACCTCCTAAGACCTCAGTTTTCTTATCTCTAAAATGAAAGTGGACCAGATGACTGCCCAGACCCTTTCCCCTTTTTTGAAGCCTCACATGACAGTTTGATGTGAACTAGGTTGTGCAATTCAATTTTTTTGAGAATGTGGGCAGAATTCTCATCAGTGATATTATCATTTACCCAGAATATCTCTTCTTGCAATTTGGCTAACAAAAGGCTGATGTTTAGTTTTTGCAAGAGGGTGTGTGGTACAACATTGCAGCTAACATCAAGAGAGATCATTACTTTCCATTTTGCACACAGGTTTGGCTACATGATACAGTTCTGGCCAAAGGATCTTAAGAAGCTGGGAGCTCTAAGAAAACTTCTGCTTCTCTTGATAAAATTAATGATCATTCTCCTTCTTGATTTGAATAAGGATGGGAACTTCAGTACCCATACTGTGGTTATGAGGTCAAACTATATTTTAGCAGCAATAAATGATACACCAAGTAGCCCATATCTCAAGAACTATTATGTAAATAAACCCCTCCCTATTTGTTCAGGCCACAGTAGGGTCCATTCTATCATTTGCAACACTGTCCTTTTCTTTCAGGCTTCACAAGCCAAAGTATGTGATCCTAGTAAGCTGAAATTGGCCTCTTCAGAATGAAGATGTCCGTTTAAAATGTTAAATGTTTAGATTCTCATCCTGCTTGCTCTATGAGCTTTAAAGTAGCTATTCTGTTAAATATATATGGAAAAAGTCAGAATATTTCCAGGCATCTACACTGGACCCCCATGGATTGTACGGCCAAGGTCAACTTAAAGCACCGGTTGTTATAAAGATGTCAGGGCAAAACATGAATAAAAAAGTTATCTTGACAGAGTTTCAGTTCTCTCTTTCCTACCATTACCCTTTGGAGTTCTTATTTTCCCATAGGAAAATAAGTACTCTAAATCATAACAAAATACTAGATATAGATCTTCCCAACCCTGGAATCAAACTGGTATATCCTGCATTGCAGGTAGATTCTTTACCAGCTGAGTTACAAGGGAAGCTCATTCAATAATTACCCTCCAGGAAATGCTTAATCCGTAAGAGTATATAGATCTAATTGTGGATTCACAGGCATCTGCAAAGGAAGGTATTCATTTTGTTTGGTTTTTGTTGTTGTTGTTGTTTGTCTGTTTGTTTTAACGGCTAAAGAAGAGTTTTAAGATCTTTTAAAATAATGTCTTGTGAGTGAAAACTCACCCTACCTCTACATAAGGCCAGCTGGCATCTCTAGTATGAGCTGATAAAGACCTGTTTTATTCTCACTGAGAGAGGAAAAATTGAGGATGCAGAACTAGAGATAACCCCAAATCGTTTGTACTTGCTTTTTGGAAGCAGTTAAGAATATTCACTCTGAGATTTCCCTGGCAGTCCAGTGCTTAAGAATCCTCCTGCCAATGCAAGAGACATGGGTTCGATCCTTGGGCCAGGAAGACTCCATATGCCGTGAAGCAACTAAGCCCATTTGCCACAACTACTGAGCCCATGAGCCCCAACTACTGAAGCCCATGTGCCTAGAGACTGTATTCTACACCAAGAAAAGCCACTGCAATGAGAAGCTTGTGTACTGCATCTAGAGAGTAGCTCCTGCTCACTGCAACTAAAGAAAACCTGGGGACAGCAACAAAGACCCAGTGCAGCCAAAGGTTAATTAATTAATTTTTAAAAAGACATTTCAATACATATCTATACACATGGTGTACACACACACACATATTCTACACTAAGTTGCCCATACATTTTTTTCAGTTTACTTTTAACACAGAGACACTGTTGTATGGAAGATGGCACGAGAGAGGACTGATAACTACTTCTTCACTATAATAAAAATGCGGCAGGAAATAGTTTCACATCAAAGAAGTAAGCATACAAGGCTTCACCTGCATAGGAAGCTATGGTTCATTGCCTCACGTTTCATCACAGCCCTTGCTAGGTTGACAGAAAGCCATACCCGGGGTCTAGTAGTGCAGTGAGGAACACACTGCTCCTGCTTCAAAGCACTCCATGGCTGAGATATGCATCCTGGCTCTCCCATGGGCACTGCCACTCACATGGAAACCCCTGATATATGGGCTATCAATACTCAATGTGTTTACAGAGAGATCCCCAACTGGGCTCTCCTGCTGGAAGAAATACTGGTTATGGTAGACCACACAGTACATTTCAATTAAAGCAGAAAGGAGTTATTACTTCATAGAGTGTGATGAGAAGTAGAAGATGTATATTGAATGTAGCATGTGAAGACAAAAGTCTTGGTAATATTATTAGATGGTAGCTTTCTGGGCTTGTAACTTGAAACAGGTCATACTGAGTTCCTCCTCAACATTTTATTCCAAATCTGGGGGAAACCTGGGGAAAATAATTGGCTGCTTTGTCAGGACAAAATAAAGAAGGACATGGACGGACCTAGAGTCTGTCATACAGAGTGAAGTCAGAGAAAAACAAATATTGTATATTAATACATAACCATGGAAGATAGAAAAACAGTACAGATGAAGCTATTTGCAAAACAGAAATAGAGAAATAGACATAGAGAATGGACATATGGATACCAGGGTGGGAAGGAGTGGGTGGGATGAATTGGGAGACAGGGATTGACATTGTAAATATATATACTACTATCCATAAAATAGATATCTAACGGGAACCTACTGTACAGCCCAGGGAACTCTACCTAATGCTCTGTGGGGACCTAAATGGAAAGGAAATCCAAAAAAGAAAGGATATGTGTACATGTATGGCTAATTCACTTTGCTGTCAGTAGAAAATAACACAGCACTGCAAAGCAATTTTTGTTGATAAGTTGCTAAGTCATGTCTGACTCTTTTGAGATCTCATGGACTATAGCCTGCCAGGCTCCTCTGTCCCCTGGATTTCCCAGACAAGAATACTGGAATGGGTTGTCATTTCCTTTTCCAGGAATCTCCCCAACCCAGGAATTGAAACCGCATCTCCTACATTGGCAGTTGGGTTCTTTATCACTGAGCCACCAGGGAAGCCCCCAAAGCAACTATATTTCAAAAATTTTGAAAGAAAGAAATATGAACTTGAAGAGGTAATGTGTACAGATTAGAGGGGCAAGGTAAAAAGAGAACAGATCACTTGTTTTGCCTTGGTGATATTCCAGGTAGAGTGGTGGTTGTTATGAATGAATGTTATGGCCATTTTTAAGTGCATGGTTTCTGTCATAAACTATTTCAAAATCACCTCTTGAATTGAACTCAGGAAGGAGACTCTCCAAGTAGGGAATGGGTGCTTAATTAGACCCTGGGTTGCAATTGTCCCTTTGAGAGTTTCTAAGGCTGTGTGATTCCTGCTGTCATCATCATGCTCACTGCCAGGGGTTCATGGCTCCTCTTTCAGATTCTACTCTAGCATAAACCTAAACCCTCTTTTTGTTTTCCCTCAACATGGTTAACATTTTCAAGAGAAACTTCACTAAAAGAGACAAAAATAACGATAGAATCAAAGGCTATAGCAACAGAAAAATCCATGTTAAAAAATGTAGACAATACAAGGTGTTTTTCCTTACAAATGTAATACTATTGATACACCATGACCTTCAAAGTGTTGAAATTACTATATTGGCCTTGGTTTCTTGATCGCTTGATTCCTGACCCCCACTGGTTATGTAAATCTTTAGTTTTTACTATTTGAACAGTTCCCTAGACCACTCCAAGTATAGAGGTGGGTGGGGGGGGGGAATTCTTGTCCTTTACCCATCTGGGGCTATTTGGCTGGGGCACTGTAAATTAGACCGGCAAAAGGCAGGTTAACAAGAGAAAAACAAACACAAGTCTATTAATAAGCACATTGTGCATACACCCGAGGGCACCCAGCAATGAAAAACCAAAAGAGGTGATCGGAACTTGGGCTTATATACTGTCAGGCTAAACAAAGAAAAAAAGGTATTTGGGGCTTCTGGGGAGAAAGTTATGAGAAGGTACTTTCATTGGTAACGGATGAAATGTCAATTTGGTTACACTGATGCATTAATACCAACTGATGGAAAATAAATGACAATGTCTTGACCATATCATATACATATAATCTTGTTAGATTCTGATCTACTGTCTTGAGACATATTTCATCCAAGAAGCTCAGATCATCAAAGAAAATGTAATTAAAAATTAATTCAAATATTTTCCTTGTCTTTTCTTAAAAACAGTGAAGGACATGTGTAGCTCACAACATTTCAGCATTTCTATTTTTTTTCTCTCTCTCTTTTAATAATTTCCTTCTTAGCACTCTTGATTGATTTACTTGCAAACTCCTTACAAAAATCTTGGCCTCCTCCCCACAAAAAAGCTTTCATCTAACCCAAGTCAGTGCATCCCTTCTTTTTCTGTCTCTTTCTTTTATTCCCGGCCTCATCTCTCCCTTCTTTTATTCTATTCATCTCCCATCTTTTATTCTGCATTACAAAGGCCTGAATTACTACCCTGGGGAGGCTGGCAATGAATCTTCCTCAGCAAGCTGGGGGAGGAGGGGGAAAAAACTGAGAAAGTAAAGCCAGAATCTTTTTTACTGAGCAGGGGAAAGTTTGCAAATTCTCTTGCTAGAATTTTTTGTTCTTCTACACTTAGAATAGGATTATATACTGTTGGACTGGGATATTTATCATGTCTAGGCACCTTTAAAGAGGAAAATGGACAGATCTCCTTCTTCAGCCGGAAAAGGCAATGGCACCCCACTCCAGTAGTCTTGCCTGGAAAATCCCATGGACGGAAGAGCCTGGTAGGCTGCAGTCCATGGGGTTGCGAAGAGTCAGACACGACTGAGCGACTTCACTTTCACTTTCACTTTCACGCATTGGAGAAGGAAATGGCAACCCACTCCAGTGTTCTTGCTTGGAGAATCCCAGGGACGGGGAGCCTGGTGGGCTGCCGTCTCAGGGGTCGCACAGAGTCGGACACGACTGAAGCGACTTAGCAGCAGCAGCAGCAGCCTTCTTCAGCCCTTTTCTATTGACTATCACTGTTTCTGGGCTTCACAGGGGACTCTGGTGGTAAAGAACCTGCCTACCAATGAAGGAGACATAAGAGATGTAGGTTCGATCTTTGGGTCGGAAAGATGCCCTGGAGGAGAGCATGACAACCCACTCTAGTATTGTTGCCGGGAGAATCCCACAGACAGAAGCACTGGCGAGCTACAGTCCATAGGATTGACTGAAGTGACTTAGAACACATACATGCACACATCCCTCTTTCTATGTGCAGTCCTTCATTTAGAACACTGGGGCTAGGTCCATTTCTGATCATGGGATGATTTATTTTTATTTTTGTGTTTGTATAGCAAAACTGTGGCCCTGACATTAGGACTCATATCAATCAAAAACCTTGAAAGTATCAAGAGCAATCTTGATTTTTTTTCAACTCCATCAAATCTCTTTTTCTCCATTATGAAAGAGAAAACTTCTTGTTGCCAATATTTTTTGCAATGGTATGCTTATCCTCCTAGGTATAGTTAACGTTGACCTCAGATATGTGAATTTTACTTTAACGTGGCTTTTAAGAAAATAATATAGAGCTCAAAATAGTAAAAGCACTTTTGAAATAGTTGCGGGAATTGAGAAGATATAATATTGGGAAGGTTGGAAGTAAATTCTTTTTTGAAATTTTCAATATACTTCTGGATTGGCAGTCCCCCCTCCCCCGCTTGACAAGAAACTCTATGGTTTGCAGGAACACAGTGGTTTAATAAAATTGGCCTTCTTCCTTCTACTAAAAGTTTACCTGCGAGAGCCCCGAACATAATAAAATCAGATTATGAAGGCAATCATATTTACTTGTAATAAATCAAATCTTGCAGACATCAGTTAAGTCTCCCTACTGCACTGGGACAATATCATGCGTGCATACATCAATACCTGAGGTGTCAGAAATATATTTCATAAGTTCAGAAAAATTGCACATACACTCCCAGCACCATTATGAGCAGTGAATTTGTAATGTGAACATTATGATGTATAAAGTGGCTTTGTTCCTACATTTAATAAGCACCGCATGTCAAGCCCACAAACATAACGGAATTTGCTGGTGATTTCTTACCATTAAATGTAGGTTATTGTTTTCAGAAAAAAAAAAAGAACTTTTTCATGCTTTGCTAACATTATCCATTTCTAAGCACACACAGTCTCCTTCAACAAAGTAGCCACCTCTTTAAATCAGTAAATAAAACCAGATCTACCACTGTGACATTAAATTAGGTTGGACTGAAATAACCATTGGCCAACATCTTTGTCTAGAATTAGCGGCTATGAAAATCTATGCTATTCCTTTTCCAAGACATCTTTTAAAATTACAGTAGTCCAAAAAGGCACTGTCTTCTGTAGAAAGGCCTCAATACAATATAGCATTTTCAGGATGGATTCATTGAAACTTTATGACTCTTGCCTCCAACCTAATGCTTCAAATTATTAGCTTATCTATAAAGGGTTATAAAATGGAGTTTGAAGGGTTAGTACATCTTACATTGGTGATTTGAGACAGGTAAAAATAAATTTTATAGATTTATTTTGAGTGTACAAGAAACTGGCGATTTATCTTTTCTTTCTTAAAAAATATTTCTCATTAAATGATGTTTTTGAGGTCTTACTGCTTTAGTATATTAGCATGTATTCTTTTAGTGGAAGGAGAATAGTTTGAAAAGTTTGAATGACTAGAAAAGGCAGCAGTAAATTTGATCAGTCTAGGGGAATTGATGCTAGATGCAGGAGACAAAGTGCATTTCAGACCCGATGATGCTGGAAACGTGAGTCCTACTGGGCCATAGTGAAATCTACCAGACAAGTTCATTGCATTATACTTGTCTCAAGCACTAACATCTGGAAAACTTTCACAGATTCCCCATGAGCTACCTTTTCATTCTTTTCTACTCTGTTCCATATCTTCCCATCTATTTTCTGTCCTTTTCCAGTTCTTTCTCTTCCATTCCACTTCATTAGTATTAGAGTAAATCCCATGTGCCTTGATTGTTTCATGCATTTGATAAGTTGAAATCTTGGATGAAGTCTCTACTTCACGGGGTTTATGAGATGAGGAGATAAGACAGGGACAGCACACAAGTTCAGATCACAAGAGTGCTGACTGACAGCTGATGGGATTGATGAAAGCAGAGAAAGACAGTCCTGAACTGAGTGCTAGGTTGGAGTGGGGATTGTGAACAGGGGATGGTTTTACATTTCTGAAGACTACAGAAAGAAGGATGAATGGCCTGGAAACATACTTTCCACTTTCTGGGAAGAAGGAAATTTATTACTGTTTAATTTTGCTTTTTAAATTCTGCCCAAAGAAATTTCAAGAACCTCTGTAGAAAAGTTCAGTATATTGTCAAAGAGGATTTTCAAATGCAACGTTACCCCCTTTTTGATGCCTTAGAAATAAGCATTTCCATTTACAACTGTTCTCAAAGATGCTACTTGAAAAACCACCCACTCTGGGTCTGAACTGATTGGTATTTAAAGAATCCTATGGCTTATTGTTCATAATGCTTAGATCAGGTACACATAGTAGAAATGCAAAGTTCACCACTGCAGGGAATTTAAAACACCCATTTTATTGTTCTCAAAGTTAAGGGGAAAAAAAAAAAAAACAGAATGGAAGGAAGAGAAGAAGCAGACAGAAGAAGAGGAGGAAAATATACAAATCAACATTGCTTTAACATGTACTACATGCCTGGCTCTGGGCCAAGTTCCTTTCATACATTTCTTCATTTCAACCACACTGTGACCCTTCGAGGGAACTGTTAAGTTTATCCCTATAGTTATGGACCAGGAATCCAATAGGCAGAGAGATTAAGACATGCTAAGGGGCAGGATTGTGTTTGAAACTTGAGTCCCTCTGTTCCAAAGCCTGTGGGATTATCCTTTGTATTTACTTCCTTGCTAATAAGACTATCAAGAAGAGCAATTGACTTTGGTTGTTTGTTTCCAAATTCACCTAATACAACTGAACAAAACCTTAAGAACATCAGCCTTAAGGCTTGAAGGGCTTCAGATCTTTTATTTCTTGCTATACAGTTGATGGCACAAAAGCAAATTAAACTATTACCGGCTGAAACTTTTTGAGTTACTGATATATATGTATTTTTATTAGTAGTAAAGATGAAAACCTCATTAGGAGATAAAATGCCTTTCCCATGTCTGAATTAGGGGTGGGGAGGGGTATGGCATACAAGCTTGAGAATAGCTTGTTTTCTTAATTATCTTCATTCGGATAATCAAATATCCAATATTTGTATGTAAAGTCTTTAGTGTGGTGGCTTCCTTATGTGAGAACTTGGCTAGTGAAGTGAAGTCACTCAGTAGTGTCCGACTCTTTGCGACTCTATGGACTGTAGCCCACCAGGCTCCTCCATCCATGGGATTTTCTAGGCAAGAATACTGGAGTGGGTTGCCATTTCCTTCTCCAGGGGATCTTCCCCTAAACTTGGCTAAATGAACTACAAAATTTCCAGAATTTCCTATCTTGTAGGGTTTTGGCCAAGGTAGGCCATCAGAGAGATTCTTGTATGAGATTTGGTGGGCAGAAGCAAAGCCACAGCTATTTTGTAACTCACACATTCTTGTTTAGTTGAGTAAACTCACTTTATTGGTGTGGTGTAGCAGGCAGGTTCTACCAGGTGAGGATTTTGCTCCATGATGAAGCATACCATCTTTTCCTGCAGGATTTCCACACCATCAAAGTCAGAGTCAATGAGAAACGGCATGGTTTTAGACCAACTCTGTGGGTTCCAGCTCATGCTTGTGGGTCCCATTTGTCCTTGCTCCACCCTACTCTTATGGGTTGAATTGTATGCCTCCCAAGACGGAGAAGTTAAAGTCCTTATCCTGAATACCTCACATTGTGACGCTAATTGAAAAAGGGGTCTTTGCAGAGATAATCAAGCGAAAGGGACATGACTATGGTAAACCCTAACCTCATAGGACTGGCGTGCTTATACAGAGGAGGGGTTTGGACACGGAGACACACAGGGAGAACATTGTGTAAAGGTGGAGGGTTGAAGTGATACATCTATTGAGCTGGCCAACAAGCTTCTCGGCCAACCCAATATAAGCCAAGGGATGCCAAAGATCACTATACCAACTCCCAGAAACCTCTGAAAAGGAATCAAACATGCCAACAGCTTGATTTCAGATTTCTAGCCTCTAGAACCATGGGCCGATAACATTTTTATTTTAAGCCACCTACTTTGTGCTACTTTATTATGGCAGCCCTGTAGACCTCAAGCTGTGGTATCAGAAGAAAGGAAAATTGCCTTACAGAGGCATAATCAGTTGCCACAGTTGTTTAAGATCTAGTCCCGGCTACAAATCCCTGCTTCTCTGATTGAACTCTAACTGATAGGCAGAAAAGAAATTAGTTTAAAAAGGACCACAAAGCTCCAAGCACAGTTGCACAGTAGGTAATTTAGAAACAACAAGAAGAGGGATGCCCCTATGATGTTAATGAACAGAATAAACCGGAATCTTAATCAGTGCAAAGTTTACAGCTTATAACAAAAGTTCTGTTCTTCAAACACAGGCTGTGCTATTAAATTTATTAGTTTATTGATGTTACTAAACACATTATTGACAGCTGCCTGTATTTTCACTGTTTAAGAGAAATAATTTTTTATTTTTTACAAGTCACCAAACAAGCCTTGAAAATTTTATGCTCTTAAAAGAAGTCAAATACAAATTCAGGAAATACTGTCCCACATATTGCTGAATACAGCTTAATTATCACTTCTTAATATCGTAATTTTCTTTGGAAAAAACTCAATATTTGGAAGATACTACTTTGTTAAAACCCTACCCATGTCCTTCTGACTTAAGACATAGCACAATTAATTATCATCACTTTTCAGCATTATCAGGGTACAGACCACAGATTTATTGATCATCCTTTCAATTGTTTTAATCAGGTTATCAGTTCAGCTATAAACTCCTAGAGGTATACCAGCTCATCTCCAAGTAGATTTTTGATTTAATATCTTTTCCAAGGTAGAACACAAGAACAAATCTAATCAGCACAAGCTCAAGGTACCTAATGACTTTTAGGTGGTTCTGATGTTGCTTCTTCACTTGATACCATATAACTTGTTTACAATAGCATGAAGAACTTTAATATAGAATGCTCATTATTTTGTCAAATTCTTTATCCTGTTCTCATGCTACAATCAATATAATTACTTAGTACCTCCATTTAAACACATGACAACTCTCTTGTAAAGAGGATCCTATGTAAAAGATGGCTTTTTAAAATGGCCTGTTATGTTTTAACTGTTTTTTTTTTAATATTAAAAATGGGGGAGGGAAGTAATATAAGTGATATTTCTACTAAAGATCTTTGACAGAGTAGCAATTAGTTATTTGGATTATTTTAATGCCATTATGCAAATTAACTTATTTGCTTAGATAGTAAAAACTGTGAGCTTAAAGTTAGCTGCAGGGGGTGACATAATTATGGTTGTTAAAAGTAAAACATTTCATGCTGATGTATGGCAGAAACCATCACAATATTATAATTATCCTCCAATTAAAAGTAAAATAAAATTTTGAAAAAGAGTAAAACATTTCTAGTTTAAAGAATCACAGACATTTTTGCAGAGAAAGTGAGCAGGAAATGATATTACATCCTTTTGTCGTGTTGTTCTGTCCATGAAAGGAAGACCAGAATACATTAAGCAGAGAGCAGCTGGGAGCAAAGGCAGTTGTTTAGAGGAGAGAAGGGAGAAGAGAAGGAGAAAGAAGGAATAGAAGCACCCTGAGGTCTTCCCTGATGGTAGAGTGGTTAGAATCCATGCTTCCACTGCAGGGAGCACAGGTTCCATCCCTCACTGGGGATCTATGATCCTGCTAGCCTCATGGTACTATAAGTATGAAAGAGACAATGCTTTACTTGTATCAATCATCAAGCTGTAGCATTTGCAACCAAGTAATTAACTATCTGGGAGTTGGTGATGGACAGGGAGACCTGGCATGCTGCAATTCATGGGGTTGCAAAGAGTCGGACATGACTGAGTGCCTGAACTGAACTGAACTGAATTAACTATCTTATTTAAGAAAGCAGCTCACAGAGTAGACAGATAAAATGGAACGACATACCAAAAAATTAAAAGTTAAAACCCAAATTAGATGTTGCATAGTATTTGAATAGAGTTCAATTTGGGGTGCTTATTTGCAGGGGTTCATAGGTATCTTATTTATGTTCTGCATTATATATTTTCTTAAGACTTGTTAGACAATGTAGTAACTAACATATCACTTAATAAAATACATTTACTTTAACAGAAAGGAAACTTTGCTAGGATCATTGGTGTAGGAGAAAGCAAATTAATTAGATTTTAGGAAGCCAGCTCCTGGTTCTAATTCTTCCAACAGAATTTTTTTTTTACCTTGGGTAATTGACTACTTACAAGGCCCTTATTTCTATATTTGTAAAATAAAAGATTTGGGTAGGTGAATACTTTTCAAACTTCATTTCCAGCCTTGCAACAATTTGTTCAAGCAGAACTCTTATCTGGAAACCTAGTGTGCAAATTGAGAGGGGCTCTGCTTGAAGCTGAGGTGGAGATAAGAGCCTTCCCTGCCAGGGCCATACTCTATTAGACCTGCATCACAAGGCAAACTTAACACCTCTCCAGAGGCTGCTGTCTGAATGGTCCAACATCATACTTTCCTGGAGTACTTGGTGTGTTAATTTTCCCTTACAAATCAGTCTGAAATTACTAGTTTAAGGTTATCTGATTAGGGCACCTGCCATTTATAATCCCCCTGGTTTCCTTTCCCTTTTGTTTCTCACTTTGGTCACATTCTGAATTTCCTTTTCTCTTGTCATTGTCCCTAGTCATTACTAAAACCATTTTTTATGCCCCATTAACACATTTGCTCCTCTTGTGTCTACTTCCTTTCTCAGGGAATTCTGAGATTTGGATTATAATTCTGGAGCCAGGAAAAATCTTCCTTCACCAGTTTAGAGCCACCTGTCACTTTGGTATCCTAAAATGTTCAGGCTATCCCCATTCTGAGAATATGCTGATGTTTTACAATGTCAAATGCTTTATAAGTATTTGTGCTAAAGATTTATTTATGAAATGAAATAATTAACAATGAATTCATTTAGTCATAGTGTTTTTGCTTATGATGCCAACTAGAATAATCTATTTGTGTCTCTTGAGGTTGCCATTATTTCAGTCATTACTACTAGTTAGGGATTAACTAAGAATTATAATAGTATGTTGCAAGTATACATGAATCAGATTTATGCTTTTAATTTATTTTTTTGAATGAGAAAATACATGAGCATAGTCTGAAATGTCTGTGACTTTACAAAGGTTCATAACAAAAATAGCACTTTTAACTCCTCTTCACCCTGATTCTTGTCTCTAGCAGGTGACCATTAATCTTTTAGCATTTTTTTAATTGCTTAGCGGACTTCCCTGGTGGCTCAGATGGTAAAGCGTCTGCCTACAATGTGGAAAACTGGGGTTCAATCCCTGGGTCACGAAGATCTCCTGGAGAAGGAAATGGCAACCCACTCCAGTAGTTTTGCCTGGAAAATCCCATGGATGGAAGAGCCTGGCAGGCTACAGTACATAGAGTCGCAAAGAGTCGGACACGACTGAGCGACTTCACTCTCACTTTTAATCCCTTAGCATATTTCTAAAAGTGTTTTAATTTTTAAATTTCGTTTCAGATATTACCTATCGACATTGCCCAGTCCCCCCACCACACCCACCACCTTGAAAAGAACACATAAATTCCTATCACACTCCTAATGCATTTATATCACTATTTACATAAATAGTCTATGCTAATAATATGGTTATGGCTCTATGAATGTTATTTATGGCTGAACCATGTAAAGTACAATTAATCTATTTCTAGGTACACTACTTTTTGTTTTTCCTGGAGTTGTTGACTTGCTCCTTCATTTTCTCTGTTATCTAAGCACTTATTATTCATAAATTCTTTTTAGAAATGTAATACTTCACGTAATATATTCCCAAACATCAGATAATCTTTTTTAACATTTTATTATTTTTCCTTCAAATATATCCATATTCTTGTTTCAGTTTGATCCTTTTGCTCTTTTATCCTGGTTCACAGTCAAAGTTGAAGGATTTACCTTATTGTTTTGTGTTTTGGATTTTACTTCATTGTCTCAGATTATATGTTTTGTTCCTTGAATAGAATGTTTCCTCTTTGATTTATTATCTCATTTTGTTTAGTAAATTTTCCAGTGGGTTACTAATAAACGGTGCATAAGAACAATGCTTCTTAAGAATCTGCATATCTGAAAATAGTTTTTATACACCTAAATTAGGTTGATAGTTTGACTCCATGAGGATTCTAGGCTAAAAACCACTCTCTGGTAGAATTCAAAGGCATTTAATCATTACATTCTATCTTTCAATTTTACTTTTGAGAAATCCAGTGTCCAACTGATTCTTAATATTTTGTGACATGTTTCAATTTTCTCCTCTTTGGATATATTTAGCCTTTTATCTTTTTAGCTATTGTATTCTGAAAATTTTAAATGATATGCTGACTGAATGGACATTTTCAATCTGAGAATTTATGCCTTTTGACTTTGGAATTGTTTTTGTATGACTGTTATTTCTTTTCTTCTTTATTTCTGTTTATTTTCTTTTTCTATTATTTAGATTTTGAACCTTCTGCACAGATCCTTTCATTTACTTATATTTTATGTCTCTTTTCCCATCCCTTTTATTTGGTTGACTTTTTGGTTGAACAAATAGTCTAGTATCTTCCATAAGTTTTGATGAATTTTTATTTATCCTATATATATTTAATTTCAATAGTTCCTTCTTATTTTCTGAGCACTCTTAAAAGAAAAACAACTAGTACTCTTTTTTTATTACCATGATAACTTCTTATATCTCTCTAAAGATAGTACCAATATTTTATAATATAATTTTATCTTTTGGTGTATCAGTGTTGTGATTCCTTAGAGTTCTCTCTTACTTTTTGTTACCTTTAATTCTTGTGTTTCTGATAGGGGCTTCCCTGATAGCTCAGTTGGTAAAGAATCCACTTGCAATGCAGGAGACCTGGGTTCGATCCCTGGGTCGGGAAGATCCCCTGGAGAAGGAAATGGCAATCCACTCCAGTATTCTTGCTTGGAGAATCCCATGGACAGAGGAGCCTGGTAGCTACAGTCCATGGGGTCAAAGCCTTAGAGGCTTACAGTCTTGGGCTTAGAGGCTTTCCTCAAATCTCTGGTGATCCTCAGCTCTCCTATTTATATTTGAGGCACTAAAGGGTTGATTAGAAGCTCTGTATCTACGGTTAGGACTTACCAGGTGATCCAACAAAAGCTGTTTATTTAACTGAGAAATTTCACACTGTTCTCTCAGTTTCCTCAGAAGAATTTAACAAACTTATGCTTTGGAGTTTAACCTTGGCTGCTGCGTTTTCTGTGCCTAGTGGAGGAAACGAGCTGGTAATATCACTGTTTTCTATGTAACATTTACTTAGTCTTCTGTTTTCGGCTGTGCCCCATGTTCCCAAATAGAACCTCTGGTTCAGTCTTCTGCTGGGGCAAGGAGGGAGATGTGCTTGCCTGTGTGAGATTAGGAAAGGGGATTTAGACTGTACTGTTGCTTAATTTGCAGGGCTGATGCAAAATGAAAATGTGGGGTCAGTTGTTCAAAAATTATTAGAATTTCAAGATGGCAACAGAAGAGGATTAAGCTGTTTCTTAATCCTGTGCAAGTGTGGGAACCTGTGCAAGTTCACAGGTTGCAGATCCAAGAAGCCATCCTGGTTTAGGTGTCTAACTACTTCTTATATCTTTTTCAAACTAAGTTCTCTATTTATAGTCTTACCTGCACTCCTATTCTTCCAAGGCACTTAGGGGGTTGATGTCTGAGCTCCCATACTTCTGTGACACAAATGAGCTTGTTGGTTTTCTGCTCTTTTGCTAAGGCTCCCTCTCCATAGCACCTGATCATGTTGCTTCAGTTATCCTTCTGTCTTTGAGCTTTCAAAATTGTGTTGACATCTTTCATATGCAGTTCTCTCATTTTATTCTATTTGTCCTTATGGGTTTCTGTCTTCTTTTTGCAAATCTATTTTCTCTTATTGACTACTGTTTTGGGAAAAAAGTTGAAATAAGTACTTGTCATATCTTTAATACTTAATAGGAAATCTGAATTTTCATTTTGCATTTCTCACAAAGTCATACCCCATTTACTCCACTGATTTTTTTAAAATAGATTTATACTTTCTGTGAAGGATCTAAGTCTTTACTAAGTTAATAATTTATTATTAAAAATATTTAAACAAAAAACCTTAATCCTTATGAGCAGTGATAAAGGAACTTAATATTAACCGTTCACTTGTTTTGATCATTAATCCATGTTAGTTTTTAGGAGATACTTCCTATATTAAGTTACTTGTATTAATCATTCAACATTCAACAAATATTTATTAAGTACTTCCTATGGGACAGGTTCTACTCTGACTACTTTATTATGTAACAGCTTTAACATGTAACTGTACTACATAGTTTTGGAATCAAAAAAGATCTTAGAGAAATTGGCTTCAATTTCCTTTTCTTTTTGATAACTTATTTATTTATTTGCCATACCATGTGCATGTGGGATCCTAGTTCCTCAACCAGGGATTGGACCTGTACCCCCTGCATTGCAAGTGTGGAGTTGTAACCATTGGATTGCCAGGGAAGTCCCTCCATTTCCTTTTTTTAAATAGGAAGAAAATAAAGTCTAAAGAGATTACTAGATTATGAACTTCTTTAAGAAATTAATGATATATAGGATTTGTTTATTAAGTATTTTTAAAAGAATGAAGATTTAAAACATTAAACAATAGATGACATACACTTTTGTTATAAATGTCAAATATGGTAAAACATATGAATATGTACAGAGTTCTCAGACATTTTGAACATTAAATAAGCAAATCATTTTAAACGATTATAATCTATTCTATACAAATGAATTCAATAGAGGCTGTTCACCAAAAATCCAAGGATCATTGCCTTACACCGTTGGTGGCATCTCAGTGTAACTCACTTGGGGTAACACTGACACCCTAAGTGTGACCTGGGTCAGGAGGTCCAGGAAAGACTTCAGAAGAAAAAAAACCAGGAAGAAGCTAAAGTAAAATCCTACTAATGAAGCGTAGGAGCTTTCAAAGCAACATTACCAGTGTCATAAGAACCTTAATTTGTGATGACCACAGTACCCAAGGGTTAGCTGCAGCGCCTGGTAATGGGGTGGCCTCAGGAGGAAAGCCAGAAATAAATTTTCACTTTGTCTTTTGTCAGTGCCTATTATTGCTAACAGATAAAATGGTTCTAAAAGGCATAAATTAAGATACTTAGAGTCTCTTGAAAGCAAAAAGGATTAACAATTTTCAGAATTACTTGCCATCTTTTTGTACTTGTTATCCCACTAAACAATAAAAATAAAATGGCTAGAATTTATTGAATATCTGTATTGCACCAGTAACTAAACTACATGGTTTTCCTACAGTGTTCTATATGACTCTCACAGTAAAATGGAGGTGTTTATAGATGGAGAAATTAAGCCTCAAATATGTTAAATACCTTGTTCAAAATAAGTGTAAGAAAGAGAGATTTTTTTAACTCACTTTTTTCTTACTCCAAAGTCCATATTCCAACCAAACACACAGAGACTGAGCTTAAGATGCAGTGAATTATACTATTTTGCTGTGTATTCATTCATGATTCTTTTTTGCTGGTTCTGTTAATGACTAATTTATTACCAGATTATGGAAAAGAGTGGAGTGAGGGAATTATATTATCCATAAGGTGGTTTTATCAAGCAGAGCTTCATGAACACAACTGAGAACTGTGAAGACATCCACAGAGCCCTCTGATTCCAGTGGCTTATATCTGCCTTCTGACAGTAGCTCATCAAATATGATTTGATGAAGCCTAAAACTGATTTAACATGCAATGAGAACTATGTCATACACCACTCTTAATTTTCTCTACTTGTTAGTTGTCCTCCTCAAAGCTAGATTAAACTAAACTCTGGATTCTTACTCCAGGAAGTTATCATTATCTCCAGAAAAGCATCATATATTCAATAAAATACAACTACTGAAAGAAAACACTGAATATGCATTTTAGGACTGCTCTGTTTATCCAAATGCATATAAAGTTTTTAGAAGATTAAAAATATCTTGCCTCTCAGTAGAAATGTCTGACAAGAAAACTGTCCTCCATTCTGCAACCAGCACAAGTTGCAAAATTTATCAAGGCAACCACTAGACAATAAGATGGTCACTGATAAGAACTGAGCAAGAATTAGTCTCCTCTTCTTTTTTTAACTCCTCCAAAGAATATTCTTTTGTTTAGAAAAAATTTAAAGTAAAGCCATGAGCAAACTTAGTTTGTTAGATCTTTGTGTGTTTATTTGTATAGAATATGTGTGCATTTGTGACTTGATTTGGAGAAGGCAATGGCACCCCACTCCATACTCTTGCCTGGAAAATCCCATGGACGGAGGAGCCTGGTAGGCTGCAGACCATGGGGTCGCAAAGAGTCGGACATGACTGAGCGACTTCGACTTCACTTTCACTTTTCCCTTTCATGCATTGGAGAAGGAAATGGCAACCCACTCCAGTGTTCTTGCCTGGAGAATCCCAGGGACAGGGGAGCCTGGTGGGCCGCCGTCTATGGGGTCGCACAGAGTCGGACACAACTGAAGCGACTTAGCAGCAGCAGCAGCAGTGACTTGATTATTTGTTTTTTTCCACTAACAATAAGAAATAATAATATATGAATTTCAAGCAAAAAAAAAAGCACATGGAATATAGTAAACATATTAAAATATTCTGAACAGTAATGAATTCCTAGGGAGAGCCAAGATTAGAATTTGGCAACTTGTCAGCTGGGCCTGCCCATCTTGAGTGATGGGCAAGATGATGACCAGAGTAGGAAAGACTTTCCTCGCCTCCAACTATCTGTCTCATTTGACTTAATAATTAGTAATCCAATTAGTAACAGTATTGTTTCTCCAAAGAAGACACACAGATGGCCAACAGGCACATGAAAAAATGTTCAATATTGGTTAACAGAGAAACGCAAATCAAAACTACAATGAGGTATCACCTTATTCCAGTCAGAATGGCCATCAACAAAAAGTCTACAAAAAATAAATTCTGGAGAAGATGTGAAGAAAGAAATCATCCTATACTATTGGTGGGCATGTAAATTGGTACAGCCACTAAGGACAACAATATGCTGAGGTTCCTCAAAAAGCCAAAAATTGAATTACCATATGATCCTGAAACTCCATTCCTGGATATGAGCTGTAACTCGAAAAGATACATGAGCTCCAATGTTTATAGCAGCTCTAATTACAGTAGCCAAACTATGGAAGCAACCTAACTGTCCATTGACAGATGAATGAATAAAGAAGATCTGGCATCTATATAATGGAATATTACTCAGCCGTAAAAAACAATGAAATAATACTATCTGCAGCAACATGGATGAACCTAGAGATTTTCATACTAAATGAAGTAAGTCAGACAGAGAAAGATATGATATATATGATATCTTCATATATATATGAAACTCCAGTACTTTGGCCACCTCATGCAAAGAGTTGACTCACTGGAAAAGACTCTGATGCTGGGAGGGATTGGGGGCAGGAGGGGAAGGGGACGACAGAAGATGAGATGGCTGGATGGCATCACTGACTTGATGGACTTGAGTCTGAGTGAACTCCGGGAGTTGGTGATGGACAGGGAGGCCTGGCGTGGTGCTATTCATGGGGTCGCAAAGAGTCAGACATGACTGAGTGACTGAACTGAACTGATATGTGGAATTGAAAGAAAAAAGATACAAATTAATTTATTTATAACGTAGAAAGAGATTAACAGACATAGAAAACAAACAGTTGTCAAAGAGCAGAGGAGTAGAGAGAAATAAATTAGGAAGTTGGGATTAACATATATACACCACTATATATAAAATAGATTACTGAAAACGACCTACTATATAACACAGGGAAGTATACTCAGTATTTTGTAATAACCTATAAGAGAAGGAAATGGCAACCCACTCCAGTGTTCTTGCCTGGAGAATCCCAGGGGCAGGAGACCCTGGTGCGCTGATGTCTATGGGATCACACAGAGTCAGACACGACTGAAGTGACTTAGCAGCATAAAAGAAAAGATTCCAAAAGTATGCACACACACACACACACACACACATATGTATACAAACACACACAGATATATAAATACATACACATATACATATATAGGTAACTGAATCATATATATATATATATAGCACTGAATCACTGTTAGTCACACTGTGTCATGAGATTAACATAACATTGTAAATCAACTCTACTTCAATAAAAAATTAAATAAAAATAAAGCATAAATCCTCAAATTAAGTAAATTACTTTGATTGGACTTCAGTCTATCTCAAGGTTGACTGAAGCTCACTTCCCTATATTTCAGATATTATTCAAATAATGGGGGATTTGATGGGAAGATCCTGAAGGTCTTTTCTGATTGTTAATGTTCTATATAATATATATAACATATACATGTTATATGATCTCACTTATCAAAGATTATAAAGCCAAATGTCTACAAGGGTGGTGGGCAGATAACCTACGTGAAGTGGACCAAATAGGGACTATGGTAGTGTTTCTCAAACTCCATATCCCTGATATTTGGAGCTGGTAATTCTATGTTCTTGGAGGCTGTCCTGTACATTGCAGGATGTTTAATGGTATCTTTATCCTCCACTCACTAGTGCCAGTAGCATACCCCACCCCGAGCTGTGACCGTCAAAAAAGTCTCAGACATTGCCAGATACCAAGAACAAAATACCCTAGACTGAGAGCCACTGACTACCAAAAAACCAGGAACGCTCAGCTTAAAAGATGCAGGCTTCATTTCCTTCCTGATTATTGTTGCAAGATGGAAACACAAACTCATTACCAACAAACCATAAATGTATTAAACAGAAGCCAGAAATATGGGTATTTTAAAATCTCAAAGCACTCAGTTTTAAAATACTGGTATATATGTGTCTTTCCCATATTATTTCTAGAATATGACTATAAGGATTGGATACTTGAGAGTTTTCAGTAACTTCTGTGCTGGGTCACCTCCAACATGGGAACACAAATTTCCATTAAGTGTATGTCTGAGATAGGTTATTTCTGAATACTGGTCAATAAGGGAAGAGAGTGGTGGTACAGGACATTAGAAGGATGCAGGGCAGCTTGAAATCATGGGGAAAAGCTGTTGCTCAGAGAAGGAATGACATGAGAAACTTAATGATTTTAGATTGATATGTGTATCCTTTATTAGTTCTTTCTGGTATTCCTTTTCTTTATCTTGGCTGCTCAAAGGCTGTATCTGTAGTAAGTTTTGGGGATCATGACAATGGCATTGCCAGAGACTGTCCCTACCACGTCTTGGCTCTGAAGGAGAAAATCTGACTCATAAGAGGAAGATGTATTGTCATTTCTCATCCATCAACCATATGCACCATTTGCTGGTTTATCTACCTGAGAGATTCTGTGCCCAATCTGCTGGAAATAAACATCTTTACCAAACCAGCAATTTAAAAAATATTTAATTCATTAGTACTAAGACTTTGGTCTCTCTCATACACTTGGAAATAAATGACTCTGAGTCAATCCTCCAAAAATAATATTTTTCATTAAAAAAGCCTTAATAGTAATATTATGTTTTTGAAGAATAATATAAAAGCAATTCTTAAGACAATATTTGCCCTTTTTTATCTGAAAAACATTCTGCTTGTGTCAGATCTCCTAGGAGTATAGTAATTAAGAATTAGTTATTTTTATCATGTATTAATAGTACATGAATTATACTATAATAGTAATTAAGAATAACAGTATTTTTCACTATACAAAAACTGGATTCAGAGTGATTCAAAGAAAACAATGCTGTGTTGCAATAAAAAGAAATGGTCAGAGGAAAGTCAACACTTTGGATTTTTAGACACTGACTAAAATCAAACTTTCACCAATCATTCACATCTGGCCATTTATGCCAGAAATCATTTCACTGACTTGAAATCCCTGAAGTCCAGTTTTGACAAGACTCTAAAGTGTGAGAAGATAGTGATAGCAGAGTCTAGCAGTTTAAAAGTTAGATGCTTGGGAAATATTTCAAAGGGTGTTAGACTGAATAAAGAAGTCTACCATCTTTATGATGCCAAAGAATCTAAACTTCACAACATGATATCTTTGGTTGCCAAAGTATGTACTTTGTAATTCAGTGACCAAAAATGATAAAAGCGTCTGCAAGCTTCACCCTCACAATTCTCCTCAGACACAGATGGAGTTCAAAGCCAAAGTGAGAGGAAGAGGAAGTTTTGCTGTTTTCCTCAGGCCAGTATTTCTCTTTCTACCTACAGCACTTTTGATTATCTCGCAATTATTCCTTAGGAAATGTTCTGATATGTACAATTTAGAGTGTCTTTGTGTCAACATGGTGACATATCCAGTAAACCTTGTCTCTAACCATGGAATAAATGACTATTCCTTGTCATGGAAATGTCAAGTTTCAGCATGAGATAAAAAGATAATCTGTCACTCAAGAAATCCTATCTTTTGGCCCTTGTAGTCACATTATGTGGATGGCACGGAAAAGCTCTTAATGCTGAAGAAACAATAGTACCAATATGTCAAACTCTTGTGTAGTTTGGCTCAGCCTAGGAAGCATTCTGGATTTATCAGTAATATGATTTATCCCGAAACCTTGGATCTCAATGAAAGGAGATGTATGGATAAAGCCAAGATAGCAATGGAGCACCCCAGAAGGTATTTCAGCACATGCCCAATGACTCACGGAAACTTTGAGTCCTATTAGCTAGCTACTACGCTTCATTCATTCATCTTCCTCACGCTTATCTAAAGTTCTCAAACACTTCATGGAAAATTTCACCAGCATTAAAAGTCCTTCCAAAACTCTGCAGAAAAAGGGATGGGGTATAATCTCCTTGTTAGACTTGGAAAAACAGGGCATGTTCTTCTCCTTCCAGAGCTGATGCAGACTTTGCCACTGTGGATGGTAAATGAATCCAAACACTGTCACCTTGATTTGGGTAAAGTGTAATCCATATGATGTAATCCTCAAGGAATCTTTAGTTTAACTCCTATTGTCTTCCTAACTGCTCTGTGGGGTTAGTGATTTTTACTCCTGAATAAAAATTCAGACACTTCCTAACTAGTCACTCTTGGGCAATCCAGAGTGTCCTCCAGTCACTTTCTGTTATCAGACACGGTCTCAATTGAGTAATTGTCTTGGTCTGTTTGAGCTGCTATACTAAAGATGCCATAGATTGGGTAGCTTTAAACAGGACACATTTAATTCTCACAATTCTGGAAATTGGGAAGGCCAGGATCAAGATGCCCGCAGATCAGGTGTTTGGTGAAGTCACTCTTCCTGGTTTGCAGAAGGTTATCTCCTTGTATCCTCATATTGCAAAGAGCAGAGGAAAGAATCAAGCTGTCTCCTATCTCTTCTTCTTAGGGCACTAATTCCATCATGAAGGCTCCACCCTTAAAACCTAATTACCTTCCAAAGGCCCATCTCCAAATACTATCACATTGGGAATTAGGATGTCAACATATGAATTTGGGGAGGGCTACAAAATTCAGTCCATAGCAGTATCACAAAATCCATCTTGATTTAAAGTTAATAGTTCAACCATGACTTGAAATTGAAAACTTTTCTCCCCTCCTCCACTCCTGTCTGTTTATACTAGAAGCCTCTTGTCCACCAAGAATGTGGTCAGCTTCTCTCCTTTCAATCTAGTATACCTGCTTTTCCTTTTCTATGTTGCTAATGAGGATTGGCGCATCATATAGGAAAAGATTTAAGAAGTCAGAACTATAACACTATAACGACAGAACTATAACACTATAATGAGGTGGTACTATCACTTTAACCCTGGGTCAACAATTTCTAAGCTCAACAGATATTAAAATGTGACTCTTGAAAGACACATATCATATGATATCACTTAAATATTTAATCTAAAATATTACACAAATGAACTTATCTATGAAACAGAATCAGACTTACAGACATAGAGAACAGACTTGCGGTTGACAAGGGGAGAGGGGTGGGGGGTTGGAATGGGAGTTTGGGATTAGCAGATGCAAACAAATATATATATACAGAATGGATAAACAACAAGATCCTACTGTATAGCACAGGGAACTATATTCAGTATCCTGAGATAAACCATAATGGAAGAGAATATGAAAAAGAATGTATGTGTATATAACTGAATCACTCTGGTGTACAACAGAAATTAATACATTGAAATTAACTGAACTTCAATGAAATACATTTAAAAAATAAAATGTGACTTTTGCTCTAATAAAATATTTAGAGACCACCCCCTCATTCCTCTCATTGCTGAGGATTTCTTATATAAAAGTCACTTGCTGATGACCAGTACATCTTGAATTCTGGCTTACTCCCTTCTCAGCTGCTAAGAACAGAGTGATCCCCAGTCCCCTCTGTGAGGTACAGCAGACCTTTTGGACAGACTCTGAGATGTCCCAATGCCAGTCTAGGGCTAGATCATATTCCCAAGAAGCTATCTGTAAGATCTAAGAAAATTCCCTTTGAGTACAAGGGCAACTTTTTAGGTAGTTTAAGACATTAACAAAATAAATTTCAATCTTCATTTTCATTGGTTAGTCCTTGAAGAGCATGAATCCTGATGGAGGCTATCATTAAGGTCAGAAGTTAGTTGGAAAAAAGTCTTCCTTTTATGTAAAATTATGGACACCAAATTGGACAAGGCCACAACTCACATCGTATAGTCAATGTGTATGGTCTTATATGGCATCTCTGTACATGGGTGTTTACGTTTTTTGGCAAGAGCAAAAGAAACATTTCTTTACAACAGTTGCAAAGAGTATAGTGTGTGTGTGTCTGTGTGTGTGTTGTGTGTGTGCCTGTGTGCTTGCACATGTATGTTTTGTGTTGATTAGAGGTTCTGAAGAAGACCAAAAAAAGAACATCTGGCTACTCACTAGATATAAGCTCCATGATGGCAAGAGTATTTGTCTTTTGTATTCACTGATGAATCTTAAGCACTTAGACTAATTCCTAGCACATAAGCTCTCAACAAATATTTGTTGAGTGAACAAACCTTGTGTGTCTCATTCTTCCCCACAATAGAGAACCGAAAGTGATACCCCTGAGTTCTCATGTGAGTCCTGAAAATTGTTTATTTTATTCCAACAATAAAAAACACTTTGGAAAAATAAATTTAATGTTTATAATAACTTATGAGACTTCTGACATGTGCTAGCTATAGCCTAGGTACTTTTACATACATTAATTTGATAAACTTTTAAATCGGCAAAGGAGGTATGGTTGAGCATAATTTTACAGATGCTTTTAAAGATTTCCTTGAAACAGACAAGGAGACAATCCTGAAGAGTCTTAGTTACTTGTTTAACATAACATATAATAAATGGCTATATAGGGCCCTAAATATTGGTCCCTTGACTTCAAGTCCAGTGGTTTATTCAATCTTCTGAAACATATGTTTTAATTTTTTAAAGAAGCACTGGAGTTTTATTACATTTTACATATTCAGAATCCACATAAGGTTCCATCTGGAAAAAAGATTGGCAATACTCACACACTCACACACATTTACATACATGCACACACACACTCTGTTTTAATTTTTATAGTAGGAGTTAGCTTATTTTATTCAGTGACATGCTCCATCACATTTTATATTTTCTGTGTTGTAGTAAGAGGAACACTTTATACCAGAGGGAAGATGACACTAGAAAACCTTTAGTCTTGCCTCTAAAATTTTCTCCCTAATCCTTCTTCTATTCAACTGGAGTGTATTTGTAGTCTGGACTGATGCTGGTCCAGATCCGCAGTTCCTA
The DNA here is from genome assembly GCF_032452875.1 of Bos javanicus. Lineage (NCBI taxonomy): Eukaryota > Metazoa > Chordata > Mammalia > Artiodactyla > Bovidae > Bos > Bos javanicus. The sequence goes on along the minus strand of NC_083875.1, from coordinate 55,772,112 downwards.
TGAGTATATGAGAGATGCAGGGCATAGATGGGTGGTAGAATGGAGGAGGGTTAATGACAGGGGCATTGTGTTAACTTATGAGTGCCTGGTTGTCAAAACATCTTTCAGACCTAGAACTACTTTGAAACAAACCTGTTTAATTACAACAGGTATTGTAATTAAAGATTCTCTCATGATCAAAAAACCTTGAAACTCAGTTTCTACGCTACAACACTTTTCTACTTGGCTTGGCTCCTGGTTGTATTCAAACAACGCGACCAACAATGGGGAGTAGACCAATCCTGAGATGGAACGTAGAAAAGCAACACTAATTTTGAAATGATCATCTACATGCTTCCAATTCAAGATGTCAAAGTTTTTTGAGTCATTTGACAAAGTCTAATGGTTTATCCAAAAGCACAATTAAAATGGGAAATACTATGCTTTATTTCCAATCATTTATGACGGTTATTAAGATAAAACAGACAAGGAATACTTTGAATTCTTTGATTCTGGCAAAGCTACAAAGTAAATATGAGTGGTGGACCTCAATGCAAATGCTCTTTTCCTGTGAAGGATTTCTTAAAAAACAGAGGCAAACTTAGATGGCTTATCACTCATATTCCCTCTGTATTCCCTTTTATCACTTACTTCTCTACAATGACTGGTTTATTCCTCTGTCTTTCATCATTAAGTGTATGTTTAATGTATTAATGAATAAGCACAAGGCAATAATGTAGTTGGAATATGTTGCTTTCTTGTAGAACTTTGATTTAACATTTGCCTAACCCATGCTATATCAAATAGTCTTTGTCTCATGTTGTCTTATTAACAACAAATATTGTCCTCTATGTTTCTGTCTATTTGTAAGTGTTAACAGTGGTGATATTCTTTCCCCAAACTGAAGGGTGAAGATTAGATTTGCAACAATATCAAGTGGAGGATGAGCAACAACTCTTTTCTTCTAGACTAGTGGTACCAAACTTCAGTGTGTATCATCCTTATCTGGAAAGATAAGGAAGAACACAGAGGAGGAGGCTGGTTGAAGGAGGTGGGTCTGAACTTGAAAGTTTTAAGGCCAAATCCCCAGGTGATTTTAGTAATCAAAGTTGGAGAACAATTTTTCTGGTGGAAAATAACTGGATTATCACTCAGTTTTTCTCTCCATTTCTGATATCCTAAACCAGTAGAGACCCACACAGGAATAAAATGGATAAACATAAAGGAATAAACAATGCTAATAGATAACAGTGCTCCCTAAGACATGTATCTCGGGTATTTGACAGGTGCTGTGTCAACAGCTAATTGAAATCCTTTTGAGTTTAAAATACAAATTGTTAAAGGGTTTTCATATCAAGTTCAGTGTGTGTGTGTGTGCATGTGCACATGTGTGTAAATATGTGTGAGTGTGTGTATTTCCAATTAAATTCAATGTGTGTGTGTGCATGTGTGTAAATGTGTGTATTTCCAATTTTCTTTTTTCCCAGATGAAACCTTATGTGGATTCTGAATATGCAAAACTTAATAAAACTCCAGTGCTTCTTTTTGAAATGATTATGGTCAAAGGTAAGTTGCAGCCTGGCCCCTTAACCACTATGCTGCCCTTTGCCTTTTAGATTGCCTTTCAAGAACTTTCCATGGAATTTGTGGGTTTGCAGGAACATCGTTTGAAAACCACCAATATAGTTTAACATCTACCCATCATATTCTTTTTGGTGTATGAAGTCTATGCTGATGTGATAAATCATGAAAATCCAACTTACACCTGATTCTCACATTTAGGAAAGCACCTAAAAGCCAGGAAACATGCCAGGTCTGCTGAAAGAAAAGGGAAGATGAAATTCTTGGCTTATGTTTGCCTCTGGACAGAAAGAAAAGTATGGAAAACAACACTGAACACGCCAGGCAGATGAGTTTTCACCGTGCACTTGCCAGTTTGGCTACCCATTCTTTCTCTCTCTACCTTTTTTTTTTTCTCTAAAGGAGAACAGGATGGAAAAAAGGTTTCTTCTGCTATTCCATTTCTTTCCTGATCCTCAGAAAATGATAACCTGACTTCCTAATTAATTGTTGATATCAGCTCATTATTGCTTTGTTTACTGCAATCATTTTGACCAGAATTTCCGTTTTTCTTTATACATGGATATTGAAAAAGCTTTTCTTAAAATTTTAATTTAATAGTTTAAATTCCTTGCAAACTGACTTGTGACTTTTAGAGGGGCAAGAGAATACCTAATATTAATTATTAATCAAGCTACCTAATCTCTGAAGACTGGCAACAGAAGCACATTTCATAGAGCCCCATCTAGTTTATTTCAAAAGGAACCTCTCTGAAACAAAAAATGGAGCGATAATTTTTTTTTTTTAATGTAAAAACCAATATTTGCCCATGTTGCAAAGGAATCTGGATGGGAAGAACAAGTACAAGAACAAAATAGAATGCTTCTTTAGTAAACCTGCCAATACTCCTTTCATATCTGACATGACAATCTCCCTCTTACAATTATCTCATAGGATTAAGTCTCTAGAGGATAAGCTCCTTAAATCTACTTTCCAGAAAACAATTGTTAGAAGGTTCTAAAACTGATTCTGAATTCTTTTACTAGGGAGACAGCAAGAAATTTTACTTTTCCTTTATCAGAAGAACCTCAGAATACTTCCGGGAGAAAGACATGTGGATGATGTATTAGGATTTTTACTCCAAGCTCTATACTGTTTTACTGTCATTCTTAAAGAAAAATTTGTTCAACTGACTGAATTTAGAGATATTTATGGGATAAAATTTGCTTTCTTTCCAAGAAGAACAGAGAAAAGGAAAGAGGCAAATGCCTTATTTGTATTAAAATATGCATCTGCAATAGAAGAGTAAAAGTCAGTATTTGCGGGTTTAGAAATTGGTGGGAACAGGCAACAAGATGTACAGTTAGCTCTTCTCTGCCTCCCTCTCTGTATTTATGTACATGAACTGTGTACCCGCGTGTCTGTGCTATTTGCAATATGCAGTTTATTGTCCATGTGCAGGCACAGATTTTATGCTGGCAAGTCTATGTATGAGCCAACAGCAAGTTTTCACTTTCAGAGCAGCACCACCGAAAATTTAGTCTTTCAATTCCTAAGTGTCACATACTTTCTGAAATTTTGTCTTTGCTGGTTGCTATACCTAGACTCACACATTTAAAAGAAGCTTAGAACTGAAGTTGATTTTTCCGCAAAGTTTGCCTTATTCTGATTTTTTGCCTTTAAAAAGGCAGGCACAATATATATACGTACAGAAAGTAATGGGAAAGATATGCAAAGTAAATTCCATTCAGTTCCATATTAGACCATACTATCTTTAATGTAAAAGTAAGAGAATAGAAAATGAACTCAACTAAGTAAAAATTTTACTTCCAGCATGAGGATATGGATGAGAAAAAAAGATTGACTGTCAGCATAAGGAAATAAAAATGATCAGATTGTCCCTATCTTTGACATAACTCTAAATTTTTAATGATCTGGACATACCTGATGCAAAAGAGATCCTCATGGTTCATTATAGGTTAAATCTAGTCAATCCAGAATGTTAAATATAACTGCTTGTCTTAGCAGTGATGGGAAAAGAGGATCATCCCATGCTTGAAATTCTCTGGATAAGTCCTAAAAAAACCAGTTGAGGAAACTATATCTGATCTGATCTGATAGTTATCAGTATTAACTACCTTCTAATATGGAAGAAAATGAAGCTAACTCTATTAGAGACTCTGTGTTGGCACCAATTTCTTTTCAGGGTGAGAAAGCTAAACTGTTATTTATTGCCCTGTGACAAGATCTTAAGAATCTGAAAATATTTCTGCTTCTACTGAGATAAGTTATAGGCGTTTCCTAAATGCCAATTCCTCTATTTGATGCAGCATTAGGAGAGAGTGCCATATTCAAATGAAAATCACCAATCCCTATGGGAACAGAGAAAGACTTCTTTAGATGGAGCTGACTGGAATCTCCTCAGTTGGAAAATGAGGTACCCTGGTCCTGGGTAGGTCCTTCTTGTAGCTGAGTCACTCCTGCCATGACAGCTCAGCTCAAATCCCAAATGATGACTATGACTATGCTATTTCCCTCTCTTTCTTTTGCTCTCATTCTTCACCTCTCTCTTTTTCTTCTTTCCTCCTAGCAAAGATGACTTTAGAAAAATATGAAAGTTAATTTTATGTGTCAACTCAATTGGGCCATAGCGTGCCCAGGTATTTGGTCAAACATTCTGGATGCTTTTGGATGAGATTAACATTTAAACTGGTGGACTCTGAATAAAGAAGCTTGCCCTCCATGATGTAGGTGGGCCCTGTTCAACGTTTGGAAGGCCTGAGTAGAACAAAAAGACTAGCCTCCCTTAAGCAAAACAGACTTCTCCAGCAGACTGCCTCAGACTTCATCTGCAATATCAGCTCTTCTAGGTCTCCTGCCTACTGGTCCACCCTGCAGATTTTGGACTTTCTAGCCTTCATGATGACATAAGCCAATTCCCTATGCTGAAGCTCCAATACTTAGGCCACCTGATACAAAGAATCAACTCATTGGAAAAGGCCCTGATGGTAGGAAAGATTGAGGGCAAAAGAAGAAGAGGCATCAGAGGATGAGATGATTGGATGGCATCACCGACTCAATGGACATAAATTTGAGCAAACTCTGGGAGATAGTGCAGGACAGGTAAGCCTGGCGTGCTGCAGTCCATGGGGTCACATAGAGTCAGACATGACTTAGTGACCAGACAACAACAGACCACTAAATCGGCAGTTATTCAATAGTATAGGACAAATGTTGTGACAAGTGTGGACTCTAAGAGAAGACACAAGAAAGGCACCTAAGCTGACCTTGCCACGGTGGAGGATGGATGAGCCACAAGCCCTCTCTTCAATATGATTCTATCTCGTCACAGACTCATCAGGAGTCTTCAGTCTCCCCAGTGTGTCTCCTTGACTTACAAAAACGGTGTTAAAATTATCCTCTGATAGCATTGTCAACAAACTGCTTAGGAAGGCCTCATGATAACTTTGTCTCCTCCGTCACTGACTGCAGTCCACATATTACAATTCTTAAATTATTTCCATTACCTGATCTGCATCAGATTTGTTTAGATTTATTGAATTTTAGAGGAAGGCAAACAAAGTAATAAAAAGACATTTTAAATCATGAGTGATTTTCAGTAAAGAGAGGGCTGGAAAGCTTCCCCAGACTACACACAAACACAATCCAAGAACACCAAGAAACACCTATAGTTCCATGGGACAGTGCCCCCAGTCTAAACTACAGCACTCGGTCAATGCAAAAGGGATTTCTCTTTCATTTGTCTCAAAAGAACCAAGTTCTTGCTAAAAGCTTCTTCAGTCAGTGAACACTCAGCACCCCCTTAATATAGAGCTTATGCTAGACATTATTATATCAAATGGCATAACATTCCAGAAGGTATAAAGAACCAGATCAAGGTTGTTACTGCTTAAGATCATTGACCTTTAGGTTGGAAGACGTTGCTGAAAAGATTATTCCTTCTGTGTTCAAGTATAACCAAAAAAAAAAAAAAAAAAGACCAACAGGGGCTACGCCATGTTAGACCTCTTCTTTCATTCCAGTCACATATCCTTCTCAAATTTGTTGCTTTTTCTCTTTTCACTTCCTGGGCTCCAGAAGGCCTGCTATCTCAGCCAGCCCATCCAGCTCTAAGCATTGTCTTTTTTGTCATGACGGCCTGGGGGGGCAATTAAAGTTTTGTGGTTTGGATGAATCATTCCTTGCCATTCAAGACTCACAGATGATAGAAAAAATTAAAAAGCACAGGAAGGATCCTATTCAGAAGAGAACCCAAAATCACAATGACAAAAAAAAAAAAAATTGGGGTTAGTTTGGATTACTTTTTCATCCTAAAATAAGCATATTTCTCTATTCTTCTCTTAATATAGAAGTGATGAGAAAAGACAGTACTTTTCTGAGAGTGATTATTTTAGCTCATCAAGAATCAGGTGGTTTCTGATGGTCTGAGGCACTTCTGAGAAGGGATTTGGCAGTTGATTGTGGAAATGCATCCTTATCACAGAACTGAAATGACAGCCAGCTCCTGCCTTTTGCCTTCAACACTAGAAGAAGCTGAGAACGTTTTGAAAGATTATATCTGCCCATACTGCAGGGGAACATTCTCCAGAAATGAAGAACTATCTCTTTCTGCAAGTCCTATGGACTCCTGCATTTCTTACAACCCTGCTCACAGGCACCTTGCTCTCTCTTACCCTAGTCGACCACATGAACTAGGCAGATAATATGTTACTATTACTTTTTTTTTAAGGAAAAGGTGGGGGAAAACCCTGATTTGTTATTGTCCATCTCCCTTGATAAGGACAATAAACTAGAAAATATGCATAAACTGTTTCACTGTAAAATAGCATCCCCTCTGAAACCTCCTTTAGGAAAAGCTACATTCATTGATGGCAGAAACTAGCATTATATCACATTGCTTTGTTTTCTTTCTTTCTATTTTTTCCTTTGAGGGAAGAAAGGGCTAATTTCTTCTGAACGGGACAAAGAAAGGTGTCTTGTGTCTCCTGCATGGTGCTTTCCCAAGTATTAATGAACGCTCATAAGTGAACACTCAGTCAAACCAATTATTTGAGTCCAGCCTTTACATTAAGATATAGATAAAATATAAAGTGTTAGTTACACAGAAGGGAATATGCCAGATTTCTCAATAAAAAAGCCCCCATGTCATAAAAATATCCTTTCTCTAATCAAAATATCACCTGAATGAAGTCATCATGTTTAGCCTGATTGCATTTCCCTCATATATGTGCAGCTGCATTTGCCTCTCCATAAATGTCATTTGATTATGAGAAAATAAACAGGAAGGGACTCAAAGGGAGTCAGTACAGGGCCTGCTTGTTTACCTGCAGCAGCTTTCTTAGCTGAAGAACAAATGTCATGCAAATGGTGCACCAGCAATGAGCTGCCAATCACCGTGGCTTGGCATTCATGATGATTTGCTAAATCATTTAAAGAGACATGCTTTACTAAATGAAAAAATATCAGCGGCAAGGGCCTGTGTTTAAACACGGGGCTGAGTTATTATCCCAGTAGGCTGGAATGAAATGAAGATATCTTCCAATTAAAGCTTGCAGATGAACCCAGACAAACCCCCCTTTTTTCATAAAGACAGGCAGATTATGATTGGGGAGGAACAGCGACAGAGGCTTTCATTACACGCTGATTATGGTGATAAAATTCCCAGCGCTGTGTGTCTGCCGGCCCAACTTCACATTTGAAGGTTTTTAATATAATTTCCTTAGGGTGAAATGCTGAAGATTTATTAAACTTTATGAAGGGCTTACAGATCCAATTTAAGAGGACATATCATAGGGCAAAACTGACAGACGATAAAATACATTCCAACTATAAGAGAGAAAAAAAAAAGCAAGGAGAAAGTTGAGCCATGAAACTGTTTTTAAACATTTTTTGTTGGTGGTGGTGTTCAAGTGAAATCAATCATTTCTCCCAGTGTTACAGCCTTGTTGCTTCACTGAAGTTTTCTTCATGCTTTTTACAGGAGGTGGATATGGAGGCCACAGAAGGGAGGCTTGGAAAGGTTACCACATTTTATTTTTAAAAAAATATTTAAAAAAAAATAAAATTACCAAAATAACAATGAGGTCATTGCTCCATAAAAATCTTCAACATTTACATTTTTTTTCCTGTGGTGAAATCGGCATGGTGTCCTTTTCCCAGCACATCACAATTAAGAGCTGATGTAGATGCAGACTGCTTCCTGGGACCACTTTTGTACAAAGAGACACTTGTCAGAAAGACAAATTTGGCAACTTCTATTAGCTCTCTTTTTCTTCAAAAGTTCAAAACATGTGTGGAGACTGCTTCTCTTTAATTTTTGTCATAGCTTCATGAGCCTGTACTCACAAATTCAGGTATGATTTTTTATATTGAGAAAAAAATAGTACAGGATCTCTCTTCCACTTGCCAAAGAGGAAATGCTTTCTAGGTACCACACAGGTGAGATAACTCACAAGCTTTGACCATTACTTAAAACAGGCCTCAGGTAAGAAAGCAGCCGCAGAAAACTGATGTTCTCTATTGCCTTTGTCTGAGAAGCCCAACTCCCTGATATCTGCCTAAGTTGTTCTATGGATAAGATTTCTCTTGCCTGAGTTTTCTTTTTTTTTTTGAGTCTTCCCCTCCCTCCCTTCCTCCCTCCTTCCTTTCAATAGATTTTTAGAGGTATAAATTACATAGCACAAAATTTACCTATTTTAATCATATGATCCAAAAATTTTCAGTAAATTTAGAGTTGTACAACCCTCTTTACAATTCAATTTTTAAACTTTTTTTTATCCTCCAAAAGATCTTCCGTGCCTGTTTTCAAAGAATACCAGTTCCTGCCTCCCAGCCTCAGGCAACTTCTAATCTGCTTTACTTCATATAAATTGAATCATATAATATACATGCTGCTGCTGCTGCTAAGTCGCTTCAGTCGTGTCTGACTCTGTGCGATTCAGGGTTAGAACCAGAACTCACACTGGCACTTAGTAGGACTTGATTTATATTCAAATCATCCTGGAAAACAGATTAAATCAAAGCAGGATCAGTCTTGTGATTTTTTCATGGTAAAAGACTTTTCTGGGTAACCTTGGTGAAAGTAACCACAGAGGTAAGAATAAAGCCCCTCCAATTTTTTTTTGATTTTTGGTAGAATCAAATAAAATTCACATTACTTATAAAAATCTATTATATTTTATAAATATATGTTGCTTCTCATTAAGAAAGAAAAGTTTTGTCTTCACGGATTTTTGCACTGCATTGTCATGAAGCTCCCAGAACAAGGAGGTAAACCCTAGTTAGCAGGCAAATGAGATAGGAAATGAAACATGATACATGAGCCTAGCTTGGAAACTGAATCAGGGAAAATAAATACTACAGTGATATATTTAGGGATAAGTGGTGACATTTTAATACAGACAGTCTATAGGAAAAAGTATTATACTGGTTTTGCATTTTATAATTATACTGAGAATGTCTTTGTTCTTAAGAAAAATATGCCAAAGTATTTGGGGTAAAGGATTGTGATGTTTATACTAATATACACACATACACACACACACATATATACACACACACAGAATGAGAGAGAGAGGTGAAATGCTTGTAACAATTGGTGAATCTGGATAAAGGGTTTATTGGAATATTTTTTGTACTATTCTTAAGATTCTTCTGCAAATTTTAAATTATTTCAAGAAAAGAGGGTTACTCTTACACTGCTGGTGGGAATGCAAACTAGTACAGCCACTATGGAGAACAGTGTGGAGATTCCTTCAAAAACTGGAAATAGAACTGCCTTATGATCCAGCAATCCCACTGCTGGGCATACACACTGAGGAAACCAGAAGGGAAAGAGACACGTGTACCCCAATGTTCATCGCAGCACTGTTTATAATAGCCAGGACATGGAAGCAACCTAGATGTCCATCAGCAGATGAATGGATAAGAAAGCTATGGTGCATATACACAATGGAGTATTACTCAGCCATTAAAAAGAATACATTTGAATCAGTTCTAATGAGGTGGATGAAACTGGAGCCTATTATACAGAGTGAAGTAAGCCAGAAAGAAAAACACCAATATAGTATACTAACACATATATATGGAATTTAGAAAGATGGTAACAATAACCCTGTGTACGAGACAGCAAAAGAGACACTGATGTATAGCACAGTCTTATGGATTCTGTTGGAGAGGGAGAGGGTGGGAAGATTTGGGAGAATGGCATTGAAACACGTATAATATCATGTATGAAATGAATTGCCGGTCCAGGTTCAATGCACGATACTGGATGCTTGGGGCTGGTGCACTAGGACAGCCCAGAGGGATGGTATGGGGAGGGAGGAGGGAGGAGGGTTCGGGATGGGGAACACATGTATACCTGTGGCGTATTCATTTTGATATTTGGCAAAACTAATACAATATTGTAAAGTTTAAAAATAAAATTAAAAAAAAAGGAAAAGAGGGTTAAAAATATGGTAATAGTGCAGTTGTGGTAATAGTAGTCATAATTTAAAAAATTAAGCCTATTTCTGTGCCTATGCTTTCTTAGGATAGTGTTTAGAATTCAAGCCATCAAATGAGATGATGATGATATTTATTGAGAGCTGGTTGCTGTTGCTGCTGCTAAGTCACTTCAGTCGTGTCCAACTCTGTGCGACCCCATAGACAGCAGCCCACCAGGCTCCCCCATCCCTGGGATTCTCCAGGCAAGAACACTGGAGTGGGTTGCCATTTCCTTCTCCAATGCATAAAAATGAAAAGTGAAAGTTAAGTCGCTCAGTCGTGTCTGACTCTTAGCGACCACATGGACTGCAGCCTACCAGGCTTCTCCATCCATGGGATTTTCCGAGCAAGAGTACTGGAGTGGGTTGCCATTGCCTTCTCCATGAGAGCTGGTTACACACCAGGAATTGCATGTTTTGATTTATTTCTGACCAAAACAAAAGAGAAGAAAATGGCCTGACTGTTAAACTGCTAAATTTTGTATTTAAATATAATGTCAAGAACAAGGATGCCCCATAGCTTTCATTATGACATCTTGACCACAGTACTCACAAACACAGCTAGAATAGTGAGAGGTTGAAGGTAGACCGTAGTCCAGTTTTCCAAGGCAGGTTGGGAGGGTGCTGGAGCCCAGCAGTTAACTCCAGGCATCCAGAAGGATGTATTGAACAGTGTGGTTACATTATTGAAAAGCTAAGAGTAATTAAGTGCTTCGTGATAATAAAAACCTTAGCCACATTTAATGAATGCTTACCATGTGCCAGCTATCACAAAAAGTCTACACACACAGTGAATGCCTGTGTGTGTTTGTATGCATGTTTATGTGTGTTTATATGCATGTTTATGTGTATAGATGCATATTCTCATTGATCTTCACAACAGTCTTTTCAGATAGATATACTAAGCATATTTTCAGGTCCAGAATGAAGACGTCTCATGGTGAGTCAAAGATAATAATGAAAGACTCAAAGCCAGGTCTGTTTGACTTTATGAATGGCTCTCCACCTCTAACCTGCAGCGCCTTCATGAACCAATCCAACCAGGTAGGAGAAATAAATGTATCCCCTATTTGCTTTGGAAGGATGGTAAGAGGATTTATTAAGTATATATAATGATACGCTCCATGGAAGAAAGAAAATAAAGTTCCTGTTGCAGAGCAACTGAAGCTCAAGGGACACGACTATATATCAAAGGAAACCCAATTTCTGGTCTGCTTGCTATGTCATTCTCATGTACACTAATTGCATATCCCACAGACTAATAATGGGAGAAAGGTGTAAAGAAAGGAGATATTACTTGTAACCTATATTATTGCTTAGAGATTTACTCACCAGTGGAACTACTCATGACTCACATTATAATGGATTCCCAAGAGCAGGTTAATTTGACTAATAGTAGTGATATAATTATGTATTTTATTATACAAAATAAATATTTATAATTAGAAGACATAATAATGACTGACAGCAATGGAGATATCTCCTATTATTTCTTCAACTATTTTTTATTTTTTATATTTTTTATATCTGGTAAATATTCTATGTGTGTTTTTTTTTACTTCAGTTTTTTTATTTTCCTTTTTTAACCCTAATTTCTGCCATGTATTTTCTCTGGATGAATGTGGCTCAAATCACTGTTGCTCCTCTCATTTCCTTACTCACTTCTAATTATATCTGGAATGTGTTTCAAAAAGATTTCCTCGGGAATCAGTATTAACTTTTTTGCTTGCTCCACACTTTGCTTATTCCTCTGTCATCTTTGCTTATTCCTCTGTCATCTTCCAGAACTAAAGACTAGGCAAAAGTTGAATTTTGCAATACACAGTTCTTTCAAAATTAAGTTTCATTTAATCATATTCTTGGAACATTACACTGATATATAATCCCTTAAGGTATCTTGGGAACTGGCAACACTGTTATTGCAAAATTGATGAAAATATGAAACATGCCCCAAAGGCATGCTGGAAACAAGGAGACAGGACAGCATGCCTTCCATTGAACATCCAGACAATGGAGTTTCCAAGTTTGCAATTCTGCTATCAGCTAGTATTGATCTCCACTCTTGGCTTGGATCCCTTCCCAGGATGGAGGCTTCACTGGCTAGTGAATCCTGAATTCTCCCTTCCCAAGATTCCAAAGACCTCTAGACTCCTTTATTAGAAGGGAATTAAAAATAAGAAAAAGTAATAGGAACACAAGTGTTAAGTTTGTAATAACTTGGATTCTCAAGATATGTAACTTGTCAAATCATTGATTAATGAAAATGAGAGAAATCTTTGAGATCACCCGAACCGATACCCAATGTTTCTAGAATGATGCATTCTTTTGTTTAGAGCTATGGGTATAACTGAAGGAAAGAGTGGAAGAGAAGTGAAAGAAAATGTTAAAATGGCTGAAAAAGGAGGTGATGCTATAAGATCAAGGGACAAAAAAGTGGAAGTTCATTTTCTTTGGGAAATTGAAAAATGACATTTAAATACTGAGAGAAATAAAATGGAATAGAAAGATGATGTTGAGAATTAAAGAAGTCCCAAATAGAATCTTTTGCCCTTTATGGATAAATGTGAATGAGTTTAAAGAGACTCAATTCAAACCGGTATTTATTGAAACCTAATATGGGCAAGGCGTTCTGCCAGGTGCCTTAGGTTGTATACCAAGATGAAACAAACATACTTCCTGATTAAAAAATAATTCAAATGATGGTGAAACAGAGAAATCTCCACCAAAGAAGAGTTCATCTCATTTAGGGGTGCAGAGAAAAAATTAGGAAAGATTTAATGGAAGATGGTATCCATTAAATACAATGGATTTGTCTTTGTATAAAAAAAGACAAGTAAGATTACAATAGCTGTATATGGCCGTCTAGACGTGTGGCCATTCTAGGTCAACTGAATAGCATGAGTAAAAGGATATGGACAGGAGGGTTTATAAATCTTTCAGAAGCAGTGAAAAGTCCAGTTAGGCTGCTGCTGCTGCTGCTGCTGCTAAGTCACTTCAGTCGTGTCCGACTCTGTGCGACCCCATAGACAGCAGCCCACCAGGCTCCCCCGCCCCTGGGATTCTCCAGGCAAGAACACTGGAGTGGGTTGCCATTTCCTTCTCCAATATATGAAAGTGAAAAGTAAAGTGAAGTCACTCAGTCAGGCCCGACTGTTAGCGACCCCATGGACTGCAGCCCACCAGGCTCCTCCATCCATGGGATTTTCCAGGCAAGAGTACTGGAGTGGGGTGCCATCGCCTTCTCCTCCAGTTAGGCTAGTGTACAGTTTTTATGTCAGCCAATACCGTGCAATAAGATGGACGTATGTCAGAGGACTTTGTAATATGGTGGGTGATAATGAATACTGGATAGTGACTTTGAGGGTATCTGCATGTTTGTTTTACTTGATATAGTTGAGTGTATATGAAGAAGAGTAAAGTATAGAGTAGGAAGAAAGGGGTAGAAGGCAGGGCGAGGAGTAAAAAGAGACTAGAGGCAGAAAGCTACCCCAGGTGAACCAAACTGACAATGGTCAAAGGCAGAGAATGAATGATAGATTCAAGAAAGATTAGAAAAGAAGACTGAGAACTGACAAAGGATTGGGGAAGAGAAGGAAAGATTATGAAAATGTTCAGTGTGCAGATTTTCCTATAGGGCAACATACATTTGGGAATCAAAATTTCCTTTTATTCACTTAACACCTATATATTTAGTTTCTATTATGGACCAGATCCTATGCTAACCGCTCTAAATTATATAACTTTGCCTCCTAGGAATGCAGTCAAGGTAAAACAAAATACAAGTGAGTGTTACACAAAATAGAATAAACAGGTTTTGTTACAAAGGTGAAAGTCAAGTTCTATGGAACTTTTTATTATAAAGGGAAGCCATCCGTTTTCAAGTGGGTAGACAGTGCTAAGAACGGAGGAATGAAGGGGTTTTTGGACAAAGCTAAGGGAAGAAGAAAACAATTTTTCTTTAACTGGAGGATAATTGGTTTACAATGTTGTGTTAGTTTCTGCTGTACAACATGAATCAGCTGTAAGAATACATATATCCTCTTCCTCTTGAGTGTCCCTCCCACCCACCCCTCATCCCAGACCTCTAGGTCATCACAGAATACCAGGTTGAGCTTCCTGTTCTATTCAGCAACTTCCCACTAGCTATCTATTTTACATAGTAGTGTATATAATCAATGCTACTCTATCAATCTGTCCCACCTTTTCTTTTTCCCCTGCTATGTCCGTAAGTCTGCTCTCTACGTCCACATTCCCATTCAGTTCAGTTCAGCTCAGTCGTGTCCGACTCTTTGCGACCCCATGAATCACAGCACGCCAGGCCTCCCTGTCCATCAACAACTCCCGGAGTTCGCCCAAACTCATGTCCATTGAGTTGGTGATGCCATCCAGCCATCTCATCCTCTGTCGTCCCCTTCTCTTCCTGCCCCCAACCCCTCCCAGCATCAGGGTCTTTTTCAATGAGTCAACTCTTCGTATGAGGTGGCCAAAGTATTGGAGTTTCAGCTTTAGCGTCAGTCCTTCCAAAGAACACCCAGGACTGATCTCTTTTAGCATGGACTGGTTGGATTTCCTTGCAGTCCAAGGGACTCTCAAGAGTGGTGGACTTCTCCAACACCACAGTTCAAAAGCATCAATTCTTCGGCGCTCAGCTTTCTTCACAGTCCAATTGCTGCCCTGCAAATAGATTCATCAGTACCATTTTTCTAGATTCCATGTGTGTGTGTGTGTGTGTGTATGTGTTAGTCTCTCAGTTTCTTCTAACTCTTTGCAACCCCACGGACTGTAGCCCACCAGGCTCCTGTTTCCATGGAATTCTCCAGGCAAGAATACTGGAGCAGGTTGCCATTTTCTCCTCCAGAGAATCTTCCTGACCCAGGAATTGAACCTGCATCTCCTGCACTGGCAGGTGGATTCTTTACCATATGAGCCACCAGAGAAGCTGTCTAGATTCCATATATGTGCATTAATATATGGTATTTGTTTTTCTCTTTCTGACTTACTCACTCTGTAAAACAGGCTCTAGGTTCATCACTACACCTGACTCAGTTTCATCCTTTTTATGGCTGAGTGAAAATGAAAACAATTTTTACAGACCAAAATACTGGAGTGAGCAGCAAGAGGAAGGAGAAAAGAAGGAGACACAGACCTGGAAAATTTTCGGCAAGGGTTTAGACTGGTAGGAAACCCCCTTCTCTCCCTCTCCCTCTATTTCTTCTTCCTGGTTATGACTATGTTATGTGGTTACAAACAGAGAGGTCCCTTCCCCTCATCATAATATTTATCCACAAATCTCATATGGATAGTGTTAGGATTAGCTAAAATATGTAAAGGCCTTCCATAGATTCAGAACAAAAGCACCAGAGAAATATGTATAAAGTATAAATATAAATGAATACAACTGGCTTTCATTATCAACTTATGAATATTTTGAATACAGGCACACAGTTGATGGCACAAGACAGTCACTATCAGAAGGCTTCTCACGCTCCCAAAAGAGAGAAGAGACATTTTATTCCAATTTTTAAATAACAAAACTTCTATGAATTCATTCAGCTATCGAGATTGCTTTATTATTTGGGATCTCTAGAAAACTTGAGAATCTGGTAGGTAAAAACTGATGCTTAGCCTTAAAAATAAAAGAAAATGAAACCTTACAACGGGCTTGTGTAAATAATGTCTGCTCCTGAGGTCATGAATTGAAAAGCCACAATTTGAAGTTCAAATCAGAACCAGCTCAGGTTTAAGGTCAACCTTGTGTTATAATAAGTCTGAGTCATCTGGAAGACTAAATTATCAAGAAGCTATTTTCAGTCCTGGGCAAAGATTTTAGAACTAAATAAAACAATAGCGTGTATATCTTATAACAAAGAGTATTATTAGGTTTGTGTGCTGTTTTTGACTTGATTTCTCAGTGACCCAATTCAAAGGGAGGAAAAATACTGGAGTGAGCAGCAAGAGGAAGGAGAAAAGAAGGAGACACAGACCTGGAAAATTTTCAGTAAGGGTTTAGACTGGTAGGAAACCCCCCTCTCTCCCTCTCTCTCTAGTTCTTCTTCCTGGTTATGACTATGTTATGTGGTTACAAGCAGAGAGGTCCCTTCCCCTCAGTGATTGAGGAAAAAGGGCTGGAATTAAATAATGTTTACTTATTCATCTTCAAAGAATTTTGAATGGCTCTTTATGAAGCATGGTGGGAAGACTCAGAAGAAAGAGTGGCATTGATGTTTCTGTGCTGATAACAACTCAAAGCTGCACTCTTGGGGAATGGCCTCCAGAAGGCCAAGTGCTTGGGGTTAAACTGCATCCTGTGCTCTGGGAAATGTTCTTTTTTTTTTTTTTCCAGCTGTGAAAAATACTAGCTACTTATTTTTTCTTCTTTCAAGGAATACTACTGGATTCTTTATTAAGTAGTATCTTCATTTGCAACGTAGGTCAGGAAATAGAATATATAGCAATCTTGTTCCCAGTGCAGATGTTTGTTTGTTAAGAGAACAGCGGCTAGGAGTAGAGACTGTCAGAGCTTATCCAAGTCTGCTGTTAACTCACCGACATCAACTGCCCATTGTTCCCTGCACATCAAGCTAGAGAACTCAGTCACCTGCCTGGGTACCAGGATGTCCTCCTGAGCTATGCTATCTAACAGAAATAGATGCCATATGCACAGGGAGAGACTCTTATCAGACAGAACCATCAATATCTTTACTTTCATTCTATTTTAAATAGTTGGAGAGGCTTCTTATCATTGAATTAAAATATTTGCGGGACTTCCCTGCTGGTCCAGTGGTTAAAAGTCCACCTGAAAATGTAGGGGACATGGGTTTATCCCTAGTCTGGGAAGATTCCACATGCCTTGAAGTAACTAAACCCATGCACTACAACCACGGAGCCTGTGTGCTGCAGCTCGTGGGAAGCCCACGAGCCCTAGAGCCCGTGCTTTGTAACAGGAGAAGCCAACGCGATGAGTAGCCCATGTACCACAACTAGAATGTAGCCCTGCTTGCCACAACTAGAGAAAAGCCCATGAGCAAGCAACTGTGACCCAATGCAGCCAAAAATAAATTTTAAAAGTTAAAATTAAAAAAAAATTTGCATAGTACTCAATCACAGAAGGTAATTGAATAAATTACTAGGACATTCAGGGTAGTAATTCTTCTCTAAGGTGTTGTCCAGTACCATCCTGGCATGTATGCAATACACACAGCTTCGACAGTAAGCAGTATCATTCTTGATTCACACGGGTCGTTTCCCGATTAGTAAATTCATTAGGCACTCCTTAGTATATAATTCCTATTAATAGTCCTCATAGTTGTGCAGGGGGATGCAGGAGAAACCAGATCAAATCAGCCACACAACTATGTTCCTACCCCGCAGTGCAGAACTCTTGGCCATGGCTGGGCCTGGTTTTACTTAGATATTGAGTATCAGAATGCTACTCAGGGCCTAGGGAACAATATGCCAAATGTCTAGTTGACAGCTAGAAGTAGCAGATAAACCTGTAATATTTCAAACAAGAAAAACTAAAAGTCACCATGCTCTGTAAATTATTCCACCAGCAGCTATTCCTAAAGGAAGCCTTATCTTGATACCACCCCCTAGCCCTCCTTTCTACATTCCCATTTTTCTTTTGGTCTTTAGGCTTGGTCAACAAGTCTGCCATTAGCCCTTGATTGACTGCCCTCTGCACTTTTCATCTTCTGTCCTGTGTTAGTGGTATTGATTTTCAGTATTGGATCTCTCCCTCCATGTCCCGTATCAGGCACTATTAAGTCTGTAATATATTCTTTCTGCAATACAACACTTTCAGTTAGTTGAGTGTAAATAGAAGCACAAAGTCACAGAATCTCAGAGATAAAAGGAATCTTAGAATTCATACAGGTCAACTCCATCATTTTACAAATGATAAAACTGAAGCCTAGGGAGGTTAAGAGCTGAGCATAAGATCAAGGTCACTCAAGCACTAAAAGTGAAGGATCAAGAACTTAAACCTCTGGGTTCTGTTTGCAAGTCCAGCCTGTACTTCATGTCCTAGGGCAATATTTATCCCTTCCTAATGCAGTGAACCTGTCACTCTACGGGCTTGGCTGTAACAAAGGGACATACTAGGGAGGTAATCCATAATAGAGTGCTATATATTAGAGGAAAAGAAATCACTTAAGATTTTTGAATGCTAGCAAAATCACAAAAGATTTAAAATATTATTACTATTACCCAAGAGACATCCTTGTGGCACCCTTGGGAGAAGGTAGGGAATTAATGTTTCAAAATTTCAGGCAAGTCAGTTTCCTATGGTTGGCTAATCATTCTCCTACACTTGTCTGATGACTTAGCAAATTCAGTTGCTTATTAATTTGTTCTCTTTTACTTGGAAAGCATAGAAGCTTGCAGAAGAGAGTTAGAGAGAGGTATATGGTTGGTTGGCTATAGGAGACAGGAGGATACAGACAATTGATTCATATTGTGGCTCATCTGCTGGCCGTTATCCATTAGCCCATTCTTGTCCACCTGTTTACCCATTCTCTGCACTGATATTTGCCCAGGCTGGGTAGAGAGGGGAGACTTCTATGAGCTCTACTAATGGCACTGGCCAGACTCCCTTGACCTCTGGCTTCTGGTTGGAATCGGCACACAGGAAGCTCTGGCAGGAGATGAGAGAGGACAGGGCACTTCCCCCTACAGCCTTTTCCCTGCTTTACTCTGTGGTCCTGACAATGCCTCTGCCCCTCCAGGACAGCTTCTGTGAGGGGGCTCTTCTCTATGGCTCAGCTCTTACTAGAACCCTCTAGGACTGTCCCTGCCCTTCCTTCCTCAGGTGATGAGATGGTAATAGCTTCTGCCTGCTGCTGGTCTCTGGGTGCCTCAGTGTCCCCTGGAGGCCCCCTTACTGCTGCTCTGAGAAGAGTGCCTTTAGACTCTGTAAATTGTCTCCTCACACTTTCATCTGAGCAGGCTTTCCTTGCCTGCCCAGGCACTGACTGAAACAGTTCATTTGGGGTTAATCATAGTCTGAAGTCATCATTTATCTTCTTTGCTGCAGCAGCAAAGCCATCACCATAAAGGATAGGATCAATTCTTGTTCATTTTATATCTCACAGATCCGTTAATCCATGAGAAATGCAGCTGAGCTGAGCAGAAGACTGACTCTTACCTCCACTGGCATTTTTGCCTTTGGGGTTTGGTTGACACTAAATGTGAGAAAGATCCTTAGCAGACAGGCGGACACTAGAGAAAAGGTTATATTTGGTTTATGTCAGTGTATCTGAACACTTTCTCCTGAATTATGGAGACCAATGTCAGAACTTTGTCTTTTATTTTTAAGTCAGAAGTAGATATATTAATACCCTTGGTAAAGAGGATGATCATGTCCCAGGTATTGGGTGAGTTCCTGGGACAGGCCGCCAAGTGAGGGTCCTTGGTTTCATGCAGGAAAGCAAGAGCGAGTCATTGTAATGTGAAAACAGAGATATACATTTCATGGGCAAAATGTGGTCTAATTCCAGAACTTGGTCTTTTTATATAGAACTTGCTAACATTCAGTAGACAAAAACATCCCTGGTTTTGTTGAACTACTACAGGGTGAGCAACTGCACCTGGGAAAAAAGAAATCTCACTCACTGTCTTTATAAAAGGGCACACTTACTTGGTAGGAATTTTCCTCCATAACAGAGTTATTGATGGGCTTGTTTTAAACTTTTTTACCCTTCTTCCTTCAGTCACTCTGGAACAGATGATTATTGAATGTTGATTAATGAGAATTCATTTACTAATGCTTCTAAATATCATCAATTGCTTTTAGGCTGTGTGTCTCAATCCTGACAGTAGAAAATTGTTTCATATATATATATATATATATTTTTTTTTTTTTTTTTTAGGAAGAGGATGCTGTGTGTTTAGTCTTTTCCATAATCTCTGTGATTTCAAGGAACTCTGTAGAAGGACACAGACACTGTTTCAATAGACAAGAAATGGGACAAGAGGCAGAGCATAGGACTTCTATGTCTGTCCTAGACGTTGATTGGACTTAGGGTGTAAGTAATTTATTCTTTCAGTCCATTAACATTAAGTTAATAGATATTAAGTTCTAATGAAGCGGGAGGGACTGGGGGCAGAAAGATAGATAAGGCATGCTTATGTCACAAGAGGTTTACAATCCAATAGGAAAGGGAATTCCTGGGGAGGTGATTGTCCTTCACTTTTAGGGAGACAGCATCAGCACCTATGCGCTCTCACTCATCTATTTAGTTTGGTTTAAGAGAGAGACAGACAGGTCTTGCCTCCTTGGTTTCACCATTTTGAGACTGAGCTTTCGGGCAAGCTTCTGGCTTCACTTTGGGGAGCCAAATGTGGCAGAGTCTTGAATGGGATGCTCCAATTCCCTACTAAATAGTTCTCTGAAGGAAATGTTCAATTGCTAAAAGAAGGAAGGAAGGGAAGGAGGGAGTTAGGAAGAAAGGGAGGAAGGAAGAAAACTCACAGAGTCAGCAAATACTTTCTGCAACGAGCCAGATAAAAACAAACAACTTTATGGGCCATATGGTATCTGTGACAACTACCCTGATCTGCTCTCTAGCACAAAAGCAGCCAGACAAAAGTAAATGAATAGACATGGTTGTGTTCTAATAAAACTTTACTTATTGAATGCTAACATTTGAATTCCATATAATTCTTCACAGGTCATGAAATGTACTCTTCATCTGATTTTTTCCTACCATTTAGAAATGTAAAAATCATTCTTAACTTGTGGGCCATACATAAGAAGGCCACAGTGCAGATCTGGCCCTTGGGTCACAGGTTGCTAACTCCTGGCCTAGAGTAAGAAGCCTAAACAAGCATGAGGGGCATTCTCTATCATGGCTTCTGTGCCATGGATGTGCTAGAATACCTAACAACAGGGTCTCTAACCCCCTCCGTGGCCATTCAGTACATCTGCTGATGGACACAGGTGGTTACGCCTTGCAGCATATGTTCCCTGGGACCATGGGTGTATCAGTTGGCCTCTGTGAACCTCTCTTTCTTGCCTATAAAACAGACAGCTTTCGCTGGCCTTTTAAAACTCACTTTGATGGAGATAAATGAAATAAAAAATCCATGAAAAGTACTTGGTGCTTTTAGGAAGAAAAGGGTTATACAAACCCAATGTCTTATTAAAGAAAAAGCAAATCTATCAGAAGGACTGGGAAAGCCCGAGCACAATACAACATGACTGAAAAATGCCACCCAAGATGGAGCTCTTCCCGCCAAGATAAACGATGTGGCTTTCCCTCTCCAACATGGTCTCCCGGTACTTTATTATGTGCAAATGGAATGACTTGACTGCCTGTTCTTTTTCTTTTCTTTTTTCCCTACCTCATTAATACATTGAGAGAACCAAACTGTTCCTCTAATGGAAATGTTCTGTGGCACTTCGCCGGCTCCTTTATCTGATGAAGCTTATGGGGCTGTACTTATCTGGCCAAGACCTGTACATGTCTCCCAAGTTTAATAATTATTTAACAGATTACCCCTGTGTATAACACTGTACAAAGGCTTTCTTATGAAGCCCAGGTAAAATATGCCCAAGGTGTTTCTAAAGTCAACTCATTTAGATATTTAATCAAATTGTTTCTTCAAGGGTGGTAGAACGTGATTATTTTTGTGAATTAGACCTTCCTTATTCGTGGTAAGTGAAGCATTTCTTAGCAGGTTATGTATATTTTTTTCTGGATGAATTCTTCCAGCATCTTCCCCTTTAAAAGCAATTCTAACGGTCTGCGCTTCTCGGATTGTTCTCATTCCCCCCCAGTAAGACTGGACTAGCTGTATTGGACCATGTTTTGTTCACCAAAGTGTTTGGCTCACACTTATGCCAGAAAGTTTTGAGTTTCTTGACTTGAAATGTTATGATTTCCAGATTTTGCTCTATAAAATACAGCTGTAATTTCTAAGAAAGACTAGAATAAAATTCCATAATATCTTCTTTGTCATGAGGGAATTTCTTCTTTCCAAAGGAAGATGCTTAGGCCTCCAATTCTTGGTATATTTGTCTTGGAAATTATTTATTTCAATTTTCTGCATATTGTCTTTTTTTTTTTTTTTTAATGTTCTAAAGCTTATTGGTCAGAATATAATTAGGCATGCTGCTGCTGTTAAGTCGTGTCAGTCGTGTCCGACTCTGTGCGACCCCATAGACGGCAGCCCACCAGGCATAATTAGGCATAGACATACTCAAATGGGAGACGTTGGAAAGAATTTTGCATAGTAAAATGAAGAACTAACCATGACTTTGGTTAAGGTTAAATTTAGTCACTTAGGTTTTACAGATGGTATGGATAAGTGATCTTTTCTGTAATATCACCATTCATCTGACATACCTTTTCTTTCTAACCTTTCAGGTTCTCTTTCTTGTCCTGGTTTATTTCTCGTTCTAATTACACCTACAACATTTTCCTATGTATTGAATATAAGTGACGTGAATTAGCCCCATATTATTCTGAAGTTCTATTCTTCCATTTTTCCTTCTAAACCTTCTTTTGTACAATGTGACTCTAATATTCTGTAATAACCATCCTCACTGTACGTGGTTTGATGCAAACTTAGAATGTCGGTGCTGGCAGAGTAAAAGATATCTTTCTAGAGCCTTGTTTCATGAGACTTGAACCATAATTTATATCAGATGGAAAAAGATTGCTCCTAGTAGAGGGGTAGAGAGAACAAAGGCACTTCTTTTCTTTAAAAAGAAGTTTGAGTAGTTTTAATAACAAGCCATTCTTGGCCACTGCTATTGTGTGTAAGAGGTACCAATGTCCCTCACTTCTGCTGTTTGTGCTTAAAACAGTGTCACTTGAATTCAGTCTAGTATAGTCCTCTGATTACTTTTATTTCAGGGATAGATTTTCAAGAGCAACTTCTAATTTGAGGTATTGTAGCTGAGGTCCTTCTCATTCCCTGCACTCCACTGATGTTCTCTGTGGATCAGCGTTACACTGAATGCGACAATCATCGCCACTTCGTAAAGGAAGCAGAAAGCTTGTGTGGGTGGAGGTGAATGAGGGCAGAGGGGAAGATAGGTATCTTTTCGCATGTTTGTGTTTGTGCGTTTAATTTCACAGGACCATTTTTACACATAAGCAACTTTTCAAAATGTATTTTAATTATTGTAATCCTAGAGATGAGAATACAATCTGAAACTACTGTAATGATTTAGTATAAAGTGTAGTATCTCTTTCTTTTCTTTTGTGTATGAATCTCAGTTTGCATTCTCACTGTCCTTGCAATATCTATGACATAAACTGCATACCCCTGGAAATTTTAAACGTGCATATGACTTTCAACAATTTTCCCTTTCTGCAATTATTGCAAAAACCAGGGCAGATGAGCTGCAGAGGAGTCAAAATGGGTGCCTAGGTTAGGAAGCTTTGAAGTTTAATTCTGAAGTATGCATACCTCTGAGGTGGTGATGCTCACCTGGATAAATGCAATTATCCTGAATGGAAGTCCTCTCAAGCTAATTTCCTCATTGTTCTGAATTGCCTAGAACTCCAGGTTCTAATCCATTTGGATGCAAAGACCTAAATGTGGACAAGTATTAGATTCAATACAGGAACACAAGAGACATTGGTTAGAAAGAATATGGGTGTCATACGGGCTGAAGAAGTAATGCAAGTATGGAAAGATTAGGGAATCTGTCATCTTTCTGTTTTAAGAATATGGAGATGTAATTTACAGTCATACTTCAGAGTCAGACTATCTGCCCTATAAGTTGGTGTGGTTCCCATTACCTCCTTGTAAGTTGGACAGAGGTATTTGCAACTCCCCATGTGTGTCAGGGTCTCAGCCAGAACTAGAGGGCATTTTACTGAGCATTTAATCAAGTGACCAATTACAAAGAGGTAAGCATGAGTTGAGGGAAACAAATAAGAGATGATGGCCTCCCTCTGGTCTAGCACAGGTGGGATGCTATGACCAAGCACAGCCTAGAGGGTAAAAGCCGTGGAAAGTGGTGAGGGCTGCCGCTGCAGTGGAAACCGAAGGAGTACCGAGACTCAGAAAACAGAAGTCAGGCAAGAAGTAAACCTCTCCCTATGCTGGTCCTCCAATTCTCTCAAAGTACCTCTCCTTGGATGAAACCAACTATCTGCAGAGGGCACGGGAGCCTCCAGCAGGTGGTACTCGGAATCCAGCTTCCTTGCCCGAGATCAGGGCAGACGAGCCTGGAGGTGGGCTAGCGGGCGCCTTCTCCTCATATAACCCGGCTTCTTCATTCTGCTCAAGTTCTTAGCTTTCCTTCTGGATTCTCTCGTTCCGTCCTTATGCTCTCAGTTTCCCTGCTTAGCAGTGTTTCCTCACTCCCTGCTCACTGTCTGTGCCATCCCATCGTGCGATTGGCACCCAAGGCCTCCTCCATCTGCCCGTGCCTGCGTCTCCCACCCGCTTGCACAGCTTCACTTCCACATCCAGCGGGCTCCAAGCTCTTCTCCCCCGCCATCACCCTCACCTGCCGGGGCTCTGCGTGCTGTGTCTCTACCGCCTTCCGGAACTGGAAGTCTTTCCGGCACCAATATTTTGAAGTCACGCCTTGAGGTTGCAAATCTGTCACTTCCATCTCCTTTAACACCGCACCATTTGTATTTTGAGTGTTGCGTAGTAAATCGTAATTGCCACCAACTAAAATAGATATAGCAACTGGGAAGTGTGGGCATTTCCTAGAATTTACCATTCACATCGATCTCTCTCCTCCATGTGATCGCAATAACAGTTCTGGCATAAAATACTAAGTAGCACGTTCTGAACTGAACAAAACTGCTTATTCTCTTCAAATTGAATTAAGCTTAGAGTTTCAGGCCCAGTGGGTTTTCTTTCTGCAGGAATTTTGAAGATGCCCGTTGCTGATAATATGTCTACTTGCCAAAGCCCAGTTGAGTCATTTAAATGATTGGTTGTGTGGTCACTGGAAGTGTACAGATGGAGTAAGAAGGGAATGATATTTACACTGTGGTCACTCTTGTTATGAGAACCCAGAGGAACAACTTTGCATCTCTCAGTACTGAGAACTGCCGAGCTACTTCTGACACAGCTGGGATCTTGTATCCTCTGGATATTGTGGATCTTGTGTCTGTGAAACATGCTTTCCTATTAGCTTCTGTAGTTAAATGTCTCAGTGAAATCTGAGATTCATCCCAGCATGAGTTTTGTGTATTACATCACCTCCATCATTATTTTATTTTTTCACTTTCATTTTCTCACATTCAATCTAGGAAAAAGCTATTGATTCTACTTCCAAAATATATTTGAATCCATCTATTTCAGTTCCAGCTTTAAACACCCACTGCCATAACCAAGGCAGAGCATCAGCACTTTTCTCCTGGGTCACAGCTATAGCCCTCTGAGTGTTTTGTGCATTTCCGCTCATCCCTTTCCAATTTCCTTCCCACAGAGGACCTTGAATAATTAAAAAAAAAAAAAAACAAGAAAAAACATGAATCTAATAATTTTTCCAACTTTTAATTTTGAAAGACAAACAAAATTTGCAGGAATAATATAATAAACATCAATGTACCATCACTAAGGTTCACATTTTATTCCTGAACTCTTCATCATATATTTCCTAACATAAGGGCATCCTATGTAACCATGAGACCTCCATCACACTCAGGAAATTTAACCTTGATACAATAATATTATCTAATAATCATAGTCAGACTTCCACAACTGTCTCAATGAGGCCCTTTCTAACTGTTGGTTCTTGTGGTTGTTGTGTGTATTGTATTATCCATGTATGTAGACATTATCCATGTTTTCATCTAGTTTAGCTGTTTAGCTGCCTTGTCTCTTTACCCTCAGTGTGAAGAGTCCAGGTGCACAGTATTGAAGTATGTCTCTCAGTTTGGAGCTGGTTGACTGTTTTTTCATGATTAGCTTCAGGTCAGAACTTTTAATGTTTATTTTTTCAAGAACCCCATGGAATTGACGGTGTGTCTTCAGTCCATCACGGCAGGGACACAGACTGCTAATTTATTCCATTGCAGATGAAGTTTGATCACTTGGTCAAGGTATTGCCCAGATATTATGGAACATTTTCTATTGCATATATTCCCTTTATTATTGCTAACTGTATGCAATCTGCAAAGCAATACATCTAATCATTCTAAAGACATAAGTCTTATCTTCAGAAAAATCATATAAACTCTTCATACTCTTTTCCACATAAAGGCCTTTGTATGTGTTGTTTTCCCTGATGTGTTCATTGTAGAGTTAGCTTCTTCTCACAGTTTGGGTCTAGGATCAAATGTCTGTTGTCAGAGAGGTTTTTTTCTGATTGTCTAATCAAAGCAGGCCTCTCATCAGCCATCAGTGTCACAGTGCCTTGTTGGTTCCCTTGTGATTATTTGCTGGCTATTTATTTATTATCTGTAACAATAACAAGACAGTTAGCTCTTGAGGCTAGAAATACCAGGATTGTCTTTTTCACTATTGTAACCCCAAGCTAGAATATATAGGGTCATATACACGGAAGATTATCCAGCAAACATTGTTGAATGAGAAAACTAGTGCATGTATGAACATATGTTATATCTTGGTAAAATTTGCATATTAATATACCATTTTAAAGTGGCTTTTATAACAAGAAGGCCATAGCATTGACACTATCATATGTAAAACAGATAACTAGTGGGAAGCTGCTATATAACACAGGGAGCCCAACCTGGTGCTCTGTGATGACCTAGAGGGATGGGATGGGAGGAGGGTGGGGGGCTCAAGAGAGGGGATAAATATATATATATATATATATAATAGGGGATATATATATATAATCATGGCTGATTTGCATTGTTGTACAGCAGAAACCAATACAACATTGTAAAGCAATTATCTTCCAATTGAAAAAAAGGGAAAAAAAAAATCAGAAACAAGAAAGCCAAGGAAATGGAGCAGAGATGTGAGGTTCTATACTAAAATTTGTGCTTCTCCTTCCTTCGGAGAAGAACCATCACTGGGAAGCAGCTGCCCAAGCAGGAACTACATTTCCCAGCGCTCCTAGCATCCACATGGCCATGTGATTCATTAGTGCCGACCAGTGTGGAAAGTGCCCTGTGTTTCACTCTTGCTCCTCCCTTTATAAAGTGGATGGGATGTCTCCAGAAGCCTCCTGCCAGGTGGAAGTCAAGAACTTCAAGATATTAAGGCTTTGCATAGCCACAGATAGAGATTCTAGAGCTCTGAGTCAGAATGAGGAAGAATAGCTCAAGAGATCCTAGAGCTCACAGTCAGAGAGTGAGGAGAATAGGAAAAAACTCTTTTATTGTATGGCCATACAAAATTTGTGATTATTTATAAAGAGATGGAATACCAGACCACCTGACCTGCCTCTTGAGAAACCTATATGCAGGTCAGGAGGCAACAGTTAGAAGTGGACATGGAACAGACTGGTTCCAAATAGGAAAGGGAGTGCATCAAGGCTGTATATTGTCACCCTGCTTATTTAATTTATATGCAGAGTACATCATAAGAAACACTGGGCTGGAGGAAGCACAAGCTGGAATCAAGATTGCCGGGAGAAATGTCAATAACCTCAGATATGCAGATGACACCACCCTTTTGGCAGAAAGTGAAAAGGAACTAAAAAGCCTCTTGATGAAAGTGAAAGAAGAGAGTGAAAAAGTTGGCTTAAAGCTCAACATTCAGAAAACAAAGATCGTGGCATCCGGTCCCATCACTTCATGGGAAATAGATGGGGAAACAGTGGAAAGAGTGTCAGACTTTATTTTGGGGGGCTCCAAAATCACTGCAGATGGTGACTGCAGCCATGAAATTAAAAGACGCTTACTTCTTGGAAGGAAAGTTATGACCAACCTAGATAGCATATTAAAAGCAGAGACATTACTTTGCCAACAAAGGTCTGTCTAGTTAAGGCTATGGTTTTTCCAGTGGTCATGTATGGATGTAAGAGTTGGACTGTGAAGAAAGCTGAGCACCGAAGAATTGATATTTTTGAACTGTGGTATTGTAAAAGACTCTTGAGATTCCCTTGGACTGCAAGGAGATCCAACGAGTCCATCCTAAAGGAAATCAGTCCTGGGTGTTCATTGGAAGGACTGATGCTAAAGCTGAAACTCCAGTACTTTGGCCATCTCACGTGAAGAGTTGACTCATTGGATAAGACTCTGATGCTGGGAGGGATTGTGGGCAGGAGGAAAAGGGGACAACAGAGGATGAGATGGCTGGATGGCATCACCAACTCGATGGATGTGAGTCTGCGTGAACTCTGGGAGTTGGTGATGGACAAGGAGGCCTGGTGTGCTGCAGTTCATGGGGTCGCAAAGAGTCGGACATGACTGAGTGACTGAACTGAACTGATAATAGCATATAGCATTACTCTGAATAATACAGAAATGAAAGCTGGAAGATGAGTAGTCAGAAAATTAAGGGGAAAACAGTGAAATTTGTGATTACTTAAAATTCACTGCATTTTAATTTTTTGGCAGTGTGTATTTTCTAGAATCCTCAAGTCATACAGAGTAGTATTGGGTCTAGAAACACTCAAGCAGGAGACTTTGAAGATAATTTTACTTAAAAACAAGAGCCACTCTTGTTCCTGAAAAAGGTGAAAACGCAGTTGGTTAGCTTTAAGAGATGGCATGCTTAACTCTTATTGTTTCTGAGATGCTACAAGCACTGCCTAATTAATCTGGGGAAATTCCAGTATGATTTAAGGGACAATCCATCAAACCCTTTCTTTGCTGCCTCTGGTGAATTTTGCTTGCTGTGGGTAGCATTACTAATGGAGCAGCCACCTATTTAGTAATTATTACCAAACCAATGAATAAAAGGATTCACTAAATTTTAGAGATGGAAGAGATCTTAAGCTTATTTTATCACCGGCCCAGTTAATGTAAGTGCTTGCCTTTTACAGTATAGTGTAGCTGACTCTACAAACTAGAGCTCCTTACCAGATTAATTAAATACCTATTAGATCCAATGCTCTATGATGCTCAGACCGTGGCTCAATAGCTGTGATTTTAAAGTCATTACCTATGTGTGTAAGAGGAAAAGTTGGCAGTGCTTTACAAACATATATTATATATTTGTACAATCCTGCCTTAAATTAATATGACTATTTCTAAACAAAAATAACCCAGATGAATTGAAATATGGGTGAACTCTTAAAGGTTATGCATTTATTCTAGTGATGGTGTCATCAATCACAGCATTTTAAATATTTATATTTAGAATTATCTTTATGAGCCCAAGCTACATTTTTTCTCTTCTTTGATTACAAAAGTAATTGTATATACTCTGTAAATTAGAAAAAGAAGGAAACCACTCATAATTTGATCACTTAGAAGTAACCATTTTAAACACTGTAATTTCTTTTATATAAATGTATGGAGGGGTATGTTTTCATGTCATACAATGCTGTATGAATGATTTTACACTTAGAGTTTTATTACGTATATTTATCTCTAAAATTCATTTCTTAATTTTAGCTATCATATTGCATTGAGCAGCATATCTAGATTTTTGTTTGATATTCCAGCTATTGCCAATCACTGGATAAAAGTTTAAAAACATTTGATCTTTAAGTGGGTGTATTCTTTTGACTGTCCTTGGTGTTGGTAAACATTCATCCTTGGAGTTGTCATTTGAAAATAAGCAAAAGGCATTGAACGTATGTCTGGTACAAAGAGTAAATGATTAATACAAGGAATGTATTTTGAATCAAATGAAGTGTGGTTAAAATGTAGTGAGACACTCTGAGACTGTCACAGAAGGCAGATTCAAAAAAGGAGTTTCAAAATACTTTGAGTCATGGAAGCACTCACTAAATAAATACCTATATTGTATAAGGCTACTTTGAAGAAAAATGATCACTTCACTGCTTAAGTTCTAGTGTGGCTGCCAAAAAATCAGACCCTTGACTTCACAGATGTTTTTAGACTTTTGTGCACGCCATCACTTCAAAGTGGAAAACAAGGAATCAGAACCTACCATCATATGTGTGTAGAGGAGAAGGCTGGATGTGGTCATTTCCTGTATCCTGTCCCATTACAAAGAAAGAGAAAAGACAGAATGAAAGAAGGAAGAGAGACAGGAAGAACAGGGGAAAAATAGAGAAAAGAACAAAGAAAAGAAAGAGAGGTGGATGAAGAAAGAGACTGAGAAGGAAGGAAAGGGAGGAGAAAAGTAGAAGGAAGTAAAGAAACAAAGGAATAAGAAGAAAGAAGAAAAACAGGAAGGCAATTGCTGCCCCAATATTCTTGTAAAGTAGTTTATCAAGAGTAATGCTAGCTCTGCTTAAGAATAATTTATGAAACTAGACTTCAACTTCGTGCAGGCTGATGGTTTTCAAATTTTTAGGAATAATGATACTCTTCTGTAATCTTTTCAATAAGCTGGAATTCCAGTGACATCAGAATGAGATTTAATTGGAAATGGTGACACATACAAGGAGATATTCATTAGACATTGTCTTCACAATCACATAGGTTCCAGGGAACAACTTTTGAAAGCCAGTTGTAAGTTGATGAGATCCATTAATGTAAGTTAAACTATATACCCAGGGCTGGGGAAAAAAAAACAAAAATGGGGAGAAGCTCATGCATTCCAGTTCAAGCCAGCTGGGCAAAGTTTTCTGAATGCAAGGTCCTTAGAGACGAAGCACCCTGGCCAGAAATGGAATGTCAGTGCCTTTATTAACTGAGTATTCTGCTTGTCCTTAAAAAGTGTACTGTGGTGCAGAATGCTCCAATTAAAACCCACCACCCTCAAGGATAAAATGCCCTCCAGAATTACAGCCTATCTTAATCATATTTTAATATAAAGTTCAAAAGAAAACTTGGCTTTAGAGATGTTTATTTTTCCTCACATCTGGAAAATCCAGTCAGTGCATTCAATAAATTTAAATTTACTATCACTTGAGTGAATGTCTTCTTAAAATTTATACCCACACACACACACACAACTTCAGAAACAAAAACTGCTTTTCTGTTTCCATCTGAATGTATTATATGTTTCTGTAATTAAGTTATAGCATGTGAAATTCTTAGAATAATGATTGGATTGTTACATATAAATAGATCCTACACATGTAACAATTAGAATGGTAGATATTGGAAGGAATGCTCATCTCTGTGCCTCCATATTATATAGTAAAATACTTTTCTGTGATAGCAAAATATAGAAACAACAGCTTAAAAACTGAAAGAGAAACCACTATAAATCTGCCATTTTCTTAATTATGCCTTTCAATAAAAATTAAGGGAAAGAATGTAAATAACATAGTTATTAAATAGGATTTGTTTTGTGATATGTCCTGGGTTGAGCAAATTCTTTTATAAAATGCCACAATAATCAAGATCTGCTTTCTGGGAGCTCACACTTAGAGAGTACCTAAGCCAGAAACAGGCCAACACAAAAGAAGTACAGCAGTTAAACACTATCTATAAACAGAAGAGGGAATAGGGGTTATAAGCAGGAAAGCAGTATGAGCAAGTCATTGATTATTGCATTTTTATTTTTAAAAAAGCATAAGGTTATCTACCTTTTAAGATTTCAGTAACGAAATATCAGTAAGGTTATTAAAGGATACAGAACTAATGAACGAAAAATGGGTTTCAACTCAAAGAGGAGACCTTCAAAATGAAACTATTAGCTGGGGTAGGAAGTGTATTGGCCTCCCAAAGATGTCCATGCCCAAAACTCATGTATGTTACTTTATGTTTCAAAGGGGACATTGCTTAAATAAAGTTTAATAATCTTGACATGGGGAAATTCTACTGTGTTATCTCCTTGGGTGCAGTATAATCACAAGAGTCGATATAAGAAGAAAAAAAAAAGGAAGGGGGAGGAGGAAGGAGGAGAGTCTGATAAGGAGATGTGACAACTGAAACAGAGGAGGGAGTGACAAGGCCATAAGCCAAGGAATGTGGGCAGCCTCTGGAAACTGGAAAAGACAAGGAAAGAGATTCCCCCCAGAACCTCCAGGAGGAGTGCAGCCTTGCCAGCACATTGTGGACTTCTGACCTCCAAAATTATAATAAATCTGTGTTGTTTCAAGCCACTAAATATGTGGCAATTTGCTACGAAAGTGGTAGGAAACAGCACATTGAATCTGGGGTTAGGAGGGAGTTACTTTTTAGAGAAAATTCACAAAGAATCAGACTCAATTCTCCAGATAAATGCTTTCTCAGTTCAGAAACGGTTGTTCTAGATGAATCTGTAATTTTATTATTTTTTTCTAATAGCTTTGTGTGCCACCTTCATACTAAGAGAAAGAGAAGAAGAACTATCCTTTCTCATACTTCCCCTAGGTACCAGTCAGAATGATATTTTTTCTTATTGTTTCAATTAATCCTTATAAAGGCTCTAAAATGGAAGTACAGAGTTCTATTTACAAGTGAGGTAACTGATTCTCAGAGAAAATAAACTCAACAAATTTTAAGTTGGTGATAGAAAAATGCACTCATGAGACAGAGATCAGAATGTTAGTAACTCATATTCTCTTCCAGAGAGGAAATATAGAAGGGACAGGATTAGATAAATAAAAAGATAGATAAATAAAAAAGTTTTGGATCAAGTCACACAGAATTTTACAAACAGAAATTAGTGTGGCCAAAAGTTTGCAAAGTTTTGTCTAGAAAGTTATTAGGGAAAGGAAAAAAAAAAGCCTTTTGGACACTTTACCTAACCTCCTGGTTTTCTTCTCTATAAAGGAAAGATAACAATAGACGTCTCTCTCATAAAGAATCCCAAGGAACAGAACTGAATACTGTGACACTGAAGAGCCCTTTAAATGTTGATTCAATACTCTGTGGTCTACTTATGATCCCCAAACCAATTTGTGACTCATTCAACACTAAGAAGTTATCTGTTCTGAAGGAGAAAAAGAGACATTGTAAATCAGGTGGCAATCAGTGATTCCAAACGGAATTGAACATATTCTTTGTCCAAATGAACAGAAGATGTTGGTATGAATTGTGTACTCTCCATGAGAGGTAGATACAGCCAAAGCTGGTTACCAGGGGGTGAGCACAATGCAACAGCAGCTCCCAAGTCATCTTGGATGAGTGTCTCGAGTTAGGTCATCAAGCTGAATGAGGTCACCTACATAGAGTTTAGACAACTGCAAAGTAGAAAAATATGACCCAAGACTGGCTTAAGACCTCAACACAGCTACAGAGCCAATGGCAGCTGGAAACTCTTAAGGGCTAAATGCAATGGCGAGAGTAATTTTGACATCAAAGGCATCAGTTTGACAAATGAAAATCAAATTGGATGAACTTTAATGCAAACAGCTGGGTGTGATGCAACTTAAAGAGGCAGATTTCCTGGAGTCAGCCAAGCAGATTTATTAGAATCCTCCATACCTCCCAAGGAGAATGTAAATACAGAGTTTTTAATTTTCAAGTTTTTCCACTCCAAACAATGGAAGGGAGAGCATGGTAAGATAAATAATCTGCACCACTGCATTCCTTGGAATGATTTAGTGGCTATGCTTGCTCTATCTGTGCCAAGACCTTTTCTCTGGTCTGTCCACATTTTCCTCCCTTCCTTTCTCCCATCTTTCCTTCTAATGTGTAGTACATTTTACCTTCAGGTAATACATTGGAATGTGGAGTGATTGATTCAGAGAGTATTTTTATGCTAAAGGATGCCTGTTATTGGAAGCTCCTCTGAACGAATAGGTCAGGACTCCATGACACTTGGCATGAGTGAGCATGATAGATAAATTTGCTTCCCAACATGTGTTTGACAACCAGCCATACTATTAAATACATGAAGTGCAATGTGGATATACATCAGCTGTGGTTTGGACCAAAGTGTAGGTAGCTCACCAGTTGATGGAGAAATTAAACTCATGATTAAGTGGAGGAAAGAGAAAAAGTTTACCATCAGCCAGTGAGGTGTGCTCTAAGGAATGGCATTAAGGACCTCTGTCTGTTCTGCTCTGAATTAGTGAGCCACCCTTATTCTGTTATTAGTGGTTACTTATTTGAGTCAGAATGCGAATATCAGTACAAAGGATTCAAGTTTCTGGAAAAGGAAATACTATTGCAAGCCTTATTGCTCTAATTTCTCCGCTATAATAGAATAGAAGCTCTTGAAGATGGAAACACTTGACCATGAAGCATAGAAGCTTCTTGATATTGCTCATTATTGTGTCCCCAGAAATTTAACAAACGATAGGACGCCTACTAAGTGCACAACACATATTTAATATGTTAATGAGCAACATAAGTTAGAAATCTGTAAACAGGGCTTGGCATGATAACACTTTACAGGAGGGATGAGACATCTATTTCATTAAGTCATCATTATCCATTTAACTTATGTCACAGGATGTGCAGAGCAAATTCAAAGCCGTAAAATTGAAACTCAGGATTAATATGGGGGTTCAAACAAACAAAGAGAAAGCAGAAAAAAAAATCCTCTAATGTGTGGTACCATTTAAAGAGTCTGTTTGCCTCATTTCATAACCTATGCAATGATGTCTAAGCAGCATGTAAGAGATTTTAAGCTAATACACCACTTATCGAGCTTTGCTGGTGGATCAGTGAATGATTTCATTGACCTAAGGCTTTGTTCTTGTTCTTGTGCCCTCTTAGATTATACCACTGATGCGCTGAAGAAAGACACGCAGATGAGATGCTAATGGTCTCAGCAGATATTAAGCCTGTTTTCTTTCTGTTTACTACCTGCAACTCCTGCTGATTTCAAGTGTTTGGTTTTTCATCTGAAGATAGGTTTTGTTGACATAATAAGCTATTAAGGGCCAGACCTGAATTGAGGTGAAGCTTTCTCTGAAAATTCATGCTTGCAAATCAGCTAAATAGAATGTGGACTAACTGAACAGGTATTTGTGCCCAGAAAATCTTGTGTGCAATTAGCTGATGAAACTGTAGCAAAGCCTCAGGAACTGAGACCAAGGTGCATTTTACTAAGCACATTTGGGGTAATGGCCTTCAGATCTTCCTAGATTTTATAATCTTCTAGAGAGTATAAGACAAAAAAATATGAATGAAGTGAGATGCTAGAGATATAACTTTTCAAACATGATTTTGCAACCCAGATGATGTATTTACTTTATAGAACAGTTCAGAAAAGAGCTTTATGTATATATGGGCAGGCAAGTGGTACATGTATACATCAGGTATAAAATCTAAGCCCTGAGTTATGATTTATATTGGCTTACAACAGCCAACAGGGCTGGTGAAGAACTTGGGAACTGGAGACAAAAGTGTAAAACCATATACTTGGATATCAGATAACTTCAGCATCAGTGAACAGGGTGAGATCAACTTTATCTGGCAAAGTAGTCTTGGATTTTTCAAACACATTGGATATCAGTTCATAGTAGCCGTTGATTTTAGCATTAGCTGGGTGAAAGCAGCATTCTTCAACTAATAAATGAACTCACCATGTAATGCTGAGCAAGACTAGATTGGTCTAGATTTAGTTTTAAAGTAGTTTCCAGAATGCTTAGATCCATGAAAAATATTTTCAGTTCATAAAAGCTGTCTTTCTTCCATTGTATTAAAACCTTCTCCCTTTCCCCTCATCTATTATTGCTAAGAAAATAGAATAGACAGAAATTCAACAAATTCAACTGCTGTGAACTCACCACATGTCTAAGATTGATCAAGTTTAGGCAAATCCTCTGTGTTTGGGGTGAACTAGCTCCATGTCCTTCTCAGTTCCCCAAGGATACTGCTGTCTCTCAGCTACTTGGCAATGGATCTATTCGTGTACACGATGAGGCTGGTGTACACGATGAGGCTGGTTCACCTCAGAACAAAATAGTTTTGAGTCGAAACATTTTTGAGAATAATACCAGACTTTAGACTGTATGGAACAACAACAACAACAAAAATCCCCAACAGATTAAATTTAAAAAGTGACCTGACAACAGCAGGGGAAAAAAAAAAAATACACAAGAGAAGGAGCTCAAAATCAGCGTCAGTCATTTGCGGGTTGTCCTGACTTTGCGGAAAGGGTTATCTCAGCAGTTAGGAGTTTGCTACTCAGTTCGCAATGGGAGCCAGAGAGGTTAAAACAGCTCATCACTTTATCAGGATTACTGAGGGTATGAGGGAGGCCTTAATGGTCTGGCAGTCCTTTTTGTCACAATTTAATGGCATATCGATCTTGCAGAGTGAACAATCATGACCTTCAACTGTTTACAGATGCTTTGGAGAGAGAAGGCTTAAGGAGCTTATTCTGGGGAAGCTGAGAAGGTTCAGCCCTGACCAGTCAAGTTAGGGAAGTCAAACAGCAATAAAAACATCCCAGTTTGGGGCAACTTTCCACTGGGGGTGGCACTTACAACTGTGAAGATCACAAGTGATTCAAGAAAAGCCAGTGGTGTTACAGGCAATCAATAAATCAACCAGGAGTGTCATTAACAAAGAGAAGAAGTGTGCCTGTGTGTGTGTGTGTGTGTGTGAAAGAGAAAGAGAGAACAGAGCCCATTGCATCAAGCTATGCATTTCTACTGGAATCAGTTTTCAAGAAAAGCTTTCTTTTAGGTGCCAGCAAGTTTGAAACCTTCACATCAGCAGGGTAGTGACCCTACGAAGAGTTAATCACACTTTACAAGACAAATATGAGTAAAGAACAATATGAAACAGGGTGTTTTTCTACATTACATAATTAACCTGAGGGTTGTGGAAGGCATTTTCTTGAATTCACATAAAACTGCCTGCTAAGATGCAGAGAACTGCTTTTCGAGAGAAGATAAATGCACTGAAATTAAATTCTCAGAAGGAGCAGGAATTGGGATGTTTATCTGCACCATCTATTTCAATGAATCCAGTCTCTAATAATGCTGGATGCCAAGACAAAGCTTTCAGCCTTTGTTTTGTTGAGTCTCCACTATGTGATCCTCAGGGTCCTGGTGGCTACACGCAGCATAAAATGTATCACCTTCCCTCAAAGAGTTTATAAGTCACTTAACCAGTCATGGATTTGCATATGGTTTCTGGCTATAAGGGTTTAACTCTTTGACTTCTGTGGTAAACTGAATGGTGGTCCCTTTGAGAAATACATCTACATTCTACCCTCCAAACCTGTGAATGCATGACCTGATTTTGAAAAAGGGTCTTTGCAGATGTAATTAGTTAAAAATCTTCAGATGAGATGATCTTGGATTTACTGGGTGGATCCTAAATCCAATGATAAGAGTCCTTCTAAGAGACCCACAGGGAGAAAAAGGTAATGTGAATGGCAGGATGCAGTCACAAGCTAAGGACCACCAAACACTGCCCTCAGCCATCAGAAGCTAGGAGGCATGGAAAGAATTCCCACCTTGAGCCTCCAGGGGGCGTGCTGTCCTGCCAACATCTTGATTTAGGGCTTTGGCTTCCATTGAAGAAATAATTTCTGTTGTTGGAAGCCACCAGACTGGTGGTAATTTGTTACAGACAACCTAGAAAACCAACACCTACTCTGACTCTGATTAGCTTTAACCTTACCTTTCATGTAGCTGACTTTATGAGAATACATGATTCTAGCCAAGACTGTAGTATCTATGATGCAGTAACTAAACTGCAGTAACAAAATGCATCTTTGTTGCTCACTACTAATTCGTTTCCCCTCAAATTTGTATATAAGGGATGAAGGAGGGCTGTGCAGTGGAAGAAGAGGTTTGCCCTGCAACCTTTTCAGTGGTCAGAGGAAAAGAAGCAAGAAAAAAGGCAAGACAGTCTTTACAGCTCTGGCATCTGCAGGTGGGGAGCAGACCCAGTGGTCATGGTGCACATCAGCACGGGGTGTTCAAAGTACACAACTGCCAACAAGCTAATAGTTAATTACCATTAAAAATGTGTTAAAATCTTGTAAAACATGTGCCCTGTGTGCTAGACATATCTTTACAACTGTCTCAAATTTTAGTCGCAAAAGGAGCTCAAGGTCAGCTTCAGTCACTTGCGGGTAGTCCTGACTTTGCAGGAAGAATTATCTGGGTAGTTAGATGTTTTCTATGCAGGCAGCAATGGAGAAAGGAATAAATGTTGGTATGTGCTGTGTGTGATGAGTTCTTTTGGCTGCCCAAGGCACAGCGCTGGTGACACAATACCATTAAGTCAGGCAGAGCCATGTGGTACTTACACTGCAGTGGATGCTTTGGGACATGCTCAGAGGGATGAAGGAACCTCCCCTCCACTTGTCCAACTTTTACCCAGGATGGGACCCAAGCTGTGACCCACCATGCATTAGCCCCATCTCCAACCTCCCTTCCTCCAGCCATTCCTCACTCTGATGGAGACGTGTTTCAACATAGCAATCTGATCAGTTTCCTTCTACCTAAAACCTGACAAAAACAATAGTCTGACCATATGAAGCCACTAACTCCGCCTCCTGCTTCATATTCTCCTGGGTCTTCACTCCATGGAACTGCATGTCTGCCATTTTAAGCTATTTACATCATGTCTGCAAAGATGCCCGATTTTTCACATGTGTTAGTATCTTTCCTAGAATGTTCTGCCTGTTGACTCACTTGGCAAACGTATGTATTCTTCAAAGTCAGTTTTGACTGTTTCCTTTCATAAGAATTCCCTGACTACTGAAACAGAGTTCATTACTCTGATCTGGGCTATCATTAGCCTACGTTGTTGTACTCATAGCACACTGCACTACTATTTGCTTATATAACCATCTCTCATAATAGACTGCGAATGCAGAGTGTGGAAACTTGACTTTCTCTGTGAAGGTCAAAGTATATCTACTGTGTCATCATTTCTCTAGCACCTGGCCTAGCATTGGACAAGTAATTGGTGTTCAATAAATGTTTGATGAATAAATGAAAAAACCACTAGTCCTTTCTGTGATTAATAAGTTCTTAAAAGCTCTTGACATGTATGTTTACTCACAAGTCATTAACGTATAGGAAGCCTGTCTCTGTACTTATAACATCTTTGAGGGAAGAGTTAACTTTTTCTCTTGTTTAAAAATTTAATAAGTTTAATAGTTTCTGATAATAAAAGTAATGCAAGTTCCTTGTAAAAAATCTGGAAAATGAGAGTAAATATCTAAACAGAATTCATCTTTAATTCCACCACCCAAAGATAAACAGAATTTTTACTTGCATGAAATAAAAAATACATCTATATGGTCATGGAAGCAAACAATTGTGACAAAAATTATATGTATGAAAATACAGATAACCACATATGAATATTCTCTCTTTCTCTCTCACACATACAAAAAATATAGCCATTATTTACATTAATTAGGTAATGCAGACTGCTATAAAGCCCAGCTAAAAAGAGTATAATGGCTTAAACACCATTGAAATTTAGGTCTCGTTTGTATAATGTCTAAAATAGGTGTTTGTGATCAGCAAGATGAAGGATCCAGACTACTTCCATCTTGTGGCTCTGCAGTCTTCCTAGCAACCCCCAAGATATCTATGTTCCCAAAGACGAACAAGGACCAGAGTGATTGTATCTGGGAGAATTTACGGGACAGGCCTGGAGGTGGCATGGATTTCTTGCATTAATATTCCATTGGCTAGAACTCAATTCACATGTCCCCATCCAAGTGCCGGGGGAGGGGTGGGGGGGGGGGTGGGGGGGAAGACTGTTTATCTTGTGTGCCCAGGAAGAAAAAGAGTGTGTCGAATCATTCATCATACACCATATGAATGTACCATTCAGTTCTGCCATGTACTGAATTATTTTATAACCTTATATTTTTATTTAAAAAATATTTCATTGAATGATGTAATAACATTAATCTTATAGAATTATTGAAGCAAGTAGTCACCTGTTTAGCTGAACTGTCAACTTTTTAAAATACTTAAAAACAATTCTTTCTTATATTATGATTATATGTAATTAGCCACATGCAAATCCATGACACTTATGTCTTCATTGTGGATTTTACTTTTTATCAACATAATATGACTCTACTCATCAATTCCTTTTGTCTTGGGTTCTATTTTGCTTTAAATAAATGCCATCACTCATGCCTCCCGTTTGTTTCCATTTGCCTGGCCATTGTTATAACTTTTCAGAATCACTTTATTTTACTTGTGTCTCTTATAGATTGTATGTAGTTGGATATTTTGACCCTATTCAAGAACCTTTGTCCTTAAATAGAGAACATTAATCATTTTTCATGTTTATTTGTTGGTTATGCTGTTTATTTGACAAATAAATTTATCAATAATAATTTGCTTTTCTAAGTTATTTTATCTGGTAAATTGAAAAAGAGTCATTTTGTTTTAAAACTATTTGTCTTTTTTAAATATGATGTTCAGTTTTCCAATGTCCTTCTTTCAATCAATGAATGAAGAAAATCATTTCTCTCTAAAAATGAGTAGAAGATGTTTACGCTTTTGCTTCCTCCTACTAACTCATACCCACTACTTAATTTTAACGAAATGGCATTTGTAAAATTTGAGCAACTGGACCCAACTTAATATTAGTAACGTTTTCATTATATGTCTTTCTCACTATAAAAAGCAACTTTGCTAGCTATAGAATCATTGGGTCTTAGAACCAACAATACTTGTATTTCTGTAATGACTCCAGTCATCTTTATTTCACTAGAGTCAAAACCCCTTCCCCACTTCTCAGTGGACTTCAATTCTGAAGTCAGAGGTAATTTATACTGATCATTTCACAACAGAGATAGTTAGATTACCATGGTAATAAAGCTTGGACAAATATAATCCACATGGGACTCTGTGCCATTCATGCAACCTTCTTTTCATCATACAAGCTGTAATTCATGTCCCACTTCCATTGAGAGCCTCTCCCTTGGAGTCCATCTTCTTTTGTCTCCCTATAATATTCATGACTTATGTTTGATAATTAAACCATTAATTATAATCATTTATATTATCAATCATTATTGTTCACATGTTTATCTTATCTCAGCAACCAAGTAGTTATCTCTCTGATGGCAGGGACCAAGTTTTGCTTTTTCTGCATAGCGGGTCATTTAGAATGGTAATGAACACTGTGGGCACAGGCTACATAATTCTTGTTTAATCACATTAATAATAAATTTCAATTGTTAGTTTCAGATTTTTTCTCTCACTTAAGTTTACAGAAGTTAATCAGCAAATAGCAGCCTAGTTCGGATTTATCATGTATTTTTGATCCTCACTCTATGTACCTAATGACAGAAAAAGAGAAGGCAGAGGTAGGCAACTAATTGAAATGAGAAAGGAAGCAAATTCTTCAAGAGACAGAAATACTTACATTATTTACAATAACATAGCTAGGAAAACAATAACCATGACTTCTAATGAATGCTAAGTGCTCATATTAATTATATGAGATAATCTTTACTTTAAACCCATTTTTCTTCCTATTTATAAACAAGAGAAATTGATGAGTATTATGGTTGTGAAATTAAAAGATGCTTGCTCCTTGGAAGAAAAGCTATGACAAACCTAGACAGTGTATTAAAAAGCAGAGACATTATTTGCCAACATAGTCAAAGCTATGGTTTTTTCAGTAGTCATGTATGGATGTGAGAGTTGGACCATAAAGAAGGCTGAGCACTGAAGAACTGATGCTTTTGAACTGTGGTGTTGGAGAAGACTCCTGAGAGTCCCTTGGACTTCGAGGAGATCAAACCAGTCCATGCTAAAGGAAATCAATCCTGAATATTCATTGGAGGGACTGATGCTGAGGCTGAAGCTAAGGTGGCCAGTACTTTGGCCACCTGATGCAAAGAGCCGACTCATTGGAAAAGACCCTGATGCTGGGAAAGATTGAAGGGATGACAGGATGAGATGGTTGCAAGGCATCACCAACTCAATGGATATGAGTTTGAGTAAGCTCTGGGAGATGGCAAAGGACAAGGGAAGCCTGGAAGGCTGCAGTCCATGAGGTCACAACACAGACACAACTGAGTGACTGAATAACAACAAAACGGTTGTGGGGGAGAAAGACAGGGAGAGAGAGGTTTGTTTCTGATTTGTTCTGAGAACTATGGTACCACACTCACTGGCTACCCATTGTGGAAATACCTAATGACAAATTTTGCTTTTAGATGCAACATCTTATATTGAAAACAGTGTAGCATTTTACACTAAACAGAAATGAGTTAGAATTTTGACTCTTCTGCTTGTTGTCTCTGTGACCTTCTCTGCTTGTTGTCCCTGTAACATTATGTACTATCTTTCTTCCCAATTGCATCACCTACAAACAGGGATCATATTTATATTGCAAGGCTCTTAGGACTTCTCTGGTGCCTACAGTGTGGGAGACCTGGGTTCAATCCCTGGATCAGGAAGATCCTCTGGAGAAGGAAATGGCAACCCACTCCAGTACTGTTGCCTGGAAAATCCCATGGACAGAGGAGCGTGGTAGGCTACAGTCCATGGGGTCTCAAAGAGTCGGACACAACTGAGCCACTTCATTTTAGAATAATGGATGTTAGTGTGTAGAATGTGTTAGCACATGGTAGTTGTTCAACTGGTATCTATTATTATTGTTAAAGTAACTATCACTCATTATCACTCTGAACTCTCCCCATCTCAGGCTATCGAAATCCACTTTTTCTGTCCAAGGCTCATCTTAAATGACATCTCCTTCTTCTCTGATATCCATAATTAGCATGTGACCAATACCTGTTGCCTTTTAATCTTACTATCTTCTTATTTGTGATATATGTTTTGCATATGTTTTCTCTTATCACTTATTTCCGTATTTATTTTCCGTCTTTCTCTTAGTTTGCTACTTTTTCAGGCTGAGAACTGCCTCTTATTTTCCTTCTCACCCTTTGCAGTCTTTTGTGGTGACTCACTCAGAGGAAGTCTCCAACAATATTTGTCAACTGTGATGGGCACAGCACTGTGTATTTGTTAACTTTCACAAAATAATTTAGGAAAAATGCAACTTTTTATTTTTATCTGACTTTATTTTAACCTTAAGTTAAGTACACTGACTTCAACATTTTTTGAGTTCATTCCACTGCAGAATTGTGTCTGTAGGTACCTAGTTGAATGAAGTGGGTGAATGGGCAACATGATTTTAATGCTTTTAAAAGGAAAGGTTAATTTTTTTCTTTTTTTATTCTTATACCAGGACTGTGTTTCTCAGTCTTGGTTGATTGGGTTGACACTCGACATGGTTTTTAATAATCACCATTGCTTTGAGTAAAAATGACTTCCAGTGAGCTAAGGAGAACTTTAATAACCTTCACAATATTATATTAACTGAAATAGAGGGAAATTGACATGGAAAGCCAACACAAAGTATTTTATGAGATGAAAAAAGAAGAAAGACTGTACCAGAATCCTGTAAATAACCAATAAAAATTCACCTTGTCTATGTATTGTCCTGGGAGACACAATTCCATTTACATTTATTAGAAGTAATGATGTAGTATCCTGCAGATAATTAACACAATAAAATGCTGCTAATTTCAGTGTCATTATAAAATTTGCCAGTTCAAATTAGAAAGAGATTAACCCTCTGAGTGAGGCAATGACATTTCCATTCCCAGTTTGTGAATTAAATTTGAAAGAATGTTTCCCTTAGTTTCAAAGTTCAGCTCTCTCACCATTCCTGTGTCTTCTTTTTTTCTATACCATCTTTACTATGTCTTTCTAAGAATGAAGCCTCTGGATTTAAGCAAGCTAATTCATGGCAATTTTCTATTCTAGAGTGTCCAGGTTCTCAGCAAAAACACAAGTTTGTTTTGGAAGAGAAATGAAGCCAATTTCCTTATTTAAAAGGAGGGGTGGAAGAAAGAAAGGAAGAAAAAATAGATGGAGGGAGGGAAGGAAAAACAATCTCAGAGGAGTATAGTTTCTTTGATTAATGAACTTCTTGTTGGTTCATGTAAGTTGGAAAATTCTTCATTAAGAAGTTGCCTTCAGAATGTATTTCATTTAATGGCAGTTACTCTTTAACCTTTGCTCAGATAGTACTCATTTACTGCATATCTCTCCTTTACAACTGATTTTAATTAGTCCCTCCAAAAGAATCAATTCATTATGGAGAAAAGATTTATCGTGCCTCATTTCAAATATTCCTACTCAACTAAAATCCTCTTAAAAAATATTTAATGAGGGCATGATATTGTAATTGAATGAAACCTTAAGTTAATTACAAAATTATGCAACCTGTTAAAGACAACTATTAATTGAATAAATCTAATACATACATTTATAAAGCTGCTAAAAATATGGTGCCATGCCCTTTCCCCTTCTTCCACTCCCTTTCTTCCTTTAATGATTTAGGGCAAAAGAACATATAGCTGAATTAAGTGGGACAATCTCTCTTAAAAAGTAGAGATTATTTCCAAAGCAAAAGCCTATTGGTATCGTCAAGGAATAAAAACAATGAAAAGCATTCAGAGAGCTCTTAAAAATGCTATTCTAAGAAAATTTTACTTTGTAATTTCCTCAATCTTTTTGAGTGGCTTTGTTATCATTGTTATC
Source organism: Bos javanicus (assembly GCF_032452875.1). NCBI lineage: Eukaryota > Metazoa > Chordata > Mammalia > Artiodactyla > Bovidae > Bos > Bos javanicus. Next base: position 55,727,691 of record NC_083875.1, on the reverse strand, counting down.
ACTGATGCTTCCTTCACACAGCTGTGCAATTTGAACACTTTAAATGACCCAAAGTTTCTGTCTCAGGATTCTTCAGGTCACAAATGGACCTAACCTAAACTAGCTTAAACAAAAAGAGGGGCCCTCTTGGCTAATGACACTGGATCCAGGGCCTCTGATGATGGCATTAAGACTCTCTCCAGATCTGGTAGTTTTTCTTTCCTTTTATGTGGCTTCATTCTCGTACAGATTTTCCTCACATGAATACTTCAGCAGCTACAGGCCCTTATCCTCCCAGTAAAACCACAGATGGAGGGCAAAAAACTCACCCTGGTTCTCTTGGGCAGAGACCGGGTCAAGGAGACTGTGCCAACCACCCACTGGGACATGATGCTAACTGTCAACCCTCAGCAGAAGGATGAGCCCCACCCGTGCCAAGTGACAGGGCTTGAGGGAAAGGAGGTTCTCCAAGGGGTAGTCGGGTGCTATTATCAAAAACAACTGATGTTGGACAGTTAAAATTCACTGACACTCACATGATTGCCCAGTGTGAATTCATTTTCTGGAAAGACTGACGTCTAAAGAGGCTATACTCACATAGCTACGTAGTGCCAGAAGTCTAGAATCAAGTTGGATACCAGCATTCTTTTATCATTGATCTGTGCTTTAGAAAACTTAAAGTAGCACAGGGAGCTCAGTGTAGCACAGGGAGCTCAGCTTGGTCTCTGTGATAACCTAGAGGGGTGGGATGGGGGTTGGGGGTGAGAGGAAGGCTCAAGAAGGAGGGGATATATTAATACATATAGCTGATTCATGTTGTACAGCAGAAACTAACACAACATTGTAATGCAACTACACTCCAATTAAAAAACAAAGAACAAAAAGGAAAACTGACTGGCAAAATATATTCAGGTATCCTTTATCACTTTGACATCCCACAATTCTTTGACTGCTTGGAAAAGGAGGGGCTGGTAACTGAATGCTTAGCCAAGCACCAGAACCCTTAATCTCTGATGTCATTTAAAAGCTGTTTCACTGAGAATTAGCTTCAGCTATCAGCACTTTAGTTTCCCATAAGAAGAACTCATTAGTATTAATCAACTTCGGACTTTTAGTGGAATAGGAACTTTTTCATAAACTAAATTTTAATAACCCTCAAACAAACAATTCTCAGTTCATGTATACTTAACTAATGTTTGCTTAGATGCTTTCTTAGTGCACCCATCTTCAAAAGAAACTTGTTAGTTAACAAGGACAAAAAGTATCCTAGGTTGTAACAAAAGCACACAATAGGATTGTTAACAGATGATGGTGTACATAATATGTTACCAGGGAATGGCCCCATGAGGCACGTCATCATCACCCAAATGATAATCATCACTCCCATTTGGAACATGAAGTTCGTGTACTCTCTGAAAAATTAGTTGTGTTACTAGGGTGATCACTTGTGCTTTAGATTAAAAATCTGTGGTTATCAGAAAAGTGTCTGTAAGTGGTTCAGAGGGAAAGCCTGGTGCTTGAATCTATAAAAGACCTCCGTGGGGACCACAAGGCCCAGATAGGTATATAGGTGAGAATATAGGGAGCCTGACTGAGGAGTGAGATGGAGCTGAGTGTCATGGGACAGGCAGCATGCTGATTCCTACTTTTATTAACCAGAAATGAGAGCCCCTCACATGAGTGCTCTGGGACTTGACTACCTAGAACTGGTGCAATGGAATTATTCCTCACGATGGCCTCAGTTCAGTTCAGTTCAAGGGCTCAGTTGTGTCCGACTCTTTGAGACCCCATGAATCGCAGTATGCCAGGCCTCCCTGTCCATCACCAACTCCCGAAGTTCACTCAGACTCATGTCCATGGAGTCAGTGATGCCATCCAGCCATCTCATCCTCTGTTGTCCCCTTCTCCTCTTGCCCCCAATCCCTCCCAGCATCAGAGTCTTTTCCAATGAGTCAACTCTTCGCATGAGGTGGCCCAAGTACTGGAGTTTCAGCTTTAGCATCATTCCTTCCAAAGAAATCTCAGAGCTGATCTTCTTCAGAATGGACTGGTTGGATCTCCTTGCAGTCCAAGGGACTCTCAAGAATCTTCTCCAACATCACAGATGGTCTAGAATACAAATAATTTGAAAGTCAGAGGTGTTTTCTTAAGTCACATTTGACCTAAAAAGGACCGTTTTTTGAAGTCACAAGTGCTTGCTTGCATATTGTTAGTGAGTCCATCTACAGCACAAATCCAGTGTGTGTGTGTTGGGTGGGGGGGCAGGGGTCAACCTGCTCACTCTCTCTGTGAAACATCTGGGCTCTTCAGAATGTGGTTGGAAAATCAGTGGAGTAGATAATCTTTCAACAGCCCTCTAGCTCTAAGTGAGAGACATGATAGAGTCAGCTGGTCTGAAGTTCTTAAAAGTCTGGTGATAGCCAAGCTAAGAAAAAAATAGTCCTCATTTCTAAATATTGATTTATTTAAAGCATGCACTGACACAGTCTAATAGCAGTCCTTATCTACAACCTAGAGGCACCATTCTAGGTTTGCTGTTATTAGTTTCTTCCCTTGGCAACTTTGTAAAAAATTAGTTTCTTTGTTGTACTGTCTTGCTGTAAGGCAGACTGGGGGAAAGTACATATTTTAAATGGATTGGATCACAGTTTCCACAAAAACCCCATATGGAGATTATGTCCTGTTGGTATGTCCTACTGCAACAGAAGGTAGAAAATCACATATTTAAGACTGCTCCCTGATTTATGGGTGAAATCTTTAGGGTGGGAGTGCCTTGGAGCAAAGCGGGTAATTGTTGAGTGTGCTGATTGGGAAGATAAGGGAAGACAGAAGGTAAACCTCCAGTTACACAATAGTTTTTTAGTGCATTTCAACTGAGAATATTTCATCTGCTGTCAAGCAAACAAATTGCTTAACCTTAATATATGTAATAATTTCTCCCACACATAAATGTCCTATTACTATTAAATCAGGCCCTCCTCCTTTCCTACAAACTTCAGCCAAGAGTCTGTTGCATCTCGTCTACTAGGCTTTGCCCTCCTTATCTCCCTCCCCCTTTGTCATGCTTTTCCTCTGATGAACAGAGTTGTCTCTTATTACTGGACATTTATATCCTGAAACTTCGTTAATCATTTGATTTATGGTATAACTACAGTGTAGAATGTAATGGCAACCCACTCCAGTGTTCTTGTCTGGAGAATCCCAGGGACGGGGGAGCCTGGTGGGTTGCCGTCTGTTGGGTCGCACAGAGTCGGACACGACTGAAGTGACTTAGCAGCAGCAGCAGCAGTGTAGAATATACATATTTTATTAACTAACAACCTTAAACTATCTTTTAAACTGTGATTACATGGACTAGTCATTCTGGATTGGAGCTAATCTGTGGGGGTAGGAAGCCTACTTCCCTTAATTTCCATTTTATACCAATGAAAATCTAAAGGAAGGAGAGATTAAATGACATGTTTGCATCTTCACTTTTGTGAATACTCCTTAAAGCCAACAGTGTGTGTTTGTTTTCTCCTAGAGTTAAGACAAAGATGATAAATCAATCATTACATTATTGGTCAGGTTTTTTTTTTTTTTGAGTAAAAGATAAAAAAGTATACTATGTAAAATGTTAGTGTTTTATACACGTGTTTTCCTTAATCTTCATAACAATTTCATAAGGTAGCTAATTATACATCCATTTTACATGTGGCAAAAGTGATCTTTGAGCTTAACTAATTTGACTGAGCAAGAGTCAGACTGTTAGCATTTAAATTGAGTTGGTCTGACTCTACTGTCCATTCTTACCCACTGCATCATGGTGTTTTCTGTGAAAACCAATTTGATTTTAGCATGCCAAATTTATCTGAGAGTTCAGAAAGGGCACTACTCAAGTAGAGTGAAACCAACACAAGTATTATTTAAGTGTTGATGGCTATCCACTAATTATGTGACTGCAGACCCGTGGTTTCCCTGCTTGGAGCCTTGTTTTTCTCAATAATGAGTTGAATAAGTCTATCTGTAGGATTTCTTTCAGTGCTCACAATTCAAGAATATGTGCTACTCATTGAAAGTTTTAGCTTAGACTCTTACAACTCTATGGGGATCAAAAATTGAAAAATGAATTACATGAATTCAAATCCCCATGAGTTTATAAAGTAAGTCCACATTAAGAAATAAGAAGACTCTATTTGGAGAAACAAAATGCAGAAAAAAGGGTGAGGCTCTGTGTGTATCTTGTATTGCTGCTTCACTACACAATCCCTCATCAGAACTCTCCCACCCTCAAGGGCAAGTTTGGGGAATGAAGTACAGATAGTATCATGGGTGTGACAGTGATATAAAGAGCCAATTGAATTTGGCAATAAGGAGCTGATGATATGAGCCAGTCAGCTCCTGGTCTTGTTTTTGCTGATTGCATAGAGCTTCTCCATCTTTGGCTGCAAAGAATATAATCAACCTGATTTCTGTGTTGACCATCTGGTGAAGTCCATGTGTAGAGTCTTCTCTTGTGTTGCTGGAAGAGGGTGTTTGCTATGACCAGTGCATTCTCTTGGCAAAACTCCATTAGCCTTTGCCCTGCTTATACTGTACTCCAATGCCAAATTTGCCTGTTACTCCAGGTGTTTTTTGACTTCTTACTTTTGCATTTCAGTCCCCTATAATGAAAAGGACATCTTTTTTGGGTGTTAGTTCTAAAAGGTCTTGTAGGTCTTCATAGAACAGTTCAACTTCAGCTTCTTGAGCATTACTGGTACAGGCATAGACTTGGATTACTGTGATATTGAATGGTTTGCCTTGGAAATGAACAGAGATCATCCTGTTGTTTTTAAGATTGCATTCAAGTACTGCATTTCGGAATCTTTTGTTGACCATGATGGCTACTCCATTTCTTCTAAGGGATTCCTGCCCACAGTAGTAGATATAATGGTCATCTGAGTTAAATTTACCCAGTCCAGCCCATTTTAGTTCGCTGATTCCTAAAATGGCGATGTTCACTCTTGCCATCTCCTGTTTGACCACTTCCAATTTGCCTTTGTTTGGTAGTTAGAATAGAAAACAGGGGTCCAAAATGACGGTGGCTAAAAGACAAGGTAGGGAAAAGCCCGTGAAAATAGAACAAAGGAAGGTCAAAGGAAGGTCCAAGGACTGGAGTGAAGACCTCAGGAAGAACAAACAGCACTCCTGGCTAAGCCCAATTTGCATACGGCAGGCCCAGGGGGAGGAAAAAACATATAAAAGGAGGAGTCATAACGCTTTATCTCTCTCTGTCTCCCGCGTGCATGGGCTTTCTCTCTCTCACTCCCTCTTTCTCCTGTGTGCATACGCTTTCTTTCTCTCTCTCTGTCTAGCCCCCACCCACTCTTGTCCTCACGTGCTGGCGGGCTCCTCCACTCTCTTCTCTTCCAATCTGAGGATGGATTCTCCTGCTGCTGCTGCTGCTGCTGCAAAGTCGCTTCAGTTGTATCCGATTCCGTGTGACCCCATAGACGGCAGCCCACCAGGCTCCCCTGTCCCTGGGATTCTCCAGGCAAGAACACTGGAGTGGGTTGCCATTACCTTCTCCAATGCATGAAAGTGAAAAGTGAAAATGAAGTTGCTCAGTCGTGTCCGACTCTTTGAGACCCCATGGACTGCAGCCTACCAGCCTCCTCTGTCCATGGGATTTTCCAGGCAAGAGTACTGGAGTGGGGTGCCATTGCCTTCTCTGTGGATTCTCCTGCTATCTTCTAAATAAAATAGAGCTGTAACACTGATTTGTCTAAGAGCTATGACACGGTTTATTCAAGACCCGAGAGCTGTGACGCACGGAGGGCTTTAATGTCCATCGCCCCAAATCATTGTTGTGATGAGACAAGAACTGAGAAACATACACTCACCTGACACCTTGATTTATGGACCTAACATTCCAGGTTCCTATGCAATATTGCTTTTTACAACATTTGACATTGCTTCCATCACCAGTCAAATCCACAACTGAGTGTTGTTTTTGCTTTGGCTCCATCTCTTCATTCTTTTTATAGTTCTTCTCCACTGATCTTCAGTAGCATATTTGGCACCTACTAAAATGGACTGGAATGGGTGAATTTAACTCAGATGACCATTATATCTACTACTGCGGCCAGGAATCCCTTATAAGAAATGGAGTAGCCATCATGGTCAACAAAAGAGTCCAAAATGCAGTACTTGGATGCAATCTCAAAAACAACAGAATGATCCCTGTTCATTTCCAAGGCAAACCATTCAATATCACAGTAATCCAAGTCTATGCATGAACCAGTAATGCTGAAGAAGCTGAAGTTGAACTGTTCTATGAAGACCTACAAGACCTTTTAGAATGAACACTCAAATAAAAGATGTCCTTTTCATTATAGGGGACTGAAATGCAAAAGTAAGAAGTCAAGAAACACCTGGAGTAACAGGAAAATTTGGCCTTGGAATATGGAATGAAGCAGGGCAAAGACTAATAGAGTTTTGCCAAGAGAATGCATTGGTCATAGCCAACACCCTCTTCCAATAACACAAGAGAAGATTCTACACATGGACATCACCAGATGGTCAACACTGAAATCAGATTGATTATATTCTTTGCAGCCAAAGATGGAGAAGCTCTATAGAGTCAGCAAAAACAAGACTGGGAGCTGACTGTGGCTCAGATCATGAGCTCCTTATTGCCAAATTCAGACTTAAATTGAAGAAAGTAGGGAAAACCACTAGACCATTCAGGTATGACCTAAATCAACTCCCTTATGATTATACAGTGGAAGTGAGAAATAGATTTAAGGGACTAGATCTGATAGATAGAGTGCCTGATGAACTATGGATGGAGGTCCCTGACATTGTACAGGAGTCAGGGATCAAGACCATCCCCATGGAAAAGAAATGCAAAAAAGCAAAATGGCTGTCTGAGGAGGCCTTACAAATAGTTGTGAAAAGAAGAGAAGCGAAAAGCAAAGAAGAAATGGAAAGATACAAGCATCTGAATGCAGAGTTCCAAAGAATAGCAAGGAGAGATAAGAAAGCCTTCCTCAGCAATCAATGCAAAGAAATAGAGGAAAACAACAGAATGGGAAAGACTAGAGATCTCAAGAAAATTAGAGATACCAAGGGAACATTTCATGCAAAATGGGCTCGATAAAGGACAGAAATGGTATGGACCTAACAGAAGCAGAAGATATTAAGAAGAAGTGGCAAGAATACACAGAAAAACTGTACAAAAAAATCTTCACAACCAAGATAGTCACGACGGTGTGATCACTGAACTAGAGCCAGACATCCTGGAATGTGAAGCCAAGTGGGCCTTAGAAAGCATCACTATGAACAAAGCTGTTGGAGGTGATGGAATTCCAGTTGAGCTATTTCAAATCCTGAAAATGATGCTGTGAAAGTTTGCACTCAATATGCCAGCAAATTTGGAAAACTCAGCAGTGGCCACAGGACTGAAAAAGATCAGTTTTCATTCCAATCCCAAAGAAAGGCAATGCCAAAGAATGCTCAAACTACCACACAATTGCACTCATCTCACATGCTAGTAAAGTAATGCTCAAAATTCTCCAAGCCAGGCTTCAGCAATATGTGAACCATGAACTTCCAGATGTTCAAGCTGGTTTTAGAAAAGGCAGAGGAACCAGAGATCAAATTGCCAACATCCGCTGGATCATGGAAAAAGCAAGAGAGTTCCAGAAAATCATCTATTTCTGCTTTATTAACTATGCCAAAGCCTTTGACTGTGTGGATCACAATAAACTGTGGAAAATTCTGAAAGAGATGTGACCACCTGACCTGCCTCTTGAGAAACCTATATGCAGGTCAGGAAGCAACAGTTAGAACTGAACATGGAACAACAGACTGGTTCCATATAGGAAAAGGAGTACATTAAGGCTGTGTATTGTCACCCTGCTTATTTAACTTTTATGCAGAGTACATCATGAGAAACGCTGGGCTGGAAGAAGCACAAGCTGGAATCAAGATTGCCAGGAGAAATATCAATAACCTCAGATATGCAGATGAAACCACCCTTATGGCAGAAAGTGAAGAGGAACTAAAAAGCCTCTTGATGAAAGTGAAAAAGAAGAGTGAAAAATTGGCTTAAAGCTCAACATTCAGAAAACGAAGATCATGGCATCTGGTCCCATCACTTCATGGCAAATCGATGGGGAAAGAGTGGAAGCAGTGTCAGACTTTATTTTTGGGGGCTCCAAAATCACTGCAGATGGTGACTGCAGCCATGAATTTAAAAGACACTTACTGCTTGGAAGGAAAGTTATGACCAACCTAGATAGCATATTCAAAAGCAGAGACATTACTTTGCCAACAAAGGTCCGTCTCGTCAAGGCTATAGTTTTTCCAGTAGTCATGTATAGATGTGAGAGTTGGACTGTGAAGAAAGCTGAGCACTGAAGAATTGATATTTTTGAACTGTGGTATTGTAAAAGACTCTTGAGAGTCCCTTGGACTGCAAGGCGATCCAACCAGTCCATTCTAAAGGAGATCAGTCCTGGGTGTTCTTTGGAAGGACTGATGCTAAAACTGAAACTCCAGTACTTTGGCCACCTCATGCGAAGAGTTGACTCATTGGAAAAGACTCTGATGCTGGGAGGGATTCAGGGCTGAAGTAGAAGGGGGATGAGACAGAGGATGAGATGGTTGGGTGGCATCACTGACTCGATGGATGTGAGTTTGGGTGAACTCTGGGAGTTGGTGATGAACAGGGAGCCCTGGCATGCTGCGATTCATGGGGTTCCAAAGAGTCAGACACAACTGAGCTACTGAACTGAACTGAACTGAGTGGATCATTGAAAAAGCAAGAGAGTTCCAGAAAAACAGCTATTTCTGCTTTATTAATTATGCCAAGGCCTTTGACTGGATTACTACAAACTATGGAAAATCCTGAAAGAGATGGGAATACCAGAGTACCTCACTTGCCTCTTGAGAAATCTGTATGGTCAGGTTGCAACAGTTAAAACTGGACAGGGAACAACAGACTGGTTCCAAATAGGGAAAGGAGTACATCAAGTTTGCATAATTACCCCACTTATTTAACTTATATGCAGAGCACATCAAGACAAATGCAGGCTGGAAGAAGCAAAAGCTGGAATCAAGATTGCTGGGAGAAATATCAATAACCTCAGATATGCAGATGACACCACTCTTATGGCAGAAAGTGAAGAAGAACTAAAGAGCCTCTTGATGAAAGTGAAAGAGACGAGTGAAAAATTTGGCTTAAAGCTCAACATTCAGAAAACTTAGATCATGGCATCTGGTCCCTTCACTTCACGGCAAATAGATCGGAAAACAGTGGAAACAATGTCAGACTTTATTTTTTGGGGCTTCAAAATCACTGCATATGGTGACTGCAGCCATGAAATTAAAAAGATGCTTACTCCTTGGAAGAAAACTTATGACCAAACTAGACAGCATATTGAAAAGCATAGACATTACTTTGCCAGAAAAGGTCCATCTAGTCAAGGCTATGGTTTTTCCAGTAGTCATGTATAGATGTGAGAGTTGGACTATAAAGAAAGCTGAGTGCCAAAGAATTGATGCTTTTGAACTGTGGTATTGGAGAAGACTCTTGAGAGTCCCTTGGACTGCAAGGAGATCCAACCAGTCCATCCTAAAGGAGATCAGTGCTGAATATTCATTGGCCAAATACTTTGGCCACCTTATGTGAAGAATTGACTCACTGGAAAAGACCCTAATGCTAGGAAAGATTTAAGGTGGGAGGAGAAGGGGATGACAGAGGATGAGATGGTTGGATGTCGTTACCGACTCAATGGCCATGAGTTTGAGTAATCTCTGGGTATTGGTGATGGTCAGGGAGGCCTGACATGCTGCAGTTCATGGGGTCGCAAAGAGTCAGACACAACTGAGTAACTGAACTGAACTGAAAGAGCCAAAGATTATTAATGTATTACTTCACCTGGAGATTTTTTTTGCTACCATGGATAGCTGTTGTATTTATTTCTGCTGTCTTCCTTCTGGATTGCACTAAAGACTAGATAGCATGCATCTCAAACAAATTGAGAACAAGGGCTCTTTAAAGAATGTTATAACTGTTTAACTGGGGAACATGGCTGAGTGAGGGCAACAGCTGTCAAGACTCGGGCAGCTGAAATAGCTTCTGCTGCTTGAGCGCTTGGCTGGGCGGCTGCTCTCGCCAGGTCCTCCACCTTGATGAGGTGTAGGGAGGGAGATGATATAAAAACACACAAGGTTTGAAAGTTGACATGGACCTTGATGAGGAAACAGACTCGATGGTTTGAAAAAGAGGAAAACAGTTTGAATATCACCCTCCTTAATTTTCTGACTGTGATTAGAAGGGGGTTTCTCAAGTTGGGGTAGAATAGAATGCTTTGAGTAAGAGCCTGAGTAGGGAAACACAAGGAAATATTTAGGTGGCTATAGTAATAAGTTCTAGTGAGATGGACAGGATGGAAAACAGGCAATGGCAATGAAAACTGAAAGAAAAATGGGCAGAAAAGTTCTTTCCTTTCCTTAAATTCGACTATAATTAGGGACTTCCCTGGTGGTCCAGTGGCTTAAGACTCTGATCTCCTTCTGCAGTGGGCCCGGGTTCAATCCATGGCTGAGGAAGTAGGTCCCATGTGCTGCAACTAACAGTTCAAATGCTGCGCCTAAAGACCCTGCATGTGGAGGGTGGGGGAAGGGTTTAAAAAAAAATAAATAAATAAAGACCCTGCATGCCACAATGAATACTGAAGACCATGAGCATTTCAACTAAGACACTGCATGGTGAAATGAATGAATAATAACAATAATAAATCTTAAAAAATGGAGGATACTTGCTTTAGAATGTTTGCTAGTTTCTGGTGTACAATTTAGTGAATCAGCCATATGTATACAAATATCCCATTCCTCTTGGAGAGTCACTGCAGAGAGCAGCATGGAGGTTCCTTAAAAAAGCTAAAAATAGAACTTCCGTATGACCCAGCAATCCCACTCCTGGGCATATACCCTGAGGAGCTCTTATTCTTTAAGAAAATCTCTGGATATGGAGGTTAATTTACACAGAGAAGGTGAGAAAGGAAGAAGGCTCAAAGGTGTTTATGAGGCTCGTGGATTGGACCGCTGGGTAGATGGTGGTGTTACTGAGTTTGAGACAGGGGACACAGGAGGAGTAGCATGTAGAAGTCTGAACTAGGAATATCAAATTTGGGTGGTATCAATACACAGGTGGTAGCGGAAGTTACAGGTATGGGAGATATCCTCCAGGGATATTGAATATAACGAGGCAAGAGAAGGTTTAGGATGGAACCCCAAGGAACACCAGCATGTTAGGTGGGTGAGGGGAAAGAATCTGTGAACGGGAGTAGGGAACACCTAGGAGGTGAAGGGACTGTGTGTTGGAAGACACAGTCAAGAGAGCTTCATGGAAGTGAAGGGCATAACAATAAAGAAAACTCCAGAATAGGAAGCTGAGTCAAATAGGACAATCTTCACCAATTTTGCAACTTTGTCTATGACCAAACCTATTCAGATACAGAAGTGATGTGATACATGGAATAGTAGAAAGACAATTGACCTTTTTCACTTCTGTGGCCTTGGGTACACTTCCAGGAACCTCTATTCACATCGGTAAAATAGGAGATAAATTAGCAAGTTTATGCTTAGAGGACTGATACAAGAATATACAAATGACTATGTAGATATATGTTATGATTTTTTGAACTTGGCAACATAAAGCAAATGTAAGATAGACATCTTGGTGATTATTATACAGTGTACGTATGTGCGTCTAACTTGGGGCATTTTCTTTGTGATATGAGTTCTCTGAAAATGGGGGTTATTTTTTGTGTAACATATATATGGCCTAATAGGATCTGAATACTTGACAAACCCTTTCCATAATGACAACCATTATTACAATGAATAAGCCAACCCTCCTCTACTGCAAAAGCTTAATTGCCAGGCTGTACTAAAGAAAAGTTAAATTTGGCTTTTCACATCCTAAGCAGGTGTTTGGCAGCAAACATTCCCATTGAGAAAAAGAGTAATATATACTGTAAAAACTTCTGGAAAAGAAATGCTCTCCCATTTAAAAAGAGTAAAAATTTTTGTAGTTAAATATCTAAAAAAAATATCAAAAAGAATAAAAATTCTAGTTCACTTAAAACACTGCTCTTTTAAGTTGTTGTCTTCTAATTCTTGATCGGTGTGAAATGCAATGATGCCTGGCAACTGTCCATAATAAGCATTAAAGGTAATGAATTTCTTAGATTCCTATTTCTTGCCTATAATGAAAATATCACCCACCTCTGTCCTATAAATAGGATGCTAAATTAGCTGTGAAGATCTAAGCAACATTTTCTAAACTGGGTGAAACCAGTGTTGAAATCTGTGTCTTCCTAATTACTTTGCATTCTTCATTACAGGTGAGCATTGAATGTATACATATTATATATATACACCAGTTCTTATACCTAAAGAAGGCATAGCACTTTTTTTAGATTTCATACCTTTACTAACAAAGTCATTAAGTGTAAACTTGGAAAAGGTTAGAGTTATTATTTTCCTACCATCATTTTTTTTTTAACTTAAAGCACTTGGTAAAATTCATAACTCTGTGCCGTTGCTCATGCCAAAAGCTGACAAGTAGCTTAAATATTCATAAGTATCAGAGCATGATGTTTGACTTAAGGCCTTATTTCTGATCTCTTGTTAGAGCAACCCTTCCTTGCTGACCTGAGTAGTAACAGAAATGGTTCCAAGATCATAATAATGAAATGGTTCCAATGGTGATAATAGCTCACAAGAAAGAGCCAAGTGTGAAAGAAATATCTAGCATCTGGGACTCTGAATCCAGAATATGTTCCTAACGTACAGAAATAAAGAAAAAAGAGAGAGAAAGAGACCCAGAGAGAAAGAGAAAAGGAGGAGGGGGAGAAGATGGAAGAAAGGGAGGAAGGAAGGAAAGAAGGAGATAAAAAAGCTGAAATTAACCTGCAACTTTGCAAAATCAATAAAACATAGCAATTAACAGACAAAAAACCACTGATGTGGATTTTGGAGCACTAATGAATGCTTGCTGAGACTTTTTAATATGGTGGGGATTAAACCATCATATCCTATGACTCAGAGAAGGCAATGGCACCCCACTCCAGTACTCTTGCCTGGAAAATCCCATGGACAGAGGAGCCTGGTAGGCTGCAGTCCATGGGGTCACTAGGAGTCGGACACGACTGAGCAACTTCACTTTGACTTTTCACTTTCATGCACTGGAGAAGGAAATGGCAACCCACTCCAGTGTTCTTGCCTGGAGAATCCCAGGGATGGGGGAGCCTGGTGGGCTGTTGTCTATGGGGTCACACAGAGTCGGACACGACTGAAGCAACTTAGCATCCTATGACTATTTTTAAGGAAATTCAACTTGCTTCTAATCTTTATAGAAGAGTTACTGAGGAAATCTTCAGGACTATGTACTATGTCATATGCTGTGGATACAGAAATTAAGTAGACACTTGCCCCTCTCTCTCATCACTTATATAAACCTGTGGTAAATGCAGCAGGAGAGAATGGGTGAACTAGGGATTTGAGAGTCTCTGCAAGGGGCAACCTGCAGTGCTCCAGGGAGAGAGGTGTGTCCTGTGCTAAGTTATCAACCATTCATTCTAAAAGAGAGAACACTTTACTGGTGAAAGAGCTCCAAGAACATGATTAGTACTTTTTAAGGTAATACATTGAGTTTTAAGTAAGAAAAGACAAATTGTTCACCTATATCATTTTATCTTCTGAAAAATCCTGGAAAGTGCATGTCTGCTTCTCCTATTTGCAAATGAGCAAACTGATTGAGGGATTTTAAATAAGTTGTTCAAGTTTCCTTAGTGGTGTGTGGTTTTATCAACCATGACTCTTTTGATTGAGTGAGTGATAGAAACTTGACTTAAAACATATTAAGCAGAAAAAAGACTGTTGGCTCATGTAACCAAACCACAAGAGATAGGAAATATAGCTAGGCTTCAAGAATGATTGGAATCAAGTTCAAATGCTGCCAGGAGTCCTTCACTTCCCCTGCCTCAGATCCATTATTTCTGGCTTCATTCTATCACATAACTCCCTCCTTGGAATTAGAAACATGGCTATTTGGCAAACCCAAGTTTGCAATTTCAAGAAACTCCTAGGTTTCAAGCTAAAAGTTTTTAAGGAAATGCAGTGATTGGTTTAACCTGGATTCAATGCCCATCCTTGGACCAATCAGTGATCCTAGGAGTTGGATTATAATAAGTGGACAATTTAGGTCAGAAAACCAGGTATTGGGTCTTTAAGAAAACACAACTGTTCTGGGCTGACAAAGAACAGATATCAATTACATTTTTTTTTAACCACCTATAGCTGCTTCCAAAGAAAAAGACAGATCTGTGACACTCCAGGATTTAAAATTTCACTGGGCTAATAAGAAAGAAAACTGCAGGTGTTCAAATTCTGGCTCTCTCACTTCACTAGTTGTGTGACCTTGGCCAAGTTACTTACTGCCTCCTATCCCTCATTTGTAAAACTGTAATAATAATGTTATTCACTTCATAGAGATTTTGAAACTCAGTAGCTCCAGAATTGAATTTAGCTTCTTTCCTTGAAACTGACACTTTCTCACAGCTTCTCTTTATCAGTTAATAAGTGAAGTGAAGTCGCTCAGTCGTGTCTGACTTTACGACCCCATGGACTGTAGAGCACTAGGCTCCTCCATCCATGGGATTTTCTAGGCAAGAGTACTGGAGTGGGTTGCCATTTCCTTCTCCAGGGGATCTTCCCAGCCCAGGGATCGAACCCAGGTCTCCTGCATTGCAGGCAGACGCTTTACCCTCTGAGCCACCAGGGAATCCCATTATCAGTTAATGGCACCTACAATTCCTCAAGTTTGGCACGGACATTTCCTCAAGTTTCCCATTCCAAAATCTTAGAGTTATCTTTGAGATTCCACTTTCTTCCATGCCCTATTTTCAAACGGTCTCCTAAACTTATTTCTTATTTCAAAATGTCTGTTATAGCAAGCTCCATTTCTCCCTTCCAACTGCCATGATGTCGCCTGAGGCCAATTGGCATTTACCTGGATTACAGCTATAACCTCCTAACTGGTCTCCCTCACTTTTCAACCCATTTTGACAGCACTTCCGAGTGACTTTTTCATTCTCTCTGAAATAGTCTCCAACTCAATAGTCTGAATAAGAGAAAGACAAAACTATGTTTTCTGCTATTCTAAATTATTTGACTTTAGGATTCTTGAAATTCTTAACTCAAAAAAAAAAAAGGTGAATGTTGGATTAATGAGAAATATATATCCAAAAATATTTTACATTTAATAAAAATTGTTTATCAAGTAATATGTGTAACATGTTAAGATGTTATTTTATAAATATTCTTATTTATATATAATTAACAGGCTATATTAAGAGTATTACATTATAAGCTATAGTTTTACATTTATGTATTAATATAAATATTTATAGTATTAATATAGTTTATTTATTCAAAGGCTGGATTGTTAATTACCTTCCTTTTATTTAGTTGCAAATAATTTCTGATTAATTAAATTGTTTGTATTGGTTAAGTGAGGTTTGAAATACTGGATTAGGGAAGGAGTTATGGGATTTTTAAAGCAGAATAATTGTATCCAATTATGAATGTGCTTGTTGAGAAGAAGCTGATTCTATTTGGACTGGAAAGATTGGATGTGGTGCAATATTTGGATAAAGGGAGCAGGTCAGGTGAATCACCAAATAGAAAAAGATCTATGCTATTTTGACATTGCTCTGTTTTGTTTTTCAAGATTTCTTTGAAAGAAGACATGCTAAAACTCTCCAAGCATCCAGTATCGCGCGTCGAACCTGGACTGGCAACTCGTTTCTTACATGATATTCTACATGTTTCAATGTCACTCTCCCAAATCTTCCCACCCTCTCCCTCTCCCACAGAGTCCATAAGACTGTTCTATACATCAGTGTCTCTTTTGCTGTCTCGTACACCAGGTTATTGTTACCATCTTTCTAAATTCCATATATATGCGTTAGTATACTGTATTGGTGTTTTTCTTTCTGGCTTACTTCACTCTGTATAATAGGCTCCAGTTTCATCCACCTCATTAGAACTGATTCAAATGTATTCTTTTTAATGGCTGAGTAATACTCCATTGTGTATATGTACCACAGCTTTCTTATCCATTCATCTGCTGATGGACATCTAGGTTGCTTCCATGTCCTGGCTATTATAAACAGTGCTGCGATGAACATTGGGGTACATGTGTCTCTTTCCCTTCTGGTTTCCTCAGTGTGTATGCCCAGCAGTGGGATTGCTGGATCATAAGGCAGTTCTATTTCCAGTTTTTTAAGGAATCTCCACACTGTTCTCCATAGTGGCTGTACTAGTTTGCATTCCCACCAACAGTGTAAGAGGGTTCCCTTTTCTCCACACCCTCTCCAGCACTTATTATTTGTAGACTTTTGGATCGCGGCCATTCTGACTGGTGTGAAATGGTATCTCATAGTGGTTTTGATTTGCATTTCTCTGATAATGAGTGATGTTGAGCATCTTTTCATGTGTTTGTTAGCCATCTGTATGTCTTCTTTCGAGAAATGTCTATTTAGTTCTTTGGCCCATTTTTTGATTGGGTCATTTATTTTTCTGGAGTTGAGCTGTAGGAGTTGCTTGTATATTTTTGAGATTAGTTGTTTGTCGGTTGCTTCATTTGCTATTATTTTCTCCCATTCTGAAGGCTGTCTTTTCACCTTGCTAATAGTTTCCTTTGATGTGCAGAAGCTTTTAAGGTTAATTAGGTCCCATTTGTTTATTTTTGCTTTTATTTCCAATATTCTGGGAGGTGGGTCATAGAGGATCCTGCTGTGATGTATGTCAGAGAGTGTAAAACTCTAGTTCTTTTCTTTGTTGTTGAAAAATTAGGGAAAAAAGAAGAAAAGATAATCTTTGAGTTGTGAAGGGCAGTTGAATGGGTGAATTTTTGATGTGTCATAGAATGGGGAAATTCTTGAGTAACTAAAAAAGAAGATGATTATCTTGAGACAGTGGGATTTCAAAATATGGTTATAAACAGAATGTACAGGAATTTAAAAATTCTTAGCACTAATCTTGCCTGACAAATCCCATGGACGGAGGAGCCTGGTAGGCTGCAGTCCATGGGGTCGCTAGGAGTCGGACACGACTGAGCGATTTCACTTTCATGCATTGGAGAAGGAAATGGCAACCCACTCCAGTGTTCTTGCCTGGAGAATCCCAGGGACGGGGGAGCCTGGTGGGCTGCCGTCTATGAGGTCTCACAGAGTTGGACACAACTGAAGAGACTTAGCAGCAGCAGCAACAGCAGCAGCACTAATCTAGAAAATATGGCACGTGTATTCATTTTCAAAATTATTTGAAGTGGCTTTAGCCTGGGTTTGTTAAGTCCTTGCTACCACTTGATAGTTATCAAAAAACTCACTTATTGTTCCAAGATGTTGTATCTCTTTAAATTTTGCTACAAGTTGTATAGCATCCTCTTAAATATGTAGGATGTTCAGTAAATGTTTGTCTTTTTGTGCTTATTAAAGTTCTCTTTTTCTAGTAAACAAGTAATTGAATTTAAGCCTTGTTAATATTAAGCAACACAGAGCAAATAATATGAAGTACATTAAAGAAGTGCTAAAAAGTATATCTTTTCTGTACTGCAGGTCATGGAGCATGCAGAATGCTCTGTACTTATGTAGAAGTTGCTAGCTTCTTGAGCATCATTCAAATCTTCATTTCATAAAGTGGTGGCACATGGTAGAGCTGCTTGTCATCTAAGAACCACTTTGTTGGTCTTCCTTCTCATGAATCAGATAGTGAAACCCAAACAGCCTATTTTGTATGCAGATGCACACACATACCCACCCATTCAACACACATTACTGCACACCAATGATGTAAATAAAAGATGAACTGAAAAATTGTTTGGTGACTTAAAATTTTTTTAAAACTTTTATTTTATGTGTTTTAATTAATTTACTTATTTGGCATGCTGTGCAGCATATGGGATCTTAGCTCCCTGACCAGGGATCAAACCCATGCCCCCTGCATTGGAAGTGTGGAGTCTTAACCACTGGACAGTGGGAAGTCCCCCTGTGGTGACTTTAAATCAAAGATTTTTATGATCACTTTTCTTGATCCTTATTTTGAAAATAAGTTTTCATATCATCATGTCCCTTTTCCAATATCAGGTCAGCATCTAATGCTTAAAAAACATATTTAAGGGAATGTTATGCAACTGACAGCAAAATTTAAAGAGATACAAGATCTTGGAACAATGGGTAAGTCTTTTGGTAACTTTTGGGTGGTATCAGATATAGCAGACATATCATTTGATTCTAAAGAGTGTAATATTAAAAGAAAGAGTAGTATGTGGAAAAACTACATTATGACCATAACTTTTTATTTGCATGGCTATGTTTTAGTTTGTCCACTGTAAAATGAGATGTGAACAGGCTGAATTAAGGGTTAAAGAAAAAACAAACAATGGTTATAGCACATTTGCATGTTCTGTTCCTTTTATTAATATTGACTTATAAAGTATAGGTATGCTTTCCTTTGTAGGCAATGGCGTTGTGATAAAGAAAGGGTACTGTGTGAGCTTTAACATTTGAAATGCTTTATTTCCTTTTAAAAATTAGGTAGTAAATATTTAATTTAGTTCAGTTCAGTCGCTCAGTTGTGTCCGACTCTTTGCGACCTCATGAATTGCAGCACTCCAGGCCTCCCTGTCCATCACCAACTCCCAGAGTTCACCCAAACTTATGTCCATCGAGTCAGTGATGCCATGCAGCCTCTCATCCTCTGTTGTCCCCTTCTCTTCCTGCCCCCAATCCCTCCCAGCATCAGGGTCTTTTCCAATGAGTCAACTCTTCGCATGAGGTGGCCAAAGTATTGGAGTTTCAGCTTTAGCATCAGTCCTTCCAAAGAATACCCAGGACTGGTCTCCTTTAGGATGGACTGGTTGGATCTCCTTGCAGTCCAAGGGACTCTCAAGAGTCTTTTACAATACCACAGTTCAAAAGTATCAATTCTTCGGTGCTCAGCTTTCTTCACAGTCCAACTTTCACATCCGTACATGACCACAGGAAAAACCATAGCCTTGACTAGACGAACCTTTGCTGGCAAAGTAATGTCTCTGCTTTTGAATATGCTCTCTAGGTTGGTCATAACTTTCCTTCCAAGGAGTAAGCATCTTTTAATTTCATGGCTGCAATCACCATCTGCAGTGACATTAAGATTGACAAAACTGGGTGAAGAGTTCCTGAGCTTTGTTATATTACATCCTATATTCTTTGTTATTATATTTCCTATTTGTTTAAAAATTATTCTAAGAAATTAATAGAATCTTCAGCCAGGTGCTGAAAATGTAAGACCCAAGCTTCTTAGCATGGCAAATGAGCTTGTCACCATCTAGTCCCTCCCCACTGCTTCGTTCTCTTTTTCCTTCCTCTGGCCTCTCCAGAATTGCCAAATTACTCACAGTTCCTGAAAGATACAAGGAACTACATTCTATCACTCTATATGCTTAAAAAGTGCTGTTACTTGTGCCTGAAATCCCCACCCCATCCTCATTTAGTCAGTTTGTTAAAGTCCTTTTGCCATTCTATTCTCTTGCTTAGGCATAACTTCCTCTGGAAAGGTTCTTGTGACTTTTCCAGGCAGAATGAAGCACCCGTCTTCTTAACATTATCTTGATACTTTCAGTAAACATGTTATTGCATTTGTCTATGTATCTTTCTCTCCTCTTGACAATGAGTTCCTTTGAAGGCTAGTGGTATCATATCCACTTCTAGCATTATCTAGCACAATGAGAATTTACAGATTTTTCATTAGTTGTTATTCTCATCTTTAAGGTAAAAAACTCCCATTTAAAAAATTCCCAACAGTTTAGAAGTGTATAAAAGTCTGTCCTCTTCTCCATTTCCAACTTCTATTTCTTACATCAGTGGTTAACTTTATCTTATTTTTATTTCTATATAATATACAGAAATAATCTTTGCATGTGCAAGGATATAAGTGTACAAACATATGAATATATAAAGTTCATAATCACTTTTACATACAAATAGTACAGTATTACACAGTGTTCTGCATCTTGACTTTTTAATATAGCAACTTATCATGCCTTCTAGTCATATCAGTATATACAGATTCACCTTATTCTTTTTACAAGCTGTACCATATCCCATAATATGTTTATAATTTAGACTAACTTGAGAAGCAATTTTGCCTTTTCATACTGTTCTGATGAAGGTGAAAGTGGAGAGTGAAAAAGTTGGCTTAAAGCTCAACATTCAGAAAATGAAGATCATGGCATCCAGTCCCACCACTTCATGGGAAATAGATGCGGAAACAGTGGAAACAGTGTCAGACTTTATTTTGGGGGGCTCCAAAATCACTACAGATGGTGACTGAAGCCATGAAGTTAAAAGACGCTTACTCCTTGGAAGGAAAGTTATGACCAACCTAGAGAGCATATTCAAAAGCAGAGACATTACTTTGCCAACAAAGTTTCGTCTAGTCAAGGCTATGGTTTTTCCTGTGGTCATGTATGGATGTGAGAGTTGGACTGTGAAGAAGGCTGAGCACCAAAGAATTGATGCTTTTGAACTGTGGTGTTGAAGACTCTTGAGAGTCCCTTGGACTGCAAGGAGATCCAACCAGTCCATTCTGAAGGAGATCAGCCCTGGGATTTCTTTGGAAGCAATGATGCTAAAGCTGAAACTCCAATACTTTGGCCACCTCATGCGAAGAGTTGACTCATTGGAAAAGACTCTGATGCTGGGAGGGATTGGGGGCGGGAGGAGAAGGGGATGACAGAGGATAAGATGGCTGGATGGCATCGCTGACTCGATGGACGTGAGTCTCAGTGAAACTCTGGAGGTTGGTGATGGACAGGGAGGCCTGGCGTGCTGCGATTCATGGGGTCACAAAGAGTTGGACACGAATGAGTGACTGATCTGATCTGATCTGAGAAGCAATTATCATATAATCTGACCAAAAATGTAAAAATGATGTAGAGGTTTATTACTTGGGAAGAACATAAGTGGGGTGAACTCAGGGTTGGTTTGAATCAGAGAATCAAGAATGTCATCAAAGACTCAGTTTCTTTTCATTGGTTTGCTTCATTGATCCCCTGGTATCAGCTTCATCGATTCCCTGGTATCAGCTTCATCCTTGGATGACTTTATGATGGAAACAAATTGAAATAGTAGATCTAGTTTTCACATCTAAAACCACACCATCGAGAACAATATGTGAATACATGCTTTTTATCCATCCTCACCAATGCCAGATTTAACACCAGATCACAGTATATTCTTATTGCACATTGTCATTCAGAACTCTTACATTATATTTAGGTACCTGTGGTATGAGATAGAGATTAGTGTAAAGAAATTAGGTTGATGTGTGGATGAGATGATAGTTTTGATAATGGTGGTGGTGGTTTAGTGTGTCCAACTCTTGTGACCCCATGGACTATAGCTTGCCAGGTTCCTCTGTCCATGGGATTCTCCAGGCAAGAATACTGAGTGAGTTGCTATTTCCTCCTCCAGGGGATCTTTCTTACCCAGGAATTGATCCCGGTCTCCTGAATTGCAGCAGATTCTTTACCAACTGAGCTACAAGGGAAAGAAATTGGGCCCAAGAAAAAGTTCTACAGGGAGTTTGAGGTATTTTGTCAATCTGAGTTGAAAGTGGGAGGTTTATATTTCTGTTCATGGGGGCTGATATCCTAAACAGGTGAGGCAAGAAGTCTTAGATGAAAAAAATTCTCCTTTCTTGCTGGTTGATGCTTAAAACATGACCATAAAGATTTAATCATTCATCATACACCTAATTTTTGCTAAACTGTTGATGCAATTTGGAAAAATAGCATGTTGTATCATTGTGAGCCAAGGATAGTCTATTAAGATGAATGAAGCATGGGACAACAGAGACTGATGCCCTACAGACAATTGGATATGGGGAGAAGGGAGGGGTAGGGAGAGGTGAGCCTACCAGGGAAGGAGAGAATTTTAGACACAAAACTGCTTTTTTTATAGTTTTTTCTAAAGGTGGAGTTAGAACATTTAATCTAGAAATTCTTCAAGGAAGAACTTAATTTGGTTCTATCCAAAGAGAAAAAGTGTCATTCATGGTGGTAAATGGGAGAAAGTAACATGATCTATGTGCTGGGGAGGTTTAGAGAGGATGGAAACGATACTCTATGAATGAAAACAGAAAATTCAAAACATTTCATCTCAAGGAAAATTTCACATTAGTTATACACAGACAGATTTAGGCCACCATACTCAGATTAGTTACACACACGCACATAGAAATGAATTTAGAATTCTAAATCATCATACTTAGCTAATGACATTAATAATATAATAATAATAAACGGTCTTACATTGTAGCCCGATGACTCCACTCCTGGGAGGTTAAAAGGCACTCTAGGCCTACAATTAAACCAGAACAGATTTCTCTTTCTTACTATGTATTGGATGTTGTCCTGCTCCCAGGCAGTGAAACAAATTCAAGTACCCACTTGTGAGCATAGGTGCAACGCTTTCCTCTATGATGTGGGTATGCTTGGAGAATCACTAGGATGGTATCTGTAAGGAATCTGAACCCTTAAAACTGGCCAAAATCCACCCATGCACTATATTATTATCACCCTGTGAATCATTCAACAGAATTAAAACCAATCTTATTATGGTGAGATTCTGGAACCTCAACCACCACAAGTGAAACTCTTGGGCCCGAATTTGGTTGGATCAGGTTAATCTTGCATTATAGCTCTTGTCTGTTTTTCCAGAAAGAGTCAGTCAAAAGTGACTGTTTTACCAAAGGGAAACCTTCACAATCTCTGCTCACCTCCCTCCCCTGTTGGCTCCCAAAGCTGAGAGGAGTTGCGCACAGATAGAGCAAACCCTCCAGTCCTGAAGAAGAGGGAACATTCTGAAGTAACTAATCACAACATAGCAACCAAGTGGCTGGAAGCCCCAAGAAAATTGCAGGCGAGCACACAGGACCCTGAAGGTCAACTAGTGAATGTGCTTGGAAAACACAGTTCTGCAATCAGTTAGAGAAAAATGCAGCTTTCCATTTCAACTAAGAATTTTCTAAGTCTCCAACTTCTCTTTCTCACCTAGTGGGACTCAGTTCAGTTCAATTCAGTCACTCAGTTGTGTCTGACTCTTTGCGATCCCATGAATTGCAGCATGCCAGGCCTCCCTGTCCATCACCAACTCCCGGAGTTCACTCACACTCACGTCCATCGAGTCAGTGATGCCAGCCAGCCATCTCATCCTCTGTCGTCCCCTTCTCCTCCTGCCCCCAATCCCTCCCAGCATCAGAGTCTTTTCCAATGAGTCAACTCTTTGCATGAGGTGGCCAAGGTATTGGAGTTTCAGCTTTAGCATCAATCCTTCCAAAGAACACCCAGGACTGATCTCCTTTAGAATGGACTGGTTGGATCTCCTTGCAGTCCAAGTGGGACTCAGTTCATTTCAGTTCAGTTCAGTTGCTCAGTCATGAGATAGCTAACACCATCCACAAGAATCTTACTCTCAAGTCCCCCTAAAAATGGGGTTCTCTTAAAAATTAAACATATTAAATGAAACATGTTGAATATGGTGAAAATGTGAGACTTCACTACTTACTTATTCATGTATATGTGCTTTTATTTAATCAATAGCACGTTATCATGAACTTGTTTTATTTTAGACACTGAATTAGATCTTGGGGATACAAAAATGCATATGATTGATTCTACCCTCATGATGTTCTAATAGAGAATATACACATAAGTAAACAGATAAGTACATGCAGAATGGTCATGGCAGTGATGCAGGTCCAGGATTCTATGGAAAGATAAAAGAAGTACATGCAAGTCAGCCTGTGGCTGCATGGTATATATGTAGATGTGTATGTATGTGTGTGTGCATAGTGTAGAGTGGAATTGTGGAGAAGAGCAGTCCAAAGAAAGCTTCTAGAACTGGCAATTCTTCAGTTGTAGGGGAAATGAATAGGAGTTATCTTATTAAAGAGAGGTCTGAAAAATGTACAGGACTGAGGAGCTACACAGGTCTGTATGTGTGAGAAAGTAGCTTCAAGATTCTGTGAGTGGTCCCAAATGACTAAAGTATTTAGTGTGTGTGTGGCACACTGGAAGATAAAAGCTAAGAAGAAAATAAAGAATATAAAGTTTTTTGCAATCAGTGATGAATAGATTGGATTTTATCATGACTATGATAGGGAGCCAGAGAGAAGGGCTTTTCAGTCATTCAAATATCATTTTGGTGACACAAAGACAAATTGGAAGTTGCTGCCCCTGGAAGGAGTAATCAATTAGGAGATCACAGTCTTAATTCAGATGAGAAGAGAGTGATGCCCAAATTGGAACAGTTGCAGTATGACTGAAAAGGAGAAGAAAGATGAGAAGTATATAGAAAATGACATAGGCAGACAATCTTAATGGGCTTATGGAAAGGGGGATGTCTAACATGACTGTTTTAGTTCGGCACTAGATAGCAAATTTATAGTGTTGTCTTTACCTGAGATGTTGAAGATGGCAAAGAATGAAATTTGTGGGATGAAAATAACAAAGTAGAAATGAATGCATGGGATCCATGGAAGTAAAGGGGATTTCTGTAGTGTATAGGTGTATTTGGATATCATTAATATCTAAGTATACTTAAAACTATGGGTTTAAGTAAGGCCACTGAAGGAAAGTAAATGGAGTGATTAGAGAAAAGGGCTAAGGAAGAAATTATAAAGAATATAAAAATTTAGTAAGTAAGTAGAGATGGAAAAGTATATGATGAACATTAATAGGCAAGTCAGAGAAGTAGGAGGAAAAGCAGAATAAAGCAGTACTCCTAAAAGCCAAGAGAGTTATTTCATGGAGGAAACGGTTAACACTGCCCAATGTTACCAAAGGGTCAAATAAGATTCTCGAAGTATGATTCTCAAAGTATGAGTTGAGATGTCAACTGGAGTACCTACCAGATATCAGTGGAGGGGTAAAGGAATGAAGTTAATCCTCTCTACAAGAAGCTCCTAATCTTGCATCTACATATTTGCCACATGTCCATATTTTACTGTCCATAAAGAGTTAACTATAATGCAAAAGAGAACCAGTTAGGAACTGCAAATGAGCTCTTTTCACAAGTATTTCAATATTGTTCTATTGACTCACAAATTGTCATGAATAAGGTAGGAGACCTCCTCTAAGATTGCTCTCAGTGATTCACCTCTCCGGTCTTCCTGCTACTGCTGCTGCTAAGTCACTTCATTCGTGTCCGACTCTGTGCGACCCCATAGACGGCAGCCCACCAGGCTCCCCCGTCCCTGGGATTCTCCAGGCAAGAACACTGGAGTGGGTTGCCATTTCCTTCTCCAGTGCATGAAAGTGAAAAGTGAAAGTGAAGTCGCTCAGTTGTGTCTGACTCTTCGTGACTCCATGGAGCAGCCCACCAGACTCCTCCATCCATGGGATTTTCCAGGCAAGAGTACTGGAGTGGGGTGCCATTGCCTTCTCTGTCCGGTCTTCCTGCCCTTGTGTAATTCCCTTTCCTTGAATGTGGCTGCTATTAGTGAGTGTAATTCCCTTTCCTTGAATGTGGCTGCTATTAGTGACTTGCTTTTAGAGAACAGAACGCAACAGAGGTGATGGGATGACGCTTCTGAGAGTGGGTAATAAAAAGACTAGGCTTCTACCTTGGGACTTACCCTCTCTCTCCCAGCTTTTGCCCTGGGGAGTGCAAGCTTTAATATTATGAAGAGACCTTTGGACAAGCCTGCAGACAAGAAACGTTATCTCTAGGCAGTCACTAGCAAGGACCTGAGGTCTACTCACAGTCATGTGATTGAGCTTGGGCATGGATCTGAGGGCTGCATACAGTCATACAAATGAGCTTGGAAGTTAATCCTTTGCAGTTTGAGCCTTGAGATGACTACAACCTCAGCCAACACCTTCACTGGAGCTTTGTGAGAGATGCTGAACCAGAGACACGTAGTTAAGCTATATATAGATTCCTGATGCATAGAAACTGTGAGATTTTTTAAAAAGAGTGTTTTTAAGCCACTAAGGTTGAATGTAATTTGTTGCCCTGCAATATGTAACTAATATATGCCTTCAGCTATAATCTCAATCATAAGCGACCGTACTGTAATACCAGGATTTCTTAAAGTACACAGTTTGCCTCGTAATTTTCTAAATACAAAGTAACAACCACACACCTTAATTAAAAATCAACAGCAATTATGGAGTTTTAGAATTTCTTAACATTGTAGTCATGTATGAACTCAATTCATAATGGAAGGTTAGAGGTTCAAGAGAGGTCATCTTAGTGCATTCATTCCCTGCCAGCCAGGAGCAGAACTGGGCCATTATCTCCCTGCTTTCCTGGTGATTAATTCATCACACCTGCCTTTCCCATCCTATACCTTCCTCAGCTGACATCTTGTGCTTTCTGTTTACTAGATTCAGAAATGCCATGTCTCCTAATCCTCCAATCCTCATGTATAATCCTGTGCTCAACTCAAATGTTTCTTGATTGTATTGGATGTTATCACATCCTATTGACTGTCTGGAGTTTGCTGTTATCTCCAGAGGGTGTTCATCCTTTTGTAATTAACAGCTTATTTGATTCAATGGTAACCGAGGTCAGGCTGTGTGTATTTTACCATTCTGAGTTTGCAGGGGTATTTGCCCTCCCCTTTGATATCTTTATTTTAATTACTTCTGAGATTTGTGTCTATATCCGTAGGATGTGGAGTGTGAGTTATTTTAAATATTCCTCTTCTTTTTAATACAGTTTGTGAATACTTTGTTCACTCCCGGAAATGCCATGCCAGGTTTATCAAGCATTTGGCTCCATTACTTAAAAAAAATTTTTTTTGTTTCGGCTCCATTTTCCTCCAACCTTAACAACCAATTTCCAGTGTGCATATTTTGATGCAGACATCACAAAGGGTGAGCTGAACACCTACCAAATGGAAGTTAAAATATGTACTTAGAGATAAAAACCAAACATTTTTCTGTGCAGTATACATCTTGTTTCTGCATTTTCTAAAACAAGATGTAAGCTGAATGGCTTTATGGCTTTCATAAAGTTTGGCTTTACCAAAACTTTCTACAAATACTCAAGGAAGCTTGTAGGTCAGACTACACAAAAGGCTTTCTTTCAGATACAAATGATGAAAGTTGTTTGAAATTTTAAAAAAAGATTGAATGGTTCTGTGTCACCTGCTGTTGGTATCAGTCATTTCAGTATAAGAAAATATCATCAATTAAAGTCTTGCAATAAAGACACTGCAAAATATATAACATGGGAATATTTGCAGCATCCAAAGAACAAAATAAAGATCTTTGTTTTTTTTCCCCCCAAGGAGAGCAATATTAAATATGCTTCCAGTTCTTTGCAATAAGCAGTGCTCTATTTTGTCTTCAACTAATTTGCATTCGGTTAGGACTAACCTGGTAATTTAAAAATGGGTATACCAATTTCCAAATAGGCATATTTAATTTTGTAAACAATTTTTGATATTATCCTAGATCATTAAGCAGGACATGTAAGTTGCATGCTGCTGTTGCTGCTGCTGCTGCTAAGTCGCTTCAGTCGTGTCGGACCCCATAGGCGGCAGCCCACCAGGCTCCCCCGTCCCTGGGATTCTCCAGGCAAGAACACTGGAGTGGGTTGCCATTTCCTTCTCCAATGCATGAAAGTGAAAAGTGAAAGGGAAGTCGCTCAGTCATGTCTGACTCTTAGTGACCCCATGGACTGCAGCCCACCAGGCTCCTCTGTCCATGGGATTTTCCAGGCAAGAGTACTGGAGTGGGGTGCCATTGCCTTCTCCGAAGTTGGATGAGGCATAGTTATTTAAAAGTGAT
This sequence comes from Bos javanicus, assembly GCF_032452875.1. Classification (NCBI taxonomy): domain Eukaryota; kingdom Metazoa; phylum Chordata; class Mammalia; order Artiodactyla; family Bovidae; genus Bos; species Bos javanicus. Next base: position 55,699,826 of record NC_083875.1, on the reverse strand, counting down.
GGGGAAAATCAAGCAATTAAATAGCCTGAAACAAAGAATGAAGACTACATTTCAAAAGCCAAAGAAAGCCATAGTTATGATTCCAAGTAGTCAGGGAAATAATGGAAAGCTGGCTACGGAGTTCAGAAGGATGATGAAAATACTGATTGCTGACTTAGTTTCCCTAACATAACTGAGATGAGAACAGTGCAATGAAATTTCCACCATTTTCAACAACAAGTACCACACTGTTTTCAACAATGATAAGGCAGAAACCTCAAGGCCCTTTGCAAATGAGGAAAGCAGACTTTCATTGGCAAACAGATTTGGGAAAATGTTACATTTCTTTCCCAAAGGGTCAGTGCCCATAGAACCTCTCCAAAGTCCTTAATAATGAGGTCTGTTTAATTTTATTTTATGCAGCATTTCCAAAGAATCTCTTTTCCAGATAACATCTATTAACACTGCAGAGCAGAACACACTTTAGAAAACTGCTCTAGATTCAGATGAAAGAAAAATAATTGCTCAAAGTAGTCAGACAAGGAAAGAAAGTGGAGGTTAAGATCCTGTTCTTCCCAAACTCCTTGGGTAATTGCCTCAGTTCCCCATTTTACATAGTAGTTTTAGGCCTATATTAGGTGTGTTCCCAAGCCTCTCCCTAGCAGTACGCAGCTGAGTCACTGAAACCTCTTACCTGCAATCTGGGACCCGCTCTGGTTCTATACGGTGTCTGTAAATGACAGGGAGTGTGTCAGCAACTCCAGCACTCCAGACTTGGCCTGTGGAGTTAGCCACAGTGCTGGTGATCTCACCAAGTCATATATTGCTAAACTCCCTTCTTATGTTGGCTGAAGTCATTTGAGGGCTTTACCTTCATTCATTATCTGGTATAAATTTTATTCTAAATCCCAATCCCAGACCACACGTTCAGAAACCTCTTTTTCTAGGACTACAACTTCCCACCAGTATTCTTTTCACATTCCTGAACTTCCTTCCAGGCATTGGCTAGGATGTGAATATGCATAAAATAATAATATTATCACTATTATCCATACTTCTACCTAGTTGCAAACATGTTCATCATCCCAAAATGATATCCAGACCCATGAAAAAGTCACTTCCCATTCCTCCTTCCTTTTAGCCCCTGGAAACTACCAATGCTTTCTGTTTCTGTGGATTTGCTATTTTGGATTCTTAATACAAATGGAAGTATATGTGACTTTTAAAATCTGGTTTCTTTCATTTAGAACAATCACCCACATCAAAGAATATATCATCACTTTATCTTTTTAACGGCTGAACAATATTCCATCATGTGGCTGTATCATGTTTTGTTTAGCCATGTATCAACTATGGACATCTGGGTTGTTTCCTTCTTTTGCTCTCTATGAATAACAAATCTATGAACATTTTTGTACCTGTTTTTGTGGGAATATCTTTTTTTTTTTTTAATTCCTTTGGTTATATTCTTAGCGGTAAGTTACAGGGTCACATGGTAATTCCATGTTTAATTTTTTGAGGAAGTTTTTGAGGAACTGTCCAACTCTTTTACAAAGCAGCTGTACCATTTTACATTCCCACCAAGAATGTATGAAATTTCAATTTTTCCACATTCTGCATCACGTGTTAATTTCCATTTTGGTTCTTTTTTCTTATTATTGTAGCTGTCTTAGTGTTAAATGGTATTTCATTGCAGTTTTAACTTTAATTTTTCTAAAGATTAATGACACTGGGCATCATTTCATATGCACGAATATTGTCTTTGGAGAAATGTTAATTCAAGGCCTTTGCCCATTTTTTAAACTGGATTGTCTTTTTGGTTTTGAAATGTATAAGTTTTAAGGAACCTAGATATTAGACTATTAACAAATGTTGGTCTGCAAGTATTTTACAATTATTCAGGTTACTTTTACTTTCTTGATAATATCTTTTGATGCATAAAAGTGTTTAATTTGATGATATCTATTTGTTTTTGTTTCTTCCAATTTTTGGTGTCATATCTAAGAATCTATTGCCAAATCTAAGGACATGAATATATACTCCTATGCTTTATTCTGAGAGTTTTATAGTTTTAGCTTTTACTTTTAGGTCTTTTATCCATTTTGAGTTATTTTTTTAATATAGTATGAAGTAGAAGACCAAGTTTATTCTTTTATATATGATTATCCAGTTGTTTCAATACCATTTGTTGAAGACAATATTCTTTCCCCATTGAATACACCTGGAACCCTTGTAGAAATTTTATATTTGAACTCAACTTTGGTTTTGAATTAATAGTCCCAGATCTGCACAAAAGGCTATTGGGCTTTTGATTGGGTTTGCACTGACTCTACAGATTGCTTTGGGCAATAGTATTTCAACAATATTAAATCTTCCAATCCACGCACATGGTATGTTTTTCCATTTATTTATATCTTCTTTTAATTTGTTTCATCAATATTTTGTAGTTTCAGTGTAAAAGCTTTATACCTGCTTTGTTAATTGTATTCCTAAGAATTTTATTGTTTTTGATAACATTAAAAATAGAATTGTTTTCTTAATTTCTCATTGCTGTGTGTAAACTAAAACTGAATTTTAGTTTTGCTCTTATAGTCTAACAACTTTGCTGAGTTCATTTACTCAACAAAAAAACTATAATAGTTTTTTTTGTGGACGCTTTAGAATTTTTCTATATATAATGTCATCTGTAAATAAAAATAATTTCACATTTTCCTTTCCAATTTGTATTCCTATATTTCTTTTCTTTTTCTTGTTTAATTTTTTGGTTATATTTTCCAATACAATGTTGAATAAAAGTAGCAAAAGCAGTCATCCTTGTCTTATTCCTGATCTTAAGGGGGAAGCTTTAAGTAGTCCCCCATTGAGTATAATGTTAACTGTGGGTTTTTCCCAACCACCCTTTATCATGGTTAGGAAGTTCTTTTTTATCTATAGTTTGTTGGTGTATTTTTTAAATTATGAAAAATTTTTACTTTTGTCAAATAAATTTTCTGCATCAACTGATACATCAAGGTATTGCTGGCATCGTAGAATGAAAAATAGTTTCCCTCCTTTTCTGTCTTTCAGAAGGCTTTGAGATGCATCAAATTCTTAATTACATCTTAATTACTCTTTAAATGTTTGGGAGAATTCACCAATGAAGCATTCTGGTCCTGAGCTTTTCTTTCTTGGGAAAATTTTGATTACTAACTCAATCTCCTTTCTCATTATTGCTCCATTCAGATTTTCCACTTCTTCATGATTAAATCATGGTAAGTGGTATGTTTCTAGGAATTTATTCATTTATACTAGTTTTTCCAGTAGTAATGTATGGATGTGAGAGTTGGACTGTAAAGAAAGCTGAGTGCTGAAGAATTGATTGGAGAAGACTCTTGAGAGTCCCTTGGACTGCAAGGAGATCCAACCAGTCCATCCTAAAGGAGATCAGTCCTGGGTGTTCACTGGAAGGACTGATGCTGAAGCTGCAACTCCAATACTTTGGCCACCTGATGCGAAGATCTGACTCATTTGAAAAGACTGAAAAGACCCTGATGCTGGGAAAGATTGAGGGCAGGAGGAGAAGGGGACAACAGAAGATGAGATGGTTGGATGGCTCAATGGACATGAGTTTGGGTAAACTCTGGGAGTTGGTGATGGACAGGGAGGCCTGGTGTGCTGCAGTCCATGCGGTCCCAAAGAGTCAGACACGACTGAGCAACTGAACCGAACTGATTCATTTCTTTTAAGTTATTCAGTTTGTAGATGTGTAATTGCTCATCATTGTCTCATAATTGTTTGTATTCCTGTGCTATAATGTTCCGTCTTTCATTTCTGATTTTATTCATTTGAGCCTTCTTTTTTCCCTGGTCTAGCTAACAGTTTGTCTTTGCGAAAAATCAGCTGTTAGTTTCATTAGTCTTTCCTATTGCTTTCTAGTCTCTATCCCATTATTTTTCTCTGATCTTTGACATTTCCTTTCTTCTGCTAACTTTTTGTTCTTCTTCTAGTTTCTTGAGTTGTTGTAAAGTTAGGTCATTTATTTGAGATGTTTCTTTTTTCTTCATGTAACTATAAACTTTTCTCTTAAAACTGCTTTTGCTGTATTTCATATATTGACATTACTGTCTATGTAGAATATTCAAAAGAATCAGCCAAAACCCTCCTGAAACTAAAAAACTATTATAGCAAAATTGCAAGATACAAAGTTCATATACAAAAGGCAGTATATCAAGAATGAGCAATTGAAATTTTTAAATTAAAATTATAATATCATTTAAATAAGCATTCCCCAAAATGAAATACTCTTGTATGAATCTACCTATATAAATAACCTATGAGTATATGTGAGGAAAATTACAAAAACTCTAATAAAAGAAATCAAAGAGGAAGTAAATAAATGGAGATATATTCCTTATTTATAGACAGAAAGACTCAGTATTGTCAAGCTATCAGTTCTTCTCAACTTGCTCTATGTATTTGCAATCCCAGTCAAAATCCAAGCAGGTGATTTTGTGGACACTGATAAATTTATTTAAAGTTTATATGGAGAAGCAAAAGACCCAGAATATTCAATACAATATTGAAGAAGAACAAAGCCAGAAAATTGCTGCTGCTGCTGCTGCTAAGTTGCTTCAGTCGTGTCCAACTCTGTGCGACCCCATAGACAGCCTCCTACCAGGCTCCTCTGTCTCTGGGATTCTCCAGGCAAGAACACTGGAGTGGGTTGCCATTTCCTTCTCCAATGCATGAAAGTGAAAAGTGAAAGTGAAGTCACTCAGTTGTGTTCAACTCTTAGCGACCTCATGGACTGCAGCCTACCAGGCTCCTCCATCCATGGGATTTTCCAGGCAAGAGTACTAGAGTGGGGTGCCATTGCCTTCTCCGAAAATTGATGCTACTTGACATCAAAACTTACTATAAAGATATAACAATCTAGACAGTGTGGTACTGGTAAAAACAAAAAGGAAAATAGATCAATGGAACAGAATAAAGAGGTCAAAAATAGACCCGTTTAAAGATAATCACCTAATTGTCAACTAATCTTTGACAAAGGAACAAAGGCATTATGAAGGAGAGAAGACAATCTTTCAACAAATGGTACTGGGAAAACTAGAGAGCTACATGCAAAAAGAAAGAAAGAAAAAAGAAAAAAAAAAAGAATCCAGACAGACCTTATATCCTTCACAAAATTAGCTAAAAATGAACCATATACCTAAATGCAAAATGCAAAGCTGTAAAATTCTTAGAAGTAATACAGGAAAGAGTCTAGATTCAACACCAAAGACATGATCCATGATAAACATAATTGATAAGTGGAGCTTGAATAAAAGTGTCTGTACTGTGAAAGACATTGTCAGAAGAATGAGAAGACAAGCCACAGACTGGGAGAAAATATTTGCAAAAGACATAAGAGATAAATGGCTGTTATGCAAGGTATACAAAGAAGTATTAAAATTCAATAATAAGAAAATGAACAACTTGATTTAAAAATGGGCTCTAAATCTAAATAGACACCGTACCTAAGAAGATGTACAGATCGCAAATGTGGGGGAAACTTAAATGCAAGTTACTAAGTGAAAGAAACCAATCTGAAAATACTACATACTGTATAATTCCAAGTATATTATATTATAGAAAAGTAAAACCATGAAAACAGTAAAAAGGTAATTGATCGTAAAGGGTTTGCGGCACAGGGAGGGTCGAGTAGGCAGAACACAAAGGATTTAAGGGAGTTAAACTGTTCTGTATGATCCCATAATAGTGGATATTTGTCAAAACTTATAGAATGTAATGAGAATGTATACAATAGAATGTAGAGGTCAAAGGCAGTGGCCAAGAGTGCCAGGCTGTGACGGCGTAGGAGAGGCCAAGAGGAGCAACCCCACCTTCAAGGAGTGGTGGCTGTGTGGGTGCAGGAGGGCCAAGAGGAGCTACTCCACGTTCAAGGTCAGGAGGGGCGGCCAGTGAGGAGATACCCCTCATTCAAGGTAAGGGGCAGCGGCTGCGCTTTGCTGGAACAGCTATGAAGAGATACCCCCTGTCCAAGGTAAGAGAAATCCAAGACGGTAAGTGTTGCAAGACGGCATCAGAGGGCAGACATGCTGAAACCATAATCACAGAAGACTAGCTAATCTGATCACATGGACCAGAGCCTTGTCTAATTCAATGAAACTAAGCCATGCCTTGTGGGGCGACTCAAGATGGGCGGGTCATGGTGGAGAGGTCTGGCAGAATGTGGTTCACTGGAGAAGGGAATGGCAAGCCACTTCAGTATTCTTGCCTTGAGAACACCATGAACAGTATGAAAAGGCAAAATGATAGGATACTGAAAGGGGAACTCCCCACATTGGTAGGTGCCCAATATGCTACTGTAGATCAGTGGAGAACTAACTCCAGAAAGAATGAAGGGATGGAGCCAAAGCAAAAACAATACCCAGTTGCAGATGTGACTGGTGATAGAAACAAGGTCCGATGCTGTAAAGAGCAATATTGCATAGGAACCTGGAATGTTAGGTCCATGAATCAAGGCAAATTGGAAGTGGTCAAACAGGAGATGGCAAGAGTAAACGTCAACATTCTAGGAATCAGCAAACTAAAATGGACTGGACTGGGTGAATTTAACTCAGATGACCATTATATCTACTACTGTGGGCAGAAATCCTTTAGAAGAAATGGAGTAGGCATCATAGTCAACGAAGAAGTCCTAAATGCAGTACTTGGATGCAATCTCAAAAACAACGGAATGATCTCTGTTCATTTCCAAGGCAAACCATTCAATATCACAGTAATCCAAGTCTATGCATGAACCAGTAATGCTGAAGAAGCTGAAGTTGAATGGTTCTATGAATACTAACAAGACCTTCTAGAACTAATACCCCAAAAAGATGTCCTTTTCATTATAGGGGACTGGAATGCAAAAGTAGGAAGTCAAGAAACATCCAGAGTAACAGGCAAATTTGGCCTTGGAATAAGGAATGAAGCAGGGCAAAGGCTAATAGAGTTTTGCCAAGAGAACGCACTGGTCGTAGCAAACACCCTCTTACAATAACACAAGAGAAGACTCTACACATGGACATCACCAGATGGTCAACACCAAAATCAGATTTATTATATTCTTTGCAGCCAAAGATGGAGAAACTCTATACAGTCAGCAAAAACAAGACCGGGAGCTGACTGTGGCTCAGATAATGAACTCCTTATTGCCAAATTCAGACTTAAATTGAAGGAAATAGGGAAAACCACTAGACCATTCAGGTATGACCTAAATCAAATTCCTTATGATTATACAGTGGAAGTGAGAAATAGATTTAAGGGACTGGGTCTGATAGATAGAGTGCCTGATGAACTATGGACTGAGGTTCATGACATTGTACAGGAGACAGGGATCAAGACCATCCCCATGGAAAAGAAATGCAAAAAAGCAAAATGGCTGTCTTGGGAGGCCTAACAAATAGCTGTGAAAAGAAGAGAAGCAAAAAGCAAAGGAGAAAAGGAAAGATATAAGCATCTGAATGCAGAGTTCCAAAGAATAGCAAGGAGAGATAAGAAAGCCTTCCTCAGTGATCAATGCCAAGAAATAGAGGAAAACAACAGAATGGGAAAGACTAGAGATCTCTTCAAGAAAATTAGAGATACCAAGGGAACATTTCATGCAAAGACGAGCTCAATAAAGGACAGAAATGGTATGGACCTAACAGAAGCAGAAGATATTAAGAGGTGGCAAGAATACATAGAACTGTACAAAAAAGATCTTCACAACCAAGATAATCACGATGGTATGATCACTTACCTAGAGCCACACATCCTGGAATGTGAAGTCAAGTGGGCCTTAGAAAGCATTACTATGAACAAAACTAGTGAAAGTAATGGAATTCCAATTGAGCTATTTCAGATACTGGAAGATGATGCTATGAAAGTGCTGCACTCAATATGCCAGCAAATTTGGAAAACTCAGCAGTGGCCACAGAACTGGAAAAGGTCAGTTTTCATTCCAATCCCAAAGAAAGGCAATGCCAAAGAATGCTCAAACTACCGCACAACTGCACTCATCTCACATGCTAGTAAAGTAATGCTCAAAATTCTCCAAGCCAGGCTTCAGCAATACATGAACCATGAACTTCCAGATGTTCAAGCTGGTTTTAGAAAAGGCAGGGGAATCAGAGATCAAATTGCCAAGATCCACCAGATTATTGAAAAAGCAAGAGAGTTCCAGAAAAACATCTATTTCTGCTTTCTTGACTATGCCAAAGCCTTTGACTGTGTGGATCACAATAAACTCTGGCAAATTCTGAAAGAGATGGGAATAACAGACCACCTGACCTGCCTCTTGAGAAACCTGTATGCAGGTCAGGAAGCAATAGTTACAACAGGACATGGAACAACAGACTGGTTCCAAATAGGAAAAGGAGTATGTCAAGGCTGTGTATTGTCACCCTGCTTATTTAACTTCTATGCAGAATACATTATGAGAAACGCTGGGCTGGAAGAAGCACCAGGAGAAATATCAATTACCTCAGATATGCAGATGACATCACCCTTATAGCAGAAAGTGAAGAGGAACTAAAAAGCCTCTTGATGAAAGTGAAAGAGGAGAAAAGAAAGTGAAAGAGAGTGAAAAAGTTGGCTTAAAGCTCAACATTCAGAAAAACTAAGATCATGGCATCTGGTCCCATCACTTCATGGCAAATAGATGGAGAAACAGTGGAAACAGTGTCAGACTTTATTTTTCTGGGCTCCAAAATCACTGCAGATGGTGACTGCAGCCATGAAATTAAAAGACACTTACTCCTTGGAATAAAAGTTATGACCAACCTAGATAGCATATTAAAAAGCAGAGACATTATTTTGCCAACAAAGGTCCGTCTAGTCAGGGCTATGGTTTTTCCATTGGTCATGTATGGATGTGAGAGTTGGACTGTGAAGAAAACTGAGCACCGAAGAACTGATGCTTCTGAACTATGGTGTTGGAGAAGACTCTTGAGAGTCCCTTGGACTGCAAGGAGATCCAACCAGTCCATTCTAAAGGAGATCAGTCCTGGGTGTTCATTGGAAGGACTGATTCTAAAGCTGAAACTCCAGTACTTTGGCCACTTCATGAGAAGAGTTGACTCATTGGAAAAGACCCTGATGCTGGGAAGGATTAGGGGTAGGAGGAGAAGGGGACGACAGAGGATGAGATGGCTGGATGGCATCACCAAATCAATGGACATGAGTTTGAGTGATCTCTGGGAGTTGGTGATGGACAGAAAGACCTGGTGTGCTTCAATTCATGGGGTTTCAAAGAGTCGGACATGACTGAGCGACTGAACTGACTGAACTAATACACCGTAGAATGTAATACAACATCAAGGGTGAACCCTAATGAGAACTATGGACCTTGGGTGATAATGATGTGTTAATGTAGGGTCATTGTATTAATAACAACTGTGGCACTCTGGTGTGGAATATTGGTAGTAGAGGAGGCTGTGTGAATGTAGACTCAGGGAGTACATGGGAACTTCATGTACTTCTCAAAGTGATGTAAATTTATTTATTTATTTATTTATTTATTTTAATATTGGAAGGATTATATTTTTATTTTTTTATTATTATTTTTTAAATTTTATTTTATTTAACTCAAATTGATGTAAATTTAAAATTACTCTAAAAAAATAAAGTCTGTTTTAAAAACGTCACTGATTTCTTTCATTGCATTGGAGCCTATTCCCTCTTCATTCATTTCTGTTCATTGTTGTGTTTATGACTAGGTTCTGGAGCTCTGTAAAAGTTGACTCTGACAGTTTTTGCTAGCTTATTAGTTGCTTTTGTGGAAGGATGGAGACCTGGAGTGCTATAATCCACCACTTTCAGTGAACTATAATGGCCTTTTATTTTGAATGAACAGGGAGCCAACAAATATTTCTGAGCAGAGGAGTGATTTGATCTGACATTTTAAAAGGTCCATTCAAGCTTCTTTGTCAAGGCTAGACAATATGAGGACAAGTGGAGATATAGGGAGACCTGTTAGAAGGATATTGCATAATCCAGGAAGAAAGATGTTGATAGCTTGCAGCAGCATGATAGCAATAGAGAGGTGACTGGACTCCACATAAAAATGTGTAGGTAGAGTCTAAAAGCTTGAAGGTAAGATGTGAAAGAAAGGGAGACATCAAGGAGGACTTCTTCATCTTTTTTTTTTTGCCACACAGCATGTGGGATCTTAGTTTCCTGAGCAGGTATTAAAGCCATATCCCCTGCACTGGAAGCCAGGGTCTTAACCACTGGATCATAAGGAGTACTTCTTAATCTATTGTACCTTCATCACATATTAGAATTTTTTTTAGCATAGTATGGTGCATTAAGATTTCCCTGTAGCTCAAACGGTAAAGAATCTGCCTGCCATGCAGGAGACCAAGGTTCGATTCCTGGGTTGGGAAGTTCCTCTGGAGAAGGGAATGGCAATCCACTCCAGTATTCTTGCCTGGAGAATTCCATGGACAGAGAAGCCTGGTGGGCTACAGTCGTGGGGTTGCAAAGAGTTGGACACGACTGAGTGACTAACACACGTGGTGCATTAAAAAGTGTAGTAAAAGCTTTGAAACCAGGGGCATCTGAATGAATTCTTGTTATATCATTTACCACTAATGCACCTGTTTGTCTCAATGACTTCATCTAATTGTATAGGAACACAAACTTTCAAAAGTTGTGAGTGTCTAGCATGATAACAAAGTAACGTTTCCAGATTTACACTTGCATTACAGTAAGAAATGGATAATAATTAAATTTGTTTTATTTCTTACTCTTCTCTAAACCTGATAACAGTGGGCTCATTTTAGAGGTTCTCTGTAATTAAATCAAACCTCCATGGATGGAGTTTTTTGAACTTCCAATTCTGTACACTTTCTTAATTAAAACTTTTAGTCTGCTCTTTTCACAAACACCAAGAATCCATTTCCCCTAGGATGTGAAGAAGACATCAGGTTTAACTTCTAGAAATGCAGACTGCTATAAATTTGAATAATTTCATTTCATTCTAATATGAGACAGCCCCACTGGAGATTATATTGTGAAAATTTCTCTCCCTCCCTTTTTTATCAAAAAGACCTTAGGAACACATTCACATTATTTTAGATCTTTACCAATCAATAATATGAAAGCAAAATTTTGTAAACCAAGCTTCCTGTGCATTGTCACAATGATTCCAAAGATCTGATTGAGAGAAAAACATTATTAAGAAATATGGAAAACATATATTTACCATCAACATAGGTCAAAGACACAAGACATGAGGATATTTCTAAATAAATATGCTATAATTATTTCTAAATAAATATATAATCAGGGGACACTATAGCAGTCTCAGTGAAAGAGAATGCTTTCTCAGTCATCAACTTTCTACACAGATGAAAAGCTATCCTTGAATCATTCAAAGATCACTTCATGTCCATCAAAGAATTCCTGTTTACTGTTCCAGGAGCAAGTAGCAGGTAAAACTATAGGAAATTCCTGTTTCCTGGAATACTGAATAACTCAAGTTCATTTTTCCAAGCGTTTTGCCACACTAGTCAGCCTTGGGCCTAATGTAAGCTCTATGCCTGTTGATCCCCAAAGTAGATAGACTAAATTACATAAATAATCCTAGGATACATTTACTAGGTAAGAAATAGAGAAAGGTCATTGTTCCTTCTTTCTTAATTTTCCTCATCGCTTTCCTGTGGTAGCTCTTCTATCAACATGCATGCATAAGGACAAGAAATCCAGCCATGCGGCCATATCTGAGGTTCTATTTGTTCTATGGGACATCTCCCTGAGGCTGTCACAGCCTTGAATTATCTTGGGCTCATGTCGGAGATGTACTGTCTACGTAGGGAGGGCTCCATTGCTGGCAGACAATAACTCTAGACCTTGAAAAGGCCTGTAAGAATTTTGTCCACAGGAGAAGTACTGAGCTACTTGGAAATTGATGGGATTAAAGACAGACCTGAAAAGGCAAAGGGAGGAACATTTTCTGGCCCCAAGGGAAAATAAGAACTGTTTAAAATGTGTGGTGCCATCCCCGGAATGGATTTTTAATCAACAACAGTTCTCATTTAGTCTGAGAATGAGCCAATGAATAGACTAATACTACTGACTGACATTATGGCCCGTTCGTCTGCTTAAGTTGTCTGAAATTTTCAACTGCCAGCAAAGGATTAATATTGATTTTCAGGCTGTCTTCGTTAAATACCTGCTATAGAGTACCACTCCTTGCCAACTATTCCCCCCATTGTCACTAGCATTAAAATGAAACCTACCTATTATTACATCAATCATGCCTGGAAAAACTATTCAAAAAGAAAAGAACATCCATTATCTTTATCATCAACAGGAAGCCTGAATTTTTTTTTTTTTCCTTTTTGTTGGTCAACATGAAATGAATGGTACAATTAATTAAAACTTCCTTAAAGAACCAATGTAAAAACTGAATGCAAAGTACATCTGTGGAAGAACAGTGAATACAAGGGGAGGCAAACTCTAACACTTGGATGGGTGCAGGAGCAAGCCTCCACCTAGAGCTGCTACCAGCTCAAACCATGGGGCCAGGCTGACATGCTTGAGGCTGAGTTCGTCAAATCTGGGCCCCACAAACAGCCTGTGCGAACTTGAACATAAAACCTTCAATGAATTTATGACCCTTTTGTGCTTATGTTCTATAGTCTTGCTGGACCCTTGATAGTTCTCATTGCTATATCTTTCCACTGGCTGTTCTTTTGTCTAGAATACTGATGGCCTTGTCAATTCCTATTCACCCTCCATGATGATTCCTCAATTACTCTACTGAAAAAATTCCAGGCCAGGATGGGTAATCTGGGAACCCTTGAAGATGACTTCACTGTCTCTTGTTCAAATCTGTGGCATAATCACCCCCTGAAAGGCTGTAAACACACTGAAGACAGGAACTGTCTCTCTTTTCAACTTTGAAAATCTAGGAAGGGATTATTAAAAAACCTCACAGTATAGGTGCATGATAAGTATTTATTGACTGACTGAATGAGTGAGCTTCGAATTACATGATCCTCACCTGGTTTTCTTGTACAGAATATACATTTTCTGAGTCTATTTAAAAGGCAGTAAATCATAATGATTACTAAGATCTTAGGCTGTAGATTGGGTTTCCCTGGTGGCTCAGATGGTAAATAATCTGCCTGCAATGCAGGAGACCCTGGTTCAATTCCTGGGTCAGGAAGATCTCCTGGAGAAGGAAATGGCGACCCACTCCAGTATTCTTGCTGGAGATTCCATGGACAGAGGAGCCTGGTGGGCTACAGTCCATGGGGTTGCAAAGAGTTGGATATGACTGAGTGACTAACACTAGGACATAAATCAAGATCTACCACTTCTTAGAAGTGACATTGGGCAAGTACTAAAACAGTGTCTAAACCATTACTCAACTGTACCTCTATTTCCTCATTTGTAAACTGAGGTTAATAACAGTACTTAGTAAGGTGGATGTCTGGACTAAACAAGAGAATCCAAGTAAAGCACAGCATCAGTTCATTTCAGTTCAGTCGCTCAGTCATGTCCGACTCTTTGTGACCTCATGAATCGCAGCACGCCAGGCCTCCCTGTCCATCACCAAGTCCCGGAGTTCACTCAGACTCATGTCCATAGAGTCAGTGATGCCATCCAACCATCTCATCCTCTGTCGTCCCCTTCTCCTCCTGCCCCCAATCCCTCCCAGCATTAGAGTCTTTTCCAATGAGTCAACTCTTCGCATGAGGTGGCCAAAGTACTGGAGTTTCAGCTTTAGCATCATTCCTTCCAAAGAAATCCCAGGGCTGATCTCCTTCAGAATGGACTGGTTGGATCTCCTTGCAGTCCAAGGGACTCTCAAGAGTCTTCTCCAACACCACAGTTCAAAGGCATCAATTCTTCGGCGCTCAGCTTTCTTCACAGTCCAACTCTCACATCCATACATGACCAATAGAAAAACCATAGCCTTGACTAGATGGACCTTTGTTGGCAAAGTAATGTCTCTGCTTTTTAATATGCTATCTAGGTTGGTCATAACTTTTCTTCCAAGGAGTAAGCGTCTTTTAATTTCATGGCTGCAGTCACCATCTGCAGGGATTTTGGAGCCCCCAAAAATAAAGTCTGATACTGTTTCCACTCTTTCCCCATCTATTTCCCATGAAGTGATGGGACCAGATGCCATGATCTTCGTTTTCTGAATGTTGAGCTTTAAGCCAACTTTTTCACTCTCCTCTTTCACTCTCATCAAGAGGCTTTTTAGTTCCTCTTCACTTTCTGTCATAAGGGTGGTGTCATCTGCATATCTGAGGTTATTGACATTTCTCCCAGCAATTTTGAATCCAGCTTGTGCTTCTTCCAGCCCAGCGTTTCTCATGATGTACTCTGCATAGAAGTTAAATAAGCAGGGTGACAATATACAGCCTTGACGTACTCCTTTTCCTATTGGAACCAGTCTGTTTTTCCATGTCCAGTTCTAACTGTTGCTTCCTAACCTGTTTACAGGTTTCTCAAGAGGCAGGTCAGGTGGTCTGGTATTCCCATATCTTTCAGAACTTTCCACAGTTGTGCTTGTATATATTGTGATATTGAACAACCAGCAGCTATTTCTACCTGGAAACCTTATAGTAACTTTGTTGCATATTTAAGGAAATTCATTTTTCTTGTTACCCTAGAGTTTACAGGATACTTCCCAGCCAATATTTCTAAAGGAGATATAGTACATGGTAACTAATATTAGTTTACTCCTTATAGTAACAAAATATATTCATTCAGGAAGTTCCTTTCAATAAATATTAATTAGTTATTTTTTTAAGCAACAGTTAGAATCAGATGTGGACCAATAGATTGGTTCAAAATTGGGAAAGGAGTACGACAAGGCTATATATTGTCACCCCACTTATTTAACTTATATGCAGAGTACATCATGGGAAATGCCGAGCTGGATAAATCACAAGCTGGAATCAAGATTGCTGGGATAAATATCAATAACCTCAGATATGCAGATGATACGACTCTAATGGCAGAAAGTGAACAGGAATTAAAGAGCTTCTTGATGAGGGTGAAAGAGGAGAGTGAAAAAGCTGGCTTAATACTCAACATTCAAAAAATTAAGATCATGGTATTCAGTCCCATCTTTATGGCAAATAGAAGGGGAAAAAGTGGAAACACTAACAGATTTTATTTCCTTGGGCTCCAAAATCACTGTGGATGGTGACTGCAGCCATGAAATTAAAAGATGCTTGCTCCTTGTAAGGAAAGCCATGACAAATCTAGATAGCATATTCAAAAGCAGAGACATCACTTTGCTGACAAAGGTCCATATAGTCAAAGCTATGGTTTTCCAAGTAGTCATGTACAGATGTTAGAGTTGGACCATAAAGAAGGCTGAGTGCTGAAGAATTGATGCTTTTGAATTGTGGTGCTGGAGAAGATTCTTGATAGTTCCTTCGACTGCAAAGAGATCAAATCAGTCAACCCTAAAGGAAATCAGCCCTGAATAGTCATTGGAAGAACTGATGCTAAAGCTGAAGCTCCAATACTTTGGCCACATGATGCAAAGAGTTGAAAAGACCCTGATGCTGGGAAAGACTGAAGGCAGGGGAGAAGTGGGCAATGGAGGATGAGATGGTTGGATGGCATCATTGACTCAATGGAAACAAACTTGGGTTAACTCCAAGAGATAGTGAGTGACAGGGAGGCCTGGTGTGCTGCAGTTCATGGGGTCATAAAGAGTTGGACATGACTTAGAGACTGAACAATAACACAGGCAATGTTTATAAGAATTTGTACTATGTGAGTTTTATACTGAAATATCAGTAAATAAATACAGGCACATCTAATACATCTAATCACCACTGAAATGATCCATAACAAATAAAACAGATTCCCCTTATAGTTTAACCATCACGTTCTATGCATAAGAATAGTTATGAATTAAGAGATGAGAACAAATATTTCCTATTATCATCTGATTACCAAAACATGGCATGCCTTATTTAGACTACAGATTTAAAGAATCCAAGGATATTCTAGAGAAAGGTTTACTGAGTATGACAAAGACTTAATTAAACATGAATGGAGTTCAAACTGTATTTTTGAAATGTCAGTATTTCAAATAATAACTAAAACAAAACAGGTTTTTATTCTTGCTTTCCCCATTTTGGGCTCTATTCTCTGACAATGCACTAACTAACTTAGGGTATGTGGATTTTGAGGCATGCTTCTTTACTCCTTTCCCTGATAAGAGTAATCTTAAATGATGGTAAAGAGAAAACAAAGATTTGAGGAATACAGTGGCATTTTTCTACCTTGCAGATAGTTGCTCAATAGAAATAGAGTGTATGTACAAAGAACCTAAGCAAAATTCTAAGTAATAAAGCCATTTACCATTAATTTTCATGATCAAATTAGAGGTGTGTTCTTCTGAGACAAAATCAAGTACACATGTTAAAAAAATAATCATACCAGAATTTTGCAAATTTTTAATCACCAGTCACATAGAGAAAGATAGTTACTATGCTCACATGGGATTCATATTTAAATATATCAGTTCAGTTCAGTCGCGCAGTCATGTTCAACTCTTTGCAACCCCATGGACTGTAGCACACCAGGCTTCCCTGTCCATCATCAACTCGTGGAGCTTGCTCAAACTCATGTCCATTGAGTCAGTGATGCCATCCAACCATCTTGTCCTCTGTCATCCCCTTCTCCTCCTGACTTCAATCTTTCCCGGCATCAGGGTCTTTTCCAATGAGTCAGTTCTTCGCATCAGGTGGCCAATGTAATGGAGCTTCAGTATCGGTCCTTCCAATGAATATTCAGGTTTGCCATTGCCTTCTCCAGTAAACATATCAGTATGTTGTAGCTAACAATGAGGATGACATTTAATATGGGTTTCCCTGTATAAATTCAGAGTAGCAAGGCAGGTATTAAGCCAGAGCCTTGTGGTTATCAACTGGTTTAAAATGAGGCAATCGATATTAGGATATTTTACTCCATTGTGCTTTTTATTTAGCTACTCATGAAATGAAAATAAAAGTCCAACTGATTAAAGCCTGAAAGGAAACCAGCAGTGTTAGCTTAACCAGATCCAGTGTCTGGCTGGAGGCATCATCTGGCTTTCATTTACATTCTCAGTAATAGGATTCCCTGTGAACCTCTTGGCTGGCAACCTCTTCAGCTGTCCTTTCTCTTCTTTAGTTCTTATTGGAATCTGTTGGCTTTTTGACCCACCTGAACTCTTTTTTTAATTAAAAAATAAAACAAAAGAACAACAACAAGAAAAAACAAGCAAACAAACAAAAGAAAACCCAGCTTGGAAGCAGATGATTGGGGAGAGGAAAAATGGAAGCTACATCAAAAGTTTATGCCAGTAAGTCATGACCAGGTGTGTCCCCCCTGAAGTCCCTAAAGGTCAATTTCTCATTTGTCTTCCTATCAGAGCTGCTGTTCTTATAATGGCTACTTTTACCCCCCAATGGTATTGACTACTATGAGAATAGACAGAGAAATCAGAATTCACTCTCTCTGTGTTTCAGTCACTTACAAAAAAAATGAAAATCACTGAACATCCACTGTGGTGGAGACTGAGACGAAAAAACAAAATGTCTAACCTCAAAGAGCTTACAAAATACTAGGAGAAAGAAATCTTATAAACAGACAATTATATTATAAAGCTATGTGGGATAAACCCATACCAAAACATAAACATAATAATTTATCTAATTTAGTTTTCAAAACAAACATTTATTGAAACTATTGTTTTTCTCCACTTAACAGACCAGGACATTAAAGCTCAGAAAGACTAGCCAACTTGTTCTAGATCACACAGCAGTGGAACTGGGATTTCAATACAGAGTGTAGCTGCAGAATCTTGCTTTACAATCTGTGTCAGCAAACTGTTTTGTGTTATGTTGGTTTCAATGATACAGGGGTCATATCCTGCTTGGAGAGTCAAGAAAGTCATCATGGAAAAGTAAGGAATGAATAGGTCCTCAAGAGATGGGCTGCATCTATTTTTCCCTCCAGCTTTACTGAGATATAATTTATATATAACACTGTGTAAGTTTAAAGTTACAATGTGATGATTTTATACACATGTATATTATAAAATCAGAGAAGGCAATGGCACCCCACTCCAGTACTTTTGCCTAGAAAATCCCATGGACAGAGGAGCCTGGTAGGCTGCAGTCCATGGGGTCGCTAAAGTTGGACACGACTGAGCGACTTCCCTTTCACTTTTCACTTTCATGCTTTGGAGAAGGAAATGGCAACCCACTCCAGTGTTCTTGCCTGGAGAATCCCAGGGACTGGGAAGCCTCGTGGGCTGCCGTCTATGGGGTTGCACAGAGTCGGACACGACTGAAGTGACTTAGCAGCAGCAGCATATTATAAAATGATTACCACAATAATCTTAATTAACAAATCCATCATCTCACATAGTTACCTTTATATGTATATGGTAAGAGCATTTAAGATTTAATCTGTTGCCAGTTTGCAAATACACAATACAAAATTAATAACTATAGTCACTATTACTCTAAGCAAAATAGGACAGAGAGAGAGGTAGAAAAATATTGCATGATCTTACTTACATGTGAAATCTAAAAGAGTAAAACTTATAAAAACAGAGAGTAGAGTGGCTGCCAGGGGCTGGTGGGCTGCATCTTAATGATTTGTAAGAAGATGGAATAGTATGAGCAGAAGACTCAGAGACCAGTATTCTCACTTAATGCTCCAGAAAGAGTGAGTGGTCTGGTCTGGATGGTGTGTGAGATACATGTACAGGGTAGCAGAAATATAATATCAAAAAGGTACATTGGATTCAGATTATCATAGAACTTGAAAAACTAACGAATCAGATTATTTCCTTTAGCAGTGAGACACTATTACATTTACCTTGTTTTTCACCACTGTCCCCAAAGGCATTCTCTCTGAATTAAAAATTCATGTGCAGTATTTCCCTGGTGGTCCAGTGGTTAAAACTCTGTGTTTCCAATGCATGGGATGTGGGTTTGATCCCTGGTCAGGGAACTAGGCGGAGAAGGCAATGGCACCCCACTCCAGTACTCTTGCCTGGAAAATCCCATGGACAGAGGAGCCTGGTAGGCTGCAGTCCACGGGGTCTCGAAGAGTCAGACACAACTGAGCGACTTCACTTTCGCTTTTCACTTTCATGCATTGGAGAAGGAAATGGCAACCCACTCCAGTGTTCTTGCCTGGAGAATCCCAGGGACAGGGGAGCCTGTTGGGCTGCCATCTATGGCGTCGCACAGGGTTGGACATGACTGAAGTGACTTAGCAAC
This sequence comes from Bos javanicus, assembly GCF_032452875.1. NCBI lineage: Eukaryota > Metazoa > Chordata > Mammalia > Artiodactyla > Bovidae > Bos > Bos javanicus. Next base: position 55,680,573 of record NC_083875.1, on the reverse strand, counting down.
AGCAGCAAAGAACTAGGATCCCATGTGCTGTGAGGTGTGGTCAAAAAAAAAAAAAAAAAAAGAACTCATGTGCAAAGAAGAGGACAAAATAGTTAAATGAGTGAGTAAAATACCATATGAAAGAGTAGGTAATCTCATCACTGACAGAGTCCACCATCAACTAAAATAACTGATTCGAAATTTTAGTTTTTAAAACAACTTGCTTGGCAGATGCAATCACTTTCATGTTTGCTTTTTATTTTCCTTCCAATCAGTATAGGGACCAGTCACCCAAAGAAAGAGATGAACGTTCATTCTAAATTTACAAGAGAGTAAGCAAATATATTGAGGATAAATATGGAGGCAATTAGAAAGAATGTTAGGCCTAACATGAAATATTTACATACCAGTTTTTAAATGACCATTTCAATATCCACTTTAATTGAGAAAATGTATTATGTATTGTTCTGTTAAGGGACATAATTCTTTCTGAAACGACTTGAATGATCTGATAAAAATTGCAAAATACTGCTCTATCTGCCATAGAAGATGACTATGGGGTTCAGTGTTTAGAATCTATTGGAATGGTGACTAGCTTATCTGCTGTATTAGCTGTGACACAGAAAGTCTAATTGTATAAATAGTCATAGTTGATAATGATTTTACAGCTGTGGGATAGTTCCCCTCATTTCTCCAATTTTCTTACTTCATAATACTTGAGTATAACTACTTATATTAAAATACATCACTTAACAGACTCATTTTTCTCCCATTATAGTTCTGACAGAGGTCAAACAAGTAAAACTGTTAAAAGTTGCTTTCCTCTTTTATATGGCAGGAAACAAGAACTATCATGGTAATTTGGAGAAGAGGGAAAGCCTGCCTAGTCTTCATCCCTGCTTTGGAGGCAGGAGTGGACAGGGAAGGGAGAGGGGCATGATGACTATACCATGACACAGAAGTAACCGTAGTAGACAGTTATTACAGAGTGTGACTTGAGGGGCCTCTGACGCCCAAATATCTCCCTAACTAGTACTGAAATTGCCACAAGTGGTTTGACTTTAGGGGGTTTTAGGAATCTTTTGCTTCTTCACTGTTTCAAGTATTTTATTAACAAGAAGATACAATGTATAATTAAAATGCCAAGAGAAGAGTATCTTATTTAAAAAATATACTACCATTCATTGTGGTTCCTCAAAAACAAGAAACCATAAGAATGAGACTGGGAAAGGAGCCAAGAAAAAGAAAGCAATGAGAGGAGAGCATGAGCGGTCTAATAAGTGTGCATGTGTATGTATGTGCAGTGCAGTGGACAGAGCACGAAATGATTAGTACTTGTGATAACGTGTAGTGTGTTAGTTCAGGCCTGCCAAGAAACAGATATCAAGACAGAACTTGATAAGCAGGAGATTTATAAGGGGAAAGCATAAGGGAAGATGGGAAGAGGGAGAAAGAGGAGGCAGGGAGAGCCTTTAGTCAGACCATGATATGGGTCTGACACCTATGGAAGGAGAAAGGGAAGGAAGAAGGATAGAGTTAAGAAGACCTGTGAACTGCAGCTGTGTTCTAGAAAAGGTTCAGCCAGGCCAGAGGGAAGCCCTTGAACCAAAGTCACTATATCAGGAGTTCAGTAAATCTCACTGGGACAAGCCTGCATTATTATCCACTTTGTGCTCAGGCACTGGCTGGGAGTAGCCTGTAAGAAGGGTGGCTTTGGTGCAAATGTGATTGGTGATCCGGAGGGTCAGCAGATGGGGCCCTTAGTCAATGATGCTCTCTGAAATGAGTAGTATATTTTCATAGCCACCAAAAGCAGCAATTTTCAAAATTAGCATTTATATTTATTTGCCCCTCAAAATTATATTGAATGTTGAATATTACCAGAATATTATGTTATATATAGTATGCCAATTGTGTTGATATATATAAATTATATCAAATTATGTTGAATATTACCAGAAAAGGCAGGTGATACTTATTACTCATTTCCATTATATAAGAAATTTATTTAGTTTCTGTGTTATCACATACAATTAACTCTTTTATAATATAAAAATCAATCAAATGTGTAGTGTTATTTTTTTTTCTTCCAACTACTTGCTTTGAGGAGCATCACAAAACCCAAGGGCAATGGTTCTCTACATATTCACACTTCAGTCCATTCCTAGGAAAGGAAACCTTCCTTCACTAATAATGATTTCCCTAGAGGTGATTTTCAGTCCTTGTAGTGGAGATACTCCTCAGATATTATAACAGCATTATTTCCAGACTAGAATATGGTGGGACAATTTAAATTCTACTGGTCATTACCATCACCATCAAACCTAATGGAAGAGATGCCAGTTCTATAGTGGCTATACCTGCATTTTTAAGAAATGTCCCCAGGCTGTTAACATTCCTACTGAAAGTCACTGCTCTAAGACAGTGAAATTCAAATTTGAATATGCATTACAATGGAAGATAATGATGCTCGTACAAACAGTTCTGCTTGGGTAGGTCTGGGGTAGGTACCATTGACGAGTATTTTCAGTCAGCATTCTAGATGATTCAGTACAATAAGGTGGACCACAGAAACAGATTCTCAGAAATCCTAAATCAAAGTCATGATGGGATATCCCTAATTTATAATAAAAAAAGGCATCTAGACTCAGTGAAGCCTTGCAGCAGAATGGGGCATGCACTGTGTGAAGAGTAAGGGCACCAGTAGATGGAGAAGTAGCAAGATGGTGAAACAGAAGGAATGAGAAATACCAAAAGATGGAGAATGCATAGGATCTGTATCTAAGTTAACTGACAGATCTATATATTCTATTATCAACTTCATGAGGAAAATCTGTTTCAGTTTGGAGAATGAAAAAATAGCTATTGCTTTACATCTTAGTGTTTACTTCTCTCTGGATTAAAATAATAGAATATATACATATATAAATAAATATTTTCTGTATACATAATTTATATGTGTGTGTATGTGTATGTGTGTGTATTATACTTATATACACACATGAGAGGGCATGCCAACCCACTCCAGTATTCTTGCCTGGAGAATTCCATGGACAGAGGAGCCTAGTGGGCTACAGTCCATTGGGTTGCAAAGAGTCAGACATGACTGAGCTGACTAACACTTTCACTATTTCCAAAATACAATATATTACAAATCTGGCCATTTGTACTCCTATAGAGTGGAAGGCAAGAGCTATAATTATTATGCAAAATTATCTGCACAATTACAATATTAGCATAAATGTAGCTTTATCCTGGCTTTACAGTTTTCAAACTGTAAATCAAATATGAGAGCCTGATGAAAAGTTGAGGCTAGCAAGCAGATGATAAACCATTTTGCCAGGGGGCAGAGATTCATTTTTATTTTTTAGCTTCTCTGTTATCCCCAAGCACCTTTTTTGAATACCGATACAGAAAATAGCATGATCTATATGCTGAACGACGGAAGTGTTGACATGTCCACACCCCTTGGCTTGCACCCCTGTTGTCATCACCCATCTGATGTTACTGTGACATCTGACAGTGCATTGTGACACAGTGACCTGGTGCCTCAAGCAGCCTAGAAGGACAAGTTGACGAAGGCACATGGTGCATTAGGAAGCAGTGAAGCAGTTCATTACTGTTACAGAGAGAAAGTCTGTGCTAGAGATAAGAATTCTTATCTAAGGCATGATATACCTTTGTGCTCTGCTACTGGTCTACTGTGAAATCTGTAACAGACATTTTTAATTCATTGGTGAGTCAGTTTTCCTGTCTGTGAAATGGAAATGACTATATATATATACATATATATATATATATATATATATATATATATATATATATTTTTTTTTTTTTTAATAGTAGGGCAGTGACTGCATTTCAGCCCATTCTTGGTAAATACAAATTTTGGAAGTGTACACCTTGAGGGACTAAATTGAATGATGATCACACATGATGGACTTCAGGACTGTCATAGTTTGAGAAAAACTAATTATTGCTCTAAAGTGCTCTCATCTATGCCCTACTTTAAAGGTTTCTCATGATAATCCAGCCATGAAATCTTTCTTTGGTCTGCTTAATATTAAACCTTGCCCCTTATATCTTAACAATAGCAAGCTGCATCTCACGCTATGTGGCATTGCACATCACACTCAGCTCAAAATTCCATCTAATAGACCTTCTGTGATAAAATGTAGCCTCTTCATCTGTTGTGAAATGAATATCTGTTGGTTCTAACAAGCAGGGTTGGTCCTGGAGATCACACCACAGTCTCAAAAGGAAGAGTCTCCCTCTGAAGCCATGACTTTTCTCAAGTACTTGTGGGTCCAGCTCATGACCTATTTTGCAGATTCAGACCTTCCATATGGAAAATGAGATCTTGGATCTTCTGGGCTTGAAGTTCAAGTCACCTCAGGTCATCTGACAGCAGGAATATTTTGGAACCCACAGTGCCTTAAGAGGCAAATGCTATCATGAAGATCAAACTCAGTGACTAATGGTGGCCATCTATTCTTCAGCCAAGGGCAGAGCTGAGGCTTGGACCTTCCATACCTCAGCATTTTCAGAGGCAGGGTAATGAGCTGTGGGAGTCACCGCAGCAGGAATTCTGTAATCAAGCCACAAGGGGGCAGGGAAACATGCTCACTAACCACCTTAACAAGGGGAACTTGGTGGGAGCTGTATTTTGATAGCTTTGTTTGTTTTCTTAGCTATCCAAAGAGCATGCTAATAAGTATAGTCACAGAAGAAGGGGAAGATGGGATTAAATACCAGGGAAAGTCATTAAAATGAAAGAATGGGATAAGCCTCACAACTATTTCCAAAGCTTAGCTATTTCCTGTCCAAAGCCAAGTTCCTTTCATTTTGTAAAAGATGAGTAAAATGAAGGCAAAAGCATGCTTATTCCCTGGGCGCCCTGTATTAGCCAACTCCTGCTAACAGCAGAGTTTGATGACATGAATTACAAGAGGCCCCATAACCCTTTTCTCTTTAACATACAAACTTCATCTAGTTATTTTTAAAGGGGCTCTGTGCCTGTTTCTTAGTGCCTAAAACTCATTACTTTCAACCAAAACAGCCAAAAGAAGAACAGCAGGAAAAAAAATACAGTTAGGTCCTTACAGAAAAACATCACAGAGCTGTTATCACTCATGAAAGCCGTATCAGGGTGAAGCTTGACTCTTGACATTATGTTATCAAACTAACTAGGATATGTCACAAATACCTTACATTGGTCATGGCAGAAATTTTGTTATTTATGAAACACCCAAGAGTGCCACTAATAATGTTTATATACTCCAGGATAGAACCATGCTCATTGATTTTTCTTTTTCTTTTTTATATATATTTAATTTCCTTTTTAATTATAGAATAATTTAAAATACGGAAAACACCAAAAATAATGACCTCTCATGAACTCGTCACCCTAAATTAGCAGATGAATATTAACATTTGCTATCTCTGTTGCTCCAGGGTGCTATTTCTTTTCTTTTCTTAAAGAAAAAATATATTACAGCTACATCTAAAGCTCCCTATCTGCCTCCTTTTCTCCTCTTTGTCCTCTCCCCAAAGGAAACCACTTTTTAACTAGGTGATATTGTTCCTATTCAAGGCAATGCTTGTACCTTTGCATAGTCAAAGCATGGAGACACCCTAACTATCCCTGGACACCAGAATGGAAAAACAGACTGGTCTATTCATGTAATGTAATGCTATTTAGTAGTTAAATAATGGATGAGTCTTAAAAACCATAAGTAGGGGGGAAAAGTTGAAAAAAGGTCTAAAACTGTACTTTTTATGTAAATTTTAGAAGCATGTATCAATAATACAATCATTTATGAATACCTCTATATATTGAAATAATACAATGTGAATGCATTAATTTTTCAGTGTAATGTTTAATATTATTTGATGTGATTTCTATACTGCTATAGACTGAATGCTCATGAGCTCCCCAGTGTTGAAGCCTGACACCCTAATATGCTGTTTTGGGGGCCTTTGATAGTGCTCTGCCCTCATAAGTGGAATTTAGTGTCATTATGAAAGAAATCCCTCACCTCTCTGACGTATGAGGTTACAGCAAGAAGATAGCAGTCTATGAATCAGAAAGTGGGCTCTCATCATGCATGGAATGTAGCTTGACCTTGGACTTCACATGCTCTAGAACTGTGAGAAATACATTTCTGTTGTTTATAAGCCACTCAGTCTGTGATATTTTGTTATAGTAGTCAAAACAGATATGTCTTCTGATAGGCATTGTGGAGGATAAAATGTGTAATTTAAGATTCCTAGCTTGCAATGCGGGAGACCTGGGTTTGATCCCTGAGTCAAAAAGTTCCCCTGGAGATGGAAATGGCAACCCACTCCAGTATTCTTGCCTGGGAAATCCTATGGACAGAGGAGCCTGGCGGGTTACAGTCCATGGGGTCACAAGAGTCGGATGAGACTTAGTGACTAAACCACCATCACAATCCTCTAATATTGGTAATAAGATTAAATAGAAAGAAACAATAATAGGAAAGACAAGAAATTAGCTATCACATCAATAGGGTAGCATCTCACAGTGATTTGAAACAAGTCTCAGCAAGTAATGTAGTATTTAATAAATGTTACTGATTATTAGCACATTTAATAGATAAGAAAACTGAGGCTTGACTTAACTAAGTAATATACCCTAAATCAGTGTGAGCAAAGGGGCAGAGTCAGGATTGAAACCTGTATTTATCTGACTCCAGACCTATTTTTTAAATTATACATTATTGTACTAATTGGACCTATTTGTTAGCTCTTATGAGAAAAGACCTATTTTTTTTAAAGCTTAATTATATCCTCCAGGACTAAAGACAACATTACAGGGACAGAAAATATATCAGAGATTGCCAGGAATTGGGGTGGAGGGTGATTATAAAAGGGGTTCCAGAGAGATTGGGGCTAACCAAAATGTTCTACATATTGCTTGTGGTTTCATTGGTCAAAACTAATAGAACTATATAAAAAGAATGGATTTTATTCCAGGTAACTTACACATCAATAAACCTGACATTAAGCAAACAAAGAAAAACTAACCAACAAAATCGTCAAAGTCTCATGGATAAACACCTTGCTCTGGGTGCAGAGGTACTTTTCTCTTTCTAACTCTTGACCATTTTTTCCTGCTAAAAACGTTTGTGGAGAATTTCAGGGAAGAGTCCTAGGTCAGTGCCCACAAGTCAAATAAAATCTAGTCTGTTTCTACTGTAGCTTCTGTTTGACAAACCAAGAAAGGAGGGCTAGCATTAAGAAAGGACTTTCCTTTTGTTGAAAGGGGAGGGGAAAGCCCATCTGAGAAGCACTGCAATGTTATCCAGGGAGCCCTTCCTGCTGAACAGACCTCAAATGTTCAGACAGGCTTGCAGAAGAGAGAGACAGCCTCAGAAGAGAGAGGCTCTCCCTGACTCAGGAGCCATGGCACACCTGAGCTGTCCTCTTCTGGGCCCTCGTCAGCCTGGTTCCTGCAAATCACACACCGAAAAGCATATGCATCTTGCAGGAGGAAAACTTCAGTTTGAATATCCCACAGAACAGGCTGGCAGCTTAGATTCTCCCATGATTGCTGTGACAGAGGCAGAAAGACAATGCGGGGAGCAATTTAATCAAGGCAGTCAGATCTCTCACCATTCATAGTGTATCTCAGGACTTTTTGGTCTTCCTCCTTGAAGGCTGGATTTCTTTGTAATGCTGGGTTGAAGAGTCTTAGCCATTCTTTGAATCAGTTGTAGAAGCCAGCAGGATAAGATATTAACAAGGTTAAAAGGTATTACGTGTCTCCCTGTACCAGAACTGTGGTTTCCTTGGGGGCTCAGATGGTAAAGCGTCTGACTGCAATGCAGTAGACTGGGGTTTGATCCCTGGGTCAGGAAGATTCCCCTGGAGAAGGAAATGGCAACCTACTCCAGTACTCTTGCCTGGAAAATCCCCTGGACGGAGGAGCCTGGTAGGCTACACTTCATGGGATCCCAAAGAATTGGACACGACTGAGCAACTTCACTTTCTGTACCAGAACACTTGCACGACTATGGGGGCCTTCACTAATTTCTTGCACTTTCTTGAGGGAATTAGTTAAAATTACCAGTGTGAAAAGTATCTGATTTAGATTAATCCCACTTCTCCAAGCAAGACAGACTCATTACTCTGATTGGCTGATTTAGTCCTGCTGCCTTTTTTGCTTGAAGAGGGAGGAAAAAGTTTCCGGTTCATAGCTCTTGATGGATAAGTGGAATGGGTTATTTTCATCCTTCCATGACACCCATGAAAAGCATAGAACCAGCTGGAGAGCCAAGTCAATGCAACGAATGGCAAACCCACATTTCATAATCTTCAGCAAGACCAAAAATACTAAAAAGGAATATGCAAACACCATGTCCTCTGTACATTAACTCTTTCAGGACTCTGGGTCGTGACTGGTAATAATTTAGGCCCAATTAAAACCAGCTGGGGGAAAAAAGCATCGTTAAAGATTTCAAAAGGCTTTATTTTTTTACAAAGGGGAAAAAGCCTACAGCCACAAAACTTCTTTTAATTCATTCTAAATAAGACTCTGCTGCTGCTGCTGCTAAGTCGCTTCAGTTGTGTCCGACCCCATAGACGGCAGCCCACCAGGCTTACCTATCCCTGGGATTCTCCAGTCCAGAACACTGGAGTGGGTTGTCATTTCCTTCTCCAATGCAGGAAAGTGAAAAGTGAAAGTGAAGTCGCTGAGTCTTGTCCGACTCTTAATGACCCCATGGACTGCGGCCCACCAGGCTCCTCCGTCCATGGGATTTTCCAGGCAAGAGTACTGGAGTGGGGTGCTATTGCCTTCTCCGAGACTCTGCTAGGCTTTATGAATTTTCTCTAAACTGGAAGCCGGAAGGATGCCTTTTTCAGAGCAAGCAAATTACCAGAGATAAGACCTAAAATGGTAGTTCTCAAAGTCGATGGTGCAATCCAGTCTCCTGCCAACTGGTTAACATGTAGATTCTGACTTAATAGATTGAGATTCGGCATATCTAACAAACTCCTAGGTGATGCTGTTGAGCTACAGAAACTACAAGAGATCTAATTAAAACAGTATTTGCAAACTGAAGGGCCTGAGCCATGCAAATTATTCAAGTTATTCACTGTAACACAGACATTTACTATTAACTTGCATTCTCATTTTTGTCAAAATCTGGTATTAAATTTCTTTTTCTTTTGCTTATCTGATCATTTATGGACCGCTACAGGCTGCCTGACACAGCAGGAAGAACCTAAATTAATACTGGCCAGTTACTGGCTCCTGACTTACTTTGAGATACATTTTTTATTTCCTTGTCATGCAGATAAACTCACAATAAATTCACCTTTCTAAATGCATATGAACATTTGTGAAATCATCACTCCTTTTCTATCCCAAATCAGAATTGCTTGTCTCCAAATCTGCCAAATCTTTGAAATTTTTGCCTTTGAAGAAACCTGTTTTTTAAGAAAGTGCTATAAAAACAGTGTGGTCATCCTGCCTGAATCCTTAGAACTCTGTTATATGTGGCGTAAACACGATGACTCAGATTTTATAAAGACATTGACATAGATGATTTGGAAAAATAAACAAACAAAAATCCATTAATTAACCAGTTCTACCAATCTTTTGCTTATTTGGAAAGCGACAGGCTGTGAGAATAGACAACTCTGAAAATATTTCTTTTAATTGTATAAAATCATTAACAGGTACTATTTCCAGACATAATTACATATTTCAAAACCAAGGAGAAGAGGTGGGTGTTTCTGAAATCTTGAGCAACAACTGGACCCATTTTTAGTGGTTTAGACACACATAATTAGCAGCTTAATTTCCTCTGTGGCTAAGTTAGCCTTAAGATTTCATTTAATAACAAGCACAATTTTACAGCCAGAAGCAAGGTTCTAGCACCAGCTTCAGCTCAGCATTGCCCTCTGCTGGTCCTCAAGCAATTCATGCTGCCCTGCTCTGTGCAAAGGCATCAAATTGCAAATAGCAGTTGGGCTGCACAAAAATTAATTGTGAGAGAAATGGAGAAATGTAATTCACTTAAAATTGTTTAATGAGACTTTTATTTTTAGCTGAACAACAACAAAAAAGCATGAAAAATTATATTATTAACCGCCTTTTCTCCAGTCTCCCAGACAATACTCATTATCATGGTAGCCTTGAAGCAGGTTTCCCTTTCACACCACTTAGCACAATTATGTCAACTACCTCCACGCAAAGGATGACGAAAACAACTGTTGCTCAAAAGAGCAGTTTTTACCCATCAGGGGAGCCTGGTGGGCTGCCGTCTATGGGGTCGCACAGAGTCGGACACGACTGAAGAGACAGCAGCAGCAGCAAACAAGGGCCATTTTCTGCCTGGTAAGCCCAATTTTGACCTTATATCCCAATCTCTTTATGCAATCATTTTGTAAAAGGGGGAGGGGAGTGGTGCGGATAAGGTTGCTTCTCTGCCCGTAGGGCCAGTCACGTTGTGTTAACACTGAGCATGACTGACCACCAAGAGTTGGAGATGTGTTTGAAGACTTCTGCTAATGAGCTGACAAAAGTCAAAGCTGCTCTGTTCAGAGTCTATGCTCCTCGCCTTCACTTTTCATCAAAACTGAAAGATTTGACAATTATATCAGTCTTTCCAACCAAAATTCCAAAAGGGCTATATGCCATGTGTGGAAATGCTATTGCTATGTTATGTAAAGTTATTTTATTCTGTCTGAAATAGGAATCAGAAGCTTTTGCTAGGATTTGGAGACAACAAATGAATATTCCTATCAGAAATGCAGGTAGATGAGAAGTACAAGAAGCCCTAGTGTCCCAAAGCATTGATGCTATATGATGCTGTATCCTTTTTTTTTTTTTTTTTACATGGGCCATTTTATAAAAGTCTTTATTGAATTTGTTACAATACTGTTTCTGTTTCATGTTTTTTGGCCAGAAGGCACATGGGATCTTAGCATCTTAGCTCTCCAACGAGGGGCTGAACCTGCACCCCTGCACTGGAAGGGGAAGTCCCAGCCACTGGCCCGCCAGGGAAATCCCAAGGCCGTATCCTTTTATGTGCCCCACCCGCTACCTCAGATAGAATTTGCTGGGCTGAGGTTCTGTGGATAAAGAATCCTTGTCAGTACAACCTATTATTTACCAGAATTCATAAAAATCTGGACTTAGTTTAAGACTGGAGCTTATATGTCAGCTCTGGTACTTTAGTAGGAGCTATATGGTTTGACCTCAAATGTCTTCCATTTCCTAAGTCTTGATTTGCTTATATATATATAAGTGATGTGATAATATGACTCATGTAACATGGCTGTTAAATTAGATAAATTGTGAAAATGTGAGTCAAGCACTCTAAATATTCATGAATTTGGAACTGAAGCTACAAGATTGTTGGGAGAGAGATGGTGTGTTAGAGCTGCACGGAAGAGACTGGTATATCTGAGAACAGCTAAAATCTGGGCTTTCTGATGTCCCGGTCAGGATTTGAATCCTAGCCCTACCACTCTCAGTTACTTTGGGAAAGTTACCTTATCTCCCTTAAATCTCAGTGGCCTCATCTGTAACAGATGGATCATGGTAATTCCATCTCATGGTGTTGCTGTGAACTGTACAAGGACAGTCACCATTAGGGGGGCTATATTTATCGTAAGTGTTCCTACAAGTAGTAGATGTTTGTATGAAACTTGGCTGATTTGGGGACCTTTCTTCAAATTCCAGAGATAACATTTTGGTTGGCTTTATGACCTTGCATATTGCAGAGTTAAATGTTGTAACCACATTGCTCTGTTTTAACTTGTAGTAAAGTTAATTATATTTTATCTAAGGAGTTAAAAATTACAAACAGAATAAAGAGTTGTGTAGGGAAAAAGTCTGATCTGTAGATCAAGAAAGTCAGCCAGTGTCTGTCCGTAGAGCTGTTAGAAAGAATCTTTACAGGTGGTTCACAGATTTCCTTGGATGCACAATGACCTTGACTACTATCACTTCATATTTTCCTCCTCTTTTAAAAGGCAATGGCCCAACTAATTTACAGCTCTGATTCTAGGACACCTGAGAAGGAAGAACATTGCAGCATCTTCTGTCTGGCATCTGGTACCAATGCTACTTAATAAACCATTAAGAAACCTCCTGAGTGGAGAAGGGGCTGCCTGCTTTCCCACAATGTCTCCTTCTCATGAGCATATTCCCAGAAGAAAAACAAACAAAACAAAAAAAAAAAAAAAAAAGGAGAGAGAAGGAGATAGATGCATAGACTGGTGAAGTTTTAGAAGGCCAATAAATGATGTTTTTCTTCCCTGCCTATTTTTGGAACCAATTAAGAAACATAGGAGATAGACAGCTGGAGATGAAAATGTTAGCTTTGTGAATGGTAACAGCTGGATCAGAGTAAGTGGCATTGGGTCAGTGTCCACGTAGGCTTCCTGGCATTTCAGGTCTGAATTAGACAAATATGCTCACTAGCCAAGGGCAGAGCTGGGCCACTGTGGAACCCTGAATGCATGGGTGAGAGCAGGTGGGGACATATGAGCTCTGCACAGAGGCACGTACAGCAAGAGAGAAGGGGAAAGGTTGGAGTAAACATTTCCCTGCAGCTTCCACACCTCTCACCACTCAGATGGGCCCCCTCCTTCTGCTGGGAGCACTGAATAAAGGATGATAAAGACACCCCAGCTTTACCCCTAGGTCAGGAATGAACACTTTTCATGCCAGGCTTCCTTCCAGTGGTCCAGTGAAGGAACTTGGATCCTCTCCCTAAGATTATTGTTTAAATATATAAAATAAAATGCATAGACTTGCTAGGGAAATCAATTATATTAAAATGCAGTTATCAAAATATTTTTTAAAATTGGAGATATAATGATATGTGTTTCCTTATTAACATGTTAATGATAAGATCCAGCACGGGCCTAATAATTACTGTATTTCAAAGTAGCAATGAGTGTCAGTGACAGTTTGAGATGTCTGCAACCACTGACATGAGGCATGAAAATACCTCTGATTTCTTTTGGAGATGGAAATAAATGCTAAATACCACTCTGGTTTGTCTCTAATGGAGTGCTAAGTCTCCTCAGTCATGCCCAACTCTGCAACTCTATTGGCTGCAGCCCTCCAGGCTCCTCTGTCTATGGGATTTTCCAGGTAAGAAGACTGGAATGTGTTGCCATGCCCTTCTCCAGGAGATCTTCCTAACCCAGAGACTGATCTCTTGTCCCTTATATCTGTCTCCTGCATTGGCAAGAAGTGCCATGTGGGAAGCCCCCATAATGGGAGGAAATACCAATTTTGGTTAGAAATTAGTGAAAATAAACACAAAACCCTTCATTCTTTTTTCTCATCTAAGTTCATGAACACTCAGTTAATAACATTGAAGAATCACTTGAGATTAGTGTTTCTCAAACTTGGGAGTAGATCAGATTTACCTAGAGGGCTTGTGAAAACAGAAATTGCTAGATCCGTGCCCTAAGCTTCTGAATCAGTAGATCTGGGTTGGTACCTGAACATTTACATTTCTTCTGAGTCCCAGATGATGGGTGATGCAGCTGATTCAGAAACCTCACTCTGAGAACATTGCTCTAAATGAAGGTCTTCCATGTAGAAAACCCTTAGAATGAGAAATGTTTCCCCCTGAAACTATCAAACCCTAGCATCTCAGGGACTCCTATATGGTTTTCAGAGACAGTAGATAAAATACAAATGGATATCAGTACCATTACTGCTACACACTTTCTACTTTAAGAGCCAGCTCAAATCTCACCTCTTGCCCAGAGCATCTCTAATAATCGCAGGTCAAAGGGACCCTACCCTTCTCGAAAACCCTCTAAACCTGTAACTTTTGTTCTGTACCAAGGCCTTGGGAATATATAGTATTGCCTGGCCCGTCTTCCTTTAGTTTATCCCACTAGTTTATTCCTCTTTCCTTAACTAGATTTAATGCTGTCTGGAGAATTAGTCCCTATATTAACACTAACACTCTCCATGTTTCCCTGTGCACAGACAGTTTGGGATGTACTTGTTGATTACACTGTCTTGTGAACCTGCAGTTGGGTTCAACAAGTCAACCACACTGTGGGTTAATTTTCACTGATACAAAAAGTATAGCTAAATCTTGTTGAGATATTTAGGTTGTTAGTGACTAAAAAATAATCCATACTGACAAACTTAAAATGGAACTTAATGGTCAAGTATATATATGCCTTCTGGTACAACTTGATACTAAGATTTTTGGTGCCATTAGGCCTGTTTCCCCAAGGTTTACCTTAATGTATTTTGCCTTTCTTTGTGCATTTGATGGGCTGGAATCCCAATACAGAGAGAGAAATGGCCATACTAGTATTCTAAAACTCACATCTCAACTCCATGCCATTCAAAGAAAGAATGACACCTCTTCTGGTAGCTCTCCCTAAAGTATGTGGAAACTTCTCTTCCATAAACCCCTAGCACATGCCTCTTCACACCTCTTCACACCTTCATGCCTCTTCACCTCTTCACACCTCTTCACACCTTCATGCCTCTTCACACCTCATTTTTCCACAGTGGGTCACATCCTCACAAGTAAAAATATCAGCCATCATCAAAGGGATCATTTTGCAGTTAAACTACTTTGCCTTGAAGGGGAAGGATGCAATGCTCAAATCAAGTCACCCTGCTGTTACCAGTGAGAAGGGGGGGGGGGGGGCGGAGATAAATGGAATTTGGAAAATAAAAAATAGCTAATATCCTCTATAATCACTTTCTGGTTTTTATTTTTATCTTATATTTTAAGCTAGAAAACAATTCATAAACTAAAAGAGCTAGAAGGTCCCAAAGGAAAGTACTTGGATTGAATTCATCACTTCAGACAGATATGATCCTAAACTATAAAAAAACATGTAACCCCAAAAATGGAGACTTGACTACTGAAAGCTAGAAGATGTAGGACTGAGTGTACCTTTACCTATAGGTAGCTATAAGACTCTGCACACAGGAATGTATCACTCAGTACCAGTATGTCTTTAAAGTGAGGAAGTGACAATGGGGGATGTCCAAGACTGGGACCTGACTGTGGCTCAGATCACGAGCTCCTTATTGCCAAATTCAGACTTAAATCGAAGAAAGTAGGGAAAACCACTAGACCATTCAGGTATGACCTAAATCAAATCCCTTATAATTATACAGTGGAAGTGAGAAATAGATTTGACGGACTAGATCTGATAGAGTGCCTGATGAACTATGGAATGAGGTTCGTGACATTGTACAGGAGACAGGGATCAAGACCATCCCCATGGAAAAGAAATGCAAAAAAGCAAAATGGCTGTCTGAGGAGGCCTTACAAATAGCTGAGAAAAGAAGAGAAGCAAAAAGCAAAGGAGAAAAGGAAATATATAAGCACCTGAATGCAGAGTTCCAAAGAATAGCAAGAAGAGGTAAGAAAGCCTTCCTCAGCGATCAATGCCAAGAAATAGAGGAAAACAACAGAATGGGAAAGACTAGAGATCTCTTCAAGAAAATTAGAGATACCAAGGGGACATTTCATGCAAAGATGAGCTCAATAAAGGACAGAAATGGTATGGACCTAACAGAAGCAGAAGATATTAAGAAGAGGTGGCAGGAATACACAGAAGAACTGCACAAAAAAGATCTTCATGACCCAGATAATCACGATGATGTGATCACTCACCTAGAGCCAGACATCCTGGAATGTGAAGTCAAGTGGGCCTTAGAAAGCATCACTACGAACAAAGCTGGTGGAGGTGATGGAATTCCAGTTGAGCTATTCCAAATCCTGAAAGACGATGCTATGAAAGTGCTGCACTCAATATGCCAGCAAATTTGGAAAACTCAGCAGTGGCCACAAGACTGGAAAAAGTCAGTTGTTTTCATTCCAATCCCAAAGAAAGGCAATGCCAAAGAATGCTCAAACTACCGCACAATTGCACTCATCTCACATGCTAGTAAAGTAATACTCAAAATTCTCCAAGCCAGGCTTCAGCAATATGTGAACCATGAACTTCCACATGTTCAAGCTGGTTTTAGAAAAGGCCGAGGAACCAGAGATCAAATTGCCAACATCCACTGGATCATCAAAAAAGCAAGAGAGTTCCAGAAAAACATCTATTTCTGCTTTATTGACTGTGCCAAAGCCTTTGACTGTGGGATCACAATAAACTGTGGAAAATTCTGAAAGAGATGGGAATACCAGACCACCTGACCTGCCTCTTGAGAAACCTACATGCAGGTCAAGAAGCAACAGTTACAACTGGACATGGAACAACAGACTGGTTCCAAATAGGAAAAAGAGTATGTCAAGGCTGTATATTGTCACCCTGTTTATTTAAGTTCTATGCAGAGAACATCATGAGAAACGCTGGACTGGAAGAAGCACAAGCTGGAATCAAGATTGCTGGGAGAAATATCAATAACCACAGATATGCAGATGATACCACCCTTATGGCAGAAAGTGAAGAGGAACTAAAAAGCCTCTTGATGAATGTGAAAGAGGAGAGTGAAAAAGTTGACTTAAAGCTCAGCACTCAGAAAACAAAGATCATGGCATCTGGTCCCATCACTTCATGGGAAATAGATGGGGAAAGAGTGGAAACAGTGTCAGACTTTATTTTTCTGGGCTCCAAAATCACTGCAGATGGTGACTGCAGCCATGAAATTAAAAGACGCTTACTCCTTGGAAGAAAAGTTATGACCAACCTAGATAGCATATTCAAAAGCAGAGACATTATTTTGCCAACAAAAGTCCGTCTAGTCAAGGCTATAGTTTTTCCTGTGGTCATGTATGGATGCAAGAGTTGGACTGTGAAGAAAGCTGAGCGCCGAAGAATTGATGCCTTTGAACTGTGGTGTTGGAGAAGACTCTTGAGAGTCCCTTGGACTGCAAGGAGATCCAACCAGTCCATTCTAAAGAAGATCAGCCCTGGGATTTCTTTGGAAGGAATGATGCTAAAGCTGAAACTCCAGTACTTTGGGCACCTCATGCGAAGAGTTGATTCATTGGAAAAGACTGATGCTGGGAGGGATTGGGGGCAGGAGGAGAAGGGGATGACAGAGGATGAGATGGCTGGATGGCATCACTGACTCGATGGACGTGAGTCTGAGTGAACTCAGGGAGTTGGTGATAGACAGGGAGGCCTGTTGTGCTGCGATTCATGGGGTCGCGAAGAGTCAGACATGACTGAGCGACTGAACTGAACTGAACTGAACTGAAGTTTTAGTTTATGTTAAGGCAACTATAAATCTAATGTGTGTGTGTGTGATGTGTGGTGTGGTGTGTGTATTTGAGTGTCTGTGTGTGTGGCAGGGGTGGGCGGGTACCCTCTTGGTTTTCCCTACTGCTGGAATTTACACTACTTTCTCTTATTCTATCTTCTATGATGAGCCATTGGTGCTTAGCCAAGACATATGCTTCAGAAGTTTGTCTTTGATGTTCTCAGTTTCCTGAATCACATCTTATCTTAACATTTGGAGATGTGCCCTTTCACTCTTAATTGGTCTGCTCTGACCTTTTTTATTATACTCTTTTTCCCCTTTAGGTTCTGCAGTGATTCTGAAAACTATCCCCATTGAAGAATAAAGAATTAGCCACCAATGGAAATGCCAGCTTTCTCAAGGTATAAGAAAATAATTCTAAAACTGGCTTCTTAATGTGATAAAATGGAGAGAAGTCAGGTTCTGAAGATGAAAAACCCACCTTTGAACACTGGCTCCACTATTGACTGTGTGACTCTGGGTGAGTGACACAGCCTTTCTGAGCCTCAGTTTCTTCATTGCATGTGAAAGGATGGTGACTTCACGCAGGCTTCTGTAAGTAGTATATGTGATAGGCCATGCATGGTGTTTGACTCATAGAAATGGACCAGTCCATTGTAGTTCCCTTCTCTGAACAGGATAATGGTAAAAATTCAGGTACCACTCAGCAGTTAGAGCTGGCACTTTCTGGAATGGTTGGTATGTTAGCTCCCTTGGAATCCTTCCAAGCAAATTATGTAACATATGTATCAGTTCAGTTCAGTTCAGTCGCTCAGTCATGTCTGACTCTTTGCGACCCCATGAATCACAGCACACCAGGCCTCCCTGTCTATCACCAACTCCTGGCGTTCACCCAGACTCACGTCCATCGAGTCAGTGATGCCATCCAGCCATCTCATCCTCTGTCGTCCCCTTCTCCTCCTGCCCCCAATCCCTCCCAGCATCAGAGTCTTTTCCAATGAGTCAACTCTTCACATGAGGTGCCCAAAGTACTGGAGTTTCAGCTTTAGCATCATTCCTTCCAAAGAAATCCCAGGGCTGATCTCCTTCAGAATGGACTGACTGGATCTCCTTGCAGTCCAAGGGACTCTCAAGAGTGTTCTCCAACACCACAGTTCAAAAGCATCAATTCTTTGGCTCTCAGCTTTCTTCACAGTCCAACTCTCACATCCATACATGACCACTGGAAAAACCATAGCCTTGACTAGACGGACCTTTGTTGGCAAAGTAATGTCTGCTTTTGAATATACTATCTAGGTTAGTCATAACTTTTCTTCCAAGGAGTAAGCGTCTTTTAATTTCATGGCTGCAATCACCATCTGCAGTGATTTTGGAGCCCAAATGAATAAAGTCTGACACTGTTTCTACTGTTTCTCCATCTATTTCCCATGAAGCGATGGGACCAGATGCCATGATCTTCGTTTTCTGAATGTTGAGCTTTAAGCCAACTTTTTCACTCTCCTCTTTCACTTTCATCAAGAGGCTCTTTAGTTCCTCTTCACTTTCTGCCATAAGGGTGGTGTCATCTTCATACCTGTAAACATTGAGCTAATTCTACAACCACTACCTAACTTTTATTGTGTCTAGACTCCTACCCTTTTCTTTTTGTACACATGAAGAACAAGAAAAATTTCTTCCTTAAAAAACTATTCTTTTTTCTATTTGCAAGTACTATCAAGTAACTCAAACTGATCTAGCTCAAGTATTTTAAGCCCATCTTAAACTGTCATGAAGCCTGACAATGATGGGAGGTGGCATTTTGATTTTAGTTCAGGAATTCAGCCAACTTTCACATTCATGAGAATAATAACCTCTGCTATTGGCTTATTCACATGGTCTCATCTGTCTTTTTCCATCTAGTACCTTCACTGCTCATTGTTGAACTCTGCCCTTTTCTGGTGTTTTTAAGAAGGACATTTCCCTTACTCATCATCATCAATTTAAAACTGTAATATTAGCAACTCCTCCAAAGGAAGAAACAAAAGTTTTTCATCTCCTCAATGGCCACTAGGAAAGATATTAGATTGACCACAGCAGAATCCCTCTTATTCCTTTCCTTTCAGTTTGGTCCACTTTTGAGTACAGGCTTGGGGTCCACCTATGTCTCCTTGACCTGTTAATAAGAATGTCATATAAAATGAAATCAGAATCAAAGCTCTAGCTGCAGTTCAGGTTGATTACAACTACTGCTTTCCCCTTATCACCCTGGCATGTCACTCCACCACAGAAGGAAATGAGGTTGGTCTGGACGATCTGATTTTCACAAAGCTGTTGTGGTTGCAACTCAGGATCCTGTTTTCTCATAGAAGATTGCAAATTGATAGTTTGATTATTTCTTCAAGTACCTTTCCATGTCTCAAATAAGATACAGAACTTGGAGTCACAAAGGATAATCCTTTTTATCTTTATTAAATTTTGGTGGCTCTTTTTTACTTGCTGGCCTTCAGAGTTTTTTCTCTGTACTCTACAAATTATTATAAAAAGGCGGAAAAATCTTTGATACTCAGGCTGTATATTGTCACCCTGCTTATTTAACTTATATGCAGAGTACATCATGAGAAATGCTGGGTTGGAGGAAGCACAAGCTGGAATCAAGATTGCCGGAAAAAATATCAATAACCTCAGATATGCAGATGACACCACCATTATGGCAGAAGTGAAGAAGAACTAAAGAGCCTCTTGAAAGTGAAAGAGGAGAGTGAAAAAGTTGGCTTAAAGTTCAACATTCAGAAAACTAAGATCATGGCATCTGGTCCCATCGCTTCATGGGAAATAGATGGGGAAACAGCGGAAACAGTGGCTGACTTTATTTTTTTGGGCTCCAAAATCACTGCAGATGGTGACTGCAGCCATGAAATTAAAAGACGCTTACTCCTTGGAAGGAAAGTTATGACCAACCTAAACAGCATATTAAAAAGCAGAGACAATACTTTGTCCACAAAGTCTGCCTAGTCAAAGCTATGGTTTTTCCAGAAGTCATGTATGGATGTGAGAGTTGGACTATAAAGAAAGCTGAGCACCAAAGAATTGATGCTTTTGAACTGTGGTGTTGGAGAAGACTGTTGAGAGTCCCTCGGATTGCAAGGAGATCCAACCAGTCTGTTCTAAAGGAAATCAGTCCTGGGTGTTCATTGGAAGGACTGATGCTAAGCTGAAACTGATACTTTGGCCACCTGATGCAAAGAGCTGCTCACTGGAAAAGACCCTGATGCTGGGAAAGATTGAGGGCAAGAGTAGAAGGGGACGACAGAGAATGAGATGGTTGATGGCATCACCGACACAATGGACATGGGTTTGGGTGAATTCCAGGAGTTGGTGATGGATGGGAGGCCTGGCGTGCCATGGTTCATGGGGTTGCAATGAGTCAGACACAACTGAGTGACTGAACTGGAACTGGAACTCTCTGTCTAGAATGCACATATATTAAAGAGTTACAAGCTGTCAGTTCTACCTTTTCAGTGTTTTCAAGGTGTTCTCCTTCTTGTCTTTTTCTAATTTTAATGCCTTAGTTTAGGCCTTAACCGTCCATCTTTCACCTCTATGTTGTATAGTTGATGATCTTTTTCCCACAAAATTTCCCTCAATCCAGTCTATTTTTCACACTTCAGACAAAAAACTAAACTAAATTAAAAAAATAAAATCCCCAAACCAAAAATCAAAACCCAACAAGAACATCAAGAAGTAAATCTAGTTACACCATGACCATGCTGAAAGGCTTCCATTACCCCTCAAAGGGCTTGTCGTGTAAGGTGCAAACTTCTTGATATAGCAGAGGTACCCTTCAATATCTAATATTCTCATTCTATGACCTGATCTTTGATCATCCTTCATCAGCACTTCAAGCTACACACTTGAGTCAGGCCAATTTTTTCCTGTTCACAAAGATATGACAGTACTATAGATATTTACTAAGTTTCTTAAAAATATGGGGGGAGGGGTTGTTATGTTTACTTCTGCTCCTTCAAACCTTTCCAATATCTGGGGAATAACAGATATCATAATAGCTGATCAGAGGATGAGTAACCCAAGCTAGATAACTAATGTTACCATGCTCAACTCAATGGATATATTCATTCAGTTGTGTAAGGCATATTCAACTAGAATGTTCTCTGTTATAGACTGGTTTTCTATCTCCCATAACTCTGTGTGATTATTTGATTCTTTTTAACTTGGTAGGACTGAGAGCTGGTAGAGAAGAATGGAGAATATAGTTACCTGGGATGAGCAGGAAGGTATAAAATATAGTTCACTGGCTGCACAGTTTTCAATCTGGGTCCATGGGAGTCACCATTTTGGTCTATGGAAAGTGACATTTAATGAAGAAAAATCTATGTAAGTGAGTTAGAATAGGATTTAAAGGGTTTCATTAAGTCTTTAAATTTTTTTTATTTAAAATGTGCTACTTTCAGATGTACAGCAAAATGAATTAGTTGTGTGTGTGTGTGTGTGTGTATGTGTATATATATATATATATATATATATCTCCACTCTTTTTTAGATTCTTTTCCCATAGAGAAATGCAAATCAAAACTACAGTGAGGTATCACTTCACATGGGTCAGAATGGCCATCATCAAAAAAATCTACACACAATAAAGCCTTCATTCTTTCTGTCCCCCAGTTTAGAAGAAGCCGGACAGATCTCTTCTAGTCCAAGAGCCTGAGTGAGTCTAGTTTTGCCACTGTCTGGCTAAGCTCATTCTAGGGACAGTTTGGTATTCCTTGCTCAGGATACAGAGACATCATGACACAAGTTGACTCTGAGAATTCTCACCACTGGACAACTCTGGCTTCTACAAACACAGAAATTAGTAGAGCAGGTGCATGTCAAAGTTGGTATTAAAGCAGGTCAGCTCCTTTATCTAATGAGTGAGTGACCTTATTTTATATGATCTTATTTATCCTTCCAGATTCTAACGTGGTTCTGCTTTGGATAGGATAGAGGCAAAGGTTGCTGTGAAGACGATAAAAATCCCCTTTGGGTTGGAAGAAGAGAGCTCTAGAGAATGCTATGGGCCTAGAACCAGGCCGGCTCTTCAGTGAACCTCATCATCTTTCATCTCACAGAGGCCTAGTGAGGAGAGATCTTTTCTTTTTCATTTATGCATAAACAGATAACTTGGCAGCAAGGGTGTTGGGAAGAAACTCACAGTAGGGCTGTGAACCCAAAAGGCTGGTTTGGGGCTTCTTTGTCTAGAATTTTGCATCTTGTTCTGTTCTCCTTAGAGGCAGCACATAATTGCTTTTTATTCTCTGTGTGACCCACTGGGTGCACTTGAGACTTTTGTTCCTCTACCCTCAGCCCTTCCTGACTACCAAATTAACCCTCTTTGGACTTCCCTCATGGGTCTCAGTCCGACCCTTTAGTCACCGCAGTTTGTACTTTTCTGGATCCTCTCCAAATATCTCTCAAAGATGGCTCGTAAAACAAGGGCTTCCCCCAAGAGTCACAGGCAGCCTGACAGCTCAGCAAGAGAAAGAAGAGTACAGAGCAGAGCAAACAAAGGCCCACAGGCTGCCTGAGGCTCCGGCCTCCTATGGACATCTGACCTCTCATGGCACTCCCTTGGTGTGGCTT
Organism: Bos javanicus; assembly: GCF_032452875.1. Taxonomy (NCBI): domain Eukaryota; kingdom Metazoa; phylum Chordata; class Mammalia; order Artiodactyla; family Bovidae; genus Bos; species Bos javanicus. The sequence goes on along the minus strand of NC_083875.1, from coordinate 55,657,781 downwards.
GGCTGTTAGGCCGACTGGGACTCTGTCCAGAGCTCTCTCCAGGTAAAGAAGCAAGCCCTGCTTCAGGCTGGGGAGGTGCCATTAAGTCATTTTCTTAGTGCCTTTCAGATCAGCTTTGAACTATAAATAAACCAAGTGTCCAGGAGTAGCCACAGTGCCTGCTGTAAGGTTATTTGCATCCTTTCTCTCTCTGAATCCCCCTTATGCCAACTATGCCTTTTAGAAACCCCACAAGGTTGGCAGGTCCACCACTCCTCCTGCCAATGTCAGTGCATTAGCACTTAGCTTAAGTGAACACATATGCCAGGCAGGCTCTTGGCTTCCCCCTCCCCTCTATCCTAATGGAAATACTTCAGATAAAGAATGACACTGTTAATATATTGCATATACTTATTCTATTGATCTTATTTTAGGCTACTAGCCCTTGAAGATGGTAACTACATTACCTAAGATGCTGCAGAGTGACCAGCACAGGCATATAATGATAATGGAACACAGATAATGATGACAAAAGAATAATAACCGCAGTAGTGGTAGTGACAGTAATAACAACAACTTCATATTTACTGAGTGCCTCCCACTGTTGATCAGGCATCAGGACTGTGTATTTTGTGTTACACACTGTATGTGCTGTTTCTAATCTTCACAATAATGCCAAGAGTTTTCATCTTTAACTGGAAAAAGAGAGGCTTAGGGCAGTGAAATTCTTCATCCAAAGGCCTATGCTGGGCAAGGAGGACAGTTTGTCTGACTCCAATATCACGTGGCCTCTGCTCTTCACAAGTTACCTCTATGTCTAACTTCATGTGACAAGGAAGTCCAGCAGGATTTAATTTTTAAATTCATTAAAAAATGTTAAATGTCTCAGTTCTCTTCACTTTCATTGGAAAGCCACAGAGACAATACATTTCAAAACATGAGATGGCATGCTGTAAGCTAAGGCAACCTTTCAGAAGTCTAAAATGGGTTTTTTCCCACAATCATGGCAGCTAGAAATAGAACTTTTAATATTCTCTCAGCTCCATTGTCAAAAGTATTTACTCTCCATTACCTCTTTTCTTGTAAATTATAGAGGTGTCACTGATAACATAAAGAAGGGAGCATTCCGAAGTTTATATGAGTTTAAAATTCCATTTTGTGCTCTTTCACAATTCTTTGTTCACTGTGGAAAGAACTGAATTACTTTCTTAGTTTGTTTCTTTAATTTCATGGATCTAATGGGTGGGCGTGTGTGTGTGTTAAAACCAAAAGAGAAGAAAGAACTTGGAAACATTTAGACAATCTGTGTGAACTTGAAAAAAATAATCATCTACATTTTGACAAAAGGCAGGATAAACCTGAATATGACAAGAGCAGACTATGAATCTAGTTATGTATTCAAGATTTCCTAACCAGTCCACTGTCCATGGGGCCATTTTCCATTTTGTCACTTTGGTTCACCAGTAGAAGGTTAGACTTTCTAATGTCCACGCCTTGATAAGATGCCCAGTTTCCAGTGACGGCAGGGAACCTAACCAGTATATCTACAGAGAAAATATTGGTAGGAAGAGGAGATTCTCTAAATGTTGCCTTATAAAAATAAGACTATCATTTGCAGAGATGTGGAGGTACCTAGAACCTGTCATACAGAGTGAAATAAGTCAGAAAGAGAAAAACACTGTATATTATATACATATATATATACATATATATGTAGAATCTAGATAAAGGGTACAGATGAACCCATTTGCAAAGCAGAAATAGAGACACATACGTAGAGAACAAATGTATGGACACTGACAGGGGAAGAGGAGATTGCAATAAACTGGGAGATTGGGATTGACATGTGTACACTACTATGAGTAAAACAGATAACTAATGAGAATCTGTTGTGTAGCAGAGGAGGGACAAGAGGTACAGTCATTTTTTGGGACATATATTAAGTTAATCTTAAAAATGCATTCCCATATACATTAGGTACAGACAAATACTGTTTGATTCCATGTATGCAAGGTATCTATTATAGAATAATCAAATTCATAGAAGCAGAAAGTACACTGGTAGATACCACGGGCTGGGCAGTGTCAGGGCAGGGGTGGTGAAGTGGGGAAGGAGAATGGGAAGTTAGTGTTTAATGAGGACTAAGTTTCAGTTTAGGAAGGTGAAAAATTCAGGAGATGGATAATGGTGAGAGGTGTACAATAATGTGAATGTACTTAGTGCCACTGAACTATACTGTTAAGTATGGTTAACATAGTATGTTTTATATTATGTGACTTTTACTACAATAAAAAAAAATAACATTGAAAAAAGACTATTGACCATATTACTCATTTGATTTTGTATTTGGAAAGATCAGTGTTTAATATCCAACTCCAGTTCAGAAAGGGAGGAACTAAGAGTTAAACATTTTCATGAATTGCTTACACATGAATCCTTCTAAGCTCTTGACATATATTTCTTTCTACTGAATCTTGACAACAACCCTATGAATAGTTACATCATCATCCCTATTTTATACATAATGAACCTGAGACAAAGAATAATTAAATCATTCATTCAAAATTACATCATTTGAGGAAAGGTCACGCTGGCATTTGAAGCCAGGGAATTGGGTTCTGAAGCTTCCACTTGTAACACTAGTCTATGCTGCAGGGATCCATGGAGTGCAGAGAGGGAGCTCAGGCTACCAGAGAGGTCTCGGGTCTAGGGAGTACAGGTACCGAGCTAGGTTCAGTCTTCTTCCTTGTGTGGCAGGAAGGTCTCTGATCACAGAGCACCCTCAGTACACAGCCCTAGACCCTGAGTTCTCTGAAAATCCCATCACCATCTTCCATGGGATCATTTGCCTGGCCTACTGGGCAGAGTCTTTCTAACCCAGCTAGGAATACAGGATGATGGGGTCTGCAGTTTTCTCAAACTTTCTCCTTACTATAGATGTTAGTGGGGTTCAAGATCACCCTAGCCTGATAGAGAGGAAACTGAATCTTGAGCATGCAGATGCTGGTACCAGATCTCCCAGGAATACTGAGAAGTTCTTGGAAAAGCTGGCCACACTCAATGCCCTTCTGCCTTTATGTAATCACATTTATTTGTCAGAACACTGACAGATAGTGCTGGCAGGCAGTGCTCTTTAAATCTGAGCTGACACAATCCCAGCATATGATGCCACCCCTACCCTCCCACCGAAAGTTACCCGCTCCTTATTCTTGGACACTAGTGCCAACTGTTTCCTAAACAGAATTCCTTTATTTATTTATTTTTGTTTACTAATCAGTAAGGAAGCTTCTGGTGGCCTTCAGCCTCTGACAACAATCTTCTTAACATTCTCTGTGAAGTTTTTTGTACTTTTTTTCTTTAAAACAGCTCCCTACCAGGATTGGACCTATCTGACTTTTAAATGAGGAAGACTCAGCCACAACACACTCATACCAAAGTAGGTTGCAATGAGGACCTGCAAAGAAATGACAAGAGGGCCTAACCAGGTCTGTGGTGTGGCCTTGATAGCCATGGATGAAAAGGGCCAGAGAAGCACAGACTATCATGTATAATTTAGCAGCATTATTTTATTATGATCACCTCTGCTTTCCTAGGTTTGTCTCACATCCTCCTTGGCATTTTAAATAAAAAGATGCTTTCCTCCAATTCTCCTCTGTTTTGCACCAAGTCTTGCAAAACACATGTTATGTCTTGTCATATCAAGTCATGTTTGATGTGACATGACATGGGGTGCCATGTAATTCAACCCAATCAATAGAGGCATTGGAAATAGCCCTGGTGGATCTTTGATGCAAAGCTGGGGTCTAATGCTGCCGACTGCTTTCTGACAGTTCTTTTGGTAACCAACTAGGACAGGGGCAGGAATAGTCTCATAAAATGTGACAGTGTTCTATTTGCTGTTTTCATTTCCCCTGCTCCTGATTATCTAGTTGGGGAAGCTGTGGAGAAGGTATTTTTCAATTGGACATTCTCTAACTAGATAGCTATATATTGTCCTTCTAGGACAGAATTTGTGGGGCCAGTGAAAATGAAAATGCACAAGCATTTGTTCAGAATTATTAAGAACTGAAAGTTCAAGACAGTGACATCAGCACATTTAATCAAGCCTGAATCCCTTCAAACCACTGGACCCGTGTGACACCGGGTACATGCCTCATATACACAGAAGACTCTTGGTCTGGGATCATAGTCAGGGGTCTTCTTGTCTTTAGAAAGTATATCCTTCACGATGGTGCACATTTCCGATGATGGCCTTTCACGCCAGACATGAGAGGGAGAAGAGGAATGTCATTATAGTTGCATTCAGGGATATTTCAATCGGTGCTGATTGCTACTTCTCCTTAGAGCACAGCAATTTGCTGCGCAGATTCTGTAGTGGTGGGAACGGCCTCTACTGCTATTTTCTGCCTCTGTCTGCCTCCCTCTCCTCCTTGCAATAGTTTCTTTATTCCTTTTCTTCTGTTTTGGTTTGGTTCATAATGCTTTGGGCAAAGACTCCTTCCTTTACATTTTTCACTGGAGTTTTTATTCTCAATGAAATCCACGTTGCTTCATTTTGTTTCATTGTTCCTCTGCAAAACGGCAGCAGCATATTGCACAATTAATTGGTGCAATTTATGGACTCAAAGAATTGACTCCTTTGAGCTTGAAGTTGTGCATGTGTGTTTATATTTACATCTATATTCAAACACATTTTGCAAATTGAAAATGAACTAGAACAGATTCATTTGGTATATTGTCACATGGTTTTGAAGTTTGTTGAAATCTCTAAAAGTGCAGCATGCATAAAACAGGAGAGAAAAAAATAAGAGGAAATGGGAACAAAAAAGATCTTTTAAAGTAAATATTTCCTTCTTCAAACATGTTGGCATAATAGAGCGAAAGCTCTGTTTTAAAACAAGTGAAGGGAAACTATTTTAAAGACCTCAAAGACTCAGTCCATGAATGACATGTTGGGTCTTCTTGCAATGGGTCAACATTTTAATGCCAGCTGGCACCAGAGGCCATGCTCTGAGGCACCTTTGATGCACAAACCCTGCCTTTGGAGATATAAAAAAAATTACCCAATTAAGATGTAATGGCCTTCCAGCCTTCACAGGTTGTGAATGAGAAGAGGCATATTTACAGTCATGATGCACCATACGTTTTATCCAGTTGTAACAAATCAGCAGGGCTTCATTAGCCAGCACTATCCTGGGTGGAGCACCACATGGGCACAGGCACACAAGGGTGGCAGGACATGTGCCCAGACTGGCTCAAGCTGCCAGGGGCATTTAGGAAGATGTTTCCTGGACATGGGACTGGGGGGGACAGGTAGTGGTATGTAATGGTGCTGTGGGGCTTGCCCAAGATGGTTATTGTCTGTCTACAAAGAGATTTCACTTATCAAAAGCTGAGTGTTCTTTCTCCCCAACCCAAAAGCATTATGTAGGCAACAGAGGTATTTTTATGTACTTTCTAGTAAAATTAACACATACTAAAATTTAAAGGTTTTGAGTGGTTCTAAGCTAACTTGGCTCTAATCACCTTTTAATTTTACCATGCCTCCCTAGAAAATTTTATTGTTTTCACAACATGAACACTGTTTATGTTTAGGAGGCCTGAAGGACTAGGTCTACCCCCTAAGAAGCATCTGTGGTTCCTCTGAGGGTCAGGGATGATGTGAAAAGGTGGTCTAATTATTCCTCAGAATTTCTTTTCTTATTCTTCTCCCTCTCTTTTGCCTTAAAGAGATCAGGGAAAGGTCAGTAAAAGAAACGAAAGCCTGTGAAAAGGAGACTTTCGGTCTTTTGTTTCGGGAGAGCACAGCAGCACAGGTTAGTGTGAATACAGTGCATTCAATAATCCAGGATGCATGAGCACCTTTCCTTTACTGTTAAGATGATACAGAGGAGGCCTCACGCGGCCATACAGACAAAAACAATAGCATCTGAAAGGGGAAAGAAGCAAACTTTGGCCAGGTAAGTGTGCCCCATGGAGTAAGAGAGAGAGTGCATGAGCAAGAGAGAGCAAGCACAAGTGTGTGTGTGTTGAATGTGTCCAGGGAGGGGAAGAACAATGTGGGAGAAAAGAAAAGGGCAAGCAAGCAGCAGACATGACTGCTCAAACACACTCTGAAAGGGTTTCAACTTGTCTGTAAGACCATTGATGCTTTACCAATTTGCGTTTTAAAATTAAGATTTTCTAAACCTCTGTTCGGAGAAGGCAATGGCACCCCACTCCAGTACTCTTGCCTGGAAACTCCCATGGACAGAGGAGCCTAGTAGGCTGCAGTCCATGGGGTCACTGAGGGTCGGACATGACTGAGCAACTTCACTTTCACTTTTCACTTAGGGCAGTTTAGTGGAGAAGGAAATGGCAACCCACTCCAGTGTTCTTGCCTGGAGAATCCCAGGGACAGGGGAGCCTGGTGGGCTGCCGTCTATGGGGTCGCACAGAGTCGGAAACGACTGAAGTGACTCAGCAGCAGCAGCAAATCTCTGTTTTTCAGTACAGTAACTACATTTAGCACCCATGGCTGCTGGGCCCTTGAAATGTGGCTAGTCCTCATGGAGAATTGCCCTTCAAGGTAAAATACATATGAGATTTCAAAGACTTAGGATGATAAAGAGAATGTAAACCCCTGCATTAATGTTTACATTAGGAAGTAGGAAAGAGTTTGGTTGCTCAGTTATGTCCATCTCTTTGTGACTCCATGGGACTGTAGCCTGCTAGGCTCCTCTGTCCACGGACTTCTCCAGGCAAGAGTACTGGAGTGGGTTGCCATTTCCTTCTCCAGGGGATCTTCCCAACCCAGGGATCGAACCCAGGTCTCCTGCATTGCAGGCAGATTCCCTACCATCTGAGCCACCCGGGAAGTCCAATGTTTACACTGCTTAATGCTAACATGATAATAATTTCGATATACTGGGTTAAATATACTCTAAAAACTAATTTCACCTTTTCTTAATATACTGTTTAATGTAACTCTCAGAAAAAAAGTTAAATGACATATGTGGCTGGCATTATTTTCTATTGGACAGTACTTCTTGAAGTATTTCAGTCTCTGACAAATTTATGTGGGTTACTAGGGGGAGGGAGATGAGTCTTGGAGGGAGAGCTGTGAGGTCCCCCCCTCATATGTATAATTCTTTGATCTTAGTGTCATCATCATCCCAAAACTTCTTCCTCAATTACTCCCAGCCCAGGAAGATGACATATTCTAGAAAGGACTATCTATGGTTGTCAGTTTCTCCATGTCCTGTAATCCTGCAAAGGAAATATATTTACAAGGCACTTACGCCTGGCAGCTCTCTTATCTCTCTTAAAATATGGGTGAGGGACTGGTTCTGTGATTGAGCACAAAATGAGAGCTGCTCTTTCATGCCATCTTCCAAGCAGGTGGTATTATGCACTGGGCTATTTATACAGTGAGTCCAGAGCCCAGATAGAAAAAGAAAAAGGGAAAAAAGAGGACAAAACTCTCTACAAAAAGATTCCTGATTTCCCCAGGAACATACAGAGAAGAAAAAGACATTTGGTGTCAGCAGTAGTTCATTATCTAAATCCTTAATAATTACTCTAAAGCTATTGTTAAAGATAAAAGTGATTATAATATTAATAGTATCTTCTTATATTTGTGTAGTTCTTTATAATTTAAAAAGCATATCCTCAGCTATCATCTGATCTCTTATGAAGACTCCACAACTTAGATGGCTTTATTCCATTTGCAAATGAGGAGACAGAAGCCACATGAGCTACTGAAGAACTTGCAGAATTAGCAGCAAAATTAGTAGAATCCAGTCTCAAAACAGATTCTGATAGAATTTTCCCCTCAGTTTCTCTTAACTTAGGGCTTGGTCGGTCTCACTTAAAGGTGCTTTTAGGTGCTCTTCTCCCCAGACTCTTTGAGTCCTAAGATAAGAATGACTAAATTCTGGGGTGGGGTGGGAAGGGTCACAGGATCACTAAAGCTGCTTGTCATAGCTGTGGCTTTGTGACTTGAAATCAACTGGTTTCACCCACGACTGTAGTTATGACATAGCTTTAATTACCAGAATGGGCTAAGTGTGAACAAACTGAGGTTCAGAACAGTGGTCCAAATAGCAAGCATCAGAATTACCTGGAGGACTTGTTAAAACCTCAGGTCACTGGATGCCCTCTCCAGAATTCCCCGTCTTATATAGCTCTGGGGTTATAGATAATCCCTGATAATTTTCATTTCTAAGCAATCCCTAAGTGATGCTGATGCTACTGGTCCAAGGACCACACTTAGAGAACCACTGCTTCAGGGTGTTAACCGCATGGCACACATCTACGGGGACAGAGATATAATTGCAGTGATGGGAAGAAGTCAGCTAAAACGGATGCTCAAAAGATGAGGTGTGTTTTCTCTGATGGCCTTCCGGGACCAGGACAACTTATATCAGTGAATTTCTGGTATATTCAGGAAACTGGATTAAGAGGCAGATGACAACAGATGAGAGAGAAACAGAGACAGAGAGAGAGCATTAAGAAGGAGAGCCCCAAAGAGGCAGAGACAGAGAAGATACACAGAGAGACTGATTGATTCAAAGTAAAGAACCTTTGATAGCCAACTTACCAGAAGAGACTAGAAGAGCAAATCAATACCAGTTTCCTGTTGTACACATATTAAGAATAATCAAACAATAAAAGGTCATTAGTTAGCTATTGAAATGTTTGCAGGATTTCCCCTATGAAGGGAAATGATCATTTATCATCATGGCTGAAGTCACTTAAAAAGTCTAAGCACAGTTACCCAAATTATAATAGCTATGCGGGTAGAGTGTCTTGCCTCTCTAAATTATGATCAAGCAGTAGGACTTCAAAACAGTCTTTTATATAAAATTCTAAAAGGGAATTACCATTCAAGAAATGCAATTAACTGGAGGCCTTTTTCTTAAGACGTTAAGTGTTAAGTAAAGAAAAGAGATTATCCCCCGTCCCCCGCTCTCCCCAGGACAGGGCACAGAGAGTTTCCTATTCTCTTGAAATGTCCTCACATGCTCATTTGTTTTGTCTGTGTAATTCTAAGTTTTATTTTATTTTATTTTTTTGGTTTAAATCTGTAGTGGAATGACAAGTATTATGTAGCAATGGTCAAAAATTAAATTACCCAAAGTACATTAACGAAAACTCTTGCTTTAAGAAAATCACTCTCTTATTTCAAATCTGGGACAAATGAAATTTTCAGCCAAATCGTTTTTGAGGCATTAAGTTGTTCACAGTGACAGAGTGAAACAGTTGGATAATTATAAAGCAGTGTGTCACTTCAGAGAGTAATTTTCCATTTAAAAGAGAGCAAGGAGCTGGGTTTTCACAGGAAGTGCTTTCTGATTCAGTGGTTTGGGTCAAGGAATTAAAGTGGTGTCTGGCTTCTGGCTGTCATGAAGCCGTACCTGAATACACATTGCCCACACTCGCACGGTCTCAGCACAATTTGGGAACCGGCTTCCGTTTTGCCCTGCTCAGTTAAAAGTTGGAAGGAGTGCAGCTGTAGAAAGCTATGGCTAGCACATTTTTTTTAATGGGTAAAATTTATAGAGTAATGTATCTACTTTTAGCATGACTATTGTTAAACCTGGAGATCAAGCAAAGTGACACTGAGTATATTGCTTTATCAATTGAATTCGTTCACGTGAAAAATGCTGATCAGGCCATGTCTATCCCTTGGGTGCAGAAACCCTACTTCAACTCCTGAATGGTCAATACATAAAAGTCAAATTCATTATAATTTGTAGGTTTTTTTTCCCTTGAAGAAGCACACAGTTCTCAGTACATCAATATCAACTCTTAAATCCACATCGGATGGAGAGGGTACAGCACAGTAATTCAATCTCTTTACACTTAATATGGTCAGGAAGGGAGAATGAAAACAGCCTCTTGTAAAATGATGGAAAAAACAGGATGCAATCACTCTGATGGAGTGGTGCAAAGGAGTCATTTTACACCATCTGTTACCAGGGCAACAAAATACAGTGAGCCCTATACATCTAACAGGTGACATTTTAGCTAAGAAATTGCTTCTTTGGTATTTTTTCTGTCTATGAAAAACAATGTTACCAGCGTTTTCACTTGTCATGTACTATAGGGCAACATATTCCTGCTGACAGACCCATAATGGAAAAATCGAGCAGTTAAATAGTAGTACGGTCTAACTTTTTGGATACATGTTAATATGCTCTTTAAAGAGATTTCAGACATTTTCAAACACCCTGGAGATTCAAGGGACTGGAAATCTCTGCATGCATCTATGGATTCGACTTAGTTTCTAGACAAGGAGAAGGTACTTACTTGTGTTTCCAGAATATGGCATAAAGTACTAGACACTTTTAAGAAAATACTTTCAGGAGAAGTAATTAATATAATTGTCTTATGTCCTGAGGCCCATTAACTTGGCAAACTTAACATTATGTTATGTATGCCCACAGGCCTTTGAAGAAAAAGAAAAGTAAGAAAGTGATATTTTCACAGCAGAATAGTCTTTTAAGTCTACCCTGCAAGTTATTTGGTACTGAAAGAGTAGAAAATGAGGAAATTAGTTTTTTCAAGAAGACTATGAAGAGTTTTATAGAATTTTTTTTAAAGTACCTACAGAAAATGATCAATTTCCCTCTATCCCCCAAATTCATGCAAGGTGATCACTAAAAATGTGTCTTAGTCCTCCCTTGGATTTTGTTTGTTCACCCATCTAAGGATTCTGTTATTGCCCCAAAGCTTCTCTAGCTCTTTTAGACTTAGATCCCAAAGGTCAGTATTCAAATTTGTGGCTGGGTCATCATTTTGCTTTCTCATGATGCTGTTTCAGAGCCACTGATGTCTAGAGCAGAAATTGAGAGCTAGAATAAATTTTAGAGAGTACTTAGTCCAAACTTCCCTCTTTACAGCTCAGTCAACCAATATCTGAGGAAGGCAGAACATGGTAGAAACGGGACTAGAACAAAGGTCCCTTATTCTGGGCCAATACTCTTTCTCAAATGTTTACTGAGCATCTCCTACTTGCCCAGCATTCTGGGATATGGATATGGCATTAAATAGAGCACAATCCCAGCCTGCCACAATCAAGGGGGAGGAATGGGAGTGACAGGTGGTGCTAGAGGTAAAAAAAACTGCCTGCCAATGCAAGAGACAGAGGAGACATGGGTTCAATCCCTGGATCAGGAAGATCTCCTTAAGAAGGGCATGGCAATACACTGCAGTGCTTTTGCCTGGAGAATCCCATGGACAGAGGAACCTGGCGGGCTACAGTCCATAGGGCTGCAGAGTCAGACTCAACTGAAATAACTTGGCACACACGCAAGTGCTCCAAAGAATGTACAACCACAGCACTGCAGGGAGACAAAGGTGGCAAAGCTCCTGTTTAAAGCAAAGACTGTATGCTAATTATGTGGCAATTTGTCAGCTATCACAGCTAAACTGCCCAATTGTTGGGCTCAATAGGAAGTGACATAGAAGCTAGCATATCTGTGTCAAGGATCAGAAATAAATATATTCTTCTTTTATTGTTTCTTTACTGTGGCCAAAAAATACTTAACACAAAATTTACCATCTGTTTTAGTGCATTCAGGCTGCTCTAACCTAAGATACCATCTGCTCTAACCTAAGATACCAAAGAATGGGTAGCTTATAAACAACAGAAATTTATTTCTCACAGTTTTGGAGGCTGGGAGTCTGAGTTCTGGTGAGGGTCTTCTTCACAGTTGGAGAACGCCTACTTCTCACTATGTTCTCAATTAAATGGGGGAAGAGCTCTGGTAATTCCTTTTATAAGGACACCAATCTCATTCATGAGAGTTTCACTTGCATGACCTGATTACCTTCCCAGAGGCCCCATATCTCCTAAAATCAGTATACTAGGGATTATAATTTAAACATCTGAATTTTGAGGGGACACTTTTAGTATATAGCATTTTCTTAACCATTTTTAAGCCTATAGTTCAGTGGTGTTAAATATATTCACACTCTTGTGAAACAAATCTCCAGAATTTTTGTATCTAGCAAATTTCAACCTCTATATTCATTAAACAACTCCCTTTTTCTCCCCACCCCCATAGTCCCTAGTACCCACCATTCTGCATTCTGTTTCTATGAATGTGACTACTTTAACTACTTCCTATAAGTGGAATCATATTTTATATTTGTCTTTTTTGACTGGTATGTTTCACTTAGCACAATGTCCTTAAGATTCATCCAATTGTCACAAGCCTGTGACAAGATTTCCTTCCTTTTTAAGACTGAATAATATCTGAATGCATGTATGTTACATATTTTGTTCATGAATTCCATCAATGAATATTTGACTTGCTTCTACCTCATGGCTTTTGTAAATATCTCTACTATGGACACAGGTGTGCATATGGGTTAGAAATATTTTAATAAGGAAAGAGGCCATACATGGCAAGGAGGAGCTCAGCAAGGAGGAGGGAAAAGAAGAAAAAAAATGTGTGTGTGTGTATGCATGTGTGCATAGGTAAGTGGGAGAAATAAAATGTCAAAGCAATTACCTTAAGAAAATATCTCTGACTTCAATGTGGGATAAATCAAATCATATAGATTTCACCCATTATGGTCCCACCAAATAAAGACAAACACTGGAAAATTAAGGTGGAAATAATCAGTAAATTAACAAGTAGTAGGTTGAGAAAAGTTAAAAAAGAAGAAATTTTCTTATGTTAAATGCTAAAATATCCCAAGAAACAAAAGGGGCCAAGAAATAGTAAAATACCTGAGAGAATACCAAAAGCAGGGAAGTTGTAACCTAATTGAAGGGTACAGGGTAGGGAACAGAGAAAAAAGTAGTAAATTTTATGTGTGTATGTGTGTGCTATACATACATACAGTTTAAATATATATGTTCTGTATATAACAGAAATAGAATATATGATATATCTTATGTACATACATATGTGTGTGTGTGTGTGTGTGTGTGTATATATATATGTAAACAAACAGGACAAGAGAAGTCAGTGGTTTTAATACTGCTTTATGGAGTTAGAATTATTTACAGGAGAGAGAGAGAGGTTTACAGGGTCAGGACTAAAACCCATAAATCCAAGGAACAGTTATATATGACTACAAATGAGAGCAGGAATAATAAGGCTCAACTAGACCAAATGTCGGAGAAGGCAATGGCACCCCACTCCGGTACTCTTGCCTGGAAAATCCCATGGATGGAGGAGCCTGGTAGGCTGCAGTCCATGGGGTCGCTAAGAGTCAAGACACGACTGAGTGGTTTCACTTTTGCTTTTCACTTTCATGCATTGGAGAAGGAAATGGCAACCCACTCCAGTGTTCTTGCCTGGAGAATCCCAGGGACGGGGGAGCCTGGTGGGCTGCTGTCTATGGGATCGCACAGAGTCGGACACGATTGAAGTGACTTAGCAGCAGCAGCAGCAGACCAAATGTAAATGCAAATACCTTTTTAAAATAAGAAATAATTAAGTACTAAAGTAAGAAGGCATCTACATTATTTTTGTGTGATTTTCCATGTTGTGTTTCTATCATTGTCTAGGATGTCCTTTTCTGTTTCATGTACATTTAAGTAGCCGAAGTAGTGTGAAAATCTCAGTCTTTGCTGTACAGTGAAAAACACTTTGCTGTAGGACTAGAGATGTTTTGGTGTTCACCGCATCTAAAGGGTTAATGATTTCTGCTCTCTGGGTTCTAAGGTCTCTTAAGAGGTGGTGTTTCCTAGGTCAGCATCTGTCCTGTTAACAATCACACATTGTTACAAGAGACTGATGGACTTAACCAGCACTTGGATAAGTGCCAAACTACTGTGACGAGTTAAAGGAAAGACAAAACACGGCAGGGCAAATCAATGTACAGCAATTTCCCACCAGGCCTATAACCAAGAATCTAGGAGACAAGAATTTGCCTTTCCTAAATTTTAAACCATGTCAGTCATTTACTTTTTGTTTTTTATAACTGATTTAGAAAGTTAAAGTAGTTCCAAAGTTGGAGTTTAAAAACTGGGATGATTTCAAGTTAAAAAGAACAAACAAAAATAACTCAATCTAAAAAAACAACATGAAGATTTTGATGAGAGACATTTCCTTAAATAGGACTTTGAAAAGAAAGATACAAAATCTAAAATGGTTGCTATTGTGTAAAAGTTATATTTAAAACTTTTTTAAAATTAAAATATCAGGAGTAATTTTACATATTTATATTTATTAACATATGCAGTTTTTTAGTCTTTCTTTGTTTTTTTTAATATCAAAATATATGGTTTTCATGGGTCATTTTGGATTCTTTATAAATATCACTAGTCATGTCTATAATATTCCATTAACTGGGTGAATTATATTGTCTTCAACCCATACTCTATTATTCTCTATTTAGGTTTATTTTTATATTTCTATTAAAAATGATATGTGGGTAGATGTAAGCTTTATTTCTTTATTTTGGGATTTTTTTTGGGGGGTAGCAGATAGAAGGTATTAATTGGGCTTCCCTGGTGGCTGAGACGATAAAGAAATCTGCCTGCAATCCGGGAGACTTGGGTTCAATCCCTTGGTTGGGAAGATCCCCTGGAGGAGGGCATGGAAACCCACTCCAGTATTCTTGCCTGGAGAATCCCCATGGACAGAGGAGCCTGGTGGGCTACAGTCCACAGGGTTGAAAAGAGTCAGACACAGCTGATCAACCAAGCACAGCATAGCACAGAAGGTGTTAATTACACAGTTAAATCTATCAACACTTTCCTCTGGGATCTATCCATTGATTTTGAACTTGGAAAGTTTTCCACATTTCCAGAATTATAATGAAAAATCATTGCCTTTTCATTTTAATTTCCTTTTAATATTTTGAGTTATTCTTTTCCCCCTTACGCTATTACTTTTTATGCATCCTGTGAGGTATGTATTTGGATATTCTTTTTTCCTAAATACATTAAAAACGTTTCAGTAATTGTTTATTGAATAATCACTTTCCTCTATTGATTTGTGACTTTACTGTCTATACGTATTATATACCAGCATACCCTAAAGTCTTTTTCTGAGCAAAACAGCTGCACTTTGGATAGTCATCAATCTATTAAAAAATGTAAGAAAAAATTCTGAGTGAGATGTTTAAATGTTATTAAATGAGGCTCTTAACTATCACTCTATCATTAGGCTTTAATTTTTTGTGTTTTTTTGAGTACACAGTAATTTTATAAAACTTTATTTGTGCATTTGTGAACTCTAGTCATAAGTAGTTCCTTGCCTCTGAGGTTTATTTTTCATTTTTTTGAGGCATAATTCATTCACAATCCTCTCAGGTTCTTGTGAGCAATTGTAAATAAAATATTCAGCACGTATCCTGAATATAAAAGGTGTTATATGGAAATATGATCTATAAAATAGGACGAGTAGAATCTGTCATGAGATGTAGGTAAGTCTGACCACAGTTCATGTGAAGACCAGACTGCCAATATTGTATGAAAGTGGAGTACTGTTTAATCTATTATTCTTCAAAGTTTTATAGGTTCTCAAAGGAAATTGTAAGAGAAGAGAAGCAAAAAGTGCTGCTGGTCAGAAAACCAGATGATGCAAAAAGAAGAGAGTAATTCACAGAATACATTTCAACTCCTATAAAAGTTTAGTAATTGATTTTCATTGCGGGAAAGGGAAAGGTAGCAATGGAGAAGAAAATGAGAGAAAAGGTAAGCTACAATCTTTAAATTGTATGTCAGTGAAAGTACTTTTCTTCAGTATGTCAATAGAAATATTTTCAGATTGACATTTTAATACTAGAAAAATGTATAAGGACGCATACTTTACTTTTAACTTTCATAACAAATTTATAATTATTTTAGTTACGTAAATAATTATAAAATGTTCAGTCGCTCAGTTGTATCTGACTCTTTGTGAACTCATGGAGTGCAGCACACCAGGCTTCCCTGTCCGTTACCAACTCCCTGAGCTTGCTCAAACTCATGTACATCGAGTCAGTGATGCCATCCAACCATCTCATCTTCTCTCATCCCCTTCTTCTCCTGCCTTCAGTCTTTCCCAGCATCAGGGTCTTTTCCAATGAGTCAACTCTTCACATGAGGTGGCCCAAGTATTGGAGTTTCAGCTTCAGCATCAGTCCTTCCAATGAATATTCAGGACTGATTTCCTTTAGGATGGACTGGTTGGATCTCCTTGCAGTCCAAGGAACTCTCAAGAGTCTTCAACACTACAGCCCAAAAGCATCAGTTCTTCAGGAGTCAGCTTTCTTTATAGTTCAACTCTAACATCCACACATGACTACTGGAAAATCCACAGCTTTGATTAGATGGACCTTTGTTGGCAACATAATATCTTTGCTTTTTAATATGCTGTCTAGGTTGGTTATAGCTTTTCTTCCAAGGAGTAAGTGTCTTAATTTCATGGCTGCAGTCACCATCTGCAGGGATTTTGGAGCCCCCTCCCCATCTGTTTGCCATGACATGATGGGATCAGATGTCATGATCTTAGTTTTCTGAATGTTGAGTTTCAAGCCAACTTTTTCACTCTCCTTTCACTTTCATCAAGAGGCTCTTTTAGTTCTTCTTTGCTTTCTGCCATAAGGGTGGTGTCATCTGCATATCTGAGGTTATTGATATTTCTCCCAGCAATCTTGATTCCAGTTTATGCTTCATCCAGCCCAGCATTTTACATGATGTACTCTGCATATAAGTTCTCCTATATTAAAAGTCAATGATGATTATTTATAATTAGACCAGTATTTCCCTCCCTTCTTATCCTACTTCTGTCCAGTTTGGACTAATTAAAAAAAAACCTACCACATTAGAATAAAAATAAAGATAGATTAATCCCTGCTGACTATTTTAAGAAACTTAACACATGCCCTTAATACTATTGCTACTTGCCTCTTTCTGTTAAGTCACTTCAGTCATGTTCGACTCTGTGTGACCCCATAGACAGCAGCCCAGCAGGCTCTTTCTAACACATCCTTTATTCTTCTAAAGGAATGATCTTTATGATTCAGAAATCAGGTACTATTCCATTTATTTAACAGAATAAAGTCCAAATGCCTTGGGTTTATGTATGTATAACCTGACCATTAGCTATTTTCTCATTTTAATCTCTAGTTCCTAACAGGCTTATACTTTATTCACTCTGAAAAAATCATGTTGTGTGAACATCTTTCCAAACCCTGTGCCTTTGTATATCTTTTACCTGGACTGCATATCTGCAACCTGTGCTTCTAGAGAATTGCTAATGGAATGTAAAAAAAAAAAATAAGTGTTCTAATAGTGCATTAGAAATAGACATAAGCAAAGAAAAATCAGCCTTGCCAAATAAACTGAACCCAAAGTACAAGGACAGTTAAAAAAAAAAAAAAAAAGTCAAGCCAGCTTAACCCCAACTGGCATTTACAAGATTAACAATATGGTTTGCAGTGTGCTTGGAAGGAAACCAACCAGCTTTAAGATAATTAAGTGCTACCATCAAGAAAGGAGTAGTCAGGTGCCAAATAAGGTTGTCTGGGACACCAAAGCCCTCCCTATCTTACAATGCCATACAAATATGAAGAACTTAAAGAGTGTAGCCCTGACAGTGTTTGTGATATTCTAATTCTGACCGAAGGAAGACTTAGGAATTTAGATGAAGGAAAGAAAGCAAACAAGGGATATATGTTTTATTTTTAAAAATTTTAGGATGCAAATCCAAGAATTTAATGAATACTTAAGACCATTTTATTCTCTCTCTGGCTTTCAGTGATTTCTTATAGGCAATAAATCCTGTAGCCACCTACCACACTGTCTTAGCTCTTCTGCATAAAAGAGAATATAGACCCGGATGGAAAGAGTTAGCTCTTCTGGTATAAAAAATGAGAGCAAGCATGTTAGCATCCCCTTACCAATCCCCAGGAAGGCTGGGTCCACCGAGCAGTGTTAAGTGTAGTAGAAGCAATGACTACTACCTCATCCTATAGAGCCAGCTTGAAAGTCTTTTGTTCTCTGGAGTTTTAAGGGTTGTCCTTGCTTCCTACAGACAGGTGTAATTGCTTCTTACATTTGTCTATAGCATTTCATACAAACGTACAAGATAGTATTTGGCATCATATATTTTAAAAAAATATTTGAATTCTTTAAAGGTAGAGTCTAGAACTTTATCTTTTATAATTTCAATGCCTTTAATAGTCTGCATTAGAAAAACGTTCTTAAATGAACTTATCAAATTAAGCTATGAATCTAAAAGTTTCCAAGCCATGTTCAATCCTCTTTATTTTTCAAGTTTATCCCAGTAGTTTTATGAAGTCCTTTTGCACTGCAACCTGTTACCCATGACCCTTTTTCTCTAAACTCCCATTGACTTTATTCTTAGTATCTTAAGGCTTAGAGTTTAATTATTTCTCACATAGTTATTCTCACTTCCTTGGCAGATAATTGGACTCTTAAAGATAGTAATCAAGTTTTATCCTAAGAGATATCTAGCATAAAACTGCCATCTGAGAAATATTCTGAAAATACTTTATTGGTATACTCAGATAACATCCTAGTTTTTATCCAATATATTAATATCTAATATATATATATTTTAATAGTAATGGTAACAACAAATGGTCTGCATATCTAAGTCAGATATTACAATATTTTCTGAACTGTTTACTCTCCTGGCATCATGGTTAAGAACAATACTCTGGAATCAAACTGACACTGATGTGAATCATATCTCTGTCCCTTGCGACTTATATGACCTTTCGTTTAATCTCTTTAAACCTTAGTTTTCTCATATATAAAATGAGGATAATAAAAATCACCACAGCACAAAGTTGTTACATGGATTAAATGAGATAATATATAAAAAACACATAGGCAATGCCTATCACATAATAACTGCTTCAGGGAAGACAGATATTCTTATTCTTCTTATTACTGAGATTAAAAAAGAATCTATCAGTCCAGGGAAGTTTGTGTAGACCTTTAAATTGCTTACAATGTTTTTCACTTAAAATATTATTTTTCCATCTAGAAAAATACCTGACAATGAATGATGTAAGGCTATTTGAAATAGAGGGAAACAATTGATCCTTGAACAATGCAGAAGGTAGGGAAGCTGAAAATCCACAGATAACTTTATAATCAGTCGTCTGTACCTGCAGTTCCATATCCATGGATTCAACCAACCACAGATCATGTAGTATTGTAGTATCAGTTCAGTTCAGTCACTCAGTCATGTCTGATTCTTTGCAACCCTATGGATGGCAGCACGCCAGGCCACCCTGTCCATCACCAACTCCCAGTTTACTCAAACTCATGTCCCATTGAGTTGGTGCTGCCACCCAACCATCTCATCCTCCGTTGTCCCCTTCTCCTCCTGCCTTCAATCTTTCCCAGCATCAGGGTCTTTCCCAAAGAAGCAGTTCTTCGCATCAGGCACCCAAAGTATTGGAGTTTTAGCTTTAGCATCAGTCTTTCTAATGAATATTCAGGACTGATTTTCTTTAGGATAGACTGGTTGGATATCCTTGCAGTCCAAGGGACTCTCAAGAGTCTTCTCCAACACCACAGTTCAAAAGCAGCAATTTTTCAGCACTGAGCTTTCTTCACAGTCCAACTCTCACATCCATACATGACTACTGGAAAAAACCATAGCTTTGACTAGACAGACCTTTGTTGACAAAGTAATGTCTTTGTATTTTAATATGCTGTCTAGTTGGTCATAATTTTTCTTAAGTAAGAAAATAAGAAGTAAGAGGCTTTTAATTTCATGGCTGCAGTCACCATCTGCAGTGATTTTGGAGCTCAAAGAAAAATAAATTCTGCCACTGTTCCCACTGTTTCCCTATCTATTTGCCATGAAGTGATAGGACCAGATGCCATGATCTTAATTTTCTGAATGTTGAGCTTTAAGCCAACTTTTTCACTCTCCTCTTTCACTTTCATCAAGAGGCTCTTTAGTTCTTCTTCAGTTTCTGCCATAAGGGTGGTGTCATCTGCATATCTGAGGTTATTGATATTTCTCCTGGCAATCTTGATTCCAGCTTGTGCTTCTTCTAGTCCAGCATTTCTCATGATGTACTCTGCATATAAGTTAAATAAGCCAGGGTGACAATATACAGCTTTGATGCACTCCTTTCCCAATTTGGAACCAGTCTACTGTTCCATGTCTGGTTCTAGCTGTTGCTTCTTGACCTGCATACAGATTTCTCAGGAGGCAAGTCAGGTGGTCTTGTATTCCCATCTCTTTGAGAATTTTCCACAGTTTGTTGTGATCCACATCATCAAAGGCTTTGCTATTGCAGTATATACTTACTGAAAAAATCTGCATATAAATGAACTCATGCAGTACAAAGCTGTATTATTCAAGGGTCAACTAAATTTTTACTTTTAAAAATTATATAAAGGGAATAATATCAAATAAAATAGTGATATAAGGAATTCCTAAAGACTACCTCTTCATAAAATACAAAAAGTGACAAAAATTCTAAGTATCAACATTTTGTATCTCTGGAAACTAATTAAAAACTTGCAGCAATCCAGGCAAAGCTGAGTTAAAAAATATGGCTGAGCTCATTAAGAAGAACAAACTTTGTCCCCTTTTACTTTTGCTAGTCCCAGCCCCATTTGCAGCATAAAACTATAATGAATATTTTAGTGGCTGAATTAATGTATTTTCTGTATGAAACTCACTTATTTACCTATCCTATTTAGAAGTCAATTGCAGAAAACATTTATAAACTTATATTGATGGGCATACAATATATAAAGATGTAATTTGTGACCATAATAGCTGAAAGAAGATGGGGAGAGAAAAGAGCTCTATAGTATACTGGATACTATCAAAATTATTTTAATATTAAACCAAAATTTGAATCTAAATGCTGTAAGTTTTTAATTGAAATTTCCATGACAATGATTAAGAAAATAACTCTAAAATATACTAAAAGAAATAATAACTTAACTCACTTCTGTTGTGTCTGACTAATTATGATGCCATGGACTTTAGCCCACCAGGTTTTTCTGTCAATGGGATTCTCCAGGCAAGAATACTGGACTGGGTTGCCATTTCCTCCTCCAGGGGATCTTCCTGACCCAGGGAACAAACCAGAGTTTCTTATGTCTCCTGCATTGGCAGGCAGGTTCTTTACCACTAGCACCACATAGGAAGCCAATAAGGGAATTAAAAATGCACAGTAGGAAATATCTATTTCACTGGAAAGAATGCAGTAGTGAAGGAATAAGATATATAAAAAGATATAAGACACATACAATATAATAACAGAACTAAGTCCCTGCTTATTTAACTCATATGCAGAGTACATCATGAGAAACGCTGGGCTGGAAGAAGCACAAGCTGGAATCAAGATTGCCAGGAGAAATATCAATAACCTCAGATATACAGATGACACCACCCTTATGGCAGAAAGTGAAGAGGAACTCAAAAGCCTCTTGATGAACGTGAAAGTGGAGAGGGAAAAAGTTGGCTTAAAGCTCAACATTCAGAAAACGAAGATCATGGCATCCAGTCCCATCGCTTCATTGGAAATAGATGGGGAAACGGTGGAAACAGTGTCAGACTTTATTTTGGGGGGCTCCAAAATCACTGCAGATGGTGACTGCAGCCATGAAATTAAAAGACGCTTACTCCTTGGAAGGAAAGTTATGACCAACCTAGATAGTATATTCAAAAGCAGAGACATTACTTTGCCAACAAAGGTTCGTCTAGTCAAGGCTATGGTTTTCCTGTGGTCACGTATGGATGTGAGAGTTGGACTGTGAAGAAGGCTGAGCGCTGAAGAATTGATGCTTTTGAACTGTGGTGTTGGAGAAGATTCTTGAGAGTCCCTTGGACTGCAAGGCGATCCAACCAGTCCATTCTGAAGGAGATCAGCCCTGGGATTTCTTTGGAAGGAATGATGCTGAAGGTGAAACTCCAGTACTTTGGCCACTTCAGGCGAAGAGTTGACTCATTGGAAAAGACTCTGATGCTGGGAGGGATTGGGGGCAAGAGGAGAAGGGGACGACAGAGGATGAGATGGCTGGATGGCATCACTGAGTCGATGGACATGAGTTTGGGTGAGCTCCGGGAGTTGGTGATGGACAGGGAGGCCTGGCGTGCTGCTATTCATGGGGTCGCAAAGAGTTGGACACGACTGAGTGACTGAACTGAACTGAACTGAAGTCCTCTCTTATATGTAATTACTTTAAATACAAGTGGATTAAACTCTCCAATCAAAGGGCAGTGATAAGGAGAATGGAATTTATTTTTTTTAAATCATCCATCTGTATGCCTTCAAAAGACATTTACTTTACATCCAATGACATAACAGGTTTTAAGTGAAGGACTATAAAAAATATTTCATGAAACCAAATTGAGCTGGAGTGGCTATTAATATTAGAGAAAATAAACTTTAAGTCAAGAACTATTACAAGAGACAAAGGACATATATAATAGTAAAAGGGTTAATCTTTCATATAATGATAATAAAAATCTATACATCTAACAACAGGGCCCTAAAATACATGGAGAGAGACTAACAATTCAAGGGAGAAACAGTTCAACAATAAAAGAGATATCAATACCTCACTTTCAGTAATGGATAGAACAACTAGATATACCAAGAAGTCTGTAAAAGACTTGAATAACATTATATATAACATATAAAAGAATAACATTATTAACACAAGAGACCTAATAGACAATTATAAAATACTCCAGTCAACAATAGCAAGTAAACATTCTTCTCAAGTGCAAATGGAATATTCTCAATGTAGACCACATGTTAGGTCACATAACAAGTCTCAATACATTTAAAAAGATTGAAATAAACAAATATGTTATTTGATGACATGGAATAAAGTTACAAATCCATAACAGAATGAAATTTGAAAAACTCAGAAATATGTTAAATTAACACATTCTTAAAAAGAAAAAATTAAAAAGAGATGTAGAAAATATTTGAAATGAACAAAATGTAAACAAAACATATTAAAACTTATTGAATGTAGTAAAAGCAGTGCTCAGAGAAATTTGTAACTATAAATGCTTACATTAAACAGAATTAAGGTGTCAAATCAATAACCTAAACCTCCACCTAAAGAAGCTGGAAATAGAAGGGCAAACTAATCTCAACATATACAGAAGGAACAAAATAATAAACATTAGAAAAGAACAGAGTATAGGAGATAATATAGAGAACCAATTAACTCAAAAGTTTGATCTTTGGGAAAAAAAAAATGTATATATATATATATATATATATATATATATGAAGACGAGCTTTTAGATAGAATCACCAAGAAGGAAAAAAGGGAGAGAGAGAGAGAAACACATATCACTACAATCTAGAATGAAAGTGGGGACATTACTACCAACTTGACAGACATAAAAAAGATTAAAACATGTTACTGTGAACAACTGTATGCCAAAAAACTAGACAGACTTGATGAAATAAGCAAATTAATATATATAAATTACCTAAACTGACTCAAGGGAATTAAAAATTTGAATTGACCTCTAAGGAAAAAAAAAAAAAAAGATTCAGTCAGTTATTAAAGCATTTCCAACAGAGAAAAACTCAAGATCATATTGCTCTAATGGTAAATCCTACCTAATGTTTAGAGAAGTGAGAAATTCAAACTCCTGCAAAAGCCAAAAGAAATGGGAATTTCCTAAGACATTATTAGGCCAGTATTATCCTAAGATAGAAAAAGAAATCAAAAGAGAAAAAAACTGGACCAGTATCCCTTATGAATATAGGTGCAAAAACATTCAACAAAATTCTAGTGAAACAAACCCAGTAGCATATTAAGCCATATGAACCAGCAATCTCCCTTTTATATATGTACCCATAAGAATTTTAAAACTTATGTTTACACGAAAATCTATACCTGGGTGGCATCGTTAATTCAATGGTCATGAGTTTGAGCAAGCTCCAGGAGATGGTGAAGGACAATGAACCCTGGTGTGTTGCACTCCATGGAGTCGCAAAAAGTCAGACATGACTTAGTGATTGAACAACAACAAAAATGCTTACAGCAATTTTATTCATAACCACCAAAAACTGGAGCCAACCAAGATATCCTTCAACTGGTGAATGCATTAAAAACAATAGAGGTTGATGGCCAAAGTTGATGCTTGGAGAAATTATTTAGAGAATCAGCATGATAAACTGTGTTCAGCTGCCCTATACAGTGGAATAGTCCTTATGTGTATATGAAATATTACAAATTCACAATAAAACCGATGTATATGGAAAGAAAAATATCTTCATACTTTGGAATACTCAGTTCAGTTCAGTTCAGTTGCTCAGTCGTGTCCGATTCTTTGCGACCCCATGAATCGCAGCACGCCAGGCCTCCTCGTCCATCACCAACTCCCGGAGTTCACTCAGACTCACGTCCATCGAGTCAGTGATGCCATCCAACCATCTCATCCTCTGTCATCCCCTTCTCCTCCTGTCCCCAATCCCTCCCAGCATCAGAGTCTTTTCCAATGAGTCAACTCTTCGCATGAGGTGGCCAAAGTACTGGAGTTTCAGCTTTAGCATCATTCCTTCCAAAGAAATCCCAGGGCTGATCTCCTTCAGAATGGACTGGTTGGATCTCCTTGCAGTCCAAGGGACTCTCAAGAGTCTTCTCCAACACCACAGTTCAAAGGCATCAATTCTTCAGCGGTCAGCTTTCTTCACAGTCCAACTCTCACATCCATACATGACCACTGGAAAAACCATAGCCTTGACTAGACGGACCTTTGTTGGCAAAGTAATGTCTCTGCTTTTGAATATGCTGTCTAGGTTGGTCATAACTTTCCTTCCAAGGAGTAAGCGTCTTTTAATTTCATGGCTGCAGTCACCATCTGTAGTGATTTTGGAGCCCCCCAAAAATAAAGTCTGACACTGTTTCCACTCTTTCCCCATCTATTTGCCATGAAGTGATGGGACCAGATGCCATGATCTTCATTTTCTGAATGTTGAGCTTTAAGCCAACTTTTTCCTCTCCACTTTCACTTTCATCAAGAGGCTTTTGAGTTCCTCTTCACTTTCTGCCATAAGGGTGGTGTCATCTGCATATCTGAGGTTATTGATATTTCTCCTGGCAATCTTGATTCCAGCTTGTGCTTCTTCCAGCCCAGCATTTTTCATGATGTACTCTGCATAGAAGTTAAATAAGCAGGGTGACAATATAAAGCCTTGACGTACTCTTTTTCCTATTTGGAACCAGTCTGTTGTTCCATGTCCAGTTCTAACTGTTGCTTCTTGACCTGCATACAGATTTCTCAAGAGGCAGGTCAGGTGGTGTGGTATTCCCATCTCTTTCAGAATTTTCCACAATTTATTGTGATCCACACAAAGACTTTGGCATAGTCAATAAAGCAAAATTAGATGTTTTTCTGGAACTTTCTTGCTTTTTCAATGGTCCAGCGGATGTTGGCAATTTGATCTCTGGTTCCTCTGACTTTTTAAAACCAGCTTGAACATCTGGAAGTTCAAGGAATACTACTTGACATAAAAAAAAATAATAAACTATTGATTCAAGCAATAAAATAGATGAATCTTAAATGCTTTTTTCTAAGGAAAAGAGTCAGTAGCCAAAGGCTATATATTACATAGTTTGATTTACATGACACTTGGAAAAAGGCAAATTTTGAGGAAAGAAAAGGAGCAGTGTGGAGTGGGAGAGAGGTTGTCTATAAAGGAGCAGTGTGAGAAAATTTTGAAGGTGATGGAACTGTTATGTACAGAACAGTGTTAGATATCTTACTCTATGCATTCATCAAAATCTATAGAACACACACCTCAAAAAAGTGAATTTTAATATATGGAAATTTAAAAAATCAACCAGGATACAGAAGAAAGATGGGCTGCAGATTGTGACAAATGCATCTAATGTGTGCATCAAATTATAAATGAATTGTAGGAATGAAGAAGAAAGGGGATGGAAAATCATATTTTGACTGATACTATAAAGTTACAGATGACTAAAACACCCTGTATAAGTACTCTAGTTTTCAAATGTGTTTCTCATAGGGATACGGGTTATGAATTATGAAACCACCTTGTCTGTATATTAGGGCTGAACAAATTAGTAGATATACTGTAAATAATCAGAGTCAGATTTCTCATTGTCAGAAAGAAAAGTTACATATAAAGAGACAAAGCTAGAATGAACCTTGCAGTGCTGGACTGGAAATTGAAAGTATTAATATAGGCCTGTGATATGTGTATGCACATATGTGTATATGTGTACTGTGTGTGTGAGTGCAATACAATCAACTTTCATAGTTTGTGGATTCATGTGCAAATTTGCCTACATATGACCAGGGGCTCATAAGAATCTAACCCTATGTGTTCCCTAGATACAAAGACTCAGCATTCTTTAACTCAGTGTTCATAGTGACTTAATGGAGCACAATTACTGTGAATAATGAGTCAACTCTGTATGTGTGTGTGTGTGTGTGCATGTGCATGTGAATATTTTCTGTTTCCTTTCATGGTATCCAGGCAATGATAGTATTGAAATTCAGAATGTATTAGTAAAAATACAAATGTTTCAGGCAGGATACCTGTATCAAATCTGTTTTGTTTAGTTTTATTTTACGTTTTGGCTATGAATGTATAGACACTGTTTATATTCTCTGAATTTAAGAACCAATCTTTATAACATTAGGGTATTAGTATACACCTCTCAAGGCAATGGCACCCCACTCCAGTACTCTTGCCTGGAAAATCCCATGGACGGAGGAGTCTGGTGGTCTGCTGTCTATGGGGTCGCACAGAGTCGGACACGACTGAAGCGACTTAGCAGCAGCAGCAGCAGCAGCATACACCTCTTAGAGTTTGTTGCAACATCTTATTTAATTCTTAAATGCATAATCAATACAGCATTCATTAAACACTTACTATATATATCTATAAACATATATTAAGTGAACTGAAGTGAAGTCGCTCAGTCGTGTCTGACTCTTTGCAACCCCATGGACTGTAGTCTACCATACTCCTCCATCCATGGGATTTTCCAGGAAAGGATACTGGAGTAGGTTGCCATTTCCTTCTCCAGAGGATATTCCCGACCCAGGGATTGAACCCAGGTCTCCTGCATTATAGGCAGACGCTTTATCGTCTGAGCCATCATACATACACACACACACATACACACACACACAAAACTACTGCCTTTTAGGTTACTATGACTATGAAAAGTTTAGATTTCATATTACATATATTTCTGAAGGTTCATACAAAATAAAAAAGCAGTAACAAAAAGAAGAGCATCACTATAATCTACAAGTCAGAGAATTCAATTGGACAAAATCTGGGTGATATTCCTATTATATAGAGGTAGATCAAGAAGTAATGTCTAAAATTCAATGCATATACTTTTTTCTCTGATTCATCCATAAAAGTATTAATATCTTCTAGAAGTGGGTAAAATCTTTGCTTATTATATATTTATCACTAACTCCAAGATTAAGAGACAGCACCAGGTGCTGCCAAACTATTCTGCTTTAGCTAGGAGCATCCCCACATCCTTCTTCATATTCTCTTTTATGGATGCTGGAAATAACAACACCTGAGACACAATGTCCTGCAAATTACAGAGAGTCAGGCAGAAGTGTAGTGCTCCTTGAGATGCTTATCCCCTACAGAAATGTTTTGTATGCAGGACTAGAGATGGAAAGAGAACTAGGGGCAGATCTTTAATAGATGGGAGTCATTTATTAGGAAATATGTATTGAATAGCTTTATGTGCCAAGTGTTCTAGGAGCTAAGGATACAAGGGTAAATGTAGTCTTTGTCCTAAATGAATAGGAGACAGAGGGTAAACAGTAAATCTTATTTAAATATCAGTTTACTGTTTACAATCTAATAAGTTTTAGACTGAAGTGTTAAGAAACTAAAATAGGATGATGTAATTTGAATTATATATTTAAAGTAGAGGTACTCAATCCAAATAAAAAATATCATATGCATATGTTCTCTAGTTACCGAGAACACTAGAAATACAAAATGCAATGATCATTTAATGATGTTTGCAACGGCCATGAGAAGGGCATTCCAGCTTCAGAACTTTGCACTGCTGACACTACTCTAGAGGGAGAAAAAAGCTATTAATATTAAAACTAGAAACAATAGCCTACACATTATTTAAACTTATTTAAAAAAATTTTGACACTGGTATAAAGAAACAGATACAGCTTTTATTGTATCATTATCTGTAGATGATGAAATTATCTATCTAGAAAAGCCAGATCATGGGGGAAAACTATCAGAACAAAATATTTTAATATGTTCAGTTCAGTCACTCAGTCATGTCTGACTCTTTGCGACCCCATGGACTGCAGCACGCCAGGCTTCCCTGTCCATCACCAAATCCCTGAGCTTGCTCAAACTCAAGTCCATCGATCAGTAATGCCATCCAACCATCTCATTCTCTGTCGTCCCCTTCTCCTCCTGCCTTCAATCTTTCCCAGCATCAGGGTCTTTTCCAATGAAGCAGTTCTTCACATCAGGTGGCCAAAGTATTGGAGTTTCAGCTTCAGCATCAGTCCTTCCAAAGAACACCCAGGACTGATCTCCTTTAGGATGGACTGGTTGGATCTCCTTGCAGTCCAAGGGACTCTCAAGAGTCTTCTCCAAAAGACTGTTCTATACATCAGTGTCTCTTTTGCTGTCTCGTATACAGGGTTATTGTTACCATCTTTCTAAATTCCATATATATGCGTTAGGATACTGTGCTGGTGTTTTTCTTTCTGGCTTACTTTACTCTGTATAATAGGCTCCAGTTTCATCCACCTCATTAGAACTGATTCAAATGTATTCTTTTTAATGGCTGAGTAATACTCCATTGTGTATATGTACCACAGCTTTTCTTATCCATTCATCTGCTGATGGACATCTAGGTTGCTTTCATGTCCTGGCTATTATAAACAGTGCTGCGATGAACATTGGGGTACACATGTCTCTTTCAATTCTGGTTTCCTCAGTGTGTATGCCCAGCAGTGGGATTGCTGGATCATATGGCAGTTCTATTTCCAGTTTTTTAAGGAATCTCCACACTGTTCTCCATAGTGGCTGTACTAGTTTGCATTCCCAACAACAGTGTAAGAGGGTTCCCTTTTCTCCACACCCTCTCCAGCATTCATTGCTTGTAGACTTTTGGATCGCAGCCATTCTGACTGGCATGAAATGGTGCCTCATAGTGGTTTTGATTTGCATTTCTCTAATAATGAGTGACGTTGAGCATCTTTTCATGTGTTTGTTAGCCATCTGTGTGTTTTCTTTGGAGAAATGTCTGTTTAGTTCTTTGGCCCATTTTTTGATTTGGTCATTTATTTTTCTTGAATTGAGCTGTAGGAGTCGCTTAGAGAGGGAGACGGTGGGATGATTTGGGAGAATGGCATTGAACATGTATAATGTCATATATGAAATGAGTCGCCAGTCCAGGTTCGATGCATGATACTGGATGCTTGGGGCTGGTTCACTGGGATGACCCTGAGGGATGGTACGGGGAGGGAGGAGGGAGGAGGATTCAGGATGGGGAACACATGTATACCTGTGGCAGATTCATGTTGATATATGGCAAAACCAATACAATATTGTAAAGTTAAAAAAAAAATTAAAGAAAAAAAAAAAGAGTCTTCTCCAACACCACAGTTTAAAAGCATCAATTCTTCGGCACTCAGCTTTCTTTATAGTCCAACTATCACATCCATACATGACTACTGGAAAAACCATAGCTTTGACTATATGGACCCTTGTTGGCAAAGTAATATCTCTGCTTTTTAATATGCTCTCTAGTTTGGTCATAACTTTTCTTCCAAGGAGCAAGTGTCTTAATTTCATGGCTGCATCACCATCTGCAGTGATTTTGGAGCCCCCCAAAATAAACCCATTTTAATATGGATTTAATGCAAAATAAATGTGTAATAATTATTAATCCTTATGTTGCTGCTGCTAAGTCACTTCAGTTGTGTCAGACTCTGTGCAACCCCATAGACAGCAGCCCACCAGGCTCCCCAGCCCCTGGGATTCTCCAGGCAAGAACACTGGAGTGGGTTGCCATTTCCCATCACTAATAGAAAATATGAGTCAAAATATCCTATCGTGTTTACAGCAATAACAAGGTAGGAGTTTTATCGATAAGAATGATATGAAGTGACTCTCAGTTCAGTTCAGTTCAGTCACTCAGTCGTGTCCGACTCTTTGTGACCCCATGAATCACAGCACGCCAGGCCTCCCTGTCCATCACCAACTCCTGGAGTTCACTCAAACTCATGTCCATTGAGTCAGTGATGCCATCCAGCCATCTCATCCTCTGTCGTCCCCTTCTCCTCCTGCCCCCAATCCCTCCCAGCATCAGAGTCTTTTCTAATGAGTCAACTCTTCGTATGAGGTGGCTAAAGTACTGGAGTTTCAGCTTTAGCATCATTCCCTCCAAAGAAATCCCAGGGCTGATCTCCTTCAGAATGGACCAGTTGGATCTCCTTGCAGTTGTAAGAAATAAGAGAATCATTAAAGATATATGTTAAGCTCCTGAACAGAAACAGGAATTCCACTTAATATTTTCAAATTAATTTGTGATCCAAATTGCAATTCTAATTAACATCCCAGAAATTTTTATAGAAGACATTCTGAGGTACATTTAGAAGAATAAAAAGGTAGGATTAGGCAACAAATTTTCTGGAAATAAAATGGGAGGACAGAGGGAATAATGCCTACAAGTGATGAAACTTAGAAGAACAATAATCAGAACAGTATAGCAGTTACCCAGGAATCCACAGAGAGGCAAATCAATCAGAATAAAAAACCAAAAATACGAATGATTTTTCTATGCAAAAACTAAATACATGATAGAGGTGGTATCATAATTGAATGAGAAAATAAAGCTTCTTTTTCCCCCATGACTTTTTTGTCCTGACAAAATTGGCCAGAATAATAAAAAAAAAAAAAAAAATAAAGAAGACAAGTTCACTCCTTACAATACATACTAGATAAATTCTGCATGACTTGAGGAGTCAAGTACAAAAACGAAAACAAAGAAATTATGGGCAAATCTTAAGTAGGTTTACAGGGGGAAAAAACAAAGCAATGGAAGAAGCCATGCATTTAAAGAACTGATATATTATGTCTATATATAAACTTTAAACTTCTGAATGCAAAATGAATATCATAAAGAAACTTAAAGGAAATTTACAATGTACCACAAATTTGACAAATTAATTTTGTTCAAGATTCCTGTGATATATTTATACTTAAAAAAGAGTCTTTAAAAATCAGGAAGAAAAGAATACAAAGTACAATAAAAATTGGTCAAAATATGAAAAAGGAAACACAAATTGAAATGATAAACAAAATATGAAATTATTTTATATGGATCCTTTGTTCTAGAAAGGATAAATATAAAGAATAAAACAGGCTTCTGCCAAAAGCTACCATGAGGACAGGATCATGGGAAGTAAACAGACAAGCGTAACTTCATCAAGAAGTGATAATTTAATGGCATTGCTGGCTTTCAGCATGGTTTTGATCTCAGAGGACATCAAATGGTGTAGAAAACTATTAACTAGAATAAAAGTCATCATCATGAAGAATTTCAGAGGTGAAAAAGCAAGGCTAGGTCACTAAAATCCCTCCTTATATAACAATGATAGCTATTGAAAGGAATAGATCTATTATGTAAGATAATCTCCAAAGGATGGTATAGGTAGAAATCTGGATAAATTAAGAAATGGGAACATATGAAGTAGATGATTTTCTGGTGTATATAGACACAGCAAGAGTGAACATTTAGGAATCAGTGAACTAAAACAGACAGGTATGGGTGAATTTAATATAGATGACCACTATATCTACCACTGTGGGCAAGAATCCCTTAGAAGAAATGGAGTACCCTTATAGTCAACAAGAGTTTTAAAAACAATACTTCGGTGCAATCTCAAAAAATGACAAAATGATCTCAGTTTGTTTCTAAGGCAAATCATTCAACATCAGAGTAATCCAAGTTTATGTCCCAACCGCTAATGCCAAAGAAGCTGAAGCTGAATGGTTCTATGAACACGTACAAGATCTTCTAGAACTAATACCAAAAACAGATGCCATTTTCATCATAGAGGATTGGAATGCAAAAGCAGGATACCTGGAGTAACAGGCAAGTATGGCCTTAGAGAACAAAATGAAGCAGGGCAAAGGCTAACAGAGTTTTGCCAAGAGAACACATTGGTCATAGCAAACACCATCTTATAACAACACAATAGATAACTCTGCACATGTACATCACCAGATAGTCAGTACTGAAATCAGATTGATTTTATTCTTTGGTCTATATAGGCAAAACTGTGGTTTTTCCAGTAGTCATGATGGATGTAAGAGTTGCACTGTAAAGAAGGCTGAGCACCACAGAACTGATTCTTTCCAACCACGGTGCTGGAGAAGACTCCTGAGAGTCCCTTAGACACCAAGAGGATGAAACTAGTCAACCCTGAAAGAAATAAACCCTTAATATTTATTGGAAGGACTGATGCTGAAGCTGAAGCTCCAATACTGTGGCCACCTGATGCAAACAGCCAACTCATTTGAAAATACCCTGATGCTGGGAAAGATTGATGGCAGGAAGAGAACGTGGTGACAGAGGATGAGATGGTTGGATGGCATCACTAACTCAATGGACATAAGTTTGAGCAAACTCCCAGAGATAGTGAAGAATAAGGAAGGCTGGAATGCTGCAGTCCATGGGGTCACAAAGAGTCGGACATGACTGAGGAACTGAACAAGAACAATAGATCTTGGAGGGCTTCCTAGGGGGCGCTAGTGGTAAAGAACCCTCCTGCCAAATACAGGGGACATTAGAGATGTGGGTTCGATCCCTGAGTCGGGAAGATCCCTTGGAAGAGGATATGGCAACCCTGGAGAATATTCTTGCCTGGAGAATCCCATGGGCAGAGGAGCCTGGTAGGCTACCATCCACAGGGTTGGAAAGAGTCAGATATGACTGAAGTGACTTAGCATACACGCATGCATAGATATGGGAATCCAAATACACATATTTGGGAACCTGTTATTTCTCATATCTGTCGCATTTCTTGCAGACACTGAGCATATTAAATAATTATGAAATTGCAGAGCCACTTCACCCCAACACCATATGTGAGAAATGGTGGACAGGGAAACCATGATAGTAAATTCTCCCAGTGCTCTTTGACCTAAGAGTACAGGCCTACAATTCTCTCTTTGTTCTTACCAGGTTGCACTAGTGGTAAAGAAATCAAGAGTGAAGTGAATTCTCCAAGGACAGGAGTATCAAGCTGACTGTTTCTTGGTTTCTAAAGCAGGAATAATCTTAGTTTAATCATTTGTGCTTTTCCCATTCCTGGACTTCACTGTGTGTGTGCACGCCAACTAGCTTCAGTCATGTCAGACTCTGCAACTCCATGAACCGTAACCCTCCAGGCTTCTCTGTCCATGGGATATTCCAGACAAGAACACTGGAGTGGGTTGCCATTCTCTCCTCCAGAAGATCCTCCCGACCCAGGGACTGAACACTACTGGTCACCAAAATAGTAATGAAATCAATCATGTGTCACTTTTTCCTATGAAACTGGCAAAATGTTTTTTTAAAAATATAGACTTGGGAAGTGCACTTAGATGCATGCATTCTTAGTGTATTGTTGCTATATACTTATGTAAGTTTTATGTTGAATAAAATACATCACGAACCATACTCAAATCCACAAAACTTCCTAAAGGAAGAATTAATTCAAAGACAATAATGATAGCTACAATAAAGATTGATGTTAAAGCATTTGTGTTTTTAATAATAAACTACTAAAAAAGGAAACAGAATATATTTAAATATGCCCTACAGAAAAGAAGAAAAAGGCTTGCTATAAAATTATTTTCATTTTTTCATATACATAAAGTATTTTAATTTGAAGTCCTTCACACATATTGCCTTTTCTTTCCCTCTCCAGTGGAAGTTACAATCATGAATTTTGAGTTTTATAATTTAATAGATATATAATTCATAATGAGCACTAGGTCTTCCAAGGTGGTGCTAGCAGGAAAGATCTCACCTGCCAATGCAGGAGATGTAAGAACCTTGCGTTCAATCCCTGGGTTGAGAAGATCCACTGAAGGAGGATATGGCAACCCACTCCAGTGTTCTTGCCTGGAGAATCCCATGAAAGAGGAGCCTGGAGGGCTACAGTCCACAGGGACACAACTGAAACAACTTAGCATGCACGCGTACAATGAACAATAATTCACATCAGAAAGGGCTTTAAACATCAGGAAGCTGTTAAGAGAGTTCCAGAAAAACATCTATTTCTTCTTTATTGACTATGCCAAAGCCTTTGACTGTGTGGATCACAATAAACTGTGGAAAATTCTGAAAGAGATGGGAATACCAGACCACCTAACCTGCCTCTTGAGAAACCTGTAAACAGGTTAGGAAGCAACAGTTAGAACTGGACATGGAACAACAGACTGGTTCCAAATAGGAAAAGGAGTACGTCAAGGCTGTATATTGTCACCCTGCTTATTTAACTTCTATGCAGAAGTTATGCATGAGAAACACTGGGCTGCAAGAAGCACAAGCTGGAATCAAGATTGCCGGGAGAAATATCAATACCTCAGATATTCAGATGACACCACCCTTATGGCAGAAAGTGAAGAAGAACTAAAGAGCCTTTTGATGAAACTGAAAGAGGAGAGTGAAAAAGTTGGCTTAAAGCTCAACATTCAGAAAATGAAGATCATGGCATCCGGTCCCATCACTTCATGGCAAATAGATGGGGAAACAGTGGAAACAGTGGCTGACTTTATTTTTCTGGGCTCCAAAATCGCTGCGAATGGTGATTGCAGCCATGAAATTAAAAGATTCTTGCTCCTTGGAAGGAAAGTTATGACCAACCTAGATAGCATATTGAAAAGCAGAGACATTACTTTGCCAACAAGGTCCGTCTAGTCAAGGCTATAGATTTTCCGGCAGTCATGTATGGATGTGAGAGTTGGACTATAAAGAAAGCTGAGCACTGAAGAATTGATGCTTTTGAACTGTGGTGTTGGAGAAGACTCTTGAGAGTCCCTTGGATTGCAAGGAGATCCAACCAGTCCATCCTAAAGGAAATCAGTCCTGGGTGTTCATTGGAAGGACTGATGCTGAAACTGAAATTCCAATACTTTGGCCACCTGATGTGGAGAGCTGACCCATCTGAAAAGACCCTGATGCTGGGAGGGATTGGGGGCAGGAGGAGAAAGGGACGACAGAGGATGAGATGGTTGGATGGCATCACCAACACAATGGACATGGGTTTAGGTAGACTCTGGGAGTTGGTGATGGACAGGGAGGCCTGCCGTGCTGCAATTCATGGGGTCACAAAGAGTCGGACACGACTGAGTGACTGAATCGAACTGAACTGAAGCTCACAGTAGCTAGTATCAGTTTTTCAAAATTCTAATTTTCACTTAGAAATTTGAATTTTATTTTTGTTACAAATATTATCCATTGTTTGCCTTGAATCATCAAACTTTCTTGGTTGAAACTCACTTCCATGAAAGTGACTGCGAGATACCCTCCTGAACAATTGTAGTTTGTCTGTCAGTTCTTCATTCAAGTAAAAATGATATTTCATAAATAAAAATAACTATTCTGTTCATAACTCAATCACACAAGTGTTGTTCTTTGCTGCTCAATATGCTGTTGAAATACCTCATGCTTAATTGCAATTTTATCACACAGAATATTAAAAAGATGTGCACTCAACAGTCAAGATTTAAGAAATTTAATACTTTTCACCTATTTATCAAGGACATTCTTTGGTAAAACTAGCTTTTTCTATTTTAACTGCAAGTCCCTGGTGGTGAAGAATACAGAAACCATATTCTGATATTTCTGTCTGGATTTGTGTTAAAGCATCAGCAGTTTTATCTTTCATTGCATTTATACCACCAATGCAAACATCTCTACAGACAAAAAAAAAATAATGAGGTCTTATTAACTATTTTTGACTTGCAGATACCCTGAAAGGATCTCAGGGGCTCCCACTGGTCTGTGGACCACACTTAGAACTGTTGCTCTAAGATGTATGTCTAGAAAAGGACTTACAGGGAGAGAGGGAGAAGTTGGTCTGCTTTATTAGATTTGCTAAACTGTTGTCTATGTTTTCAGCAGCCATAGTTGAATATTTTGTTTTTCTGTCCATCCTTGATAACAGTTGGCAATATCACATTAATAATATTTTGCCAAGCTGATAGGGCTGTACTGGAGACCCAGTTCAGTTCAGTTGAGTCACTCAGTCTTGTCCGACTCTTTGCGACCCCATGAACGACAGCATGCCAGTCTTTCCTGTCCATCACCAACTCCTGGAGTTTACTAAAATTCATGTCCATTGAGTCAGTGATGCCATCCATCATCATCCTCTGTCGTCCCCTTCTCCTCCCGCCTTCAATCTTTCCCAGCATCAGGGTCTTTTCCAAGGAGTCAGTTATTTGCATCAGGTGGCCTAAGTGTTGGAGCTTCAGTTTCAACATCAGTCCTTCCAATGAATATTCAGGATTGATTTCCTTTAGGATTGACTGGGTTGATCTCCTTGCAGTCCAAGGGACTCACAAGAGTCTTCTCCAACACCACACTGGAGACTAGGTTGTTTTAATTTTACTTCAATGTTTGCCAGCTTTGATAATTTTTATGTATCTATTATCCAATTGGGTATCTGATATGAATTTTGTATCTATAAACCATTTATCCATTTTCCTTTTTTGTTGCCTTTTTTTTAGTTTTCCTTTGATGTTTTGTATATACTTTTGTTACTTCAATTCTTTGCATGCTTTACATTTTGCCAATACATTTTTTCAGCATTTTCTGCCTTTTACATTTCTATTACATCATGCTTTCCTTTATTTGACAGAAGATTTATATTTTGATTTGATCAAATTATGAGTCTTTTCAATAAAATTTCTACTTTTTGAAACTCATTTAAAAAACTCCTTATAATTCCAAATTCATAAGCATAATTCTTTTATATATTCTTCCAATAGTTTAAAAGTTTTTATACATTTAACTCTGTAACCAAATAAAGTAACCAAATAAACACACTTGGCAAATCAGCCTAGTAATTATGTTACCCAAACTTAGAACTCTAGCATGACAGACAAACTTTTTCAAAATCTTTCTGAGATAGCAATGGGCAGAATATCTTTTTTATTGAAAGTTCATTCTGTTGATTTCTGTGAATGTTGCATTAAAATTTTTCATTTTTATCTACCCAATTCCTCATATTCTGTCTCTTTCTATACATAATTAAGTGTTGAAGAGCCACATTTTGCTTCTCTCATTGCTTCTAAAACATATTTATCTTCAGGCTCTTGTTTCTGCTTTGTTTTTGGCTGCTGGAAATTTTTCCTACTTATGAATTCTACTATGTATTTTAAAAGATGTTTGCTATCTTTATCTGAAATATGAAGTTACTCTGTAATTCAGGCTTTTTCATATTATCTAGCATTACCTTTTAAATATGTAGAACTATTGTAACTTTTAGTCAATAATTAATTAGATTTATAAACATTTCTCACATGTTCACACTTACTGTTTTATGCATTCCATTTTTTCTATGGTTTTTTTTTTTTTTGCAAAGGTATATTCCTGAGTATTCACTGGAAGGACTGGTGCTGAAGCTGAAGCTCCAATACCTTGGCCACCTAATGCAAAGAACTGACTCACTGGAAAAGACCCTGATGGTGGGAAAGATTGAAGGCAGGAGGAGAAGGGGACGACAGAGAATGAAATGGTTGGATGGCATCAGCAGTTTGATGGACATGAGTTTGAGCAAGCTCCGGGAGTTGGTGATGGACATGGACACCTGGAATGCTGCAGTCCATGAGGTTACAAAGAGTCGGACACAACTGAGCGACTGAACTGAACTGATTCATTATTTCAGGATATTTCAGGGTTTGCAGGAAATTTTTTTTTTTAAGTATGAAAAACAAATTGTCATTATTTTTCCTGCACTCTTGAATGACAGTTTAGCTGAATATTTGATTCTCTTGACATTTTATTTTTCCTCAATACTTTAAAGATATTACTTCATTGTTTTCTGGCATCTATTGTTGCTAATAAAAATCTGCTGTCATTGTAATTGTCACTTTTCTATATAATTCTAAAAGAAATATCAAGATATAAAACTGCATTCATAATGTAATTCCAAGTTTCTGAAAATATATGTGCCAAATGCTTTGCTATCTAATTCCTAAATTCTCATAGTGTGAGTTCAGATAGCAAAGAATATCCATTACCCAAGTTCATTCTGTTCTCATATTCACACTGTAAGCAGTGGATATTTATGAGACTTTCTTAAAGCCAATATAATTATATATCAAGGGACTTTAAAAAGCTTAACACCAAAATTTCACTTAGAGACAGGCATTTATTTATAAAATTGGTCATTGCTAGGTTCCAGGTCAAAAAATGAAAATATAAAAGACCAAAATATTTTAGTAGAATATTATTCAGCCTTTAAAGGCATCCCTCTGAAAAACTATTAATTATATAATTAATTAAATGTAGAGTCACATATTACATTGTTAAAATGTGGTTAAAAGTATCAAACAATTTAGATGATCACACAGAGTAAATGTTAAGTAAACATATATTTCTATGTCTGCAACTTGTTAAGAATGACTTTTCCTGAATGCTGAGGTTGTATATAGCATTTATGTTCTTTTTAATTAAAAAGAAAATTTTTAATTTTTTAAAATTTTAATTAAAAAGAAAATAATTTTCCTTTTAATTAAATAATTTTCCTAAGTATTATAGTGAAGAATTCCAGTTGAGCTATTTCAAATCCTAAAAGATGATGCTGTGCAAGTGCTGCACTCAATATGCCAGCAAATTTGGAAAACTCAGCAGTGGCCACAGAACTGGAAAAGGTCAGTTTTCATTCCAATCCCAAAGAAAGGCAATGCCAAAGAATGCTCAAACTACCGCACAATTGCACTCATCTCACACGCTAGCAAAGTAATGCTCAAAATCCTCTAAGTCAGGCTTCAACAGTATGTGAACTGTGAACTTCCATATGTTTAAGCTGGATTTAGAAAAGACAGAGGAATCAGAGATACAATTGCCAACATCTGTTGAATTATCAAAAAACAAGAGAGTTCCAGAAGAACATCTACTTCTTTATTGACTATGCCAAAGCCTTTGACTGTGGGAATCACAACAAACTGTGGAAAATTCTTCAAGAGATGGGAATACCAGACCACCTGAACTGCCTCCTGAGAAATCTGTATGCAGGTCAAGAAGCAACAGTTAGAACTGGACATGAAACAACAGACCCACTCCACTACTCTTGCCTGGCAAATCCCATGGATGGAAGAGCCTGGTAGGCTGCAGTCCATGGGGCCGCTAGGAGTCGGACACGACTGAGCGACTTCACTTTCACTTTTCACTTTCATGCATTGGAGAAGGAAATGGCAACCCACTCCAATGTTCTTGCCTGGAGAATCCCAGGGACGGGGGAGCCTGGTGGGCTGCCGTCTCTGGGGTCGCACAGAGTCAGACACGACTGAAGCAACTTAGCAGCAGAAGCAGCAGCATGGAACAACAGACTGGTTTCAAATTGGGACAGGAGTATGTCAATGCTGTATATTGTCACCCTGCTTATTTAACTTATATGCAGAGTACATCATGAGAAATACTGGGCTGGATTAAGCACAAACTGGAATCAAGATTGCTGGGACAAATATCAGTAACTTCACATATGCAGATGATACCACCCTTATGATAGAAAGTGAAGAACTAAAGAGCCTCTTTGATGAAAGTGAAAGAGGAGAGTGAAAAAGCTGGCTTAAAATTCAACATTCAGAAAAGTAAGATCATGGCATCTGGTCCCATCACTTCATGGCAAATAGACGGGGAAACAATGGAAACAGTGAAAGACTTTATTTTGGGGGGCTCCAAGTTCACTGCAGATGGTGACTCAGTTCAGTTCAGTTCAGTCCCTCAGTTGTGTCCAACTCTTTGTGACCCCATGAATTGCAGCACGCCAGGCCTCCCTTTCCATCACTAATTCCCAGAGTTCACTCAAACTCACGTCCATTGAGTCAGTGATGCCATCCAGCCATCTCATCCTCTGTCGTCCCCTTTTCTTCCTGCCCCCAATCCCTCCCAGTTGATGCCACCCAGCCATTTCATCCTCTGTCATCCCCTTTTCTTCCTGTCCCCAATCCCTCCCAGGATCAGAGTCTTTTCCAATGAGTCAACTCTTCACATGAGGTGGCCAAAGTATTGGAGTTTCAGCTTTAGAATCATTCCTTCCAAAGAACACCCAGGGCTGATCTCCTTCAGAATGGACTGGTTGGATCTCCTTGCAGTCCAAGGGACTCTCAAGAGTCTTCTCCAACACCACAGTTCAAAAGCATCAATTCTTCAGCACTCAGCTTTCTTCACAGTCCAACTCTCACATCCATACATGACCACTGGAAAAACCATAGCCTTGACTAGACGGACCTTTGTTGGCAAAGTAATATCCCTGCTTTTCAATATGCTATCTAGGTTGGCCATAACTTTCTTTCCAAGGAGTAAGCATTTTTTAATTTCATGGCTGCAGTCACCATCTGCAGTGATTTTGGAGCCCCCCAAAAATAAAGTCTGACACTGTTTCCACTCTTTCCCCATCTATTTGCCATGAAGTGATGGGACCAGATGCCATGATCTTCATTTTCTGAATGTTGAGCTTTAAGCCAACTTTTTCACTCTCCTCTTTCACTTTCATCAAGAGGCTTTTGAGTTCCTCTTCACTTTCTGCCATAAGGGTGGTATCATCTGCATATCTGAGGTTATTGATATTTCTCCCAGCAATCTTGATTCCAGCTTGTGCTTCTTCCAGCCCAGCATTTTTCATGATGTACTCTGCATAGAAGTTAAATAAGCAGGGTGACAATACACAGCCTTGACGTACTCCTTTTCCTATTTGGAACCAGTCTGTTGTTCCATGTCCAGTTCTAACTGTTGCTTCCTGACCTGTATATAGGTTTCTCAAGAGGCAGGTCAGGTGGTCTGGTATTCCCATCTCTTTCAGAATTTTCCAGTTTATTGTGATCCACACAGTCAAAGGCTTTGGCATAGTCAATAAAACAGAAATAGATGTTTTTCTGGAACTCTCTTGCTTTTTCCATGATCCAGCAGATGTTTGTAATTTGGTCTCTGGTTCCTCTGCCTTTTCTGAAACCAGCTTGAACATCTGGAAGTTCACGGTTCACGTATTGCTGAAACCTGGCTTGGAGAATTTTGAGCATTACTTTACTAGCGTGTGAGATGAATGCAATTGTGCAGTAGTTTGAGCATTTTTTGGCATTGCTTCTTTGGGATTGGAATGAAAACTGACCTTTTCCAGTCCTGTGGCCACTACTGAGTTTTCCAAATTTGCTACAGCTATGCAATTAAAAGATGCTTGCTCCTTGGAAGAAAATCTATGATCAATCTAGACAGCATATTAAAAAGCAGAGACATTCCCAACAAAAGTTTGTCTAGTCAAAGGTATGGTTTTTCCAGTAGTCATGTATGGATGTGAGAGTTGGACTATAAAGAAACCTGAGCGCCGAAGACACTCAGTGTTGGAGAAGTGTTGGAGAAGACACTTGAGAGTCCCTTGGACTGCAACGAGATCCAACCATTCCATCCTAAAGGAAATCAGTCCTGAATATTCATTGGAAGGACTGATGTTGAAGCTGAAGCTCAATTCTTTGGCCACAAGATGTGAAGAACTGACTCATTTGAAAAGACCCTGTTGCTGGGAAAGATTTAAGGCAGGAGGAGGGGATGACAGAGGATGAGATGGTTGGATGGCATCACCCACTCAATGGACATGAGTTTGAGAAAGCTCTGGGAATTGGTGATGGACAGGGAGGCCTGGCGTGCTGCAGTCCATGGGGTCACAAAGAGTCGGACACAACTGAGTGACTGAACTGATATAGTGAAGAAGGTACCATTTTTATAATTAGAAAATAAGTTAATATATGTACATAATTACCATTGCTACTAAGTAGCTTAGACTGTAACATTATCATATTATTAAATTATGACAATGGAAGTACAGTTTCTCTACAGATATGGAGAATATTTTTTTCTCACACTTGAATGCAGGCCAACATGGTTCTTTTATGATGTTTCCACCAACAGTAGAAGTACCTGGATTATCACACGACCCCTTCACAAACATAAGATGCCGACTTCTTATCCTTAGCACACTGCTTACCTTCTGCCTTCTTTCTTATCTGTTCTTTGCCTCCCTCACCTTCGTCCCATTACATAACTGGCATGTCACCTTCTACTTTTGACTCCTCATTGTCTCCATTATGTTCAAGTTATTGTCCTTCTCAACTAAGACTATCCATATCTTCTTGATTTTCCTTTCTCTATATTTCTGGTTCTTCCACAGTTACCTAAGGCAATCCCCCTCCTGGATAATCAGACTGTATAGATCATTCTTATCATTTTCTATTCTGATTTTCATCTCTTCTTTTCCACCTGTCTATCTTTTCAGCTGCTATCATTA
Source organism: Bos javanicus (assembly GCF_032452875.1). NCBI lineage: Eukaryota > Metazoa > Chordata > Mammalia > Artiodactyla > Bovidae > Bos > Bos javanicus. The sequence continues at coordinate 55,615,332 of NC_083875.1, read as the reverse complement.
TGCAATGGCATATTATGCATAAAACCAAATTATCAAACAAATGGGTTTCTTTTAATTAAATACTTTAACAAACTAAAGATAAATTATTTCATTCATATGTCTACATTTTTAAAAACTACAATACCCTAAATTTTGAAAATGCTCTATCTTTAGTGAAATATATAAATGGAGTGAAAGATTTCATTTCTGTTACCATTATGAAATTTCTTGTTTTTCTTTTTGCCAAGGTGAACTGATATAATCCAGGATTTTGTTCTTTTGAAGAGAAGATGAGCAACTTTATAAGAAATCTTAAGGGAGAGGGGGAAAAAAGCCTTGTATAACAAGTACAGCTTGGGTAACTGATATTTTTACATGAGGATTTTTGGCTCGGTATAAGGAAGAGGATATTTTAGCCCTAAATAGCAAACTAAAATCCTTCAAACTCATGACAAGTTTGAATATTAGGAATTCTGTATGATTTCTTTTTAAACTAGACAAAATTGAATTTTGATATTTTAATTTTAAAAATTAATCTGTTTTGAGAGAACATGAAATAATCATACCCAAACTGCATATAAATCTGAGTGTTTCAATGTTTCCTATTAAAAACTACATTATTTTGATTAACAATATTAAAAACTAGAGATGTACAAACTGGATTCAGGCTTTGGCTTACTTATTTTATGTGTTTCATCTTTCAAGATGCTTCCTTGGTAATGACTATTGATAGCTATCTTTGTGTCTTCACAGAATTATTGTGAAGGGGAAAAGTTAGATGATGCATGTAAGATGCATTCTAAGCTTTCAAGTACTCTGTTGATTCATGATTGATATCTAGATTGGACACTCTCATTTATGAAATTTTATGTAACAAAAATATACCTCCTCCATGTCCAATTAATTCACCTTGGCCAATAAAAATTTTTATGCAACTGACTTGAATATTCAAACACCAATTTTCTTACCAGAAATATTCTATCACTTTCTATGGGTTAAGAAGGTTCCCTTTAGCTGTCACTTCTCTGCTTCCCAGGTAAAAAGTAGTAACAGCAATGCCCCAAGGTGCCATAATCACTCTATAATTTGCCTAGTGATAATATTAATGACAATAACAGTTAACCTTTGCTGTGTGCTATCTATGCTTTAGGCACCATTCTAAGCATTTAAACAGACATTATTTTATTTAATACTCAAATCAACCTATTAAATTCAATTATGAATATTCACTTTCACAGTGAGGAAACTAGAATTTAGATTCTTTCATTTGTTTATTTAAAAAATGTGTGTTGAGTGCCAAATTTGTACCAGGCACTGAACTAGATGAAGAGAAAGAGTAATAATAAAGATTGAAAAGGTCCTTGAACCCATGGAATTTACATTATGATGTAGGGAAAGACAAAACAAAAATTGTGTACAGAAAAATATAAGTACTCTGCAAAACATTGAAACTGAGTGGCTACTTTAAAGTGGTGGGGGAAGACTTTCGCAAGGAAGTGTCCTGAAAGATACAGCTTGAATGACAGGGAGAGTCCAGTCATTTCAAGAAGGTCAGCAGAGTCTTCTGGGCTGGGAAAACAATAAGTAGAAAGATCCCAAGATGGGAGTAAGCATGAGATGATGATAATGATGAAAAGATATGGACAAAATGAGGCTATGTTTTGGAATTAGAATTGAAGAATTTTATCCTGGGAGAAAAATGGAAATGAGGGAAAGAGATGAATCAAGAGTGAATACTTTGCTGGTTGGTCAAGATTAAAGTTGGAGAAGGCAATGGCAACCCACTCCAGTACTCTTGCCTGGAAAATCCCATGGGAGGAACTTGGTAGGGCGCAGTCCACAGGGTCGCTAAAAGTCGGACACAACTGAGCAGCTTCACTTTCACTTTTCACTTTCATGCATTGGAGAAGGAAATGGTAACCCACTCCAGTGTTCTTGCCTGGAGAATCCCAGAGATGGGGCAGCCTGGTGGGCTGCCGTCTATGTGGTTGCACAGAGTGGGAGACGACTGAAGCGACTTAGCAGCAGCAGCACCAAGATTAAAGTTGGTTGCTGATGTACTCTTGGGGGAAGATGATGAGGAATGAGCTTTTCCCTTTTAAACTTTTTTTTTTTTTTTTACTCTGGTAAAGCATATATAAGATTTTACCATCTTAACCATTTTTAGTGTATAGTTCAATGGTATTAAGTACATTTTACATTGTTATTTAAACATCATCATCATTCATCTCCAAAATTTCATCTTCCCAAACTGAAAATTCCATCCTCATTAAAATATAACTCCCCAACCTCTCTCCCTCCAGCTGCTAGAAACTACCAGTCTATTTCCTGTCTCTATGGATCTGACCACTGTAGCTACCTTATATAAGTGGACTCACACAATATTTGTCCTTTTGTGTCTGGCTTTCTTCATTTAGCCTAATGTCTTCAAGATTCATCCATGCATCAAAACTTCCCTCTTCATTCTTTCTTTCCCCCTTTTTTTAAAAAACAAAACAAAACAAAAACCTTTATCTTTGAGAGCAGTTTTAGGTTCATAAAAATGTTGCGCAGCAGGTCCTCATATACTTTCTGCCCCAACCATACACACACACACACACACACACAAACACACACACACACATATAGCTTCCCTGCTATCAACATCTCCTCCCAGAATGCTATGTTTTTGTAGTTAATGGATATATATTCTATAAATTAATAATTCTATAGGTTAAAAGTGATTGGGTCCCATTTGGAGTGTAGGAAGAGCAGGAAGTTAATGAATAATGTTTCTGATTGTTTTCTTTCTCTATAATAATTCTTCCCTTTATAACAGCCACTAGCCACTTGTAGCTATTAAGTAATATGAAGACTAACTAGCTATTAAGTTAGTTCTGATATACTCTAGGTAAAAATTAAATAATAGATTTTAAATATTTAGATACTTAGTAAGAAAGAAAAGAAATTATGACTTCAATAGTATTTTTATTGGATAATTGGATTTCCCTGGTAGCTCAACTGGTAAAGAATCCACCTTGCAATGTAGGAGACCCTGGTTCAATTCCTGGGTTGGGAAGTACCCCTGGAGAAGGGATAGCCTACCCACTCCAGTATTCTTGGGCTTCCCTGGTGGCTCAGATGGTAAAGGATCTGCCTACGATGCAGGAGACTTTAAAAATATTTTTTATTGGATAATTTATTTTCATTTTTTTAAATTGTGAAAAAATATACATAACATAAAATTTACCATTCTAACCATTTTTAAGGCAATGTGTCCATTCACATTGTTGTACAACCATTACCATCATCGATTATTGCCTGTGGGCATGCTCAGTCACTTCAGTCACGTTCGACTCTTTGTGATGCCATGGACTGTAGCCTGCCAGGCTCCTCTGTCTGTGGGATTCTCTAGACAAGAATACTGGAGTGGGTTGGCATGCCCTCTTCCTGAGGATCTTCCCAACCCAGGGATCAAATCCATGTCTCTTACGTCTTCTGCACTGGCAGCTGGGTTCTTTACCACTTTCACTGCCTGGGAAGACCCTCATCCATTTATAGGATTCTTTAATTTGTAAAATTGAAACTCTGCATCCATTAAATATAACTCCCCATTCCCTTCTTCTGATAAAGCCTTTGGCAACCACAATTTTACTTTTTCTATGAATTTGACTAGGTTAAAATGATACTATTTGGGATTTATTGGGTTAAATAAAACATAGTTTTAAAATTACTTTTGCTTTCTTTTCAGCTTTTTTAAAAAATGTGGCTATTAGAAAATTAAAAACCTCATGTGTGGCCCACAATATATTTCTGTGGAACAGCACTACTTGTCTTATATGGCTATTTAAATTTAATTCACATAAAATAAAATTAAAATTTCAGTTCCTCATTTGCAGTAGCCAATTTTCCTATACACATGTGGCTAGGGGTTACCATGTTGAGCAATGCAGATATAGAAGATTTTTATCATTATAGTAAGTTCTCTGGGACAGTACTGTTTTAGAAACCTCAACTAAAATGGAAACAACCACAGAAAAACAAGAAAGTCTGTAACATGGTGAGGTTGGTTGAACAAATAATTCTTGCAGGCAACAAGGCAAAGTGGTAATTAACTGACTATACAAAGATTAAAAAGTATTCTGAAGATTGCAAGTTCCATTTTTTACTCTAAAACACAGGGTCAACAACAGACAGGTTCAGATGTTTTCCCATGAAATTTTAGATGTTGCCACCAAATGTATAACACACAACTGTGTACTGTCATAAGTCAGCTAAAACACGTGTAAACATATGTCATGTCAGCCATTAAAAAGAAGGGTGTAATTATACTTTTAAATGTGGCAAAGCATTTTGAAAGTAGTGTATAATTTTCTAGAGCAGGAACCTTTGTGAACATGTCTTTCCCTGAGTGCTTATATAGCCTGACATCTTCAGGTTTGTTCAAATCAAGAGCCCCACTGTGAAAAAGCCAGCAACACACAAAAGAAGCAATTTTTTCTTTAGGTGCCATTTTATTGAGAGAGCCAGAAAGAAGCGGTGAGGTAGGCACAGAGTCACAGACGGAAAAACAAGATAGGAAAGGATACTACCCGATTACAGCAGCAGCTGAGAACTTGGTAAGAACTGCTCATATTCAAGGAACAACCATTTAATTATCGCTTATGACCAAGATGCTACACAACATTACATAGTGTATCCTATAAGAGTCGATGTCTTTATTTTTTCACAGCTCTGAGGTATGTCTGATATACAAAAAAAGTTGTATACATCTAATATATACAATTTGATGAGTCTGGACATATGCATACACCTGTGACACCATCATCGCAAGGCAGTAAATATATCCAGCACCTCGCGGAGTTTTTTCTTTGTCCCTTTGCCTTTTTATTGAATGTGTAGTGAGAACACTCAGCAAGGGATCTACCCTCTTAAGATGTTTTCAAGTGCCCAATACAATATTGCCAACTACAGGCACCATGTCGTACTGCAGCCCTCTAGAATTTATTTATCTAGTATAACTTTATGCCCATTGAAAGCTTTCAATTTCCCTATCAGCACTTGGCAACTACCATTCTATTTTCTGCTTCTATAAATTTGACTATTTTTAGATATCTCATATAAATAAAATCATGCAGTAGTTGTCTCTCTGTGACATTTCACTTAGCGATAATGTCTTCTAGGTTCATCCATGTTGTTGCAAATGGTAATATTTCTTCCTTTTTTAAGGCTGAGTAATGTATTACACATAATTTTTATTATAAGTAATGATGCACTATAATAAAATAACACGCTATTCTATATTATCAATTTACATAGTGTATATACTAATATATAATTATATAAGATGAATTTTATTATATTTAAATATATAATTATATAATAATATATTATATATTATATATATATATATCATGTTTTCTTTATCTCAGATTCATCTGAGGGTACTAATTATACTCTTTCTAAACTCTCCTGGATTAGATTATGAATCATATTTTCTTATACTTTTAGTTCTTCTTGTTTTTTCCAGTGTATTGTTTTTCCTAAAATGTGTGTGATTCTTGATCACATGCCTAGATTTTCATTTAGTACTATTGGTGTATCTGTATTATTAAGGGTGTCATTCAGCACTCCCTATTTCTTTTATCATTAGGGTAGAAGATCCAGATAGACATTTTTCCAAAGAAGACATACAGGTGGCCAACAAGCATATGAAAAGATGTTCAACATTGCTGAATGCAAATAAAACTACAATTATATATTACCTCACACTTGTCAAACTGGCCATCATCAAAAAAATCTAACAAATGAAGATGATATGGAGAAAAAACAATCTTCTTCCACCATAGGTGGGAGTGGAAATTGGTGCAGTCACTACAGAAAACATGGATATTCCTCAAAATATTAAAAATAGAACTACCATATGATTTAGCAATTCCACTCCTGGGGTATATATCCAGAAAAAATGCAAATACTAATTTAAAAGGATACATGCACCCCAATGCACAGTAGCACCATTTACAATAACCAAGAATACATGGAAGTCACTCAAGCATCCATCAACAAACAAATGGATAAAGAAGAAATTATGTTATAACGGTTATCAAAGACTGTAGATCTGCCAAGTGCTTGGTCTGGCATATAAAGCTGTTTTACCACATGGTTGCATTTCATTATGGTATTATCTGCTCTACAGATCAGCATAATTGACTAGAGGAAATCAAATCCTGAGAAATGGGAACACTCACACAACCAGTTGCCTGCAGATGTTGTCTTGAGTTAGGTATATTTGTAGTTACCCTCTATGTCTACTGTTCTTTCTCTCTGTTCCCTTGTATGAGGAAGGAAGATTGCCCCTTTTGGGGTTACTGGGAGAAGAAGAAGGAAGAGAATAAAGAAAAAAAAATTACACTGTAGAAACCAGAAGTTGCACAATACTCTTCAATCTATATGAGTTTAGAAACACCCCTCCCTTCACAGCAATGTTCTCTTAGCCTTATTTATCAGACATTAAGATTTTACTAAGATATGAATCACATCCAAACATTTCAAAATACTACTTCAACATGATGAGTCCTTTTCTTGTTCCAGAACAAATGCTTCTCATCTTGAAGAATGATTTCTATATGTATTCTGGTCAGAAACCTGTGAATTTTGTATGTAACTGGTTTCACAGCTTAGATCACAGTTTATCCTTAGGGAAGTGTATTTGAACCCTAGAAGAATAATTTTGTTCCCTCTAATGGCCAAAGTGCCCCCTCAGTTATGCTTGGAGCATCTCCATGGATGTCAGTTATTGCAATAAAATGCATCATAATAAGGCCCTTATTTGGAGAAGGAAATGGCAACCCACTTCAGTGTTCTTGCCTGGAGAATCCAATGGATGGAGAAGCCTGGTAGGCTGCAGTCCCTGGGGTCACACAGAGTCTGACACGACTGAAGCGACTTAGCAGCAGCAGCAGCAAGGCCCTTATCAGAGATAACTGGGTTATTTCCAACTTAAAGTACACAGGGACTATCTTCTGGAACCCCTCCTTTCTTTTCTTTTTCCTTACATTGTCCTTGGTTGTTTTGGGGCAGGAGAAGCCTGAGCTATTGTCATGGCTATTTAACTGATATTCCCTCAGCTACTGCTACTCTCCGTTTTCTAGATCAACCTATTTTTATCATATGAAATCTGCACTCAACAAGCTTCAGTGGTTCATAAAAACCAAACTCTCCTTCCTGTACTGAAGTTGATGCATTAACCCCTGGTCCCTAAAATATATCTCTTCACCAGTCACACCTGACATTCATTTTATTCCTCTAGGTGCCTTAGAATATTTTCCTTCCTTGCTTGCCTGGTGCAGTTTATTTGAGTGGAATACTTTAATACATCCTTTCCATCTTTGAAAATTCAACCCACACTTTCGAGCTATACCTTCTCACCTAATCACCTAGGCAGTTATGGTCTCCACTAACACTTTTTAAAAATTAACTGAGGTGTAATGGACATATAATTAGTATAAGTAGTGATTTACTATTACTATCATCACAAGAAGTCTAGTTAATATTTATCACCACACATGCTTACAAAGTCCCTCCCACTCCACTGATGGCTTTTAATATCCTTCCATAGAATACTTAATATAAAGACCTTAAAACAATGCTTCTTAATAGAATGCTCAATAATAGTCATATTTTATACTTAGCTTCTACTTTTCTCTCTTTATGGTGATGGGTTGTCAAGGGCAGTGACCATTTCCATCTCATCTTTGAACCAGCACAGTTTGTAACCCAGTATCTACTCATAGTAGTTTCTTAATGAAGACTTGTTCAACAACTTAAATAGTGCCGTTTGCTATTCACTGGCAATTGCTTCTAGATTTTCTCCATTGGAATAAATTGAAAAATATTTACAAGGAAGCTACCTGTTCACTGAATATATAAATATGACATTGCTGTTGTCAACTAATGTTGTCCTTTGGTACCAATTCATTATAATGGCTGAGTCATAATAATCTTTTTTTTTTTTTCTCTGTGGATCACAATAAACTGTGGAAAATTCTGAAAGAGATAGGAATACCAGACCACCTGACCTGCCTCTTGAGAAACCTGTAAACAGGTTAGGAAGCAACAGTTAGAACTGGACATGGAACAACAGACTGGTTCCAAATAGGAAAAGGAGTACGTCAAGGCTGTATACTGTCACCCTGCTTATTTAACTTATATACAGAGTACATGATGAGAAATGCTGGGCTGCAAGAAGCACAAGCTGGAATCAAGATTGCCAGGAGAAATATCAATAACCTCAGATATGCAGATGACACCACCCTTATGACAGAAAGTGAAGAAAAACTAAAGAGCCTCTTGATGAAAGTGAAAGTGGAGAGTGAAAAAGTTGGCTTAAAGCTCAACATTCAGAAAACGAAGATCATGGCATCTGGTCCCATCACTTCATGGGAAATAGATGGGGAAACAGTGGAAACAGTGGCTGACTTTATTTTTGGGGGCTCCCAAATCACTGCAGATGGTGATTGCAGCCATGAAATTAAGATGCTTACTCCTTGGAAGGAAAGCTATGACCAACCTAGAAAGTGAAAGTGAAGTCATTCAGTCGTGTCTGACTTTTTGCGACCCCATGGACTGTAGCCCACCAGACTCCTCTGTCATGGGATTCTCCAGGCAAGAATACTGGAGTGGGTTGCCATTTCCTTCTCCAGGGGGATCTTCCTGACCCAGGGATCGAACCCAGGTCTCCTGCATTGCAGGCAGACGCTTTAACCTCTGAGCCACCTAGACAGCATATTAAAAAGCAGAAACATTACTTTGCCAACAAAGGTCCGTCTAGTCAAGGCTATGGTTTTTCCTGTGGTCATGTATGGATGTGAGAGGTGGACTATAAAGAAAGCTGAGCACTGAAGAATCGATGCTTTTGAACTGTTGGAGAAGACTCTTGAGAGTCCCTTGGACTGCAAGGACATCCAACCAGTCCATCCTAAAGGAGATCAGTCCTGGGTGTTCTTTGGAAGGACTGATGTTGAAGCTGAAACTCCAATACTTTGGCCACCTGATGGGAAGAACTAACTCATTTGAAAAGCCCCTGATGCTGGGAAAGATTGAGGGCAGGAGGAGAAGGGGACGACAGAGGGTGAGATGGTTGGATGGCATCACCGATTCAATGGACATGGGTTTGGGTGGACTCCAGGAGTTGGTGATGGACAGGGAGGCCTGGCATGCTGTGGTTCATGGGGTCGCAAAGAGTCAGACATGACTGAGTGACTGAACTGAACTTACATCTTATGTAACTTTTGAGATATTTAGTATCACAACTATATTCTCTCCACATTCTCATCTCATTCTTTGTATTTGATGTTACTATTTCTCCCCCTGGAATGGACTTGGTTCCTCTTAACCAGACTTTTTAGGGTACAAGGGCATTTTATTTTCACATTTCCCTTAGCTCTGTATTGTCTCAAATGCCCCAGTAGTTGTTTTCTCAATGAACTGACAAACTTGGGAAAGCCTACCTTTCCATCTTTGTCAAAAAGGACTATACCTGCTTTATATCCTAGACTATCAGGGAGGGAAAGAATGAGTCAACGTGTAAGATAAGGTACAAACTAAATGAGAATTATACCACTCCAGGGTGTTATTTTAAAATTATGCTAATTAAACATATTCCTTGGTTATATATCTTCTGCAGCATCTAACAATGCAGGTTATCCTCAAGTAAGAAAAATATTTTTAAAAAATGCAATTATTTTTTTCTTGCATTAAATTCTGTTTAGTTTTGTCTCCTTTGTAATGGCCAGACCTAGCCTTTGAACTTGGCATTAATCAAGGCAGTAATTACAACTACAGACACTGAGGAAAAAGTGAGTCCCCTTTCCAGTTAGATTAATAGGAGAAAGCTTAAACCTCTGACAGAAAAATTCTGGAAGCGTACGTGAAAATCCCTCTTACTGGGTCACCATTACTCAAAGAGGGTCCTGTTGAAAATAAGAAATTCACAGCTGTCCTGCTGACATGGAGAGAAAGAAAACATCAAAATAAACCTTGAAGAAGTGATTTTTAAAGCAGCAGAGTTGAGGCTTGACCCAGTAATAGATTTTGAAAGGGTGTTTGGTATCTCTGCGGTAAGTCGGGGTGTCCAACAGACAAGGCTCCGCACCCGAATACAACCAGGCTGGAGGCACCTTAATAGTGATATTGATTGACTATAAACAAAGACAGGAAAAAGTAACCAGGATAGCAGAGAAAAATGTATTTGGGGGAAAAAGGTTATTATCCTCCTTCAGGATGACTAATACCACAGCCAAAGAAATTCATTTTACAACAAATATTTTTTGAGATCCTACAACGTGCCAGGCACTGGATAAGAGACACATTTCTAACCCTCAAGGCATTTTCAGGCTCGTTTATGTGTTTTAGGGAGGTCGGTAGAAGGAGGGAAGAATCCATGGCTTATACACAAAAATCAAACCTGCCACTTTAGCATTATCAGTAACCTACACTCTACTGAATTGCTCTGGAAAAAGGAAAAAACAAAACTATACCATACAGAATGCCTCTCGTTTTGTTTCTGTCACAAAATAGCTGGGTAACTTCAAGCAGTCACTTCATTTTCCTGGGTCTTAATTTCTTCTTGGCCAAATACAAGGAGCAATAGGGGGAGGAGAAAACAGTAAACAAAAGTTATTTCTTTCCCTCTAATTCCAGCATGCAAATTTGGTCCATAATTGATATGCATCTCAATATTAGAATGTGACCTCTAATGATCTCTGTGAACAGAATACAAACTCTCTTTGTAAGAATCAATCTGTAGCAAACCTGTGGGTGGACTTTTTGAGGACAAGTGGGGGTTTTACCACAGTGCCACTTTTCTTGTCATGAGCACACCTATCACTGGTTTCAGGGCTCCTGGCTCTGAGATACAGAAGCAATTCAGAATCAATCAGGGGGAAACATGGTGCTGAGTGAAGCACCTTTTCCTTTGCTCCCTTTGAAGGATGGGATATTTTCCAAAGATTAGGATTTAATTGATTATCTTGGAGTCACCCAATGTGGAATAACTCTGCAGAGTAGGATGCTTAACGGTGGCTGGGGTTTCTTTTGATTCATGTATAGAATTACCTTCCAGCCCTTGCAATGGTCTTTGGTCAGTCTGCTAAAGCTAGACTACCTTCCAAGCAGTAGATAGGGTGACCCACAGCAATAAAAGTGGCAAAAACCCAAAAAACCTAGTAGAGACAATTGTCTCAAAAAGGCAACCTTGCACAATGCAGATGTTTAGGACTTCATGGTCACTTATATTTAAAAATATTTAAGCACCTAGTATGAGGCAAGTAGTGTTCTAGGGTTAAAGTGATGGGCATTAAAATAACCAGACAATTTGATCTTGCAACCTAAAGGGTGAGAAAGACAGCACACACGTGTCAAATCCAACAAGAAAAAATGCTTTTGTAGAGATGTGGATGGACCTTGAGTCTGTCAGAGTGAAGTAAGTCAGAAAGAGAAGAACAAATATTGTATATTAACACACATATGTAGAATCTAAAAAAAATGGTACAGATGAACCTAGTTCAGAGCAGGAATAGAGATACAGATGTTGGACATGTGAACACAGTGGGAAGGGGTGGGTGGGATAACTTGAGAAATTAGATTTGACATAAATATACTACCATGTACAAAATAGCTGGTGAGAACCTGCAGCATAGCACAGGATGATCAGCTTACTTTTCTGTGTTGACCTAGAGGGGTGGGGTAGGGGATGGAGAGGGAGGGAGGTCCAAGAGGGAGGGGATACATGTACACATATAGCTGATTTACCTCATTGTACAGCAGAAACTAATACAAAATTGTAAAGCAATTATATTCTAATAAAACAACCAAAACAAACAAACAAAAATCTATGACACTGATACGGTTGTGCTGTGCTGTGCTAAGTCGCTTCAGTTGTGTTCGACTCTTTGCGACCCCATGGACCATTGCCCTCCAGGCTCCTCTGTCCGTGGGATTCTCCAGGCAAGAATACTGGAATGGGTTGCCATTTCCTTCTCCACTGATATGGTTAGGACTTTGCAAATATCTATTCAGCAAAACAAAACAAAACAACTTTGGATAGCAACTATTACAAATTACAGCTCCACACCTGACTAGTTGTGATTGTGGCAATGGCTTCTATGTGACTTTCAACCACCTTCCTTTAAGTGCAGCTTGCTGGTGCCTCTCCTTGGGCTTGATGTCTTCCCTAGAGCTTCTCAGCTTGGCTGCCCCAGAAGCCTGCTAACTCTCACTCACAGAATTGCTACATTGAGCAATGGGTGATGGATGATAAATGTGCTTCCAATTTCATCTCCATAGAGGAAAGTCCTGAGCTGCATTTCATTACAGGAACCTCAAGAGGTTCCACCAAATTAAAGAAACATTCCCTTATTTTTATTCAGGAAGGAAAATGAAGCTTTCCTTCTCTGTTTCATCCTTCTGTCCCCCACTCTGGCTTCTTGAGATCATTCCCAAATAAACTGCCTTCATAGAAGCTTCTCTCTAGTGTTCTGCTTTAAGGTGATAGCTAGGCTACTGTATCATACAAAATATGTGTACTTCTTCTCTGCAGCTTTGTCTACTAGTGTATTCCTCAGAGCATAGTGGAATATATTTGGGGTAGGGACAGTGCAGGGTGGGGACTGGGTGGAGAAGAGAAGAGGTGTGGTGAGGGGGTTGAAGAAAGAGACTCATGAGACAAATACAAAATTTATTTGAAGTCTGGTGGTTTATATTATGTGAATTTTGCCTTCTTCACAATATTTTCGTGTATGTTTCAACATACAAATATTAACTTTATACACACCCACCCACATTAACTTTGCAGCATCTCTATAATAACTAAAGTCCTACAAGAGCTTATTGGCTGGCCTCACTGTCTCCAGCACTGCCACATCCAAACTGTGCTTCATAACATCCTGAAGTGCAAATCAGATCAAGTCATTTATTTTCTTATAACTTTTAAAGGGACAGACCATTTGATGAAGTTCTAATGAAGTTCAAACTCCTTAACATGATTGATAAGGTGTTGCATAATTTGGCCCATGTTTCCCTCCCCAGCCATTTGCTGTCTTCTCCTTGACATTTATCATCCAGCCATAATGAATTTCTTTTAATGCCTTAATCTCTCCATGCTCTCTTGCCTCCAGGCATTTGCCTGTTCTGTTCAATCAGTCTATAGTCCTCTCTTCACTGCTCTTCAACCTGTCCTTCCACCAACTCTCCATTCCTCAGCTTTCTCCTAGAAAAAAGAATCGCCATCTTTGTTTAAGTTAGATGCCCGCCGTGCACTCCTTTTACATCCTAATCTTCCCCATCAGAGCACATGTTTCACCCTTTTGCTCTTGCCTATTAGTCTGAATCTGCCACAGAACAGAAGCCTAGAGCAAAGGTCACTTCATTTGTCCCTGTTGCCTAGTGCCTTGCACAATCCTGGAAACAAAGCTAATGACTGTCAAGGTAAGGTCCTTAGAGTCACCGAGTTCAAATATTGTTTTTCACACCTGCTAGCTATATAACTGAACGACTCTTATAAGTACTTCTAGTCTTAGTTTCTTCATCCGTAAATTGTGGAAATAATAATACCCTGATTATAGGATCATTAAGAATAAATGAGATGATTTATGCAATTTTGTATAATAACTGACCCATAGAAAACAATTAATAAATGATAGCTACTACTATTCTAATAACTATAGTTATTAGGTGTTCAATATACAAATATAAAATGACTCAATGAATGCAAAATAAAATAAAAATATTTCATACCTTTTTCATTTGTTAATAATTTATTTTTTTCATTGTTTATCCATTTCTTAAAAACACAGATAAACTGAAGAAGCTAATAAAACATGTAAGATTCAGCATCCAGGAAATTTTTCTTCACCACTCCATTGTTAGAAATGTACATACACATGTGGATATCGTTGGCATCAGTCTTTTTCTGTCTTCTTATTACAAGGTGATTAGAATAACAGAGGAGGGTCTGGTCAACTAAATAATGTTCCTCTCCTCTAAATTTGTCCATGTCCTAATTCCTGGAATCTCTATGCTACTTACATGATAAAGGGGACTTTACAAATATGATTAAACTAGAAATCTTGAAATGAGGTGATTACCCTGCATTCAATACATAGGTGAGCCCAGTATAATCACAAGGGTCTGCCGGCAGGAGGATCAAAGTCACAGAGAGAAGACGATGTGATAATAGAAGCAGGGGGCAAAAAAGCCCCAAGAATATGGGGCCAGATGCTAGAATAAACAAGGAATAGAATTTTCCTTTGGAGTCTCCAGAGGAGTCAGCCTAATGACACCTTGATTTTACCTCCATAACTCTGAGGACAAATTTGTATTATTTTAATTTACTAACACTGTGGTGATTTATCATAGTAGCAGCTGGAAGCAAAAACAGACTTGAGACATACAGTGTACTGACTACAAACTGGTTTGTCACAGTGTTTTTGGATTTCTGACAATAGAGAGATTGACAAGCATAAATTGATACTGAAGGGATAATCTCTTATTATGTAAAGAGAACAGAAGACATTCCAAAAATATAATTCCATCTTTTGCTGGCTATGAAAATCAGTGGGAAGTGTTAGCCTATTCTTATTTCAAACTCCAGTATACATTTACATATATTTGGATCTGTAACCATGCTGTTTTAAATATTGTGGCTTTACAATATATTTTATTATATGGTAGAATTAGTTTTAACTCATTATTTTTCTTCAAAAAGTTTCCAGCTACTGTATATTTATGCTTCCAAGTTAATTTGGAAATATTCCTCTCATCTTAAAATAATAGTGTTTTAATTTTCTTTTGGTTTTCTTTGGCTTTGGAGGACTTGGGGGAAGCATAAGCATTCTAATTTTATTGATTATTTTATTAATAGCCATTTCCTTCTCCAAATGTATATTTACACATTTATCCAATTTTCCTCCCAACCACTAATGTCCTTCCTAGATTTCCTCCTGCTGTCCTTCTTCCTTCCAGATTACTATTATCAGTCCCATGTAGATATTCTGAAAGCCTACATGTGCCCAAAGTTTTATTAAGTAGCTCTGTAAAGGTCTCAGAAGTATAAATTCTTGATAAACCTAATAAGACAGTTGTGAATTTTACTCAATTTCTTATAAGGTTTACAAACTTTTCTTTTAAAATTATGTAGAAACACTGATTCATATTACTTATATCATTAAATTTGCATGTGAATAGTATGATAGAAATAACCAGTGAAATCATGACTAGTGAAATCAGGAATTAGGCAGTAAATTTTTATGTATAGCAAGTTGTTTGGAAAGTTGAAATGTTACCTCAATGGTGCTCAACATTTTTTCTGCACTGAGCACACACACACGCACAAACACACACACTCACACACACTTACCATACCCCCATCAGCCATGTCTTAGTATATACAGTAACTCTAAACCACACATACTCAAAAGTTTTATTGAGTTGTCTTTTTCTACTTAAAATGGATTTATATTTATTGTGTGAAATATTGAAACTAAGAAGGGAGGAAACATGATAGTCCCACTAATGAATAATTTTTTTCTTCTATGTTCCTCAGTAGTATACTACCTTTTCTTCAAACTGGGTTTGCATATTAACATTTGGTGTATTTTCTAGGTATTAATATTTTCCTGTTGTTCTAATCAATGGAAGATTTTCTTCTCCACTCACTGTTTGCCATAGATTGAAATGTGTTTATCCTCCTAAAATTCGAATGTGGAAGTGCTAACTTCCCAGGGGATGGTGCCGGGAGGTGGGGCCTTTGGGAGGTGATTCATGAGCTCCAGGCTTCCCTGCTGTCTTGGATGGTAAAGAATCTGCCTACATTCAGGAGACCCAGGTTCAATCCCTGGGTTGGGAAGATTCCCTGAAGAAGGAAATGGTTACCCACTCCAGTATTCTTGCCTAGAGAATCCCTTGGACAGAGGAGCCTGGCAGGCTACAGTCTGTGGGGTCACTAAGAATTGAACATGACTGAGTGACTAACACACACTCATGAGGCTCAACTGTCATGAATGAGATTAGTTCTCTTGAAACAGAGACCCTGGAGAGTTCTCTTGTCCCTCTCACCATGTGAAGACATAGTGAGAAGATAGATATAGTGAGAAGACATAGTGAGAAGATAGAAGATACTGCCTATGAATTAGGAAGCAATTTCTCATCAGATATCAAATCTGCTATTAGATCTTGGACTTTCCAGCCTCCAGAACTGTAAGAAATGAAATATAAGAAATATAAGTATTCTTATAAGCCACCCGGTCTATGATATGCTGTTATAGCTCTCTAAATGGGCTAAGTCACATTGTCTTTTTCTGAGCTTTCCCAATTTTCTTTTCATCTCATTTTGTTGTCAAAGGAGCTCATGTATGATCTCTTCCTCTTTTACTCTGGTCTCCTGAAATCTCCTGCAGAGTCTATTCTCTTTGGTTTCTATGAGAAATGCATTTGTTACCCATAATTTTCTTTAGCTTTCTGGGATAAATATTCTATTAGAGTAGATTCTTTATTTTTTCTCTTGTGTGCCATATTCCTTTCTTTTTTGTCTTTTTACTTCTAAATTTTGTCTTCAATGCTTTCTTCCATTAAAAAAATTAGCTTATTCATTGCTGATAGATGTAATTATGAGTATTCTCTTTACTCTCTGGTGGTGGATGGTTTTCCTCTTGACCCTTCCCTGAGGTTTTATTCTTCATTGCTATCCCTTCTTTAGAATAAGATTAAGAGATGGCCTGGACCTTCCCCTCACCCTCCAACAGATCCCTTGAGAAGAGAAAGGTACGGCAGAATAGCAAATCATGGCAGCTGCAACTGGTAAAATAGACTCTTTTCCCCCAGAAGAGTAACAGTATAAAAACACTGTTCTGTGATATCAGATTTTGGAAGGCATGTGGAGGTTTATTTCCATAGTTCCAACTACTGAGGCTATCAATATGGCACACTGTTAGTGGGATCATGTTACAGAAGACCCTTGGTTCCTGGCTATTATCACATATCTTTCTACGACAAAGAAATGATATTTTCAACTTTTATTAAATATTTTGTTTCACCTGGTCTATGTTTTTCTCAAAAAATTGTATTTGTGTTTACGATATATATAAAATTGAGCAAAGAACACAACATTTTTGTGAGGTGCAGATGCTGTGTGATGATAGGTGCTTTCACTAGTAAAGTGACTTTTACACAAACTAACATCTCAGTCTATGCCAATTTAACTTCTTGCCATAGAAAAAAATTAGCAGTTACAATAGATCACAGACCTTAAGTAGTCTACAAAGATAACCAAAGTAGTCAGTCTGAGTGCTGAAGTTCTACAATATTCACCATAAATATCCAGATTTTGAAACTGCATAAGCAGGTAAGATATTTCATGATAAGCTCTATAATGAAGCCAGTTCAGACCATTTTGTAGATAGAAAAGAGTTATGAAAGTGTTATCATTTAAGGTAAAAAGCATTACACAGAGTAATGTGTACACAAAGTACAC
The DNA here is from genome assembly GCF_032452875.1 of Bos javanicus. Classification (NCBI taxonomy): domain Eukaryota; kingdom Metazoa; phylum Chordata; class Mammalia; order Artiodactyla; family Bovidae; genus Bos; species Bos javanicus. Next base: position 55,597,847 of record NC_083875.1, on the reverse strand, counting down.
AGAGATAGCTATCATACAAATATAACTTAATCCTTCTGAGAAGCTCTATTCATAAAATAGATCCTTTTTCCCCACATAATTGTGAAAAAGTATCCAAAAAGAGTCCAAAGATTAAATAGAAATGGAGAAAGACATGATGGGGGAAATTAGAAAAGATCTGAACTATGCAAATTTTTATGTTACTTAAGTTTTCCTTTTCACAGGCACGAAGAAATCACTCTATTGTGATGCCTCATCCACTCAGTTTTACACACAGAACTAAAACAGGCCAACAGAGAATGTAAAGGTCATTGATAAAGCCTCCAGATTTCAGCTTACGGCACAGGACCACCACTTAACTGGTCTCCTGAGTCACTAGCAAAATATGAAACCCCACATCTAAAGGAAATCAAAGGATTCCAAACGGAAGTTTTCCTTTGTTCAACTTGGAAATGACACTGCACTTATTTAAGATCCTTGTGAAGTAGGTATTTGAGGAAAGAAATAGTCTTTGCTCAGAAACACCTCAGAAATTTCTTCTGTGAAGCAATAGTCAATGGGATAGAGCAAGCAGACACTCAGTGATATCCTTTGAGACATACAATGAGAAAACAAGTTTAAAGATGACTATTTCTACTTCAGTGAGGCAACCAACTAGTTTTTCAGTCCTTTAAATAGGGAGAAGTGTACCCCAATTTTGATGTTATATTTTGTCCTACATTTTCTGTAATCTCTCACTCTTCACACACAACTTCATTTCCATCATATACTAAAATGAAAACAGGTCTCATTTAACACAAATGAAGACACTCCCTAGAAATCTAGAAACAGGGTGATAAGCTCTTGAGCGTCTATCCCAAGCATCCTGTTATACTGCACGAAACCTCATGGCTGGAGACGAAATTACTACATAAGACCAAGTGCAATTGTATTTGGGTGGTAATATCCTTGACTAAGTAGATGGTTGCAGTTTTCTGATGTACCAACATGACAGCATCGTTTCTGACCTTTAGTTTTCTCAGTGCAGTCAACAGTAATGCCATTTCTTTGATTCCCAACATATCCCATGATTGTACTCACCACTGACAGATCTGTATAGATATATGTCTTCCTTCACATCAGAATGAAAAGATAAATCTTGATGGAAAACACTCTTGAGCTGACATTTAAACGAGTAATTTTATTTGGTGAGAGAAATAATTTTAATTTATTGTCATTTTGAATCTGTATCATCCTAGAGAAAATTGATAACAAAGCAAGATACAACTCTTCAAAAATACATATGCCTTGTATACAGGCTATGGATAAGAATGTCCTTGCTTTTAAGGGTATATTATTAAGATGGCACACACATACACACACATATATGTATATATGCATATGTTATATTTGTGCACCTTAGAATGTATGTGTATGAAGAAAAATATGTATTAACAATTGTTAAGCTTAAGTACAGTTATGCAAGGTTACTTGTATATTTATTTATCTTAATTCTTGAATGCTTAACATTTTTATAATGTAAAATTGTTAAATATTAATATTCAACTCTCAAGGCACAAACAAAATTTACATTAAGATGCTTCCCCCTTACGTAAGGCCATGGACTGGAGAATGAAAGATAAGTGTTAAAAATCAGGAAAGCACCCAGCCAAACCAGTTTGCTTCTTGAAAGAGGCTGCAGCATGGCATGGCAAGACTAGGATCTCGAAACAGCAGTCAAGTACACATCCTTCCTTTCTTGCCTCCACGCTTCCTGATTCCGTCTGCTGCCTGCTTCTCTGCAGTCATAGCCAATAACATGCTTGGGATAGAATCGGAACTCTTTTCAACTGGAGTCTCCCATATGTTCATTATAGAAAATGTGTTTGCATTTTCACTGCAACACACCGCATATACTGACGCTGCCTGACTGTGAATTCATAGCTGGGAGAGAAGAGGGACTGGCAGATGAAGCGAAATAAAGTTGGTGAGAAGTAGAATTCCAGCCCAAGAGAGTTTCAGAGTTTCACAGGACTTTGAAGTTCTTCTGCTTGGCATCGTTCTCAGTACAGAATGCCTGGGTTGCTGTTATTCCCTTCCAGGGGCCCCTTTCCACTTAGACACAGCTTAATTTCATCAGTTATAGCAACACAAGAACTTTCTTAGTATGGGATCCTATGTGCAATAAATGTGTCTAATTTCTTATTGGTTGAAGTTTGTCTTTAAAGTGACTTTTTTTCCCTAGCCACTGACAGTATTGATTCTTATTTCATGACTGCCTGTGGATTCAGTATCCCTGACATATTCTACTTTACCTCTGTATTATGTAGATGAATGGATGGATGGATGGATGGATAGAAAAAGTGAGATCGAGAGAGAGGTAAATATATTTTTGTTTACTTTTGGCTGATCTTAGAGCCTGCTATTAGAGAACACACAAGAAAGGTCTAGCATACAAAAAAATGAGAAAACTTTGTTTACTGAATCCACATTTCTGTGCTGCTTCCAAGACAGCTGTTTGGAATTTTGCAGCACCTGTCTTTACTCGTTGTTCAGTTGCTCAGTCATGTTATGACCCTGTGGACTGCAGCATGCCAGGCTTCCCTGTCCTTTGCCATTTCCCAGAGTTTGCTCAAACTCATATCCATTGGGTCAGTGATGCCATCCAACCATCTCTTCCTCTGTCATCCTGCTCTCCTCCTTCCTTCAGTCTTTACCAGCATCAGGGTATTTTCCAGTGAGTCAGCTCTTTGTATCATGTAGCCAAAGTATTGGAGCTTCAGTATCAGCATCAGTCCTTCCAATGAATATTCAGGACTGATTTCCATTAGGATTGACTGAGTTGATCTCCTTGCAGTCCAAGGGACTCTCAAGAGCCTTCTCCAACACCACAGTTTGAAGGCATAAATTCTTCAGTGCTCAGTCTTTTTTATCGTCCAGTTCTCATGTCTGTTCATGATTACTGGAAAAACCATAGCTTTGACTATAATAACCTTTGTCCACAAACTAATGTCTCAGCCTTTTAATACACTATTTAGGATTGTCATTGTTTTCTTCCAAGGAGAAAGCATCTTTTAATTTCATGGCTGCAGTCATCATCCATGTGATTTTGGAGCCTAAGATCCACATAAAGTTCTTGATTTCCAAAGGTTTCTAATTCTTATTAATATTGACTGTCATTGCCATCAGTTCAGTTCAGTCGCTCACTCGTGTCCAGTTCTTTGCAACCCCATGGACTGCAGCATGCCAGTCTTCCCTGACCTTCTCCAACTCCCAGAGCTTGCTTAGACTCATGTCCATCGATTGGTGATGTCATCAAACCATCTCATCCTCTGTTGTCCCCTTCTCCTCCTGCCTTCACTCTTTCCCAGCATCAGGGTCTTTTCAAATGAGTCAGTTCTTCACAGCAGGTGGGCAAAATACTGAGCTTCAGCATCAGTCTTTCCAATGAATATTCAGGACTGATTTCCTTTAGGATGGACTGGTTGGATCTCCTTGCAGTCCAAGAGATTCTCAAGAGTCTTCTCCAACACCACAATTCAAAAGCATCAATTCTTCGGTGCTCAGCTTTCCTTATAGTCCAACTCTCACATCCATACATGACTACTGGAAAAACCATAGCTTTGACTAGATGGACCTTTGTTGGCAAAGTAATGTCTCTGATATGCTGTAATATGCTGTCTAGGTTGGTCATAACTTTTCTCCCAAGGAGCAAGTGTCTTTTAATTTCATGGCTGCAGTCAACATCTGCAGTGATTTTTTCAATGCCATATTATGACCAAATTTATTTTGTTATGAACTACTTGAGATCTTCAGTTGCCTACTAAGTTAGTTTGCTACAGCTGCAATAATGTACCAGAAACTTGTGGCTTAAAACAACAGACATGTATTTTTTTCATGGTTCCAAAAATCTGAAATCAAGTTTTCATCAGGGTCAAATTGTCTCTGAAGATTTGAGGGAGGGTTCTTTCCTTGGCTCTTCTCAGTTTTTGGTGATTGCTGGATACTTGAAGTTTCTTGGTTGGTTGATGCATTACTCCAGTTTCTGCTTTCATCTTTACATGTCCATCTCCCTTTCATGTGTCTTCACATGGCTTTCTTTTATAAGGATACCAGTCATTAGATCTAGGGCCCTCTCTAATCCATTATGAATTTATTTTAACTAATTACAGCTACACAGACCTTATTTGCAAATAATGTCACATTTTGAGGTTCCAGAAGGGGTAAAATTTGTGGTAGATACTATTCAACCCTCTATAACCACCAAGAAATAAATATATCTTCCTAGTGCATGGGTTTCTATTTTAAAGAGTTCAGAGTAAATGTCTTTGTATAAGATTTTTTTTTTTGTATAAGATTTTTTTAAAAGATGTGGCTCAGAGGTTAAAGCATCTGCCTCCAATGCAGAAGACCTGGGTTCGATCCCTGGGTTGGGAAGATCCCCTGGAGAAGGAAATGGCAACCCACTCCAGTATTCTTGCCTGGAGAATCCCATGGACGGAGGAGCCTTGTAGGCCACAGTCCCTGGGGTCGCAAAGAGTCGGACACGACTGAGCGACTTCACTTTCACTTTCACTTTTTTCTTTTCAGCTAAGAAAATATTTCCAGGATTTCTTTATATCTTACCCTTCTACAGACTGAATCTCTAAATTTCATTTTGGTTGTGAAAGAATATTTCTCAGAATAAGCCCATCAATTTTGATTATTCATTCCTTTGGAAACAAAATGTATGGACTGACATGAGAGCTTAGAATTGAGGGTTCTAATTTTACCCCTACATCCTCCTCTGTGAAGCAGAAATTCAAAGTACACCAGATCCTGATATTAATATTAGCTGGCTCTATATTTTCATGCCTTTCTGCCCTCCTCATGTTGTTCCTTCCACTTGTGATATACCTCCAAGAGTATTATTTTCATAATCCTATCCATTCTTCAAAGACTCAACTAAAAGGTCTCTTTTCTCCCTAATTATTTCTTCCCAACTCAACCTCCCAAAGATTGAATTGATTGTTCCATCCTCTACTCCGTCTATCAAAGAAGTCAGTCTTTGACCAAAGTTTCATTGGGGCTATCTCCCTGTACCACTCTTCTCTACCTATGCGACTTCAGAGAATTAGCCTTTCTTGTTAAACTGAGGATAATAATATCTACTTTTATATAAATTCCTTAAAATAATACTTGGCATAAAATAAGAGGTCAATGAATGTTAGTTCTCCTTTGTAATCATCTTTGTCCATCTTTTCATCTTTGTCCTGGGGTAATTTGTGAACAAACATGCACGCTTCACTAGGCAGGAAACTATTGGAAGCCAGGGTCTGTGCTTCATCTATCTTAGCATGCCATATGCCATCAAGTACATGCTTGCTATGTAGCTGTGTTCAGTACATTTTTGCAGACTTAGTAGAGAAAGGATCCCTTTTCAGATTCTTTCTGAATTTTTAACTAACATGACAAGTTTTCTCTTGTTCTCTAAAGGAGAGCTGGTGAAAAACTTTTCTGTTTGCACAGATCACGCATGAAATATATACAACAAACATTTTGTATATTTTCTTTTCTCATGCATACAAGGTAGAAAGCTTTCAAAATAATCATAATGCAAATAAGTTTGTATTTATTAGACACATCATGCACCATGCACAGATAATATGTTATCTCAGCTCACATCCTGACAAAGAACCATGCAGCATTTTGCCATTATTCTTGATTTACAGAAGATGAACTGGAGTTAAGAAAAACCAAACCAGGCATGGTGCCAAAGGCCATGGTCAGAACAAGTAACAAGTCTGAGATCTGAACCCAATTTAAGTTGACTCTAAAGTTCTTAATCTTTGTCCTATATTATGTTGTCTTCTTTCTTTCTTTCCTTCATTCTTTCCTTTTTAAACTTGTTCAGTTGCTAAGTTGTGTCCGACTCTTTGCACCCCACAGAGTGCAACATGCCAGGTTTCTTTGTCCTTCACTGTCTCCTGGAGTTTGCTCAAATTCATATCCATTGAGTTGGTGATGCTATCTAACCATCTCATCCTCTGCTGTCTACTTCTCCTTTTGTCTTCAATCTTTCCAAGAATCAGGGTCTTTTCTAAAGAGTTGGTTCTTTGCATCAGGTGGCCAAGATATTGGAACTTCAGCTTCAGCATCAGTCCTACCAATGAATGTTCAGAGTTGATTTTCTTCAGGATTGACTTGTTTGATCTCCCGGCAATCCAAGGGACTCTCAAGAGTCTTCTCTAGTACCACAATTCGAAAGCATCAATTCTTTGGTGCTCAGCCTTCTTTATGGTCCAATACAATACCAAAAAAAACTTGAGAACTAGCAGGAATTAGCTACTATCATTTCAATGCCTCAACACAATTGCTGTAAACATTTTGCATATGATCTCCTTCTCCTCTCCATTCAACTATTCTCTATCATTGATGTCATAGTATACACATCACTTTGTGTCTTGATTTTTTTCAACATCTTTAGGACATCTCTGGTAGCTCAGATGGTAAAGAATCTGCTTGCAATGCAGGAGACCTGGGTTCAATCCCTGGGTTGGGAAGTTCCCCTGGAGAAGGAAATGTCAACCTACTCCAGTATTCTTGCCTGGAGAATCCCATGGGCAGAGGAGCCTGGTGGGCTACAGTCCATAGTGTTACAAAGAGTTGGACACGACTGAAGTGACTTAGCACTAGTGCTTTGTAACTACATATTTGTCCTATGCCATGCACCAATTATCACCATTTTTCTTTTCTCTTTGAGTGACAAATTAAACATGTGGTCAATCAAATAAAAACTTTAGTGTGCTGTTCATACTCACTAATGGGAAGATTTTTTGGAAGATTTTCTTTTTTCTTTCAGAGAAGAAGGAGGATTCAGAGTGAAATTCAGCAGAGCACGGCCATAGATGGAGATGGCATTTATTCTTAATCCAGAAGGGGTAGTTTCCTGTCACTATCTGAAAATATTTTCACATCTTAAACAATCTTAGATTCTGGTCTCTATAGAAAGGGCAAAACAAAACAATCACATAGCAGAGAGAGAGCGAGAGCAGGATGGGAGGGTGGGGGAGGGAGATAGGGAGGGAGAAGGAGAAGGAAAAAGAGGGGGAAAGAGACAAAGCAACTGTTCTTGGATAAAAGAGGGAAGAGAAGAGTGATGAAAATCAGTATATGAGAATAGAAGGGAACAGAGGGGGAGAAAGGGAGGTCAAGAGGTGGGATGAAGGAAGGGAGGAGGGAGAGGGTGCTGCCCTTGTCGTTTCTATTACTGAAGATCAGCAAATATTCTCTTAGTGCGTAAGACACTATCTTATCCACTCCCCTCTTAGGAACTTTTGATTGACACTGTTCTCTGTATGGATAATATGCCTTCTAGAAGAGCTGTTGTCTTATGCCTGGCATCTGTCCTCTAGAGGTACACCCACCACTGGACTCCTGCTCCTGTTGGGAACACAAGTGAGCTATGGTTTGTCATTCAACATTGCCACCTTTAATTTCTAATCCAAAGTTATAAGAAAATTGCAATCCAAGGAAATAATGACAGCTACTATGCATGCTCATAATAATAAATTTAGATAGAGATCTTTAATATATGCAAATAAATCAATATAATACATCAAATAAGCAAACTGAAAGATAAAAGCAATATGATAATCTCAATAGATACAGAAAAAGCTTTTGACAAAATTCAACACCCATTTATGATTAAAAAAAACTCTCCAAAAAATGGGCATAGAAAATCTACCATAATAAACCAACATTATAAAGGCCATGTATGACAAACCTATAGCAAACATTATTCTCAGTGATCAAAAAGTGAAAGCATTTCCTCTAAGATCAGAAACAAGAAAAGGAGGCCACTCTTGCCACTATTAGTCAATATGTTTTGGAAGTCCTAGCCACAGTAATCAGAGAATAAAAAGAAATAAAAGGACTCCAGATTGAAAAATAAGAAGCAAAACTCTCACTCCAAATGACATAATACTATACATAGAAGTCCTAAAGATGCCACCAGAAAATTTCTAGAGCTAATCAATGAATTTAGTAAAGCTGCTGGATAAAAATTAATATACAGAAATCCATTGCATTTCTATACACTAACAACAAAAAATCAAAAAGAGAAACTAAGGAAACAATCCCATCCACCATTGCAACAAAAAGAATAAAACACCTAGGAATAAACCCACCTAAGAAGACAAAAGACCTGTATACAGAAAACTATAAGACACTGATGAAAGAAATCAAAGATGACACAAACAGATGGAGAGATATATCATGTTCTTGGATTGGAAGAATCAACATTATGAAAACGACTACACTATCCAAAGCAATCTATAGATTCAATACAATCCTATCAAATTATCAACAGCATTTTTCACAGAACTGGAAGAAAATTTAACAATTTGTATGGAAACACAACAGACCCTGACTAGTCAAAGCAACCTTGAGAAAGAAGAATGGAGCTGGAGAAATGTTCCTGACTTCAGACTATACTACAAGCCACAGTAAACAAGACAGTATGATAGTGGCACAGAAACAGAAATATAGACAATGGAACAAGATAGAAAAGCCCAGAGATAAACCCATACACCTATGGGCACCTTATCTTTGACAAAGGAGTCAAGAATATACAATGGAGAAAAGACAGACTCTTCAGTAAGTGATGCTAAGAAAACTGGACAGCTACATGTAAAAGAATGAAATTAGATCACTTCCTAACACCATACACAAAAATAACCTAGAAATGGATTAAAGACCTAAATGTAAGGCCAGAAACAATAAAACTCTTAGAGGAAAACACAGCCAGAATACTCTTTGACATAAATCAACACAATATACTCTTTGACCCACCTCCTAGAGTAATGGAAACAAAAACAAAAATAAACAAGTGGGACCTAATTAAACTTAAAAGTTTTTGCACAGTAAAGGAAACTATAAACAAGATGAAAAGACAACTCTCAGAATATGAGACAATAACTGCAAATGAAACAACTAACAAAGGATTAATCTCCAAATTATACAAGCAGTTCATGCAGCTCAATACCAGAAAAACAAACAATCTTATCAAAAAATGGGCATAAGACCTAAATAGACATTTCTCCAAAGAAGACATACAGGTGGCCAACAAACACAGGAAAAGATACTCAACATCACTCATTATTAGAGAAAAGCAAATCAAAATTACATCGAGGTATCACCTCACTCTGGTCAGAATCAGATCAGATCAGTCGCTCAGTTGTGTCCTACTCTTTGTGACCCCATGAATCGCAGCATGCCAGGCCTCCCTATCCATAACCAACTCCCGGAGTTCACTCAGACTCACATCCATCGAGTCAGTGATGCCATCCAGCCATCTCATCCTCTGTCGTCCCCTTCTCCTCCTGCCCCCAATCCCTCCCAGCATCAGAGTCTTTTCCAATGAGTCAACTCTTCACATGAGGTGGCCAAAGTACTGGAGTTTCAGCTTTAGCATCATTCCTTCCAAAGAAATCCCAGGGCTGATCTCCTTCAGAATGGACTGGTTGGATCTCCTTGCAGTCCAAGGGACTCTCAAGAGTCTTCTCCAACACCACAGTTCAAAAGCATCCAGAAAAACATCTATTTCTGCTTTCTTGACTATGCCAAAGCCTTTGACTGTGTGGATCACAATAAACTGTGGAAAATTCTGAAAGAGATGGGAATACCAGACCACCTGATCTGCCTCTTGAGAAATCTGTATGCAGGTCAGGAAGCAACAGTTAGAACTGAATATGGAACAACAGACTGGTTCCAAATAGGAAAAGGAGTTCGTCAAGGCTGTATATTGTCACCCTGTTTATTTAACTTATATGCAGAGTACATCGTGAGAAACTCTGGACTGGAAGAAACACAAGCTGGAATCAAGATTGCCTGGAGAAATATCAATAACCTCAGATATGCAGAAGACACCACCCTTATGGCAGAAAGTGAAGAGGAACTCAAAAGCCTCTTGATGAAAGTGAAAGTGGAGAGGGAAAAAGTTGGCTTAAAGCTCAACAATCAGAAAATGAAGATCATGGCATCCGATCCCACCACTTCATGGGAAATAGATGGGGAAACAGTGTCAGACTTTATTTTGGGGGGCTCCAAAATCACTACAGATGGTGACTGCAGCCATGAAATTAAAAGACGCTTACTCCTTGGAAGGAAAGTTATGACCAACCTAGATAGCATATTCAAAAGCAGAGACATTACTTTGCCAACAAAGGTCCGGCTAGTCAAGGCTATGGTTTTTCCAGTGGTCATGTATGGATGTGAGAGTTGGACTGTAAAGAAGGCTGAGCACTGAAGAATTGATGCTTTTGAACTGGTCAGAATGGCCATCAACAAAATATCTACAAACAATAAATGCTGGAGAGGGTGTGAAAGAAAGGCAATGCTCTTGTACTACTGGTGGAAATGTAAACTGATATAGCCACTATGGAAAACAGTATGGAATTACTTAAAAAATTAGGAATAAAGCTACTATATGACCTAGCAATACCACTATTGGGCATACACCCTGAAAAAAACATAATTGAAAAAGACACATGTACTCCAATGTTCATTGCAGCACTATTTACAGTAGCTAGGACATGGAAGCACCCTAGAAGTCCATTGACAGATGAATGGATAAAGAAGTTGTGGTACATATATACAGTGGAATATTACTCAGGCATAAAAGGAACACATTTGAGTCAATTCTAATTAGCTGAATGAACCTATGCCTGTTACACAGAGTGAAGTCAGAAAGAGAAAAACAAATGTCATATATTAACACATATGTACGGGATCTAGAAAATGGTACTGATGAGCCTACTTGCAGGGCAGGAACAGAGACACAGACATAGGTAGCAGACTTATGGACACAGCAGAGGAAGGAAAGGGTGGAATGAGTTGAGAGAATACCATATGTAAAACAGATAGCTGATGGGAAGTTACGGTATAACACAGGGAGTTCATTGTGGTATTCTGTGACAACCTAGAGTGGTGGGATTGAGTGGAGGGTGAGGAGAGGGCTCAAGAGAAAGGGGACATGTATACTTATGACATACAACAGCATGTATGGCAGAACCCAACACAATATTGTAAAGCAATTATCCTCCATTTAAAAATAAATCTTAAAAAGTTATATAATGAAGAAAATGGCTAAGACTAAAGAAATTTACAAATAACCTATTTTCTTGGAAATTACTACACTTAAAGCTAAGTGAACATTATTCTCAATATATGCCCATATGATTCTAGAGAAAGGAAGAGGATAAACAAAGACATAATTTTTCAAAAAATGACATCATTCTTTACACAGTATTTTATATACATCAAATGTAATGTTCTTGAATGTAACAGAAGAAAATAACCAAATTAAAAATGAAATAATAGTGAAATACTCAAAAATACCTCTGTATCACTACAAACATGGGTTTTCAAAAACATTTTTGTAAGGTGAAGAAAAGTGATTATGAAAAACATGAAGGAAAAAGTCTGTGAAAATTTCAACCATGTGCTTTCAGACAGTCAAATTACATCTTGCCATGAAAAATGAGGAAATTGGCACACATAATCTACCTCTTACTTCTCTTTCATTCCTTTATTATTTGGTACCCCTTCAATATTTCTTATTGTCAAGGTTTGTTATAATCATTTCCTTCTCTGTAACAATAATATCCATGATTGTTTAGACTTAAATTAATTTGCAACCATATTTTTTCTCTGTCCATGTAATTCTATTTTTTCCCCTATAGTTTTACATAAATATAATTCACATACCATACAATCCACCTATTTAAAGCATACAATTCAAGGGTGTTAAATATTTTCACAGATTTGTGGAACCACCACCACAATTCAATTTTAGAACACTTTTAGCATTCCCCCAGAAAACTTGTACCTCTTATCAAATCATGCCCCTCTCCTCCCCTAGCCCTAGGCAACTACTAATACCTTTTCAACAAATTAGTAGGGCAGTGGGGAAGTGAGAAGGGAGAGGAGGTAGTCAATAAGGAGCATATTATCAAGAGAATTCCATCATACACATCTGGGACTTCATTCCACTACAAAAAGTCTACAATTTGCTTTAAAATACATTCTCAGAAACAATCTGCCAATGGGCTAAGAAGCTGGGGTATTTAGACACCACTTTTTTTCAGTTATCAGTTGAGACTACTCCCGAGCACTTAATTATCTGGTATTTTTCCTAGAAATTCACAAGAGTAGATTTACGATTGCATTGACTACTCAGTCATATCAAGGTAATTTGCAAGTAGATTTAGACTGTCCTAAGTTAAGCAAGGAGATCAACTGGTCCATCCTAAAGGAGATCAGTCCTGGGTGTTCATTGGAAGGAATGATGCTGAAGCTGAAACTCCAGTACTTTGGCCACCTCATGCGAAGATTTGACTCATTGGAAAAGACTCTGACGCTGGGAGGGGTTGGGGGCAGGAGGAGAAGGGGACAACAGAGGATGAAATGGCTGGATGGCATCACTGACTCGATGGACATCAGTTTGAGTCATCTCCGGGAGTTGGTGATGGACAGGGAGGCCTGGCGTGCTGCAATTCATGGGGTCGCAAAGAGTCGGACATGACTGAGTGACTTAAATGAACTGAACTGAACTGAAGTTAAGGAAGTCTTTCTGAAAGTCAAAATATATTTTCTTCTATGTCAACAATGTTCAATAGATATATAATACAAGCCACAAATATGGGCTACATATACAATTTAAATTTCCTAGGTAGCCACACTAAAGAAAGAAAAAAGGTGAAAAGTAACATATATTATTAAAATTAATAACTCAATATATTTAAAATATAATTTTGACATGTAATTTTCAATGTAAAATTGTTAATTGGATACTTGATTTTTTTCCAGCTCTTTAATATCAAGTGTGGAAGGGTAAACCTATACATCATCTCAATTCGGACTAGTCATCCTTTATAACTATGTGTGGCTGCTGCTGCTAAGTCACTTCATTTGTGTCCAACTGTCTGTGACCCCATAGACAGCAGCCCACCAGATTCCTCTGTCCCTGGGATTCTCCAGGCAAGAATACTGGAGTGGGTTGCCATTTCCTTCTCCAATGCATGCATGTATGCTGTGTGGCTAGTGGTTATTTTATTGGACCACACAACTCTTTGTAATAGATACTTGAATTTTTAATCCTTGAAGTTACAGTAAAGATTATCCTTAACCTAATTATCACATTTTTAAGTGAAATAAAAATGCAGCAATTAATCCAAGAAAATTAGTGAGAAAACTAAAATCTGAAAGTCTGGGGTGATTATTACACAATTCTCTTCAACCCTGCAGTAGTAACATATTTGCTTCTCTTTCATGGTAAATGATGCTAACTCTCAACCAAATACCCATTCTCTTCTTGTTTTTAATACCTAAATTATATTCTTGGAAGAGGCAGTAATATGCTTAGCCATAAGCCTACATTTCTCAGCTTCTTTCATGTGGATGACTATTAATGGGCACAGATCTGGCCAGTAAGGTAAAAGCAGAGATATGAAGGCAATTTTAAGGCAAGTTTCACTTTTCTGAAATAATGCTGCATCTCTTGTTCTTTATTGGTTTCTTTTCCTACTTGCCTGGAATGCAGATATGAGACTAGAGGTAAGGCATGACACTGAGATGACCATGGGAATGAAAGCCACATTCTACAGATGATGGATAAGAAAGATTAAGATAAGGAGAGAATCAGGAACATAGAATTGGTGAGCCAGCCATAAACTGTATTCTATCAAACCTTTTATCACCTAAGTATTGATAATAAGTCCTTGTATAGTAAAGCCATTGCACTTACATGCAGCAGAATGTCATTTGTAACCAATATTTTCACTTCAAATATCAAATTATTTCCAGAGTGACAGACTTTTAAAAAATACTCTTTAAATAGGCTATTTTTAGAGCAGTTTTAGATTCACAGCAAAATTGAACAGAGGTACATAGAATTCCCTACAAGGTAGCCTCTTGTAACTCAACTGCCTCATGTATAAAGCCAGAGATTAAGGTAGTGGAATCCTGAATTCCTTCGCAGCTTTAGCATTCTGTGAAACTTTGAAAGCATTTTTTTTCCAGGAGACAGGATTCACAGTCTAATTTCCCTCCATGTTTGGCCTTTGGGGCTGTGTGAGTTTAAATAGTTAGATTAAATTTTTGGCAGTGGTAACTCTTAACCATCCACCATTTTGCAACTCTGACAGTATTCCTTCTGCTACAAAACCTATCCTTTTAGAAGACTCAACTTATTCAGTATTGCATACAGCACTTTCATAAAATTGCAAGTGAAAAGGATAAGGAAGTCAGATTTAGTACTTATATTCCTGTTCAGTTTCGAGGAAATAATTTTTAGTTAGTATAGAAAACAAGGAGTATTCCTACAATTTAACATATTCTGCAAGTGTGCATTTAAAAATATTAATCTTGTTTCTTTAGTTCTATTTACAATTAGACATTATTGAAAATTCTACCTCTTTTCATTTGCTCTTAAAAATTCCCCGAAAGCCTTTTTTCCAATTCTGAAAACTCTTGGCTAAATTCTGGTGCTATTTTCATCTTAGAGTAACTGGCAATCTCACATTTTGTAAAGTTCAAGAAGAGCAGAAACTCAGCTCCCAAATATGCCACTCTGTCAGCCCATTAGAATGAACAGAAAGTAGACAATGGAAGGCAAATTTCTGGAAGCCCAACAAGGACATGCTGAAGGCTAGAGGGGACCCAGTTCTAATCATTCATGCAGGTCATCTGTTAGACTTCTCATTAAACCTTCTACTATACATAAAATAGTGTTTAAATACTACTTATTTTAATACTATTTTACTAAAAAGCATGCATTCTTCCTCAGAATATGCCTACAAACCATGGTTTCAAGGAGGCAGCGTTGCCTTACAGCTAAGAATGCCTAATGGCTAAGAATGTCTAATAGTTAAGAATGCAGAGATAGTAGAAAATCAGACCAGTCACGCTGAAAAAGCCTCTCTTTACCAAGCCTTATTTTTCTATTTTCCATGGTAAAATGGGGACAATTAGAATTTTTATCTCATATAGAATGATTTTGATGACTACATAATACATGTAAAACATTTAGTTATTCTTGGTCATGGTCAATATTTGATAATTGGTAACTGTATGGTAGAACTAATATCTTTACCATTGGTTGAAGTAGTAATGATATTTTATAGCATCAATATTTCTCAAAATAGTTTTCCTCGGTAGTACCATTAAATATTTTATTTCTGTTACTACATAAACTAGGTGGATTTCTCAAGTCATTTCAATAAACATAATTTTGATGTTTTTATTGGTTTCCTGAAATAATATGGGCAGGATCCTGGGGACTATCAATAAGGTTGTATTCATCATTATAAGTTCAATGTCTAATGCAGAGCTTAATGCATAAATGTTCATTGAACAAATCACTTTTGGGTGACAGGCAACAGAAATACATTCTGGTGGCAATCACCTGCAATTTTATTCTGGTTCATAAAAAACTATTTGTTGATTCTAATGTAACAAGATATTAAATGGGACTCTCTCATTGTTCTCTTATAACGGAGTCAAACTTTCTAAATGGAGAATAATGGATGCCAAAATTACCTCCTCATTCTAAAGAGCAACTAATGATCTTAAAAACATCCTTGCAGTTCTTATAAAAGCAGGAAATAGGGCACTGTGACCATCATTGCCTATCTCCTCCAAGCCTCTTCTCAGAGACACAGAGAATTTGACAGAATGTTGAAGTCTTGAGTCAAAGAACTAGGGCATGAGTAGTTCCAAGGGGAGGAGGGCTCACCTCTCCAAAATTAGCCAATGAAGAGGTCTGAAAGAGAATTATTTGCAGAGATTGATATTTGCAAAAAGGTAAAACAGGCCTCTCATTTCCTGATGTGTGTGTTAGTCACTCAGTTCCCAGCTCTGTGATACCATGGACTGCAGCCCACGAGGCTTCTCTGTCCATGGGATTTTCCAGTCAAAGACACTGGAATGGTTTGCCATTTCCTTCTCCAGGGATCTTCGCCACCCAGGGATGAAAACGGGTCTTCTGCACTGCAGGCAGACTCTTTACCGACTCAGCTACCATGGAAGCCCCCATTTCCGGTTAGGTATCTGCTTAAATGGAAGACTTTCTGTGGTTTCTTCTGGTTTTTGAGAGGGAAAGAAAATAGAAATTGGAGATAAGACTGCAGAGTGAAGTGAGAGAGAAGGGGAAGAGCAAGACTCTACTCTCACCTCTGATAAGACATGGGAGTTTCCCCTACCAAGTGGCCCAGCTTGAGCCACTTTGCTGATGCCCGCCTCAGGAGGATCTAACAGTATAAACTGAGTGTAGCAAGTTTCTCAGTGACCTGAAACTGAAGAGGGTGTCTGGGGAAGTCAGGTGGAAAACATATTCACAACAGGGTCCTGTGAAGTGAGCAACCATTCTGAAGAACTCACACGGCTGCCCAGGGAAGCAAATGTTGGGATGCTGCCCCAGAAAGGGCACCAGGCAGTAAAAGATTTTGGGTCTTTGCTTGACTCTTTCCTGTCTAATCCCTAAGTGGGGGACAGGCAGAAAGAAGGAAGAGGCAGAGTATCCAAAGGGTGTGGAGGAGATAAGCCTTGGCTTGGATACCAGACGGAAATTTTAAGACTAGGTGGACACTTTTTCATATTTGAGTATTACAATTATCAAGGTGCGATGGTTGTTATGTTAAGGGTGACATGCTCTAGCTGTCATCAGGGGATATGTTATCAAGCATGAAAACAGTGATGGAAGAAAAAAAAATCTCTTTCCTATGCACCCTATGTAGTCAAGTTCATTGTACCAATTTCATTCACAGCTCTAGGCAGCAAGGAGTGAGGTGAGGGAAGCATGAAGGAGCGAGGCAGAAAGGGAGGTCAGTCAAGATGAACTATTAAATGCATCCCCTGCATGACAAAAGTGAGTTACCAAAAGTGAGGATTCTGAAGCCGAACCGACAGTGCCAACCTCTCTCTCCACTACACGTGCACTGCACTATTTCCTGTAATAAGGGCTTCCGCTTATACTGCTCTTTAAAATTAACAAAGCACTTGGGTGAACCAGTGCCTTGCCAAGAATGTTTAGTCTGAACAAAATTCTGTTTAACGAGGTGTCAAAACAACCATTAAAGATGTTTCTAAGAGCATTATCTTAGCACTGCAGGGAGTCAGTGTGATATAGAGAAAATACAGGATTTTGAAGCCTCCCTTTCTGGTCACAGCTCAGTGAGGAGCATTGGATAAGGAGCAGGGCTTTTGGCATCAGACTGAGATCCAAATTCTGGCTCTGTTAGTTAGCAGCTGTGTGACCTAAGGCACAATTTTTAACCTCTTTAATTCTGTTTCTTCATGCATAAAGTGGGAAAATGGCACCTACTTTATAAGTTTGCTGAGAGGAATAATGAGATACTATAAAGGCCTAGGAAAGTGACTGGGACTGAACCTAATAAAGGTCCAATAAGATATGAGTTTGATCAAATCTTCATCAGTACATTTTCTGCTCTGCGGAGCTAAGAGAACATCTGTGATGATGAAACAGAACAATATATATGAGAAGAAACTCTCTAAAGTAAAAGGTATTTGAAAATACTTATTTTTTGTTCTCTTCCTGGGAGGCAGCTCTTTCTGAACTTGAAGAGCACAAGTGAAGGTGAGATGGGGAAATTATTTTTTTTAAAAAACAAATTCTAGTATATCAAAACCAGTTGGCTCTATATTTCTAGGCTATAGTTACTTTTATTAGTATTTTTATATGTATCATTTCTTCTCAATTATAAAATACATACATATTCTTTATAAAAAGAGTGGGAAATATTACAAAGTATTTCCTTTCTGTTTTTTCTAGATAAGGGTTTTTAAAGAATGGGCTTTAGATGTTTATACGGGCTTCCCTGGTGGCTCAGATGGTAAAGAATCCACCTATGACCCAGGAGACCTGGGTTCAAGCCCTGGGTCCAGAAGATCCCCTGGAGCAGGGAATGGTAACCCACTCCAGTAGTCTTGCTTGGAGAATTCCATGGAGAGAGGAGCCTTGTGGGCTACAGTCCATGGCATCTCAAATAGTCAGACACAACTGAGCAACTTTCACTTAGATGTATGTACAGTTCTGCATCCTGCTTTTTAAAAGTTTACTCTATATAACAGGACTTTTTGATTAGGACCATTTGAAAACTGGTTGACTCTCTGAGTCAGTAAACAATAAAATGAGAAACTGTCATTCATTAGCAAGATAAACAGAATGTAAAGATAGTCAATTAAAGGTGTTTATTATGTGGAATTACACATACTCCCCCCAAAAATGTAAAATGTAAGTGTGCAATTTATAGAAATATAAGAAAGCAAACACCTGTGTAACTACATGACAGGATTAAGAATAAATTATCTCTAGTGCTACAGAAACCCATTTGAGCATTTTTCTTCCCCTCCACCCTTCTTCCTTACACGCCCCAAGAAATAACCTCTGTCCTTAAAAGGGAGACTTGAAATGTGTGATAATGCTTATGGCAGGTCATTTGTTACTGCCAACAGTCTTTCCTTCCCAGAGGATAGAGGACCAGGATGTGGGAGCTATCTTCAAGTCACTTTTCCGGTATACTGTTTTCATGCCTGTTAACACAATAGCCATTCTCCAGCCCATGAATCAAAGACTAATTTTAACTTTCAAATCTTATTATTTAAGATATTCATTTCATAAGGCTATAGCTGCTATACGGAGAAGGCAATGGCAACCCACTCCAATATTCTTGCCTGGAGACTCCCATGGATAGAGGAGCCTGGTAGGCTGTCATCTATGGGGTCACACAGAGTTGGACACAACTGAAGCGACTTAGGAGCAGCAGCATAGCTGCCATAGAGAGTGATTGCCCTGATGGATCTGGGCAAAGTCAGTTACAAACCTTCTGGAAATGAGTCACCACTCTAAGTGCTATTAAGGACATTCATGATTCATGGGAAGAGGTCTAAATATCAACAGGACTTTGGAAGAAGTTGATTCCAACCCTCATGGATGACTTTGAGGGGTGCAAGATTTCAGTGGATGAGAAAACTGCAGATGTGGCAGAATTAGCAAGAGAATTAGAATTAGAAGTGAAGTCTGAAGACGTGACTGAATTGCTTCAATCTCATGATAAAATTTGAGTGGATAGGAGTTGCTTCTAATGAATGAGTAAAGAAAGCGGTTTCTTGAGATGAAATCTGCTCCTTGGAAGAGTTGCTGTGAAGATTGTTGGAATGACAACAAAGGATTCAGAATATTACATAAACTTAGCTGCTAAAGCAGTGGTAGGGTTTGAGAGGATTCACTACAATTTTGAAAAAGTTCTGCTATTGTTTAGTTGCTAAGTTGTGTCCAACTCTTTTGCAACCCCATGGACTATAGCCCTTCTGTCTCCTCTGTCCGTGGGATTTCCCAGGCAAGAATATTGGAGTGGGTTGCCATTTCCTTCTCCAGGGGGGATCTTCCCAGCCTAGGGATCAAACTAGCATCTCCTGTATTGACAGGTAGATTTTTTACCACTGAGCCCCCAGGGAAGCCCCAAAGAAGTTCCACTCCAGGGAAGCCTAACAGAAGTGGGTAAAAGGCTATCAAACAGAATTGGATGTTACAGAGAAATTGTTGATGAAAAGAAGAGTCAACTGATGTGGCAAACCTCACTGTTGTCTATATCATCACAGCCACCCCAACCTTCAGCAACCACCATCCTGATCGGTCAGCACCATCAACATTGAGGCAAGACCCTCCACCAGCAAAAAGTTACAACTTGCTGAGGGCTCAGATGATAGTTAGCAGTTTTTAGCAATTAATAATTTTTAAATTAAGGTATGTACATGGTTTTTCAAGACATAATGCTATTGCACACTTAATAGACTACAGACTAGTATAAATATAGCTTGTATATGCACTGGGAAAAAAATTCAGGTGGCTCATTTTATTATTGTGAAATTCACTTTATTGTGGTAGTCTGGAAAGAAACCTGAAATATCTCTAATGTCTGTACTCTTTTCTTCTTTCCAACTTCTCCCTTTTGGAATTGAAATGTCTATCCTGTGTCTATCCCACCACTGTATTTTGGAAGCACATGACTTCTATGGTTTCACAGGTTCACAGCTGGAGAATGATTTGCCTTAGAATGAATCATACCTCGAATCGCACCCATATCTGATTTGAATCATATTTAGATGAGACTTTGAATTTCAGATTTTAGTGTTGATGTTGGAATAAATTAAGACCTTTGGGGTTGTTAGGATGTGATGAATGTATTTTGTATGTGAGAAGGGTTTGGGGATCAGAGGTGGAATGCTACAGACTAAATGTTTCTCCCTCAATTTCATATGTTAAAACCTAACCCCTACTACAATGGTATTAGGAGGTGGAGTCTTTGGGAGGTGACTGGGTTATGAGTGGGAAGCCCTCATGAATGAAATTAACATCCTTGTAAAAGAGACCCTAGAGAGCTCTCTTGCCTCTTCTGCCATGTGAAAACACAGTGGAAAGACAGCTCTCAATGAAAGAGAGACAGGTCTTCACTAGACACGAATTCTGATGGTTGTTGTTCTTGGACTTCTTAGCTAACAGAAATGTGAAAAATAAATTTCTGATGGTATAAGCTACCCAGTCTGTATTATTATCAAAGCAGCTAATAAGCTAAGACACTGTCCACATATCATTTTATCTTTCACATGTGGAAATACAAACTCTCAGAATTGATCACTGAATAAGTAAGTCTAGGATGCAATGTTGGAGGCTCTTTTATAACTATGTATTTCAATGTGCAGACACGGTTCCAAAATCCTGATTTTACAAAGCCTTATTTGTTTGTTTGTGTCCCACCTTGCTTCAAAAGGGTTTTAAGGTAGCTGACCAGAAAACACTAAAATATAGCAAGATCAATTTAAAGTAAGTGTTTAAAAGAAAGAGAAAATAATACTAAGAAAGTCAAATGCTGGCTGAGAAGAAGCTTATACAAAAGTCCACACTAGTGGATTAGCCTCAGTAGAGCTCTTGGGGATGTTCCATGGAGTAAACTATGTTTCCTGCTCACCGTCTTTCTCTTTCCAACTTGTAGTATCTACATGTGCATGAAATGGCTTATTTATTATCTTTGCCTTATGGATACTGTACAGAATTTATGGAAGGTTAATGACAGAATTTAACATACACAAACACACAGACACATGTTTGTGTATGTACACATTTACAAAACAACAAACAATATACAGACAGAAAAAACAATCAGAAATCATATAAAGTAGGGAAAAACAGAGAAATCTGTGAGATATTTGCTATACAGTTTTGACTGTAACTGATTATTACATTCAGATTTTCATTGACGGGCCAATAAAGTGAAAAGGGAAACATAATAGAGACTTTTCTCTGATAAAAAGAATCTTCAATCTCTTTAGGAAAGGAATTTTCCCCTGCTATTACATTCTAAGAGGAATTTATCAGATAGAACTACCCATGAACAGAACTGAGTCACAATTCTCCAGCCTTTATCAGAAATAGGCTTTGATCTCACTGGTTTATAGTTGTCCTTATTTCCCTACATGTGTTTCTCCTTATTTAGATTAAGGGCTCTATGAGAATCAGAATATGTCTGTTCATCTTCCTAATGTAGCATTTTTTCTGGATGTTGTAGGTGCTAGTAGAAGTTCATCAAATGAATTAATTAATAATAAATAATTAAGTGAACAAACAATACTTTGAGTGCCCAACTAAATGTATCTCTCAGCTCTTACCCAAAGTACTAGCTTTGGGGTAGTTATTTAAAAGTTCCTTTATTTAACAGGTATATATTGAGAACCTACTATATGCTAGGCACTATTTTTAGTGCTGAGATATGGACAGAAAATAAAAGTTTAAAAAAAAAATTCCTTCACTCACATTGTTTATATTCTAAGGTGAGCTGGGGAATCAATAATGAATAAAATATTTAATATGTTGATGACAAGAAGTGCTTCGGGGAAAGTCAACTGACAATGAAGAAAAGAGGAACGTAAGGAGTTCTGATCAGTGTGTGTGTGAGTGCATGTCCATGTGTGTGTGTATATAAGAGCAAGAGCAAGAGTGCACATTCACATGAGAGAGATAATAGAACAGGATAGAATATATATTCCAGCAGAAAAGATATTACTCATATATTCTGGTTTCTTATGGAGACTGATCTAAGTAGGAATAAAAAACACAGTGGGTTTTCTCTAATGGCTTCAAGGCAGGTAACAGTGTTGATGGATGGAGATTTACTTCCATCCAGAAACACAAAGGAGTATGGGTATTTGCCTCACTTTGCTGCAAAAGAGATTTGAAATATATCCAAACAAGCTGGCTGAGTGCACATATTCTGGGGAGTGGGCTAGAGAAAGTGGCTGGGGAGACGGCTAGGAGGAGGAAGAAATTCTTGGGCACAAGGACTCCTTGTAACACTGCAACAGTAATGTTTTTCAGAAAAGAACTTGAGAATTAATTTCCAATTGGAAATCTAAGTGTAATTTAGGTAGGCAAAAAGTAATTTCCTGGGCTGGTTTTGAGTGAGGGCAGGGCATTGGTATTAACACCTCATCTCTTGCAAAAATTGCCAGGGGATCTTTAATAATCACAAGCAAGCATGGCCTCAGATTTACAGCTCTAGCATAGGCTGGTATCTTCAGAGGGCAGCTCCACTTAGCACTCTGAACAAACTCCAGGTGGTGAATGACACATAAATGTTGCTTATTGATTTCCATGTGCTCCATATTCCCATAAGCCCCAGTGTTTTTCCTAAAGAACTCCTGTGCCTAAGGACCACCAAGACTTTGCTTTATCATTTGGTGTACAAGATCAGATCAAGTGACATTACAGGAACTTTGCAGCCAAGAAACCTAAAAAAAAGTGGGGGGGTTAATAGATTCTTGCCATGGTAATTGTTATTTTTAAGCAGATAAACACATAAAAAAATGAGTACTACAAAAATAATACAGATAGTGAACACTGAATGAAGTTTTCATCAATTCCCAAGCCATGTACAATCCAGCAAGTCACTTCACCTCTTGGAACCTCAGCTTCCTTGTCATTATGAGCTTGGAATGAAACTTAAACTACTTGTCCTCCTATGTCCCCTCTCTCCTATGATCTTAGCCACACCAACTTTCTTTCCTTTCTGCAAATGAGTCAGACTTGTCTAGAATCAGAGCTGTGGTACTTGCTTGTCTTTCTACATGAAACCTTCCTCCTGCAGAGCTTTACATGGCTAACTTCTTATCATTTAAATACCATCCTCTTAGAGGCTCTATCTCATCACCCAACCCAATGTGGCTCCTTTGCTGGACTAATTTTTGTTCTTACAGCATCCCATTTTATTAACTTTATTTTCCAAAATTATCTTTTTATGTAATTGTTTGTTTAACGTCCATCCAAAACCCTTCCTTTATAGCATCAGAGTTTCCACAAGGAAAAGAGTCCTGAATATCACTCTCACCAGTTCATTCCCCATATTTAGGACAAAACTAATGGAGGGCAGGCTTTTAACAAATATGGTAAGCAGAGGAGTGTGGACCCAATGACTGCCTTGGGCCATGCCAGCTCTGGTAGTCTGGGCGCCCATACCATCTCAAGGAAGGAAAGCTCTCAGCTCCAGGCAGCACCATAAGCTAAAGAAGTTGTTTTTACTGTCTTTCTTCACCTGTCCCCACTCCCACCTATTCTAGATTAAACCTCTCCCAGGGGCACCATTCTCAGTTACAATTACATAACGAAGAAGATTGTGGGGTAAGGGTCGCATGAGATGAAATTAATGGAAACACTTAAAATAGCACTCAGTGATTTCCCCATTTCTCCCTACCTAGCAATGGTGACATTTGATGTAATTACTAAGTAAAAATGTGGAGTAGTTGAATATGTCTGAAGAAAATAAGAGTGAAAAATTAAACTTTGAGAAACTTTAAAAATATTGAATAGCTGATTTTCAAATGCCAAACATTTCTCATGATAGGATGGGAACCACAGGGACTGAGAGGGGATGAATGTGGTTGATACTGCACTTAAGACATAAGGGCTGTAGAGTATTAACTGACTAGAGGTGTGAGTGGGGTAAGATCCATGAATCCATGAAACCCAAGGCAAGAATGTGATTGATCATGGTGGTGGGAAGGGTGACAGAGAGAGAATGACCGATTCTTGCCAGATGAAGTAATCTGAAAAAGTTCCAAAGAGCCATATTTGTCAACAACTGTGTTTCATGTGATTCACATGGAATCAGTTGAAAAACAAAAGTTGAATCCCTCTAGTCAAGACAAATGATTTTATCAAGATCTTCTTTACTGACTTTTCACTTGACTTCCACTGCTAAACAAGCAAGATGCAAAGATCTTACAGTTGGGAACCTCTGAAAGTCAGAAATGTCAAAGCAGTAAGGCAAGACCAAAACTGGTCTAATACAACATTTTTTTTTTTTTTGCATTTTCATTAATGAGATATTAATGAGCTTTCTGAGGCAATACTGTCTTTTTAAGAAGTTGGCTTTGAACATCTAGACTTATCTCTATTTTGTCTAATTTAATGTCTAAAATTTCCTCTTTCCTTCTAAAAAGGTTCTAATATCAGGTGGGTTCTAACAGATTTCATGTGAAGTCACAAAAGATAAGAGAATAGGATAGAGGAAAATTACATCTTTGACTGCGCCTAGACAACTTCTTCCGGAGAAGGCAATGGCACCCCACTCCAGTACTCTTGCCTGGAAAATCCCATGGATGGAGGAGCCTGGTAGGCTGCAGTCCATGGGGTCGCTAAGAGTCGGACATGACTGAGCGACTTCACTTTCACTTTTCCCTTTCATGCATTGGAGAAGGAAATGGCAACCCACTCCAGTGTTCTTGCCTGGAGAATCCCAGGGATAGGTGAGCCTGGTGGGCTACCATCTATGGGGTCACACAGAATCGGACATGACTGAAGTGACTTAGCATAGCATAGCATAGCATAGCATAGCATAGCATAGCACAGCATAGACAACTTCTTCATAGAACTTTCACATAGCAGCTTTATTAGTCAGAGACCATCTAAGAAAACAAAGCTGATCATACCAAGTAATTCACTAGTGATCACTTACCTTGGGTTATTGGTTACTAGAGGTAAGAACTGATAGGTCAGCTAAAAGAATATGAGGCAACATAGAAATTAGCAACTGCGGGAAGTTGCCACTGCCTTGATAACTGGAGAGGATTGGACCTGGAGCCCAGGAGCCTGAGCCACTCTGGACATGGAATGATGGGAAACCTGTGGGGTAGGCCAGACAGACAAAGGTGTGTGGTGCCACAACCATTGTCAAATATGCCTGAAGCAGAGAGAAAAAGGAATAAATCTTTCTGATTTCTAGCCAGTACTTTCCATTGCCCTAAAGGAGCCAGAAACTAGTTGATAACAGGGAGTAGGAAACAGAGTTTGCAGGGGATAAATCCCTATGATACAGGAGAAGAATAGGAAAGGGATCTGAGAGCTACCAGGTCCCACACGGCACAGAAGAGGGCAGAAACCCTGGCTCCTGTTCACCAAAGCACAGTCTGCCCACAGCTGACTGCTCCATCACACCTCAGGGGCTCCCTGTTTTGTTTACTTGTTTTCATTTATAAGATGTTCTTTATGGGTACCCTGTCAGCACGATATTGCCATCTCACTTTAAAAAGTTCCCTTCTCACACAAGTGAAACCATTCAAGGCCATTCTACCTAGATAGGGGGTTTCTTTCCATGCCAATTTAAAATTATTTTCATAAATACATATGCGTTTAAAAACAGGGAAGAAAAGAAAACGAACGAATTTGAGAAGAGAGTGAAGTGCTAACACAAACCAGAAATCCATTACAGTGTACTTTGCAAATACTGTAGGTAATTAAAGACTTTTAAGGGCAACTACAGTATTATTTACTTGACAGTGGAACTCTTACAGGCTATTATGTAAATACACATTGCACACATTTTAAAAGTGCATGCTATTTACTATTCATAAATGTTGTTAATATGTATTTCATTTAACCCTAAGGAGCCATTTCAGTCTCTTGTGTGAATTTACATTTATGAATGTTTTTATAAAAATTTGTATTATTTACCCAATAGGCAGCTTGGCTATAAGAAATGCTAGAGCTGATTGCCAATTTAACTTCACATGAGTTTCCAGGCAATTGTTCCTTAGGTTGGCCAGCATGGTTGGGCATCCCTAAATAGCCCTTCCTTTCAAAATCCTGCAGTTCTGAGCTGTTCAAATGAAGGAATTTTCTAGTCTTTTTTTGTTGGTTCTGGGGATTTTAGTACCACATAAAAAGAGGTCAGGATATATCTCATCTTAGAAAATAAAATAAAGAGTTCAGCACTGCAGTTGGTAGTCTATAAAGTATATGTGTGGAATCACCTCGTTTGCTCTGTGTACTGAAGTCAACATCTTCAAAATAAAGATGAACAGGCTCTAAAGCAAGATACTGAAAAAGCGGATTTCCTTTTCTGTTTCCTCCCTCCCTTCCTATCAGAATGGAATCCTTCCTGCCCCAGTAATTTTCACTAAGATACCAATATGATCCACCACCACCCCCAACACACACACATATACCATATGTGGAATTTACAAAGGGAATAAATATTCTCTGCCAATACATACACCATATGCAGAATTTACAAATGTAATCTGTTCCATGACTCCTGTACCCCTCAGCCAGATCAAAGATGTAAACAAGGATCAGAAAAAAAAATTAAAGAGAACAGACTGGTGAGATGATTTCTTTGGAGAGAGACTCTCTAAGCTGGAAGTCCCTGCTGCTTCCTTTGGTTGAGGAGTGAGTGAATGAGAGTGCCTAACCCAAAGCTTGAAGGGACACACTGAAAACTTTGAAATGTTTTCACATGGGAGAAACAGAAATTTGATGCTGTTCTTATGACCAATAAAGCTAATGTAGATTGAGAACCCAGGTTTAACTCCCACCCAGGAAACTAAGAGGGCAAGGGAAAGCCTGCTCAACTATTTTAATGGTATATCTAGGATGTTTCTGTGTTGAGATTGCTCTGCAGTTCTGGAAATTGATAGGACAAAGATGGTCCTATTGACCAGATGGGAGATATGATACAGAGAGAGAGCAGGTGTCAGGTTGTCTTGGGTTTCATTCAAGAGGTTGAAGGTCTGAAACGGGATGCCTGGGGCCAAGGGGGAAATTGCAAGCAAGTACTCAGACAATAAGTGCATCTTGCAAAGGTCAAGAATAATAGACATCTCTGGTGACAATAGCCACTGAGGAAACCATGACTGTGTCCCACTCAAGAGTCAACTTCAGCCATCTGCCAGGTCCAGGGAGCCAGAAGCCACCTAGCTGAGTCAACACCCATTCCCTTATCTCTCTTCTTTCCTCCTTTTTTGATCCTGGCAGAAAGTGAATAGTAGCCAGAGACATGGAGATTACATGGGAGGGCAAAAGGTATTGAACAGAAGTTCACATTCTTGTGGTAGATTGCAAAATTAGCCACGATACACCCCCTTGAAATGTAATATTACAAATTGTTTCCTCAAAAGGTGGAGTCTATTTATCCACACTTTCCAGATTGATTCACTTTGGCCAAACCTGAAAGATGCTGAAATCACTTACACGTTGGGGCTTGCCCTCTCTTGCAGGTCTTGGCAATCCTGTGACCACCACCCTGTGAATGAGCCTCGGCCAGCATATTGGAGGATGAGATATATGTTTTGGGGTGTTCTAGCCAGCAAACAGATATGAATGTGAGGTTACTAACCACCAGCTGACTGGTGACTCAAGAAGGAAGTATGAATGATTTCAGCTCAGACCAATAAAAGAACCACATCACTGAACCTCATCCAAATTTCTGATCTATAGATTTGTGAGCAAATTAATTGTTTCAAGTCACTAGGTTTATTATGCAGCAGGAAGTCACTGACAGACTCTCTCCCTCAGGCAAATTTTTCTTTTAGTCTGAAGCAGGCCTAGATGGGGAAGAGAAGAAGTTCAAAATGTCTGTGGGTGTGAACATGCAAACTGAGTCTGAATTGAGACTTATTTATGACTTAATGTGACTAATTAGGAGCATCTAATATCTAAGAATCATTAACCTGCATTTCATGTATGGACAAGGAAATCTCACTCCCAGTGAATAAAGTTTAAAGAGATGGTAAAATTTTACATTGCCTTTTGATCAAAAGTCATGTATTTTAATCTTGTTTAGCATGTTGGTTACGTATTAATAAGCGTGCCCAGTATAACACATTTAGCATGGTCTCAGAACTAAACACACAACAATTCAGAACTTCCTTAAACTCAATAACTTTGTTATTTGCTTACTGATATGGACTTGAACATGGATTTTTCAAAGGTATCAGAAAATTAAAATGAATTATAGAATGCTAGACATTAAGGCATTATAGGTTATTTTCTGAGTATTTGGTAACAAGAGAGATGTCTTTATCAATAGCTTTTAGAACACTATTGAATTAAGTCTTATGAAATAGCCATTTTTAGAAATTAACAATGTAGTGACATTAGACGCTTTATATACTTCAGTCTAATGTAAAACTGTTAATGTATAGGTTGGCAAACATGAGAAAGAATAGAAAAGAAAAATAAATAAATTAGAAAAAAAAGAAAGTTAATACACAAAAAAAAAGAAAAGAAAAAATAGATGAAATTTGGTAGACATTGATTTGTTGATTGATAATCTAACACTCTCCCAATATTTTTCCAACTCTGCCTTCTGACACTTCCTGGAGTTTGGAAAATAAATTTACTTTTCCAGCCATAGTCAAATATAGCCAATTGACATTTTAATGACATATACAACATAACCTAGGGCTTCTGGAAAGACATTTGTTCTCTTAATAAAAGGGGTGGATTAGACTGGTACCATCGTGTGCCTTCTCTCTCTCCTTTCTGTCTTGAGTTTGATGTTGTAGCTGTCAGCTGCCTAAAAGGTTAAACATGTTGATCAGGAGGATAGAAAGAAGCTGGGACCAGGATCACATCATAGTGCCATTATATCCACTCTAGGTTTTCTACCTCCAGATTTTGTATAAGTGAGAAAAACAAGCTTGAGTTTACTTAAGCCATGTCTGTTGGGTTTTCTGTAACATACAGCTGAAGACAAAACAGAAAATAACCAAACAGTAATAAACACAAATGTAAAAAAAAGCAACTAATACAGTAGTAAATATGATGTGTACGTAGACACACACAGGAGATTATTAGGGTTTGGGTAATAAGATTTTCAGTTAAAAAACCATATCAATGAGAGTCAGGAAAAGTACTTTTTGTAGCAACCATTATTAGCTTATATTAACTATGTCACATTTCTCTACATTAGAGAATACAGAAACAAAAATGACTGCTTTGTTTGAAGCTTTCTTTCAGAATTCCTATAGTCAGTAGGCTATATAATCACAGATTTCTTTTAATTCATTATAAAATAATAAACAGAAATATATGAAACTATAGAATTGTCAATCTTTATGAGTCTATAAGACATGGATTTTAAATTTCAAATTATTTTTAAGATTTTCTTTATTGGCTAATTTTATATCTTAAAAGTTGAGCAAACTCCGGGAAGTAGTGAAGGACAGGGAAGCCTGACATGCCGGGGTCCATGAGGTCACAGAGTCAGACGTGACTGAGCAAGTGGACAACAAGAAATACATCAGTGAGTTTCAATACATTTCCAAAATCTATTAAAAAGCAATTAATTTTTCTGTTAAAAAAAGACGTTTAAAGCCAAGCATTCTAAGTTTATTAAATGCCAGTAACAGTGACATCATCTTTGATAAGACAGGTAGTAGAATTGTATTGGTTATTTACTCATTTGTGTCAAAAATAATAAATTTTATCAAAGTTTTTTTTTTTTTTTTTAACAATACACTCAGTTTTGAAAGCTGTCTGGAATGTCAAACATAATGCATTTTGCATTAGTTTTACATAAATTTTCATTGAATTCAAACTTTTAAATAAATCTTCCAATATCTAATGCATCGTATTATCAAAGTACCAAAAAACCATTATATGATTATAAGAAGAACCTCAGAACTCACTGTCTTCAAATTTAATGGACTCCCAGTGCTTTTTTCTCCCCCTGCAAAGACTGTTTTTAAGACATTTCACAGTATTTTATACATTATAAATGGATTCCATTCTTGGCTTAGTAATTCACCTAATGGACAATGGATACAAAAAAGCTGTAACTCCAGGGACATTAAATTGGTTCTAAACTCTGAAAATTACAGCTTTTACAAAAAGAAGAAAATACTAAAAACATGTCTAATGCAACACTGCATCTAATTTTCCACTACCTCCAGATTGTCTAAAAGCTCCTAAACTTCTTAATGACACAATATGTTAAAATTGCGTTCCTGTATATTTAGATCTCAGAAAGATCTCATCCATTTTATAACCCCCAAGGAGGGCTTACCAGCAAGAAGGGAGTATGTGTGTTGGGGGACAGAGGGAGGAACAAGTGTGAGGTGCTACATCGATCCTAGAGATTGAATTCTCCTTCTGGGTTAGGAAACTAGCAACCATGTAAGGTATCCTTTCATGCAACAAGGCAATTTACGCAGCCAATTCCCATTTTACACATTGATCAATGGTATTTCAGTAAAGGAATAGTAAGGGAATAAAAA
Source organism: Bos javanicus (assembly GCF_032452875.1). Lineage (NCBI taxonomy): Eukaryota > Metazoa > Chordata > Mammalia > Artiodactyla > Bovidae > Bos > Bos javanicus. The sequence continues at coordinate 55,567,283 of NC_083875.1, read as the reverse complement.
AAAAAATGTTTTTCCAGACACATCCCATACTGACTTTAAGCTTTAAGAGCAGCCTCTAATTTGATACTACTGTTTAGATCTTCAGCCATTCAGTGGACACGAGCCAATTCTATATGAAGCTAAGCAAGAAATTCAACACTGGGGGTAGAGAAGTTCTAATCCACTGTAAAAACAAAATGCCTCACATTTTGTGAATTTGGACATGACTACAATAAAATATGACCTGCATCTGAGTGCAGAGTCTATGAATTGGCACAAATTTTAAAAATGAATAGCATGGGGTTGGCTTGTTATGGTCTCCTATACACTATTCTAATTTCAAAGAGGGCACCTCCCCACTCCCCTTCTCCCTTTTGAAGAAACAAGTGATGCAGAATATGATCATAATCTAAATAATCTAAATCCCTCCATTTCATCAAAGTTTCCTTCTCCAAGTAATTACTTTCTGGTGAATTTTTTCCACATCAGCATATTTAACATAAACACAGTATGTAAAAGATAACCATCTTAAATATTCCTCTGATATCTTGGGCATTTTACTTTATTTGTGTTTGAGAAAGTGTTATTTTGTTCTAGCTTTCACTCAGTCCTTTTTAACTGTTAATGAAGCTATGACAAGGTTTGCACATCCTTTAGAGAACCTGTGTTTTAAATTAGCACCAAACCCATCTGAGTAAATATCAGTAAAAACTTCTCTTTGTCTAACACTTTTTATTACTCTAGATCAGACCTGATACAACAAAAATTTGCCTAGACTGGGCCTTTTGGCTGCCATCCTCCTTGTAATATGTTAATAATTTTTTAGCCTTTTTTTACCATGCTGAAGAAAAAAAACAAAAATCAGTGTCAAGCTTTAATTCCCAGTTTCTCTCTTAATTTTTATATATTCTTTCCTTAGAAGTTGCACATCACCCTGCAGTAAAGAGAGCACTAATTTTAATGAGGAATTATATATTTTTGTGAGAGGCTTTGTTACTCTATTCTTCCTCTGATTAGGTCTGAGAGATCTTCACAAATGAATTCCTCTTTCTTAAAACTGGATCTCTTTCCTCATTAGTCACACACACCATACCTTCATATTATGTCAGGTAACTGTGGCAAGCATTTCCCATCATTTTTATAAAAAAAGTATTTGTGTGAAAATAGGTCTTAGTTCCTCTGCATTCTCTCCATGCCCTTTGTCCTCATCCTTCGTCACCTATCATCCATTGTTCTCCTGAATTTAAACATTTAAAATAATTTGACTGTCTCTCACCACCATCCAACAATGCCACAAAAATCCTGTGAATCCTAATCTCTAAATATCTCTAGAATCTGTTCCTCTTGCTCTCTCCCTATTATTTTATTTACCTAAATGATAAATAACAGGTATTGCAAAGTATAATATCATAAGGCTGTTTTATTCAATCCTACATTATTTTATTTTATTGCATCAAATCATTCCATCATTACAACAATGCTGTAAAGTAGTTACTGTTACATTTTTGTTCTACAGATGAGGAAATTAAGGCATATATTAGTTAGGTAATTGTTGGAGATTCCCAAAACAAAGGAGAAATCAGTGTTTGAACTGACTGGTTCCAGAGCCTATGCAACACAGCTTTCTTCTTGGTTGGTGGTGGTTGTTGTTCAGTCGCTCAGTCATATAAGACTCTTTGCAACCCCATGGACTGCAGCACACCAGGTTTCCCTGTCCTTCATCATCTCCCAGAGCGTGCTCAAACTCACATCCATTGAGTCAGTGGTGCTATCCAACCATTTTGTCCTCTTCCGTCCCCTTCTCCTCCTGCCTTCAGTCTTTCCTAGCTTCAGGGTCTTTTCTAAGGAGTCAGCTCTTCACATCAGGTGGCCAAAGTATTGGAGCTTCAACATCAGTCCTTTCAATGAATATTCAGAATTGATATACTTTAGGATTGACTGGTTTGATCTCCTTGCAGTCCAAGAGACTCTCAAGAGTCTCCACCAACACCACAGTCCAGAAGCATCAATTCTTTGGCGCTCAGCCCTCTTTCTGGTCCAGCTCTCACATCCATACATGACTACTGGAAAAACCATAGCTTTGACTATACGGACCTTTGTCAGCAAAGTGATGTCTCTGCTTTTTAACACATTGTCTAGGTTTGTCGTAGCTTTTCTTCTAAGGAGCAAGTGTCTTTTAATTTTGTGGCTGCAGTCTTGGTTGGACTATTGTATTAATGAGATACTCCCAAAGCACTCTTCCAAATTCCAGTTTCACTCTCACCACTTTCATCTTCTACAAAGACACTAAGCTGACTTTCTGAAACATAATTCTAAACAAGTCATCTCTCTGCTTAAAAAGTATTTAAGCAACCTTTCTGTAAACTGACCTAATCTCTCCCCTAACCCCACGTATCCCATCCTCTTCTACCCCACACAGATGCTCCAGTCAGTGAAAGCATCAGCCTTGTACATCTTTCTACCTGGAGTTGCCCTCTGCTAGCTGTTGTCTTAGAACTAACCACCTGGAGCACTCCTGATCATTGTGAGCACTCCTTGTGAATGCCTGGCCATGAACATCACCTCTTCTATGGAGACTTCTTGAAACAGCTTTTTAGAAATCATTCCTTCCACTGGGTTGTCTGAGAATTTCTTTTTAATTCTATTAGAGCACATTTGTGATCTCTTTCCCTTGTTTATGAATATGTCAGGGGACAAGATCATATCTTCATCATTTCTCTCTTCAGTGCCTGTTATATTACATGGGCACCCAATAAATATTTGTAAAATAATGCTGCCCATTCCTTCATGTTTTTCAATTCAGTCACTCAGTCACGTCCAACTCTTTGCGACCCCATGAACTGCAGCATGCCAGGCCTCCCTGTCCATCACCAACTCCTGGAGTCCACCCAAATCCAGGTCCATTGAGTCAGTGATGCCATCCAACCATCTCATCCTCTGTCGTCCCCTTTTCCTCCTGCCTTCAATCTTTCCCAGCATCAGGGTCTTTTCAAATGAGTCAGCTCTTTGCATCAGGTGGCCAAAGTATTGGAGTTTCAGCTTCAATATCAGTCCTTCCAAAGAACACCCAGGACTGATCTCCTTTAGAATGGACTGATTGGATCTCCTTGCAGTCCAAAGGACTCTCAAGAGTCTTCTCCAACACCACAGTTCAAAAGCATCAATTCTTCTGCACTCAGCTTTCTTTATAGTCCAACTCTCACATCCATACACGACCACTGGAAAAACCATAGCCTTGACTAGACGGACCTTTGTTGGCAAAGTAATGTCTTTGCTTTTTAATATGCTGTCTAGGCATTATTTTACTCTTTGAATAAATATCATCTGCTTGAAGCGGAGAAGGCAATGGCACCCCACTTCAGTACTCTTGCCTGGAAAATCCCATGGATGGAGGAGCCTGGTAGGCTGCAGTCCATGGGGTCGCTAAGAGTCGGACATGACTGAGCGACTTCACTTTCACTTTGCACTTTCTAGCATTGGAGAAGGAAATGGCAACCCACTCCAGTATTCTTGCCTGGAGAATCCCAGGGACGGGGGAGCCTGTTGGGCTACCATCTATGGGGTTGCACAGAGTAGGACACGACTGAAGTGACTTAGCACCAGCAGCAGCAGCATATGCTTGAAGACATTATCCAGGTATCTTCAATAGAAATATGAACTTCCAATCAGACACCCTGAGGGATGCTATTTGATCATTTTTCCCCCTTGGGTCTCTTTAGAGTGTTGTCACTGCATGTTGTGATAACTTTCTCAGTTACCAACCCTGCAACACACTGCAGTTTTCAGTGAGTTCTGAGGATGATTAGGGGCCCTTGAGACTCAGAGATCTGTGTGGTCAAAACTATTTTCATAGTAATACTAGGAGCTTATTTATATTTTCACTCTTATTCTCTCATGAGTATCCAGGCGAGTTTTCTAGTGACTACCAGACATAGTATTGTCAATCCATGACTAATGGAATGTGTTTATGTATGCTTGTTTAATTTTTTAATTTTATGTTTTGTTTTTGTGTTGCTTCTCTTTTTAAAATTTCAGTTTTCATTTCTAATTCAATCAATATTGATAGATATGCTTCCATATAAAGAAAATCTCTTTGGACTCTTCAATAACTTTTAAGACTACAAAGGATTCTAAGATGAAAACATTTGAGAACGGCTGCTCTAGCAGGATGCTGGCCTACAGTGAATCCTTGTGTATGATAAAGAATGGCGTATAGAAGGGATTCAAAATTCTAAAGGTTACACATACACTCTCACTGTATATTTTTAGTTTTGTAGTATATCCCAAAATAGTTTTATCATACTTGAACAAAAATACTTGTTGCCAAAAATCTACTTTCTAGAAAGTGATGTTGGTTGTGACCCTGGATATTATGCTTTTACAGGAAATTACAAACTACCTGAAGACTAGTTCTAGTGTCTGCCCATATCAAAGTTAAATTGTCTTCTGTACAAGATTGCTGCCTTGCAAAAAATAAGTATGCATGCACCTTTTCTTTATTCAGGTTCTTAAAGAATTCAGTAATAATAGTATTTCAAACAAAGAAAAAACTAATTCCTAGTCATTGATGTATATAGTATCTCTTTGTTTATGCAGTAAGGTAAACATCATAATTTCCAAGGTTTTCTTTCATTTAGTCTCAATATACAAAACTTTCTCAGTTATACTCATTTCAACCAGCTTCCCCACATTCTACAATTATGCACATTTTAAAGTGAATTTTCTTGTTTTTGTATTCTTATGGCTCTTAAATGTAGTAACTAGAATGAATATTTGAAAAAAAATGTCTATTCTAGGAAGAAACTTTATGCTTCCTTTCTAATAATTCAGATTTAAAATGTATGATTTTTCTTATGTAATTTCTTCTTTCACTAAGGCATATACACAAAAAGAAGTGCTAAGAAAGATTTCTACTTCTTTCTGCTTTCTAAAAATATCATGCATATATTCGTCTTGGCTAATCTTTCTGTATGTGGTTTCAAATAGATTATAACATTTTGACTAGAATAAAAATCCTTTATGAATTTTCACTGATATTAAGCTCATATGGGACATAAAATGCTTATAAAGGAGTGTTTGTTTCTTTTCAAAGTCATGCAGTATAAAACTTAGCCTACATAAAAAGATGATGTGACAGAATTCAACAATGACAAAGAATAATTAGAAAACTTAAATATTTTATATCTCCTGGGATTTGGAGGTGCCATCAAAAAAACTATATTGATTCTAGCAGAAAAGCAAGAAAACTATTTTCCTCCCACCACCAACATTCTCATGGAAATTTCTAACTTTTGAAGATGCAGCTAAAATAGTGTAGAGGAAAAAAAAAATCTAAAACTCTGATCATGAAACCATGTTGAGATAAGTCTTGTCAAGTCTGAACCTTCCAGGATTACACCTAATTCTCAAGCTCATTGACACGATATAATCTTTCACACATGGCTGCCCTTTAGGGCTCTGCCCAACCCCATATAGACACCCTGTTGTTTCTCACATTTTCTTGTAATTTGAAGAGATAAATGGTGCCAGCTGGCTCCTGTTTATCTCAAGGCAGGATGATATTCAGCTCTTCAAGAACTTGGTACACACCTCAGAAAACTTGCCAGAAGAAAAGAGGAGTGATGGGTGTGTGTATTCTATCAGGGAGGGGGGACTTCTAGGGAGAGAAATACCTGAATTAAGTTGTAGTAGTAACATTTTGGGGGATTTAATAGCCAGATTAGAAAGGGTGCTCAAAAATTATAAGTGAAGCATACAGAGATAGACTGGAGTTCAATACACAAATATGAAAAAACCAAATATCTAATATATTTGGGAAAATTTTTATATCAATTTTACTTGATTAAATCACTTGTTTTCTCTGTTGGACAGATCAGCTGGGGAAAGACAGTGGTAGAGGGCTATAATTATAGTAAATATTTAAATTACTTTTCTTAGAGGAAAATCTGTATTGAAATCAACAAATAGCTGATACTGCTTGGGGCCTTAATATGTGGCAGGCACTCTTTGGAGAGGTCCGTGTGGAGTAACTAGTTTAAATTTCACAAACATCTAATGCCCTGAGGAACTATCATTATCCTCATTTCACAAATGAAATGAAGAAATTGAGGCAAAGAAAGCTTTAGTTCTTTCCCAGAGAGCAGAGGAAACTAGCAGTAGTGCCGGGATTTGAACCCAGGAAGTCCTGCTCCAGAGACCATATCCTTAGTTACTTCCTCTTGCCTCACGACCACGTACAGCTCCAACATAAAATTCCTTTTGCAACTCTTTCATGATGTTTTATGTTCTATAATTTCATAATTTTGAATGTTTACTACTTTTAAGTATGTGTTATTCTTTTTATCGACATCACTCAGATCATCTTTCTTCCTAGCTTAAACAAATCAAGAGAAAAAGACCTGTAACAAATTCCATGGAAAATTCAAGACTAACTTATACATAATTGCAGGTAGGAATCCATTTTTACAGTGAGTAGATCATAGCTTAGCAATCAACATTGTAAAATACACTTTCCATTGTGTCTTCATTCACATGTATTTTTTTAAACACACATTTAAAAAGAAAAGCTGTCTTTAATTTTTTCTAATGACAAAAATATTATATGTTTATTATACTAAAATTGGAACAATACAGAGAAGATTAGCATGGCCCCTGCACAAGGATGACATGCAAATTCGTGAAGCATTCCATATTTTTATATTTTTGGAGAAGGAAATGGCAACCCACTCCAGTATCCTTGCCTGGAGAATCCCATGGACGGAGGAGCCTGGTAGGCTACAGTCCACGGGGGTCGCAAGGAGTCGGACACGACTGAGCTACTTCACTTCATAGAAAATACTGAAGTGGAAGGGAGCAATCCCATTCTGAAAGATCGGCCTTTACTATCTTTTTTCTGTTTCTACAGAAAAATGAATGAGAATCAGGACTGGTCAACAGCATGGTAGAGAGGAGTGAGCTCGCTGTTACTGGAAGTGGACTTTGAGAAAACAGGGAGATCACTTAGCCCAGTTTGTAGGTTACATAAACAACTGGATTCTGGGAGGGCTTGGGGATTTCTGATTTCTATTGTTTGCCAACTTCTATGCTGTAAATAGACCCATCATGGTTGATTTCAAGCTGTCAATATATCACTGAATGTTGAGTTAGATTAGAGGCACATATGAGCTCTGGAAAACAAGTACAAGACTGACCCAGCACAATACTCACAGTGTTCTCTAAGATTCATGCTAACTCTAACAGTCTTCAGACTTCCTTATTTATTTTTAATTGGAAGGTAATTGCCTTACAACATTGTGTTGGTTTCTGATGTAAAACGATGGGAATCAGCTTTAAGTATATACATATCCCCTCCTTAGGCAAGGTGCTATAGTTCACAGCTCCATGATGAAATTACTTTCCTTCTTTCCTTGCCAGGACCACTGCATTTACCTCTCAACTGGTTCACCAATATATCCACTCCTTCTCCTATTTGTCCTTCACTAGGCAGCCAGGGCAACTTTTTAAAGATACAACTTTGAGTATGTCATTTTTTTTTCTGTTTAAACAAATGTAGAGCCTTCAGTACTTGGCTGAATACTGGCCCTCAACTATATTCTTCTTCCAGTTATCAGAGGCTGTGAATGTTGCCCTACAAGGCAAAAAGAACTTTCAAATGAATGCAAGTAGTGCATTCAGTAAGGACCTTGAGAATGGTAGATTATCCTGGATTATCTAGGTGAGCTTGATGTAATCACGGTGGTCCTTGTAAGAGAGATTCATGAGTGTTCAGGGTCAGAGCAAAAGATGATGTGATGGCAGAAGCAGAGATTTGGGTGAGGCTGGAGAGATGCATTTTGAAGATGAAGGGACAAAAGACAAGGAATACAGGTGGCCACTGGAACCTAATAATACAAGGAAAGAGATTCTCCCTGAGAGCCCTGGAAAGAAACAGATCTGCCAACACTTTGACTTTAGTCTAGGAAAATTAATCTTGAACTTCTGATCTCCAGAACTGTAGAGGAACAAACTTATGTTGATTTAAGTAGTGATAGGAAACTAACACAATGCCCTTTCCTATGAGGTAAAGACAGAACCCCTTCGAAAAGCATATGTCCCATATATAATCTCCCTTCTACCTATTCTCCCATGTACCTCATCACATGTTCTGTTTTTTCTTCTGCTGCAGCTCCACTGTTTTTCCTTCTGTCCACTATATAGTCCAAAACATGGCTGTCACAACTACTTTCCCTATGCTGTTACTTTCTTGAAAGTGCTTTCCTTTCATTTCAGGGGTTCTTCCTGACCCAGGGATCCAACCTGGGTCTCCTGACTTACTGGCAGATTCTTTACCATCTGAGCCACCAGAGAAGCCCAAGTTAATTGTTAATCTATGTCAATTCAAGTATCACTTCCTCAGAAAGATTTTTTTCTCTACTAAGTAGATCAAATCTCTCTCTCTCTTTCTCTCTCTCTCTCTCTCTCTCTATATATATATATATAGATAGATAGATAGATAGATAGATAGTGAAGTCACTCAGTCATGGCCAACTCTTTGCAACCCCATGGACTGTAGCCTACCAGGCTCCTCCAACCATGGAATTTTCCAGGCAAGAGTACTGGAGTGGGTTGCCATTTCCTTCTCCAGGGGATCTTCCTAACCCAGGGATGGAACCCAGGTCTCCCGCAATGCAGGCAGATGTTTACCATCTGAGCAACTAGGGAAGCCATATATATATATGTGGATGTGTACTTAGCTGCTCAGTCCAACTCTTTGCGACCCATGGACTGTAGCCTGCTAGGCTCCTCTGTTTGTGCAATTCTCCAGGCAAGAATACTGGAATGGGTTGCCATTCTCTTCTCCAAGGTAACTTCCCAACCCAGGGATCAAACCCAGGTCTCCTACACTGCAGACAGATTCTTTACCAACTGAGCCAATAGGGAGGCCATATATACCCACACATACATATATAGTAGACACACATACACACACAGAATACTTCTCTCTTTCACTGTATTTGTAGTGGAATCTTACATGTGTTTGTATGATTTTTTTACTAATTGCCTTCACCTGTACTGGTTATGATCCATATTAGTTTTTAACTTACCTTTGTATCCTTGGGTCCTGTCACACAAGAAACATTTAATAAATATTTAGTATATGACTGAATATTTCCCTGCTCATTCCTCTCTAGCAGTTGTGACCAATATACTCTATTCTTCTATTATGTATGCAACAAACATTTACCAAGAATCAACTTTAAACAAAGTCCTGATCTCTCACATTCACGCAATTTCTCTAAAAATAACAGTAATAAAGAAAAAGTAACAACTCCTATTTTTTACTCAGAATTTTACTATGTATCAAGCACTGTAATAAGTGCTTTAAATATATAAGCTCATCCTACCCTTTTAAGATGAGTGTATTATAACTATCATTTTCAGATCAGAAAAAAAAAAAAAAAAATAGGCCTTACAGCATTTATGTAATTTCCAATAGACCATATGGCTAGAACTAGATTTAGTATGTAGATCTGGCTGGGTAAACCTTTATTTCTTAGCACAATATTACCGTTTGTACTTTCAAGGCCCCATACTTGTTTACAGGAATTATTTACATATTTATGCTTATTTATTAATGCATTCTTTCTTAGCCCTTTCTCATTCCCCCCGCCTCTCTCTCTCTCTCCACCCCACATTCTGTTTTTAAGAATTATCCATGTTTCTGGAATACATATAGTTCATTGACTCTGTTGCCACATTTTACACAACAATTAATTTTAAAAACTGTTTTGAATGAGAAATATTGATGTGCAATATAAATTTCAGATGTACAACAAAGTGTTCAAAATTTTTAAGGTTATACTTCATTTATAGTTACCTTAAAATATTTATAGCTATATTCCCTGTGCTATACAAAGTACCCTTATAGTTTATTTTATACATAGTAGTTTGTACCTCTTGATACCCTACCCTAATACTGTCCCTCCCCACTTCCCTCTCTCTACTGGGTAACCACTAGTTTGCTCTCCATATCTGTGAATCTGATTCTTTTGGATTATATTCACTAGTTTATTGTATTTTTTAGATTTCACGTGTAAGGGATATCCTACAGTATTCATCTTTCTCTGTCTGACTTTTTTCACTAAATAATACCATTTGGGTTTATTCATGTGGTTGTAAATGTCAAAATTTCATTGTTTAAATGGCTGAGTAATATTCCATTGTATATATACATACCACATCTTCTTAATCCATTTATTTGTTGATGAATACCTAGGTTGCTTCTGTATCTTGGTAATTGTAAATAATGCTGTTGTGAACTCTGGGGTATGTGTATCTTTTTGAATTAGTGTTTTCTTTCTTTCTTTTTGACAAATACCCAGTAGTGGAATTGTTGGGTCATATGGTCATTCTGGGAGAAGGCAATGGCACCCCACTCTAGTATTCTTGCCTGGAAAATCCCGTGGATGGAGGAGCCTGGTGGGCTGCAGTCCATGGGGTCACTGAGGGTCGGACACGACTGAGCGACTTCACTTTCACCTTTTCACTTTCATGCATTGGAGAAGGAAATGGCAACCCACTCCAGTATTCTTGCCTAGAGAATCCCAGGGATGGGGGAGCCTAGTGGGCTGCCATCTATGGGGTCACAGAGAATCGGACATGACTGAAGTGACTTAGCAGCAGCAGCAGCAGCATGGTCATTCTACTTCTAGTTTTTTGAGAAACCTTCAAACTTAAACAATATATTTTTATCATAATCTTAGTCACAATGCCATAGAGGGCTCATTCCTCTCCAATATCCATTCCTTCTTCTGCCTTTAGTAATAATGGACAGCTGAGAATATTACTGTCCAACTAGAAACCACACTTACCAAGCTCCTTGAAGTTATGTGGTCAAGTGAACTATGTTCTGAATAATTACATGTGTTATTAATGTGTCTACAAAGAAGGGATGCCCCTTTCACTCTTCCTTTCTCTTCCTCCCTCTGGCTTAAGCCAGAGCATGATTTTAGACCACAAGGCAGAAGGTGTTGGGAAGGCAGAGGAGTGTGTTGGGGTGGCAGAATATCTAAATAGAAGGGATATTTACCACAGACATAGACCTGCCATATTAGCCTTGAACTACTGAAACTCTTGGAGAAGGCAATGGCACCCCACTCTAGTACTCTTGCCTGGAAAATCCCATGGACGGAGGAGCCTGGTAGGCGGCAGTCCATGGGGTCGCAGAGAGTCGGACACGACTGAGCGACTTCACTTTCACTTTTCACTTTTCACTTTCATGCATTGGAGAAGGAAATGGCAACCCACTCCAGTGTTCTTGCCTGGAGAATCCCAGGGACGGGGAAGCTTTGTGGGCTGCTGTCTATGGGGTTGCACAGAGTCGGACACGACTGAAGTGACTTAGCAGCAGCACTGAAACTCTAAGCGGGGCGGTGGCTGCGACCGGTGCACTAAGCGCGGCTTAGAGGAGCTACCCCACGTCCGAGGTCAGGGGCAGAAGCCAGGAGGACCCCATGCCCGAAGGGCAGCGGCCAAGAAGAATTACCCTACGTCCGAGGTCAGGGGCAGTGGCCGAGAGTGCCAGGCTGCGACGGCGCAGCAACGGCCAAGAGGAGTTACCCAAGTCCGAGGTCAGGGGTGGCGGCCGAGGGGAGATACCCCACTAATGAGGTCAGGCGCTGCGGCAGGGAGGAGCTACCCCACGCCCCCACACCCAAGGCCAGGGGCCTCGGCCAGGAGGAGCTACCCTACGCCGGAGGCCAGGGGTGGCGGCCAGGAGGACCAACCCCACATCCAAGGAGCAGTGGCTGCACGGGTTCAGGAGGGCCTAGAGGAGCTATCCCACGTTGAAGGTCAGGAAGGGCGGTGGTGAGGAGATACCCCTCGTCCAAGGTAAGGACCAGCGGCTGCGCTTTGCTGGAGCAGCCGTGAAGAGATACCCCACGCCCAAGGTAAGAGAAATCCAAGTAAGATGGTAGGTGTTGCAAGAGGCCATCAGAGGGCAGACACACTGAAACCATACTCACAGAAAACTAGTCAGTCTAATCACACTAGGACCACAGCCTTGTCTAACTCAATGAAACTAAGCCATGCCCGTGGGGCAACCCAAGACGTGCGACTCATGGTAGAGAGATCTGACAGAATGTGGTCCACTGGAGAAGGGAATGGCAAACCACTTCAGTATTCTTGCCTTGAGAACCCCATGAACAGTATGAAAAGGCAAAATGATAGGATACTGAAAGAGGAACTCCCCAGGTCAGTAGGGGCCCAATATGCTACTGGAGATCAGTGGAGAAATAACTCCAGGAAGAATGAAGGGATGGAGCCAAAGCAGAAACAATGCCCAGCTGTAGATGTGACTGGTGATAGAAGCAAGGTCCGATGTTGTAAAGAGCAATATTGCATAGGAACCTGGAATGTTAGGTCCATGAATCAAGGCAAATTGGAGGTGGTCAAACAAGAGATGGCAAGAGTGAATGTAGACATTCTAGGAATCAGCGAACTAAAATGGACTGGAATGGGGGAATTTAACTCAAATGACCATTATATCTACTACTGTGGGCAGGAATCCCCCAGAAGAAATGGAGTAGCCATCATGGTCAACAAAAGAGTCTGAAATGCAGTACTTGGATGCAATCTCAAAAATGACAGAATGATCTATGTTCGTTTCCAAGGCAAACCATTCAATATCACAGTAATCCAAGTCTATGCCCCAACCAGTAATGCTGAAGAAGCTGAAGTTGAATGGTTCTATGAAGACCTACAAGACCTTTTAGAACTAACACCCAAAAAGATGTCCTTTTCACTATAGGGGACTGGAATGCAAAAGTAGGAAGTCAAGAAACACCTGGAGTAACAGGCAAATTTGGCCTTGGAATACGGAATGAAGCAAGGCAAAAATGAATAGAGTTTTGCCAAGAAAATGCACTGGTCATAGCAAACACCCTCTTCCAACAACACAAGAGAAGACTCTATACATGGACATCACCAGATGGTCAACACTGAAATCAGATTTGATTATATTCTTTGCAGCCAAAGATGGAGAAGCTCTATACAGTCAACAAAAACAAGACCAGGAGCTGACTGTGGCTCAGATCATGAACTCCTTATTACCAAATTCAGACTTAAATTGAAGAAAGTAGGGAAAACCACTAGACCATTAAGGTATGACCTAAATCCAATCCCTTGTGATTATACAGTGGAAGTGAGAAATAGATTTAAGGGACTAGATCTGATAGAGTGCCTGATGAACTATGGACTGAGATTCGTGACATTGTACAGGAGACAGGGATCAAGACCATTCCCATGGAAAAGAAATGCAAAAAAGCAAAATGGCTGTCTGGGGAGGCCTTACAAATAGCTGTGAAAAGAAGAAAAGTGAAAAGCAAAAGAGAAAAGGAAAGATATAAACATCTGAATGCAGAGTTCCAAAGAATAGCAAGAAGAGATAAGAAAGCCTTCCTCAGTGATCAATGCAAAGAAATAGAGGAAAACAACAGAATGGGAAAGACTAGAGATCTCTTCAAGAAAATTAGAGATACCAAGGGGACATTTCATGCAAAGATGGGCTCAATAAATGAGCCATTTATATAGACATAAATGGTATGGACCTAACAGAAGCAGAAGATATTAAGAAGAGGTGGTAAGAATACACAGAAGAACTGTACAAAAAAGATCTTCACCACCCAGATAATCATGATGGTGTGATCACTGACCTAGAGCCAGACATCCTGGAATGTGAAGTCAAGTGGGCCTTAGACAGCATCACTACGAACAAAGCTAGTGGAGGTGATGTAATTCCAGTTGAGCTATTTCAAATCCTGAAAGATGATGCTGTGAAAGTGCTGCACTCAATATGCCAGCAAATTTGGAAAACTCAGCAGTGGCCACAGGACTGGAAAAGGGCAGTTTTCATTCCAATCCCAAAGAAAGGCAATGCCAAAGAATGCTCAAACTACTGCACAATTGCACTCATCTCACACGATAGTAAAGTAATGCTCAAAATTCTCCAGGCCAGGCTTCAGCAATACGTGAACCGTGAACTTCCTGATGTTCAAGCTGGTTCTAGAAAAGGCAGAGGAACCAGAGATCAAATTGCCAACATCCGCTGGATCATGGAAAAAGCAAGAGAGTTCCAGAAAAACATCTATTTCTGCTTTCTTGACTATACCAAAGCCTTTGACTGTGTGGATCACAATAAATTCTGGGAAATTCTTCAAGAGATGGGAATACCAGACCACCTGACCTGCCTCTTGAGAAACCTATATGCAAGTCAGGAAGCAACAGTTAGAACTGGACATGGAACAACAGACTGGTTCCAAATAGGAAAAGGAGTACGCCAAGGCTGTATATTGTCACCCTGCTTATTTAACTTCTATGCAGAGTACATCATGAAAAGTGCTGAGCTGGAAGAAGCACAAGCTGGAATCAAGATTGCCGGGAGAAATATCAATAACCTCAGATATGCAGATGACACCACCCTTATGGCAGAAAGTGAAGAGGAACTCAAAAGCCTCTTGATGAAAGTGAAAGTGGAGAGTGAAAAAGTTGGCTTAAAGTTCAACATTCAGAAAATGAAGATCATGGCATCTGGTCCCGTCACTTCATGGGAAATAGATAGGGAAACAGTGGAAACAAATGTCAGACTTTATTATTCTGTGCTCCAAAATCACTGCAGATGGTGACTGCAGCCATGAAATTAAAAGACACTTACTCCTTGGAAAGAAAGTTATGACCAACCTAGAGAGCATATTCAAAAGCACAGACATTACTTTGCCAACAAAGGTCCATATAGTCAAGGCTATGGTTTTTCCTGTGGTCATGTATGGATATGAGAGTTGGGCGGTGAAGAAGGCTGAGCACCGAAGAACTGATGCTTTTGAACTGAGGTGCTGGAGAAGACTCTTGAGAGTCCCTTGGACTGCAAGGAGATCCAACCAGTCCATTCTGAAGGAGATCAGCCTTGGGATTTCTTTGGAGGAAATGATGCTGAAGCTGAAACTCCAGTACTTTGACCACCTCATGAGAAGAGTTGACTCATTGGAAAAGACTGATGCTGGGAGGGATTGGGGACAGGAGGAGAAGGGGATGACAGAGGATGAGATGGCTGGATGTCATCACTGACTTGATGGATGTGAGTCTCAGTGAACTCCGTGAGTTGGTGATGGACAGGGAGGCCTGGCGTGCTGCGATTCATGGGGTCACGAAGAGTCGGACACTATTGAGCGACTGAACAGAACTGAACTGAACTGAAACTCACTCATTTCATAAGCTAGCAAAGTAATGCTCAAAATTCTCCAAGCCAGGCTTCAATGGTATGTGATCCATGAATTCCAGATGTTCAAGCTGGGTTTAGAAAAGGCAGAGGAAACAGAGATCAAATTGCCAACATTTGCTGGATCATTAAAAAAGCAAGAAAGTTCCAGAAAAACATCTGCAAAACAATAAACATTTTGCTTTATTGACTACGCCAAAGCCTTTGACTGTGTAGATCACAACAAATTGTGTAAAATTCTTCAAGAGATGGGAATACCAGACCACCTGACCTGCTTCCTGAGAAATAGGTATGCAGGTCAAGAAGCAAGAGTGAGAACTGGACATGGAACAACAGACTGGTTCCAAATCAGGAAAGGAATACATCAAGGCTGTATATTGTCACCCTGCTTATTTAACTTACATGCAGAATATATCATGAGAAATGCTGGGCTGGATGAAGCACAATCTGGAATCAAGATTGCTGGGAGAAATATCAAAACCTCAAATATGCAGATAACATCACGTTTATGCAGAAAGTGAAGATGAACTAAGGAGCCTCTTGATGAAAGTGAAAGAAGAGAGTGAAAAACCTGGCTTAAAACTAAAATTCAGAAAACTAAGATCATGGCATCCGATCTATCACTTCATGGCAAATAGGTGGGGAAACAGTAGAAACAGTGAGAGACTTTATTTTGGGGGGCTCCAAAATCACTGCAGATGGTAACTGCAGCTATGAAATGAAAAGACACTTGCTCCTTGGAAGAAAAGCTATGGCCAACCTAGACAGCATATTAAAAAACAGAGACATTACTTTACCAACAAAGGTCTTTCTAGTCAAAGCTATGGTTTTTCCAGTAGTCATGTATGGATATGAGAATTGGACTATAAAGAAAACTGAGAGCCAAATTGATGCTTTTGAACTGTAATGTTGGAGAAGACTCTTGAGAGTCCCTTGGACTGCAAGGAGATCCAACCAGTCCATCCTAAAGGAAATCAGTCCTGAATATTCATTGGAAGGACAGATGCTGAAGCTGAAACGCCAATAGTTTGGCCACATGATATGAAGAGCTGACTCACTGGAAAAGACCCTGATGCTGAGAAAGATTGAAGGTCGGAGGAGAAGGGGATGACAGAGGATGAGATGGTTGGATGGCATCACCGACATGATGGACATGAGTTTAAGCAAGCTCAGGGATTGGATGATGGATAGGGAAGCCTGGCATGTTGCAGTCCATGGGGTTGCAAAGAGTCGGACACAACTGATTGAGTGAACTGAACTGAAACTCAGATGTAGATACATTAATTCTGCCTTATTTAAGCCACCTTGTTTATAATAGTTTCACTCTTCTTAGTGCAGTTGTACTGGTGTTCAAACCAATACATTTATCCATTCCTCTGTTGAGAGACAATGAGTTTTCTCTAACTCTCCATTACCACACTAACACTGCTATATAATGTTTTCACACATTTCCCTTAAGAATCTTTATGAGAGGCTAAGTAAGTTGCATACTCAAGAGTAGGATTTATGGGCCATGATTTACAAGAATACCTAATTTGATTAAAAATTGCCACATTGCTTTATAGAATGACATTTTGTTCTGAATCATTTGTCCAAATTTTCTTCTTCTGAAACATTCCATCAATTCAATTTTATTTTGTTACATCTGTGGGAACACATGGAGATGTGATGATTTTCTAAATTAATTTGGTCAGTTAGGAAATGTTCTTCAGTACGTTGGGCTTCAGGTTTGCATCTTATAATGAAACAATATATAATATGAATATATTATTTATATGTCAGTTCAGTCCAGTTCAGTTGCTCAGTCATGTCTGATTCTTTGTGACCTCATGGACTGCAGCATGCCAGGCCTCCCTGTCCATCACCAACTCCCAGAGTTTACTCAGACTCATGTCCATTGAGTTGGTGATGCCACCCAACCATCTCATCCTCTGTCATCCCCTTCTTCTTTCACCTTCAATCTTTTTCAGCATAAGGTCTTTTCCAATGAGCCAGTTCTTCACATCAGTGGCCAAAGTACTGGAGTTTCAGCTTCAGCATCATTCCCTCCAAAGAAATCCCAGGGCTGATTTCCTTCAGAATGGACTGGTTGGATCTCCTTGCAGTCCAAGGGACTCTCAAGAGTCTTCTCCAACACCACAGTTCAAAAGTATCAATTCTTCGGCGCTCAGCTTTCTTCACAGTCCAAATTTCACATCCATACATGACCACTGGAAAAACTATAGCCTTGACTAGATGGACCTTTTTTGGCAAAGTAATATCTCTGCTTTTCAATATGCTATCTAGGTTGATCATAACTTTCCTTATAAGAAGTAAGCGTCTTTTAATTCCATGGCTGCAATCACAATACTGATGAGTTATTCCTTCCTCTTTCACCAAGTGGATGAATGCACTTAACCAAGTCCCTTCCCATGATTAGTCTTTATTTCTCTCCCCTATTCATGAGAGAGGCAGACCAAAAAGATCTCTAAGCATGCATTTGCATGTGTGCTTCCCAGTAAAAAATAAAATAAGTATTCACTAAGTGCTAGCTATATCAGGATAAATGAGATGCAACCTCTCCCTTCAGTTATCTCATCATCTAGGGATCAATGAAGTAAAACAAACAGGCAGGTATTGGAAAGGCAACCATCTTAAATATTAACATATTTGATTTAAGTTGAATGGGGCTGAGCTATATCAAACTATATAGTTTGATATACCAAACACTTCTTTGTCCTGTCTCCTGTCTCCTCACTTTGAACTCACTTCTGCTTCCATCCACAGCTTCATTGAACAGTTCCATGTGAATCTCAGTTCACAGCACAATGACAGCATCTTAATATTATTTGGTAGGCAGGCATGTGAAGCCTTGAAGGGCAGAGGGGCTCCCTCAGTTAACAAGGAGCAGAAGCCAATGTATACCTGCATTTCCCTTTCAATCCTTAAATGGAAAATCTAAAAGACATACTATAACCTTAGAAAATACAGGCAAAATTGAACTCCAGATGCTCACTGTGGCAATCAATTTGATTTTGCATGCTTATATTGACTTTTTATCATTTCCTGTCCTACTCTTTTCAGTCCCTCACTCCAACATCTTGGGTTCATTGCCAATACACAAGTTCATATTTCAGGTTCTTCATTTGGAACCTTCCAAGCTAAGTGAAGAGAGTATAAATATTGAAGGGTTCAACAGCCCTTGTCATTATCTTAATAACTATTTATTACCTGTATGCCCCTACTAGAATTGAAGTTTCCTGCAAGCATATTTAATGACTATTTCCCTAGTACCTAGTATAGTGTTCCCATATAAACATAGAAGGTGCCTAAAGCATATTAAGTTAAATGAATGAATGACTTCTCAGTATTGCAATAACAACAGTTTAGTAAAGAAATACCTCAAAAGTTTGTCAAGCATATGAAACTTTAGATGATCTGGCATGAAAAAAAAAAAAGGTCATGAGTCTTGATCCTTGTAGATGTGGTCACATAAGTAGCCAGAACCAGTGCATATTAAGTTCAAATGGCTATATGCCCAAAGGTTTGTAGAGACATGAACTATATGGAAGATCATTAAAGACCAGATGAGGCAAAAGATACCTGTGGGAACCCCTGTGTGTATTGAACCAGCTTCCCTAATGCCTAGTAAAAAAGTCAGTACTTAGAACTTAGATCCACATCCACTAGAACTGACTGATTTCTTTGAGAGAAGTGCTCTTCTGTTGCCTCAGTTTTCTCATCCATTAAATAGGAAGTGAGAAAGGTTAGACAGAGATCAGACCAGCTCTTAGAAAGGTATCTGGAACATTATAATGGTATGAAAGGGAAACAGAACATATGTCATACCTCCAAGTTGGGTCAAATATCACTTCACATATATTGGATGGTATGTGGACTGATATTTGACACATTTTGTATACAATCTTTTTTAATACTTTTATTAGGAAATCTAAACTTTATTAGGCACTGCAATGAAAGGACCATTTTAATTAAGTCCTACTTTGATGCAGTGAAAGGATCATCTTAATTAAATCCTACTTTCCTTCATTCTATTGATGCAAATAATTATTACAGTTAAAAAGTTTGCAAAATAGTTAAAAGTAAACTATTAATCTAATTACTCATTTTTACAACCCACATCACAAACCTACTAGCATTTAGGAAACAAAGCAATATTTCTGGTAAAGTTTGCATTGGGAAGCTAATTGGTTCACACTTAACTTTCTCAGGGGATGTTTCCTCCCCTTCAACAGCTCAGTGTCTCCAAATTTTCATCAGAGGTGCTAATTCTGGAAGCTAGAGAGAAAAGGATTAATTCCTTGCTAGTCTGATCATGAAGTAGGCCTCTGTATCTCATGCCTGCAGTGTCATACACACTGAGCTGCAGTTGCAAATGGGTTCTGACCAATGGGCCATGGGCTAGCAGCTTCTGACTGAGCCTAACTGGAAGGAGAAAGTCACACTGGAAGGAAATTTTCATGTCATTAGTGACCTCAGTTATGACTCAGATAGAGGTGACCGAATAGATATTTTTAAGACTCTGGAAGAGCCTCTAATATCGTGACTTCATGCCTAAAGACTCGTTTCCTTCGTTTTTTGTTGTTGTTGTTGTTTTTAAACAATAAATATGAATTGACTCAACCATAAAGTTTCACACCAGTACTGCCCCAG
This sequence comes from Bos javanicus, assembly GCF_032452875.1. NCBI lineage: Eukaryota > Metazoa > Chordata > Mammalia > Artiodactyla > Bovidae > Bos > Bos javanicus. The sequence goes on along the minus strand of NC_083875.1, from coordinate 55,547,398 downwards.
GGCCATTCAGTGCTTATAAAAAGCTTCTATAGGAAACTCCTATAGGGGATGACAGAGGATGAGATGGTTGGATGGCATCACTGACTCAATGGACATGAGTTTGAGCAAGCTCTGGGAGTTGGTAATAGACAGGGAAGCCTGGCGTGCCTGCAGTCCACGGGGTCACAAAGAGTCAGACACGACTGAGCAATTGAACTGTACGGAACTGATAGGAAACTTCCTGTAATCAAAGTTGTGGAAAGTTCTGATTTTACAAATGAAAGAGGCAATTCCTGTCTTTGTCCATATGGGAAACTCATCTCCTTTGAGCCCCACTTAGAGGCCCACAATGATTTGCCATTGTCTTCTGTATTGAGGCAAATTTCCTACTTTTTGCTCCATATCCTTTGATCACTATTATCTTGGAATGAATGAACTTTTTTTTTTTCTCATTATGACCTTTTTATACCCAGCTCCTTTATACCTTTGCACCTTGTCTCACAAACCCTGCCTGAGACTATGCTGATCCCTACTGCTTCAGCAATTCTAACCTGCTTGAGAGTTGTCTAAAGTTGGCATAGCATAATGTTTATCCCTTCTGTGCCTTTTCACAAAATGCTCCCTCTTTTTGGAATGTTCTTCCCTCCACTCTCCCCATTCCCCATGCAGAACTCATTTCTATTTATCACTTGGACTCAGGAAGATGGGTCAGTTAGGAAAAGCTCCCCCCTAACCCAACTCCTATCTGACTTCTGAAGGTAAGTCTGTGTGTTTATGTCACACAGAACCTTACCTTTGAGGCAACACATTAATTCTTTTAGAACAAAAGAGTGAATTCTGCTCCAGCTAGAACCTGTCCTCTTAGTAACTGTTTAATTTCAAATGCAATTGTGCAAACCAATAAACTGTGGAAAATTCTGAAAGAGATGGGAATACCAGACCACCTGATCTGCCTCTTGAGAAACCTCTATGCAGGTCAGGAAGCAACAGTTAGAACTGGACATGGAACAACAGACTGGTTGCAAATAGGAAAAGGAGTACGTCAAGGCTGTATATTGTCACCCTGCTTATTTAACTTATATGCAGAGTACATCATGAGAAACACTGGGCTGGAAGAAGCACAAGCTGGAATCAAGATTGCCGGGAGAAATATCAATAACCTCAGATATGCAGATGACACCACCCTTATGGCAGAAAGTGAAGAGGAACTCAAAAGCCTCTTGATGAAAGTGAAAGTGGAGAGTGAAAAAGTTGGCTTAAAGCTCAACAATCAGAAAACGAAGATCATGGCATCTGGTCCCATCACTTCATGGGAAATAGATGGGGAAACAGTGGAAATAGTGTCAGACTTTATTTTTCTGGGCTCCAAAATCACTGCAGATGGTGACTGCAGCCATGAAATTAAAAGACGCTTACTCCTTGGAAGGAAACTTATGACCAACCTAGATAGCATATTCAAAAGCAGAGACATTACTTTGCCAACAAACGTCCGGCTAGTCAAGGCTATGGTTTTTCCAGTGGTCATGTATGGATGTGAGAGTTGGACTGTGAAGAAAGTGCTGAAGAATTGATGCTTTTGAGCTGTGGTGTTGGAGAAGACTCTTGAGAGTCCCTTGGACTGCAAGGAGATCCAACCAGTCCATTCTGAAGGACATCAGCCCTGGGATTTCTTTGGAAGAAATGATGCTAAAGCTGAAACGCCAGTACTTTGGCCACTTCATGCGAAGAGTTGACTCATTGGAAAAGACTCTGATGCTGGGAGGGATTGGGGGCAGGAGGAGAAGGGGACGACAGAGGATGAGATGGCTGGATGGCATCACCGACTCGATGGACGTGAGTCTGAGTGAACTCCGGGAGTTGGTGATGGACAGGGAGGCCTGGCGTGCTGTGATTCATGGGGTCGCAAAGAGTCGGACACGACTGAGGGACTAAACTGAACTGAACTGAACTGAAAGAGTTTATAGGTAGATGAGCATTAGCTACTCTAACACACAATTCTAAACACCTGAACAGTTATTATCTTTTCTACTGGCCCCTGAATAGACAAAAAAACCAAGGCTGAAACTCAGCAGGTATGCACTGATATTGAACTACCTCATTCCAGTTGGTTATAGCTGCCATCCTGATCCTGATTGTCATCCCCTACCATTGCCTTGGCTCCCATGATACAGCAGCTTTAGATACATCCAAGAATCCTCCTTTAGCTAAAGGGTTATAGCCTGGGCCAGTAGAGGGGCTCCAGCATCCAGCCCCAGGGTTCCTTCAGGTGTCCGTTTCAATTGGCTCATGTCTTACTTCTTGTTGGGCTTCCCTGATAACTCAGTTGGTAAAGAACCCACCTGCAATGCAGAAGACTCTGGTTTAATTCCTGGGTCAGGAAGCTCCCCTGGAGAAGGGATAGACTACCCACTTCAGTATTCTTGGGCTTCCTTTGTGGCTCAGCTGGCAAAGAATCTGCCTGCAATGCAGGAGACCTGGATTCAGTCCCTGGGTTGGGAAGATCCCCTGGAGAAGAGAAAGGCTACCCACTCCAGTATTCTGGCCTAGAGAATTCTATGGACTGTTTAGTACATGGGTCACAAAGAGTTGGACACAACTGAGATGCTTTCACTTTTACTTTTTGCTATCAGATATTTTAAATATCTGATTGTGCAAACATCAAACACATTCAAGTTCCAAAGGAACAACTGCCAGAATACTCTGACAGGTATAATGCACAAACATAAGCCTGAATGTGACTTAAATCAAATTTGCAGTTAGAAAGATATTTAATGTGGCATTGTGTCATGAGCCTAAGGGATCGAAGGGTCATGTTCAAACTACCAAGGAAAGGCATATAGGATTGGGAAAATCAATATTTCAAATTCAACATTTGAAATGATTCAACTGATTTATCAAATAGGATAAATACCTTTCATTACCAGAAACTTTTATTTACTGCAGCAGCAGTCCACATGCATAGGTGTTAAAGCACATTTTTGTTTAGTGTTTTAGTATTTAATAGGTTGTCAAATGCGTACTGAGCTTTTGTGAATTTAGATGTGTATATGTAGGAGATAATATTAATAATTACATTGGGGCAGCCCCAACCTGGTACTTAATTGGCTTAATAAAGGATAGAGATGAAAGTAGAAGAAGTGGAGGCAAGATGAGACACACAAAGTGTGTAAAGATGACATCAAGTCATATAATGCTTCTAATTGATGTCTTGGTATGAATTAATTATGATTCTTATACTGATTGACTCCAGAAGTTCAAATGGTTCATCAAGAGAAGAAATGTACCTCAGAGCATTGGAGAAAAAAAGAGAGCACATCAAATAGGTCTCTAGATCTAACATAAGAGAACGGTATGTGGGAATGACTGATCAGCTATTATTGGCCATTTTTGTACCAGATACAGAAAGCTGCCTCTGAATCTTTCTGCCCTAGAATCACTATCACTTGTCAAAATAGAAAAATGTAATACATTGATTTTACTTATGCTTAATGTTTTATACATTATAGATATTGCATAGGGCCTCTACATGTAAAAAACAATGCTTTTTTAGAAAGGACTGGAAGCAGACTGTAGATGGACTTTTCAGGATTCTCCTAAATCATGCATGTATTCCAATTCCACATTTATCTATGTCTTGTTCTCAAATTTATAGGAAACTGAGTTCTTCATTTAAGGAAGGAAGGAAGGGAAAGAGGGAAAAAAGGGGGAGAGAAGGAGGGAGGAAAGAAGATAAACCCTCATTCAGGATAATATAACACTAAAGATTAGCATTAAAACAACCCTCCTCCATCCCACTGTCATCCACACCCCCATAATCTCCACACCCACCTCCCCACATGTGCCCCTACAGACACCAACACACAGAATGCTAACAATGCACATTTAAGGAAATGTTATTTTTACAGCTTATGACAACAGATCATTTAAGAATGCTTTTCCTTTGCAGTCATTTAATATTCTTAGATTTCTCCCCCCATTTTCTGATGGTATTAAAGCAATAGACTGAATAGTAAAATGAACAAAAATGTCAAAACATTATTAAAAGTTAAAATTTCAGAGCTTTCCATATTGTATTAATAGACAAGTCAAAGTACTACTTTGAAATTTGCCAAGAATTTTAAATGAAAGTGAATGATTCTTTTTAAAAATGTTATAAATGGAAAAGATAAAACAATTCTTAATTATTATCCTCAATTATTCTTCCTCTCTATCATCCAAAGACAAGCAACTTAAAATATAGCCATAGGAAAAAAAAAATATAGCCATAGATTTTGAAACATTTATATTTAATTCAGGAACTTACCTGATATATACCACATTGAATAATTTTTTTCAAGGAATCAATGTACATTATTTTATTTTTAACCAAATGCATATACTTTAGATTTCTTTACTACAGATACATTTGTTTCTACTTAGATAAATATACTCTTCTCTTATTGCACCCATACTGTCACTGACAAGATGAAAAGACAAAGAGATGTGAAAACCACTCTTAAGATTCTGTTCCTTTTTTACTTGAAATGTATTACTGGCCTTCCGAGTATAAGCCTAATGCTTAGTGTTTTCTTCCAGGCTTAGGCCATCTTCTAGGAAGAAGTTTCTTCTGGTTGCAATCCAAAACCAAAACTATCCTTGCTACTTAATCCTATTATTTATTGTTCAGCTCATGCGCCTTTTACTTTTTGACTTCTAAACCAATCCAATTTGTGAATACTTTCAGCCTGGTTTGAAAAGTTTGATGGCTGTAAGGCAAGTATGTTAACCAAAGCAGAAGAGAAAGAGATAAAGGATGAGTATGGATGGTTTTCAAAATTGGAGGAAGCTCACTAAATGAACACAATCACCCCTGCCTTTAAAAATCTTTGGATTAGCAGAACCTCTTAACTGTAGTTTAACTCTTAATGAAATCAAGGTTTTTTTGTTTTTGTTTTTTTCTTGCACAAATTCTGAACAAGGCCATTTTGGGGACTGAATGTATCCTCCCAAAAGTCATAACCCCTAATCCCCAAGGGGTTAGGAAGTGGCATCTTTGGGGGATAATTAGGTTTAGATGAAGTCCTAGGATGTGGTCCTCATGATGGAAGTGGTGTCCTTATAAGAGGAGACCAGAGAGCTCTCACTCTCTCTCTCTCTCTTCCTCCCTCTCTCCCCTGTGTGAGGACACAACAAGGAGCAGTTGTCTTTAAGCCAGGAAAAGGATTGTCACCAGAACCTGACCCATGCTGGCACCCTGACCTCAGACTTACCAGCTTCTGGAACAGTGAGAAATAAATATCTCTTATTTATTTTTAACAGCTGCCCAAGATGACCAGACACCACTGACCAAGAACAAAACTTCATTACTGTAACATATAATAGAAGTCTTTATGGTGTACATATAGTGACACCTTTACAGAAATAGGCAATCTAACAGTCTTCCTGTCCCCTGCATTCGTTCCTCCAGGTTCTCATTGGTGCTAATTCTTTACTATAAACACACTTTATTCACTTCTACATAATCTTACTAACCAATTAAGTCCAACTAAAGTATCTTCTCTCAAGAGACTTTCTTTCACTCAATATACCTAGCCTCTATCTGTGCCTCTCTCAATATACTTATTTGTTCCAAATGTACTTACTGAGTGTCAACTACAGTTTGGTTAGTACCCTCTAAGATGGCTCTCATCATATGATCCTTACCTCTAGTATAATCCCCTACCCTAAACTTAGGGCTACATCTTGTGGCTTGTTTCTAACAAATAGAATAAGATGAGAATAAGAGGTGTCATTCATGAGACTAGATCCAAAGAATGTGGCTTTTATCTTGCACACTCTCCCTGACTCTATGACTCACGTGCTCCAAGGGGAGCCAGCTGCCATGAGCTGCTCTTGGAAACACCCAGGAGTCAAGGAACTCAGTCCAGTTACCTGTGAGGAACTGAATCCTGCCAATAACAAAGTAAGACATAGCTAGATCTCTGCCTCACAAAAACTGTGAGATAATAAATCTTTGTTCTTTTAAGCTGTTAGATTTTGGGGTAATTTGCTATACAGCAACAGATAACTAAAACATACAGCTAAGCAGACTAATAGAAAATTATCAGCTTTGTAAGTATTGCTATTTTTTTATTCATTTGACTTTTAGTTGTTGTTAGGTTGTAGACATCTTGAAAATACAACTCTTCTTTGATGAAATAATAAGTATAAACATGAGAGTGTTATAATGTTCACAAAAATGCCTTCCTTCACCCTGCCCACCAAAGTAAACCCTGCAGTTGCCAACTCAGTTTTCTCCCTTTTCACCTCCTCCTCCAACCACCTTTTTCTACCACCACCACCCCAAAAGTACCTGCTGCTGCTAAGTTGCTTTAGTCGTGTCTGACTCTGTGTGACCCTATGGACAGCAGCCCACCAGGTTTCTCCATCCATAGGATTCTCCAGGCAAGAATACTGGAGTGGGTTGCCATTTCCTTCTCCAGGGCAAAAGTACCGATTTTACTTTTAAAGAGTAAAATATTTTTTTACTCAAAGATTTTGTAATGCTACACCAAAGAAGGGCAAGTGGCAGGGACCTGTGAGGTTGAAAGAGCAAGGCAAAGGACCTAAGCAAAAATGCTAAAGGGCTGGGGGAAGGAAAGCAAGGTTAGAATGTAAGTCAACGAGCGGAGACCACAGAGGGAGAGTTTTGTTGGTATTTGATAAGGAAGATGTGTTTAAAAAGAACAAAGAGAATACAGTACAACAGTAATAACAAGTGCCTGTTCAGACTGTGATCCTACATCTAAACAGTGGACCTTGTTCAATATTCTCAGTTCTTATTCCTCCAATCCACAGGTATTTATTCAGTGCACTCTGCTTTCATGGAGCTTACATTCTAATGGGGACACTGAAACCAAATCAATAAAATATTGATTTATGATACAATTATACACACATATCTAACTGATTCTTTTTACCTTTTGCTGCAACCAACATATTTCTTTTACATATTAGAATATATATATATATATATATATATAACATATGTATGACAGCTTATGACTGTATTTGTATAAATATGAATATGCTAATATTATTTCATTCCTTTGACCTGAATGTTCACAATTTTCTTCTGATTTTAAAATAAATTTAAACATTTTCAAAGGTCCCTAAAAGTACTGTGGATCCTCATCATTGTGTCTACTGCTTACAAATTGGTCTTGGCTACCTAAAGGAATGACTTTTGACTTGAATTCTGAAGGATGAGTAGTTGCCTAAAGCAGTATTTCTCAATTTGCAAATTACATGGAGTATTGTTAAACTGCAGATTCAGATTCACGATGTCTAGGCTGGAGTCCAAGATTCTGAATAGCTAAAAGTTCCTAGGAGATGCTACTGCTATAGGGACAAAATTTTAAATAGTAAGGAACTAGAGCTATGTTGTCCAATATAATAGCTACCAGCCACATGAGGCTATTTAAATTTTTAATTCAATTAATTAAACTAAAATAAAATTAAAATTTCTATTCTTTAGTTGCACTAACCATATTTCAAGTGCTCAGTAGGCATGCACAGCTATTGTCTACCTTATTAAACAGTGCAGATATAGAACATTTCTATAACAACAGAAAGTTCTTTTGGACATAACTGATATAGAGAGTAAAGTCAGGGGAGGCAATTCAATTTTGGTATAGAAGTACAGGGGGCAACCAAGTAGGATGAGCCATATAAATGAAGGCTATCGAGCCAAATAAAGGAATATATTTTTGTAAAATAAAACAATATCACAGGCTTAAATAAAATAAGGTCATTTCAAGTCAATCTATTTTTCTATTTCTAGTTTAACCACTGCCACGAACATATTTCTTATTACAGTACTTCTAATAAATATTCAGTTTTAGAATAAGGTTGCCCATAGGTGTGCTCTCAGATGACCCCTAGATAGAAGTTTAATCTGACTAAATGATTAGACTTCAAGCTTCTGTTTTAGGTAACATGAATTCAGAGCAGAGATAAATGGCAACTCATACGTGTACCTACATGTGTGTGTGTGTTTAAAGCTTCCTCTTAACTCTGTTTTAAGGAAGCTAATATCCTTTCTGATGGAAGTGAAATAACTGGTCCCTGTCAGCAGTCTTTGTGACTTCTCTTGCTCATTTACCACATTTGTGCTACAGATGTGCTATGCTGATGAAGTATTTTTCACTTGGTGACTCATTTACTTAATTGCACACCTTGCTCTTTTAAAAGTTTATAAAGAGAATCAGAACTGAAGAGGAAAATGCATTTGATGTGGTCAACATAAGAGGACATATATGGAGCATTTGTCTCTCTAATTGCCTATGCTTTATGTTTTGATATAAAGCCAGGACCTAACCATATAGAAATTTTGGTCCACAACCCCTGAGAAGCACATTGAACAACAAAACTAACCCTTAAGGTTGCTAGGATCTAAGATTAGCTTAGCTTGAACATCTCCCTGTGCTGCTAATTGTTTTTATGTTAAACATCCCATGATGATGAGGTACTAATTTTATTTTTCTCATATGGCTCATTAAATTCAGCACAAATAATGAAACCCAAAGGCTTTGTGTTTTCAGTGTCAAGTAAATCTGATCACTTTACAGTCCATCAGCTTTAAAGATTTTGAGTGAGGGTTGGTCCTGCTGGCAGAAAAAAAATATTTTTTCTAAATAAAATCCAAAAGAATATGATAGCACACTTTGGCTGCAGGACAGGTGTGAACACAAAGAACGCACTCTCTCCTTCCAGCTTAAAGTGCATCTGGCTGGGAACTACTGCTGAAGCCTCTTCAATGTATCACTAAAATACCTATGAAGAAACAGAACAAGATGAAAATTCACACCTTCCAAAAATGAAGACTCAAAGAAAACCAATTACTTAACTCTGGAATTTGCAACTGCTTCTCAGCTCTAGGTGCTGTATTAAGAAAAATACACTTAGAGCTTTACAAGCAATGTTTTATGAAACAGAAAATAAATAGGGTAAGAAGTCACTTCACCTCTCCTAACTGTGTGCTCCATGCCAAATAACAAAACCAGATATACATTCATTTAGTTTTACAGGCAAACAGAAGACTCTATCACCTATCATTAATCTTCCTACGTTCATTTCAGTACTGAAATTGTACAAAGTAAAAATATATGTATGTTTGGTTGGGGGAACATTGGATAAGAGAAAAAGCCTCTCTCATCCTTATGCCATTTTACAAGGTGAATACCTCCTAGACATTGATAATTGTAGTGCAAGTTCTATATAGCTATCATTGTTTAAGCCAGTATTAAGAAGAGTATGTGCTAGAAACTATGCTGTGTGCATAGGAACAAATGTAGTTAATAGAAACTGTCTCTGAGAAAGCCCAGACACTGGATACTAGAAAAACATTTTAAAGCAATTGTAATAAATATAATCAAGAGTTAAAGGATACTATGGACAAAGAATAAGAGTAAACCATGAAAATGTGTCTTACTAGATAAGACTATCAATAAAAGGACAGAAATTTTAAAAGAAAAAATAGAAATTATGTAGCTGATATCTACATTGTCTAAAATAAAAAATTTCACTAAAGTTGTTTTACAGTAGAACTGAGACAGTAGAAGGAAGAATCAGTGAACTTGAAGATAGGTCTTTGAGATTATATGATCAGAGGAGCAAAGAGACAAAAAAAAAAGCAAAATTAAAAGGTGAGGGAGAGAGAGAATATTTGAAGGCATAATGGACATATGTTTCTCAAATTGAATGAAAATCTTTAACCTATACATTCTAGAACCTTCAAAACATCCAAGCAGGATATACTCAAAGAGATTCACACCAAGACAAATCATTATTAATGTCAAAAGATGAAGACAAAGAGAGAACCTGGAAGCAGCAAGAGAGAAGCATACTGTTATGTACAAGGGAGCAGCAAAAAGACCAGTAACTGCTTTCTCATCAGAAACCACTGAGGACACAAGCCAGTAGGATGGCATATTCAAATACTAACCACAAGCCAAAACAAAATAGTCTGTCAACTAAAAATTCTATATCCAGTGAAAATATCTTTAAAAATGAATAACAAATTGATACATTTTCACATAAACAAAAGTTGAGAATTTGTTGCTAGTAGACCTGTCCTATAAGAAATGCTAAAGGGAATCCTTTAGACTTGAAAGGACATAGGCAGTAAGTCAAATATTCAAAATGAAATAAAGAATATTGGTAAAATAATTGCAGAAATATATATATAAAACCATTGTGTATTTTTGTTTATAACTCCTTTTTTCTATGTGATTTTTAAAAACTGCATTAAACAATATTAAATCTATATTAATGAGTTCAGTAATGTAATTTGTGACTATAACAACTTGGCAACCCACTCCAGTACTCTTGCCTGGAAAATTCCATGGACTGAGAGACTCCTCAGAGCCTGGTTAGCTACAGTCCATGGGGTCGCAAAGAGTCAGACATGACTCAACAACTTCACTTCACTTTAGGGCCATATTAGGGCAAAGTTTATATATACTATTACAATTAAGTTGATATTAACCTGAGTTGATAGTTGTAAATTAACATCCATATTGTAATCAGCACAATCCTAAAAAATAACAGTATATAACAAAATAAATTAAAGTGAATTAAAATAATACAAATAACTAACCAAAGAAAGAAATAATGGAAGAACTGAGGAACAAAAAAGATATAGAGAACAAATAGTAAACAAATAGTAAAATGGCAGACATAAGTTCTTCCTTATCAGTAGTCACATTAACAATAATGTGATTATCAGTAAATAAATTAACAATAAATATATTAAATTTTCCAATGAACTGGTAACATATAAGAATCGATTTTTTTTTACCAGTTAAAAATATTATTTTTAATTGTGAGAAAATAATTTTCATCTCAAAGTATTTTGTATTCCCTGGAGTTTTTTTTTTTTTTTTAATTTTATTTTATTTTTAAACTTTACATAATTGTATTAGTTTTGCCAAATATCAAAATGAATCTGCCACAGATATACCTGTGTTCCCCATCCTGAACCCTCCTCCCTCCTCCCTCCCCATACCATCCCTCTGGGTCGTCCCAGTGCACCAGCCCCAAGCATCCAGTATCATGCATCGAACCTGGACTGGCAACTCGTTTCTTACATGATATTTTACATGTTTCAATGTCATTCTCCCAAATCTTCCCACCCTCTCCCTCTCCCACAGAGTCCATAAGACTGTTCTATACATCAGTGTCTCTTTTGCTGTCTCGTACACCACAGCAGGATCCTCTATGACCCACCTCCCAGAATATTGGAAATAAAAGCAAAAATAAACAAATGGGACCTAATTAAACTTAAAAGCTTCTGCACATCAAAGGAAACTATTAGCAAGGTGAAAGGACAGCCTTCAGAATGGGAGAAAATAATAGCAAATGAAGCAACTGACAAACAACTAATCTCAAAAATATACAAGCAACTCCTACAGCTCAACTCCAGAAAAACAAATGACCCAATCAAAAAATGGGCCAAAGAACTAAATAGACATTTCTCCAAAGAAGACGTACAGATGGCTAACAAACACATGAAGAGATGCTCAACATCACTCATTATCAGAGAAATGCAAATCAAAACCACTATGAGATATCATTTCACACCAGTCAGAATGGCTGCGATCCAAAAGTCTACAAATAATAAATGCTGGAGAGGGTGTGCAGAAAAGGGAACCCTCTTTACACTGTTGGTGGGAATGCAAACTAGTACAGCCACTATGGAGAACAGTGTGGAGATTCCTTAAAAAAACTGAAAATAGAATCGATTTTTTAAAAAACACATGGTCTAACTAAAATGTCTATAAGAGACTCACTTTTAATACAAGAGATAAATTATTTGAAAGAAAAGGGGCTGAAAAAATATTCCACACAAACAATAACAAAAAGAGTTGAAGTGTCTGTACCAATATCAGGCAAAACAGGCTTGAAGACAAACATTGACTTGACAGACAAAAATTCTATAAGAGGGTTAATTCATCAAGAAGATACACACATGAACATGACAACAGACTCAGAAATATATAAAGCAAAAACTGTTCAAACTGAAGGGAGAAATTGCCAGTTCAAAAATTATGGTCAGACATTTCAATAACCCAATTTCAATAATGAACAAACTAGACAAAGATCAGCAAAGAAATATAAGACTTCAATAACATTATATCACCTATATTTGTATCACCTATACCTAATATAGCTAAAACATTTCTCACAACAGCAAGGTACATATTCTTCTTAAGTGCATTCAGTTCAGTTGCTCAGTCATGTCTGACTATTTGCAACCCCATGACTGCAGCATGCCAGGTTTCCCTGTCCATCACCAACTTCTGGAGATTTCTCAGACTCATGTCTATTGAATCAGTGATGTCATCCAACCATCTAATCTTCTGTCATCCCCTTCTCCTCATGCCTTAAATCTTTCCCAGAATCAGTGAAAATCACAGTCGTGTCCGACTCATTATGACCCCATGGAATAGCCCATGGAATTCTCCAAGCCAGAAAACTGGAATGGGTAGTCGTTCCCTTCTCCAAGGGATCTTCCCAATTGAAGGATCGAACCCAGATTTCCCACATTGCAGGTGGATTCTTTACCAGCTGAGTCACCAGGGAAGCCCTCCCAGCATCAGGGTCTTTCCTAATGAATCAGTTCTTTGCATCAGGTGGCCAAAGTATTGGAGCTTCAGCTTCAGTATCAGTCTTTCCAATGAATATTCAGGACTCATCTCCTTTAGGATTGACTGGTTTGATTTCCTTGCAATCCAAAGGACTCTCAAGAGTCTTCTTCAACACCAAAGTTGAAATGCATCAATTCTTTAGTGCTCATCTTTCTTTCTGGTCCAGCTCTCACATCTATACATGACTACTGGAAAAACCATAGCTTTGACTATACAGACCTCTTTTGGCAAAGTAATATCTCTGCTTTTTAATATGCTGTCTATGTCTGTCATATGCTCTCTTCCAAGGAGCAAGTGTCTTTTAATTTCATGGCTGCAGTCACCATCTACAGTGATTTTGGAGCCCAAGAAAATAATGTCTGTCACTGTTTCCATTGTTTCCCCTTCTATTTGCCATGAAGTGATGGGACTAGATACTGTGGTCCCAAACAAAGATACTGTGGTCTTTGTTTTTTGAGTGTTGAGTTTTAAGCTAGTTTTTTCACTCTCCTCTTCTTTAGTTCCTCTTCACTTTCTGCCATAAGGGTTTTGTCATATGCATATCTGAGGTTATTGATATTTCTCCTGGAAATCTTGATTTCAGCTTGTGCTTCATCCAGCCTGGCATTTTCCATGATGTATTCTGCATATAAGCTAAATAAGCAGGGTGACAATATATAACTTTGTTGTACTCCTTTTCCAATTTGGAACCAGTCCATTGTTCCATGTCCAGTTCTAACTGTTGCTTCTTGACCTGAATACAGATTTCTCAGTAAGCAGGTAAAGTGGTCTGCTATTCCCATTAAAATATTATTAAGAATAGATCACATTGGGCCACAAAATGAATCCCATGAATTTAAAAATACTGTATTCATGCAAGTACGTTCTCCAACTATGATAGAATAAAATTAGAAGTCAACAGCAAAAAAAAAAAAAGAAAAAAAAATGGGGGAAATATACATGCATAGCATACTAAACAACATAGCATATTAAACAAAACAATGGGAAAACCTCTTGAATACCCAGTGGGATAAACAGATTGCAAGAAAAACTAGAAATATTTTGAATGAATAGCAACAAAATAAACCCAAATTTATGAAATGTAGATTAAATAGTGGTCAAAGAGCTTATAGCTCTCAATATCTATGTTAAAAAAGAACAAAAATCTCCAGTCAATACTTAGCTTTCCACCTTAAGAAAACTAGAGAAAGAACAATAAATTTAATTCAAACTAAGGAGAAGGAAGAAAATAGTAAACTGTAGAGCAGGGATGAATAGAGAATCAAAGAAGCAATTTAGAGAGAGTAAACAAAATAAAAATCAGTTCTTTGAAAAGATCAACAAAACTGACAAACCTTTAGGTAGACTCACTGAGATAAAAATGAGAAAAGACTAAAGTCAGTAGTATCAGGAATTAAAGTAAGGATATTTGTCCTTACAGAAATTAAAGGATTATAAGGAGCTAGTATTATATGATCAACAAACTAGATAACCTACAAGAATTGAACAAATTTTTAAAAATCCCAACTAATATGACTTAAGAAAAAGAAGAAAGAAAATCTAAATGAACCCACAAAAAAGTAAAGAAATGAATTATTAATCAAAAATCTTCTGATAAAAGCTCAGAACAAAATGTCTTCGCTGGTGAATTCTACCAAACATTTAAAGAATAATTAATGGTAATTCTCCCCAAACTCTTCCAAAATATACGAGAGGAGGGACTACCTCCTAACTTATTCTATGGTGTCATTATTACCAAAGAAGACAGAGATAGCACAAGGAAAGAAAACTATAGGCCACTAATTTTCATGAATATACACATGAAAATCATCAGCATAACATCAGCAAATCAAATACCTCAGTTTATTAAAAGAATTAAACACCGTGAACAAGTGAGATTTACCTAAGTAATGCAAGAATAGGTCAAATACAATATCAATCAACATAATATACCTTTTAATAGAATGAAGAGGAAAAAACCCATATGATCATCTCGATAGAGAAAGCATTTGACAAAATACAATACTTCCATGATAAAAACATTGAAGAAACTAAGAAAAAAGAGAACTTTCTCAACTGATAAAGAGCATATATGAAATAAACCTATATCTAATATCATAGTTAACAATGAAAACCTAAAAGCTTTCCTTTAAGATCAGGACCAAGACAAGGATGTCCACTCTCATCTCTTCAACACTGTATTAGAAGTTCACACTAGGGCAGTTAAGCAAGATAAAGAGATAAAAGGTTTGGAGAGAAAGAAGTAAAACTACCCATTATGAATATGGTTATAAATAAAAGATCTACTAGGAATTGTGCAGATGGCATAATCTTTGTATAAAAAACCTAAAGAATCTACTTTTAAAACTTTTAGAACTAACACCCTAGTTCAGCAAAGCTGCAGAATAAAGGTAAGTACAAAAATAATTGTATATCTATATAAAAGTAATGAATATTCTGAAAATAAAATTAGGAAAACAATTCCTTTAAAATAGCATCAAAATATCAAAATATTTAGGAGTAAATTTAGCTGATAATGTGTAAGATATGTAGAAAACTATAAATTATTGTTAGATAGAAACTGAGGAAGACCTAAATATGGAAATACTATGTTCACTGATTAGAAGACTTAATATTGTTAATATGGCAATACTCCCTAATTTATCTTCATAGTCAATGTAATCTCTAACAAAATTAACTTTTTTTTTTTCCAGAAAAGAATAAGTTGATCCTAAAATGGATATTCAATTGCAATGGCACATGATAGGCAAAGAATCTTGAAAAATAAAATATAAAGTTGCAGGACTCACAGTTTCCTATTTCAAAACGTAATACATAGCTATTGTAATCAAAATATCATGGTACTAGAATAAAGACAAACATAATAATCAATGGAATACAATCAAGAACCAGAAATAAACCAATACATCAGTGATCACATGATTTTCAACAAGGTTATCAAGACCATTTACCAAGGAAAGAATAGTCTTTTTAACAAATGCTGCTAGAATAAAGAAATATCCATATACAAAAGAATGAACTTTACCCTAATCTCATACCATATATAAAGATTAACTCTAAACTGAACAAAGAACTAAATGTAAACACTATAAGACCCTTATAAGGAAACATCAGTACAGGTCTTTGTGCCTGTGGATTAGTTAATTGCTTCTTAAATATAACACTAAAATCACAAGGAACAAAAGTTAGATATAGTGAACTGTGTCAAAATTTAAAAATCGTGTGCTTCAAAGAACACTATTAAGAAAGTGAAGAGACAATCCATAGAATGGGAGAAAGCCTTTGCAAATTATTTATCTGAGAAAGCTCTAGTATCCAGACTATTTAAAAAACTCTTTCAATACAACAACAAAATGACAGTTAATAAATGGACAAAGGACTTGAATAGACATTTTACCAAAGAATACATATAAATGGCCAATAAGCACATGGAAAAGATCCTGAACACCACTGGTCATTAAAGAAATGCAAATGAAGGCCAGAACGAAATATTATTTCACATCCAAAAGGATAACTATATTTTAAACAAACAACTTGTAAAAACCCAGAATATTGCAAGTATTGGTCAGAATATAAATTATGTTTCTGGTGAGAATGTAAAGTGGTACATTCACTGTGGAAAACATTCAGGCCTTTCCTCAAAAACGTCAAATACAGAGTTACCATAAGACCCAACAATTGCATTGGTCCAAATAAACAGAAGCACAAAAGTAGATTAGTGATTGCCAGCAGTTAGGGTGAGGTGCAGATGCAGAGTGACTGCTTAATGGATACAGGATTTCTTTTTAGGGTGATGAACATGTTCTGGAATTAAGTCGTGGCAATGATTGTACAACATTGTGAATATAATAAAATTTACTGAACTGTACACTTTAAAATGGTTAAAATTGGGACTTTTATGGTGTGTGAATTACCCCAATAAAATAAAGTGTTTCCATGTAAAAATGAATAAGAAAAACACATTTAATTCAAAATACAGAAAAATAAAATCACAGAAACAATCCAATGAAGAAGTGAGCATCTATTTAGGCATGTTATCTTTTAAGATAGAATGAAGTAATGGAATCACTGTCAACTCTCCCTTCATACTCACCTAAATTTATAGTCTGTGCCTCTTCCCAACATGACTGAAATAAAATTTGGACTGGTCTTCCCAAGCAATATACTCAAGACATTTCCTGGGGTTTCTCCAACACTGTGTCAATACTGAGGGAAGTAGAAACATTTCCAAAATATTATACTCTAAACATCCCTTATTCTCATAATTGATAAAAATTAAAGACAGTTGGGAATGTGGAGAACAGAATTAGAAAAGATAAACTGAAAGATATTCCTGGGTGGTTACAACAGCACTGGCAGGAAATGGTGGCGGTTCCCACCAGAAATACTCTTGCTGGGGTGAAAGGCTGCTGTTTACCCACCTGTGGACCTCAGTTCAGTCAATGGTCCCAGTTGCTCCCTTTCAGACATAGCAGATTAATACTCTAGAGGCAAGTTTAAACATGTCACCTACAAACTGTCTTTGAATATATCAAAGTCTTTAGTTCTACTGAAATCTCCCTAAATGTCATATCTCCAATCATATAGTTGTATACTTTTGATAACAGAAAAGATGTTGGGTTAGAAAAAGCCTGCTTTTTTATTGATTTTGCAGCATTTCTTCATAACTAAAGTCACCAGGTGTCTTACATTCACTCAACAATGTGAGGCTCTGAATTGGATGCTGTCCACTAGGAATAATCTCCATCCTAAGAACTAGTGGTGGCTAGAGGGCTCAAACATACCTTGTGCACACCAGGACCTAGAGACCCCACAGAGACTGAGAGAGAACTGTGTTTCGGTGTGTCCTGAGGAGGTATGGGTCAGCAGTGGACTGCTGCAGGGGCAGGGGCTCTGGGTGCAGTAGACCTGGGTATAGCTTAAGCCCTCTTAGAGAAGGTCATCATTAACCAACCATAGAGCCACCAGAACTTACACAGGGCTGGGAAATAGACTGTGGGAGGGCAAAAAAACAGAACCTTGTGCACACCAGGACACAGAAGAAAGGAGTACTGACCCCACAAGTGACTGACCCAAACATGCCCATGAGTGTCCAGGACTCTGTGGTGGAGGTGTGGGTCAGTGATGATGCTTCAGGGTTGGGGCCACTGAGTGTACCATGCATGCATGGGACCTCTTGAAGGAGGTCCACATTACCTCCATTACCTCCACCATAGTTTGGCCTTGGTCAAAGAAAAGGGAGGGAACAAGCCCCACCCATCAAGAGAAAAATGGATTAAAGATTTACTGAGCATGGCCCCGCCCATCAGAACAAGACCCAGTTTTCCCCTCAGTCAGTCTCTCCCGTCAGGAAGCTTCCATAAGCCTCTTATCCTTCTCCATCAGAGGGCAGACAAAAAGAAAACCACAGTCACAGAAAACTAACCAATCTGATCCCATGGACCACAGCCTTGTCTAACTCAATGAAACTATGGGCCATGCCATGTAGGGCCACCCAAGTTGGACGGGTCATGATGAAGCATTCTGACAAAATGTGATCCACTGGAGAAGGGAATAGCAAACCACTTCAGTATTCTTGCCTTGAGAACCCGATGAACAGTATGAAAAGGCAAGAAGAGTTGAGCTGTAGAAGTTGCTTGTATATTTTTGAGATTAGTTCTTTGTCAGTTGCTTCATTTGCTATTATTTTCTCTCATTCTGAAGGCTGCCTTTTCACCTTGCTAATAGTTTCCTTTGATGTGCAGAAGCTTTTAAGTTTAATTAGGTCCCATTTGTTTATTTTTGCTTTTATTTCCAATATTCTGGGAGGTGGGTCATAGTGGATCCTGCTGTAATGTATGTCAGAGAGTGTTTTGCCTACTTTCTCCTCTAGGAGTTTTATACTTTCTGGTCTTTAAAAAGAATACATTTGAATCAGTTCTAATGAGGTTGATGAAACTGGAGCCTATTATACAGAGTGAAGTAAGCCAGAAAGAAAAACACCAATACAGTATACTAACGCATATATATGGAATTTAGAAAGATGGTAACAATAACCCTGTGTACGAGACAGCAAAAGAGACACTGATGTATAGAACAGTCTTATGGACTCTGTTGGAGAGGGAGAGGGTGGGAAGATTTGGGAGAATGGCATTGAAACATGTATAATATCATGTATGAAATGAGTTGCCAGTCCAGGTTCAATGCACGATACTGGATGCTTGGGGCTGGTGCACTGGGACGAGCCAGAGGGATGGTAAGGGGAAGGAGGAGGGAGGAGGGTTCAGGATGGGGAACACATGTATACTTGTGGTGGATCCATTTCGATATTTGGCAAAACTAATACAATATTGTAAAGTTTAAAAATAAAATAAAATTAAAAAAAAAAAAAGAAAGCCAGACGAGTTCAGCAAAAAAGAAAAAAAAAAGAAAAGGCAAGAAGATAGGACACTGAAAGATGAACTCCCCAGGTTGGTAGGTGCCCAATATACTACTGGAGATCAGTGGGGAAATAAAAACTCCAGAAAGAATGAAGAGACGGAGCCAAACAAAAACAACACCCAGTTGTGGATGTGACTAGTGATGGAAGTAAAGTCCAATGCTGTAAAGAGCAATATTGCATAGGAACCTGGAATGTCAGGTCCATGAGTCAAGGCAAATTGGAAGTGGTCAAACAGGAGATGGCAAGAGTGAACATCGACATTTAGGAATCAGTGAACAAAAATGGACTGGAACGGGTGAATTTAACTCAGATGACCATTATATCTACTACTGTGGGTAAGAATCCCTTAGAAGAAATAGAGTAGCCATCATAGTCAACAAAAGAGTCCAAAATGGAGTACTTGGATGCAATCTCAAAAATGACAGAATGATCTCTGTTCATTTCCAAGGCAAACCATTCACTATCACAGTAATCCAAGCCTATGCCCCAACCTGTAATGCTGAAAAAGCTGAAGCTGAATGGTTCTATGAAGACCTACAAGAAGACATTCTAGAACTACCTTGAGTAACAGGCAAATTTAGTCTCGGATAACAAAATGAAGCAGGGAAAAGGCTAACAGAGTTTTGCCAAGAGAATGCGCTAGTCATAGCAAACACCCTCTTCCAACAAAACAAGAGAAGACTCTATACATAGACATCACAAGATGGTCAATACTGAAATCAGATTGATTCTATTCTTTGCAGCCAAAGATGGAGATGCTCTGTACAGTCAGCAAAAACAAGACTGGGAGCTGACAGTAGCTCAGATCATGAACTCTTTATTGCCAAATTTAGACTTAAATTGAAGAAAGTAGGGAAAACCACTAGACCATTCAGGTATGACCGAAAACCCTTTCAGTTATATAGTGGAAGTGGCAAATAGATTCAAGGGATTAGATCTGATAGACAGAGTGCCCGAATATCTATGGACAGAGGTTTGTGACATTGTACAGGAGGCAGTGATCAAGACCATCCCCAAGAAAAAGAAATGCAAAAAGGCAAAATGGTTGTCTGAGGAGGCTTTACAAATAGCTGAGAAAAGAAGAGATGCAAAAGGCAAAGGAAAAAAGGAAAGATATACCCATTTGAATGCAGAGTTCCAGAGAATAGCAAGGAGAGATAAGAAAGCCTTCCTCAGTGATCAATGCAAAGAAACAGAGGGAAACAAAAGAATGGGAAAGACTAGAGATCTCTTCAAGAAAATGAGAGATACCAAGGGAACATTTCATGCAAAGATGGGCTCAAGAAAGGACAGAAATGATATGGACCTAACAGAAGCAGAAGATATTAAGAACAGTTGGCGAAAATGCACATAAGAACTATTCAAAAGAGATTTCTTCATGACCCAGATAGCCACAATGGCATGATCACTCACCTGGAGCCAGACATCCTTGAATGCGAAGTCAAGTGGGCCTTGGGAAGCATCACTACCAACAAAGCTAGTGGAGGTGATGGGATTCCAGTTGAGCTATTTCAGAACCTAAAAGATGATGCTGTGAGAGTGTCACACTCAATATGCCAGCAAATTTGGAAACTTCAGCAGTGGCCACAGGACTGAAAAAGGTCAGTTTTCATTCCAATCCCAAAGAAAGGCAATGCCAAAGAATGCTCAAACTACCACACAATTGCACTCATCTCACATACTAGCAAAGTAATACTCAAAAATCCTCCAAGCCAGGCTTCAACAGTACATGAACCGTGAACCTCCAGATCTTTAAGCTGGATTTAGAAAAGGCAGAGGAGTCAGAGATCAAGTTGCCAACATCAGTTGGATCCTTGAAAAAGCAAGAGAGTTCCAGAAAAACATCTACTTCTGCTTTATTGACTACACCAAAGCCTTTGACTGTGTGTGGATCACAACAAACTCTGGAAAAGCCTTCAAGAGATGGGAATACCAGACCACCTCTCCTGCCTCCTGAGAAATCTGTATGCAGGTATAGGAGCAACAGTTAGCACTGGACATGGAACAGACTTGTTCCAAATAGGGAAAGGAGTACATCAAGGCTGTATATTGTCAGCCTGCTTATTTAGCTTAAATGCAGAGTGCATCATGAGAAATTCTGGGCTGAATGAAGCACAAGCTGGGATCAAGATTGCTAGGAGAAATATCAATATCCTCAGATATGCAGATGACACCACACTTATGGCAGAAAGCAAAGAAGAAGTAAAGAGCCTCTTGAAAGTGAAAGAGGAGAGTGAATAAGTTGGCTTAAAGCTCAAAATTTAGAAAACTTAGATCATGGCATCTGGTCCCATTGCTGCTAAGTCGCTTCAGTCGTGTCCGACTCTGTGCGACCCCATAGATGGCAGCCCATCAGGCTCCACCGTCCCTGGGATTCTCCAGGCAAGAACACTGGAGCGGGTTGCCATTTCCTTCTCCAATGCATGAAAGTGAAAAGTGAAAGTGAAGTCACTCAGTCGTGTTGGACTCTTAGCGACCCCATGGACTGCAGCCTACCAGGCTCCTCCGTCCATGGGATTTTCCAGGCAAGAGTACTGGAGTGCGGTGCCATTGCCTTCTCCATCTGGTCCCATTACTTCATGGCAAATAGATCGGGAAACAGTGGAAACAGTGAGAGACTTTATATTTTGGGCTCCAAAATCACTGCAGATGGTGACTGCAATCATGAAATTAAAAAGACACTTGCTCCTTGCAAGAAAATTATTACCAACCTAGACAGCTTATTAAAAAGCAGAGACTTACTTTGCCAACAAAGGTCCATCTAGTCAAAGCTATGGCTTTTCCAGTAGTCATGTATGGATATGAGAGCTGGACTATAAAGAAGGCTGAGAGTGCCAAAGAGTTTATGCTTTTGAAATGTGGTGTTGGAGAAGACTCTTGAGAGTCCTTGGAGGCAAGGAGATCCAACCAGTCCATCCTAAAGGAAATCGGTCCTAAGTATTCTTTGGAAGGACTGATGCTGAAGCTGAAACTCCAACACTTTGGCCCCCTCATGTGAAGAACTGACTCAATGGAAAAGACCCTAATGCTGGGAAAGATTGAAGGTGGAAGGAGAAGGGACGACTGAGGATGAGATGGTTGGAGGGCATCACCGACTCAATGGACACGAGTCTGAGTAAACTCTGGGAATTGCTGATGGACAGGGAGGCCTGGCATGCTCCCAGTCCATTGGGTTCCAAAGAGTCGGACAGTACTGATCGACTGAACTGAACAGAGAACTAGTGGACTTGTGATATACTTGTTTATTTGTTTGTCTGGTAAAATTTGCATGCTAAGTTTTCTCCGGAGATAATCAGGCAACAAGTGGAACTTAGATAAAGAAAAACACTTTTTAATATCAAAAATAATAAAAGCTGTGAAAAAAGATTAAATGTCAAATCAGACAAAGAACCATTCTTCCTCTCAATGTAATTTTAATTTTCATATCTAAAACATTAATAGTATAAAGAATTGTAAAGTACAGTAAACATGCTACAAAAAGTTTTCAAATACAATATCTCACTTAATCATCACCCTTTTCCAAAACAAATAATGTGAATCTCAGGATCTTTATGTAGTTTACCCAACATTGTACAGGTAATAAGTATAAAAATACACAGAACTTGTTTCTCATCTTTTGAAATAAACCCAGAACTCCTTAGAAAATGGTTTGCTTTAAAAGGAAATTACCACTTCATATATTTCTATGACTCAAAACTGAACTTTCTTTATTGAGACATTTGTATAGACCAATAATACATGTTATCTCATTTTTATAATTCTCAATATGGAAAGACTTACAATAAACATACAAAGTTCTACATAAAATATCATGGCAGAGATGAAGAAATATTTTAAATGTGACAGCTGATTTTACCTTCCTTCTGGGCCATATCTAAATCTCATCCTTTTTAGAAATTAAAGGTGGTGATATCCATACATTTAGGAAAGAATATTACAAACATTATGTTTTGAGTTTTAACTCAAAAGGAAAATGAGTACATATTAATTTATTCCATACTAATGACTTAAACCACAGCTATTCTTCTAGTATATATCTTAACTATGGTAGTAGGGTAAATTTAACCAAGTTTTTGCATATGATAATAATACAATTCATCTGTGAAGTCACAGAATAGCCTTATTTATTACACATAAGTCCATTCATGTTCAGGCACTCTTTCACATGGTCATCATCATCTACTGATATGATTAGAAGTCAATAATCCCTGGATATATTTGTCCATGTGCATTCATGAAGTGCCATTTAAATATTCTGGACAATCAAAGGCAAGACCAGACATAGATAATTGAAATGCTTTCTAAATCATAAATCATACTTTTATGATACCCTGGGATAAAACATCTATCTTTCAAATAGTGCTTGAAGAAAAATCTTAACCATTGAATGAAAGCCAACTAATAAATTCCTACACTTTCACGTTCTTTCTTTTTCTCTTTCCATCAGTCCAAACACGATTGATTATCAAGAAATTTCCCTTCTTTCTATAATAAAAATCTATGTATTAACATATTATGATTTTAAATAATTTAAATAAATTAAGTATATGCAGATTACACTTCAAATCTAAAACAAGACTATAAACAAGAGAGACTCTGGGATAATGGTGCAGGAAGGAAAGTTGAAAAAAAAATGAACAGAATGACATCTGACACATTCACTAAAACAGCACGCAGAGCAAGAGAAGTATCTATTGATGTTAGTAAAAAGAGATACTTTCAGAATGATAAAGATGAACAGATACTACCTGCTATGAGAATAATGAAAGATTCAACTGTAGCGATTTCAATCATATAGGATTTATAATAACTTTGTAAATAATATTAAAAAATGTATTTAACAAGTGGGACTTTGAAGCTGTGAAACCAGATAACAAAAAGCTGAGAGAAAGCTAAAGAAAAGTTATCACAATCAGGTTGAAAAGAATATCTATCAAATCAGTTTGTGATTTCAATTTTTTCTTTATAAATTACCCTCATTTCATTTGGTACAATGAATAAAACATAGTTTTACAGCAAATGTACTTATCTACATTTTGCTAGATAATACTAAAATACTGGCATTTTATCCCCACATGATACATAGATTTCATGGTACATTCAATTCAGCAAATTTACTCATCAAGGTGTTTGGGATATCAGTTGTGTGTGAGACTCTTTGCTAAACACTGAAAGAGATATAAATTTATAAAATCCCTTTTTTTAAAAAAACACATTTTTTAATAATGAAAATGAAACAGATGCCTAAGTATTCTCGGTACAAACAGGGCAAAACAAACTTGAGTTCTTGCCACAAGACTGTTTGGGGGGAATCTAAACTAAGAAAATATGAGTATTTAAGTATGAGAAAAAAATTTTTAAAGATTTGGGACACGATCCGTGCTGGGATACTGCAGAAGATTTAATTCAAATCTCTATTCAAGCATTGTATCTGCTATATAACTAGACAGAGACATCAGACTTTAACTAAGGGTACTGTACAGGGATAAGAGCAAAGTCAAGATGGAAAAAGAAAATACTTCTACTTCAATTCATAAGAATGGAAAACAGCATCTCTCACCATATACCAATTAATATTTTACTATTGATGAAATCATACCAGTGAGTAAATAAAGGTAGAGTGTATAGGAGTGAAAGGGTCTTAGAAGATGCTTTTGTTGGTTTCAGTCAGATTATTGATACCTCTTTTCCAAAGAGAACTGATATATGAAAGTTTTTTCATTATTTTACAGAGATATACTTCACACTGCTCTTTAAACATGGCAGTTCCTCATAAATATGTTCATAAATCATCTTTTTAAATGGTTAACTTTTCTCTCTAAAGTCTACCACAATATATATATAAATTCTTGAGATCATCTTTTAAGCATCACGGTATCTCCCAACTAGTCAAAATATAGAAAGGCAGATGCATATTTCCTGTTGTGATTAATGCCCTTAAGCCCTTGAGCAAATGTCTTACCTTTTTGTTAAACTAATGTATTCAACCTGAATTAAGTTTTTCTTGAAGTTTGACTGTATCTTCACTCAGTCAGTTCAGCCACTCAGTTGTGTCCAGCTCTTTGTGAAATCATGGTCTGCAGAACGTCAGGCCTCCCTGTCTATCACCAATTCCCAGAGTTTACACAAACTCATGTCCATTGAGTCGGTGATGCCCTCCAACCATCTCATCCTCAGTCGTCCCTTCTCCTTCCACCTTCAATCTTTCCCAGCATTAGGGTCTTTTCCATTGAGTCAGTTCTTCACATGAGGGGGCCAAAGTGTTGGAGTTTCAGCTTCAGCATCAGTCCTTCCAAAGAATACTTAGGACCGATTTCCTTTAGGATGGACTGGTTGGATCTCCTTGCCTCCAAGGACTCTCAAGAGTCTTCTCCAACACCACATTTCAAAAGCATAAACTCTTTGGCACTCTCAGCCTTCTTTATAGTCCAGCTCTCATATCCATACATGACTACTGGAAAAGCCATAGCTTTGACTAGATGGACCTTTGTTGGCAAAGTAAGTCTCTGCTTTTTAATAAGCTGTCTAGGTTGGTAATAATTTTCTTGCAAGGAGCAAGTGTCTTTTTAATTTCATGATTGCAGTCACCATCTGCAGTGATTTTGGAGCCCAAAATATAAAGTCTCTCACTGTTTCCACTGTTTCCCGATCTATTTGCCATGAAGTAATGGGACCAGATGGAGAAGGCAATGGCACCGCACTCCAGTACTCTTGCCTGGAAAATCCCATGGACGGAGGAGCCTGGTAGGCTGCAGTCCATGGGGTCGCTAAGAGTCCAACACGACTGAGTGACTTCACTTTCACTTTTCACTTTCATGCATTGGAGAAGGAAATGGCAACCCGCTCCAGTGTTCTTGCCTGGAGAATCCCAGGGACGGTGGAGCCTGATGGGCTGCCATCTATGGGGTCGCACAGAGTCGGACACGACTGAAGCGACTTAGCAGCAATGGGACCAGATGCCATGATCTAAGTTTTCTAAATTTTGAGCTTTAAGCCAACTTATTCACTCTCCTCTTTCACTTTCAAGAGGCTCTTTACTTCTTCTTTGCTTTCTGCCATAAGTGTGGTGTCATCTGCATATCTGAGGATATTGATATTTCTCCTAGCAATCTTGATCCCAGCTTGTGCTTCATTCAGCCCAGAATTTCTCATGATGCACTCTGCATTTAAGCTAAATAAGCAGGCTGACAATATACAGCCTTGATGTACTCCTTTCCCTATTTGGAACAAGTCTGTTCCATGTCCAGTGCTAACTGTTGCTCCTATACCTGCATACAGATTTCTCAGGAGGCAGGAGAGGTGGTCTGGTATTCCCATCTCTTGAAGGCTTTTCCAGAGTTTGTTGTGATCCACACACAGTCAAAGGCTTTGGTGTAGTCAATAAAGCAGAAGTAGATGTTTTTCTGGAACTCTCTTGCTTTTTCAAGGATCCAACTGATGTTGGCAACTTGATCTCTGACTCCTCTGCCTTTTCTAAATCCAGCTTAAAGATCTGGAGGTTCACGGTTCATGTACTGTTGAAGCCTGGCTTGGAGGATTTTTGAGTATTACTTTGCTAGTATGTGAGATGAGTGCAATTGTGTGGTAGTTTGAGCATTCTTTGGCATTGCCTTTCTTTGGGATTGGAATGAAAACTGACCTTTTTCAGTCCTGTGGCCACTGCTGAAGTTTCCAAATTTGCTGGCATATTGAGTGTGACACTCTCACAGCATCATCTTTTAGGTTCTGAAATAGCTCAACTGGAATCCCATCACCTCCACTAGCTTTGTTGGTAGTGATGCTTCCCAAGGCCCACTTGACTTCGCATTCAAGGATGTCTGGCTCCAGGTGAGTGATCATGCCATTGTGGCTATCTGGGTCATGAAGAAATCTCTTTTGAATAGTTCTTATGTGCATTTTCGCCAACTGTTCTTAATATCTTCTGCTTCTGTTAGGTCCATATCATTTCTGTCCTTTCTTGAGCCCATCTTTGCATGAAATGTTCCCTTGGTATCTCTCATTTTCTTGAAGAGATCTCTAGTCTTTCCCATTCTTTTGTTTCCCTCTGTTTCTTTGCATTGATCACTGAGGAAGGCTTTCTTATCTCTCCTTGCTATTCTCTGGAACTCTGCATTCAAATGGGTATATCTTTCCTTTTTTCCTTTGCCTTTTGCATCTCTTCTTTTCTCAGCTATTTGTAAAGCCTCCTCAGACAACCATTTTGCCTTTTTGCATTTCTTTTTCTTGGGGATGGTCTTGATCACTGCCTCCTGTACAATGTCACAAACCTCTGTCCATAGATATTTGGGCACTCTGTCTATCAGATCTAATCCCTTGAATCTATTTGCCACTTCCACTATATAACTGAAAGGGTTTTCGGTCATACCTGAATGGTCTAGTGGTTTTCCCTACTTTCTTCAATTTAAGTCTAAATTTGGCAATAAAGAGTTCATGATCTGAGCTACTGTCAGCTCCCAGTCTTGTTTTTGCTGACTGTACAGAGCATCTCCATCTTTGGCTGCAAAGAATAGAATCAATCTGATTTCAGTATTGACCATCTTGTGATGTCTATGTATAGAGTCTTCTCTTGTTTTGTTGGAAGAGGGTGTTTGCTATGACCAGCGCATTCTCTTGGCAAAACTCTGTTAGCCTTTTCCCTGCTTCATTTTGTTATCCGAGACTAAATTTGCCTGTTACTCAAGGTAGTTCTAGAATGTCTTCTTGTAGGTCTTCATAGAACCATTCAGCTTCAGCTTTTTCAGCATTACAGGTTGGGGCATAGGCTTGGATTACTGTGATAGTGAATGGTTTGCCTTGGAAATGAACAGAGATCATTCTGTCATTTTTGAGATTGCATCCAAGTACTCCATTTTGGACTCTTTTGTTGACTATGATGGCTACTCTATTTCTTCTAAGGGATTCTTACCCACAGTAGTAGATATAATGGTCATCTGAGTTAAATTCACCCGTTCCAGTCCATTTTTGTTCACTGATTCCTAAATGTCGATGTTCACTCTTGCCATCTCCTGTTTGACCACTTCCAATTTGCCTTGACTCATGGACCTGACATTCCAGGTTCCTATGCAATATTGCTCTTTACAGCATTGGACTTTACTTCCATCACTAGTCACATCCACAACTGGGTGTTGTTTTTGTTTGGCTCCGTCTCTTCATTCTTTCTGGAGTTTTTATTTCCCCACTGATCTCCAGTAGTATATTGGGCACCTACCGACCTGGGGAGTTCATCTTTCAGTGTCCTACCTTCTTGCCTTTTCATACTGTTCATCAGGTTCTCAAGGCAAGAATACTGAAGTGGTTTGCTATTCCCTTCTCCAGTGGATCACATTTTGTCAGAACTCTTCACCATGACCCGTCCGTCTTGGGTGGCCCTATGGCCCATAGTTTCATTGAGTTAGACAAGGCTGTGGTCCATGGGATCAGATTGGTTAGTTTTCTGTGACTGTGGTTTTCTTTTTGTCTGCCCTCTGATGGAGAAGGATAAGAGGCTTATGGAAGCTTCCTGACGGGAGAGACTGACTGAGGGGAAAACTGGGTCTTGTTCTGATGGGCGGGGCCATGCTCAGTAAATCTTTAATCCATTTTTCTCTTGATGGGTGGGGCTTGTTCCCTCCCTTTTCTTTGACCAAGGCCAAACTATGGTGGAGGTAATGGAGGTAATGTGGACCTCCTTCAAGAGATCCCATGTATGCATTGGTACACTCAGTGCCCCCAACCCTGAAGCAGGCCACTGCTGACTGATGCCTCCAGCGGAGACTCCTGGATACTCAGGGGAATGTTTGGGTCAATTTCTTGTGGGGTTACTGTTCTTTTCTCCTGGGTCCTGGTGCACATCAGCTTTTGTTTTGTGTAAGTTCTGGTGGCTCTGTGGTGGGGTTCATGGTGACCTCCTCCAAGAGGGCTAATATCATATGCAGGTCTACTGTTTCCAGAGTCCCTGCTCCTGCAGCAGTCCAATGCTGACCTGTACCTCCAAAGGAGACACTCAACCACAATTCTGGATCAGTCTCTGTGGGTTCTCTGCGTCCTGGTGCACACAAGTTTTGTTTGATTCCTTTGAGCATCTCTGGCAGGTACAGGGTTTGTTTCTAAACACAATTTTACCCTTCCTACCATCTTGCTGGGGCTTCTCCTTTGCCCTTGGATGTGGAGCATCTTTTTTTGGTGGAATCCAACATTGTCCTGTTGATGTTTGTTCAGCAGCAATTTGTAATTTTGGAGTTCTCACAGGAGAAAATGAGCACAATAAGTTATCTTGGCGTATGTAATAATTTATCTTTTGTAAACACTAATATCATCTATTAGCTCATCATGCATACCATTAAAGAATACTATCAATGATCAGTAGACATTTTCTAAAATGCATGAGGAGACCATAGAGGACTGATTTCTTCATGAACCATTTTTCTTATCATTAATTTTTTTTAAAATTCTGAAATTTATATCTCAGAATTTTTAACTTTCTAGGAATAAAATGAAAACAGTGAAAAGTCTAATCTGGATTCATTCTAAATTCTTAAAAGAAAAGAATGAAATGAAACCTCTCCATTATTGTACTGGAAGTTCCAGGTTTGGGGCAGCAAAAGAAACATCTAAGAGTAATGGGCTTTAAACTTTTCCAGAAATGCTCATATTTTGGTGTCTGGAACACTAGTGTCATTTAAAAAACTGAAATGTGGAAGTTTGACTTAACAGTAATTACATCTCCAAAAGAATTCCATTATTTTGGATAATGTTATTAAGAGGAAATCAACCCAGGAAGCTGCTTCTCTCTGTTTCAAAAGTCTCTGCATTTCTCTCCCTGCATTTCAAACTGCTCTTAAAGTGGGTTAACAAGCAATTTTATATGTTTTTAAACGTCTTCTCTCTAGACATGAATAATATAAAAGAGGTTGTAGTTAGTTATGGTTCTGGGTTGTGACTCTGCAACTCAGTTTCACAGAGGAATTTCAGTTGAATTTATAAATTTAAAAATGTATAAAAGAAAACAGATTATTTTTTTTTCTTTCTGAATTGTATTTTATTACTATGCTTCAGAATCAGTTACAGAAGTAACAGAAGCAATAAATAGAGTATACTTACTTCCATTCTTATTATTTGTGGACTTCATTAAGATCAAACATGTAAACAAAAACATACCATTTTATCCCTGTTCATCTGTTTGAAAAAGAATCCCATGGCCAAGGCCACAGCTGGTGACACCAAACAGATGTGTTCTGTCAGAGTCTGACTTGGCACTGCAAGTTCAACTTACCCTGAGTTTATTCTCAGGCCATAAGAGGAATAAATTGCTACATTTATGATAATTTCTTTCCAGAAGGAAAATGATTTTGAAAGGAATTGAGTAGAAAATTCACCTTCGGGGATTGACAGGATAGTGACAGTATTAGACATCAAAGTCAACCCTTATATAAGGGAAGGCATTTCTTGAACTTAAAAATGAAAGCTAATGTACCTAGGTCCAGTAAACATCCATTCCAACCTCATTTTTAATGTAGAGAAAGCTAAAAGTTACATTTCCCATTGAGTTAATATTAAATTTCTTGGGTGTGTTAATAGTATTGTGTTTATATACAGAAATGTTCTTGTTCTTAGAGCATATTCATACTAAATCACAGATCTTCCTCAACTTATGATGGGGCTGCATCCTAATCAATCAATTGTAAGCTGAAATATCTTAAGTCAAAAATGCCTGAACATCACAGCTTAGTCTAGCCTACCATCAACCGGCTCAAAACACTCACCTTAGCCAACAACGGGCAAAATTATCACCATGAGGTGTGGCCAGATTTTGTTTTAAAAAGGAATTTTAAAAATGCATTGTAGAAATAACAGAATATTTGTTGAATGAGAAGTATAAATTCTCAATCTGCATCTAATTTTCAGGGTAAAATATGCTGTGGAACTAAAGACAAATTGAGTTCTATTTGGACAATGTTAAGATCAGGCTGATTTAAATGCAGGAGTGTCAGATAAATGTTCAAGACTATTTTTTGACATCACATTTTAAAGATTAGCCAATCGTGTTTATCAAATATCCCTGGGATTATTTCTCTAATATTTTCTATTGTCCTACCAAACCATCATAACACTCTGATGCCTAATATTCTAATATTTTGGTGTCCTTGATCTCCAGACTGCTTTTCATACCCAAGTAAGGCATGGTAATCCTTTGTCTTTCTACCAATCTCAATCTGTGTTTCATAGAATATAGCTACAAGGCAAAGAATAGATTATTAATTTTTCTCAGTGATTGGTAACCATAAATATTAAAAACTAGAGTAAAATATAACATAAAACTCATGCTTAATTACAAATAGGAATAGATGCTCATTTCTTAATACACAGGAAAGAAAAAAAAAAATTTAAAGTACAGTGCAAAATGTACCAAAAAGAATATCAGGGTAAAATAGTCTCAAGTTTAAAATAGTAGCTGATACTAATTATTAGTGAGGGACATTGCATTAGCATCAATAACACAGCTGTTGACACCTCACAACACATAACAAGCTGTGTTATTGCACAGCAATCAGAATGAGTGGGAGCTTCGTAAGTGTTATTCTCCGTAATAAATTAGCATCATACTTTGAATATGCACAAAAATTGACCAACTCAAGCAAAAATATTTTTGCTTTCCCCCATGGAATTTTTCCTGGTGGTAAAATAAATGAAATCATCATTTAATTCTTCTCACCTGGCACCAGGGTCAGCTCTCAGTAAAATGCTGCTATAGGAAAGCCTCTGGCTCACTGCTATTTAGAGCAGCACCTGCATCACCCTGAGCTTGTGAGAAATGCAGAATCTCAGGCCCACCCGGCAGTCTTGAGTCTGAACCTACAGTTGAACACAGTCCCCCAGGAAATTGGCTTACACATTAAAGTTTGAGAAGCCCTGCTCCAGTTCATCTCACTTGTTGGTTTTCTCCTTTGATCCACTTCCCTACAGGGTGTTCTTGCCTGGATAAATCATTCTTTGTACCAGGCAAGTAGGCAAGTAGCTATTTTACAGGCAGAACAATATGTTCATAACCTGCCCTTGCTGTTACTTTCTTCTTCTAACATTGTACCCATCAATGCCTTCCCTGAGTCATCAAGCCTGCTGGCCTGATTCAGGGCAAACCAAAAGATTTTCATCTTTCTGTGATGTTTCATCCCTCTTTCACTATAGCACAGAGAAAAGAGAAGGCAATGTTGGCTGCTCTTACTCTTTCTTGCCAACTTCCCTCTCCCCTGCTGCCGTCAGAAATACAGAGCAATTAACACCCAGGGTGAGTTCAAAGTAAGCCCACTAGTATTTTCATCCATTTGCAAAATTATCACAGAACCTTCCCACTTTTAACACAGACACAGTAGTAGCTTTAAGCAAGCACACTGCTATCCAGAGTTCTGAGTTATTACAGATGTAGAAACTGTTGAATTTCTAGAGCAAAAGGCAACCTAATACCTGTGAAAGCAGATCATATATCACGAATTGTGCTTGATATCTTCAAGTTCGTGTAAAATAATATAGAGCTTAAGTAGCAGTTACTTAATACATTTAGATTTTTTTTTCTGAAAATAAAATTAAAATACTCCTCATATTGAAGAGTGAGCTTTTAAGAAACTAATCTTACCACAAAGAACAGTCATTAACCTGGCCAAAATGCAAAAAAAAAAAAAAAAAGTCCAAAAAACAAATCCCCCACCCGCCAAAAAACCCAATGGAAAGATCTGGAGGGTTCTGGAGACTAATAAGCAGGCATATTTGGAGGGAGAGTCGAAACTTAGAGCAAATGAATAGAGTCAGATAATTGGTAAATCCTAAGGAAGGAAATGGCAACCCATTCCAGTATTCTTAATGGGAAAATTCCAGGGACAGTAGAGCCTGGTGGGTCACAGTCCATGGAGTTGCAAAGAGCCAGACATGACTGAAGCAAGTGAGCACAAATGCTCACAAATACTAATGTTATGGAACCAGGTTCATTTTGCCTAACACAGCAAGTCAAACACTGAGATGCCAAGATTTACAGAAAAGAAAGGGTTTATTCACAAGGCAACTAAATGGCTATTAATTGTGAAACAATTGCTAAAATGGAGGAATATATAGTGCAGAGAAAATGTATTACTTTCCTATTGCAACTGAAACAAACTTAGTGGTGTAAACATCAGAAATTTATTTTCTGTAGTTCTGGAGACTAGAAGTCTGAAACAGATTTCACAGGCCTAAAATCAAAGGGTTGGCAAGGCTGCACTCCCCCAAAGTCTCCAGGGAGTAATTCATTTTCCTGCCTTTTCCAGCTCCTAGTGGCTGCCTGTATTCATTGGCTAATGACCCCTTTCTCCATCTTTAAGGCACATTAGTTCAACCTCTATGTCTGTCACTACATAGCCTTCTCCTTTTGCCTCCACTTGGATGATACAGAATAACTTAATCAACCAGCAAAGTCATATCTGTCATATAAAGTAAAATTCATAGATTCCAGGGATCAGGACCTGGATATCCTAGGAGGGAGGCACTATCCAACCTCCCACAGAAAGGTATATAAGAAGGCACATCCATGACAACCTGCGTAGTTAAGGCCTCACAAAGGAGAAAGTATTAAGACAAGGCCTAGACAAGATGTGGCTTGTTAAAAGTTAATAATAACAAGGACAAAGTACAAGAGGGATTAGATGGAGTTTGGAATAGAAGAGCTTTTCCAAAGTGAAGAAAGCTAAGGGAAACTTGTTGGGAGGCATGGGAAAGAATGTCACATTTGAGGGAAGGACAGGAAGTTCACATTACTGCAGCTTAAGACAAAAAGGACAGTGGAATGGCTCACAGACAACTCACTATGAGACATAAAACAAAATTTAGAGTATTTTTCCTATAGACAAAGTGAATTACCGGGGAATTCTAAGCAAGGCAATAACACAATCATATTATAATAGAAAGAGCCTTTGGATGGAGGTCACCAGGCGGCAGACAGATAAGCATACAGGACAGGCATACACGAGGGATAATGAGGACCTTAATAATATCCTCTAAGAATGTCTCTTCTTCTACTTCTGTTTTCAAAAAAATCATCTTATTTACAACCCTGTGTCTTTTAATGACAGCCTATAAATTGTGGAGTTTTCTTTTTTAAACTCATTGTCTCAGAATTTTAATATGCTGAGGGTCACACACCAGGTCACACCATCTCTGAAGACAGTCAAAGAGCAATAACAGACCAATTCTCAGAAACCTCTGGGAAAATAAAAATAAATTTCAATCTCTGAAAGATTTACCTTGCTGAACCTTTGCCCTACATGGTAGGAAGTCACCTATGAGAAACTTTGATTCCAATCCTGAAAGCCCAAAGTGGGGCATTTTTTTTTATAGTATTGCATTTTAAAGTATTGCATTAGTTTGCTTCTCAGGAATATATTTTTTAAGAAAGAAAGAAAAGAAAATCTATCTTACAACATTCCCATTAACAACATCTGAGAAGTAAAATATGTCTGCATTTGAAAAATCCTCCAGAGGGCTTCTTTTCCTATCCCATTTGTGAGAAAATTAAGGTTAAAAGTCAGAAAACTTGTTCTTGGCAGACAAATTTTTCCTTCATTCAACATGACATTAAAAGGGACATTTCTGAGTTTAAGGTACAATCAAGTTCCCTGACCCCTTTTCTTCATCCATAAAGCTGGAATTATAGAAATATTCTATATTTTCCACAACTGGCCTAAAGTTTTACAATTGGGGAATAGTGGATCATGATTTAACATTCTCAATTGTTTTCCACTATCACTGGAATGTAGTTTACTATAAATTAGCAATACAGACTTCCTCACAAAACTCCTTCCTCCTTCCATTTTTCTCACCCTCCCCCTCTTCTTTCCTTTCTTCACTTTGTGAACTTTTTAATCTCACAAGTAAAATTAAATTAAGTATCAGTTATAGAGGAGGCAGTTTGGAATTAAATGTATTTACTATTTCTTTCAGAGACAGCAATGGCGACCCACTCCAGTACTCTTGCCTGGAAAATCCCATGGACGGAGGAGCCTGGTAGGCTGCAGTCCATGGGGTCGCTAAGAGTTGGACACGACTGAGTGACTTCACTTTCACTTTTCACTTTCATGCATTGGAAGGAAATGGCAGCCCACTCCAGCGTTCTTGCCTGGAGAATCCCAGGAACGGGGGAGCCTGGTGGGCTGCCGTCTATGGGGTCACACAGAGTCTGACACGACTGAAGCCACTTAGCAGCAGCAGCAACTATTTCTTTTGATTGTGTAAAATCTATCACTGTAGGGGAGAGATCAAGATGGCAGAGTAGGAGGACATAGAGCTTATCTTCCCTCAGGAATACAAGGGTGGATCTACACATGGAATAATTCTTACTGAAAACGAACGAGACTGTGAGAAAGACTCTTATTTTATACAATCACAGTTGTAAGAAAGATACACACAGAATCAAGTAGGAAGGGACGAGAAGTGATTAGGCTGGGAGAAGACATGGATTACATGGAGAGATTACATGGAGAGACATATTTCCTGGGCATGAGTGGTTGATTCACATATTGCATACCCAGCTCTGGAGTCTGACACCAGGAAGACAGGTCTCTTTAGCTGATTAGAAAATCAGTGGGACTAAAAGGAGAGCTGTAAGAAACCTAAACTCTGCTGGTAAAGAATATGCACACATTTGTTAGCTTTTGAAATGGTGGAGAAGTCAGATTGAAACTACCCAGGATTCTGGTCAGTTTCCCTTGTTTGCCCCAGCACATGCCCCAGGCTGA
This sequence comes from Bos javanicus, assembly GCF_032452875.1. Lineage (NCBI taxonomy): Eukaryota > Metazoa > Chordata > Mammalia > Artiodactyla > Bovidae > Bos > Bos javanicus. The sequence goes on along the minus strand of NC_083875.1, from coordinate 55,511,594 downwards.
ATTGAGTGCCCAGTCTGGCCCCAGGAGCTTCGTGACACAGCTTCACATTAGGTTGAGATGCAGCTGACAAAAGCTGGAGGGAGAATTCAGCTGTGATGGATGGAACTAGCTCAGACCTGGAATGGCATCTGAGAAAGGCAGTAGAAGCCATTACTGGCACTTTACCGAGGCATCAGAGGCAGTCCAGGACTTTGACTAGGGCTGGAGATACATAGCCTAGACCCAGACTCACACCAAGCACTTTCTCTAGCCCTTCTTACTCCACCGCTACTCCCTTCTGGTTTGAGAGTGCCAGTGTTAAGAGGGAGAGGTTAACAAAAACAGATCAGACCCAACCTTCAGGGCTTCTGCTCCAGCATTCTGGGAACCAATTTTGACCCCCAAATTGGGCTACACCCCAAAGGTTGGTGTAGCCACTGAACAGAGAAGAACTTTAATGACTATCAATTTAAAACAAGCAGATATAGAGCAATTTGTGGTTTGAATTTCATGGAAACCACAAATCAAAAACCTATAACAGATACACAAAAACTAGAGCAAAAGGAACACAAGCATAGCACTAAAGAAAATCATCAGACCTCAAGGGAAGAAACTAAAAGAAGAAGAAGAAGAAAAAGAAAAAAAAAAAAACAGATAAGAATTGTACAAACAACCAGAAAACAGGTAACAGACTAGAAAGAAGCACATACTCATCAACAATTACTTCAAATATTAATGTGACTAATGCTCCATTCAAAAGACACAGGGTGGCTGATTGGATTAAAAATCAAGATTCATTTATATGCTGCTTACAAGAGATTTACCAGGGCTAAAGACACAAATAGACTAAAAATGAGAGGATGGAAAAAGATATGTCATGCAAATGAACATGACAAGAATGTGGGGCAGCATTATACATATCAGACAAAACAGACTTTAAAACAAAGGCTATAGAACAGACAAGGAAGGATATAATATAATGATAAAGGGACCGATACAAGAAGAGGATATAACACTCATTACCATACACGCACCTAGTATAGGGGCACTTAAATATATAAAGCACATACTAAAGGACATAAAGGTAGAAACTGACAATAATACAACAATCATAGATAATTTTAACACTCTACTTACATCAGTGGACAGATCATTCACATACAAAAATCAATAAGGCAACAGTGGTCTTAAATGTCCAAATAGATCAATTGAAATTAATGGAAATCTACAGGACATTTTATTCAGAAAGAGTGGCATACACATTCTTTTTTTTTTTTTTGAAATTTAAATTTAATTTTATTTTTTAAATTTTATTTTATTTTTAAACTTTACAATATTGTATTGGTTTTGCCAAATATCGAAATGAATCCGCCACAGGTATACATGTGTTCCCCATCCTGAACCCTCCTCCCTCCTCCCTCCCCATACCATCCCTCTGGGTCGTCCCAGTGCACCAGCCCCAAGCATCCAGTATCGTGCATCAAACCTGGACTGGTGACTCGTTTCATATATGATATTATACATGTTTCAATGCCATTCTCCCAAATCTTCCCACCCTCTCCCTCTCCCACAGAGTCCATAAGACTATTCTATACATCAGTGTCTCTTTTGCTGTCTTGTATACAGGGTTATTGTTACCATCTTGCTAAATTCCATATATATGCATTAGTATACTGTATTGGTGTTTTTCTTCTGGCTTACTTCACTCTGTATAATAGGCTCCAGTTTCATCCACCTCATTAGAACTGATTCAAATGTATTCTTTTTAATGGCTGAGTAATACTCCATTGTGTATATGTACCACAGCTTTCTTATCCATTCATCTGCTGATGGGCCTCTAGGTTGCTTCCATGTCCTGGCTATTATAAACAGTGCTGCAATGAACATTGGGGTACATGTGTCTCTTTGCCTTCTGGTTTCCTCAGTGTGTATGCCCAGCAGTGGGGTTGCTGGATCATAAGGCAGTTCTATTTCCAGTTTTTTAAGGAATCTCCACACTGTTCTCCATAGTGGCTGTCCTAGTTTGCATTCCCACCAACAGCGTAAGAGGGTTCCCTTTTCTCCACATCCTCTCCAGCGTTTATTGCTTGTAGACTTTTGGATCGCAGCCATTCTGACTGGTGTGAAATGGTACCTCATAGTGGTTTTGATTTGCATTTCTCTGATAATGAGTGATGGAATACACATTCTTTAAGGGCACACATAATGTTCTTGAGGTTAGATCACATGCTAGGCCTCAAAACAAGTCTCAACAAACTTAAGAGGATAGAAATTACTATATCGAGCCTTTTTTCAGACCACAACAATATGAAATTAGAAATCAATATAGGAAGAAAAATGGAAAAACAAAAACAGGGAATAAACAACATGCTACTAAAAAGCCAAAGGCTCAATGAAGGAATTAAAGAAGAAATCAGAAAATATATTGAAACTAATGAAAATGAAAACACAATTTTGAAAAATCTATGGGATTTAGCCAAAGAAGTTGTAAGAGGGAAGTTTAGAGCAATACAATGCTATACTAAGAAACAAGAAAAATCTCAACCTAAATTACTATATAAAGGAATTAGAAAAAGAAGAAAAAACAAAGCTCAAAGTCAGCAGGAGAAAAATAATAAACTAATAAAAGTGAGAGATGAAATAGCGACAAAATTTTTTTTTAATGTCAATGAAACTAAGAGCTGATTTTTTGAAAAGATAAATAAAATATGAGACATTAGTCAGGTTCATCAAGAGAAAGAGAAAGAGGCCTCAAACAAACAAAATAATAAATTAAAGAAAAGAAATAACAATTGATATCACAGACATATAAAAATCACAAGAGAATAGTATGAACAAATTGGACAACCCAGGAGAAATGGACAAATTTCTAGAAACATGCAACATTCTAAGACTAAATCAAGAAGAAAGACATTCTGAATAGACCAATCACTAGTGCTAAAAGTGAATGTATAATAAAGAAAACTCCTAGCAAGGCAAAGTACAGGATTGGACAGCTTCACAGGGGAAATTCCATCAAACATATAAAGAAAAACTAATATTTATTCTTCTCAAACTACTCCAAAAATTGAAGAGGATGAAATACTCTCAAACTCATTCTGTAAGGTCACTATCATTCTAATAATGAAACCAGATAGAAACATTAAAAAAAAAAAAAAGATACAGAATATTATAGATCAATATATCTGATAAATATAGATGCAAAAAATCATAACATTAGCAAACTGAATTTAACAATATGTAAAAAGGATCATACATCATGTTCAAGTGGGATTTATTCCAGGAATGCAAGTATGGTTCAGTATCCACAAATCAATCATGTGATATACCATATTAACAAAAGGAAGAATAAAAATCATGTAATTATCACAATAGATGCAGAAAAAGAATTTGACAAAATCCGACATCCATTCATGATAAAATCTCAACAAAGTTGATATGGAGGAAACACATCTTGACATAATGAAGACCATTTATTACAACCAGCAGCTAATGGTAAATCCAACAGTGAAAAGCTAAAAGATTTTCCTTTAAAATCAAGAATAAGACAAGGATGCCTACTCTTGCCACTTATTTTCAACCTAGTATTGAAAGTCCTAGCCACAGCAATCAGAAAAGAAAAAAGAAACAAAAGGCATCAAAATTGAAAGGAAAGAAGTAAAACTATCATTTTTTGCAGAGGACATGAAACTTTATATGTGCTCTGTCACTTTAGTCATGTCCAACTCTTTGTGACCCCATGGACTGTAGCCTGCCAGGCTCCTGTCTCCTTGGGATTTTCCCAACAAGAATACTGGAGTGGGATGCCATGTCCTCCCCTCCAGGGCATCTTCCTGACCAAGGGACTGAACCCATGTCACCTACATCTCCTGCACTGCAGGCAGATTCTTTTGCCACGGAGCCACTGGGGAAACCTGGTACTCTATATGGAGAGTGCTAAAGTCTCTGTCAAAAATGCTAGATTTAATAAATGGATTCAGTAAAGTTGAAGGATACAAGATAAATATATAGAAATTCGTTGCTCTTCTACACACTAATAACAAACTCATAGAAAGAGAAAGCAAGAAAATGATCTGGTTTAAAATTGCATTAAAAAGAAGAAAATACCCAGGAATAAAGAAAGTGAAAGACCTGTACTCTTGGGGAAATTGAGCGAGTTAGTAACATGCAGAACAATAATGAAAATTAGGAATAAGTGCTCTGATGAAGGTGCAGATAAAGAACCGGTGCAGGAGGGGTTAGGATATGTAACTATGTCTGGATCAAGTCAGTTCAGTTCAGTCACTCAGTTATGTTCAACTCTTTGTGATTCCATGAAATGCAGCACTCCAGGCTTCCCTGTCCATCACCAACTCCCTGCCTGGATAGAAAGTATTATTTGAGGGAGACTTTAAATGGTTGGTAGGATTTGGAAACACAAAGATGGAAATTAGGACGTCTCAGACTTCTGAAATGGCTTGTGCAAATCTATGCAGGTTGAAGAGTATAACATATATACAGAGGATAAATTAGTCACTAAAGTGACTAAAATGTAAGGGTAGGTACTTTGGAGGAATAGAAAATGAAGTCAGACAGTGAGACAAGCAACTAATGTGCAAGATACCAGGCTGAGGATTTTGAATTGTAGTATTTAGATAACAGAGATCCCCAAAAATATTTGGACAGGAGAGTGATAAAAACAGGAGAGTTCCCATTATCAAGATTACAATCTGCTTTAAAAATGATTTTAAGTAGAGAGACCAGAAAATAGGCTGATTTTCTAGTCAATAAACTTTCAGGGAGTATCTGCTCCTTATTGTGGTAGACCCAAGATACAAAGATTCAGAATTGTTAATACTTGCCTTCGGTGAGTCAACATGACTCACTAATGATGAAGTGATGGACTATCAGATGCTAAACAAGAAGGAAGTATAGGTAGATCATAAAAGGGATATTTGATTACTGAAAGAGTTAAGGGAGAAAAAATTATCTTGGAGTCCTCCAAATTAAGGCTGCCTCCTCTCCCTGCATCAGATTGAGAGAGTCAATTCCTAGGCAGGTTGATAAGAAGTCCCGGGGTCCCCAAGGAGAGAGGGGTCTGGAAATCTCAAGGAGGAGGAAAGGACAAACTTTTTTTTTCCCCCCTCTACATTCCTTAATCTTAGTCACACAAAACGTTTTTATCTTTAAGCCTAGAACTGATGATTACACAACAAACAACTCAGTTTAAACTCTGTGCTAAGGATTATATAACAACAATGTATCCTGCTTGAGGACAGTTTCTCCTTCCAGAAAACCTTCTGGCTAATCCTATTATCTTAAAATGTAAATTATGGTAGTGGGTCTAGTAAGATCTTTACAACCTCCAGACATTCTTTTGATTCATTGTAATAACTAATTAAAAGTTATATAACTCCATTGCTAACACTAGCAAGGGGGTAGTCTTTCATAGAGATGTCTATGTTTCTATCTGATGTCTCTATCTCTTTTATACTTTAATAAAACTTTATTACACAAAAGCTCTGAGCAATCAAGCCTCATCTCAGGCCCTGAACTGAATTCTTCTCCTCTGGAGGCCAAGAATCCTGGTGTCTTTCGTGGTTCAGCAACAACCTTTCAAGATCATATTTTGAGGCTTGATTGCAATGAAACTGAAATCATAAGATAATGAAAATTGAAGTCTAATTATGTCCTAATAATTACCGTGCTGAATTTAAACCTTCAGTACATTTAGACTATGTGTGAACTCAATATGTTTTTGGACACAAGGGGAAAAACAAGAGGGTGGGAAGAATTAAGGGAGTAACACTGACACTACTATGTGTAAAACAGTTAGTGGGAAGCTGCTGTATAGCACAGGGAGCTCAGCTTGGTGCTCTGTGATGACCTAGAGAGGTGGGATGGGAGGATGGTAGGAGGGAGGCTCAACAGGGAGGGGATATATGTATACTTATGGCTGATTCACACTGTTGTATAGCAGAAACTAACACAACATTGTAAAGCAATTATCCTCCAATTTAAAAATCTTTCAAGTAATATTGATACTACATTTCATTATTTCCACTGAAACTTCAAAAATAAATATTATTCATGAGTTTCTTATTAAAAATAAATACAATTGAATAGTTTTTTTTAATGTATCACTGATGTGAGATAAATGAAGACTCCAATATTAACCTATCTTATTCAAGATTTTCAGAGAAGGTGGTGACACCCCACTCCAGTACTCTTGCCTGGAAAATCCCATGGATGGAGGAGCCTGGTAGGCTGCAGTCCATGGGGTCGGGAAGAGTCGGACAGGACTGAGCGACTTCACTTTCACTTTTCTCTTTCATGCATTGGAGAAGGAAATGGCAACCCACTCCAGCGTTCTTGCCTGGAGAATCCCAGGGAGGGGGGAGCCTGGTGGGCTGCTGTCTATGGGGTCACACAGAGTCAGATACAACTAAAGCGACTTAGCAGCACCATTCAAGATTTTAGGTAACAAATGGTAACTACGTACTACTACCTAACACAGTGAAATATCACATCTATTAAACACTTACCTTAGTGACTTTAAACCAAAAAATTTTTGAGAATATATATATATATATATGTATATATATGTGTGTATATATATATATATATATATATGAATATGAATATAACATTCAGCTGCCTGAATAGTTTCTAGACTCCATTACTCCTATAGGACTAGATCATAGAGCTAAAATGGGTAGCCCTCAGAGGGATATCCCTGTTGCCTACAGTCAAGTCCCCATGGGATAATCAAGAAAATACTGAATGGGAAGCTGTCTTGCTCAATACAGAATGAAAATATCCATTGTGACTTACAATCATATCTTCTTTCCTCTTTTTGATGCCTCTGATAAACAAACAAGTTTTCCCTTAATTATTTCCAGAAAAAGAAAATGGAATGATCCTATAGGTATACCAAAAAAGCAAACAAGTAAGAGATGAATGACAGGGGACTCACAGACATTACGTGTTCTTCTCCCTAATTGCAAATAGAAAGCTTGTCTCTGCAAAGAGTCAGAGATTTTTATATAGGCTGCTTGTGCATAATAATTAAAGTCTTTTCATTTGAACTGCTTCCCATGAGAAGCAAAAATGGAGGTCAGGAGGCTCTCAAGTTCCATGTAAGGGATTTTCTTAAGAGTCTATCTTAATAGGAATTTTACTTAAGAAAAAAAAAAACTGTTTCAGGTTAGATAGACTTTTCATCAGCTGATTTCATGTGAAATGCAGCAATACAAAAACATTTATAAGATTTAAGCTCCATTTGCCATAATTTCCATTATTCACAATATGAATGATCAGATGTTTATAAAATCTACTCACAGTTCATTACTATTAAAATTTCTAGAAATTAAAAAATATTGATTTGTTCTAGTTGGTAACTGGGAAGTTGCCAATTAGCCACATGATTATTGAACCATTTAACTGTTCTGTATAGTTTTCTTTGTATAACTGGTCAAAAGAAATAAGGTTTCCTTGCTGAGAAGGAAACCTTATTTCCATATGGTGAGATGAATCTCAAATGGATATTTGGTAATGATACATCAGCTGCAGTCAGCTTCTGTCTCATTTAGGAATGAAGTTTTCCCCACTAACGTTGTACTCCACAAGTAGAAATTCCCTTTCTCATAATCACATCCCCCAAGTCTACCTGTAGCTCTGAAAACTAGAATATGATAACTGACACTTAAAATATGATAACTATCACTCCATATAAAAAGAGCAAGGGTTGTTAAGCTTGGATATTTTGTTGTTGTTATTAAGTTCATTGTAACTGTTATTGATGATGATGATATCACAAATAACTTTGAAGAAAATAAGAACAAAAAATGTAGCTTAAATATTATAGTAAACTCTTCTGAGTGTTCCATACTCAGATGGAGAGGGTAGGATAAACAATAGGGAAAGTTTGGAAATTGTGAAAGTGAGCAGAAAAGTGGCAAGTGATCTTGGTGCAAAGCATTCAAGAAAAAGCTGAACTCTCATCAGAGAATGCTGGGCCCAAAGCAATCAATTGTGATTCATGAATGGGAGCAAAGAATTATCATAAATATTTTCTCAAGATAAAGCTTTATGGAGGGAAAAGACAAAAAAGAAACACACAAATCATCTAGTATTTAGAACCAATGTTTAGGAGCAAAACAAAATGTTATTGTCTTCTATAACATGATGGCCATTTTAATACTGCACACTTTATGACATTCTGATTGCTTTAACTTTGAGGGATACATAGAATAGTTGTGGAAACAGCAAGCATCTTTTGTGGTGGGCCAAAATATTTTTGTTTTATGTTGTTTATTTGGCATCTTTCTGGGGAAATTATCTATTTTGCATTTTTAGAACATTCAATTCTCAGAGTACACCAGAATGAATCCAACACCATCTCTAGTAGGAGGATATGTTAATGACATATTCTACCCAAAGAGTGTCCAATGTCATTGTGGGAGACCTGGGTTTGATCCCTGGGTTGGGAAGATTCTCTGGAGGAGGACAGGGCAATCCACTTCAGTTTTCTTGCCTGGAGAATCCACATGGACAGAGGAGCCTGGCAGGCTGCAGTCCATGGGGTCACGAAGAGTCAGGCATGACTGGGTGACTAAGCACACAGGTCTATTTTCAGAGGCAGAACTTGGGATAGCCTCTGTCATAATTCATTAATTTATTCAGTAAATGTCATTAAGTACCTACTACTGTGCCAGGGAATGTGGTTGGCTTTGAAAGTGTGTGATGACAGATGCATTCACTGCTTTCAAGGGGCTCTTCTTCTAGGAGAGAAGAGAGACACATTTGCAATAAACATAAAAGCGCAAAGATTATTGACTGGATATAGGAAATGGTGGTAGAATAAAGGAAGAAGAGAAAGAATTCTTTGAGACAAAAGAAGGGAAGTCAGAGGAAGTTTCATAGCAGAAATAATAATGGCTTAAGGTCTTGAGAAATGGAAGAGCTGGTCAGGCAAAGTATAAGGAGTGAAAGGCAACCTCAATTACTCTATGGCTACAGAGGAGCACTGGGGGCAGTGGAATTTAGGGGAGTCTGAGGGGGTGTTGAGGGCAGAAGAAGCTGGAGAAGTGGCTAAGGGCCAAGGTCATTAAAAGGCTGAACATGCTTGGCCAAGAGCATGAACTGTATCCTCACTGTGTGGAGCTGCTGAAGAATTTTAATGAGGGAGGCGCTCTGAATCATGGGTCTAACACAACATGACAGTTCTGCTCCTGAGCTATCTGGGTTCTTACTATTTCTCCATCTTCTCAAGAAGCAGGAACATAGGAGTTTTCTGTGGTCAACAGTCCAAGTACCTCGTGTAGATCTTACTTTGGGCTATGTGGTTATATAGAAATGAGGTCTTGATAGTCTACTTCTTTGACTAACTGGAGGGCCCAGTTAAAAATGAAAAGCAATTTGTAGTGTCTGATCCACATGATTATGCATATTTTTTTTTAATATTGTCAGTTAGTAAAACTGGAGCACAAGCTTGACCTTGAGGCCTAAGGTTAGTGTTTTCCTCCCAAAGATCATAGTGAGGTTTTGGTCATGGTTTCTCATGAGTTCTGACACCAAGTAGTTATTTCTGGGAGGCACAGAGAGGGTTGAGGGAGAAGGTGAACCCCAACATGGGAGGAGAATTTCAACTACATGAGTTATTTATTTTTTCTTTTAAAGCCCCTGTGTATGAGGGAGGTGACAGGAAATGCTCTAGTCCTAAACTATTTCTTCCAATAGTTTTCAGTGAGAGAAAACAACCTGAAGAAATTATGAAGTGAAGGGGTTTTAGTATTAGGCATTGTAAGCTGTTCACTGAGGTGCAACTTATCTACAGAATGTGAGGACTCTGGCCAGGTTAAATAAGAGGCTGGGGTCCAAAAGGGCTTAGTTCTAGTCAAGAAGATTTTTCCCCCCGGGCTTTGTTACTGGCTGGGTGAAAATAACTATCTGAAGCAGAGGAAATATGTTGCTTTTGACATTTTGAAGCGATTTACTAGCAATTTCTTTTAATCTCTTTCCCCCACTTTTTTTTTTTTTTAAAGCACTTACAGGAATGTCCCTGGTTGCCTAGTGGTTAAGACTCTACCTTGCAGTGCAATGGCACCCCACTCCAGTACTCTTGCCTGGAAAATCCCGTGGACAGAGGAGCCTGGTGGGCTGCAGTCCATGGGGTTGCTGAGGGTCAGACACGACTGGGCGACTTCACTTTCCCTTTTCACTTTCATGCATTGGAGAAGGAAATGGCAACCTACTCCAGTGTTCTTGTCTGGAAAATCCCGTGGACAGAGGAGCCTGGTGGGCTGCAGTCCATGGGGTTGCTGAGGGTCAGACACGACTGGGTGACTTCACTTTCCCTTTTCACTTTCATGCATTGGAGAAGGAAATGGCAACCTACTCCAGTGTTCTTGTCTGGAGAATCCCAGGGACAGGGGAGCCTGGTGGGCTGCCGTCTATGGGGTCACACAGAGTTGGACCCGACTAAAGTGACTTAGCAGCAGCAGCAGAAGTGCAAGGGATACAGGTTCAATCCCTAGGAGGGGAACTAAGATCCCAAATGCCATGGAGAAACAAAGCCCATGCACCACAGCTACTGAGCCTGTGTGCCACAACAAAAGATTCACATGACACAATGAAGATGCCACATGCTGCAACTAAGACCCAACACAGCCTAAATAAATAAATATTGAAAACATACACAAAATGCACTTTCATGTCATCAGTATTTACTTTCTGGGCTTTCATGGGTGCCAGTGACCAGGCTGATATAATCATTAGCTCTGTTTCATCTGTAGTTTTTGCCAGGCTTTCATGCTCTGCTAATAGCTTTTAAATCTTCATTCATCTATATTACTCAGAACCAAATTTGAGAATTTACTAACATTTAATCCAGTGCCTCAAATTAAATTACCCAAAATTTCTTTTAATCCAGTAAGAAAAATATACTTTAGATGGCATGAAGGGATAAAGAAGTATCTTTCCTTGACATGGGAAATACAGGTTCAGACAGTTCATCCAAATAAAAACTATTCCATCCTCTCAGTTTCTCCTTCATTCTTAGTTTCAAGTTTGGACAGAATATACCAGAGTAAAGTTCACAGTAGTAGGAAAATCATAATGCCACTTGATGAAAAGGAGCATGCTATCAGGACAGGATATAGTATTTTGAAGGGCAAACAATGGAGTTTTTTCCCTCCAGTGTGGAGATTATGGCATATAACATGGTAGTATATGTTAATCTAGTTCCTTCTTATTAATGTTCAGTTGCCAAGTCATGTCTGACTCTATGCGACCCCATGGACTGTGACACATCAGGCTCCTCTGTCCTCCACTATCTCCCAGACTTTGCTCAAATTCATGCCCATTGAATTGGTGATGCTATCTAACCATCTATCCTTTGCTGCCTTCTTCTCCTTTTGCCTTCAATCTTTCCCAGCATCAGGGTCTTTTCCAATGAGTCATCTCTTCACATCTGGTACTGGAGCTTCAGTTCAGCATCAGTCTTTCCAATACATTTGCTCTTAAAGTAGGAATTTTCGGTGTCATGCATCCATCTCTTATCCTAGCTGTCTATCAGTTAGTTTAGGTGCAGTTTTGTAAATCAGTAATTGTACTAGATTGGGCTGAGATTTGCCATATGTGACCATGACCAAGTTATACATACCAAATATCAGTGTTCTCTACTTCAGTGTTCCCTTGTGATCCTCTTAGAATACATTACCCACTCACAGACTAGACACACAATAAAAGAGTAGCCAGAATGTACATAAGAATGAAACTCTGATCTGAAATTTTCAGGAATCAGCCTAAGAAGCCAACTTACTATCTATAATAATTAGTCCAAGAAGTCTGACTACTATCTCTATGAAGCAGTCAAGGAAGCCAAATAATCATCCCTGAAACTAATGACTCAAAATGGCCAGGACTTGATTAACAATTAAAAGCTTCTCTAATTTTCCTTATTTTCAATTTCAGACCAATCAGAGAAAAGCAAATATGCATCCCTAACCAATCACTACAGATGGTGACTGCAGCCATGAAATTAAAAGATGCTTGCGCTTTGGAAGAAAAATTATGACCAACCTAGACAGCATATTAAAAAGCAGAGACATTACTTTCCCAAAAAAGATCCCTCCAGTCAAAGCTTTGGTTTTCCCAGTGGTCATGTATGGATGTGAGAGTTGGGCCATAAAGAAAGCTGAGTGCCTATGTTCTCCTCTAGGAGTTTTATAGTTTCTGGTCTTACATTGAGATCTTTAATCCATTTTGAGTTTATTTTTGTGTATGGTGTTAGAAAGTGTTCTAGTTTCATTCTTTTACAAGTGGTTGACCACTTTCCCCAGCACCACTTGTTAAAGAGATTGTCTTTAATCCATTGTATATTCTTGCCTCCTTTGTCAAAGATAAGGTGTCCATATGTGCGTGGATTTATCTCTGGGCTTTCTATTTTGTTCCATTGATCTATATTTCTGTCTTTGTGCCAGTACCATACTAACCCTTTATGACCCACCTCCCAGAATATTGGGAATAAAACCAAAAATAAACAAATGGGACCTAATTAAACTTAAAAGCTTCTGCACAACAAAGGAAACTATTAGCAAGGTGAAAAGACAGCCTTCAGAATGGGAGAAAATAATAGCAAATGAAGCAACTGACAAACAACTAATCTCAAAAATATACAAGCAACTCCTACAGCTCAACTCCAGAAAAATAAATGACCCAATCAAAAAAACGGGCCAAAGAACTAAATAGACAGTTCTCCAAAGAAGACATACAGATGGCTAACAAACACATGAAAAGATGCTCAACATCACTCATTATCAGAGAAATGCAAATCAAAACCACTATAAGGTACCATTTCACGCCAGTCAGAATGGCTGCGATCCAAAAGTCTACAAGCAATAAATGCTGGAGAGGATGTGGAGAAAAGGGAACCCTCTTACACTGTTGGTGGGAATGCAAACTAGTACAGCCACTATGGAGAACAGTGTGGAGATTCCTTAAAAAACTGGAAATAGAACTGCCTTATGATCCAGCAACCCCACTGCTGGGCATACACACTGAGGAAACCAGAAGGGAAAGAGACATGTGTCCCCCAATGTTCATCACAGCACTGTTTATAATAGCCAGGACATGGAAGCAACCTAGATGTCCATCAGCAGATGAATGGATAAAGAAAGCTGTGGTACATATACACAATGGAGTATTACTCAGCCATTAAAAAGAATACATTTGAATCAGTTCTAATGAGGCGGATGAAGCTGGAGCCTATTATATAGAGTGAAGTAAGCCAGAAAGAAAAACACCAAGACAGTATACTAACGCATATATATGGAATTTAGAAAGATGGTAACAATAACCCTGTATACAAGACAGCAAAAGAGACACTGATGTATAGAATAGTCTTATGGACTCTGTGGGAGAGGGAGAGGGTGGGAAGATTTGGGAGAATGGCATTGAAACATGTATAATATCATGTATGAAACGAGTCGCCCGTCCAGGTTCAATGCACGATACTGGATGCTTGGGGCTGGTGCACTGGGACGACCCAGAGGGATGGTATGGGGAGGGAGGATGGAGGAGGGTTCAGGATGGGAAACATATGTATACCTGTGGCAGATTCATTCCAATATTTGGCAAAACCAATATAATATTGTAAATTTTAAAAATAAAGTAAAATTAAAAAAAAAAAGAAAGAAAGCTGAGTGCCAAAGAATTGACTCTTTTGAACTGTGGTGTTGGAGAAGACTCTTGAGAGTCCCTTGGACAGCAAGGAGATCCAACCAGTCCATCCTAAAGGAAATCAGTCCTGAATATTCTTTGGAAGGACTGATGCTGAAACTGAAGCTCCAATACTTTGGGCCACTTGATGTGAAGAACTGACTCATTGGAAAAGACCTTGATGCTGGGAAAGATTGGAGGTGTGAGGAGAAGGGGATGTCAGAGGATGAGATGGTTGGATGGCATCACCGAGTCAAAAGACATGAGTTTGAGTAAACTCCGGGAGTTGGTGATGGACAGGGAAGCCTGGTGTGCTGCAGTCCACAGGGTTGCAAAGAGTCAGACACAGCTGAGCAACTCAACTGAACTAAACCAATTACATAAATGTCATGTTTCTACTCAGCTGCCTATAGGTTCTGTATGTCAACTTCTTCCAATCAAGGATATCTGAGACCTTCCCTTTCTTTTCACAATAAAGTTTTCTCACTTTTCTGCCTGCCTTTGAGTATCAACCAAATGCCAAGTGATGGCTGACTTCCTTGTTACAGTAAGTTCTGAATAAAAACCTTTGGTTGTTATCATTGGGGTAACTCTGTTTATTTCCACATTATTGTTTAGTTTCCAATCTCTCCACCATGAACCTGTATAACAACCTCATAAATTATCTTCCTCCCCTCAGTATTACTCCTCCAAGCTGTCTCTTATATTAATGATCCAGTGATGACTATCATCAGTTCAGTTCAGTCGCTCAGTCGTGTCTGACTGTTTGCAACCCCATTTATCACAGCATGCCAGGCCTCCCCGTCCATCATCAACTCCCAGAGTTCACTCAAACTGATGTCCATCGAGTCAATGATGCCATCCAGCCATCTTATCCTCTGTCATCCCCTTCTCCTCTTGCCCCCAATCCCTCCCAGCATCAGAGTCTTTTCCAATGAGTCAACTCTTCGCATGAGGTGGCCAAAGTACTGGAGTTTCATCTTTAGCATCAGTCCTTCCAATGAACATCCAGGACTGATCTTTAGGATGGACTGGTTGGACCTCCTTACAGTCCAAAGGACTCTCAAGAGTCTTTTCCAACACCACAGTTCAAAAGCATCAATTGTTCGGCGCTCAGCTTTCTTCACAGTCTAACTCTCACATCTATACATGACCACTGGAAAAACCATAGCCTTGACTAGATGGACCTTTTTTGGCAAGTAATGTCTCTGCTTTTTAATATGCTGTCTAGATTGGTCATAACTTTCCTTCCAAGGAGTAAGCGTCTTTTAATTTCATGGCTGCAGTCACCATCTGCAGTGATTTTGGAGCCCCCCCCCCCAAAAAAAAAGTCAGCCACTGTTTCCACTGTTTCCCCATCTATTTGCCATGAAGTGATGGGACCAGATGCCATGATCTTCGTTTTCTGAATGTTGAGCTTTAAGCCAACTTTTTCACTCTCCTCTTTCACTTTCATCAAGAGGCTCTTTAGTTCCTCTTCACCTTCTGCCCTAAGGGTGGTGTCATCTGCATATCTGCGGTTATTGATATTTCTCCCAGCAATCTTGATTCCAGCTTGTGCTTCTTCCAGCCCAGCGTTTCTCATGATGTACTCTGCATAGAAGTTAAATAAGCAGGGTGACAATATACAGCCTTGATGTACTCCTTTTCCTATTTGGAACCAGTTTTTTGTTCCATGTCCAGTTCAAACTGTTGCTTCCTGACCTGCATATAGGTTTCTCAAGAGGCAGGTCAGATGGTCTGGTATTCCCATCTCTTTCAGAATTTTCCACAGTTTATTGTGATCCACACAGTCAAAAGCTTTGGCATAGTCAATAAAGCAGAAATAGATGTTTTTCTGGAACTCTCTTGCTTTTTCCATGATCCAGCAGATGTTGGCAATTTGATCTCCAGCTCCTCTGCCTTTTGTAAAACGAGCTTGAACATCAGGAAGTTCACGGTTCATGTATTGCTGAAGCCTGGCTTGGAGAATTTTGAGCATTAATTTACTAGCGTGTGAGATGAGTGCAATTGTGCGGTAGTTTGAGCATTTTTTGGCATTGCCTTTCTTGGGATTGGAATGAAAACTGACCTTTTCCAGTCCTGTGGCCACTGCTGAATTTTCCAAATTTGCTGGCATATTGAGTGCAGCACTTTCACAGCATCATTTTTCAAGATTTGAATTAGCTCAACTGGAATTCCATCACCTCCACTAGCTTTGTTTGTAGTGATGCTTTCTAAGGCCCACTTGACTTCACATTCCAGGATGTCTGGCTCTAGGTGAGTAATCACACCATCGTGATTATCTGGGTCATGAAGCTCTTTTTTATACAGTTGTCCTGTGTATTCTTGCCACCTCTTCTTAATATCTTCTGCTTCTGTTAGGTCCATACCATTTCTGTCCTTTATCAAGCCCATCTTTGTATGAAATGTTCCCTTGGTATCTCTAATTTTCTTGAAGAGATCTCTAGTCTTTCCCATTCTGTTGTTTTTCTCTATTTCTTTGCATTGATCACTGAGGAAGGATTTCACTTCTCTCCTTGCTATTCTTTGGAACTCTGCATTCAGATGCTTGTATCTTTCCTTTTCTCTTTTGCTTTTTGCTTCTCTTCTTTTCACAGCTATTTGTAAGGCCTCCCCAGACAGCCATTTTACTTTTTTCCATTTCTTTTCCATGGGGATGGTATTGATCCTTTTCTCCTCTACAATGTCATGAACCTCTGTCCACAGTTCGTCAGGCACTCTATCTATCAGATCTAATCCCTTAAATCTATTTCTCACTTCCACTGTATAATCATAAGGGATTGATTTAGGTCATACCTGAATGGTCTAGTGGTTTTCCCTACTTTCTTCAATTTAAGTCTGAATTTGGCAATAAGGAGTTCATGATCTGAGCCACAGTCAGCTCCTGGTCTTGTTTTTGTTGACTGTACAGAGCTTCTCCATCTTTGCCTGCAAAGAATATAATCAACCTGATTTCGGTGTTGACCATCTGGTGATGTCCATGTGTAAAGTCTTCTCTTGTGTTGTTGGAAGAGGGTGTTTGCCATGCCAGTGTGTTCTCTTGGCAAAACTCTATTAGTCTTTGCCCTGCTTCATTCCATACTCCAAGGCCAAATTTGTCTGTTACTCCAGGTGTTTCTTGACTTCCTACTTTTGCATTCCAGTCCCCTATAATGAAAAGGACATCTTTTTTGGGTGTTACTTCTAAAAGGTCTTGTTGGTCTTCATAGAACTGTTCAACTTCAGCTTCTTCAGCATTTCTGATTGGGGCATAGGCTTGGATTACCATGATATTGAATGGTTTGCCTTGAAAACAAATAGAGATCATTCTGTCATTTTTGAGATTGCATCCAAGTACTGCATTTCAGACTCTTTTGTTGACCATGATGGCTACTCCATTTCTTCTGAGGGATTCCTGCCCACAGTAGTAGATATAACAGTTATCTGAGTTAAATTCACCCAGTCCAGTCCATTTTAGTTCACTGATTTCTAGAATGTCAATGGTCACTCTTGCTGTCTCCTGTTTGACCACTTCCAATTTGCCTTGATTCATGGACCTAACATTCCAGTTTCCTATGCAATGGTGCTTTTTACAGCCTTGGGCCTTGCATCTATCACCAGTCACATATACAACTGGGTATTGTTTTTGCTTTGGCTTCATCCCTTCATTCTTTCTGGAGTTATTTCTCCACTGATGTCCAGTAGCATATTGGGCACCTACCAACCCGGGGAGTTCCTCTTTCAGTATCCTATCATTTTGCCTTTTCATACTGTTCATGGGGTTCTCAAGGAAAGAATACTGAAGTGGTTTGCCATTCCCTTCTCCAGTGGACCATATTCTGTCAGACCTCTCCACCATGACCCACCCCTCCTGGTGGCCCCACACGGCATGGCTTAGTTTCATGGAGTTACACAAGTCTGTGGTCCGTGTGATCAGATTGGCTAGTTTTCTGTGATTATGGTTTCAGTGTGTCTGCTCTCTGATGCCCTCTTGCAACACCTACCATCTTACTTGGGTTTCTCTCACCTTGGACGTGGGGTATCTCTTCATAGCTTCTCCAGCAAACTGCAACCACTGCTCCTTACCTTGGACGAGGGGTATCTCCTCCCCTCCTGACCCTGAACATGGAGTAGCTCCTCTCAGCCCTCCTGCACCCGTGCAGCCACCGCTCCTTGGACATGGGGTAGCTCCTCTAGGCCACTCCTGTGCCATCAGCCTGGCACTCTCGGTTGCTGCCCCTGACCTTGGGCGAGGGGTAGCTCCTCTCGGCCACACTTCTGCATGGTCCATCACAGCCGGAGCACTTCTGCAATGACTATCATAAATGAAAATTTATTTGTAGCAATCCCTGTTTTAACACTTCTTTGGTCTTCCATTGACCTCAGAGTAAGGTTTATATTTTTTAGCTATACTGATTTGCTTTCTTCATACATATTTACTTTTTTTTTTTTTTTTTTTGGCATTCAACCTTATTTGTGTGATATCAAAATTCTTAGTATTCTCAAAATATGCCATATTCTCTGTCACTTCAAGGTTTCTGCAGGTACAATCCTCTCTACCTGAAATACTATTCTTGATTTTCTTTGTGTGGTAAATTTTTATATCTCCTTAAGATTTAAGTTAGCCATCACCTCCTTGGTAAAGACTTTTCTAATCTTGGTAGTCTGTCTTTCAACCAAACATGTATTTTTATATTTTATGTGATTTGCTTAGATGTCTTCTTACTCAATTCAATGTTAGTTATTTTATGTGGGTATTAAGTAAATTCTGAAATTATAAGTACATGATTGAAAGAATGAATCTTTATGTAAGTGAGCTCCCACATGTACCTATGTCAGACTTACAGAACGTAATTATGGTCAGCCCTCCCATAACTACAGGTTCCACAACTGTGATTAAATTAATCACAGATCAAAATCATTCAGAAAAAATTCTGGAAATGTCCAAAAGGCAAAACTTTAACTTGTTCTCTGCTAGCAATTATTTATATAGCCTTTACACTGTATTGACAACTATTTACACAGCATTTACATTGCATTAGCTATAATAAGTTTCCATGTTGGCTCAGATGGTAAAGAATCTGCCTGCAACACAGGAGACACAGGAGATACAGGTTCGATCCCTGAGTCCAGAAAATCCCAAGAGAAGAGAATGGCAACCCACTCCAGGATTCTTGCCTGGAGAATCCCATGGACAGAGAAGCCTTGGGGGCTATAGTCTATGGGGTCTCCAAGAGCTGGACATGACTGACACATACACACAGAGCTATAATAAGTAATTTAGAGATGATTTAAAGTCTGAGAGGATATGTGTATGTTATATGAAATACTGCACCTTTTTATATAAGAGACCTGAGCATCTGTGGATTTCGGTATTGGGGGTTGTCTTGGGACCAGTCCCCATAGATACTGAAGGATGTCTGTACTTTTCCTTGGTGGCCACTGTAATAGATATCAACACCTACAATGGGCCAGGTAGAGCAGTAGTTGTCTTCTGGTCATCTCTTCTCCACTTATCAAAATAATTATGCATGGCTCAGTATTATTTTCTCTTATCTATAGATGACTAACCTAATTTCAAAGAAGTTAATCAACTTGTCCAAGGACACAGAGTTAATGAATAGTAAAACAAGTATTTGAAAGCAGATTAGTTTTAAAATCAACAGAGAGATCTTATGAGGGAAAGAAAATTTAGCTTCTCATATGAAAATCACAGGGATGACAGATAAAATCTGCCATAAGCAAAATACATGTTGTAAGTCAGGAATCACAATAGGACTAACTCAGAATGGGGCTGCATGTACGGTTAATTCTCATTATTCATGGAGTCCATGTTTGCAAACTTGCCTACTTCCTAAAACTTATTTGTAACCCCCAAATCTGTCCTCACAGTACTTCTGTGGTCATTTGTGGATCTGTTCAGACTGGCAAAAGATTTGCATTGTCTGTCACACACATTTGCAGCTAGAGTTGAACAAGTTGATATTCTGCCTTCTTATTTGAGTTCTCATAACTGTGAATGCATCTTTTCAAAAGTGAAAAAAAGTGAAGTCATTCAGTCGTGTTCGACTCTTTGCGACCCCGTGGACTGTGGCCTACTAGGCTTCTCCATCCATGGGATTCACCAGGCAAGAATACTGGAGTGGGTTACCATTTCCTTCTCCAGGGGATCTTCCCAACCCAGGGATCGAACCTGGGTCTCCCGCATTGGAGGCAGATGCTTTAACCTCTGAGTCACCAGGGAAGCCACCAGGAACTCTTTTTAAAAAGTAGGCTTTATTTCACCATAGTTTCAGGTTACAGCAAATTGGAGAGGAAGGTATAAAAATATCCTATGCACTTTCTGCCCCTTCACATGTATAGCAGCCCCCATTATCAATGTTCCCCACTAGACTGGTACATGTTACAAGTGATGAATCTATACTGACACATCATTATCACTGATAGTCCACAGCTTACATTAGAGATAACTCTTGGTGCTGTATATTCTATGGGTTTAGACAAAATTATTATACATATCCATCATTTTAGTATCATATAGAATAGTTTCATTGCCCTAAAAATCTGTGCTTCACCTGTTCATCCCTTCCTGTCTAATTCCTAACAACTACTGATTTTTTGTTTTACTAACTCCATGGTTTTTTCCTTTTCCAGAATGTCACAGAATAGGAATTACGCAGCATGTAGCCTTTTAAGTCTGGCTTCTTTCACTTACTAATATCCATTTAAATTTTCTCCATATCTTTTAATGGCTTGATCATTTCTTTCTAATGTTAAATATGATCTGTTGTCTGAATGTATCACAGTTCATCCATTCACTTACTAAAGGACATCTTGGCAATTACGAATAAAGTTGCTATACATATTTGTGTGCAGGTTTTTGTGTGGTTGTAAGTTTTCAACTCCTTTGGGTAAATACCAAGGGACAAGATTCTGAATCATATGGTAAGAGTACATTTAGAAACAGCCACTGTCTTCCACAGTGGCTATTCCATTTTTATTCCCACCAGCAATGAAGAATAAAGAGGCCCCACTGCTCCACATCCTTGCAAGCTTTTGGTATTATCAGCGTTCTGGATTTTTCCATTTTTAGATGTGTCAGTTCAGTCACTCAGTTGTGTTTGACTCTTTGTGACCCCACGAACTGCAGCATGCCAGGCCTCCCTGTCCATCACCAACTCCCGGAGTCCACCCAAATCCCAGAATCCATCCAACCCCAGGTCCATCGGTGATGCCATCCAACCATTTCATCCTCTGTCATCCCCTTCTCCTCCTGCCCTCAATCTTTCCCAGCATCAGGGTCTTTTCCAATGAGTCAGCTCTTCGCGTCAGGTGGCTAAAGGATTGGAGTTTGAGCTTCAACATTAGCCCTTCCAATGAACACCCAGGACTGATCTCCTTTAGGATGGACTGGTTGGGTCTCCTTGCAGTCCAAGGGACTCTCAAGAGCCTTCTCCAACACCTCAGTTCAAAAGCATCAATTCTTTGGCACTCAGCTTTCTTCACAGCCCAACTCTCACATCCATACATGACCACTGGAAAAACCATAGCCTTGACTAGATGGACTTTTGTTGCAAAGTAATGTCTCCGCTTTTTAATATGCTCTCTAGGTTGGTCATAACTTTCCTTCCAAGGAGTAAGCGTCTTTTAATTTCATGGCTACAATCACCATCTGCAGTGATTTTGGATCCCAGAAGAATAAAGTCAGCCATTGTTTCCACTGTTTCCCCATCTATTTGCCATGAAGTGATGGGACCAGATGCCATGATCTTCATTTTCTGAATTTTGAGCTTTAAGCCAACCTCTTTTCTCTCCTCTTTCACTTTCATCAAGAGGCTCTTTAGTTCCTCTTCACCTTCTGCCCTAAGGGTGGTGTCATCTGCATATCTGCGGTTATTGATATTTCTCCTGGCAATCTTGATTCCAGCTTGTGCTTCTTCCAGTCCAGCGTTTCTCATGATGTACTCTGCATATAAGTTAAATAAGCAGGGTGACAATATATAGCCTTGACGTACTCCTTTTCCTATTTGGAACCAGTCTGTTGTTCCATGTCCAGTTCTAACTGTTGCTTCCTGACCTGCATACAGGTTTCTCAAGAGGCAGGTCAGGTGGTCTGGTATCCCATTTCTTTCAGGATTTTCCACAGTTTATTGTGATCCACACAGTCAAAGGCTTTGGTATAGTCAATAAAGCAGAAATAGATGTTTTTTTAGAACTCTCTTGCTTTTTCCATGATCCAGTGGATGTTGGCAATTTCATTTCTGTTTCCTCTGCCTTTTCTAAAACCAGCTTGAACATCTGGAATTTCACAGTTCACGTATTACTGAAGCCTGTAGGAGTGTTCTTTTTGCAGTTTGCTTAGTGCCATATTTTTCTCATTTTTATTTATTTATTTATTTTTTTTGGTGATGTTGAGGGTCAAAATTTTATATCTGAAATCATTTTATAATCAGAGTGAGTTAGCATCCTTCTACAGTATAAGACATAAAGATAATTCTGAAAATTCTTAAAATATCAGAGAACTTCCTCTTGCCCCTAAAAACCAGGCAAAAGTGTCCCTCCAGTATATTGCCATTATGTTGTGTACTTTGTCTAAGTGAAGCATTTTTTCACTGCAAAGTCCTTGCCTATTGGTTTATTTCTGTATTATCATTGCTACATCATGAGTTTATTGAGGGCAGGGGTAGTTTCGTGCTCACTCTTATGTTTTATTCTAGTTTTGATTGCAAGGAATGGGAACACACTTGAGATAACAAAAATCATTGTTTAAAAAACTCTGATTGCACTAGCCCCATGCATCAAGCGCTGGGACGACCCAGAGGGATGGTATGGGGAGGGAGGAGGGAGGAGGGTACAGGATGGGGAGCACATGTATACCTGTGATGGATTCATTTTGATATTTGGCAAAACTAATAAAATTATGTAAAGTTTAAAAATAAAATTAAAAAAAAAAACAACTCTAATTGATGCAAAAATAAAACAGTGGCCACAAGAATATATTTTAAGGCTTTATTTAAGGACAGGGAATGAGATGCAGCTGAACTTCTAGGTGAAGTAGAATCAAAAATTAGGAATTGAGATCACTCTTTTTTATATCTCTGACCTCACTATGTCTCTCATGTTTTCCACTCATCGAGGAACTGTCTTTCTTGACCACATTCTTGATTATGCATATTAAATGAACTGAGTTTACCCTAATTCAACTTCCCACCCCCCCACCGCCCAACACAACATAAAATATTAGTTCAATTCAGTTCAGTCACTCAGTCGTGTCCAACTCTTTGCGACCCCAAGGACTGAAGCATGTGAGGCCTCCCTATCCATCACCAACTACTGGAGTTTACTCAAACTCATGTCCATTGAGTGGGTGATGCCATCCAACTATCTCATCCTCTGTCATCCCCTTCTCTTCCCACTTTCAATCTTTCCCAGCATCAGGGTCTTTTCAAATGAGTCAGTTCTTTGCATCAGGTGGCCAAAGTATTGGAGTTTCAGCTTCAGCATCAGTCCTTCCAATGAACATTCAGGACTGATTTCCTCCAGGATGGACTGGTTGGATCTCTTTGCAGTCCAAGGGACTCTCGAGAATTTTCTCCAATACCACAGTTCAAAAGCATCAATTCTTCTGCACTCAGCTTTCTTTATAGTCCAACTCTCATATCCATGCTTGACTACTGGAAAAGCCATAGCTTTAACTAGACATACCTTTGTTGGCAAATAATGTCTTTGCATTTTAATGTTTGTCTAGTTTGGTCATAACTTTTCTTCCAAAGGGTAAGCATCTTTTAATTTCATGTCTGCAGTCAGCACTAGCAGTGATTTTGGAGCTCCCAAAAATAAAGTCTCTCACTGTTTCCACTGTTTTCCCATCTATTTGCCATGAAGTGATGGGAGCAGATGCTATGATCTTAGTTTTCTGAATGTTGACTTTTAAACCAACTATTTCACTCTCCTCTTTCACTTTCATCAAGAGGCTCTTTAGTTCTTCTTCACTTTTTGCCATAAGGGTGGTGTCATCTGCATATCCAGAGAAAGCAATGGCACCCTACTCCAGTACTCTTACCTGGAAAATCCCATGGATGGAGGAGCCTGGTAGGCTGCTGTCCATGGGGTTGCTAGGAGTTGGACACGACTGAGCGACTTCACTTTGACTTTTCACTTTCATGCTTTGGAGAAGGAAATGGCAACCCACTCCAATGTTCTTGCCTGGAGAATCCCAGGGACGGGGACCCTGGTGGGCTGCCATCTCTGGGATCGCACAGAGTCGGACATGACTGAAGCGACTTAGCTGCAGCAGCAGCAGCATCTGCATATCTGAGGTTATTGATATTTCTCCCAGCAATCTTGATTCCAGTTTGTGCTTTATCCAGCCCAGTGTTTTTCATAAGTTAAATAAGCAGGTGACAATATACAGCCTTGATGTACTCCTTTCCTAATTTGGAACCAGTCTGTTGTTTCATGTTCGGTTCTAACTTTTGCTTCCTGACCTGCATACAGATTTCTCAAGAGGCAGGTCAGGTGGTCTGGTGTTCTCGTCTCTTTACGAATTTTCCAGAGTTTGTTGTGATCCACACAGTCAAAGGCTTTGGCATAGTCAATAAAGCAGAAATAGATGTTTTTCTGGAACTCTTGCTTTTTCAATGATCCAATGGATAAATGACTTCAATTACTCATAGAGAATGTCTGATCTGTACAGCTTCTGGTGTTCAGGACCCTTTCATCAGCTTGCACATACTTCCCTTCAGGTAGGTATGAGTGGGGGAAGAGAGGAACACCCATACAGTATGTTGCTCACCACTTGAGGAGTGTGGGATGAGCAGACTCCCTGATAAAGCAACACAGACAAGGCAGTTCCCTCAAAGATGTCCCATACTTAATACCTGATACCTAACGGCAGCAAAATTATGTGTGAAATGAATGAACAAATGAATGTGGCAGACACTGTAGGTAACATGCTCCAAAGATTCCCCCTATTAATCTCTGAAATAATCTACTAATTAGCTCAGTATTGGGTGGCATTAGGCTCAGGGAATATGGACCCAATCTGGTGGATGGAGTACTGGAGAAAGCTCACATTGGTTTGAAGGAGCCAGTTATGCCTTTCTTCCCAACTTGGCCTTAGTGGAGTCATGTTAATGGCTTGAAATCATCAGCCATGATGAGAGTATTTGCACCATAGAAAGTAGCCAAAGCTACAATCAGTGCTTGATTTTTCTTTCTCCCCAGAGAGCAAGTTATTAACACACTTATCACCATACCACTGGCACAGCCAGAATCATGATTGGTCCCAGTTAATAATGGGAATCCCAAGCTGCACTTTTCCAGAATTGATTAAAGGAAGGGCCTGTGACCCATTTCTGTCAATGGGATCTGACTTTCTTGGATTTGCTTCTGAAATAAAAAGATGCTCAAATTCCCTACCTTTGAATATTGCCTTTTTAAAATGTGGTACTTGTAGCCAATTTGCAATCAAGAGAGGGAAGCTTAAATATGAAAAAGAGGCTTACAATGAATAAAAAGAAATAGGAAGGAAAAAAATGCTGGTTTTTTGGTGACTCTGCTAACTCACTGGATCAAACATAGAACTGCCCTGCCTCAGGGTATCCTGTTAGTGTCAACAAATGATCTTCATTTCTTAGGGTAATTTTAGCTGAATATTCTACAACTTGCAACGAAAAGTTGCAATGGGTAGATGGGTGGATGGATAGAAGGATGAATGAATAAATGGATGAATGAATGAGATCATTCATCTAAGTGTGTGCTGAGCAAAAACTCCTTAGGACAATTTCATGTACATACAAGTATGTGACACATGTTCTGTCACATGTGCTGAAATTTTACTTATATCCTTTAGCATTGAAATGTATTGTAAACTTTTCTTATTTTTAAAAATCATGGATGAATAGAGAAATTCTTACTAAAGAAGTATGCACACTACCTACCCATTTACACTGCTACATATATAGGTTCAATCCCTGGGTTAGGAAGATCCTCTGGAGAAGGACATGGCAACCCATTCCAGTATTCTTGTCTGGAGAATCCCATGGACAGAGGAGCCTGGTGGGCTACACAATCCATAGGGTCACAAAAAGTGAGACATGATTGAAGTGACTTAGCATAGCACATACATTCAGGAACCTTCTCAATGACAGATAGTTGTTCTCTGCCACTCAATACACACTGGAAAATACTCTAACTTTTAAATAGAAACATGGGAAATTTCTGGGATCTTTATTTTCTAATACTAGCAATTTAAATTTGAAGGTATAATTTGTATACTTGTGTGCATATATGAACATGCACATCTTTCCAGGTGGCTCAAGTGGTAAAAAATCTGCCTGCAATGAATGAAATGCAGGCAGGAGATGTGGGTTTGATCCTTGGATTGGGAAGTTCCCCTGGAGGAGGAAATTGCAACCCACTCTAGCATTCTTCCATGGAAAATCCCATGAACAGAGAAGCCTGGCAGGCTTTAGTCCAGGGGTCAAAAAGAGTCAGACACGACTAAGCAACCAAGCACACACATATTCGAGCATGCGTGTGGGAATGATGGTGTTTTATATTATGTCTATTGCACAATAAGCTATTGCTCTTATAATGAACAAGATTGAAATACAGTAAAAATTCAAGTCATTATGTGCACTGAGGATGATACACAGCATGATTTTCACTCTGACATTTTTCTTTCTCTATTTTGAGTCTGGGAGACAGATTCAAACACAAGTCCTTGCTGGCTGGTGAGAAAGGTCACTAGTCCCTGTTCTACCTGGTCAGCTGCAACAAACTGCTACTTTTTGCTTCATCCCACACTTTTGCCAATGCATCCAAGTTCCCCCTAGAAACTTTAATGTATTCTGATTCCAAAGAAGAGGAACAGTATTACAAAGCATATTTGACCATGGATGCTACCTAAGGGGTAGCTAATAAAAGAAAATATGCCAAAGCCTGACTACTTTATTCTTGTAGGGAAAAAAAGTCAGGTAGCCAAGGTGAAAGATTTTTTTTTTTTTTGACAACTATATTTTTTCAGTTACCAGTTACCCTTCTCAGGACTAGCTATTTACATAACAATAGCAAAATGTTGTTCTGGATGTTACTTCTTTCAGTTTCTATTAAAACTATAATAGTGCCTGCCTCCATTACACATTTCCTTGTATGTTTCAATCAAAATGTCACCTATCCGCTGTTCCTAGAGTGCACTTAATATTTTCATTAAAACCAATAAAACCAAGAAATGACAAGAGGGCAGGTGGGTGCAGGCAATTAAACTCCTCCTGTATGTATTGTTAAATAGCAGTTGAGAAAAGAAAGAAGCCTTATTGAACACCTGTCCCTTCTTTACTGAATGGCAGCTAAGAAATCCACTTAGCTAGCTATTGTCTGCTTATTTTCCTGACAGATAATGTGAAGAACAGGCAGTTATGAGGCCAGTAATTCAGAATTAATTTTTCCTTCACAAGAGTGATGTGGACACTGAGTGCAGTAATGGTGCCTGATCTGGATTCAGGGGGATAAACAAGACAATCGGAGATGATGGGCAGGAGATAAAACCCCTTTATAGGTCTGCTTCACCTGCTAGTTGGAGCTGTGGTTCTTGCTGGCATCTTTTATTATTTTTTTAATCTGTTTCAAATGAAAGTCTGAAGGATTAATCATTAAAACAGTTACCTTGTGTAGGTGTGTGTGTGTGTGTGTGTGTGTGTGTGTGTGTGTGTGTATTTAAAGAAGAGGCAAATGAAGAAGAAAACCCACAACATTGCTTTCCATCTTTTCCCACCGTATTAAAAATGTTGGTAGCTGCAAAAGACAGCTGTTAAGCCACACATTGAGATTATTTATGGAGCTTCCTCCTGTGAGCTTATATCTCAATTGAGAAAATTGCTACATTTCCTTAAATAAACCAGGACCTTTTGCTAACCCACCATTATTGCTTATTTCATTCTAAGAGGAAACACCTACCCCTAACATGCACATCAAAAATTTGTTCCTGCCAGACCAAATTAAAACTCTCTCCTGCTCTTATTCCTTCCACCTCTCTCCTGCTTCCTCTCCCCTCTTCTTCCTCTCCTCCTCTTTTTCTCTCTCCATCTTTCTAAGTCCCTGTTTTTAAGTGCTAGCCACCCAAACAATTTCACAGACCAACTGAATGAAGACTCTCTGGGGATGAGTTAAAGAAGAGGATTAGATACAACTGTTCTCTGGGCAGCCTTTGAGACCCCTGAGCAGACAAACAGCAGACAGATCTTGTGAATTGCAGTCACTGACACAAACCACTCAGAATAAATCAGAATTGAATAACTGCTTTATTACTCAGGTAAAATTTATTGATCTGTTGTAGAAAGGAAAAAGAAAAAAATATATATATATATATATGTGAAAGAGGACAGGCCATGCTAAAATAGAAAACATAAAACCTCTCATAAATCCTCTTATTTCAAATATTTGATATTTAGTGTAGAGCATGTTCTTGGGTAAATTAATCTCATACAGTTTATGTTGTCTGAAAGGAAACATATATAGCCCAAGACCTTAAAATCCATCAGTTATTTATTAAAATATACACTGATTAAGTATGGTGACCTCAATTTCCAAGCCCCAAATCAGGAAACATATTTTCACAATAATTTTCTTTCTCCTTAAAAATTAATCTGGGGGGAAGGCGCCAAGATGGCGGAGGAGTAGGACGGGGAAAACACTTTCTCCCCAACAAATTCATCAAAAGAGCATTTAAACGTCGAGTAAATTCCACAAAACAACTTCTGAATGCCGGCAGAGGACATCAGGCACCCAGAAAAGCAACCCAACTCCTCGAAAGGAGGTAGGAAAAAATATTAAAGACAATAAAAGAGACAAAAGAGGGAGGGACAGAGTTCCGTCCCGGGAAGGGAGTCTTAAAAAGAGAGAAGTTTCCAAACACCAGGAAACCTTCTCACTGCCGAATCCGTGCCGAGCTTTGGAAGCACAGAGGACAACATAACAGGGAGAAAAAATAAATAAACAATTAAAACTCGCAGATTGCGAGCCCTACGGTAACTCCTCCAGCGGAGAAGCAGCGCAGACGCCTGCATCCGCCATTAGCAAGCGGGGGCTGGGCAGGGAGGCGCGGCGCGGGCTGCATCGCTGAGAGTAAGAATCTGGCCTGAATACCCTGAGCACTATCTGAGCGAAATAATTTGGGCTAGCAAACCAGACTGTGGGATATCTACCATGCGAAAAGCCAGCCCTAACCTAAGACACCGCCAGCCCGCGCACGGAACAAAGGACTAAACAGAGGTAGCCGGCTGCAAACCTTCCCCCTCCGGTGACAGGCAGCCAGAGCCGGAAGGGGGCAATCGCAGCCCCAGAGAGACATTATCTATAAAACTGGCTTCTTTGCTAACTAAAACTTATTGGGGGTCTGGACGGTCAACATCTGCCTGAGAAGGTGCGCCGGTTTTACACCCAGATAACCAAGTGGCAGGGAGGCGATAAGTCGCAGCATTGGCGCTCGCCAAACACCTCATCACCTGAGCTGCTCAGACCTGGGAAGAGCACAAAACGCAGCCCCAACTGAGTCTGCGCCTCTGAGGACTACCTGAGTGCCTGAACCTGAGCGGCTTGGACCTGGGAGGTGCATGCAACCCAGGGCCAGCCTCGGATTGTTCCCGGCGGAACAACCTAGAGCCTGAGCAGTGTGGGCAGGGAGGCTACACGCGCCGTGAGCGGGGGGCAGACCCAGTGTGGCTGAGGCACTGCGAGCGCACGCCAGTGTCATTTGTTTGCAGCATCCCTCCCTCCCTCTCCATAGCGCGACTGAACAAAGAGAAGAAATACAGCTCCACCCACCAGAACACGGACACAAGCTACCCTAACCAGGAAACCTTGACAAGCCACCTGTACATACCCACACACAGCGAGGAAACGCTACAATAAAGAGAACTCCACAAACTGCCAGAATACAGAAAGGACTCCCAAACTCAGCAATTTAAACAAGATGAAGAGACAGAGGAATACCCAGCAGATAAAGGAACAGGATAAATGCCCACCAAACCAAACAAAAGAGGAAGAGATAGGGAATCTACCTGATAAAGAATTCCAAATAATGATAGTGAAATTGATCCAAAATCTTGAAATTAAAATGGAATCACAGATAAATAGCCTGGAGACAAGGATTGAGAAGATGCAAGAAAGGTTTAACAAGGATCTAGAAGAAATAAAAAAGAGTCAATATATAATGAATAATGCAATAAATGAAATTAAAAACACTCTGGAGGCAACAAATAGTAGAATAACAGAGGCAGAAGATAGGATTAGTGAATTAGAAGATAGAATGGTAGAAATAAATGAATCAGAGAGGATAAAAGAAAAATGAATTAAAAGAAATGAGGACAATCGCAGAGACCTCCAGGACAATATTAAACGCTACAACATTCGAATCATAGGGGTTCCAGAAGAAGAAGACAAAAAGAAAGACCATGAGAAAATACTTGAGGAGATAATAGTGGAAAACTTCCCTAAAATGGGGAAGGAAATAATCACCCAAGTCCAAGAAACCCAGAGAGTCCCAAACAGGATAAACCCAAGGCGAAACACCCCAAGACACATATTAATCAAATTAACAAAGATCAAACACAAAGAACAAATATTAAAAGCAGCAAGGGAAAAACAACAAATAACACACAAGGGAATTCCCATAAGGATAACAGCTGATCTTTCAATAGAAACTCTTCAAGCCAGGAGGGAATGGCAAGACATACTTAAAATGATGAAAGAAAATAACCTACAGCCCAGATTATTGTACCCAGCAAGGATCTCATTCAAGTATGAAGGAGAAATCAAAAGCTTTTCAGACAAGCAAAAGCTGAGAGAATTCTGCACCACCAAACCAGCTCTCCAACAAATACTAAAGGATATTCTCTAGACAGGAAACACAAAAATGGTGTATAAACTCGAACCCAAAACAATAAAGTAAATGGCAACGGGATCATACTTATTAGTAATTACCTTAAACATAAATGGGTTGAATGCCCCAACCAAAAGACAAAGACTGGCTGAATGGATACAAAAACAAGACCCCTACATATGTTGTCTACAAGAGACCCACCTCAAAACAGGGGACACATACAGACTGAAAGTGAAGGGCTGCAAAAAGATTTTCCATGCAAATTGGGACCAAAAGAAAGCAGGAGTCACAATACTCGTATCAGATAAATTAGACTTTAAAACAAAGGCTGTGAAAAGAGACAAAGAAGGTCACTACATAATGATCAAAGGATCAATCCAAGAAGAAGATATAACAATTATAAATATATATCCACCCAACATGGGAGCACCGCAGTGTGTAAGACAAATCCTAACAAGTATGAAAGGAGAAATTAACAATAACACAATAATAGTGGGAGACTTTAATACCCCACTCACACTTATGGATAGATCAACTAAACAGAAAATTAACAAGGAAAAAAAAAAAAAACAAACATGTATCTATAAAGCTCACTAAAGCAAAGCACAGTAAAATGAGGTATGGCAATAAAAGGCGTTAAATTTATCAAAAAAAAAAAAAATAAAGTGCTGAAAAATTAAAAAAAAAATTAATCTGGTAAAATTTTGGACCATGAAAACATTAAATTTGAATAAGATCACTTAAAGTTATACCTTCACAAAATATCTAAGTAATAGACTTTTTATCCATAGGAGCCATCTCTGTTCAATTCATGAACTTCTTAACACTATTTCTTTTTACTCATTTTCATGAGCATCTCACTCATTCATCCTTATAGTCAGTCAGACTTTTATCAGTAAGTACCATTACCATGGAATTGTGTTCTACCACTTTTATACTTAATAAATACCCTGCTTTTTTAAAAAGTTAAATTCTGTTTCCTTATAGAAAGTTGAATTGCAAACCTGGATACAGTATAAATTTCTCATCTACTGTGGTCCTTGCAGAGCTATCCATGGTGCTGGACAATAGGTGCTAGATAAAAACTGAACTTCCCTAGAATTTCTGCTCGACAACTGGAACTTAATTATTTAGTGTCATAAGTATACATCAATCCTCTTCTCCCATGTCAAAGAGGACTTACTCATATTGGCATTTAAATAACCATTTGGCAGTGTTTAGGTGATTATTTTATTTGAATATCTATAGGTGTGCTGCAGTTTATGGGATCACAAAGAGTCGGACATGACTGAGTGACTGAACTGAGACTGAGAGCAGTCCTTGAAAATGTACCCATGTAAATATTATCTATCTCAGATATATCAAAGCTCAAAATTGGCAGGAGCTTTGTACAACAACTACATGGTACTATGATCAACCATATACTAATTAATGAAGTTCATAATTATTACTATTAATTGATGGTAAGATTAGAGATATGTAATAATGAATAGTCTATGAAATGTCAGAGAGCTGTTCACAGTTAGATGAAAGCAGCTTTGATATTGGAGAGAATGAGAAAGCAGACCTCGAGAGTTTGATCCTCAAGCATGATATATATACAGGAAATCATTATCAGAAGCAATTGTGTAAGCGGCTAATTTTATGTGCTCTCAAACTGAGAATACATGTGTACTACAGACTATACAGCAATACTGTATAGCCTGTGGAGTATAACATATGACAGTCATCACACAGACAGAGACTGCATACCATGCCCAGTGGGTAAATGCTATCCACCACTGATTTATAGATCAAAACTCTCACTCAACCCTGCAAGCTTACTGACATATGAATGAAATGATTGAAACTGGAATTAATTAAAATGTCTCTAAATTAATTGTGGTTACTTGTGATGTTCCTTTCGTAGTCATTTTAAGAATCTTAAAATTACATGTAAATGAAATGTGTTATAATTAAATTAGAAGAATTAGTATGGGGAATATCTTAAAAGACAGTATCTGTTCCTCCTTGTATTTCTAAGTCAATTAAAAAATACAGGTAGAAGAAAATTCCTAATAAATGCAGGAAAAGGAATTTAGAACTTTTATATGAATTTTATAGTAATATTAGACCATTTTATGTAACATTGTCTGCTATTGGCCATGTTTATCAAATCATACTTCAACTGTAGAATAAAAAAAATATTATTGTAGGTCTTGGAAATTTCTCCTTTCCAGAATTTTATTTAGAAACTGTATATTAAAAAATGGTAGATTGTGAAATATTTGGTGATAAAATATATTTTAAGGAAAGCTGTTGAAACATAAATGACATTTTATGTTAGGACCTAGTAATAAAATACTTTCACAGCTTCTCCTCCTAAAAGTGATGATGAAAAATCACTGCCTTTTTAAAGTACATCCTTCCAAGTATCAATATACATTTTGGTAAAGAAGAAACTATAAATTATAAATCTATAAAAATAGTTCATCTTAATATGGAAATTAATCTCATCATTAATTTCACCTTTGTTTATAATACGTGTCTGATCAGATCAGTCGCTCAGTCGTGTCCGACTCTGCGACCCCATGAATCACAGCATGCCAGGCCTCCCTGTCCATCACAAACTCCCAGAGGTCACTCAGACTCACGTCCATCGAGTCAGTGATGCCATCCAACCATCTCATCCTCTGTCGTCCCCTTCTCCTCTTGCCCCCAATCCCTCCCAGCATCAGAGTCTTTTCCAATGAGTCAACTCTTCGCATGAGGTGGCCAAAGTACTGGAGTTTCAGCTTTAGCATCATTCCTTCCAAAGAAATCCCAGGGCTGATCTCCTTTAGAATGGACTGGTTGGATCTCCTTGCAGTCCAAGGGACTCTCAAGAGTCTTCTCCAGTGCCACAGTTCAAAAGCATCAATTCTTCGGCACTCAGCCTTCTACACAGTCCAACTCTCACATCCATACATGACCACAGGAAAACCATAGCCTTGATTAGATGGACCTTTGTTGGCAAAGTAATGTCTCTGCTTTTGAATATGCTATCTAGGTTAGTCATAACTTTCCTTCCAAGGAGTAAGCGTCTTTTAATTTCATGGCTGCAGTCACCATCTGCAGTGATTTTGGAGCCCAGAAAAATAAAGTCTGACACTGTTTCCACTGTTTCCCCATCTATTTCCCATGAAGTAATGGGACCAGATGCCATGATCTTCGTTTTCTGAATGTTGAGCTTTAAGCCAACTTTTTAACTCTCCACTTTCACTTTCATCAAGAGGCTTTTTAGTTCCTCTTCACTTCCTGCCATCAGGGTGGTGTCATCTGCATATCTGAGGTTATTGATATTTCTCCCGGCAATCTTGATTCCAGCTTGTGTTTCTTCCAGTCCAGCGTTTCTCATGATGTACTCTGCATATAAGTTAAATAAACAGGGTGACAATATACAGCCTTGACGAACTCCTTTTCGTATTTGGAACCAGTCTGTTGTTCCATGTCCAGTTCTGACTGTTGCTTCCTAACCTGCATACAAATTTCTTAAGAGGCAGATCAGGTGGTCTGGTATTCCCATCTCTTTTAGAATTTTCCACAGTTTATTGTGATCCACACAGTCAAAGGCTTTGGCATAGTCAATAATGTGATTTATAATAAGAAATATATACTTTGGTCTTATCCACTGGTTCCTGGCTCACAAGTTCCCAAAGCCCTATAATTTCCCAAGTGATTACAGCAATATTGGCAAGTTTTTATATAATATTTTATTTTTGTCCTCTATACCTGAAATAGCTTCAGAGCCATAAAGGTGAAGAAGATGTCTTTTGCTATTCACAACAAGTCCCCTGAGCTTCTGTTAGTGAGGTGAGTTTTAGAAAGGATAAGGACTGATGTTGATTACCAAGGGAGCCAACCATGTGATAGGAAGGTTGAAGCTTTCTGGCCACCATGACCTTAGGGGTGTGGAGAGAGTGGCAGATTTTGAATGAGTCAATGGCCAATGATCTAAGGAAGCATGCCTATCTAATGAAGTCTCCCTCAAACCCATGGACTAATGGGAGAGCTTCTGGTTTGGTGAGCTTGTGGAAATTCAAGGAGTCTGGTGTCTCTGAAAATGGCATGGAAACTCTGCCCCTTGCCACTTGTCTTGCCCTGTGAATTTCTTCCATCTAAATTACAATAGCTGCCCCCCACCCATCTGTGGTTTCATTTTATGCAATTTCAGTTCATTTCAGTTCAGTCACTCAGTCCTGTCCCACTCCTTGCAACCCCATGGACCACAGCATACCAGGCTTCCCTGTCCATCACCAACTCCCAGAGCCTACTCAAACTCAAGTCCATCACGTCGGTGATGCCATCCAACCATCCCATCCTCTGTTGTTTCAGTTACCTGTGGTCAACCACAGTGTGAAAACATTAAGTGGAAAATTCCAGAAATAAACAATTGATAAGTTTAAAATTGTGCATCATTCTGAGCAATATGTCCTATGTTGTCCTGCCTGGAGGGTAAATTAACCCTTTGTCCAGCTTATCCCACCCCTGAGTCACTTAGTAGCATCTTATCAGACCGACTGTGTCATTGTTGCAGTCTCATGTGAAAGTAACCCTTATTTTACTTAATAATGGCCCAACATTGGAAGGGTAGTGATGCTGGCAATTCAGACAAGCCAAAGAGAGACTGTACAGTGCTTCCTTTACGGGAAAAGGTGAAACTTCTTGACTTAACAGGAAAAAAAAATTACACGTGGGGGAAGCTAAGATCCACTGTAAGAATGAATCTTCTGTCCATGAAAAGTATGAAAAAGGAAAGAGAAATTTGTGTGAATTTTGCTGTTATATCCCAAAATGCAAAAGTTATGGCCACAGTATGTGATAGTACTTAGAAAAAATGGAAAAGGCATTAAATGTGTACAATAAAACACTTTGAGAAAGACACCATATAAACATAAGCATATTGTCATAATTTATTATAGCATATTGTCATAATTGTTCTATTTTTAGTTATTATTGTTAAGCTACTACATGCCGAATTTATAAACTAAACTTTATAATAAGTATGTATGTATAGGAAAAAAATTGTATATATAGAATTCAGTACTATCCACAGTTTCAAGCACCCACTTGAAGTGTATATGTCATGGTTAAGGGGGAACTACTGTATACCCTTTTATAATAAATGGGAAACTACTAACCTACTAACTAAACAGTTTTACTAAGTTCTGTGAGCTGCTTTAGCTACTCTAGCAAATCTGCGGAGGGGGCTGTACAAAACTCTGACTCTCAGATAGTCAAAAGCACAGGCAACAGCCTAGACTTGCAGTTGAAGTCTGAATTTGGGGAAGGAGAGGACAAGCCTGTCGAACTGAACCCTTAACCTGTGAGATCTGACCCTAACTCCACATAAACAGTGTCAGAATAAAGTTAAATCACACTATACCCAGCTGGTTTTGCAGCATTGCTTTATGTATAAAAAATCCACATATCTGGTGTCAGAAGTGAAGTAGTTGACAGGAGAGGAGAAACACAGGAAGTGAGTTTTTCCTTAGAACATACATGGAAGGTGAGTTTTCATGGGCAAAATGAATTGATTATTCTAATTGAAACTGCTTCTATTTTTCTTAATGATTATATGTACTGTCTATGGATATTTTTTTCTTAATGATTAGATGTACTGTCTATGGATATCTAAATCTATGTTGATCAGAAGAAATAACTTTGCTTCTAGACCTGAGGCCATATATCTGTTTCAAGAGAAAAAGAGATATTCTTAAAATCTTGTGATAAGATTCTATCCACTGAAGATGGGAAAGAGAGAAGAGCAGAATCTCAGCCAGAGCTCATTACACTAAGCACACCTATGTAAAAGACAATAGTTAGCTTGTTTCATGTGTATGTGTCTTGAACTTATCTGAGGGCTCCCAGGCCTCTAGGCCAGACCAGTGAGTACAAAAGACAGGGAGAACAAGCAACTGCTGCGTGGTTTCCTGCTCTAATTCCCAGAAACTGCCAGGAGAATCACCTCCGCAGTTCCTCATCTCCAGGCTTTCCTTCACAGAGTTCACCAAGTCAAACGTGCAAATCAAAGCTGGTCCAAAAACACTTGGTTTATCTCTGCTATTCAAAAATGTGCCAAACATTCTTAAGATCTTGCGGACTCACTTTTTCCCTTTTAACGCTAGTTTGAAGTTTCACTCATGATGATGACATTTTGAATACTGTTTTCTCCTCAAACACTTCAGAACCACCTTCCCATTCCACTTTGTGATGCTCTCAAGAATTGCCTCTTCTCCTTTATCATTTCTAGATCAAGTGTCATTCTGACCAAAATTTTTTTCTTTTTGTTGGGGGCATGTTTGTCTAAATCTACTGATTTAATAAGGTTTACTTCTACCAACAAGATATCTTCTACCAACATACAAAATATTCCCACATTAATCATCAAATACAGAATCTTTTACAATAAAAGGCATTTCCTATGTGTTATTTAGCTACAATTGTTTAGCCAAACAATTTTAACATTTTAATACAGTAAATTTGAGCTAGCTTTATAGAAAGTCCTCTCATGTAAAGCCTGTATCTTTCCATTTATCCTGAGATGAAATTCCTATCCATAAGCCCTATCTATGTATGAAAACTGTAAAACTTTCTGTTGTTTCAGTCTCACATTTGAGTGTTAAACCAGTTGTATTATTTAGAGTTGCAAACGTTTTCAAAAGAAAAATAAAAATAACATACGTTATAATTATATGGTATGTATCCAACATAGAATATCATATTTAATACATAACATCTAATATAATAGTGTTCTTAACTATATTATCAGAGAAGGCAATGGCACCCCACTCCAGTACTCCTGCCTGAAAAATCCCATGGATGGAGGAGCCTGGAAGGCTTCAGTCCATGGGGTCGCTGAGGGTCGGACACGACTGAGCGACTTCACTTTCACTTTTCACTTTCATGCATTGGAGAAGGAAATGGCAACCCACTCCAGTGTTCTTGCCTGCAGAATCCCAGGGATGGGGAGCCTGGTGGGCTGCCATCTATGGGGTCACACAGAGTCGGACATGACTGAAGTGATTTAGCAGCAACTATAGTATAAAATATGTTATGTTATATATGATACTTATTGTTTTAAAAGCAGAAAAAAAGAATGGAGGCTATATGGGAGGTAGTAAAAATAGGATTAATTGCTCATCTTCTATAATACAATTTTTTAAAAATTGTAAATTTATAAAGGAAAAAATAGAGTCAAGTGTGAGCCTACTATTTAAAAGGTAATAAGCACCAGATTGGGCTTCCCAGGTGGTACTAGTGGTAAAGAACCCATCTGCCAATGCAGGAGACATAAAAGACGTGGGTTCCATCCCTGGGTTGGGACGATCCCATACAGGAGGGCATTGCAACCTACTCCAGTATTCTTGCCTGGAGAATCCCATGGACAGAGGAGCCTGGCAGGCTATAGTCCACAGGGTCACAGAGTTAGACACGAGTGATGTGACTTAGCACACATGCATACAAGCACCAGATTGACTCAAATATAATTAAAATGGTTACAGTTTAGGAACAAGCATGATCATTAGAGTGAAGAAGTGGAATCTATGAAGAAAGATAATTTAATTTCCATTTTACATCCTTCACAGAGCTAGAACAAATAATTTCACAATTTGTATGGAAATACAAAAAACCTCGAATAGCCAAAGCTATCTTGAGAAAGAAGAATGGAATTGGAGGAATCAACCTACCTGACTTCAGGCTCTACTACAAAGTCACAGTCATCAAGACAGTATGGTACTGGCACAAAGACAGAAATATAGATCAATGGAACAAAATAGAAAGCCCAGAGATAAATCCACGCACATATGGACACCTTATCTTTGACAAAGGAGGCAAGAATATACAATGGATTAAAGACAATCTCTTTAACAAGTGGTGCTGGGAAAACTGGTCAACCACTTGTAAAAGAATGAAACTAGAACACTTTCTAACACCATATACAAAAATAAACTCAAAATGGATTAAAGATCTCAATGTAAGACCAGAAACTATAAAACTCCTAGGGGAGAACATAGGCAAAACACTCTCTGACATACATCACAGCAGGATCCTCTATGACCCACCTCCCAGAATATTGGAAATAAAAGCAAAAATAAACAAATGGGACCTAATTAAACTTAAAAGCTTCTGCACAACAAAGGAAACTATTAGCAAGGTGAAAAGGCAGCCTTCAGAATGGGAGAAAATAATAGCAAATGAAGCAACTGACAAACAACTAATCTCAAAAATATACAAGCAACTTCTACAGCTCAACTCCAGAAAAATAAATGACCCAATCAAAAAATGGGCCAAAGAACTAAATAGACATGTCTCCAAAGAAGACATACAGATGGCTAACAAACACATGA
This sequence comes from Bos javanicus, assembly GCF_032452875.1. Lineage (NCBI taxonomy): Eukaryota > Metazoa > Chordata > Mammalia > Artiodactyla > Bovidae > Bos > Bos javanicus. The sequence continues at coordinate 55,472,681 of NC_083875.1, read as the reverse complement.
AAAGATGCTCAACATCACTCATTATCAGAGAAATGCAAATCAAAACCACTATGAGGTACCATTTCACACCAGTCAGAATGGCTGCGATCCAAAAGTCTACAAGCAATAAATGCTGGAGAGGGTGTGGAGAAAAGGGAACTCTCTTACACTATTGGTGGGAATGCAAACTAGTACAGCCACTATGGAGAACAGTGTGGAGATTCCTTAAAAAACTGGAAATAGAACTGCCTTATGATCCAGCAATCCCACTGCTGGGCATACACACTGAGGAAACCAGAAGGGAAAGAGACACATGTACCCCAATGTTCATTGCAGCACTGTTTATAATAGCCAGGACATGGAAGCAACCTAGATGTCCATCAGCAGATGAATGGATGAGAAAGCTGTGGTACATATGCACAATGGAGTATTACTCAGCCATTAAAAAGAATACATTTGAATCAGTTCTAATGAGATGGATGAAACTGGAACCTATTATACAGAGTGAAGTAAGCCAGAAAGAAAAACACCAATACAGTATACTAACGCATATATATGGAATTTAGAAAGATAGTAACAATAACCCTGTGTACGAGACAGCAAAAGAGACACCGATGTATAGATCAGTCTTATGGACTCTGTGGGAGAGGGAGAGGGTGGGATGATTTGGGAGAATGGCATTGAAACATGTATAATATCATGTGTGAAACGAGTCGCCAGTTCAGGTTCGATGCACGATACTGGATGCTTAGGGCTGGTGCACTGGGACGACCCAGAGGGAGGGTATGGGGAGGGAGGAGGGAGGAGGGTTCAGGATGGGGAACACAGGTATACCTATGGTGGATTCATTTCAATATTTGGCAAAACTAATACAGTATTGTAAAGTTTAAAAATAAAATAAAATTAAAAAAAATAAAATAATTGAATTTAAAAGAAAAAAAGAAAAAAAAATGTACATATGCTTATTTTATGATTACCAAAAAATTGAATTAACAGTGTAATCACTGTAACTAAACTCTACACTATCTGATAATAGTCAACTTGTCATGTGTCATGCTGACTTCATTGCTAACTTGAAGTCTGACATTGAATTTGATTTCATCCTCATTTGTAAAAGGTCATCAACTCTGATACTCAACACTCAGAAGGGAGATGAACTTCTCCACCTCTTGGTCTTGACTATACTTCCCTACCTAGCTTTCAGTGAGAATGCAGAGGAAGACACAGGCCATTCAGCAGCTGTGGTTTAGTAGAAAAAGCAACAGGTCCCAGTTCAGCAGTTTTGAATTCAAGTTCTGACTCCACTGTGCCTCACCCAATCCGTCATCTAATTTCTCCTCACTTCATTTCTTTTGTGTAAAGGAGTTGTTCGAGATTTGTTGAAGGGATGAACAGAGGTAAAAATAGGGAAGTATTTTGCCTACTTGTGCATAATAAAACAATGCTTAATATAACAGCTGGCATGTCACGTCATTTGTTTTGTATGTAACCCACTTCTTGTAAATCCCTGCAGCTGTCTGGTGCCGCTTCTGACCTCTTCCATTTCTAAAACCAGCCTGACAAGGAGCTTTCTCAGCTCAACCACAACAGTGTTATTCTGATTCTAGCATAATACAAAGGAAATGATCGCTTTTCTTAGGCAGCCCACTTCACTCATATGTAGAGAGAAAATTTGCTCTTTATCTTGTTATGTTTTCGACCTAAATGATTTACATTACCTAGATGAAACATTGCTTTGAGAGCATGAAAGGTTAATTCCTTCCTCTTTATCCAGAGACTTGGACACTGTTTTGAATTATTGACCAGGGATGGCTTTCAAGGGTCATCTAAACAGTAAGTTGTGAATTGTAGCCTCTTTGTCTGAGCCTAAAGGCTGGCTGTCTTCTTAAAAGTGGTTAAGTGGAAGTTATTGATGAGAGCTGGAGTGAGATTTGACATCAGGCTTTAATTATACCTTGAAAGGCAAGCAAAATGGAAAATTAAGGCTAATTCAATTGAACAGTTGATCACTAAGCAATAATCACAACAGAGAAATGTATTTCTGTTTCACCCAAGTGCTGCTGACATGGAAGATTGGTACCAGTAACTAGATTTATGCTGCTCTTCCTAAGATATTTTATTTAGATCAAGAGGGCAATGCTTTATTCAGCCTATTTAAAAATGTGTTTGTATGAATATACAGACCTGGGGTTTCCTTAAAATGAAAAAGGGTGGTGCCAGAGCTTCTGCATTATTGCAACCCTCCTGAGAACATCAAGCTATAGTTCTTGGTCAGCACTATCTATATTAGAGAGTGCAAAACAGAGAGACACTGCCAACACTCATATTTAGAAACATGTTACCTAAGACCTAATGTGAACCTAATGTGTTCCCAAGAACATTAAAGGTATATTAAAATATACTTAACAATTATCAACATTCATGCAAAATGTTTTGACTCTTTAGTCTTTGCGTTTTATATGAAAAAAAACCCAGAGTGTCCAGCTTTTGTCTATAGTCTCTGTCATTCTCCTTACAAATGAAGCTACTTATACCACCTACAGAAGAGTTGTCTTGACATCCATAAAATTCAAGAAACTCTTTGCAAGACTACCACAAATCAACTATGTTGAACCATATGATATTGCCAATATCGAACTTTTTTTTTACCTACAGATATGGCAGTGTCACATGGTTCTATCTAATAGACACAGGAACTATTATCCTTGTTGTTCAGTCACTAAGTCATGTCTGACTCTTTATGACCCCGTGGATTGCAGCATGTCAGGCTTCCATATCCTCCACTGTTTCCTGGAGTTTGTCATATTATGGTTACACTTCTCTAATTCTTACATAATAAGTTATCAGTCATTTTCTCTGGGAACACTGTCTAGGGAAGCACTTCTTAGTTGAAGAAATTCAGGGGCATTTATCTTTGGCTAGTAAAGATGAATATTATAAACCTGTGTTAATTCATATGACTGTTCCCTTTTGCTAAAGCAATTTCAAGTGAAAAAGCACTGACATTAAAAAAAATGCTAACAGTAGTTATCTCTGAAGATATAGGTTAATTTTTCTTCTTTACATGTAACCATATTTTCCAAATTTCTACAATGAACAAGTATTTTCAAATCAGAAACATGCTATTTTTAAAAATTAAAGGGAGCTGAATTTTAAATATCACATTAACATCTGAAGAGAGCAAGTTGTATAATAAATAAGTCTATGCCTTCAGACAAAATACCTATGAATAATTCTGAAAAATGACTTGTTTATTACAACCACCGCCCCAATTTCTCCTCCTGTTGACAAGTAGTCAGGGTAGTTGACACTTCCAGTTTCACTTGAGCTGATTTGTGACACTTATTCGTCAACCAATTTAGGAGCACAACGTGCTTTGGTGGTCTAATGTCACCTCTGGTCACATATTAACCTCATTTTGGCTTAAATACTCCATTTAAATGGGAAACCCTATCCAGCTGGCAGGGAATAGCACTTGCTTTAAATTGGATATTATTCTGAATTACAGTCAACTCTGTAATTCAGTGTGATGTGGCTGCTAAAAAGCCAAGGTTCCTAGACTGCATTAATAAAAGTGTAATTTCTGGTTTATGGGAAGTAATCGTCTTTCTATATTCTGATCAAGCCATATCTGGAGTATTATGTTCAATTACAGGTCAATGTTTTAAGGACCATGGCAAATTAAAATATGACCAGAAGAGAAAATCAGGGTAGGGAGGAGTCTGAAAGCCACTGTCATTTTTGAGGAACAAGCGACAGAAAGCAGACTAGGTATAAGGGATGACATAATAGCTGTCTTCAAATATTTGAACTGGGTGAATGTAAATGAGAGATAGGATTGTTGTATCTGCACTGTTCAGAAGCAGCAGGAACTGGGTTTTCTATCAACATGAGAGGATATTAAAAATGGAGCATCTTTTTATCTCTCCTTTGGCTGAGATCACAAAAAGCTGGGAACCAACCACCAGGTGACAACTGTTTCAGCTCTTCCCCACTGCAGGATTTCAGAGCTTGGGGCAGCCAAGAAGTTGGGGGTATAGCGCAGCATTAATTTCAGAATTTTGACAATTGCTTGGAAATACACATTTAACTACCAAAAAGAGACTTTTTTTGTGTGTGATTAGTAATAACCAGAGGATGTTTATATTTCTACAAGCCACCAAAAGAAGTACATGAGCTGCCTAAAATGTCATCCAAATAGCAAAAGAAAAACTGGCTCCCAAGCAGGGTTGAAAGGCCAGAGGCAGGAAGGAAGAGTAAGAATGTGTCACTTACATTTCACACAGCAGGTTCTCTCACTCTCTCTCACACACACACTCCAAATAAGAGGCATAGATTTCATATCGACATAAGACATTTCCCTATTAGATGGCTTATCAACAAAATGGGCTGCCTTAGAATAGGGACCACTCCCATCGGTGAAGCCTGGGAAGACAAATGCCAGGGGCAGTAAATCTCTAAGGATGCCATCCTCTCTGACAGTGAGACTCCATGCAGACCAAAGAGAGACCAAGAAGAGAGAACCTAGACAAACCGTGAATCCCCAGGTCAACAATAATCCTTCTAATTTTTAATAACAGGGAAATTCTCAAGATGCTGGAGTGTTTAGCACTCTCTGCCTATCCTGTGCCCCCTCAGTCTAGATCTATTCTCCTAAGATTAGGGCATGGTCAGTCAGTCCAGAGACAAGACCCCACTTAATAAGGCACAACCAAACTTGTGGGTAATTGGGGTGTGAGCCTAACTGGTGACAGTTTAATAAATTCAATTGCATGTATGTTTAAAAATAATTGATCTTATTAACTGGCATGCTGGCCAAAATAATTTCAGAATTTGATTAAATCTACATGGTATTGGTTCCTAAGAATTAGACAGAGCCTTCTAGGAATTGGATTCATTTACTGCTAACCTCATCCATCAGCCTTTAGATTTGCTACATCAGATTCATTTTCTAGGATTGAACTGTGGTAGGTAACAATCATCTAACTCAGAGTCCCTAAACTGGACAGAGGGAGGAGAGAATTTTACAAATGTTTTGCGCAGGTTGCTTGACGGGGGGTGAAAAAGCAGAGGACTTGATATAGATATGGATGATTAGATGCTGATAAATCTCCCTCCTGCCCAAACTGGGCACATGCGTTCAAACATCTTCATGTGTGATCTTCTGTAATCATGCCAAGAGATGTAGAGCTGTCACCTTAATTAGGATGACAAGGATTTTGGCTTGAGCCCTAAGATAAATTAGGCCATGATGAAACAGGAATCCATTTATTCAATTCATTTATTCAACAAATATTCATTGGGTACTTATTCTTTGGCAAGTACTGTGGTAGCTACTGGGGATAAACTCACGAGTGAAACAGGTACAGATCCTTCTATCACAGAACTTAGAGTCCAAGTGCCTCACTCTTATGATCTCATTGAACCTTTATCACCTCCCAGGCCCTATCTTCAGATACAGCCACAGTGGGGGTTAGGGCTTCAACATAAGAATTTTGGGGGAGAGGAGACAATTCACATATTAAAAGAAAAACAAAAATACTCAGCTTAGAATTTTCTGAAAATGAACCCAGATAAGCAAATACTAATCAAAGCTGAAAGAAACAACGTTCATTGGCTTGCTCTGAGATACAGGGTGGGGCCGGGAAGCTGCTCCACTAATCCATTTGTGGCAACAAAAATAAAAGCCTTGGAGACCAAACTTGAAGTTTATTCAAATATTCCAGCTTTTATTAATCATGTCTTTCTGATGGGAGCATGCAGTAGACAGGGGAAGCTGGCCATAACATCTACATGGAAACTCTTTTCCTGGTCTCTCCCTGAGGAAGACCTGCCAGACCTACTGCAAAGGCCTAGTGTGCATTGTCCACCCCGCCTCCTGCATTGTTCCTAGTGAATGGTGAGTGACAGCACACTTCCTATTTGATAGTAAGAGCAGAGGATGAAGACATCTTCTTTTAAGCAAGATCAGTACGTGACAAAGCACTTCATTTTCCCAGGAGGCTGGAGTCCTTAATGAGAGTAATGAACTGGGCAGCAGGCACAATTCAGAGGAAGATGGTTGGGTATCTCCCCGCAAGAGCTGTAAAGACACTCTGATTTTTGACTGGTAGAAGCTGGTGTGAACTAGACTGGCAATTTACAAAGCAACAGAGAGATATTGATTAATCTGCATGAATACAATGCAGCATTTGGAGGTCAAATCAAGAATCTACCAAGCATGTTTTTTGGAAGGTTTCTTTTGAAGGAAATGAATGACATAAACAATACTCTTACAATGATCAAAAGCAGAAAAGAAATTACTTCCAATCTTGTAATTATAACAAATCAATTCAGAATCTTCTCTCGTTGTCCATTTAAACTAGGAAATGTCAGATGTCTTAGAGCAGAAAATTGAACATGTTTTGGGACTGGCGAAGTGAAGGACTTCTGTGCACTGGGAATGATTCAGCAAAGAGTTGTGACATTGTGTGTGCAGATGGACAGTGGGGCTACTGTAGCTTAGGGGCATCATGTGGAAGACTGACTTCAACTTATTTTAAGCCTTGAGAAATTACTGTCTGGTAAGCAATTCTGCCCTGAGTCACCACAGTGCTTGTGACAGTGCTTAAGTACGCACTGGAGTGCCAGCTGTTTAGCTCTATGTCCCTAGGTCACCATCAAGCTCCTACAATTCTCAAGGACTTCACCATGCTTCACTCAGTGGGTGCTCCACAGCGACAGCAGATGGTGACAAGAAAAACAACAGAAGCATAAAATGTGATTCTCTGGCTTAGATTTACTGGTTTGATCTTGTGGGGTTTTTTCCCTCTAGCTTTACTGACATAATAGATAAATACTAACATTGTGTAAGTGTAAGGTATACATATGGATGATCTGATAACATATATTGCTAAATGATAGCTACAATAAGACTAATTAACACCTCCATCTCTTTATATAATTACCATTTCTTTTTGTGATGAGAACATTTAAGATTAAACCTCTCAGCAAGTTTCCAGTATATAACACAGCATCATTAACTATAGTCATCATGCTGTAAATTAAATCTCCAGAATTTATTCATCTTGTAACTGTATCTTTTGACCAAAATCTACCCATTTCCCCCACCTCCCCAACCCCTTCCCCTAACAACCACTATTCTACTCTGAGTTCCACTTTTTCAGATTTGACTATTAATGAGATCATACAGTATTTGTTATTCTCTGACCTTTCTCACTTTGCATAATGCCCTCAGGGTGCATCCACATTGTCACAAATGGCATGACTGCCTTCCTTCTCATGGCTGAATATTACTCCATTGTGTGTGTAAATGTTGTTTCCATATCGTAGTTACTGTGAATAACGATGCAATGCATATGGGAGTGTAGATATCTCTTTGAGTTACTGATTATATTCCCTTTGAAAATATACCCAGAAGTGAGATTGCTGTGAGATGGTAATTTCATTTTTAATTTTTTGAGGAACATACAACTTCCATAGTGGCTGCACCATTTATACACCCACAAGCCATATATAAGGGTTCTCTTTTATCCCTACCTTGTCAACACTTGTTGTCTCTTGTCTTTTTGATAATAGCCATTCTCACAGGTGTGAGGTGATATCTCATTGTGGCTTTAATTTGCATTTCTTTGATGAGTAGTGAGGTCGAGAACCTTTTCGTGTACCTATTGGAAGTCTATACCTAGGGCATGTTTTTTGCCATTTCAATCATGTACTATGAGTTCATTCTTCCCCATTCTTTGGGTAAAATATCAGGTCAAAAGAAGTTTTTAAAAAGTCTTTCTGGTTGTAAGATTTATGTTTTCCTATAATAATTTCCATCCTGTATAAACTAAGAACCCTAGATTCTTGTCCCACTTAAAGCTTTTTTCTTTCCCTGGATTTCGTCTGCCCTAGACCTGCAATGGAGATGGGTCTGGCTAACTTTTTCCCTTTTCCTCTCTCCACCTCCTCTTCCACTCCCTAACTGCTGCTCTGACTCCTTTAGGCTGGGGTAAAGGAAGGAAGAAAGAAAAGAGCAAAGAAGATTTACTTATCAAAACAATAATGATTTGGGGTTGGTGTCATCTGTTGGGATACCCTGTGTTAGAATGGGTAGAAATCTTATTCTTCCTTTCTTGGAGAACTTAGGTGCATTGCTAAGGGATCCTCTGTTGGAATTTTGACTGAAGTTATATGGTGAGAACAAGAATTCCCATCCGGCTGACACTTAGCTCCTTCAAACAATCCCCAGTCTTCCAAAGAGCCTCCCCTCATTGGGGCTGTAAGTGTGTGTGTGTGTATTAGTTGCTCAGTCGTGCCTGCTTTTGTGACCCCATGGACTATAGCCCACCAGGCTCCTCTGTCCATGGGATTCTCCAGGCAAGAATACTGGAGTGGGTTGCCATTCCTTTCTCCAGGGGATCTTCCCAACCCAGGAATCAAACCCAGGGCTCCTGCCTTACAGGCAGATTCTTTACCATAAGAACCATCAGAGCTTGCATGGGGTTTTATCACCATTTTAAAGAGACTTTCTAAAACAAGCTTCTTTTTCCGAGGAACCTAGACCTGCTTCCTTCTTTAGCACCCATATTTGGACCTTGGGGAGTATGCAAATTTGCCCTTCTTTTAGCCAGTGAAGTCTAGTGGAAGAGGAACTTGCTCCTCATGCATTCCTCCTTTTGTTGTTATTGTTAAAAGTTCAAGCTAGATTCTCCTTTTTAGATTTCTCCTTAGCAAAGAATGGACCTACACCTTGTGATCTAGTCCTATACTCGCTTACAAAGTACTGATAGAGAAAATCACATCTAGCCATGCAGACTGATTCACTAAAGATGTCTTTGTGTATCAGCCAAATGTGAGACAGAGAACTATAGGATAAGGGCTCTGCACAAGTTCACAGGAGATTAAAGTGTTAAGATCAATGGAACTTAAATCTGAACCATTTCCTAACTGTGACATTTTATGCAACTTACTCTTCAAGACTAAGCTTTAGTTTCCTATTCTTTATTTCCTAAATAAACTTGTTTGAAATTTTTGAGATAAATTTAACTACTCATTTTCCGTCTTTTTTTTCTTTCTCTTTTTTTAAGCCAGGCAATAATATTTAAGACAATGTCTCCAGCAGCACTACTTACTAGGCATGATAAAAAGACCATATTTTTTATCACTTTCTCTTTATGTGTCATATCCATTTAATCATATTTTCTATATGTTTTTATTTCAATATTTTCTCAATAAAATATTGATATATCAATTTTACTTCACATTCTAATTTAACAACTTCTGCCTTTATCATATTCTCCTATTTTCTTTAGGCAAGTTTGCTATGTTTCACATAACTTCTTGAAATAAGCATTTTGATCCCTTATATCACTGTTTATTTTCAAACAATGAAAATATTTAAAGCTATGCATTTTTCTCTCTTTGCTAAGTTGGCCACATCTCATAAATTTTGATGTTAAGAATTTAAATTCTAATTATTTTCTAAAACTATATATTCCTAAATTTATTTTTTTCCCAATAGTTATTTAAGATCATGTTTGTTTTATTTAAAAAATATTTATTACATTTTCAGTGTTTTATTAAACTTCTTTTTGTTTATTTCTAATTTAAAATTTTAAAAACTATCTGTACATATTTTGGTGGCCTACCATATGATCAATTTTGAAATGTTTATAAAATTTTAAGAAAAATATGTAGTCTCAACTAGTTTCAAATATGTTTGTGTGTATGTGTGCAGATATAAAATTGCTACTCAATTTTTTAACCTCATTAAAATCTTCAGCAATAATTATGCTAGAATCAATTACTCTTTGTATTTCTATTTTTGCTTTTGAATTACTGATGATATGTTGCATGATAAAGTACTATTCTATACAAATTATGAATTGTATTTTTTATTATTTACAGTTTTAAACACATATTATTTTAGGGCACAAACTCAGTAATTGTCATTTGCATGTAAGGATTATTCTGTATTCACTGGTCTTTTCAACCATTGCTACAAAAATTCATAATGGTATCTTTTATTTGAAACTTTACTCTTTAATGTTCTAAACCCGAAATAAAACCTTATCCAATGCAAAGCTAATTAGCAAAGTTAAAAATGATTGCCTCCTATATAAAACCAGGCTTCCCTGGTAGTTCAGTTGGTAAAGAATCTGCCTGCAATGCAGGAGACCTGGATTGATCCCTGGGTCAGGAAGATCCTGGGGAAGGAAACTGCAACCCACTCCAGTATTCTTGCCTGGAAAATCCCATGGACAGAGGAGCCTGGTGGGCTATAGGCTCGCAAGAGTTGGACACATTAACCAAACCACCATCGATTTTTATTTCTATCTACAAACTTCCCTTCCATTTTATGACTTGTATTAAAACAAATCTGGAGTTGGAATCAAATTATAGTTTCAAATTACTTCTCCATACATATGTATTATTTTCAGAGTAATTTCAAAATTAAAACTATATTTGTAATTTTTAATCAAATCTAACTAGTTTTACTGCTAACCAAATTTAATGCTAACACCTATTTTTTTCCCCTTGCCTCTGTACAAAAATCTTGGAAATGGTAATGATCCTAGAGATAAGAGTGCATTCTGGCATTAAAGAAAGTATTTTCTTTGCATTAGAAAGATAGCTGCCATTTTTCTAGATAGTGTGAAGAAAAGATCTTGCCTTTTCAGTCCCAGGAATTGGCAATACACAGTTGATGAAAGATTATCTTATTGCCTTTTAAGATAGCAACTATGCAGCAGAAGACACCAATGTTTTGTCAGCTCTATTCTGAAGACCTAGTTATAAATGGGCATCCCTATTTGGAGTATGCTGATTGTCACTCAGAGTTGTAATAGTATTGCAAACTTTCTTCTCTTTTTCGCTATTTTCAAGAGGGTTTTATTTAGAATTTTAGAGCCACGCACCAATGACTGCTAGCCTGGTGCTAGTTTTTAAGACACAATTTTAGCCACCTTTCAATTCAAGTTGTTTAGCAGAGTACCTGAAAATTTACCTTCCCTACCCCTCTTCAAGCTGCAGATAACAAGAAAGCACTTAGAGCCCTAGGCCTGAATCAACTGGGGAAAGCATCCAACTATTAGATAACTAAAATTAAGAATGTGTACTGGTCAAAACCAGCATCTTTGAGTTGCAGACAAGTTAGGAGCTTGAAAGAATAAAAGTAAACTTTAAAATCATGTAGGATTTTAAATTATGTAGGAGCTGCTACATGCTCGAAGGACATTAGAATAAAAAATGGATAAGAAAGTAAATTTAATTCAGAGCAGGTTAGAAATAAGCAAGTTCTGGGTAGTACAGAATTATTACCACAAAAGTATTTGGATTGACATCATCTTATCTTATTAGTCAATAGATACCTGATAAGGAGTATTTTCAGGTGCAGAGTTAGAGAGAAATTCATGGCCTATAGTCGTGTTTCAGTACCTTAGCTCAAATTTTAAAAGCAGACCCTGAGGTGAGGGTACCTGTGCAAATGATTTATTAAGAAAGCGATTCCAAGGGAGATCAGTGAGAAAGTGGGGCAGTAGGCCAGGGAAAGAAGCCAAGAAACAATAGAATTTGGGGTAATTTCTAGACCTACCTTAATTTTACAAGAAGATCGAACATAAATGATTTCATAGTTTGCCCTACTTCAAGCAAGGAGATAGATTTTCAAACCTGCCATCCATCAGTCATTTGGCTATAGGCTGTCCTTGAGGGGTTGTAATTGTTGAATGAAGGACCAGCAAGAAAAGTTTCAGGATTCCAGGCAGTATGCAGTGTCGTCAAAAGGGAACAGTCAATGTTTGGGAGATTAAAAAAAAGTGGAAAAAAAATATATAATGACTAAAAGACAGAAGAGGCACAGAAATAAACCTTATCTTCCTCAAAACTATGCCAAATTATTGACAAACTGCCTTACACCTTTGAAAAAACACTTAATATGCTGATTTCTTCCCTAACTCAAGAACCTGTCCTTAATTCCTAGAATTTATTTAAATAATATTAATGTCCCTGTAAGCAGTTTTTTTCAGATCAAACCCATTTACTCTGCAAAATTTCCTTTTTCATGTCTTTTCTTGTAGGCTACCCATATCAAACATATTTTAAATTGATAGATAAATATTCTCTCTACTTAGGGCTTTACATCACCAAATCACTGCAGGTTGGAATAGCTCATGATATTCATTCATTCACTTATTCACTAATTCAATGATGAATATTTATTGAATCTCTCTTGTGAGACAAGGACTAGGAATGTAACAGGAAATGAGACTTGCTCCTTAAATTGCTTACAGGGACCTCTCTTCAACAAATTTATATCATGAATTTATTCAAAAGTTTATTGAACACATACTAGGTCAAGATTGGGAAATACAAACTCAATTTATCATGGATATTACTCCTTAAATTGTTACAGATTATTTGGAAGTCTGAGAGTGGTAGCTAAGAGACATTAGACACTTTCAGCTCAATCTCTGACTAACAGATAAATTGATAAAAAGACATAGGAGGTAAATTTAGTATTTTTGACCATCTATTATATGCCAGATTGTGCTAAAAAAGAATCCTGCATATATGTTATGTCACTTGATATTAAAAACCTGTTATTGGAGTATTTTTATCTGCATTCAGTAAATTAGGGAACAAAAACTGAAAAGTCATTTGCCAACTTCATACTATAAGTGGCTAAAATTGTCTTCAAACTGAGATATTTGACCACAGCCTATGTTCTTTCTATACCACCGTGTTGTACATTGGGGACTATCTTAAATAATACCCACCCAGAGAAATTTTTTTTAATGAATCTTTCTGTTTAAGAGTTCCCTAGAACTTTTGGGCTGCAATTTCAGAATGGAACCAAGAGAAAAAGTACAGAAAATGAATTTATAAATGAGATAATTAAGGGATTTTTCTTGAACAAAAAGGCTGGGATAAAGAAAAACAAATACCACTAAGAAAACAGTTCAGGAATAAGGACAAAAATCTTCAGTGCTTTCCTTTCACTCCTGATGAACATCCAGGCTTGAGTACTTGAAACTCCAACAAAGCACTGAACTTTCTGAAGTTCAACCACTACTAATGATTAGTCATACTAATAAATATAGGGTCTGGGTTATCACACTTCCACCATGTGTGGAAGAAAAGTCAATAATATCAGCTTCATATTAACTGCAAGCCCTTTGCCTCTCAAACGTAGCCTAAGGGCGAATGTGTTTATGAACTGCAAGAGTGGTGAACTTGGTGTTGCTCCAGGGGTCATCAGACTCAAGATATTCCAGAAACAAATGCTGTTTATCAGTTTCTACTGAATATATCCTACCCAGGTCATAAAAAAAAGTATGTCAGTAACAATACAGCCACCCTTTATGGAGGAAGAGGTCAAGGCGTGTGCCCTTGGAGTTTGGACTGCTTAGTTGTTAAATTTCATAGGCACACTTAAGCTCATTAAAATACACTACTGATCATCCAATATACACTTGGTATGTGTGCTTAATATGCACTAGGTACTGTGGGAGACACCATGATGTATCCTTTAGAGGCTTTGAATACAACTAGGAAGATCAGTGTGAATATCAAAATCCCATATTTTTACAATAGATCCTCATTTTTCATTCATAATATATGAGCACTACAGAAATTACATGCATATATATGTGTGTGGGGGGGGGGGGGCATGGAAACCCACTCCAGTATTCTGGCCTAAAGAACCCCATGGACTGAAGAGCCTCACCAGTTACAGCCCATGGGGTCACAAAGAATCAGACATGACTGAAGCAACACATGCATGCATGTGTGTGTGTATATATATATATATATATATATATATAAAATGTATTCAAGTTGCACAATGTATGTTAAGTGACAAATAGCCCTACCTGTTAAATACCTCTTGAATTGATCTGTTTCTTGCCATTTCAATTACCAGAATTTACTCCTGGCCATCACCAATTATTTTTCTTGGATTTCAGTAACAGACATCCTTTTAAGTCTGGAGAAAGATCTTCTGAGAATGACAGTCTTTGCTGGAAAGACATTCCCCATCATTAGGATAAGTTCAAACTTCACAACATACTTTACAAACCCATCCAAGAGTCCTACCATTGCCTACCTGTTTAGCCTTATCTGGTGGGAATCTCTCTCTCACTCCAGTGTTTCTGAACTCTTCCAGCTCTTTCATCACTGTTCTCTCTGCCACATCTTAGTACATGATGCTCCCTCTTACTGGAACTTCCACCCTTCCCTCCCCTGTCCCTGACATACATATTTAAGATAACATAGACATTTTCTAGATAACTTCCTCTCTTCCATCAGATCTCATCTTGAATGTCACTTATTCAAGGAGGCCTTCTTTGTTTTCTATGCTATATTAAACTACCTGCAGTGTGCATCCATAATGTTCACACTTTTTCCTGTCAAAGTCATCATCATATTTTATTATTTGTTAATACTGTTTTCTCTTTGTGGTCTAAGAATCATATCTTACTCAATAATATATTAACAGCACAGTGCCTGGCACATTTTAGGAATTTGTTCAGTAAATATGTTGACAAGCATGGGGTGAATTCAAATTACGAAATGAATTTGGTAAGGGCACCACTTCTCTGATGGTCAGGAGCATTACAGTTGAAATCAGCCCTGAACATATGACCTTAAGGAGCTGTGACTACATCACTGCAGTTTAGAGTAGTCAGGCAAGATTTTATGGATTTCTGTTATAAATATTTCTGTTAAAAGAAGTCTGCATATGAACATGAGAAGTGTGGGCCTTTTTCCCTAGTGTGGCATGAGGTTCGGAGGGCTGGAGGGGCATGGAGCATTTGATTGGATTAATGACTAGATGCACAATGCTCTGGATGCAGAAGTACTACCTGGAGAGTGACAAGAAGTCTATGCCATGGTGAACTACTCCGAGGAGTAACAGACACACTTCTTGGAAACAAGCCCAACCATCTTTTCCCTCTGTCCTCTGGGTAAGCATCTGACCAACTGGAACATACCTGCATCCCCCATCCAATCATTTCCTCAGTGTTCATCAATATACACAGGATATCTAGCCAAGCCCTTGATTATTAACTCCCCAAAATTTGAAACCATCAGTCAGTTCAGTAGCTCAGTCGTGTTCAACTCTTTGCAACCCCATGAATCACAGCACGCCAAGCCTCACTGTCCATCACCAACTCCCGGACTTCACTCAAACTCATGTTTGAGTCAGTGATGCCATCCAGCCATCTCATCCTCTGTCGTCCCCTTCTCCTCCTGCCCCCAATCCCTCCCAGCATCAGAGTCTTTTCCAATGAGTCAACTCTTCACATGAGGTGGCCAAAGTACTGGAGTTTCAGCTTTTGCATCATTCCTTCCAAAGAACACCCAGGACTAATCTCGTTTAGAATGGACTGGTTGGATCTCCTTGCAGTCCAAGGGACTCTCAAGAGTCTTCTCCAACACCACAGTTCAAAAGCATCAATTCTTTGGCTCTAAGCTTTCTTCAAAGTCCAACTCTAAACCATAATTATATCTAATTTGTTCTGGAATTGAAGTATCTGGTACATTTCACTGAAGTCTTACAGAAATGTGTTCTTCTCTGGGAGTTTCATTGGCTGAAATGGCTGTAATATCACCATTGCTTGATGTGGAAGAGGAATGGAACATGAGTCTTCAGGACACTGAGAAGGAGGAGATACCAAGATTCAAAATGAAAGCTTCCCCCTAATACTTAGTTATCTCCTGATGGAGTAAACCATGCATGTATTTTTTTTTAAATGAGAGAGAAATTGACCCAAGACATCAAGTGTGTAAGGGTTAAATAAAGAACTCATTATTAAATTATAAAGTTTACTTGATTATGAAAATCTGTACAACTTTATGACTTTGAGTGTAAACAGAGAAAACAGTCTTATTTCAGTATTCATACATTATGTCTGTTTGCAGATGCTAAAGTGAATTTGACACAATGGTAAGTAGTTCTAATAATCTATATTGCTGGGAGTTTTTTCTCACCAGAGATTGATTTTCTAGCACCATCAGCAGCAAGCCTAGAAACACATTTCTCTTTTGTTTACTATCCTATATGCCGGGGATATTGTAATTCATACAATCTTGAAGACATTAAGCAAAATTTTAGATATTTATCTGGAAAATGAATGGATTATTTTGTTCTTCATTGTGAAATAAGACTAAATCATGCTAAATAACCAATCACTAAGAAAAGTTGAATTTGAGTAAGAAGGAGAATAATGAAGATAACTGGCTTAAAACTCTCAACATTCACAAAACTAAAATCAAGGCATCCGGTTCCACCACTTCATGGCAAAAAGATGGGGGAAAAATGGAAACAGTTATAGACTTCATATTCTTGGGTTCCAAAATCACTGCAGATGATGACTGCATCCATGAAATTAAAAGACGCTTACTCCCTGGAAGAAAAGCTATGACCAGCCTAGATAGCATATTCAAAAGCAGAGACATTACTTTGCCAAAAGAGGTCCATTTGGTCAAGGCTATGGTTTTTCCAGTAGTCGTGTATGGATGTGAGAATTGGACTATAAAGGAAGCTGAGCACCAAAGAATTGATGCTTTTGAACTGTGGTGTTGGAGAAGACTCTTGGGAGTGTCTTGAACAGCAAAGAGATCCAACCAGTCCATCCTAAAGGAACTCAGTCCTGAATATCCATTGGAAGGACAGATGTTGAAGCTGAAACTCCAATACTTTGGCCACCTGATGTGAAGAACTGACTCATTGGAAAAGACCCTGATGCTGGGAAAGATTGAAGGCAGGAGGAGACGGGGTAGACAGAGGATGAGATGGCTGGATGGCATCACCGACTTGATAGACACAAGTTTCAGCAAGCTCAGGGATTTGGTGATGGACATGGAAGACTGGCATGCTGCAGTCATGGGGTCACAAAGAGTTGGCCATGACTGAGTGACGGAACTGAACTGAATGAAGATTACTATGTTGTGTTTACAACAGGCCACTGAGGAAGACAGCACTTCCCAATAAGAATTTGAGTAGAGAGGTTTTGGTACTGAGGGTCTGTTCCTAAGAAGCTAGGAGGCCTGAAGGCCTCACAGTGAGGCAAGTGACAAAACCGCAACAAGAGCAGAAATCTTTTATTATCCTAGGGCTGGAGAGACAAAACAAGATGTGTTTACCTGAATCAATGCATTGAGGCCACCCAGTGGGTACTGGATCCATAGCAAGAGCTACACACTCGGAACTGCAGTCATGAAGGAGATGACACCCACCTGGAGTAGAGAAAGAAAGACAAACAAACCCCTGCTCCTTCCTTCCTCCAATATTCCACCTCTGGATACATCAGCTAAATCTCAGTTGGAAGCAAAAGGACCATGGAGCCTAGGAAATCTAGTTAACATAACACAGTCCCTTGTAATAAGGAGCAGAGTGAGAAAGAGGTAGGAAATGAATTTTAGAGCAAACAAGAAGATAATCTGAAACTATAGAAGAAGAACACATGAGAATACAGTGTCATGATGGAAATTCAAAGGTGGGCCCAAGACAGGCTAGTACTAAGGGAGGACCTGATCGTAAGTCCAAATAAACTTGAAGTCAGACCACTGATAGTACTGTCACTTTTGGTGGTTCATAGAAATTGGAGAAGGAATGAAATAAAGAGAGAAAGAGCTGGGAAAAGGAGGAGAGAGACTCCTATCATATAGGCCATAGACTCCAAAAGTAGTTGGATATTGAATGAATACATCTGAATACATCCAGGTATATTAAGATGAGGAACTTGCTCCATTAAAGTCTTTTAATTAGAGAAGTGACATAAACAGACCTGTGTCTTGGAAAGATCGATCTGATGGCATCACATCTCTAGGAACCAAGGGACCAGGCTTTGTCCTCCTGAGGACATATCCCATTCCAGCTACTATGAGAAGAGAACTCAGACCTCTTGGTAGTAGCGGTGAGAAGTTATGGCTTTGGTGTAATTCTTCTTTCCACATATCTGGCCCCAAATTAAGTCCAACTGTGGATCTAATGTGGATCTAATGGGCTCCTGTCAGTCAATCCCAGAACCATCACACACTCTGAGGGCGAGTCCACCTGGTAGGAGGCAGTTCTCTACATGCCAGGCTCTGCTTTTTCTGTCCCATTAGAGAGCCTATAGATTTAGCTCTTATTCGCCTTGGTATCTTAGCATAAGGAAGTAAGAAAGAGCACCACAAAATTCTGCCATCATACCTTAAAATATAACTCAAATTTATGCCAAAAGGTATGCTGTCTCAGAGTTCAGCTCCTAACTTGGTCCTAAAGTTGGGAGACAGTTACCTTGTTTATATTAGCATAAACTTAAGAAACATGTCTTTCTCCCTAGAGTGTTTGTATAATAAACTTTGTATTCAATTATAGCATGATGAGATTTATCCTCCGAGGAATTTTCAGGGAAGAAGAAATCTCTTTTGGAGTCCAGGGCTTTTAATGTATAAGACTAGCTCCTTCTACAATTCTTTGGATGAAATTGCAAACCACTTACTGACTTGAATTTGATATTCTCAACTGACATTCTCAACTAACAACAACATTATATTCATCCACTAAATTTTCATTCTCCACTTTAAATTTATAATATAAAGAAAAATGCAAAAGAATATTCAAAAGAAAATTTAATGTTTTTTTTCCTCCTTGAAGACCAGTTTTTTTAAATAACCTTGAAAACTTCAAACAATTTGCTTTCAAGGTGTGAAGAACTTTGGTGAAAGCAGCTGATTTTCTGAAAGCTGTTGCAGACTTTTATAATGGTTTTGAATTCATTTTAAATAAAATAAAAGGGAAGAAAATCCAAATAAGAGGAAAATTTTAAATAATAAATTCAGTGATCTTGCATAGTATCCTTAGGTTTTGAGCAAGCATACCGTAAGTTAGAACAGATTGTGCTTTTAATGAACACCATCCTGAGTAAAGGAATGCACTCATCAGACTCACATCTTCATGATGGAAATGTTCTCTTGTGTTATTGGTATATACATGTAGCTTTAGGGTTCTCAGTGTGTTTCACATATACAAAACTTATCCTCAACTGAATAACTCTCATGATAACACAAAATAAGTTTTGCAAACAATTCTTGGAGTGAAACTGGGAGAAGGAGCTCACACATGTACAGATATAGGTATTATTCATGATTACTAGCGTCCTACTCTACAAGAAATATACTTTATTTGCTTTGCCCATAAGAAATCTTGCCATATGGTACTCTACATTTGGACTAACTTAAGATGCTTAAAAACTTTTCTTGTTCCTTCTTCCCTTTTCCTTGCCTCTGTTTCTCCCTTTTTACCCTCTTCCTTCTTCTATTATTTTTATTTATACTTGTCCTTGTTCTAACACATACATAAGATAGATTGAAAAATACATATCATATTTAATAACATATTATATACCCTTTCAATAGTAACATATTGAAATAAATGGATGAGTATTAGGACAAAAGGAAAATAGTAAGAGAGAAGTATAAAGATAAATATGCAAACTGCACACTGCAAAATGTCATTTATTTACTAAAAGGTGGTCATGAATTTGACTCTGGAATTTCTAGACATCCATCTTTACAAGGAAGGAATCAAAACCTGTTCTGAATAAAGAGGAAAACACAAAAAGAAATTTCTCTCATTGATGTTGAGTTGTGTAGTGAATGAATGATTTTTATGACAAAGAGTGACTAGTCTCACTGAATTGCTTGTGATAACTTTCCTCAATCTAGGCCAGTGACATAACACCAAAGACTTGTCCTGAAAAGAGCAATTCTATATGGCTAGATATTTAAATTCTTTAGGAGTATTAGCTTTAACTTAGCAGAACAAAAACTTTCCCAGAACTACATCAGTACATGGCACTGGAAGTTGTCCTGTGAATGGGTGTTAAATGGGAATAAAGTAAGAGATGAATGGTTGGAGACAAGGTTATTTCTTTCTTTAGTCATCAAGTGTTTTAAACTAAGTCTGCAAAATTTGAACATCTCATAATTGCAAGTTAATGATTTATATAGCTGGCAAGGGCAAAAGAAAAACTAAAAGGCCTCTTGATGAAAGTGAAAGTGGAGAGTTAAAAAGTTGGCTTAAAGCTCAACATTCAGAAAACGAAAATCATGGCATTCGCTCCCATCACATCATGGGAAATAGATGGGGAAACAGTGGAAACAGTGTCAGACTTTATTTTTCTGGGCTCCAAAATCACTGCAGATGGTGACTGCAGCCATGAAATTAAAAGACGCTTACTCCTTGGAAGCAAAGTTATGACCAACCTAGATAGCATATTCAAAAGCAGAGACATTACTTTGCCAACAAACGTTCATCTAGTCAAGGCTATGGTTCTTCCTGTGGTCATGTATGGATGTGAGAGTTGGACTGTGAAGAAGGCTGAGCACCGAAGAATTGATGTTTTTGAACTGTGGTGTTGGAGAAGACTCTTGAGAGTCCCTTGGACTGCAAGGAGATCCAACCAGTCCATTCTGAAGGACATCAGCCCTGGGATTTCTTTGGAAGGAATGATGCTAAAGCTGAAACTCCAGTACTTTGGCCACCTCATGCGAAGGGTTGACTCATTGGAAAAGACTCTGATGCTGGGAGGGATTGAGAGCAAGGGGAGAAGGGGACGACAGAGGATGAGACGGCTGGATGGCATCACTGACTCGATGGACATGAGTCTGAGGGAACTCCGGGAGTTGGTGATGGACAGGGAGGCCTGGCACGCTGCGATTCATGGGGTCACAAAGAGTTGGACACGACTGAGTGACTGATCTGATCTGATCTGATCTGAAAGAATATGTGAATCTACAGTGTGTTCATGACCATTATTGGCATTTACTTATAATGCAAAATTTGTCCAAATTTTTCTGTCTAGTGATAGTACTAATATTTAGCTATGACAATGCTAAGGTAACTATAAAACATTCAAACTGATTTTTGTACATACTTTAAAAACAAAATTAGCATTATGCTTATTCTAATAATGTTACTACACTTAGAGAATTTTTTCAGAACTAACTAATCCACATATAGTTTATTTTATAACACATTGGTTACTTTTAGTAACATATGATTTTATTTTACCAAAAAAAAAACTTTTGACACAATTTTATTACCCATTTATTTATTTTTTTTCAGTGATTTTTTTAAAATTTTATTTTATTTTTAAACTTTACAATATTGTATTGGTTTTGCCAAATATCGAAATGAATCTGCCACAGGTATACATGTGTTCCCTATCCTGAACCCTCCTCCCTCCTCCCTCCACCATACCATCCCTCTGGGTCGTCCCATTGCACCAGCCCCAAGCATCCAGTATCGTGTATCGAACCTGGACTGGCAACTCGTTTCATACATGATATTATACATGTTTCAATGCCATTCTCCCAAATCATCCCACCCTCTCCCTCTCCCACAGAGTCCAAAAGACTGTTCTATACATCAGTGTCTCTTTTGCTGTCTCGTATACAGGGTTATTGTTACCATCTTTCTAAATTCCATATATATGCGTTAGTATACTGTATTGGTGTTTTTCTTTCTGGCTTACTTCACTCTGTATAATAGGCTCCAGCTTCATCCGCCTCATTAGAACTGATTCAAATGTATTCTTTTTAATGGCTGAGTAATACTCCATTGTGTATATGTACCATAGCTTTCTTATCCATTCATCTGCTGATGGACATCTAGGTTGCTTCCATGTCCTGGCTATTATAAACAATGCTGCGATGGACATTGGGGTACACGTATCTCTTTCCCTTCTGGTTTCCTCATTTATTAATCTATTCTTCAAATAATTTATGACTACTTGCAAAATTATAGTCTATCTTCAAATAAAGGTTGGCAATTATCAATACCACTTAAAATAATAGTGTGTGTTTCAAGCACCAGGTATTTATATGGAATTTGGGATGTGGAAAAGAATCTGCCTGCAATGAAGGAAACTGGGGTTCGATCCCTGGGTTGGGAAGATGCTCTGTTGAAGGGAAAGGCTACCCACTCCAGTATTCTGGCCTGGAGAATTCCACGGACTGTATAGTCCATGGGGTTGCAAAGAGTAGGACATGATTGAGCAAATTTCATTTCACTCACTGGGATGTGACAAGTACCATGGGTAGTGTTGGGGATACTGATATTAATAATGAATAATGACTGCCTTCCCTGGTGGCTCAGTGGTAAAGAATCTCCCTGCTAACTCTGGAGACATGGATTTGATCCCTAGGTCAAGAAGATCCCCTATAGAAAGAAACGGTAACCCACTCCAGTATTCCTGCCTGGGAAATCCCATAGACAGAGGAGCCTGGCAGGCTACAGTTCATGAGGTCTCAAAATAGACACAACTTAGCCTCTTAGGGAAAAAAATAAACAACAACAAGGTCATTACATATTACTACCTCCTTGGATTCAAAAAAACTCTTATTTTACTGGTCTGGGCAGGCCTAAATGATTACTGCATATAGTATAAATAATATAAAAGCAATAAAATCATGGAAATATGTGGGAGGTTAGTCACCTAAAGTGACTAAAGAACAGATTAGGAAACACTTCCCAAAGATATTTCCAGAGCTGAATTTTGAATAATGCATAGGATTTGGCCAAATCAAGCCAAGGAAATCAGTTCACTTATTGGACACCACAGGTGCAAAAGGCATGGAGGCAAAGACAGCTTGATGCTTCTAGAAGTTAGAAAGTTAAGTCGTTCAGTCGTGTCCGACTCTTTGCGACCCCGTGGACTGTAGCCTACCAGGCTCTTCTGTCCATGGGATTCTCCAGGCAAGAATACCGGAGTGGGTTGCCATTTCTTTCTCCAGGGGATCTTCCAAACCCAGGGATCGAACCCAGGTCTCCCACATTGGAGGCAGACACTTTAACCTCTGAGCCACTGTGAGACTTAACTCTAAATGATGCTTCTAGGGAATAAGAAAGAATTAGGGCACAGAACAGAGTGTTGAAACGATGACAGAGATCAAGAGAATGGACAGTTCACAGAGGAACTCAGGTGAGAAGTTTCAGCTTCTGAACCTTAGAGGGAGTGAGGCACTGCCCTGAAGTTGTAGGCCGAGGAATGACATAAACAGTCCAGCACTCTAGAGTCACAATTCTGACAGTAGGATGAAAAGAAGAAAAAAAAGATGGCACGGAAATGACTAGAAAATGGGAGATGTGTTTGGATGCTATGAAAGCAATCCAGCAAGAAATGATGAGTGATTCTAAAGGCATTTCAGAAAGATCTACAAAGAATGCATTGAGAAATGGCAGCTCTA
This sequence comes from Bos javanicus, assembly GCF_032452875.1. NCBI lineage: Eukaryota > Metazoa > Chordata > Mammalia > Artiodactyla > Bovidae > Bos > Bos javanicus. The sequence continues at coordinate 55,449,473 of NC_083875.1, read as the reverse complement.
TCAAGGAGCATGTAGAGCTTCCCTGAAGAGTACCTTGAAGAATCTGGAACTCATTTAGAAGAGAGTGCAGGCATTTTTGCATCTGTGGCAAGGTTGACTTTCCAAACAAAAGTCCTTGAATAGAAAATTCACTCTTTGGAATGTGCTTGATACTTATCACCACAGAGATCACTTTCTTTAAACCCTTCAAGAAAGAAGCTACTTCATCCTGAAGATCCCTTTATAAGCTCTTCTGTTTCTTAAGAAGATACATAAAGCCCCAGAGGTCACCAGAGTGGGATATTCTCTTTTATCTCTATCCAGAATTCCACTGAGTGGCACCTGAGATTGACCCTAGCGCAGGAGCAAGAACTAAAGTCAATTGATGCCTGCCCCACCCCACTGGACCATTCCAATCAACCTGCTGCACAAACCTACTCTGCAAATATTCTCAGTACTGTGATTCCGTGCTTCCCAGAGCCAGTGCTCCTCCATCAGCCTGGAAGACTCATTAACATTCACATCTTTCCAGACTCATTATCTCGCCCAGATGTTTCGTGACTGCCCCTTTAAAGCATCTCTGTCTATATTTTATTTACATTTGTTTTGCAATATTGATGCTTAATGAATAAATGCACTAAACTGTCAGTACTGGAGACTAATTAAATCTATGTATGAGCCTGAGAAGCTGATTGAAAAATTTGCAGTAACTAAACTGGGTTTAAATAAATACTTTAGTGTAGTGCTTTAATTACACTTTAGTTTGTAATGTAATTTTTGGCTGTTTAAACTATGATTTAGGCTGAGCTAATTACAAATGATTTTCTACTCTGTAATTAATAATAACAAATTGTAATTAGACAGCTGCTCCAGATCAGGGCGACAGTTTGTGCTGGCTCACGATGTTCAGTCTGGCAGAGACACAAGACGCGCTTGGGGACTGGGACAGCCTGCACCTTTCGCAGGTTAATTGTTAAAGACCAAGACCACAGTGTCTTGGTGAATTTCATTATCTCCACTGATGCCCAGGCAAGAGGTCTCTAATTTGTCAGATTAAGGGTCCACAGACACTCTGTTCTGAAGCTTCCCTTCTGGAAAAAACACTCATGATTCCACATCTCCTTTACCTCCTTCTGTAGCTTCTAACTTATTCACCTTTGCTTTTTTCCAGAGATCAAATCAGGTGATATGAGTGTGTTTTCCTAAGCCAGCTCATTGTACTAATAATTACTGTCATGTCTTAGATTTTCTTATGGTTTTATTTGCTGCATAACAAACACTCCCAAACTTTAGGTCATAAAACAATAACAATTTCATTATGGTCAATGATTCTCTCGGTCAGAATTTGACCTGGGCCAGGAAAAGTGAGCATGGCTTGTCTCTGCTCTATGATGTCTGGGGCCTTAGCTGAGAAGACTAGAATGACTGATGGAGGGTAGGGTAAGAATCACTGGGGACGTCTTCACCCCAAACCTACCCAGGGCCTCCCACTGTGGTCAGTGTTTCCTCAAAACGTGGCAACCTCAGTAAGTTGGACTCCCTATGTGGTAGCTTATGGCTCTCATGAGTGTGTTCTAGAAACAAGGCAGAATCTACATTGCCTCTCATGACCTAGCCATGGAAGTCCCATGTCATCACATCTACCTACTCTACTGGTTGAAATAGTCACAACCCAGATTCAGGGGAAGGGATAGAGATCCCCATCTTTTGGTAGGAGAGTACTAAGATCACATTGTCACAGATGATGTGGGATAGGAGATGCTACACAGCCATCTTTAGAAAGAGTAACTGCCATAGTGTTGCAGAGTTTACAATTTTTGAAGTGCATTTGTTACTTAATTGGATGTTTAAACTGCATGATCTAGGCAGGACAGTAAATACTACCTTCACTTCACCAACTGAGGCCTGTGAATAATTAGTATTCAGCCTTCTGGTATGTGGTCTGGGTGGGATAAGAACCAAAATCTGACTATTAACCTGAGTCATAGAAAAACAAAGCTCTGGTTCTTGGTCTCTAATCATAGACATGAATCTGAGGAATTTACGTCAATCTGTCTCATCTGATTCATTTCCGCTTTCACATCTCCATCCAACTCTTTACCTGGCTGCTTCCTGTTCTCCTTTCACACCCCTCTTTTTACATGCCTTACCCCAAGACTCCATTAGAGTTGTAATCATGATGGCCTTCTTCAAATGTCAATTGAGCTGACAAAATTTATTTGACGAGTGATTCTGGGCAAACTTATTTTGGGAATTGGGAGTAGTGATAGCCTCATATGTCAAATAAAACCAGAACAGAACTTCTAAAGCTCTCTGCCTTGCTCCTACTCCTCCAGTATCTCTCTCTCTCTCTCTCTCTCACACACACACACACACACATACACACCTCCTTTAAGTGAGACCTCAAGTTCTTCAAATGGAGACAGAGTTTTTCACAAAATAATGGTGCTCTGTTGGGGGTTACAGAAGAAATCTATCCATTGTCTATTAGGTCTCAGTATTAACATGTATACAATCGTGAATAACTGAAGACTATTATAATTATCAAAATGCATGGGGAAAGTGGGTTCATAAATTCAGATAGACACATACCAATGAGAAGAGGAAAACAGACAGATTTCATGGAGAATTTTGGTCGGATTTGTATCTTATTCTGCCTGAATTGAATATGGGAGACTATAGAGGAAAACACTTTTCATGGGGAAGAGACCCATATCAGCGAGAACAAAAAGGAGAAAGCAAGCGCACCATGTAGAGATGAATGTTTAAACATCGTGTATAATGGCAGGAACTGAAAACAGTCCAACTGTTCAATCGTAAGGGAGTGTCTAAATAAATTAATGCCTACCTACTTAATAATATAATATTCTCTTGGTATTAACATGGTATGCATATTGGTGAGGAAAGACATCCAAGCCATATTATTCAACTAAAAAGCAGAATATAATATATATAGAGTATGATTTCATTATATAAAAGAAGTACAAAAATAGATATGATTGTAAATATTAGGGTACACATCAAATATTATATAAAACATAATTTATTATATATGAAATGTTTGACATGAATACTACTATTCATATATGAAATATTATAAATATTAGGATATAAATATTAATAAATATAATTATATTATAAAACTATATAATATTAGATATACATATTATAATATGTTACATATTCTGCTTGGTATATGTCGTAATATTTATAATAGGATACTTATTCTTTTTTAAACAATTTTTATTTTATCTAATTAGTTATTTTTGGCTCTGTGGGATCTTTGTTTCTGTGCAGGCTTTTCTCTAGTTGTGGGAAGCAGGAGCGACTCTGTATTGCAGCACACAGACTTCTCACTGTGGTGACCTCTCTTGTGGCAGAGCATGGGCTCTAGGGCACAAGGACTTTAATACCTGTGGTATCCAGGCTTTAGAGCACAGGCTCAATAGGTGTGGTGCATGGGCTTAGTTGCTCTACAATATGCGCAGTCTTCATGGACCAGGGATATAACTTGTGTCTCCTGCATTGGCAGGTGGATTCTTTATCACTGAGCCACCAGAGAAGCCTAATAGAACAACTCTTCTACTACATCATTTATTATATGTACATATATCCTAGATGGTAGGTTAGAGATTAGGTCTCTTCTATATATTCTGATTTTTTGAAATTAGCACTTAATATTTTAACAATTGGGGTATAAAACAAAAGATGATCCTTCAGAATGGTAGTTTAAATAACATAATTAGAATGGGAGGCTTTTCTTAACAGTACTGTTTTAACTTTTTTTTATATTGGACTATAGCCTGTTAACAATGTTGTGATAGTCTCAGGTGGACAGCAAAGGGACTCAGTCATACATATACCCATATCCATTCTCCCTTAAATTCCCCTCCCATCCAGACTGCCACATAGCACTGAGCAGAGTTCCCTGTGCTATACAGAGTGGACATTGTTGGTTATGTATTTTATTAATAAATAAAGCAGTATGTGGGCTTCCCAGGTGGCACTAGTGGTTAAAGAACCCTCCTGCCAATGCAGGAGATATAAGAGACATGAGTTTGATCCCTAGGTCTGGAAGATCCCCTAGAGGAGGGCATGGCAACCCACTCTAGTAATTCTTGTCGGGAGAGTCCCACAGACAGAGGAGCCTGACGGGCTACAGTCTATAACGTCACAGAGTCAGACACAACTGAAACGACTTAGCACGTACTCACGCATAGCAGTGTGTATTGTTGATCCCAAGTTCCTTAACTATTTAAAGAGTGAATGAAAAGGAAGTTGAAACAGTATACATAGCCCCATCATTTGTGTAGTTGAACATAAAAGGAAATGAAGATATGGAACAACAGCATACTCAACTGAAGATTTCATTTCCCAGTTTAAGGAGAATTTTGTATGTTCAAAGAAAAGAAACCAGCTTAAAGCAGAAATGAAGGGCACTACACAAAAATGAAATAATGGCTAGCTTATGTAATTTAGTGAAGTAAGAAGGAATATGATTGAGGGTATATATGGAAGAGTGGGATTTGGGGAGAAGAAAATATTTGGTTTTCCTGAACTGAGAAGGATAAATTAACAGGTATAGAGACATTAGGGACAAAGGCAAATGTGGAAGGATACTCTAATAGTTAACAGAAATAGAAGAAAAGGCCTCTGCTTAAGAAGGAACATCTAGAGGTGCAATATGTTTTTGAGAACATCTTTCTCCAAGTTATTTGTATTCGTTAGAACACAGGTTTGGCTACTCTAACAAAGTCCCAAACACACAAGATTGAAGTGTACTTCTCTTTCATGAAAGTCTTAAGTGTAGGTGATTGGCAACTCAAGGATGTAGGGATAACAGGCTCATAGCATCTTAATGCTCTGCCCTCCCACTGTGCCACACATGTTCTCCATAGTCCAAGTTTATTTATCACCATGTCCATGTTTCAATCATCAGCTATAGAAAGAAACTGCAATAGGGGAGTACAACCTTATTTCTCTTTGAAGAAGTTTCATGAATCTCTTTTAATTGTACTGCATTGGCCAAAACCTACTTGTATGACCATATTTAGCAATGAGGGGAACTGGGAAAAGTAGTCTTTAACTGGATATCTATGTAAACAAGATGTAGCATTATAAAGGGAGAAAAGGCTACTGAGAGACAATAAGGAGCTCCTGCCACAGCAGCACAGATCATTCAATACAAGGAACAACCAAAAATATTCTACAAGGTTAAGCCTCTGTCTATCATTAAAACACTCTTTAGAATCACTTTATAATCAGAATTGTCTCAGAGTTAAATGTGGGTAAACCATCTTTAGGTGAAAAATAAACACACACCCCCATGAATTAATGAATCCCCAAAAGTGCTGGTCCTAAGTTGCATAACAAACTGAGACACATAAATAGTAAATGCAGCAGAAGTATTGAATTATAATTTTGTAAAGAGCTTGAATGACATACTCCAGCTGATGCTTTATGAATAAGGCCTCAGTTTAAGCCTATATGCTCCCTCTCCTGAGTGTTTGTATGTTACTTTAGAAGTTTCATATCAATTTCTGAATATAAGTTCTCATTTCCATTCATTTCCTTTATTCCTTCACTCTCAGCTCATAACAGCCTTTCAAAAATTTAACATTTAACTTTTCCTCAAACTTCTTATCTTCTTTTGTTATGCACATATTTATTGTCTCTCAGTCAAAGGATGGGTTTCATTTTATTTTCTGTCAACATTATTAATGATATTAGCATATCTCTAGATATAAAGGGCAGGGTTCTCAATTATATTTTGACTATCCACCACTCTCTTCACTTACCAAGTTTTGTAATGGAAATATTTTTTTCTTTAACCTGCCTTGCAACTTTGGGATTTTTCTTTAAATTGACTGTCTCATTTGGCTCAAACATATTTTGTATATCCCAAGTCCTACCAAGTGTTTTAAGCTCAGAAATCCATTCCATCCTGCCTGATCCCTTTGCTGCCTCTACATATAATTACTAGTCCTAAAATTATGATTCCTTTCAAGACAGTTCACCTAAATCCATCAATGCTATACTGTCTACATTTAGAAATCAAACTCTTCAACCTTCCATGCCCTCCATGATTTGTTCAAAGCCAGTCTTTCCCATTTTACTCTAATTCACCATGTTAAGCACTTGGCCATCACTACTCAAAGTCTGTGCCCTAATCAAAAGCATCCACCTCATCTTAGAGACTTACTAAATCAGAATCTGCATTGGAACAAGAAACACCCCCTTCCCAGGTGATTGGTGTTCACTGGGTTTAGCAAGGAAATGGCAACCCACTCTAGTTGTCTTGCCTGGAAAATTCTGCAGATGGAGGAGCCTGGTAGGCTTCAGTCCATGGGGTCGCAAAGAGTCGGACACAACTGAATGAGTTCACTTACACTTTCCACAAAATAAGACTTTAGTCAATGTTATTATTACTGATGTCCTTCTGGTCATTTCCCTGTTTCTTCTGTTTCTTTGTTTTGTGCCATTACTCTGAGTAGAGTGTTATTCACTCACCTCATCACCCATTTTTTTTCCTAAAAGCCAGTTCAAATTTTACCACTAGAAAATCTTAATGTGGTAGATATTTGATTGCTAATAGGATTCTTTCCCAGTATAATATTAGCAAAGGGAGCATGACTGAGCTTTGGGCTCTCATGATCTGAGAGATTTCTCATTTTGTTGGCTCCTGACACCATGGAAACTAGGTTTATGTCTGAGACGAACAAGGCAGGCATCATAAACCAACATCCATTTACTTATACCTTTGACTTTTTATCTGTCATTTCCTTTGCTTGTTTGCATACCTGGCTATATTTCAATGCAAAAATAATTTTAATTTGTCCAAGTTTGTATTCTAATCAATCTATAGTCAGAGCCCACTCAAGATCTTACTTCTTTTTTTTCTTAAAACCTAAACCTGTCACTAGGCATACTCAGTAATTAATAAATAATTAAATTGTTAACATTGAAATCTAGTGTGAAAAAAGAAAAAAGCATACTCATTTATGATCTTGTATTCAGTAACATTTATACAGTAAGAGGTCAGGTAAACAAATGACTATCATTATTGCTACCATTTTTATTGTAATTATAATTGAAGAACAAAATGTCATCATCTAGAACAAATGGGTGAAAGTTGGCTTTCCATCCCACATTGATAAGTCAAGGCCAAGACTGATGATCTATTAATAATCTCCATCCCAAAGAAAATAAGCTTTTAGGGAAAGTCCCTGATTCATTTTACTTGCACTATTTCTATATGAGGTATGAGTATGTTATTTCATTATGGCTGTATAGTGATAGCCACAGCTTGCTTATAAGAGCAGGTAAAATGCCCTGCCTCTTTTTAAAACAAGCACAAATTAGAATTACGCATGGTTTCATGAAGAATGCTTTGAACTCACAAGCATACAACATACTTAAGTATAATTTAGCTGTTAAAAACATTAAATGCTATCACTTTTGAGTAAATTCATATGGTAATAACATCAGTCCCCAAATCACACAGTCTCTGGGTCCATTCATTCTCCCTCATGTTCTCCCAAACCCACTCCAATCATGCTTCCATGCATGGAAACTACTCTAATAAAAGTCTACATATTACCAAACTCAATCAAAATCATTAATCTTCATCTTATTAAAATTTTAACATCATCTGGCGTACTTAATTGTTCCTTCCTTCTTGAGACTCTGTCTTCTGCTGACGTCATGGCATTAAGTTATTCTGGTTTTCCTTGTTTTCCACTGGCTTCTCCTTTTTAGGCTTCTTTTTTGTCACCTCTTTTTCCTCTTATAGCCTTTAAACATTGAAGTTCCTTGGATTTAGTCCTCAACTTTTTCCTTCTCTATCTGTCTGTATCAGATGAATCCTTGCTGTCCCATGATTTTAAATACCATTCATACAAACATTGCTGACCATTATATTTACACATATATTTCTCCTAAACTCTAGACTTTTGTAGTCAATAGACTACCTGACTTTATTTGAATTTCTAACAAACATAAAAAACTTAACATGTTGCAAACAAATTGATTTCCCTCCACATCAGTTCTTCTTTTAGCATTTGTCATCTAGTAAAAGGCAACATCAATTAACCAGTCACTCAGGGCAAAAATCTTATAATAAATAATCCATGGCTTCTCTCTTTTTCTCATGCCTACATCTCATGCATGCATAAATCATATTAGTTCTGTATTCAGAATATATCCTAGTCCAATTACTTATCACATCCACCAGTGTGTGCAAGCATGCTAAGCTGCTTCAATCGTGTCCAGCTCTTTGTAACACTATGGACTGTAGCCCTCCAGGCTTCTCTGTCCACGGGATTCTCCAGGCAAGAATACTGGAGGGGGTTGCCATGCCCTCCTCCAGGGGGATCTTCCAATCCAAATCCACCAGTACCATCTTCTAAGTCTCTCTCCAGAACTTGCACAACGACCCTTGAATGGTCATCCTGTTTTCATTCTTGCCTTCCTACAGACTGTCCTCCATCTGCAGTGAGAGGGATTCTATTAAAAAACAAGTCAGATTAAAAAGGCAGATCATGTCACACAGTTTAATACTTTCAATGACTTGCCTTCACACTTCCAATACGAAATAACATCCCTTCCATACTACCCTGGGGTTATGGGTCAAGCTATTTGCTTGGCTTGTTCCCTCATTTCCATTGCAATGATGCACTTAGTTAGGTGAGATGGTAGAAACAGCTCAGTGCTACCTCTGGCTAGAATTTATGATGGTGGCACTCTTTTCAGGGCAGCCATTAGAAGACATGCATTAGGGTAACCAGCCCTTCCCAGTTTGCCTGGATGATCCTGGTTTTAGTATTGAAAGCCTCCTTGTGTTATGGGACACCTTTCAGTCTGTAGACAAACTAATAGAGTTGCCCACCTTACACCATGTTCATGACCAGTGACTAATAAGTCCACTTTCTCAGAGTGGCTCAATTAAGTCACTTTCTCATTTAAATCATGGATTTAAATAGGCTTTGGTAGGCTCTAATCACAATTTTACTGTAGACTACAACCAACCAACTACTCTAGATTATAAACAACTGATTTTCAAACTGATAACATGTATAATAATGTACTTTTTTTGAAATGAAGTATAGATTTACAATTTTATATTAGTTTTTAGGTGTACAACATAGAAATTCAACATTTTTATAAATTACACTCCACTTAAAGTTATAAAAATTTTGGATTTATTTGCTATGCTGTACAATATACCTTTAATAAAAGTCTTTAAATAAAATAAATATAAAATACATAAGTATAGAGCTATTATTTTCCTTATTTTCTACCCATAAGAAGTGCTTTTTGCATTGAAGAAAACCAACAAAGAAATCCTTAGGGGGTTGCAATTAAAGATTAAGTTTTATTATTATTTATTTTTGGCAGTTTAACAATTGATCTGAAAAAAATACACTGATTCCCTATTTTTAAATATATAATATGGAATAAAAACAATGCAAATGAGATGATAATAGATATTTGTTCCCAGATGATGAAAATATTTCTGTATCATTTGTGTTAAATGCCTATTTTAAAGCATTTATTATTACAATTACATGTATAGAAACCATTGTTCATAACACTACCTTATAGGTCAAATCAAATTATTCATTTTAAAAATAGGGAATGCTTTTCTGTTTTAAATTTATTTAAAGCCCAATTCCCTCATATTCAGAGTTAGACAGTATTTTTTATTTATTTTCTAAGTGTACATATTTTTTTCTCCTTAACTCTTTGCTGGTTTACAATAATTGAAAATTTCTTATTTTTTCTTTTTTATTCATGGGGAGGGGAACAAACATTTTTTGGTTGAAAATGGCACCTTAAAACATTCGTTAAACAAAGCATATATGGTCAATCTCTCTTTCCATTTAAATAAGCTGGAAAAAGGTCTAAAGTTGATGATACAATCTATGGTCTTTGCTGATTTTTGCCTTACTGGCTTATCATCTTAAGCCAGTGAATAATTCTTTCATTTTGAGCTCATCTTGTCCCTTATGACCCAATTATCGCTACTGGGTAATGACCCAGTCAGATCTTATTTAGAAAGAAACTCAGTCCTAAATAGCACATAGTGATGCCTTTTTGACCTCAGAGAAGTCACAAAGGACATCTGCATTATCATACAGAGTAAAATGGGTCCAGGAAAATTAGGTTCCAGCTGAGAAGAAAGCTTCCTGAAGGCATTTGGTGCCACAGAATCATCGTCCAGATCAAATGTTTCATTGGAAATTGTAATTGGTTTCATTCTTCATTCTCCCAGATGTCATTCATAAAAAATCGTTAATGTCATATTTTCACCACAAGGTAGACTTTTGGCACCTTGAATCAGCTCTGTTAATTGACTAAACAATGCTCTTTAAATAGTCTCCCTTAGATGTTTTTTCACTCCTTCATCATTACTCTTTGTGTTCTTATTATTCTGTTTCTGTTTTTCAAATTTGAAAGAGCTAAGACCCAAGCTGGATATTGCAAAAATTGTTTTCTCAGGGCACTGGAGAGAAATGCTCTTTAGTGTAGAATACACAGAGGAAGAAATACTTAACTATTTTTTAGTTATGAGGAAATCATAGCTGGAAAAGGCACATTACACACACACAAAAAACCTTTGATTTATCTTGCTTTGTATTTCAGACAATTCAAGCCAAAAAGCAAGATAAAGTTGAAACCAAGGAGTGCCATCTGGTTTTTGGAACAGTTGATGTATTTAGATTGTGAGGAACCTAGCAAAAGTAAAGCATGGAAGAAAACTAATGTTGATGGAAGAGAATGGAGAATATTAATGAGCTGAGAAGGATGATCACAGGCCAGGGAAGATCTATATGCAGCAATAAGACCATGGGTTCCAAAGGGAAACTCAATGCCAGTTCCTTGATTCTTAATGCTACCTGTGGTTTTCTGTTTTCCTTTCTGCCTTGATAAGAACTAACCTGTATCCCTCCCCTGCTCCCACCTTTCAGCACAACCTACTGAGGGAGTAGTCAATGAATAGTTAGATGCCATGACTAAATCATGAATCTTTTTCTGGGAAAAGGTGATTATAACTAATTTAACCCCAGTAATTTTCTTTTCATCTTTTTTGTTTGGTTAAAGGTTGTCTTTTCATCCCTAATTCATGATGAGTAAGTGCAAAGTCTCCTATTCTCTTTGCTGACATATGGCTAATTACCCTGAAAGGACAAAACAAATCATAATTATGGGCAAGGTGAAGACATTTCCTTCCACCTCTGATCAAATTCATTTCTCTTCTTCTTATAACCTCATAACTCCAATTCAAGGTGTATGTTTCAAAAGAAGGTCATGCTCTAAAATACAGCTTTGGGCCCATAGATTTTACTCAATTGTGTCATCATGAGCAAGAACACTACATAAATCGAAGTATTATTGCTGTTATCATTAAATCATGTTGATGGCCTGAGGCAACATTTCTCAAAGTGTTGTCACCCAATCAGCACATTAGCATCGTCTGAAAACTTGTTAGAGTGCAAATTCTTGACCTCAACCAAGAACTACTAAATTACAAACTCTGGGGTAAGGCCCAGCAGTTTGTAGTTTAACAAGTCTTCCATGTGATTCTGATGTACCCTAATGTTTTGACAACCACTGTCTTAAGAAGAAACACATAAAATATTAGACTCAGGCAATGGGGGTTTAGCTTCTGCATTTTCTCTCTTGTCATAAGTCTCACACATTATATTGGCCAGCTCTCTAAGAAGCAGAAATGCATTTTAAAAGTTCCTCAACTTGTCCATTTTGATGAATGATGCAGCAGAGATGAGAAAGCCTTCTTTGTTTCCAAAGCATCCCAAAGTAATGTCCTACTCCCAAAGCATCCTGCTATCTGTATAAATGTTTACTCTAAGTTGTTCTCTAGTTTACTCACTCTAGATGGAGCAAAAGCTTTGAGATCTGTGCTGACTTTATGTCACATAGAGAAGTCTATTCTAAAGGAGAGATTAATTTGTGAGAGTATAATCTTGCTTCATAGCCTTCAGTTTCAACTTAAATCCAGCAAACAATAAACCTTAATTTTCAACAAAAATCTTGATAAATATGAGCAAGGTACACAAAGTTTCCTATCTTGGGCAAGACAACTGGATGTCCCCTTTTCATTGTAGGGGCAGGAGAATGGAGAACAGCAGGATTCTGGATACTTCAACAATGAATAGCAATGTGAGGAGAAAGTAAATAGAATCTCAAGAGGTTAAGCACATTGCTGAAAAGTATTTTCCTTTCCCAATAAATAATGAAATGACTTTGTGTGAGGAACCATGAGATCAAATGGGTTACCAACAACAAGTTTAGCAGAAACATCGACAGATGCTCTAAGACAAAGATAAGTCTTGCAACCAGGTCAAGTGTAAAGCTATTGCAAGTAATGGATTTTTAATGGTACCAATGAGGTTGAGCTAAAATCCCAGGTATTGCCCAATGCACATACACAAATAGACAAAAGGGCTTTTTGCAGAGTAGAAAAGACAGTGATGTTTGGGCTTCCTAAGGATAGGATCTCTTATTGATGATGTGGTCAATTCATAAAGAGTTCCTTCAATATCAGAAAAATCTGACAACCATTACCTGCAATGTTCAGATGAGCCTAGAAATTCTCTTAACTATCAGTCTATGAGGGGCCTACACTATGTTTGCATAATCTTTAGTCTATTCAGAGAGGAAAGCATTTTTCCTTCTTAAGTCACACTATAAATAACTAGATTATGTTTTGGCAAATTTGTAATTTATCTTTTGAAACTTAATGTTCTTTTTCTGCTTAGGTTGAGAGCAAGTAAATGAAATCTTTTTTGCACGTTTTTTGTTCTTTGAACATATCGTCTACATATTATATCAGAAGTGAGTCATAAAGGAAACATAAGTCTTCTAAGTCTTGAATGAAGGTTTGGAAAAATGAGAGGGGGCATCAGTGAACCCTGGATCATAACTTTCTAAATATATTGCTGTCTGCCACGAGTACTCAGTGTCCTGGGCTAAGGGCACACTGGAAAGAGCTGAGCAAAATTCTACTATGGTGAAATAGGTGGCTTTGGGCAGAATTGATGCTAGGATGGTACTTAGTTTAGGTACGGCTGGGAAGAGAAAGATAATTTTTTTTTAATATTCTGAGATCTTTAACAAATGATATTTTAATCTATTTGGTTTCTTTACTGGCAGGATGAGAGTGTTGCAAGAGCTATTGCAGAGTATGAGATGGTCATTGGATATAAGGACTAAAACTGTAAGTTTCAGTCTTTGCTTCAGGGACTATTAGGGAAGTTTGTGTAACAGTTTGGTAGGATCTATCTGAACTTTACTAAGTTCTGCTTAAATTATTTTTCCTATGTCAGTGGAATGTTTAGTTTATAGAGTGTCTGGTATGAAATCAAGGTCCTTAACTGGGTTTTGTACTAAATACAGTGAAAAAGACAAAGGTATATGCAGAGCAGACACAACTTGATTCTGAATATTAGGGTCCTCTGGAACCTCAAGAAATTGTCTGGTCTGCATTTAATATTACAATTCCTTTAGCAAAGTAAATCTCTCCCTATTAAATTTTCATGGGTGATATTACAGAGCAGGAAGTAACACTCTCTAATCAAAGGTCCAAGAGTTACACTTAAAGGCTAAAGGAAAGCATATATATATATATATATATATATATATATATATATATATATATATATAAAATATGGTATATATATAATTATATTAAATACCTAGAACCCATGTCCTATGTTGACTCCCAGGAAGAAGCTGAGCAGAGATAGCAAAGCTTAATGTAAAACAGTAGTGCCAGGAACATCTACTGGGAATTGATGAGGTTGACCATATATATTTATAGTTCATTCATCTTGAGTGTTTTAAGGGTAAGGAAAGATACTGAATCATTCTCTTTCCTTGGAACATTCTCTTTGATCTGAGTTGAGAGATTTTTATTTGTCTTGGTATATCTTTTGTAAAATGGAATAGCTTTTGTTCAAAATATCCCTACTGTTCAAAGTCTACAAATGTCCTAGTCAACAGGTGGTCTGATGGGAAATGTGCCAACAACAGTTTGATCGTCAGGGCCATAAGTTTATTTTGAGTCTTGATTTGTTATTCTTCAAAAGCAATATAAAAATGTTCTGCCAGGTGTTACAACACCTATAGTTCAGATAAAGAGACAGTTCCCATTCTAATTTCACATTTTCTCTATTTGCATAAATGAATTATGGTCCAACTGATTTTTACTGGAACTGTTTCAATATGGCTTTTTTGATGTTTCCTTACTTTGGAGAGCCTTTTGACCCTCATGTTTATTGCAGAAATGAGGTCTCTTTTTGGATCAGATATTAAGTCTGAGATTAATATCTGAGATTCTAACCAATATGTGCACACAGAGATCTAGGGTCAGGCAACCTTGGATCCTATGCATCCAAAAGAATTCTAGGTTCTCCTATAAATAGTTGCTGGTCTTCTCCGGGTTTAGGAAAACCTTTAATGATAGCTTATATTTAACATGGGTTTAAGATTTGACTTCTACAGTTGACTAGAGACACAGCTTATAGGAGAGGTATATCATTAAGAGGCAACTGGCATTCTGAGGTCTTAGAGTCACTGGGAAAAGAAGAGAGAGGGCCTGAACAAGAGTAAGAGAAGGAAGACGTCAGTGGAAGTATGAAAGAAAAATTAGAAGGCAAAGGGGAAGAAGAAAGCCAAATGGAGGACAAGGAGAAGAAAGATTTACAGGGGAAATGAGTCTAGTTTGTTATTTCCCAAGTTTGTCAAACTGCTTGTTTGACTTGACCAAAGAACTTTTAAGCAGAGCAATTTTTTGAATCAGAATTTTATTTGTTGGCCCTTATATACCAATAAGTACCCTTATTTCCTTTATTTTATAGGATGATTCTCAAGTGATCAATTTTATTTCAGTCAACCTTTCCCTGTATAGGTCCTTATAATCAAAGTTATGGTTTTTACAGTAGCCATGTATGGATGTGAGAGTTGGACCATAAAGGAGGCTGAGTGCCAAAAAAATTGATGCTTTTGAACTGTGGTGTTGGAGAAGACTCTTGAGAGTCCCTTGGATTGCAAGGAGACCAAACCAGTCAATCCTAAAGGAAATCAATTCTGAATACTCATTGGAAGGACTGATGCTGAAGCTTCAATATTTAGGCCACCTGATGTGAAAAGCCAACTCACTGGAAAAGACCCTGTTACTGGGAAAGTTTGAAGACAGGAAGAGAAGGGGATGACAGAGGATGAGATAGTTGAATGGCATCACCAACTCAATGCACATGCATTTGAGCAAGCTTCGGGAGATGGTGAAAGACATGGAAGCCTGGCGTGCTGCAGTCCATGAGGTTGCAAAGAGTCGGATATGACTAAGGGACTGAACGACAACAAACTTTCCCCAGAGTAGACACTGAAGGCCCACATCATTCTTGGTGATGTTATGCCATTGAAACAGATAGACACAAGGGGATGTAAGGGGAAAACACACAAGAAACAGGAGTTTTTTCCTTGAGGTCAAGAGGATTCAGACTTAGATGATTCTCTGAGAGCTAGCAACAGTTAGTCATAAGTGATGCCTGTGCTCTTTGTGTTGGAATGGGGAAGCTGTAGGTGAGCCAAGTAGTTATAAAACATCTTATATGATTGGTTTCAGAAGCATATCTGTCTGTCTGTCATTGCTTTCTGATTTGGAAGTAAGGCAAAAAATAGAGAAGATGATAGTCATTGATTAAGTCCTGACCATTCTGGACTGATTGCTACAGATACTGTGATTTGGCTTCTTGAACTGGTTGCTACCAAGGTTGTGGGTCAGAGTACTATTGTCATATATTAACTGACTTATAATTTGTATCTTTGTTTTACTTATCTTCTTTTGAGGAGAATAGAGAAAATGAAAACAGGAAGTAGGGATAACGAAAGTAATTATTAAATGACAATAGACTACTAATAGATCATTCATTGACATGATTTCTTCCCAGTGAAATGACTAGCCACTGACTAAAGGGTGAAGAAAAAATGACAAGATTGATAATTCTAAACTTTTAGCAACTCCAGATGAACTTATATTTTATTCCTTATTTTTATTTTATGGACCTCATTCTATCATATACCAGAAAATTCTTAGGACATATGCATAGCACAGAGTTGAGAATACATAACAAAGAATGCAACAATCTACTCTTTTCACTATATACTTATTCAGGGAATCTTTCCCCAACTCCTTCATTCCACTCAAGTGTGTGTACATGAATATACATGAGGATTTTGAGTCCTTTCACCTTCTGAATCCAGTTCCAAGTCTGTATATTCTATTTTATCTGGACCTATGATCTCTTATGCTCCCATGCACTGGAGACAATTTACATCTTGAAGCACCTAGAATTCTTTTCCTAAGTAGCCTCAAGCATGTTTCCAGAGCCTGAGTGGGCCCTGTTCCCAGGTCGGTTCCCTCAAGGGTAGGGAGAGTTGTAGGTGTGAAGAGTAGCCAAAGAGCTATTTGCATATACTAAATAACAGGGCTTGAAAGGGCCAGTCAGAGTACCCTCATATGTGCATACAAGGCTCTTTGGCATTTCATTATAAATATGTCTTTGCTTTTGTCCTTGTGTATATTCAAATCACTGAAAGGTTCAGAAAATCAAAGACCTCCCCTTGTTTTACACTGTCTCCTTACTTACGGTATTGTCTAATAATCAGCAGCATCACCTGGGAGTTTGTTAGAAATGCAGAGGCTCAGTCCCCAACCCAGATCTATTTAATTACTTATCATTCAATTCAATAATCATTTAAACAAGACCTACCCATCCCTCTTTCCAAGGGATTCATATGATCATTAAACACTCCTCCTGAACCTTAGCTTTCTTCTTTCTTATATTTACCTTGGATTGTTGGCCTATTATATGTTCAGTAAGGGCATATTTTATGCCATCTTACTTTTCTTTGATACTTAGAATTAGCTGACTCTTAATGTTAACTTTTAACATTAAATGAATTAACAAATTAATATAGAATCTAGACAATAAGTCTATATAAAGTCAATACACTTACACTGACTTTCAACATTCGTCTGTTAAGGAATTTTAAAATTACCCATCTGAATGTCACAATGTCAACTTCTGCATTGTAATTAGCTAAGAAGCTGGCTGACCTTGACTAATGTATGACCTTCTGAATAGTTTTCTTGACAGGGTTTGTTGAAATGAGGTGATCTTTAATTTTCCATGTGCTACTCACAATAAAATATGCCTATGAACACCTGCCAGTAATCATAACTACTTTCTACCCTAAGAACTTCAGTAGGATACTAATACATAAAGGCAAAATTCATCTGGAAATGATAAATATGTCTAAGCATTTTTCCCTACCACATAACCAGGTTTATGTAGTTCTTTTGTACTAAATGGGTAATGTAATTTTTTAATATAATAAATACTATGTCTCTCCTTCAGTCTCACGCAGTATTCTAGATGATAAGATGATTTGTTGCTTCACACTGCTGTTGCACTATAATCAGCTTATTATAAAGCTAATTATCTATTCTTTAACTCTCTAGTTAGCACCTAGGAGGGGATGCTAATTTCTTTAAAGCCCTAAGTTGCTTTAAAAACTAGGCATATTCAGTCACATGCGCTAATTCCTGTTTTTTTAAGTATTACCCACAGTAAAATACTGATTTAGGAAAAAATAAAATATGGTAACAAACCTAAAGCATGCCTCAGTTTTAGCACATTTCATTAATCTATCAGTTTATTCATGAATTCATTCAATGAGTATTAACCATAATGCTTTTTATTTACAAAACACTGTACCAGTCAATATGGATGATTCAAAGCAAAATACAATGATCCCCACCCTCAATGGGTCACCAACTTTTTAATATACAATTATTCTAGGATGATTATAATGTCATTCTTTCATGTTGAAGAATTCCTAAAAGTAATTAAATATATGATGTGTGTTACCATTTTATTGTTTTTTTGTTGATCATTTATGCATTCATTCAATAAACAGTAAGTGTTGGAGACATAGTAAATATTAACAAGATGTGTGCACAGATGAATCAGACCAGCAATATTACTAGCCTCATAAAACTTACAGACTATGGTAGAGAGACAGGAATTGAATAAAAAAACTGTAAATAAGGAAAAGGAAATGGCAACCCACTCCAGTACTCTTGCCTGGAAAATCCCAAGGATGGAGGAGCCTGGTAGGCTGCAGTCCATGGGGTCCCAAAGAGTCAGACACGACTGAACGACTTCACTTTCACTTTTTTACTTTCATGCATTGGAGAAGGAAATGGCAACCCACTCCAGTGTTCTTGCCTGGAGAATCCCAGGGACACGGGAGCCTGGTGGGCTGGCGTCTATGGGGTCGCACAGAGTCGGACATGACTGAAGTGACTTAGCAGCAGCACAGAAAGTGACAAATTCAATGAAAAAACCCATCAAGACAAAAGAAATGAAAATCACCAGGGGACAAGGGTTCTTTAAGGCAGGGAAGTCATGCTTTATCAGATGAAGTAAAATTTAAGAAGGGGTATAAATAATAACAGGAAGCCAGTCATGTATATATCTGGAAGAAAGATAAGCCAGGCAGAAGAAACAGCAAGTATCAGTTCAATTCACTTCAGTCGCTCAGTTGTGGCCCACTCTTTGCAACCCCACAGACTACAGCACGCCAGGCCTCCTTGTCTATCACCACTCCCAGAGTTTACTCAAACACATGTCCATTGAATGGGTGATGCTATCAAACCATCTCATCTTCTGTCATCCCCTTCTCCTCCTGCCTTCAATCTTTCCCAGCATCAGGCATGAGATGGCCAAAGTATTGAAGCTTCAGCTTCAGTATCAGTCCTTCCAATGGATATTCAGGACTGATTTCCTTTAGGATGGACTGGTTGGATCTCCTTGCAGTCCAAGGGACTCTCAAGAATCTTCTATAACACCACAGTTCAAAGGCATCAATTCTTTGGTGCTCAACTTTCTTTATAGTCCAATTCAAGTATAGTCCAACAGCAAATATAAACACATTAAAATGAAAACAAGCTTAATAGAAAAATGTTCAAAACTGCATGCCCAGCTAAACTAGTTTCACAGTGAAATATCATAAAGTATTTAAAGAAGAGACTCAAAGAGCTATTAAGTTTGTCTAAAACTATATGTCATGGAGCACATACTATTTTTCTTATCACAATAGATAAATGGAAAACAAAAAAAGACAAAGTTATCATCAGAACAGAAGATGATGAAGAAAATTTTGACACACACTATCACATTTACTGTCCTACTTGAATCTGTATCTATATACCTTCTCTACTGTTGTTACAAATGGACTGTCTCTGCTCCCAGTACCAACTGATCCGCTTATACACAAACTGACCTATAGCTTCTCGCTCATTCAAAGATACAGTTTCAGAAACTCTACCTTTCTCTCAGTTCAGTTCAGTGCAGTCGCTCAGTCGTGTCCAACTCTTTGTGACCCCATGAATAGCAGCACGCCAGGCCTCCCTGTCCATCACCAACTCCCGGAGTTCACTCAAACTCATGTCCACCGAGTCGGTGATGCCATCCACCCATCTCATCCTCTGTCATCCCCTTCTCCTCCTGCCCCCAATCCCTCCCAGCATCAGAGTATTTTCCAATGAGTCAACTCTTCACATGAGGTGGCCAAAGTACTGGAGTTTCAGCTTTAGCATCATTCCTTCCACTGGTTCCAAATAGGAAAAGGAGTATGTCAAGGCTGTATATTGTCACCTTGCTTATTTGACTTATATGCAGAGTACATCACGAGAAATGCTGGGCTGGAAGAAGTACAAGCTGGAATCAAGATTGCTGGGAGAAATATCAATAACCTCAGATATGCAGATGACACCACCCTTATGGCAGAAAGTGAGGAAGAACTAAAAAGCCTCTTGATGAAAGTGAAAGTGGAGAGTGAAAAAGTTGGCTTAAAGCTCAACATTCAGAAAACAAAGATCATGGCATCTGGTCCCATCACTTCATGGGAAATAGATGGGGAAACAGTGGAAACAGTGTCAAACTTTATTTTTCTGAGCTCCAAAATCACTACAGATGGTGACTGCAGCCATGAAATTAAAAGACACTTACTCCTTAGAAGGAAAGTTATGACCAACCTAGATAGCATATTCAAAAGCAGAAACATTACTTTACCAACAAAGGTCTGTCTAGTCAAGGCTATGGTTTTTCCAGTGGTCATGTATGGATGTGATAGTTGGACTGTGAAGAAAGCTGAGCGCCGAAGAATTGATGCTTTTGAACTGTGGTGTTGAAGACTCTTGAGAGTCCCTTGGACTGCAAGGAGATCCAACCAGTCCATCCTAAAGGAGATCAGTCATGGGTGTTCTTTGGAAGGACTGATGCTAAAGCTGAAACTCCAGTACTACCATCAATTTTCCATATGCTTCTGGATTATGTCCTTCTGCACACCAAAATGCTATGGTATATGCTCTATCTTTTAAAAAATATAGAAATGTAAACAAGCTCTTGACTTCAGCCTTGTCTAACTACTTTTTATATTTATTTTTATAGATAAACTCAAGAGATTTTCTTGGTGTAATCCCTCTCCCTTTCTTCTCTTTCCTGAACCTGCTCTAATCAGATCTTATATCCACATTACTTCATCAAAATGCCTCTTGTCAAGATTATGAATAATCCTCACATTGTCAAGACCAATGGCAACTCGTCTGTCCTCTTCTTACTTGACTAATGGGCAGTCATTTAGGCCCCAGGACATTACACCTTTGTTCTTAGAACATATATTTTATTTGGGCTCCAGAATAGCACTCACTCTTAGTGTTCACTTCTAGACTTATCAGCCTTCCAGCCTTCTTTGCTGGTTCATATGTATTTAACAACCTATAAATTTTGGAGCATCCCAAGGCTCAATCCTTGCATCATTTTTTTTTCTTCCTCACTCCACTCACCCCTGAAGTGAACTCAAGTCTTATGACTTCAAATACTGTATATATCCCAACACCTCCCAATCTGTATCACCAGACCAATGAACTCTATACTGATATATAATAAATTCAACTGCATTTGAATCTCAAAGGTGTTTTTTTAACTTTATATATTCAAAAAGACACCATGTTTCTCCCCACTTCAAACTTATTCCTCTGAAGTCCTCCTCGTCTTAGTATAAATGAAAACTTCATCGTTATCATTGAAAATGTGGCTCTCAAAAGATATTTACACATAGGTGATGATATGTTAGCTGGAAATGTCATAGGATTTTGTGTTTGTGTTTGTTTTGATTTTTGTAACTTATTGAATTATGATATTAGTTCTTATAATTTTTAGCTGATTTTATTGTGCTTTTTCAGGCTGACAATCATAGTATTCACATAATTCCCATGCTGACTTTTTACTTTGCAATATTAAAACTCATTTCTTTTGTTTTCTGAGTTATCATAATAAAAGTTCTAGAATTATGTTAAATGATAAAAATTTTAAAATTAGTTTATAAAGTTTTGGTTTTTAATTAATTAATTTTAATTGGAGGCTAATTACAATACTGTGGTTGGTTTTTCCATGTATTGACATGAATCAGCCACGGGTGTACATGTGTCTCCCCATCCTGAACCCCCTCCCACCTCCCTCCCCATCCCATCCCTCTGGGCTGTCCCAATGCACCAACTTTGAGTGCCCAGTTTCATGTATCGAACTTGGACTGGTCATCTATTTCACATATGGCAATATACATGTTTCAATGATGTTCTCCCAAATCACCCAACCCTTGCCTTCTCCTACAGAGTCCAAAAGTCTATTCTTTACATCTGTGTCCCTTTTGCTATCTTGCATATAGGGTCATTGTTACCATCTACCTAAATTCCATATGTACATCTTAATACACTGTAATGATGTTTTTCTTTCTGACTTCCTTCACTTTGTATAATAGGCTCCAGATTCATCCACCTCATTAGAACTGACCCAAATGCATTCTTTTTTATAGCTGAGTAATATTCCATTGTATATACATACCACAACTTTCTTATGCATTTGTCTGCCAGTGGTCATCTAGGTTGCCTCCATGTCCTGGCTATTGTAAACAGTGCTGCAATGAACATTGGGGGTACACATATCTCTTTCAATTCTGGTTTCTTTGGTGTGTATGCCCAGCAGTGGGATTTCTGGGTCGTATGCCAGTTCAATTTCCAGTCTTTTAAGAATCTCCACACTGTTCAACCTCTTGAGAAATCTGTATGCAGGTCAGGAAGCAACAGTTAGAACTGGACATGGAACAACAGACTGGTTCCAAGTAGAGAAAGAAATATGTCAAGGCTGTATACTGTCCCCTTGCTTATTTAACTTATATGCAGAGTACATCATGAGAAATGCTGGGCTGGATGAAGCACAAGCTGGAATCAAGATTGCCAGGAGAAATATCAATAACCTCAGATATGCAGATGGCACCACCCTTATGGCAGAAAGCAAAGAACTAAAGAGCCTCTTGAAAGTGAAAGAGGAGAGTGAATAAGTTGGCTTAAAACTCAAACTCAGAAAACTAAGATCATGGCATCTGGTCCCATCACTTCATGGCAAATAGATGTGGAAACAGTAGCTGGCTTTATTTTCTTGGGCTCCAAAATCACTGCCAATGGTGACTGCAGTCATGAAATTAAAAGCTACTTGATCCTTGGAAGGAAAGTTATGTCCAACCTAGACAGCATATTAAAAAGCACAGACATTACTTTGCCAACAAAGGTCCATCTAGTCAAAGCTATGCTTTTTCCAGTGGTCATGTATGGATGGGAGAGTTGGACTATAGAGAAGGCTGAGCACCTAAGAGTTGATGCTTTTGAACTGAGGTGTTGGAGAAGACTCTTGAGAGTCCCTTGGACTGGAAAGAGATCCAACCAGTCCATCCTAAAGGAAATCAGTCCTGGGTGTTCACTGGAAGGACTGATGTTGAAGCTGAAACTCCAATACTTTGGCCACCTGATGCGAAGAGCTGACTCATTTGAAAAGACTCTGATGCTGGGAAACATGGAGGGCAGGAAGAAAAAGGGACAGCAGAGGATGAGATGGTTGGATGGCTTCACCGACTCAATGGACATGAGTTTGGGTAAACTCTGAGAGTTGGTGGTGGACAGGGAGGCCTGTCATGCTGCAGTCCATGTAGTTGCAAAGAGTCAGACACGACTGAGTGAGTGAACTGAACTGAACAACTACTCTCGAGTTTATTAATCAACCCTCCATTGCTCCATTTATTCTACATGTGGACAGGTCAGGGTGTATGAGTACCCAGGCACAGAACATCATTCTCACTGTGTTCCTTATTAATATGCTCCCCAGAATTGTACAACACATCAAAGTTGAGCATTAGGAGTATCACTAAATACAGTGGTGAGATGGACTAAGAAAAGCAAATTTCCCCTCCTGTTGCTCTCACAATAGTTCATTTATTCACTTGGCATCCATGAGGCCACTGAACATTTAGTCAAGACATTAGTGTTCAAAACATGGCATGATCATATGCTGGATATTACAAAACTCATTTACACTTCATGATCTTCCTACTTAGATTTTATTCAGGAATAATACCTTCCATACACAGTGTTGTGAAGCTTGGATTGGATTAAAGGTGTGAAGCTAAGTAACTATGCTCAAATGCTCAATCAGTATCCACAGAATCTACTGCAGATTTGAGGCCATATACCCATTAGAAGACAGGAACATAGGTCAAGCAAAAATGGATATCTTTTCCTTCAGGGTCATTCCTTTACAGATTTGCTCTGGGAGAATACAATCCTTCATGAATATATGGAGTATGTAACTAAGCAAATGAAATGGGAAACTATCACTTCTGCATAGTGTCTCCACTCCACAACTTGAGATCTAGTATATCCCAAATATCAATGTGCCAGTACTGAGCCAGCTACTTCCAACTTTTTGAATTCTGTCTGCATTACTATCAAAATATATACACCAATCAGTATATGGCTAAGTGAAAAATACTATATTCAGAATATGCATCATGTGAAGTCATACAAAAATACATGTGCTGTGTTAACCATTCACACACTGTTAGCCTTCTCAGATTGGAACCAGCCTCCAATCCTTGATTCCATCTTTCTCATCTTAATATGCCTCCAAAACTCAGCACATACACCTTGTGTAGAGTAAGTGCTCGATAAATGTTTGGCTTATTGAAGAGTGACCAAATAAGGCAAAGTAAACAAATAACGATGATAAAATATATATGTATGAGGCATTCTGTCCTTTGAAGGACTTGAAATAAAAACAATGAATCTAGGGAATTTTAGTAATATGATTGGGGTTGTAGCTATGAGAGAGCTGTACACACAGAATCAAATTATAAGGCAAGTGGCGGCAGCAGCCTAGCGGGAAAGAACAGTTCGTGCTGTCCCGATGCAGAACAAATAAGTTTGGGGAAATACGGTAATTGTTATTACTATGAAATTGACAAGAGAATGGGGGAACCACCATGACATTTGATTACTACTTAGTCAATATTCAAGTTCATAACAAAGTGAGCAGATGTTAGCCAAGCAGACGTGAAAATGTATCTAATAAAATAAAGACTAAAGGGATTTGATTGCTTGCTTGCAACAT
This sequence comes from Bos javanicus, assembly GCF_032452875.1. NCBI lineage: Eukaryota > Metazoa > Chordata > Mammalia > Artiodactyla > Bovidae > Bos > Bos javanicus. The sequence goes on along the minus strand of NC_083875.1, from coordinate 55,424,904 downwards.
ACATTCATTTGATTTAAAAAAAAAAAAAAAAGAAACCTTCAACCTTAACCCAACAAAAGTGGCACATTTGGTTCATTTCCTTCAATTTTGCTCTATTTCCCTCCAATAAAACTTATCAATTGTCTAAGATGATACAACTGACAAAAACTTTCACTACTTGTGCAGCTCAGTTGTCCCAAATCACCCTTCTCTTTCTTGTCAGGGCCCAAGTAGGACTCGGAGAAGGCAATGGCACCCCACTCCAGTACTCTTGCCTGGAAAATCCCATGGATGGAAGAGCCTGGTGGGCTACAGTCCATGGGGTCGCTAAGAGTTGGACACGACTAAGCGACTTCCCTTTCACTTTTCACTTTCATGCATTGGAGAAGGAAATGGCAACCCACTCCAGTGTTCTTGCCTTGAGAATCCCAGGGACGGGGGGCCTGGTGGGCTGCCGTCTATGGGGTCGCACAGAGTTGGACACGACTGAAGTGACTTAGCAGCAGCAAGTAGGATTTATGTGGGAATTTTTCATTTATAACAGGGAAAAATATCAAATAGGAACAAAGAGCTAAAAATATCAAGAACCTAAAGTCCAGAAGCCAGAGGGTCACAAAGCATCCGCATTTTCCCCCAAGAGCACAGGTAATTATAATTTACAGCTAATGCTTGAGAAATACTGGGTTAGAGGTAAAAGATTCATGTTCCCAGAAGCTTATAGTGGTGACTCAAGACCTAAATCTTCAGCCATTCCTTGGGACCTACCGTGAGGAAAAGGAAATGGCAACAAATATTTCAATATATCAGTTCTAGTCTAGCAAATTTGATTTCAGATCCAAGCATTTGTCCTACTGAGAACAAAGATGGAAAAGAAGGAGGAGGTGAAGGAGAAGGAGGAGAAGAAAAAGAATAGGAAACCAAACACCCTTGTGAGATTCATGGCTCCATTCTCTGGAAGAAGCTACATTTTCCAGTTTTCTATTTGGCCACAGCTGAAATAGACACTGGTAACCTTGGGGCAAAAATTTTATATTCTGTTTCCTGCTTGTAGGATATTAGGGACTCATGAGTCATGGTCTCCAACAGTCAAAGACAATATAGCCTAGTTCATGGTTTCTTTAACAGTAAAACAGTCTTAAAAGCTTAGTAGATCTCTTACCTGATTGATGGTAGTCAGTTCATGAGCCAGAAGCCTCATTCAGTTTTTTCTTTTTCTTGACAGCCTTCTTAATTTGCTATATTTGTTTTTTTTACCCACTTACCTTTAGTTGGTGGTGATTATGTTGGGCTTACTAGTTTCTATAGAAGAGCTATATGTTCAGTCTTTTTTCTTTTCTAGCTGTTTTTCCAATTGAAATCATTTGCCCCACAGTGAGTTGGCAACAGTCTCAATTTGATTATTGCAACACACCTCAACTTTAATTGAATTTTATCTCTCAAAGCATTTCTAATTTTAGTTTTACTATTTGTTGTTGAAAATGAGTGCCTTCCAATTCCACATATTGCCAAACTTAAGAACACTATCCAATCCCTTTCATTCATGATTACAAATAAGGAGATTCTTTTCTAAGGTCAACTCTTTGTATAATATTTTATGAAAAGTAGCCAACATGTATCAACATATACTACTAACCAAATATACTTCAATAGCATACATTAAAAAAACAAAAAACACTACTCACATTTCATGTTCCAGTGTCTTTCCCTAGGGCCACATATTCATTAAGTTACCTGATCTGACTTTTCTATCAAAAACTTAACCATATAACTTGCCATTGCAAACCATGAACTATCACCCTTACAGGTTCTGATTAAAGTCTTGCTATCTACATCCATTTCTAAGACAGTATTTTTTGTTTGATTTTAGTTATGGCAGCATTCTTCTTTGAGTTACCAGTTAACTACCTTAAATTCAAATGATCAGTGTTTCAAACTGTATGGTTTATTTCTCACTCACAGTTTACATTCACTGCCAGTCAGCCAGGTGCTCTGCTTCATGTGAGCTTCACTCTTGATGATAAAGCAGTCACTCTGTAGATTCCTGTCAGTTGCTGTGCAAAATTATAGCTTCACACACAGAAATCAAATTCTCCAACTTAAAGTCAATCATGTTCATGTTTTTTGCAATACATTGATCAATATTAGCCAAATGACTCCACCTACAACAGGGCCAAGAAATGTAATCTACCATTAGTTGAACAGAACTGAGTACCATGCCCCTGCAGTCTAATCTCTGCACTACATGCTAAGTGGCTTCAATCATGTCTGTTTCCAACTCTTTGTGACCCTATGGACCATAGCCTGCTAGGTTCCTCTGTCCATGGGATTCTCCAGGCAAGAACATTAGAGTGGGCTACCATTTCTTTCTCTAGGGGCTCTTCCTGACCTAGGGATCGAACCCACATTTCTAATGTCTCTGGCATTGGCAGGCGGGTTCTTTACCACTAGTGTCACCTGGGAAACCTCAATCTCTGCACTACAGCTAAGGGAATTGATTACATTTGGTCAGATACGTCACCACACTGCTCAACTCTCCAAAGGCTTCCCACCAGTCAGTAAAAGAGCCAAAGTTCATACAATGGCCTCCACCTGCACACTCCCCATTATTTGACCACTTATTAATTCTCTGCCTCAACTTCCACTCTTTTTTCTTCTCTCACTCTGCTCCAGTCATACCAGATTCTTTGCTGGTTCTTGTACATGTTTTTTCTTCTCTCACTCTGCTCCAGTCATACCAGATTCTTTGCTGGTTCTTGTACATGTCAAGCTTCCAACTGGCTCAGGTTTTCCACTTGCTGCTCCTTCTGCCTGGAATATTCTTTCCACATGCATGTCCTCTCTAACATCACCTATCAGAGAAGGCTTTTCTGACAACCCTGCATAAAATGACATCCCACACCACTGCTTCTATTCTCCAACTTCCTTATTCTGCTTCATCAATTTCATTGCTGAGCAATGCCTGACATATATATATGTGTTTAATATCTATATTCTCCCAGAAAATATAATGTCTTGAAAGAAAGACTTGTTTGTTTTATTTGCTATAAAATCTTCAGTTCAGTTCAGTTCAGTCACTCAGTCGTGTCCAACTCTTTGCGACCCCATGAATCGCAGCACGCCAGGCCTCCTTGTCCATCACCAACTCCCAGAGTTCACCCAAACTCACGTCCATAGAGTTGGTGATGCTATCCAGCCATCTCATCCTCTGTCGTCCCCTTCTCGTCCTGCCCCCAATCCCTCCCAGCATCAGAGTCTTTTCCAATGAGGAGCCTAATATAAGCCAACCACCTAGCAGATACACAATAAATACTTCATGAATAGATAAATGAATTTATCAGTGAACACAGTGCTGGTCCTAGGGCAGCAAAGCACCAACTATGTTACAATATATGAGTAGTATCAGATTTGGGGAAGAAAATAGAGAAAAGATGAAAAGGAAGTTATCAAAGACAAATTTTTCTTCTTCCCAGTTTCTCCTAAAACTCATCTGGGTTTATAAGAGAAACAAATTTAAAAGAATATGTTTTTTTTTAATTTAAAAGAATAATTTTTTATTTTTTGAAAGAATATTTTTTATTTAAAAAATTTTTAGTTGAAAGAATAATTTTTTATTTAAAAGAATAATTTTTAAAATTTTTTATCTAAAATAATTTTTTTATTTAAAAGAATATAATTTTCTGAGGAAAATATGTGGACCTAAATTTCTTCTTCCCTCTCTTCATTTTCTTGCTCTGACTCCTGAACTTCCATTGGCTTTAAAGGATATCATATATACATTATTAATACTAAAATAGAATGCTTGTACAAAATAGAGAAGAGTTGAAAACTAAGGGGGAAAATAGTAAACACATGAAAAATAAAGCATGGAATGAGGAAATATTTTTTGCCTTGAAAATCCATCATGAAACTTTCAACATGTAGTATAGGGAGATCTAGATGAAAAAGTCATCAATCTCCCTGACATACCAGGTGGTATTTTCCCAGTTCAACAAAATAGGAAACTAAGTCACAGAGCAGTTTAATTAACTGCTTAGAGACATAGTATTATGCACAACAGAAGTAAACCCACTGCTAGAGTTTCTTATCCCTGGTTTGCTTGTTCCTTTTCAGTCCTATAGTACACACATGTTAGATATCATTCTAAATTTAGCTCGAGGCAGGAATACGTAATTTGCTCTTGACAGCAGAACTTGTGTTTAAGAAAACCACCATCACATTCAAAAATAATAGATAAAAATATTTCATATAAGTATAAATGTCAAATGCAAATATCCACATGAAAAGGAATTGGAAGAATGTCTGCAAATGAATAGTTTTATATCTTGGTTTTTCTAAGACAGCAAAAATGACTACAATTTTGTTTATTGTTCATCTTCCTTTCTCCTTCTTGACAAGAGGCTAATTTTCTACTAGGCCAAAAACTGGCCATAAATAAATACCCATATGAAGATTCAGAGATTGTTTGGTCTAGTGTTTCCTGAGCCTTTTAATTCACAACTCTCATTCACATAATCTTTTAAAACATGAACTTTGATAATCATTTCCAATATTTTGTGGTATCCAAAAAAATATGCAAATTTAGGTTAAAAATTTACTTTGTATACCATGACCAAGTATGTAAGGCTGATTTAATGTTAAAAAATAAATTAACATATAACATAATTATTACATCAACAGACTAAAAAGTCACAGGGTTGTATCAAAAGATACAGAAAAAGTTTTTGACAAAATCCTACATCCATTGATGATAAAAATCTTAAAATAATAAACTAGGCATAGAGGGGAACTTTCTCAACTTGATAAAGACTATCTACAAAATCTTACAGCTAACATCATACTTTATGATGAGAAACTCAAAGCATTTCTTTCCACTAAAATATGGTAAAGGCAATGATGGCCCCTCCCACAACTCCTTTTCAAAATCAAACTGATAGTCCTTGCTAGCACAATAAGGCAAGGAAAGGAAATAAAAGCTATACAGAGTGAGAAGGAAGACAGAAAACTGTCTCTGTTCACAAATGATATGATTATCTTTGTAGACAATCTGAATGAATCAACAAATAAACTCACAGAAATAATAAGTGATTACAGCAAGATTGCAGGACAAAAATCAATTGCTTTCTGATATGTCACAAATGAGTAAGTAGAACTTCAAATCAAAAACACAATGCCATTCTTGCTATCATACAAAAAATATTTAGTTATGAATCTAACAAAATATGTACAAGATCCATAGGAGGTAAGCTACAAAACTCTGATGAATGAAATCAAAGAACTAAATAAATGGTGAAATAGTTCATATTCATGAACAAGAAGACTCAATAATGTCAAGACGTCACTTCTTCCCAACTCGGTCTATCAACTCAGCTCATTTCCAATGAAAATCCTAGAAAGTTAATTCATGAACATCAACAAACTGATTTTATTTTATTTATTTTATTTTTTTAAATTTTATTTTATTTTTAAACTTCACAATATTGTATTAGTTTTGCCAAATGTCGAAATGAATCCACCACAGGTATACCTGTGTTCCCCATCCTGAACCCTCCTCCCTCCTCCCTCCCCATACCCTCCCTCTGGGTCATCCCAGTGCACCAGCCCCAAGCATCCAGTATCGTGCATCGAACCTGGACTGGCGACTCGTTTCATACATGATATTATACATGTTTCAATGCCATTCTCCCAAATCATCCCATTCTCTCCCTCTCCCACAGAGTCCAAAAGACTGTTCTATACATCAGTGTCTCTTTTGCTGTCTCGTACACAGGGTTATTGTTACCATCTTTCTAAATTCCATATATATGCGTTAGTATACTGTCTTGGTGTTTTTCTTTCTGGCTTACTTCACTCTGTATAATAGGTTCCAGTTTCATCCATCTCATTAGAACTGATTCAAATGTATTCTTTTTAATGGCTGAGTAATACTCCATTGTGTATATGTGCCACAGCTTTCTTATCCATTCATCTGCTGATGGGCATCTAGGTTGCTTCCATGTCCTGGCTATTCTAAACAGTGTTGTGATGAACATTGGGGTACACGTGTCTCTTTCCCTTCTGGTTTCCTCAGTGTGTATGCCCAGCAGTGGGATTGCTGGATCATAAGGCAGTTCTATTTCCAGTTTTTTAAGGAATCTCCACACTGTTCTCCATAGTGGCTGTCCTAGTTTGCATTCCCACCAATAGTGTAAGAGAGTTCCCTTTTCTCCACACCCTCTCCAGCATTTATTGCTTGTAGACTTTTGGATCGCAGCCATTCTGACTGGTGTGAAATGGTACCTCATAGTGGTTTTGATTTGCATTTCTCTGATAATGAGTGATGTTGAGCATCTTTCCATGTGTTTGTTAGCCATCTGTATGTCTTCTTTGGAGAAATGTCTATTTAGTTCTTTGGCCCATTTTTTGATTGGGTCATTTATTTTTCTGGAGTTGAGCTGTAGGAGTTGCTTGTATATTTTTGAGATTAGTTGTTTGTCAGTTGCTTCATTTGCTATTATTTTCTCCCATTCTGAAGGCTGCCTTTTCACCTTGCTAATAGTTTCCTTTGTTGTGCAGAAGCTTTTAAGTTTAATTAGGTCCCATTTGTTTATTTTTGCTTTTATTTCCAATATTCTGGGAGGTGGGTCATAGAGGATCCTGCTGTGATGTATGTCGGAGAGTGTTTTGCCTATGTTCTCCTCTAGGAGTTTTATAGTTTTTGGTCTTATGTTTAGATCTTTAATCCATTTTGAGTTTATTTTTGTGTATGGTGTTACAAACTGCTCTAGTTTCATTCTTTTACAAGTGGTTGACCAGTTTTCCCAGCACCACTTGTTAAAGAGATTGTCTTTAATCCATTGTATATTCTTGCCTCCTTTGTCGAAGACAAGGTGTCCATATGTGCATGGATTTATCTCTGGGCTTTCTATTTTGTTCCATTGATCTATATTTCTGTCTTTGTGCCAGTACCATACTGTCTTGATAACTGTGGCTTTGTAGTAGAGCCTGAAGTCAGGTGGGTTGATTCCTCCAGTTCCATTCTTCTTTCTCAAGATAGCTTTGGCTAATCGAGGTTTTTTGTATTTCCATACAAATTGTGAAATTATTTGTTCTAGCTCTGTGAAGAATACTGTTGGTAGCTTGATAGGGATTGTATTGAATCTATAAATTGCTTTGGGTAGTATACTCATTTTCACTATATTGATTCTTCCAATCCATGAACATGGTATATTTCTCCATCTATTAGTGTCCTCTTTGATTTCTTTCACCAGTGTTTTATACTTTTCTACATATAGGTCTTTAGTTTCTTTAGGTAGATATATTCCTAAGTATTTTATTCTTTCCGTTGCAATGGTGAATGGAATTGTTTCCTTAATTTCTCTTTCTGTTTTCTCATTATTAGTGTATAGGAATGCAAGGGATTTCTGTGTGTTGATTTTATATCCTGCAACTTTACTATAATCATTGATTAGTTCTAGTAATTTTCTGGTGGGGTCTTTAGGGTTTTCTATGTAGAGGATCATGTCATCTGCAAATAGTGAGAGTTTTTCTTCTTCTTTTCCAATTTGGATTCCATTTATTTCTTTTTCTGCTCTGATTGCTGTGGCCAAAACTTCCAAAACTACGTTGAATAGTAATGGTGAAAGTGGGCACCCTTGTCTTGTTCCTGACCTTAGAGGAAATGCTTTCAATTTTTCACCATTGAGGATAATGTTTGCTGTGGGTTTGTCATATATAGCTTTTATTATGTTGAGGTATGTTCCTTCTATTCCTGCTTTCTGGAGAGTTCTTATCATAAATGGATGTTGAATTTTGTCAAAGGCTTTCTCTGTATCTATTGAGATAATCATATGGTTTTTATTTTTCAATTTGTTAATGTGGTGTATTACATTGATTGATTTGTGGATATTGAAGAATCTTTGCATCTCTGGGATAAAGCCCACTTGGTCATGGTGTATGATCTTTTTAATGTGTTGTTGGATTCTGATTGCTAGAATTTTGTTAAGGATTTTTGCATATATGTTCATCAGTGATATTGGCCTGTAGTTTTCTTTTTTTGTGGGATCTTTGTCAGGTTTTGGTATTAGGGTGATGGTGGCCTCATAGAATGAGTTTGGAAGTTTACCTTCCTCTGCAATTTTCTGGAAGAGTTTGAGCAGGATAGGTGTTAGCTCTTCTCTAAATTTTTGGTAGAATTCAGCTGTGAAGCTGTCTGGACCTAGGCTTTTGTTTGCTGGAAGATTTTTGATTACAGTTTCAATTTCCGTGCTTGTGATGGGTCTGTTAAGATTTTCTATTTCTTCCTGGTCCAGTTTTGGAAAGTTGTACTTTTCTAAGAATTTGTCCATTTCTTCCACGTTGTCCATTTTATTGGCATATAATTGCTGATAGTAGTCTCTTATGATCCTTTGTATTTCTGTGTTGTCTGTTGTGATCTCTCCATTTTCATTTCTAATTTTATTGATTTGATTTTTCTCCCTTTGTTTCTTGATGACTCTGGCTAATGGTTTGTCAATTTTATTTATCCTTTCAAAGAACCAGCTTTTGGCTTTGTTGATTTTTGCTATGGTCTCTTTTGTTTCTTTTGCATTTATTTCTGCCCTAATTTTTAAGATTTCTTTCCTTCTACTAACCCTGGGATTCTTCATTTCTTATTTTTCTAGTTGCTTTAGGTGTAGGGTTAGGTTATTTATTTGACTTTTTTCTTGTTTCTTGAGGTATGCCTGTATTGCTATGAACTTTCCCCTGAGGACTGCTTTTACAGTGTCCCACAGGTTTTGGGTTGTTGTGTTTTCATTTTCATTAGTTTCTATGCAAATTTTTATTTCTTTTTTGATTTATTCTGTGATTTGTTGGTTATTCAGCAGCGTGTTGTTCAGCCTCCATATGTTGGAATTTTTAATAGTTTTTCTCCTGTAGTCGAGATCTAATCTTATTGCATTGTGGTCAGAAAAGATGCTTGGAATGATTTCTATTTTTTTGAATTTACCAAGGCTAGATTTATGGCCCAGGATGTGATCTATCCTGGAGAAGGTTCCATGTGCGCTTGAGAAAAAGGTGAAATTCATTGTTTTGGGATGAAATGTCTTATAGATATCAATTAGGTCTAACTGATCTATTGTATCATTTAACATTTGTGTTTCCTTGTTAATTTTCTGTTTAGTTGATCTATCCATAAGTGTGAGTGGGGTATTAAAGTCTCCCACTATTATTGTGTTATTGTTAATTTCTCCTTTCATACTTGTTAGCATTTGTCTTACATATTGCGGTGCTCCCGTGTTGGGTGCATATATAATTGTTATATCTTCTTCTTGGATTGATCCTTTGATCATTATGTAGTGACCGTCTTTGTCTCTTTTCACAGCCTTTGTTTTAAAGTCTATTTTATCTGATATAAGTATTGCTACTCCTGCTTTCTTTTGGTCCCTATTTGCATGGAAAATTATTTTCCAGCCCTTCACTTTCAGTCTGTATGTGTCCCCTGTTTTGAGGTGGGTCTCTTGTAGACAACATATGTAGGGGTCTTGTTTTTGTATCCATTCAGCCAGTCTTTGTCTTTTGGTTGGGGCATTCAACCCATTTACGTTTAAGGTAATTACTGATAAGTATGATCCCGTTGCCATTTACTTTATTGTTTTGGGTTCGAACTTATACACCGTTTTTGTGTTTCCTGTCTAGAGAATATCCTTTAGTATTTGTTGGAGAGCTGGTTTGGTGGTGCTGAACTCTCTCAGGTTTTGCTTGTCTGAGAAGCTTTTGATTTCTCCTTCATATTTGAATGAGATCCTTGCTGGGTACAATAATCTGGGCTGTAGGTTATTTTCTTTCATCATTTTAAGTATGTCTTGCCATTCCCTCCTGGCTTGAAGAGTTTCTATTGAAAGATCAGCTGTTATCCTTATGGGAATTCCCTTGTGTGTTATTTGTTGTTTTTCCCTTGCTGCTTTTAATATTTGTTCTTTGTGTTTGATCTTTGTTAATTTGATTAATATGTTTCTTGGGGTGTTTTGCCTTGGGTTTATCCTGTTTGGGACTCTCTGGGTTTCTTGGACTTGGGTGATTATTTCCTTCCCCATTTTAGGGAAGTTTTCAACTATTATCTCTTCAAGTATTTTCTCATGGTCTTTCTTTTTGTCTTCTTCTTCTGGGACCCCTATGATTCGAATGTTGTAGCGTTTAATATTGTCCTGGAGGTCTCTGAGATTGTCCTCATTTCTTTTAATTCGTTTTTCTTTTATACTCTCTGATTCATTTATTTCTACCATTCTATCTTCTAATTCACTAATCCTATCTTCTGCCTCTGTTATTCTACTATTTGTTGCCTCCAGAGTGTTTTAATTTCATTTATTGCATTATTCATTATATATTGACTCTCTTTTATTTCTTCTAGGTCCTTGTTAAACCTTTCTTGCATCTTCTCAATCTTTGTCTCCAGGCTATTTATCTGTAATTCCATTTTTATTTCAAGATTTTGGATCAATTTCACTATCATTATTCGGAATTCTTTATCAGGTAGATTCCCTATCTCTTCCTCTTTTGTTTGGTTTGGTGGGCATTTATCCTGTTCCTTTATCTGCTGGGTATTCCTCTGTCTCTTCATCTTGTTTAAATTGCTGAGTTTGGGGTGTCCTTTCTGTATTCTGGCAGTTTGTGGAGTTCTCTTTATTGTGGCGTTTCCTCACTCTGTGTGGGTTTGTACAGGTGGCTTGTCAAGGTTTCTTGGTTAGGGAAGCTTGTGTCGGTGTTCTGGTGGGTGGAGCTCTATTTCTTCTCTCTGGAGTGCAATGAAATTTCCAGTAATGAGTTATGGGATGTCTATGGTTTTGGGGTGACTTTGGGCTGCCTGTATCTTGGAGCTCAGGGCTGTGTTCCTTGCTGCTGGAGAATTTGCTTGGTATGTCTTGCCCTGAAACTTGTTTCTCCCAGAGAGTTTTATAGCATTATATGGAGAAGAAAAGAGTTAGGAGGGAGTTAGAGGTGACCCGAATGAGATGAGGTGGAATCAATAGAGGAGAGAGTGGGCTATTCAGTAATCTCTTCCTTATGTGCACTCCACAACTGGACCACTCAGAGCTGTTCAGAGTTATACAGAGAAGAGAAGAAGGAGGAAGGTGGCAGAGGTGGCCAGGAGGATAAATGGGGGTAATGAAAGGGAAGGAGACAGATCCAGCCAGTAATCAGTTCCCTAAGTGTTCTCCACCGTCTGGAACACACAGAAATTCACAGAGTTGGGTAGAATAGAGAGGGGTTAAGGAGGAGACACAGGCGACCTGGTGGAGAAAAAGGAGAGTCCAAAGGGAGAGAGAGCAGTTAAGCCAGTAATCTCGCTCCCTAGTGAAAAATGGGTACTGAAGATTGGGTTCTTAAAGGTACAAAATTGGTAACAAATACATAAAAGCAAAAATTAAAAATCTAGAGTTTGGAATTTCAAAAATATGATGTTAAAGAAAAGAAGAAGGAAAAGAAAGAGAGAAAAAATGAACAAACAAAAACAAACAAGGTCGTGAAAATTATAAAGAAAATACAGGTACAAAATTGATAACTAATACCAAAAAGCAAAAGTTAATAATCTAGAGTAGAGTTTGAAATTTCAAAAATACAATGTTAAAAAAAGAAGAAGAAAAAGAAAGAGAGAGAGAAAAAAACAAACAAGAACAAAGTCGCATAAATTATAAAAAAAAAAAAATACAGGTACAAAATTGATAACAAATACCAAAAAGCATAAATTAAAAATCTAGAGTAGAGTTTGGAATTTCAGATATACAATGTTATTTAAAAGAAGAAGAGAAAGAAACAGAGAAAAAGAAAAAGAAAAAAGAAAAAGGGTCACAGAAATTATTAAAAAAAAAAAAATACAGGTACAAAATTGATAACAAATACCAAAAAGCATAAATTAAAAATCTAGAGTAGAGTTTGGAATTTCAGATATACAATGTTATTTAAAAGAAGAAGAGAAAGAAACAGAGAAAAAGAAAAAGAAAAAATAAAAAGGGTCACAGAAATTATTAAAAAAAAAAAAAAAACTATAGGTACAAAATTGATAACAAATACCAAAAAGCTAAAATTAAAAATCTAGAGTAGAGTTTGGAATTTCAAAAATACAATGTTAAAGAAAAGAAGGGGAAAAAAAAAAGGTCAAAAAATTATAAAAATATATATATATATATGAAGTTTGCTTTAAAAAAAATAGGGTCTTCTTTTTTTTTTTGCAAAGTAATCGGTTATAAAAGTGGAAATTAAAGGAATAATAGAGGACTTAAAAAATTTTTTTAATTAAAAAAAAAAAAGAAAGAAAGAATGATCGTACAAATAGTAAAAATATATCTAGGACTTTCTCCGGTTTTGTTGTGAGTATTGTGGGTTCAGTTCATTTTTGGCTAGTTCCTTGGTCCGACTTATATTTCTCAAGATCCATAGGCCCCTTCCTATGTAGTTGGTAGTAACCACAGGGTTTTAATCTATTGCCTGTAGCTTCCAAGGCGGTTCCCTGTGTTATAGCTTCTTCTGTTTGCTGGTCTCTTCAGTGTCTGGTTTCCGCCCTGACACAAAGGGTACAGTGGAGGACACTTTTTTTTTTTTTTTTAGGCTCACTTGTTCAGTCGCGCTGAGGGGAGGTAGGGAGGGATGCTGCAAACAAATAACACTGGCATGTGCTCGCAGTGCCTCAGCCACACTGGGTCTGCCCCCATTCATGGCTCATGTAGCCTCTCTGCCCACGCTGCTCAGGCTCTAGGTTGCTCCGCCGGGAACCATCTGTGGCCGGCCCTGGGCTGCCTGTACTTCCCAGGTCCGAGCTGCTCAGGTTCAGGCACTCGGGTAGTCCTCAGAGGCGCAGACTCTCGGTTGGGCCTGCGTTTTGGGCCCTTCCCAGATCCGAGCAGCTCAGGTGATGAGGTGTTTGGCGCGCGCGATTGCTGTGACTTATCGCCTCCCCGCCGCTTGGATATCTAGGTGTGCACTGGCACACCTTCTCAGGCAGATGTTGACCGTCCAGACCCCCAAGAAGTTTTAGTTAGCAAAGAAGCCTGCTTACAGTTTTATAGATAATGTCTCTCTGAGGCTGCGATTGTCCCCTTCCGGCTCTGGCTGCCTATCACTGGAGGGGGATGATCTGCCGCCGGCTATCTCTGTTCAGTCCTTTGTTCCATGCGCGGGCCTGGCGATGTCATAGGTTAGGGCTGGCTTTTCGTGTGGTAGATATCCCACAGTCTGGTTTGCTAGCCCAAATTATTTCGTTCAGATAGCGCTCGGGGTATTCAGGCCTGATTCTTGCGATGCAGCCCGCGCTGCGCCTCCCTGCCCAGCCCCCGCTTGCTAATGGCGGATGCAGGCATCTGCGCTGCTTCTCCGCTGGGGGAGTTACCGTAGGGCTCGCAGTGTGCGGGTTTTAATTGTTTATTTATTTTCCCTCCCTGTTATGTTGCCCTCTGTGCTTCCAAGGCTCAGCACAGATTCGTCAGTGAGAAGGTTTCCTGGTGTTTGGAAACTTCTCTCTTTTTAAGACTCCCTTCCCGGGACGGAACTCCGTCCCTCCCTCTTTTGTCCCTTTTTTTGTCTTTTATATTTTTTCCTACCTCCTTTTGAAGACTTGGGTTGCTTTTCTGGGTGCCTGATGTCCTCTGCCGGCATTCAGAAGTTGTTTTGTGGAATTTACTCGGCGTTTAAATGTTCTTTTGATGAATTTGTGGGGGAGAAAGTGTTCTCCCCGTCCTACTCCTCTGCCATCTTAGCTCCTCCTCCTCAACAAACTGATTTTAAAGTTTATAGGGAGAAGCAACTCTTCTTCCATCAAGAAGAGTCAACACAATGTCAAAGAAGAACCACGCTGGAGGACTGATGCTACCCAACTTCAAGACTTACTATTCAAATATAGTAACTAAGCAAGTGTGGTATTGGCAAAATAACAGACAAATAGATCAGTGGAAGAAAGATCTTGGAAATGGACTCCTGCCAATAGAGTTACTGATCTCTGACAAAGGAGCAAAGATAATACAGTGGGATAGTCATAGTCTTTTCAACAAATGGTATTAGAACTGGATATCTACATGTTTAAAAAAAAAAAAAAAAGGTCCAGATAAAAATCTTACACCCTTCACAAAAATTAACTGAAAATGAATTACAAACTTTAATGTGAAAAACAAAAGTATAAAACTACTAAAAGATAACAAAGGAGGAAACCTAGATGACCTTGAGTATGGTGATTTTTTTTATTAAATACCAAAGACATTATCAATGAAAGAAAATTTTGATGAGCTGAACTTCATTCAAATTAAAAGTTTCTGCCCTGTGAGAGACAATATCAAGAGAATGAAAAGACAGCCCCAGACTAGGATAAAATATTTGCAAAAGACATATCTGATAAAGGACTGTTACCCAAAATCTACCAAAACTTTTAAAAATCAACAATAAGAAAACAATAACCCATTTAAAAATGAGTAAAATGCCTTAAAAACACTTCAAATAAGATGTATAGATGGCAAATAAACACTTTAAAAGATTCTTCACATCATATGTCAACAGGGAAATGAAAATTAAAACAATGAGATACCACTGCACAGCCATCAGAATGGGCAATATTTGGACAATGACAACCCCAAACGCTGGAAAGGATGTAGAATAACAGAAACTCCTATAAACTGCTAGTGGAAATGCAAAATTATGTAGCAACTGTGGAAGATACACTGGCAGTTTCTTATAAGAGTAAATATACTCTTATCATATGACCCAGCAATCATGCACCATGGCATTTATTAAAAAAGTTTAAAATTTATGTCCACACAAAAACCTATACATGGATGTTTATAGCAGCTTTATTCATAATTGTTAAAACTTAGAAACAACCAAGTATTCAATAGGTAAATAAACAACCCATGATATATCCAGACAATGAAATAGTATTTGACACTAAAAGGAAATGAGCAATGAAACCAGGAAATGTTATGGAGGAATTTTAAATTCATGTTACTAATTGAAAGAAGCCAACATGAAAATGTTTGAACTGTGGTGTTGGAGAAGACTCTTGAGTGTCCCTTGGATTGCAAAGTGATCAAACAAGTCAATTCTAAAGGAAATCAAACCTGAATACTCACTGGAAGGACTGATGATGAAGCTGAAGCTTCAATACTTTGGCCACCTGATGCGAAGAGCCAACTCATTAGAAGAGACCCTGATGCTGGGAAAGATTGAACACAGGAGAAGACAGGGACGACAGAGGATGAGATGGTTGGATGGCATCACCGACTTGATGGAGATGAGTTTGAGCAAACCCCAGGAGATTGTGAAGCACAGGGAAGCCTGGCCTGCTGCAGTCTGTGGGGTCTCAAAGAGTCAGACAAGACTGAGTGACTGAACAATAACTACAATGTGAAAATACTACATACTGCATGATTTTAACTATAAGATATTCTGGAGAAGGAAAAAATATGGTGACACTTCAAAGATTATCAGTTGTCAAGATGCAGTGAGATAAATAGGCACAAGACAGAGGCTCTTTAGGGCAGTGAAAATACTCTAGACGATAACATCATGATGGATATATGTTATTATATAGATGTCCAAACCCATAGAATGTACTAAACCAAGAGTGAACTGTAAACTATGGATGATTTGGGTGATTATAATGTGTCATTATAAGTCCATCCTTGGTTTTAAAAAAAGGTACCGTTTTGGTGAATGATGTTGATAAATGGGGGAGGCTGTCTATGCTTGTGTGGGTACGTGGAAAATCTCTATCTTCCTCTCAATTTTGCTGTAACCCACCAACTGCATTAAAAATTGTCTTAAAACATAAAAATGATTCTATAAAAATTCATGTTGTAGATTAGTAGCAATTTTATTATTAATATATAATATATTACTCGATATTATGAGTAATATACAATGGAACCCCAATAACAGGATATACAATCTTTTCAACCATGCCTAGAACATTCTTAACGGAGAAGGCAATGGCAACCCACTCCAGTACCTTTCCTGGAAAATCCCATGGGTGGAGGAGTCTGGTAGGTTGCAGTCCGTGGGGTCGCGAAGAGTCGGACACGACTGAGCAACTTCACTTTCACTTTTCACTTTCATGCATTGGAGAAGGAAATGGCAACCCACTCCAGGGTTCTTGCCTGGAGAATCCCAGGGACAGGTGAGCCTGGTGGGCTGCCGTCTATGGGGTTGCACAGAGTCGGACACGACTGAAGCGACTTAGCAGCAGCAGCAGCAGAACATTCTCAAAGATTGGCCATATGTTAGTCTGTATAACAAAAAAGGCTTAACATATATAAAAGATTGAAAATATACTTCCCTGGTGGCTCAGGCAGTAAAGACTCTGCCTGCAATGCAGGAGACCTAGATTTGATTCCCTAGGTCGGGAAGATCCCTTGGAGAAGGGAATGGCAACCAACTCCAGTATTCTTGCCTGGAGAATTCCATGGACAGAGGAGCCTGGTGGGCTACAGTCCATAGGGTCATAAAGAGTTGGACATTCACTTTTACAATGAAACTAAATAAGAAATCAATAGCAGAAGGATTTAGGCTATTCACAAAGAAATGGAAATGAAACAATGGACTCCTAACTAACCAAATAGGTCAATAAATTACAAGGGCAATTAGAAAACATTCTGAGATGAAAGAAAATGATTGCACAATATACCAAAGCTTAAGGGATGTAGATAAAGCACTCCTCAGAGGTTACATAGGTAGTGACTAAAGGCTTTGAGCCTAATAATGAACTAAGATGTGAGAATCAGATGAGAACAGAACAGATCGATCGCTCAGTCGTGTCCAATTCTTTGCGACCCCATGAATCGCAGCACGCCAGGCCTCCCTGTCCATCACCAACTCCCTGAGTTCACTCAGACTCATGTCTATTGAGTCAGTGATGCCATCCAGCCATCTCATCCTCTGTCGTCCCCTTCTCCTCTTGCCCCGAATCCCTCCCAGCATCAGAGTCTTTTCCAATGAGTCAACTCTTCGCATGAGGTGGCCAAAGTACTGGAGTTTCAGCTTTAGCATCATTCCTTCCAAAGAAATCCCAGGGCTGATCTCCTTTAGAACGGACTGGTTGGATCTCCTTGCAGTCCAAGGGACTCTCAAGAGTCTTCTCCAACACCACAGTTCAAAAGCATCAATTCTTCAGCGCTCAGCCTTCTTCACAGTTCAACTCTCACATCCATACATGACCACAGGAAAAACCATAGCCTTGACTAGACAAACCTTTGTTGGCAAAGTAATGTCTCTGCTTTTGAATATGCTATCTAGGTTGGTCATAACTTTCCTCCCAAGGAGTAAACATCTTTTAATTTCATGGCTGCAATCACCATCTGCAGTGATTTTGGAGCCCAGAAAAGTAAAGTCTGACACTGTTTCCACTGTTTCCCCATCTATTTCCCATGAAGTGATGGGACTGGATGCCATGATCTTTGTTTTCTGAATGTTGAGCTTTAAGCCAACGTTTTCACTGTCCACTTTCACCTTCATCAAGAGGCTTTTGAGTTCCTCTTCACTTTCTGCCATAAGGGTGGTGTCATCTGCATATCTGAGGTTATTGATATTTCTCCCGGCAATCTTGATTCCAGCTTGTGTTTCTTCCAGTCCAGCGTTTCTCATGATATAGTCTGCATATAAGTTAAATAAACAGGGTGACAATATACAACCTTGATGTACTCCTTTTCCTATTTGAAACCAGTCTGTTGTTCCATGTCCAGTTCTAACTGTTGCTTCCTGACCTGCATACAAATTTCTCAAGAGGCAGATCAGATGTGAGAATACTTCATTGCAACTAACTGCTCTGTGAACATAGACATGGTCAGCCTTAACCTGCCCTATTTAAAGGAACCCATTAACAGCCTTATAATGGGTTGAACCACTTGAACCACTTCCATCCTTTGAGCCTTTGCAAACTGTTGGTCTTGTCCAACGAAGTCAATCTGCACATAAAGAACCTGAGGTATAGAGAGAATGCCATTTGTCTATTGTCACTCAGATGAGTAGTGACTGAACCAGTATGCAAAGCCAGGCTCTGAGTGCCCTTTGCATCAAACCATGCTTAAACCAGTCACATTTCACACATACACTGCCACCAACTTATGACTTTGATAATGTTAGTGATGGAACAGAATAGTATTTACTATGTTTATTTCCACAACATAGTTAGAGGCAAACGAAACTGTGAAGACACTCAGATATAAATCATGTTCAGCCTTGTAAGTTTATTAAGTCACAATAAGTCTTCTTCTTGTAGGATGTCCTCCTTTTCTTGGTTTCAGAAATAGTTTTCCTTCAGTTGAACTCCCTGGGATGGATACTTGCTAAAGCCATGATTGTATGCAGGGCTATAGATAAAATGTGTCCTGAAATTTGTCCAATGGTACTTCTGTGAAATTATCTTTGAAGTTAATCATCCAGCATCGTGCCTGAATAAAGACTTAAGAATAAAAATATGTCTCCGATCACTAGTAACTATGATAATTGTGTTCTGAGCATGCATAGTGAATGTAATTCTAAAGTCTATCTAGTTCTTTGCTCTCTTCTATAGAGTACAGATGCCATTGTCTGCCATAATGAGATTTATCTCTCTTCTTTGAGGAAGGCTCAAAGGATGTATAGTAAACATAGACTAGTTAAATTAGGGAAAAGTTTTTTTTTCACCTACCTATAAGAAAGAGGGTAAGCAGAAACTATGTGGAGATTGGTGTCAGTCCTTCTAGAATAAGCCACCATGAGTTTCCTGTTGCTGCTTTCTGTGCAAAATCCACGAATGTCTTCTCTCCAGCATATATAAAAGGTCAAACATGTATTGATTTCTGCTTCCACCCATGAAAGATAAACAGCTGCAGCAATTTCCCTCCCACAGTAAACAACTAGAAAACTGAATAAATTACATTAAATAACTGTTTTCAGGCATTGGACCTAGCCAACTCAGGACAGCAATCCCTGAGAAAAGGAAGATGAATAAGATGAGCCTAACGATTATACCACCTTACTGACTGAAGAGTGTTTCTGACCACAGTACAGAGTGGGAATCCAAAGGAGCCTAGGGTTCTCAATGGGTTGAGGAAACAGAGGTGGCTAGAATTTGTGAGTCAGTGTCTCAGAAAGGAGAAAACTGTACAGAGAGCAAGTTCCCCTTGAAGCCTTAGATAACTGCTACTGATCTGTGAACAAGGAAGAGAAACTTACCTGACGCCAGAGTAAGAACGATGGGAAAGCAGTAGGAAGAACAATGTCCAGAGCTCATATGAGCCAGAAGCAGTTCACTCTTGAACCAGCTAGAACTGAAAGACACTGTGATACATGAAGCACTGATAGACCCCTCAGAAAAATATCATCTTAGTTGTAGAGATAAAAACACTAGACTAAAGGTCACTTAAGATCACCCTAACAAAGCTTGAAAACAGCTTTCAAAAACATCTAATGGGTTCAAATTAATTTAGCTATGTACTAAAGCAAAACCCAATAGTCTCTGAAGGAATACAATATAAACCAATAACATAAAAATCTCTGAAGGAATACAATATAAACCAATAACATAAAATTTACAATATACAAAAATTAACTGCATTTTCCTACCAGCAATGAATAATTAAAAATTTAAATTAATATACACCTTCATAAGTCAAATACTACCATTATAAAAAAGTAAAGAATATTTTGAGATATATTTTAAAATACGTGTAAGTTCTATTCACTAAAAACTATAAAATATTGCTGAAAGAAATTAAAGAAAACTAAAATAAATGGAGAGCTATACCATATTCTTATATCAGAAGTCTTAATATTGTTAAAATGTCTGTTGTCCCCAAATTGATATACAGATGCAATGCAATCCCAAAGTCCCAGCTGGCTGTATTGTAGAAACTGAAACTGTGATTTTAAAATTCTTATATAAATGCAAAGAATCTAGAATAAGCAAAATAATTTTTAAAAGAATTAAATTTGGGAGGTGAAAGAGAGGTTCAGGAGGGAGAGGACATACATACACCTATGGCTAATTCATGTTTATGTATGGCAGAAATCAAACCAATATTGTAAAGCAATCATCAATCAATAAAAAATAAATACAACTAAAAAAAGAACAAAATTATATATATATATATATATATATATATATATATATACATACACACACATATATATATGCGGCACTGAAACAGAATAGAGTCAGGAACAGGTGCACACACATTTATATTTATATATATATACAAATACATACAACTAATATTCAACAAAATCGCCAAAGCAATCCAGTAGTAAAAAGATAACTTCTATCAACAAAGGACACTGGAACAATCATGCATTTGAAAACAAACACACACAACAACAAAAACAAAGATTCTTATTTTGCTCTGCTGCTGCTAAGTCACTTCAGTCGTGTCCAACTCTGTGTGACCCCATAGACAGCAGCCCACCAGGCTCCCCTGTCCCTGAGATTCTCCAGGCAAGAACACTGGAGTGGGTTGCCATTTCCTTCTCCAATGCATGAAAGTGAAAAGTGAAAGTCAAGTCACTCAGTCGTGTCCAACCCTCAGAGACCCCATGGACTGCAGCCTACCAGGCTCCTCCATCCATGGGATTTTCCAGGCAAGAGTACTGGAGTGGGGTGCCATTGCCTTCTCTGCTTATTTTGCACAGTAAACAAAAATATTAATAATTTAAAATACATCATAGACCTAAATATAAAAGAAAAATTAAAATCTTTAGAACAAAAAGACAAAAGGCTCTGAAAATTTTTATAATGCAAAGATTTCTTAGATAAGATATAAAAAGCATAAATCATGAAAACACTGATAAATTGGCCTTGATCAAACTATAACCTTATTTTCTTTGAATGTTTCAGGAAACAAAAATCAAGCCAATGACTGGCAGTTAATATTTTCAAAATGTACATATGGCAAAGGGTTTGTATGCAGAGCATATATGTTTAAAAACCTGTTAAGGGTAATAATAAGAAGACAAACTACACAACAACAACAAAAGCAGAGGTTTTAACAGACACTTCAACAACAAAGATACGTGCTGCTGCTGCTAAGTCACTTCAGTCGTGTCTGACTCTGTGTGACCCCAGAGACGGCAGCCCACCAGGCTCCCCCGTCCCTGGGATTCTCCAGGCAAGAACACTGGAGTGGGTTGCCATTTCCTTCTCCAATGCATGAAAGTGAAAAGTGAAAGTAAAGTCACTCAGTTGTGTCCGACTCTTAGCGACCCCATGGGCTGCAGCCTACCAGGCTCCTCCCGTCATGCACATAAGTGAAAAATTGTGAAAGTCCTTTAGTCATTAGGTAGCAAAATTAAACCACCACGGAACAAAACTATACAACTACCACATTAAGACCACCATAACAAGGCAGGTGGTGTGGTAAAGAATCTACCTGCCAATGCAGGAGACATGGGTTCAATCCCTGATCTGGGAAGATCCCACATGCTGTGGAGCAACTAAGACCATCGTGAAAGTCACTCAGTTGGGTTTGGCTCTTTGTGACCCTGTGGACTGCAGCATACCAGATTCCTCTGTCCTTCACTATCTCCCAGAGTTTGCTCAACTTCAAGTCCACTGAGTTGGTGATGCTATTAGTCCATCTCATCCTCTGCCACCCTCTTTTCCTTTTGCCTTCAATCTTTCCCAGCATCAGGGTCTTTTCCAGGGAGTTGGCTCTTTGCTCTTGGTGGCCAAAGAACTGGAGCTTCAGCTTCAGTGTCAGTCCTTCCAATGCATATTCAGGGTTGATTTCCTTTAGAATTGACTGGTTTGATCTTCCTGCTGTCTGAGGGACTCTCAAGAATCTTCTCCATAACGATTTGAAGACACATGAGTTTCCGAATACTGAACTTAAGAATTGAATGGGACATTCCTACCCTGTTTGACAGCAATTCTGGACCTGGGAAGACTATTGATGAAAGGGGCCCAGAAGGGTTCTTGACCTTTATAACTGCTGCTAATGCTAAGTCACTTCAGTCATGTCCGACTCTATGAGACCCCATAGATGGCAGCCCACCAGGCTCCCCCGTCCCTGGGATTCTCCAGGCAAGAACACTGGAGTGGGTTGCCATTTCCTTCTCCAATGCATGGAAGTGAAAAGTGAAAGTGAAGTCGCTCAGTCGTGTCCGACTCTTAGCGACCCCATGGACTGCAGCCCACCAGGCTCCTCCGTCCATGGGATTTTCCAGGCAAGAGTACTGGAGTGGGGTGCCATTGACCTTTATAACTAGATGTGATCATTAAAAATAAAAGGGGGAGCTGGGCCAAGAAAATTTGACTTTTTCTTCCAAATGTTATCAATTTGGGAAATCATTATACCTTCCCTAGGTTAGAGGGAGTAAATAGTAGAGGAAAGTCAGGAGAGTTACACAGAGAAAAGGTGGCATCAGGAATGGGAGACAAGCATCCCATACCAAGGGCATCCACTTCATTACAATCTATAAGTTTTCCTACCCCACAGAAGCTCATTGATTAGACCAATTTCATATGTATAAATAATATGTGTGCATAAATATATGTATATATTTCATATGTACAACTCACGTGTTTTAATGTTTACATCCAGACAACTCTGTGATCTACACAGATAACATATTTCTTGACAAATAATTCACTCAGCCTCCTGATACACCTTCTTCAGGCTCTGATCATCCTTCTTCAGGAAGTCATAGTCAGGAACTTGTGCCACCAATGGGATCATCTTGGATCTTTAACACTGTGACTTTGGTGTTGGAGGCAACACCTTTTAAAGACCTGATCAAAACAGGAAGGTAGCTGTTGAGTTGGCCAAAAGGTTTGTTCATTATTCAATACAGCTGTTGGTGAACATTCATTTTCACCAATAATTCATTTTCACCAAGAGCTGTATTGAATAATAAACAGGGAGTCTTTTATTTTTATTTAAAACAGAATTAACTTTGCAGCCAACCCAGTATATCGTGTAGCCTTCAGAGCACCAGGACAAAAATAAAGGCTAATGGCAGAGTGAGAGCTAAGGCAATTGAGAAATGTCTAGATAATGCTAATATCTTTGTCCCAGCCAATGGAGGGGGATGCCATAAATCAAGGACAATCACTATTTGAGGATACATAAAGGTGTGATGAGGCATTTAGGAATGGTGACTTATTTTTGAGTTAGCAATTGCAATGCTGGATTTTTACATCTTGTGGTGCCTTTAAAATTAATACTCTCAAATCTGCTCTGTCTTTTATAACTTCAGCTCCTCCTTCCTTGTCATTTGGGAATTGTCTCAGACTACATACAAGCTTTCAGATGTTTCCTTTGGAACTCAGATCACATGTCTAATTTTCCTGAAGTACAAAGAATTCTTTCTCATTTCTCTTTGCCTTGCAGGTTAGTAAACTACCTCTATAACTCCTTAAAAATGATGTTTGAGTTGTAATTTGGACCTTTCCTTAAAGGAGAGAGCAACATTTCTACTCTGAATTGATAATAGAAAAATATATTTTTAATTAAATACTTAAGGTTAGAAAAGGATGTCATTTGTTTTTCTAGTGTGAGTGATCACAGGTGATAGAATTTCTGTTGGTATTAGCAGTACAGCTTTTCTCTAAATATCTGAGTTATTTGGGTAACTATTGTAAAGACAATTTATCCGTAACTACAAGGAAAAAAGAAAAGTTGTATAACAAGATCTCTGAATGAATAAGATTGTTGAGACCTTAACATTTCTCAATTTAAAAATTCATCTTTCAATATATTAATAAAGACTTTAATATGACCAAAAAGCTACATCATATTCAGTAACTTCTAAAATGGGCACAATTTAGTTTGTATAGTCATAGACCACTGAAAGTGGAAGATTTTATTGGGCAGTTCTAGCCACACTCTCTCTCTGGTGAAGATCACCAACAACCCTGGCAGGCATTAAGCAATTAATTAGAGAGATTACAGTCCACAGCTCCTAATCCATTGCATTAGAAAAGGTAGATATTTTTATCTTACTATTATTTAATCTTTTCTATTATTTACTAATTTTCCTAATTGTATCTTATGAAACAACAAAAAAAGTAATTCAATTCTTTCACTAACATAAGTGGTATCTCATTTCTCTTAAGTCTTAGCTTCTCCAAGTCAAATATTCTGTTTCTTTAACTGCTCAGGAAACTCAAATGGTAGAGTCAACATCAGCCTGATTTTTTTTTTTTTTAAATTAAGTGTTTTTAATTTTATATTACTGAAAAAACTTTTTTTCAAAGATCTAATTTCTCTGAATCACTTCATTTTATCTTATCACTTTTCATTCTATTTCTTCAAGATACCAGGGTTTGACTGATGCATGCATCTATTTTTCTGGCATTCTTTGCAAACTTTTCTCTTAATTTGGGGATTAATCATTCCAACTTTTTTGATTTTCCCTTACAGCTGTAACACTACCACACTCTAACTCAGTATCATTATACATATGTGTGTATTTATAAACATATATGGTGGGGATGGGGGAGCCTGGTGGGCTGCCATCTATGGGGTTGCACAGAATCTAACATGACTGAAGCGACTTAGCAGCAGCAGCAGCATGGTGGGAGAGATTGATGACAAATATGTTTTATGTATTTATATATATATGTAGATTAACAACTATCCTTTATATGTTGATATTGATGCAAGTTTGATTTCTGGGCACAGAACTAGATTTATCTTACCTCTTCATAGCAACATTATGTCATTAATATATTATCATTGATTCAAATATGTCCTCTTTTTATGTTTTATTTCATATTCTCCCCCTCAAAGTCAGCCATTTGCATGTTTGTGGGATCTACCTCCCACAAACTTTATTTTTGGGGTATATGCATATCAATGTATCATGTCTAACAATGTTTAGTGTAATTATTTTTTAAAACTTTTAATTTTATACTGGAGTATAACCATTTAACAATGTTATGATAGTTTCAGGTACAGGTCAGAGTGACTCAGCTGCACATATATACGCATCCATTCTCCCCCAAACTCCCTGCCCACCCAGGCTGCCACATAACACTGAGCAGCGTTCCTTGTGCTCAACCCTTACTTACGGTAGGGTTGCATAGTTTTCATTTATTTACTTAAACAGCATTGAGCTATAAGTCATTCAATTTATTGTTAATATATTGGTCTATTATGTCAGACACATGACCGTGACTGAATAACAACATTCACATTAATATATGTATATTAAGTCTTTGGAATCCTATGGAATAGACCCTCATGAGAATATTTTACATTTTATACATATTCTTTCTTTTTATTCATTTCTAGTTTGTTTTCATCTCTTTGCTACTTCAAACAATGCTATCAATAACGTTCTCCTGCCTGAGACTATGTACCTGGTAGCACTGTATGCCTGAGCAAGGTATTTTCTCAGGTACACACTTGACTGCAGTTACTGGGCGTACGTACAATATGCACATATTCAATTTCTCTCAATATCGCCAAATTGTTCTTCAAAATAGCTGCACCACAGAAGTGCATAAAGGTTCCCATTTATCAACATCTTCCTCATCCCTTGGTTTATCTTATCCTGGCATTCTTTATTCCTCACTGGTCACATATTAGTTATTGAAATCACTCTCATAATTGGGGTTTTGTTTTCTGAGTTGTTGGTCATGACTATGACCATACTTTGTCTCCTCAGAAAGCAATTTCCCCCAACCAGTCTCAGGTGGTGACTGACAGACTGCCTCATTTCTTATTTAATTCCATTTGAAATGTATCACACTATCTTTTCAAGGAAGAGAAGAACAACTGTATAAATGGTGCAATTTCCTGTGATAGCACTTCCTAAAAACCTATGAAAAAAGATCTTTAAACTTCTCAAACTCTTGCTAACAGCATTTTTCTCTAAATGATCTTTTATGATTTATCATTTTTTATTGAATGATTCCCTCACGCTTCATTTCCTTCATTGTACATAATGCTATTTGACCACGTGTAACATAAATTCCCCTAGCAAAGGAAAAATAAAGGCAGCAGGAAAAATTAATTTTATTTTTCCAGAAATCACTTTGCCACATCTTACGGAGCAGACGTGTATAAAGTTCACAGGATCTCCAGCCAGTCTGGGGGTCTAGGGCATGTTCCCTTTCTATCTTGGAAGTGAAACAAAGGAAATAGCCCATCTTGTTAAACACTCATTCAGATTCCACTCTCTCTGTGATAGTCTTCCTACAACTACAGCAAAAAGTGCCAATTGAAACCAACCCTGTCATAGAGACTTGTACAAAATATGAACAGTGTTAAATACCTTAAAGTGAATCGATTTCCACTGAAAGCGTTTTAACCTCCTTTTAGGTCAAGAAATAGCAATTTTCTGAGCTTCCCTGTAACCTGAGAAATAATCCTAAGAGGCAGGTGTGCACTGCATACTTCATTGATAGCATGAAATACATTGAAAATGCCTTTGCGCAGGACAGTCCTCGGAACCCCTTTCCCAGCCTTCAGGCTGAGGTGTGGTCTAGGGAAGCAGAGTGACTCTTTGATGGTATTCTTTCACATCAGAGACTGCCAACTTGTTACTTTTTTAAAAGACAAAATTGAGTTAGACTCAGAGCAACATAAGATGTAAGCCTATTTTTAATTTGTTAAGATAGAATGGGCACTGAGTAAATTTTACAAATGAGTAAACTGAGGCCCTGAGAGATTTAAGACTTTAGCAAAGATTCACAGTTGGGGATACAATGGTGCTAGACCTGGGCACAGGGCATAGTCAAGAAATGAAGGAGAAAGCACATGGAAAAAGAGGTTTTGGGGGGCAAAAATCTGATGGGCACTAGTAGTCACTTCCAAACTGCCTATGTTCTGTATAGATGACATCTCTGAGCGGGGAGGTCCCAACTATGATAATTTCTATCATTAAAAAGTCACAAGATGATAATTTTTGTCATTAACAGTGAGTGAGTGCTTTTTGTGCCAGAAACTATGACTATTCCAGATATTCTATTAGATTATATAATCCTTACAACAATGCTATGAATTAATATACCCATTTTAATGACAAAGAAACTCAGAGAACTTAAGCAAGTGAGCCAGGATGGCACACTAAGCAGCAGAGCTCAGTGCATCATCACAGGCAAGTCTCAGTGCTGCACACTTAACAGCTACACTCTTGAGACTTCTCTGGTGGTCCAGCAGTTAAGAATTCGCCTTGCAATGCAGGGGATGTCAGTTCGATCCCTGGTTGGGGAACTAAGGCCCCATGTGCCATGGAGCAACTAAGCATGCACGCCGTAACTACGGAGCCCACACACCACAACCAGCGAGTCTGTGCACCCCAACAAAAGATCCCACATGATGCAACAAAGATCCTGCATGCCACAACTGAGACCTGATGCCGCCAAAGAAATAGATTATTTTTAATGTACTCTCTTGTCTCCGCAGCCTAAATAATACCACACATAAACCCCTCTTCACGTTTTCTTGGCAGGAGAGGTATTCCTGTCTAAACACAGACAGTATAAATCACAGTTCCTTAAAACATAGCCACCTGGAAGCTTTGCTTTATGATTCAGAATCAACAGTTCCCCCCACCCCCTGCCCCCAAGTCTAGAGTCACTAAAGTGTATGGTTCAGCTTTTCCTTTCTCAACCTATTAAAAAATAAAAAAGAAAGAGCACTGCATATTTTTCTTTGATTTCACTCTTCATTAAATAGTATTAAACAACCATTTCAAAATTCATTCAGGACCTGCACTATAGAACAACATCTTGGCTTGTTCCTACACTGAGCTCTGAAATATGTTAACTAATAAAAGTCTTCTAGCACTGACACCAGTAGAGAGTGTGAATCACCCATGGAATGAGATGTCGGCCATATGTAATCAGGCAGTCCCTTGACCACCCTCCCACCCAATTCTCAGATGACGTTTGTTCTCTCTGGTACATTATGTCATTTATTTTTCTTCTGAGTGTGATGCATTTACTGATCACTAATATAATTGTTCCTGGGTCAAGGGAGACTTTATGCTGACATATTGGTTGGGAGAAGGAATGGGAACAATTATTTTTTTAGAAGAATGACTCAAACGCTCACTCATGTTTTCATTTATTTTTTCCACTGCTCTCGCCAAAGTTCTGAAATGATATCCTAAGAAGGCCACTGAGGCCAACAGACACAAGTTATCTCTGCTCACTGCTGTCGGTTCTATCTTTCTTCTTTCATTTACTCACCAAAGAATAACTCATTCCTGACCCATATGCAGGAATCCAACAGAATGAGGCATCTGTGTTGCATGTGGGAAAACAGAATGTGAAACGTAATGCACTAAGGACGATGAGATACTTATTCTCCAAAGCAACTAGATAGAGAAAGCCTTGAAAGTCCAAACAAATAATGATTATTTTCATACAGAGGGTGACAGGAGTGCATAGCATTTTTTTTTAAGAACAGAAGACACTGCCTATTATCAGTGCAGGCCTACAAAGACCTAGAAGTATGTCTCACTCCACCATGACTTAGGTATTGAAAGTCTCTAGAATGATGCTGCCATCTCATGTATAAATCTACCCCTTATGCAACTTCTGAGCACTTAAAGTGAAAAATAGGTAGTACATGAGCCAAATTTGGATAAAACTGGGTTCTGACACAAAGATGCACACTTGGCAATGGCAATATTTGATGGAACACAGCTGATTCTTTCATCCTTCTGAATTTTTGAAGGAAAACAACACAGTGCTTAAGGTTTCATGCACACATTTCAGAATGCATAGGATCAAATCCTGGCCTCACCTTACATAACAGATTAACCTTGGGAAGATAAATAAGCCATATTGTTGCTAAGTGTTTCATCTGCAAAATGGTAGGATGATAACAGCAGCTGCTTTCTAGGGTTAATGTGCAAACTAAAGTCACCAAAATGAAAAGCTCACTAAATAGCTAGAATTTATTGAATGGATAGCATTTCATTAATTATTAGGTCATAATGATGTTTGATGATTTGGAGGAGAATTTTTAAAGTTATAGGACCTGATATTTTCATATAAGGATAAGTGGGTATATATGGATCACAGACTCTTTCTCCTCAAACTTTTAGCTATGTCATCACGACTGCAACAAAAACCTCATTAATGGGACTTCCCTGGTGGTCCAGTGGTTAAGAAACCACCTGCCAGTGCTGGGGACACAAGTTTGATCCCTAGTCAGGGAAAATCCCACATGCCTTGGAGCAGGTAAGCCCATGATCCGCAACTACTGAAGCCCTTGTGCTGTGACCACTGAAGCGCATGCACCCTAGAGCCCATGCTCCACAAGAAGAGAAGTCACTGTAATGAGAAGCGTGCACACCACACCTAGAGAGTAGCCTCTGTTTGCCACAACCAGAGACAGCCCACATGCAGCAAAGAAGACACCCCTGCACAGCCAAAAACAAACTCATGAATTAATTAAATCTTTACAAAAAATCATTAGTGGCAACTACAAAAGGAGACATTATTCATTCTATAAATGGAAAGAAACAGAAGGTTCTAGATAGTGTGTCTCACAATACTCTCACTTCTCCTTTCCACTACCAAGAAACATTACTGGCAAACAAGAAAAAAAGTGACCCAGGAAATGAGAAGTGAACTTCAGATCAGATCAGATCAGATCAGTCGCTCATCTAACTCAGGATAGTGTGCTGAATTTCTGGGGTAAAAATCACAAAAATGGAAGAACTGAACAAACAGGCTGAATTTTGCTGTCGCAATGAGCATTCTCAGAAGAGACCACAAATGTAAGGCTTTCCCTCTACACAGAAAAATAGATTGCAGATCCTTGATGAGATATTATAAAACCTGGAATGCAAAATTCAGCAGAACTTCACAGGAGAAAGCAAAGCCCAGATCTTCTACCACAGTCTCCACTCTGCTCAAATGAGCTCCTCTGCTACGCTACAGACGAAGTAAGGAGTGACTTACTTTCAAGAGCTGTTGCAGATTATCCTTTTAAATTGGCTTTATTTCCAGGTCTAATTTTTACTTTGTAACATCTACTACTTTGAATTAACAATAGTTCTTTGTGTTGTAGATTTATTTCTTCAACAAATCTAAAATGAACGGGCATTACAAAGGCCATATCCTTCATTCTAGGAGATATTGTAGGAGAAACCAGAGAAAAGAAAGTTGCTTTAATTCTGAGTACTTATTTAATCCAGCTGGACTTCTTTTCTTTTCACTTTGTTAACATAATTGCAGGATAGTCTGTGCTTTTATTTTAGTTGCTGTAACCAGCTCTGCTCTGAACCTGGAGACTTCCTGATTTGTGCACGTTTTGTGACCATGAGGGTAAAGAACAAAGTCTGATGAAATCAATATTATGCTATTTGTAAGGTCAAGGTACTTGGGGAAGATGGGAAGTCAGAGCACTGGGGATGAGGTGAGTCATCTGAGGATTCCAGTGCAGCATGAGGCTCTGTAGTCCGAGAAGTAAACCAGGGTATGCTACCGAGCCCGCAGTTCTGTTCCTGACAGCTGTGAACCCCCCACCCCTGGTGCCCAATTCAGAACTGCAAGAGGCTGCAGGGAGCCTTGCTGCTCACAGAAGACTGAAGTCAAGGACAGGCCACAAGTTTCAATGTGGGGGTTATTTTAGGTCATGGACTACAATGATTTAGCAAGAAATTCAGAAGACACCCTGACAAGTCCAATCTGTTTCTTCATCAACTTTGATATTGGCTGTGTCCCTCAGGCACTAAAGGAAGCAGTCTTTGTTCTCTGCCAGCATTTGCTCTGCAGAAAGCCAAGAGAGGAGATGAAAGTCAGACTTGAGCAGAAACGGCAAGTCCTGAAGCAACATTGGCGCTTTCAATCATTCTCACCCTGATTTCTAGCACCCAGCTTCCCTTTCCAGGCCCATTACCACACCCTTCTTCATCAGAGCTGACTTTTGGATGAAAAGTCAGGACTTAGAGATTGCTTTCCACTCTGAGAATAAGATTCTGCTGATTGGAACTCATTGTCTCCTGCTCTTCAGAGAACACTACAGCTCACCTCCTCATCGTTCCCAATGTAGACATCTTTATCTGTATGAAGCCTCCAGGCTTTCCTTCCTCTGTCTACACTTGTATGTCCTTCAAGGTCCTACTCAATTCAGGCCCTGTCTCTGTACTGGAGGCAGTCAGCCATGAGTTCAGATTTGGGCTCCATTACTTCCTAGCTGTGAAACCTTGGGCAAGTTACTCAACCTGTCTGAGCCCACTGTTAAGACATAAACCCATCACAGTCACCTCATAAGGTTGTTATGAAAATTACATGAGAAAATGTGTATTTACTGCCTGATGTCCATGACTCTATGATTATTCCAGACACATTTATGTCTCATCTGTTGTTATAGATGAAAGCCACTAGTCAGGGAGGATTTTAGCCCTCTAAATCATTTAAAAGAGGTCAGTTGTTTTGTTTTTTTTTAAGACGAGGATAGACTATGTTCCTTTTTATTTACTATCATCATCATGATAAAATAGCATTAAAAACTCCTATCTAATAAACACTTTCAATGTCCCATGTGATGTTTTCAACAGCTTTGTAATAGGTCTTTTGATTAGTTGTTGAAAATATCCCCAAACTTAGCAGCTTAAAGCAGCAATGAATTTAATATACCTCCTGAATTTGTGGCCAAGGAATTTGAACAAGGCTTGGCTGGGCAATTCTCCTGCTCCACAGCTGTCCACTGAGGTCACTCAGGGTTTTGAGTTGGTGGTCAAGCTCGTTTGAAGAATCCAAGGTGGCTTCATCCCCATGCCCAGTATGTTGGGACAGCTGGAGGAATGAGATCTGCGGGGACAGTCAACTGAGATGCTGACAGATAGCCTCTCCAGTTTGGTAATTTCAGCACAGTCAGACTTCTTAAACGGCATCTCAGAACTCCCACCAAGTCAGGAAGTAGACACTGACCATCTTTTAAAGCCTCTGCTCAGAAACTGGCACATTCTATCATTCTGTCATCTGCCATATTCTATCATTCAAAGCAGTCACAGAGCCCACTTAGATTCATAGGCCTCATATCTTGTTGGGAGGAGTGTTAAAGAATGTGTGGTCCTATTTACTCAACTGAGTAGTAGTATTATTTTCATATTACAAATACAGTTCAAGTTTCATAGTAGCTGTTTGACTTGCCTGAGGTCACACAACTAGAGGTGAAATAACAGTTCAGAAATGTCTAGCCCTCATGCCTACTCTTAAGTCTTAACCAGTCATTTGTGCTCACTTGCACACACTCTCTCTCTCTGTCTCTCTCTCACACACACACACACACACTCCAGCAGAGCTGGAAACGAATGCTCATTCAAACAGTTCTGCTACCTTCACGGAGGAGTGCCGTGGGAATTGTAATGGCACTTGGTTTCCCCACTGCAATTGGAAAGTTGGTTAATGTATTGGCGCTAATACAGCGCCTCTTCCCATCACAGCAGAATTGGCTGTTACTGTTATAGTTGGATTATGGCCACTTCTTCCTCCTTTGCAAAATTTAAGTCTGTGATGTTCTCGTCAAGGGAAATGATGATGGAGTTACAGCAGGCCAATGATTAAATTTGCTCAGCAACAATCTGTAAATAACCTACACATTCCATTTGATGGCTTTGATTTGGTCCCTCACTTATACAAAGGGCTGACTTCCAGGTATTGTGATGGAAAATGAGCTGGATGTGGATAGGGGGCCAGAGTGGCTGGGTAGCAGGGGGAGGAGAGGGAGAGCCCACGTGGGAGCCAGATTTGTCTTAGAACTTTAAGGAAAAGTGATAAGCAGACAGGCATCTTAAGAAATCTCACCCCAAAATTTAATCAGTTTTCCTCTTTCTTGCCCTTTTCAACTGTCTACCACACATCGCTTCCTGCCTCTGTCCATGCTTGCCTTTGGCAGGTGGGCTGGGATGGCTCATGTCTCTTCTGCTGGAGTCTGATTGTGGAATCCAGACTCTTCTCTCTCTCACTGCAGGTAGTTTCAATGGATGGAGGAGAGGATGAGAGATGCATCTATTTCTGGATGAGATTCTAGGAATCTTATTACTGTACTGTATTGAGGATTCTCAATTTTTGTTCTCTCATTGTATAGGGGAGTCTGGAACTCTTTTCCAAATTATATAAAGAAAATACATTTATTCCCTTGCTCTAAATGCCACCAAACAGTTACTGAGTGATGAGAAAGAGTGAGAGAACTAAAGAGAGCTAGACTGAGAAAAGGGAATTTATACCATCCAAAAATGTATTGATAGAGAATGTCTGCCAGTTAGCATAGGTTCAATTCTTTACATAAAATAACAACCATGGGGGGAAAAAACAAAGACTTCACAAAATCCCTCCACCCACATTCTCAAATTTTCTTGGTCTTTTAAATGATGCTGTCCTTTTTGTCTATTGTTTCAAGAAGAGTTAACTCAGGTGAATATACTTTCTTTTTAAGACATAAGTTTTGTTGCATGCCATAAAATTCACCCTTAAGTGGTACACAATTTAACAATTGTTTATAAATTCACAGAGTTGTGTAACCACAGTCTAATTGTAGAAATGTCTATCACAACACTTGCAGTCACTCTCCATTCACATGTCCAGCCTCAGAAAGCAACTAATCTACTTTTTGTCCTTCCAGATTTGTCTTTTCTGGACATTTGCTATAAATGAGATTGTGCAATATGTGATCTCACGTGCCTGGCTTCTCATATAGCATAGTGATTTTCAGCCTCAACCAACAGGTTCAACATTATGTTTCAGGATTTCACTCTTCTTACTGCAAATAGTATTCTATTGTACAGATATATTACATTTTGCATATCCATTCCCCAGTCAATGGACTTGCGGGTTGTTTCCTCTTTTTAGTTATTATGAACATTTATGTGCAAGTCTTTGTGTAGACAAGAATTTTTTAAATTTCTTAGGTAGAGACCCAGGAGCAAAAAATTGCTGGTGATATAAATATCTATGTTTAACTTTTTTTTTTAAACTTGCCAAACTATTTTCCAAAGTAGCTGGACCATTTTACATTCCTAGTAGCAACCTATGGAGGGTTCAAATTTCTCTGAATACCCACCAATGATTGTTATCGTCTGATTGTTTTTTTCTTTTTTTAGCCACTCACTGGTATGTAAAGCAGTAGCTCATTATGAGATAAAAATTCTTAAGATTCTCAGATAAATAGCTTAATATTACTGCCATAAATCAAGAAGATGGAAAATTTGCACATTTTAATGAAAATATCTGTCTCTTTTGTAAGCACTTAGAGACTGAAAGTAGAATTTTACAAACTTTGGGAATTAACTTTAATTCTCTTAGCAAAGAGGTCAAAGACTTACGCTTGAAGAATAGACTTGGGCTTTACTTCTAGTGTTATTAGGACATGTTAAACAAGTAATATTTGTGTAAGGTAGTAAACATACCTCATATATAGGGGAGATATTGCAGTATCTCCTACCACTTCCTACTCAACATGCCCATAACCCCTTGTGTTATTTTGTCACGTTATAGAACTCTGACTGTAGACAGACTTCTATTCCAGGTAACCAGTGGTCATTCAGAAAATATTTGAGTAGGCTAAATAAACACTAGAAGGTGATAGAAGCATTATTTAAAATAGCCAGGATATAGAAGCAACCTAAGTATTCATCAACAGATGAATGGATAAAGATGTGGTGTGTGTATGTGTGTATATAAATACACACATACATATCACATCTGGAATATTACTCAGCTATAAAAGGGTGAAAATTTGCCATTTGCAACAGCATGAATAGACCCAGAGGGGAGAGGGATTGGGAGAGAGGCAAGATTGGTAAAGGGGATTAAGACTTACAGGCTATTGGATATAAAATAAATAAATTATAAGAATATAAGGTACAGCACAGGGAATGTGCCAATATTTTATAAAAGCTTTATGTGGAGTATAATCTATAAAAATATTAAATCACTATGTTGTAAATATGAAATTAATATAATACTATAAGTCAACTATACTTCATTATTTTAAAAGGTAATACCTAAAGGCTTCTCAGGCAGTTCAGTTGGTAAAGAATCTGCCTGCAGTGCAGGAGACCCAGGTTCAATCCCTGGGTTGGGAAGATCCCCAGGAGAAGGAAACAGCAAACCACTCCAGTATTCCTGCCTGGAAAATCCCATTGACAGAGGATCCTGGTGGGCTACAGTCCATGGGATTGCAAGAGTCGGACATGACTTAGCAACTAAACCACCACCACCTAAAGGAAAGACCCCCTAATGAGTAAAAAGCAGTATCATTATAATATGAAATCATTAATTAGGAAAATGACTAAAAGACAGGTAAAGCTAACCAGCAATGATGGAGAAGGACTGATTTTAAGCAAACTACTAAACAGAGGCTTAAACTATAAAATTTAACCTCATGCTGGCAAGATGGAAACAAAAGGACATTTTTGGTGAATATTGAGCAAGAAAACTAGCAAATGACATAATAGTATCATCAGCAGTATTATCCATCTAACAAGTATTTGTGTCTTGTTAATTTAGGGTGACCAACTGCCCCAGTTTGCTGGAGCTGAGGAGTTCCCCGCAATGCAAGATTTACAGCGCTAAAATGAGAGTGTCAGACAGACTGGTTAGTCACCCTACTTGTCATCAAACAAGGAGGTCTGTGAGGAAGGCATATGAGAAATTTGGTGCAAAAGTCTACCCATCTAGGAGTCAAGATATCTGAGGTTTTGTGCTTTAAACTATCCTAGTAATTGGCTCAGACTTAAGAGGTGGCTTGGCCCCTCTGATCTGGAGGAGATTAAGTAGGGTAACTCAAAGAACTTTTCTAACTCTGATATTTTATAATCCTATAGAGGTGTATTATTGTAAGTACAACTGTTTTCTTTTGCTTATCCATAATCCACAGTCAGTAGAATCAGGAAAAAACGTATTTAGGTACAGAAATATGACATTCAAAAATTCGGAATTTTTCCACTATAAAGATATTAAGTAATAAATCATCTGTTACACCCCCATGCTTACTTTCTACCTCTTACAACCCAATAAGAGTGAGTAACATTATTCTATTAAAATATATGAATCTTTTTCTGATTCTGGAATTTCTCAAAGAACCCAAATTCTAATTCTGAGAGGCTAAAATTTTTCTCATATGATTCAAAACAGACTCTGGCTTTAGTTTCAGAACTTAGCAAAGCACTATCACAGTCCCTGGCACATTGAAGGAGCCTTGTAAATATTTGTTGAATTCCAATGAACTAATGAATCTTTGACTTTAAAGTCAATACGCAAGAAGAGCTGGAGATGTTTTTCTTATCTGCCCATCTTTTCATTTTTAGAAAGATTTCAATAAAAAGTAACTGACACTGGGTTTATAAGCATTGAATGGGAAAATGTATTTTAAAATATCTTATAAATAATAATGCAATATACAAATATACCACATTAATGTCTCCTTACTGAAAAAAAAAAAGAGAAAGACACTGAGTTCATAGACACTGAGTTCATAGACACTGCACTATATAGTCATTCAAATGGGTATTCAATGGCATTCTGAATTTTGTATTCTGAGAATCAGAACAGTTTTGAGATTATAAAAATCTCTGATTATTTGAATGTACATCTGTAAAAATAAGACTGAAGAAGTAAAATACTGATATAGCTCAATTCTGTCTGAACTGAAGGACTAATACTGAAGCTGAAGCTCCAATACTTTGGCCACCTGATGCAAAGAGCTGACTCATTAGAAAAGACCCTGATGCTGGGAAAGACTGAAGGCAGGAGGAGAAGGAGATAACAGAAGATCAGATGGTTGGATGGCATCACAAGTTGATGGACATGAGTTTGAGCAAGCTCCAGGAGATGGTGAAGGACAGGGAATCCTGGTGTGCTGCAGTCCATGGGGTCGCAAAGAGTCGGACACTACGGAATGACTGAACAATAACACCTAAACCCAGAAGTTTAAGATAGGAAATGCAGTTCAAAACAATAATAACCACAGTAAAAACAATAAGCAAATACACACAAACACACAAACATACACACACCACCACCACTACCACTCCATCAAGTAATTACTTAGGGAGAAATGTGATCCAAACTTGAAAGTCACCTCAGAAGACTTTTTTTTTTTTCAACTTTTTAAGGCAAATGGTACTTATTTTGTTATGTACCCAGGATTTCTTAGCTTTTGCACTGTTGACATTTGCCTGGATAGTTCTTTGTTACTGAGGTGTTGCTTGTGCATTGCATGATATTTAGCAGCATCCATGGCTCTACCCACTAGCCACTAACAAACATCTGCAAAGCTCCCTTCTCCCTCCCATCTTGTGACAAACAAAAACCAAAACATCTCTGCTGCTGCTGCTGCTAAGTCACTTCAGTCGTGTCCGACTCTGTGCGACCCCATAGACGGCAGCCCACCAGGCTCCCCCGTCCCTGGGATTCTCCAGGCAAGAACGCTGGAGTGGGTTGCCATTTCCTTCTCCAATGCATGAAAGTGAAAAGTAAAAGTGAAGTCACTCAGTCGTGTCTGATCCTCAGCAACCCCATGGACTGCAGCTTTCCAGGCTCCTCCGTCCATGGGATTTTCCAGGCAAGAGTACTGGAGTGGGGTGCCATTAACATTGCCAAATGTCCCATCGTGGGCAAATCACCCAGGGTAGGAACTCCTGATCTAATCTGAGGGTATCTGAATTAGCTCTAAGAAATATAACAAGTAAGATGTTG
Source organism: Bos javanicus (assembly GCF_032452875.1). Lineage (NCBI taxonomy): Eukaryota > Metazoa > Chordata > Mammalia > Artiodactyla > Bovidae > Bos > Bos javanicus. Next base: position 55,387,349 of record NC_083875.1, on the reverse strand, counting down.
AGATATTTTTATAAATATTCTATATCAACTATTCTATAATAGTTCACACAGTTACCTACAATTATTACTTATCATCAAATAATGACACTTTTGCCCTTAAACAAAATTCATACTTTCTGCCTATCCCAACTTTATCTCATGGAAAAATGTTATTTTTTTGACCCCTGTTCTCTGCTGTAGTTCAAATGCAGCTTTATTTACCAACATCACATTTGGAAAAGCAGCCACCTGTAACATGCAGTCAGTTCTTCTGGTAATGTTTTCTATTTCAAAAGGTTTAGCCTGTCAAGTTTTAAAACTTCTCTTATATTGAAACTCCTCCTCATTGTTTGTGAGTTTCATTCATTATACTTGAAACTTCTGCTAAAAGAGGAACATTTACTCCTCACAATGAGTGAAAGATAAATATTTTTACTTTCAAGTGTTTGATACAATATATCATGAGAAACTGAGGCAAGGGAGTTGCAAGAGTTTCTGCAAAGCAATGAAAATTGGTGCAAGTAAACATTTCCTGAAACGTTATACAGATCTGTGGCTTTTTCTCCTCCAATAAACCCCCTCATTCCTATGCATAACTGGTTGATGCCCATTTACCAGAAGGAGTTCAAAGAAGTTATTAAGAAAAGTAAGTGTTAGTCACTCAGTCATGTCCAACTCTTTGCAACCCCATGGACTGTAACTCTCCAGGCTCCTCTATCCATGGAATTTTCCAGGCAAGAATACTAGAGTGTGTTGCCATGGCCTCCTTTAGGGGATCTTCCTGACCCAGGGATCGAATCCACATCTCTTATGTCTCTTTCATTGGCAGGTGGATTCTTTACCACTAACACCACCTGGGAACCCCTATTAAGAAAAGATTGTTAAATATAAGTATTGTCTAAAGCATGATATGGCTTCAACTTCACCTAGCCAATTATATACTAGACAACTTCTCTCAAACAATTAGTGTCTAAAATTCAACCTAGTCAAAGATGAAGAAATTGTCTGTGCCCTCCGATTATTGCCTCTTTTCTAAATTACTTGTCTCAGTGAATTCACCCCTTATTCCTTCTCACCCAAAACAGAAGCCTCAGAACTATATAGACCCAACGTATTTCTTATATGCATCTCCATCTTTCCATCCATGAATTTAGTTCAGGTTTAGCTTCTGTAATGTTGAAAAAATAATGTTCTGTTATGGGCTGGGTTGTGTCCCCTCCAAATTCATATGTTGAAGTCATTAAACCTCAGTGCCTCGGAATGTGACTGCATTTGGAGAGAGGAGCTTTAAAGAGGTAATTAAGTTAAAATGAGATCTCTAGTAATGGCCCTAATTAATACAACTGATGTCCTTATAAAAAGAGGACATTAGGACACAAAGGGATGCCAGTGACATGTGCACAGAAGAAAAGGCCACGTGTGGACACAGAGAGAAGATGGCCATGTGCAAGCCAAGGAGAGATGCCTCTGAAGAAACCAAACCTGCCAACACCTTGATCCTGGGCTTCTAGCCTCCGGAACTGCACAAAATAAATTTCTACTGTATAAGCTCCTCCATTTGGAGACTGCAGTTGAGGCATGTATGCAATCATCCTCATCCACATCCAAGGCCAGCTTAGAGGCTAAAATACCTCTTAGCTTGGCAGGCCAACAACTCCACCATCAGACTTATGCACCTCTGCCACTCACACAAGGTGTCAGCTCTTGGACGCCACACTCTAACTGTGCTCATGGGTCTCTGGAGATATGCAGTTCCATGACTTCATTGTTCAGCTTCTGTTTCACTTCCTGCTAGAAATACACTCTCCATGCCATTCACCATTTGGATAGCTACTTCTAAGTCCAAGTTGTGCCATTTTTTTTAAAGAAACATCCCAGTTCTTCCCCAGTAAGCAAAATCACGCTTACATTTTGCCTCATTTTACTTCAGGTATCCCGACATCAATGACACGTTCTTGTACTTTGTCCTGACACAGATGTCTATCCCACTGGACAGTAAGCAGCTTAACCTCAGCAGTCATGTTTCATTCATCTCTGCAGTCTCCTGTGCTCACTTAATGTGCTGAAAATACACAGAATGAATGGAAGAATGCAAGAGTACATGAACATAGTAGAGCTTCAGGTGAGGACAGGGATAAAAATATTTTGGGTAAATATTTACAGAAAATTACTGTGACACCAAATCAGAAGGGTCTTCACACTTGTAAAATACAAGAAAGGCTATTAATATTCATAGCCTTTATTAATATTAATAAGTGAGTTTAATTCATTGCTAGAGAAAAGGAAACAGCAAATTTACAAATGTCACCCCTTGGGCCAGATATCCTCAGGCACACTTTCATTCTTTGATCATAGTGAAATGGAAATTTCAAAACATCAGGAGAAAGTGACCACCAACCAAAGTGATTTTTATTAATCCTTCATTATAGCTCTCTAACAAAGCTGAATTTCTTTTAACATCCAAGTAAACATGAAAACTCAGGCTGATTTAACTCTCTTGACCTTGCGTGTAATGAAAAAAGGGTTTTTTGTTTGTTTGTTTTTAAGGCAGTCCAACTGGGTATAACAGGGAGGCTGTTTCAAAGTGAAGAGGATATATATATATATATTTTTATTCCTATCCTGGAACATGAACAGTAACATTCTGTACAGATTACCTCCTTTGGAGCACAGGCAAAAAATATTTTTTCTTTGTAAAATGGGAATTTTCATGAAATTTTGTAAATGTGTCATGTTCTTTTCTCTTGTCTCATTATTTCCAATTTATCTTCTTGAAAGAGGCCCACACATCTTAGTGAGCTTGCTTAACACTCAGCTTGTTATTTTTATATTCTTAAGAAAAATGACAAGTGGTATTATTACATGGTAAAGTTAAAAGGCCTCCTAGGCAAACAAACCCTCTAGTTTCCTGAAGTTTCACCTCCAGCGCACACTGAAGGCACCTGCACAAGGTAGGGGGTAGTGAGTTGATACAAAACTCTGTGCCCCCACTGCCCCCATTCCTGTATTTCTCTCACTACTCAGGGAACAGTAGCAGCTGTAGAGAGGCAGTATATTCTGGGAGGGCAGATACCCACCACAATGAAGAGCTGGTTTGCAGATCCAGTATAGTTCTCAAAATTACAGCAAATAAAATCTGAAGGGTCCATGTTTTAGATGTGCAAGAATTGGGCTTTACTAAGACAAAAGGAGAAGTTGTAGCTTCTCAGAATTTCCAAAGATGGTTTTTTAAATATCAATAACCAAGCTTAGAAGACTGAACAGAGTTCACATGAAAACCCTCAGAGTAAGGAGGAAGCATGCTCAATGAAACAATCTACCTTCCTCCACCCTAGAAGGAAATAAATAGTCAACCAGCAGGCAGGAAACAAAACCAGATAGAGAGACTGGAATAAAGAGGTTGGTGCCTATCTTAGGAGCTCCCCACCAACTCCATTACCAAACTCTTCTTAGACACAAACAAAGATGGCAGACACTTATATATGGAATCTAAAAAAGCAATACAAATGAACTTATTTACAAAACAGATTCACAGACTCGGAAAACAAACTTATAGTTACCAAAATGGAAAGCACCGGGAAAGAAGATAAATTGGGAGATTGGTACTGACATGTAAACACTGCTATTTTTAAAATAGATAATAAGCACATACTGTATAGCACAGGGGACTCGGCTGGATAGTCCATAGTAACCTAAACAAGGAAAAGAACTTAAAAAAGAATAGATTATGTATAACTGAATCACTTTGCTGTACACCTGAAACTAATACCACATTGTAAATCTACAGCCCAATATAGAATGAAATATTTTTAATAAAATGATAGTAGAGTGAGAGAGACACCCAGTGCAGGGTTGCAGGCATCACAGAGCAGTAGAGTTAGTGCTGTGCTTCCCAGAGCTTCTCGAGGAAAACTTGATGCCTCCATGAAAAATATGAATCGGGGGCTGGGGGCAGCCTAATGCACAGATCCAGTAATGACTTAGAGAAAGTCAGATCAGCTTGAAGGGGAACTCTACAAAGTCCCTCACACCCTAGAGAGCCACAGGACATTAGCTGAGAAACCCCAAACTGCCAAAATGCTGATAAGGGGCTCAGAGGACCATAAACTAGGAACATCCTGAGTTTGAACTCAAGATGCAGAGCTCATGGGCCGCATATACTGAAGGCAATAGTAGGAACCAGAGTCAGAGTCCAGGCAGATCTAACCACCTCTCTTGAAAGTTATTGGGGGTCAAAGGAGCCCAAGAAGCTACTCCTTAAATGCCCCCTGGGAACAGATCATGTCTGAGAAAGGAAGCTGAAGTAAAAGGACAAATTTTCAAATTTAACAGAATAATTATATTAAAGATACAGAGTTTTATACCAAAACCATCTGAGTTTCTTTGCAAAGGACAGATAGTTTCCCAATAACAATGTGCGTGTTGACCTGAGAGCAAATAAAGACTAGTAAAGAAAATTGCCTTTTGTACACTTAGGTTGGTGCTACAAATCTAATTAACTGTGTATAAAACTGTACATATGCAGGCAGCAAGAGTATGCTGTTTTGGTCTGAGCAAGTTTCACTAGGCATGTCCCAGTAGGTGGTCCTCTAGTGCTGATGTGTCCTGGTTAAGAGTCAATGCGAGAAAACCTAACATGCAGTCACTGAGCTTCTTGCCCCTAGGATCTCACTTCCTAGCTCAACATAGACTTCAATTTTGCTTCTACTATCCCTCTGCTCCTATGAAGACCTACAAGACCTTTTAGAACTAACACCCAAAAAAGATGTCCTTTTCATTATAGGGGACTGGAATGCAAAAGTAAGAAGTCAAGAAACACCTGGAGTAACAGGCAAATTTGGCCTTGGAATACGGAATGAAGCAGGGCAAAGACTAATAGACTTTTGCCAAGAAAATGCACTGGTCATAGCAAACACCCTCTTCCAACAACACAAGAGAAGACTCTACACATGGACATCACCAGATGGTCAACACCGGAATCAGACTGATTATATTCTTTGCAGCCAAAGATGGAGAAGCTCTATACGGTCAGCAAAAACAAGACCGGGAGCTGACTGTGGCTCAGACCATGAACTCCTTATTGCCAAATTCAGACTTAAATTGAAGAAAGTAGGGAAAACCACTAGACCATTCAGGTATGACCTAAATCAAACCCCTTATGATTATACAGTGGAAGTGAGAAATAGATTTAAGGGCCTAGATCTGATAGATAGAGTGCCTGATGAACTATGGAATGAGGTTTGTGACATCGTACAGGAGACAGGGATCAAGACCATCCCCATGGAAAAGAAATGCAAAAAAGCAAAATGGCTGTCTAGGGAGGCCTTACAAATAGCTGTGAAAAGAAGAGAAGCAAAAAGCAAAGGAAAAAAGGAAAGATATAAACATCTGAATGCAGAGTTCCAAAGAATAGCAAGAAGAGATAAGAAAGCCTTCTTCAGCAATCAATGCCAAGAAATAGAGGAAAACAACAGAATGGGAAAGACTAGAGATGTCTTCAAGAAAATCAGAGATACCAAAGGAACATTTCATGCAAAGATGGGCTCAATAAAGGACAGAAATGGTATGGACCTAACAGAAGCAGAAGATATTAAGAAGAGATGGCAAGAATACATAGAAGAACTGTACAAAAAAGATCTTCACGACCCAGATAATCATGATGATGTGATCACTGACCTAGAGCCAGACATCCTGGAATGTGAAGTCAAGTGGGCCTTAGAAAGCATCACTACGAACAAAGCTAGTGGAGGTGATAGAATTCCAGTTGAGCTACTCCAAATCCTGAAAGATAATGCTATGAAAGTGCTGCACTCAATATGCCAGCAAATTTGGAAGACTCAGCAGTGGCCACAGGACTGGAAAAGGTCAGTTTTCATTCCAATTCCAAAGAAAGGCAATGCCAAAGAATGCTCAAACTACCACACAATTGCACTCATCTCACATGCTGGTAAAGAAATGCTCAAAATTCTCCAAGCCAGGCTTCAGCAATATGTGAACTGTGAACTTCCTGATGTTCAAGCTGGTTTTAGAAAAGGCAGAGGAACCAGAGATCAAATTGCCAACATCTGCTGGATCATGGAAAAAGCAAGAGAGTTCCAGAAAAACATCTATTTCTGCTTTATTGACTATGCCAAAGCCTTTGACTGTGTGGATCACAATAAACTGTGGAAAATTCTGAAAGAGATGGGAATACCAGACCACCTGATCTGCCTCTTGAGAAATTTGTATGTAGGTCAGGAAGCAACAGTTAGAATTGGACATGGAACAACAGACTGGTTCCAAATAGGAAAAGGAGTATGTCAAGGCTGTATATTGTCACCCTGTTTATTTAACTTATATGCAGAGTACATCATGAGAAACGCTGGACTGGAAGAAACACAAGCTGGAATCAAGATTGCCGGGAGAAATATCAATAACCTCAGATATGCAGATGACACCACCCTTAGGGCAGAAAGTGAAGAGGAACTCAAAAGCCTCTTGATGAAAGTGAAAGTGGAGAGTGAAAAATTGGCTTAAAGCTCAACATTCAGAAAACGAAGATCATGGCATCTGGTCCCATCACTTCATGGGAAATAGATGGGGAAACAGTGGAAACAGTGTCAGACTTTATTTTTCTGGGTTCCAAAATCACTACATATGGTGACTGCAGCCATGAAATTAAAAGACGCTTACAACTTGGAAAGTTATGACCAACCTAGATAGCATATTAAAAAGCAGAGACATTACTTTGCCAAGAAGGGTTCGTCTAGTCAAGGCTATGGTTTTTCCTGTGGTCATGTATGGATGTGAGAGTTGGACTGTGAAGAAAGCTGAGCGCCGAAGAATGGATGCTTTTGAACTGTGGTGTTGGAGAAGACTCTCGAGAGTCCCTTGGACTGCAAGGAGATCCAACCAGTCCATTCTGAAGGACATCAGCCCTGGGATTTCTTTGGAAGGAATGATGCTAAAGCTGAAACTCAGTACTTTGGCCACCTCATGCGAAGAGTTGACTCATTGGAAAAGACTCTGATGCTGGGAGGGATTGGGGCAGAGGAGAAGGGGACGACAGAGGATGAGATAGCTGGATAACATTGCTGACTCGATGGACGTCTCAGTGAACTCCAGGAATTGGTGATGGACAGGGAGGCCTGGCGTGCTGTGATTCATGGGGTTGCAAAGAGTCGGATATGACTGAGCAACTTATCAGATCTGATCTGATCCCTCTGTGTCAGTTCAATTCAGTTCAGTCGCTCAGTCATGTCTGACTCTTTGAGACCCCATGAATCGCAGCATGCCAGGCCTCCTCGTCCATCACCAACTTCTGGAGTTCACTCAGATTCACATCCATCGAGTCAGTGATGCCATCCAGCCATCTCATCCTCTGTCGTCCCCTTCTCCTCCTACCCCCAATGCCTCCCAGCATCAGAGTCTTTTCCAATGAGTCAACTCTTCACATGAGGTGGCCAAAGTACTGGAGTTTCAGCTTTAGCATCATTGTTTCCAAAGAAATCCCAAGGCTGATCTCGTTCAGAATGGACTGGTTGGATCTCCTTGCAGTCCAAGGGACTCTTGAGAGTCTTCTCCAACACCACAGTTCAAAAGCATCCATTCTTCGGTGCTCAGCCTTCTTCACAGTCCAACTCTCACATCCATACATGACCACAGGAAAAACCATAGCCTTGACTAAACGGACCTTTGTTGGCCCAGCTACTATTAGGGCTGAAAGTAGTCTGGTAACCTAACCAAATGTAAATACTGTGCTCAATGCTTGAATGCTGAGATGGATAGGAAAACAACTCATCCTCAAGAACCTCAAAATTTTCTAGAGCCAAGAGTGGTTAGGATATGAAGCAACCAGAACCCTCATTCACCGTTGTCAGTAGCAGAAGTAGCAATGACTCCAGATATCTGTTTGACAGTATTGATCCAGGATGAACTTCTCCATAACCTGTGGTCCAGCAAGTCTAGTCCTGGTTATATACCCAATAGAAATATGTATGTGTGTCCTTTGAAAGATCCATACAAGAATGTCCAAAGCAGTATTGCTTGTGGGAGCCATAAACAGCCTACACATCCATCAAGAATCATACTGGGAAAATAGACAACAATGCACGTGAATAACTTAAAATGAAATATGGTAATTTTGGGTGGATCTTATAATGTTGAGTGTAGGATGCCAAACTAAAAGAGGATCTGTAGTACAATTCCATTTATAGAAAGCACAAGCATACAAAATGAATCAAGAAGACAGGAGAGTGGCTACCCCTGAGGAGGAGCTGGAAGGAAGCAAGAGAGAGGTTTCTGGGTTGTTATTTCTTTTTCATAAGGTGTTACATAGGTGTGTGTCCAGTCTGTGAAAATGTATAACATGCATACGTTTATGTTTATATAATATTTTATATTATATATTTCACTATTATGTTAACACCTATCATATTCCAGCAAAAAGTTTATAAAAATTAAATTTCCAAAATCCCAGTATAAAGTAGTAGAGGATTCCAGAACTATTTCCATGATTTATTAATGCAGAAACCAAGTTTGCTTTTTTCCTGAGATTCTCCCAGTTTCCAACTAAAACTGTCAAAGTTTTCTACAGCCAGTTGCATGAATATACAAAGGTTCTTGGAAGCAAAAATAAGTAGAAAATGTCAGAATACTCATACTTCCTGCCATCCCCAGTTACTGACTTAAAAAAAAAAAAAACCTGAGAACCCCAAACTGAAATTCCCCCTTTCCATCTTCAGTGCTCTAAAATCACAGTCTTAAAAAGCATCATTTCAAAGAGAGACAGGCCCCAGCAGGTGCCATTTCTAATTCCTCAGGCTACTGTCTGCACTAAGTGTGAGGGATAAAAGCAGTGATGAGAGCATTCTTTCCCCAATTTCATATTCATGGAATTTGTTGTTACTTAACTTTTCACAAATCATTAAGCTGAAGTACCTCTCCATTTTCCCCCCAAATAGTGTCATTTGACCTGGTATCCAGCTTAATACAGCCTTTGCTTTTGAATAGATTTCCTCACAAGTGGCAATCTCTAATAAGGTCATGTCGGGAGGCAACCCTCTGCCTGCTACCTAGTACCTGGTAAAGTGATGAGGGTAATTTCAAATGGCATTCAATCAAAAAAATCTGAAAGTTTTATTATTGAGGTTGGGGACTTTCTCATGTTCAGATGAGGCTCACTGCAGCTTGACTTTGACATTTTCAACTAAGACTTCCAAGGATGAAATTTTTTAAACTGTGCACATATTCAGTGGTCCACATTGCCTTACAGATCAAATAGTTGTGTGTGTTTTTAGAATACTGAATGCAAATTTCTTTTCTTCTTCCAAAGAAATACAGTTGATCACTTGCCACATAGTTATCAAGGTTGAAACTCTAAATATATGAGATAAGTTCAATATTAAACAATGAACATCAAAACTTGAGTGTTATTGGGGAAAAAATACTACCTCTGGATTGCTGTTAAAAACATGCACCCAAATTTAATTACTGCATACACTGTTATTTCAGAATAGAGCTGCTTGTGTGAGAAATTAGGCCTAGAAAGAATTTGGGAGGCTGGAATGAAGTTGCTTGCATTTTCCAATCTTTTGGCAGTTAAAAGGATAGGGTCTTGACTTAAAAGGAATATATGCTGAAATTCAGTTCAGTTCAGTCGCTCAGTCATGTCCAGCTCTTTGTGACTCCATAAACTGCAGCATACCAGGCCTCCCTGTCCATCACCAACTCCTGGAGCTTGCTCAAACTCATGTCCATCAAGTCAGTGATGCCATTCAACCATCTCATCCTCTGTCGTCCCCTTCTCCTCCTGCCTTCAATCTTTCCCAGCATCAGGGTCTTTTCCAATGAGTCAGTTCTTCGCATCAGGTGGCCAAAGTATTGGAGTTTCAGCTTCAGCATCAGTCCTTCTAATGAATATTCAGAACTGATTTTCTTTAGGATGGACTGGTTGGATCTCCTTGCAGTCCAATGGAATCTCAAGAGTCTTCTCCAACACCACAGTTCAAAAGCATCACTTCTTCAGTGCTCAGCTTTCTTTTTGATCCAACTCCTACATCCATACAAGACTACTGGAAAAACCATAACTTTAACTAGATGGACCTATGCTGAAATTCAGTAGTATTACTATGAAGAAAACCAGTGGAAGTGATGGCATTCCAGTTGAGCTATTTTAATCCTAAAATATGATGCTATTAATGTGCTGCACTCAATATGTCAGCAAATTTGGAAAGCTCAGCAGTGGCCACAGGACTGGAAAAGGTCAGTTTTCATTCCAGTCCAAAGAAGGGCAATGCCAAAGAATGTTTAAGCTACTATGCAATTGTGTTTATTTCACATGCTGTCAAGGTAATGTTCAAAATTGTTCAAGCTAGGCTTTAGCCTGAACTGAGGACTTTCAGATGTACAAGCTGGATTTAGAAAAGGCAGAGGAACCAGAGATCAAATTACCAACATCCACTGGATCACAGAAAAAGCAAGGGAATTACAGAAAAACACCTACTTTGGCTTCATTGACTATGCTAAAGCCTTTCACTGTTTTGATCACAACAAACTGTGAAAAATTCTTAAAGAGATGGGAATACCAGACCATCTTACCTTCTGAGAAACCTGTATGCAGGATAAGAAGCAACAGTCAGAACTGGACATGGAACAACAGACTGGTTCCAAATTGGGAAAGGAGTATGGCAAGGCTGCATATTGTCACCCTGCTTATTTAACTTATATGCAGAGTACATCATGCAAAATCCCGGGCTGGATGAAGCACAAGCTAGAATCAAGATTGCTGGGAGAAATATCAACAACCTCAAATATGCAGATGATACCACTCTAATGACAGAAAGTGAAGAGGAACTAAAGAGCCTCTTGATTAGGGTTCTGAAAGAGGAAAGTGAAAAAAATTGCCTTAAAACTCAACATTCAAAAATCTAAGATTATGGCATCTGGCCCCATCACTTTAAGCCAAGTAGAGGAGGGGGAAAGTGGAAACAGTGGCAGATTTTATTTTTTGGTTCCAAAATCACTGTGGACAGTGAATGCAGCCATGAAATTAAAAGACACTTGCTCTTTGGAAAGAAAGCTATGACCAACCTAGACAGCATATTAAAAAGCAGAGACATCACTTTGCTGACAAAGGTCCATCTAGTCAAAGTTAGGGTTTTTGCAGTAGTCATGTACTGATGGGAGAGTTGGACCATAAATAAGACTGAGTAGCAAAGAATTAATGATTTTGAACTGTGGTGCTGGAGAAGACTCTTAAGAGTCCCTCAGACTGCAAGGAGATCAAACCAGTCAATTCTAAAGGAAATCAATCCTGAATATTCATTGGAAGGACTGACACTGAAGCTCCAAAACTTTGGTCACCTGATGCATAGAGTCGATTCATTAGAAAAGACTCTGATGGTAGGAAAGATTGAAGGCAGAAGGAGAAGGGGATGGAAGAGAATGAGATGGTTGGATGGCATCACCAACTCAATGGACATGAGTTTGAGCAAACTCCAGGAGACAGTAAAGGACAGGGAAGCCTGGTTGTAGTTTATGAGTCTCAAATAGTTGGACATGACTTAGTGACTGAACTACAGCAAAGCACTGAAATAAATAAGCCATAATGCCTTGGTTGAGTTTGGGAAGATGATGATGGATAGTTGCCTCTTCTGAGTATAAAAATGTTATCACTTATCAAGAAATCAATGAATAATCTAGGCAAACCACCTCTGCAGTCCTTTCCCTGCAAATGAAATTTAGGAAGCAGGTGGACATGGGAACAAAGAAGCTCTAATATCAAGGTCAAATAGGTTCTAGAGAGCTCTTCCCTCCATTTGCCCTGCCCACCTTGTTCCTTTTCACACAAAAGAATGACACTTTTCATTGATCCAAGAATATTCAGTTTTGAGGGTGTTATTTATCCCTGAATTTTGAATATATGCTGTTCTGGAATGCCCGATTTCCTCCTTCTTCCTAATCTAGCTTTGCTTTTCCCATGAAACCCAAAATCATATCACGAATAAAAGATGGTGAGAGCAGAAGAGGAAAGGGGTAAAGGAAAAAGGATGTAGGGAGAAGTGATCAACACTGAGAGATTCCAGCCTGGAAACTTTTGTCTTGGGAAAACTTTTCCATATGTTCAAGAATAAAATTATACTCATTTATTTATCTAGGTCTTATTTTAAAGAAAAGTGAGTGTCTATCCTCCAACAACTGGAATGAGCCAGCTCATTTTCCAGCTGCATTTTTTTAATTAAAAATTATTATTATTCCTGACTTTAGAGGAAATGCTTTCAATTTTTTACCATTGAGGATAATGTTTGCTGTGGGTTTGTCATATATAGCTTTTATTATGTTGAGGTATGTTCCTTCTATTCCTGCTTTCTGGAGAGTTTTTATCATAAATGGCTGTTGAATTTTGTCAAAGGCTTTCTCTGCATCTATTGAGATAATTATATGGTTTTTATTTTTCAATTTGTTAATATGGTGTATTACATTGATTGATTTGCGGATATTGAAGAATCCTTGCATCCCTGGGATAAAGCCCACTTGGTCATGGTGTATGATCTTTTTAATGTGTTGTTGGATTCTGATTGCTAGAATTTTGTTAAGGATTTTTGCATCTATGTTCATCAGTGATATTGGCCTGTAGTTTTCTTTTTCTGTGGGATCTTTGTCAGGTTTTGGTATTAGGGTGATGGTGGCCTCATAGAATGAGTTTGGAAGTTTACCTTCCTCTGCAACTTTCTGGAAGAGTTTGAGCAGGATAGGTGTTAGCTCTTCTCTAAATTTTTGGTAGAATTCAGCTGTGAAGCCGTCTGGACCATGGCTTTTGTTTGCTGGGAGATTTTTGATTACAGTTTCAATTTCCGTGCTTGTGATGGGTCTGTTAAGGTTTTCTATTTCTTCCTGGTCGAGTTTTGGAAAGTTGTACTTTTCTAAGAATTTGTCCATTTCTTCCTCGTTGTCCATTTTATTGGCATATAATTGTTGATAGTAGTCTCTTATGATCCTTTGTATTTCTGTGTTGTCTGTTGTGATCTCTCCATTTTCGTTTCTAATTTTATTGATTTGATTTTTCTCCCTTTGTTTCTTGATGAGTCTGGCTAATGGTTTGTCAAGGGTGCCAGACTCCACCAGAAAATTACTAGAATTAATCAATGATTATAGTAAAGTTGCAGGATATAAAATCAACACACAGAAATCCCTTGCATTCCTATACACTAATAATGAGAAAACAGAAAGAGAAATTAAGGAAAGAATTCCATTCACCATTGCAACGGAAAGAATAAAATACTTAGGAATATATCTACCTAAAGAAACTAAAGACCTATATATAGAAAACTATAAAACACTGGTGAAAGAAATCAGAGAGGACACTAATAGATGGAGAAATATACCATATTCATGGATTGGAAAAATCAATATTGTGAAAATGAGTATACTACCCAAAGCAATTTATAGATTCAATGCAATCCCTATCAAGCTACCAACAGTATTCTTCACAGAGCTAGAACAAATAATTTCACAATTTGTATGGAAATACAAAAAACCTCGAATAGCCAAAGCCATCTTGAGAAAGAAAAATGGAACTGGAGGAATCAACCTACCTGACTTCAGGCTCTACTACAAAGCCACAGTTATCAAGACAGTATGGTACTGGCACAAAGACAGAAATATAGATCAATGGAACAAAATAGAAAGCCCAGAGATAAATCCACGCACATATGGACACCTTATCTTTGACAAAGGAGGCAAGAATATACAATGGATTAAAGACAATCTCTTTAACAAGTGGTGCTGGGAAATCTGGTCAACCACTTGTAAAAGAATGAAACTAGAACACTTTCTAACACCATACACAAAAATAAACTCAAAATGGATTAAAGATCTAAACGTAAGACCAGAAACTATAAAACTCCTAGAGGAGAACATAGGCAAAACACTCTCTGACATACATCACAGCAGGATCCTCTATGACCCACCTCCCAGAATATTGGAAATAAAAGCAAAAATAAACAAATGGGACCTAATTAAACTTAAAAGCTTCTGCACAACAAAGGAAACTATTAGCAAGGTGAAAAGGTAGCCTTCAGAATGGGAGAAAATAATAGCAAATGAAGCAACTGACAAACAACTAATCTCAAAAATATACAAGCAACTCCTCCAGCTCAACTCCAGAAAAATAAATGACCCAATCAAAAAATGGGCCAAAGAACTAAATAGACATTTCTCCAAAGAAGACATACAGATGGCTAACAAACACATGAAAAGATGCTCAACATCACTCATTATCAGAGAAATGCAAATCAAAACCACTATGAGGTACCATTTCACACCAGTCAGAATGGCTGCGATCCAAAAGTCTACAAATAATAAATGCTGGAGAGGGTGTGGAGAAAAGGGAACCCTCTTACACTGTTGGTGGGAATGCAAACTAGTACAGCCACTATGGAGAACAGTGTGGAGATTCCTTAAAAAACTGGAAATAGAACTGCCTTATGATCCAGCAATCCCACTGCTGGGCATACACACTGAGGAAACCAGAAGGGAAAGAGACACGTGTACCCCAATGTTCATCGCAGCACTGTTTAGAATAGCCAGGACATGGAAGCAACCTAGATGTCCATCAGCAGATGAATGGATAAGAAAGCAGTGGTACATATAGACAATGGAGTATTACTCAGCCATTAAAAAGAATACATTTGAATCAGTTCTAATGAGGTGGATGAAACTGGAGCCTATTATACAGAGTGAAGTAAGCCAGAAGGAAAAACACCAATACAGTATACTAACACATATATATGGAATTTAGAAAGATGGTAACAATAACCCTGTATAAGAGACAGCAAAAGAGACACTGATGTATAGAACAGTCTTATGGACTCTGTGGGAGAGGGAGAGGGTGGGAAGATTTGGGAGAATGGCATTGAAACATGTAAAATATCATGTATGAAACGAGATGCCAGTCCAGGTTCAATGCACGATACTGGATGCTTGGGGCTGGTGCACTGGGACGACCCAGAGGGATGGTATGGGGAGGGAGGGGGGAGGAGGGATCAGGATGGGGAACACATGTATACCTGTGGTGGATTCATTTTGATTAAAAAAAAAAATTATTATTAGAATCACTTGATTTACTTTTAGTATTCATAACCAACATCATAAAAAGGCTCAGATTTGAACAGTTAATGGAAATAATTAGAGAACAACTTCAGATTTCTTTTAATTGCTTGCATCCTATTAATCAAGCAGCAATATTGTGAAATATTGGTGTCTACCACTACTGTTTGTTTAAAAACCCATGTCACCATTTTGTTTTATTGTTTATGCGGAACATTTTGACTTTCAGAGAGAAGAGATTTTCACAAATGCCAGCAAAAATGCTTTGTGAGGCAAGATTATTTGGAGCTGAAAGACTAAAAGTGTGGCTTAGAGAGACAGTTAAGTATGCCTTAAAGAAACTAAAATAAGTATTCCATCACCCCAAGCATGGCAACAGTCTCTGGATGATATCTCTCAAAAAGGTGGATTTTAAAATAATTAAGCCTGCATGTGTAATGGAAACCAAGTTCTCAGACATGTGGGATCCAGGGTTTTGTTAGAGCGGTGGCCTTGTAATGAACAGATGTCATGTGGTTTTCACAGTTTCATACAGAAAGAAAGACTATGATGCCTCTTAAGAGGAGTTCATCAGCCATTAATCCCTGACTACATATGCCCCCCTCCCTTTCAAGCACCCACCATAATATTCAAACACATTGCATAGCAAGTTTCACAATATAGATCACTTCTTTCCAAAGCACAAATGCATGCTAACAAATATCCATTTGTATCTTCACATATTTCTACATAATGTTTTCTTCAGTATAAAGATGTGGAATTTCAGAGCACCTAGGAATTTCTTTCCATATTCTTATGTAAAGCCAAGAAGTAAATATTATGACCAACATGATGAAATCTTGAGGTCAACTGACTGTTTCTACATCTTATAGCAAAACCAAGACAGAACTAAATTTGACTCAAGTCCCAGTTTTCTTCTGCAAACTCTTGTGCTACCCACGGGGGCCCACAATAAAAGCTTAGATTATGTAAGTGATGGGTTACATTTCTCTTATTTATTGACCACTGATTCCCTCACCACCCTTTACCCATTCTCATGCCTACAATAAGTGATAACTGACAGTATCATCTCCCCATTGTGTACCAAGTTTTTTTTTTTTTCATATTTTATCCCACTGAATCTTCAAAACAAGTCTGTAAGATAGTAACTTTGTTCTCCATCTTATGGGTGAACTAAAGCTATAGCATAAAATGATTTAATATGATAAAAAAAATTATTGGGCAAGAATTCAAATATTGATTTCTTTAATTTGAAAGCCTGTGCTCCTTCATCAGTGGAGAAGGCAATGGCACCCCACTCCAGTACTCTTGCCTGGAAAATCCCATGGACTGAGGAGTCTGGTAGGCTGCAGTCCATGGGGTCACTGAGAGTCAGACACAACTGAACAACTTCACTTTCACTTTTCACTTTCATGCATTGGAGAAGGAAATGGCAACCCACTCCAGTGTTCTTGCTTGGAGAATCCCAGGGACGGGGGAACCTGGTGGGCTGCCGTCTATGGGGTCGCACAGAGTCGGACATGACTGGAGTGAATTAGCAGCAGCAGCAGCAGCTCCTTCATAAGGCTACAGAAAGAGGTTGAATATCTTCCCTTTTCCAAAGAAGTGTTTGTAACACTTTCAGAATAATTCATGGTAGATATCAAGCTATATGGAAATTTCCTAGCAAGTGGCTCTACAGTTGCTTTTAGGGCTTCAAGCTGAGGACACATTCATTCTCATTGTAGAGAAAAGGTCTCAGTTGACTGATGTTAGGGCATCCCTGGCAGCTCAGCTAGTAAAGAATCTGCCTGCAATGCAGGAGACCCTGGTTCGATTCCTGGGTTGGGAAGATCCTCTGGAGAAGGGGTAATCTACTCACTCCAGTATTTTGGGGCTTTCCTGGTGGCTCATATGGTAAAGAATCTGCCTGCAATGTGGGAGTCCTGGGTTGGGACTGGGTTGGGAAGATCCCCTGGAGGAGGGCATGACAACCCACTGCAGTACTCTTGCATGAAGAATCCCCATGGACAGAGAAGCCTGATGAGCTACAGGCCATGGGGTCACAAAGAGTTGGGTATGACTGAGCAACTAAGCACACACAGAGACTGGTGTTAGGGATTTGAATATGTTAAATGTAGAACTTGTATTCTTCCTCTTCTAAATATTCTAACCTATCTCTAAGAGGATTAATATATAGTATATATTTCAATATATAGCATCAACTTTGTTATTCTGTTACATACTTTTCCGGTTATCTGTCTACTGTCTATTCTCCTCTTCCTTCTTCCAAACAGAACCCAGTTTTGTTCAGCTACCATGTCTCCTTCATGCTATCTCAGAAGGATAAATGCACTCATCCCACCTAAGGGGTGGCTGCAAATGGTCTAAGAATTATTCTACCCTTTACTAATGACTGGTTAAGGAATGTTCTTGAAACATAAGTAAGGCCATTGAGACTGACCTTTTAAGAGAAATATTTTAAATTTTATGGAGAAAGACAGGAAAATGAGGAAGGCATCAATAGACCCCTGTTGTATACTTCATCAGGGCATTGATAGACATTGGATATGTTCAATATTTTTATATAATTATAATTACATGTTGGGAGAAGCAGGGGGTTGGGAGTGCTTGGATTACTTATCTCAGAGAAAGGGAGCTTTGATTATTTATCAGTTAGTGTTAATCACTCTCTAAATTCTTTTCTTCCAAAGACAGTTCCTTTGGAGTCAAGACAGTATGAGGAGATCTCTTAAGAAAAATCACTTGGGTTTGCCAATATTGTAGAGATCAAAAAAATATAGTAAGATTGAAACATACTGTGAAATCAAGTTTCAAGTGCCATTTACTCATTGTGGAGCCTGAGTAGATTACTTTTTCTGACCCTGGTGGCTCAGATGATAAAGAATCTGCCCATGTTCAATCTCTGGGTTGGGAAGATCCCCTGGAGAAGGGAATGGCAACCCACTCCAGTATTCTTTCCTGGAGAATTCCATGGACAGAGGAGTCTGGTGGGCTACAGTCCCTGGGGCCAAAAAGAGTCAGATATGACTGAGTGACTTTCACTTACACTTTTAAATTTTTGCACATGGTTAACCATCTTCTCTTCAAATTCAGTTTCATCCTCATCCTATTTGTACATCATTTTCCTTGTGCTTATGATATCTTTAATCAAACGTGTTATCTAGTCCAGGACTTCCATAGCTCCCACCCACTGGCTGGCCCTGAGCCTGGGAAGTAAGACACAGCAATAAACAACACTGCAAACAACACTCATGTTCTGCTCTAGTTTACAAAATCCATCACCATACATTTTCAAGTTAGTCATCATAACAGTCCCACAAGACTAGTAGTATCAACACTCACTTTTCAGATGATGAAAATGAGACTCAGGATGTTAAGACGTTTTCTCAAAACCACTAAGCTAGGAAAAGCAGATCAGGATAAAAGTCTAGTATGCTTGACAAAAATTCTGTCTTCTTCATGGGAGCTTGGAAGTCAAGACAACCATTGTGGAAGCAGGTTTGTGGCAGACACTCACTGGTGCCATGTCTAGATTTGCTACAGTTGATTAGTGCAGGAATTCCCCTTGCTTTTGTGAGAGTTAGCTTCAACAGCTAACAAACTTGTCCTGGGGACTGGCCTCTGGCAAAATAAACTGCCTTCCATCAGAACATACCTGTGAGGTTATGTTTTCTTCCCCAGAGGCAACCAACAGCCATAAAGGATGAATTCTAAGATTCCAATTTTCATCCCCATGCCTGAAGATGGGACTGCTCTGTGGTGTTACTTATATTCCAGAGCTCCCTGTGCAATCAGACTGAGGCTACACTTGAAGTGAACTCACATCTTTGCCAGGCTTCTTTCCCCAGCTACCCTGCTTGGCTCATTCCCTTACAGATTTCCCCTGAGAGCATGCCTTCATAAAACAGTTGCCCAAGCAACTTCATCTCAGGATATGCTCAAGAGAACTCAATCTCAGGCAAGAATGGGCTCTATCTTTCCATTACCTGGGACTATATCCTGGTTCCAAAACTTATTAACTGGGTCACCTTGGGAAAATTATGTAACTGTTGTAAGCTTCAGTTTCCCCATTTGACTTACAAAGATAACAGTAGGATCTACCTCTTAGGATGACTGACAGTCTAAACTATAGAAATAAATGAAAAAAAAAGCTTCTCTCCATGCCTGGGAAATAGTAAGCACTTAATAAATGTCTATCAGTATATATCATTATGATTATCAACATCCCCAATCCATGTTAGTCCTTTGGAGATGCAACTTCCTTAGCCCTCCTGAACAGGAATGCTAGCTGTAGGAAAATATATGCAAAAGAATAGCAGATGCAGTGGTGGCAGCCAGGGGATTACAACAAAACGGGGATAAACAGAATGATATACTTCAAGAAACATCTAGACGTCCTGATTCTGCTCATTCAAATCAATTTAGTAGACATTTATGGAGTGCCATGTGCCAGGAACTATGGTAGTTTCTAGACATCCAAGAAGGGAACCCATTTCTGTCTTGACAAGCTGACACTACAGGAAGGGGAAGGGTTTTCATTTTGTGATGTACTAGCAATCCCCTCAAGCACTGCATACATAAATGTATAAATGTTGGCTATTAAGTCATAATGCATTTGAAAGTCTCAGATAATTGCCCAGGAGGTGAAAATAACAGACTTGGGGATAAATCTAGTTGTAATATAATTGTTAGTTATATAAGCTTTTAATGGATTATATTTTTAAGTACTATTACTTGTAAACTTTGGCTTTTAGCGAATTAGGTATCATTTGAACACACTGGCTGAGGCCTAATAAGAATCAGAATTGTATTTTGCTTGTTATGTAAGTAAATATCTTGTTACATGCCTGTTTAATGCTTGCAAAAACCATTCCAAACAATCTCTTTAGAATAAGAGTCTAATTACACATTTATCATTAAAATTACAGTGAGCTAATTGCCTTGGAGATATCTTTATCTCTCTTGCAGCTTGCTTAATCCTAATGCATGTTTTCAATAATCATTTGTTACTTAATTAACTAATTAACAAACAATACCTGTCCTATGGAAAATCCTAAATTAAACACTTGAGGCTCTTTAATTGAATGCTCAGTAACCCAATATAGTCCTTAATATTAGAACTTTTAAATATTGCAAAGATTCTATTGAATCATAGTAGTTTGCTTCTGTTATCTTTGGGGCTTAATTGGTAGAAAAGGGGCAGTTGATAATACACAAGGGGTAGTCAGCACAGCAAGGCTCTGATGAAGTAGAAAATATCTGTGAATAACTGCTGAACAACAGCCAGAGTTGTCCAGTCACACCAACCTGTAACAAAGGCAGACCATTCATTTAGATACAAATGTCCTTGCCCCATGAAATTAAGAAGCAGAGTTTGGAAGGTAAGCACATACAAGTCCCAAAGTTAACAGTTTCTGATGCAAAGCAGACACATCTGGTACCTTGCCCCCTCTTGCTGCTTCTTCTCTAGATATAGTGTTTCTGACAAACCTAGTAAGTGAGTGAAGTCGCTCAGTCATGTCCGATTCTTCGCGACCCCATGGACTGTAGCCTATCAGGCTCCTCTGTCCATGGGATTTTCCAGGCAAGGGTGCTGGAGTGGATTGCCATTTTCTTCTCCAGGGGATCTTCCCGACCCAGGAATCGAACCTGGGTCTCCCGCATTGCAGGCAGACGCTTTACCGTCTGAGCCACCAGGGAAGCCCTACAGACAAACCTAGACAGCGTATTAAAAAGCAAAGACATCACCTTATCAACACAAGTCCATATAGTCAAAGTTATGGTCTTTCCAGTGGTCATGTATGTATGTGAGAGTTGGACCATAAAGAAGGCTGAGGACCAAAGAACTGATGCTTTCAAGCTGTAGTGCTGGAGAAGACTCTCGGGAGTCCTGTGGACAGCAAGGAGATCAAATCAGTCAATTCTAAACGAAACCAACCTTGAATATTCACTGGAAGGACTGATGCTGAATCTCTGATACTTTGGCCACCTGATGCAGACTCAACTCATTGGAAAAGACCCTGATTTTGGGAAAGATTGAAGGCAAAAGGAGAGGAGGGTACTGAGGATGAGATGGTTGGATAGCATCATAGTTTCAGTAGACATGAACTTGGGCAAACTCTGGGAGATAGAGAGGAACAGGGAAGCCTGGTGTGCTGCAGTCCATGGGGTCACAAGGAGTCAGACATGACTTAGTGACTAAACAACAATATAGTGTTTATAGGTGGCCTCAAGAGTATTCCTTTGGACTATATTTGCTTACATGGTTTTCTAAGTCTCCAGTCTAGCCCTTCCTTATTTAACATTGGAAACACTGCTAGAGGGATTTCCCTGGAAGTCCAGTGGTTAAGACTTCACCTTCTAATGCAGAGGGTATGGGTTCAAACCCTGGTCAGGCAGCTAAGATCCCACATGCCTCATGGTCAAAATAAGAAAACATAAAACAGAAGAAATTATTATAACAAATTCAATAAAGATTTTTTAAAGGTTTACATAAAAAAACTTAATAAAAAGAAAATACTAGAAATCACTTTCTAAGACACAAATCTAATTATTAACCCATGAATGGTTTCCCACCACTTTCTAAGGATTGCTTTCTAGCATCTGTGATGTTAGCAGCTTTCTGAATCCTCATCCCTGGTTTCTTATTGATTTCCTGATCTCTCCAGCCACCGCTTCCTGTACATTGCTATGCTGTGCTTAGTCGCTCAGTTGTGTCCAACTCTTTGAGACCCCATGGAATTTAGCACCCGCCCCCGCCCCCGCCAGGCTCCTCTGTCCATAGGGATTCTCCAAGAAAGAATACTGGAGTGAGTTGCCATCCCCTCCTCCAGGGGATCTTCCCAATCCAGGGATCGAACCCAGGTCTTCTGCACTGAAGGTGGATTCTTTACTGACTGAGCCACTAGGGAAACCCAAGAATACTGGAGGGGGTAGCATATCTCTTCTTCTCCAGGGGATCTCCTAACCTAGGAATTGAACTGGAGTCTCCTGCATCGCAGGCAGATTCCTTACCAGCTGAGCTATCAGGGAAGCCCTTCCTGTACCTTTCATTCCATTAATATTTACTGTATCCCATTACCTTAAGTTTTCATGCTCGTCTACTTTGTGCATTATCTGTTCATCTCCCTGGCTGTCCTATTCACTCTCCAATCTTTCAAAGAATTCCCTGCTCTTGAAACCTGTAGTCAAACTTAAAACTTAAAACCTCTTTCCATGTTTCCTATATTATCTCCATTATATAGTACATACCAAACTGTACTGTAATCATTTGTATGTGTATCTCCCAACTTAGACTGTGGAGTAAGCTGTGAGTAGTGAAAAGCCCGGCCCAGGAAATATTGGTTCAAATTTTTGTTTCATCACTAAGCTAAGTTTAGAGGGAAAATATTTAACTCCTTCTATCTCAGTCTTCATATGTGTAAAATGGAGAGAAAACTTGTACTTCTCTCATAAGGTTATTATAAGGATTAAATGGTAGGTCAGCTGGTGAACTTGCCCGCAATGCAGGAGACCTTGGTTCAATTCCTGGGTCATAAAGATTCCCTGGAGAAGGGTAAGCTACCCAGTAAACTTGGGCTTCCCTGGTGGCTCAGTCAATGAAGAATCCACCTGAAGCGCAGGAGACCTGGGTTTGATGCCTTAGTTGGGAAGATCCCCTGGAGGAGGGCATGGCAACCCACTCCAGTATTCTTGCCTGGGGAATCCCCAAGGACTGAGGAGCCTGGCAGGCTGCAGTACATGGGGTCACAAAGAGCTGAATATGACTGAGCCGTTAAGCATGGCCCAGCACAAATGGCATAATGAATATGAAGTGTTAATAATAATGATAAATGATAAGCTACTGTGAGTTCATTTTAATGTTATTGTGTACACTTAATATTGTATTTCTTGTGCCCAGTACAGGTGTGACACATTGTATGTTTATAAACCCCGTAAATGTTGCAGGGGGATTGTATGAATAAATAACTATATGAATGCTTGGAGCAGAGAGAGAAACACTTTGAAATAATATAGAAGTTTATGTTTCTTGTTTTGCATTTTAAAATTTATTTTAATTGGGGAAAATTGCTTTAGAATGTTGTGTTCATTTCTGCCATACAGCAACGCAAATCAGCCATAATTACACCTTTATCACCTCCCTCTTGAGCCTCCCTCTCCTTTGTTTTTCATTTTTCTATGATGGTCTAAAGTTGTCTATTTATTCTTCATGGCTCCAACTGATTATGCAACCTATAGGTTTTATTGCTACTGTGAATGAGATCTTTCCCCCAAATACAGGGAATAAACTATAAAGCATCATTGGTCTGGCACAACTTTATTGCTATTTCATTTTCAAATCAATTTCCAGATTAAATGGTAATAACATAGACCACTGAAAATGTTCCTCAAATGTATCTACAAGTTCAATGCTTCTGCGGTCAAACTCTCAAAAGGGATTGATAAACTAATTTTTGAGTTATAACTGACCTATGTCAATATATTAGTTTCAGATATACAACAAAATGATTTGATGCTTGTACATATTGCAAAAATGATCACAATAAATCTAACATCCATCACCATATGTAATTATAAAATTTCTTTCTCTAGTGATGAGAATTTTTAAGACCTACTCTCTTAGCAACTTTCAAGGGTACAATATAGTATTATTAACTAGTCATCATGCTCTATTTTATATCTTCATGACTTGTTTATTTTATAACTGGAAGTTGGTACATTTTGACCTTCTCCACCCACTTGTCCCATCCCTTACCCCACCACCTCTGGCAAGCATATATACAAGTGTTTATATATATTTGAAATTATATCCTATAGCAAAGGGATCAGTATGTTTCCATATGGTCACAGAGAGAGATCCATGACCATAAAGTAAATCAACAGAGAGGGAAAGACAGGATGAATGTTAAAGCTTTCTTTAAAAATTCTAACTTTCCCTTTGTTCAAGCAGAGATCAAACAACAAAACTGTTGGAGGACTACAGATGAGGGCCTGGATTCAGTTCAGTCAACCAGTTGCGTCTGACTCTTTGAGAACCCACGGACTGTAACAGGCCAGGCCTCCCTGTCCATCACCAACTCGTGAAGCTTGCTCAAACTCATGTCCATCGAATCAATGATGCCAGTCAACCATCTCATCCTCTTTCGTCCCCTTCTCTTCCTGCTTTCAGTCTTTCCCAGCATCAGGGTCTTTTCCAGTAAGTCAATTCTTCACATCAGGTGGCCAAAGGATTGGAGTTTCAGCTTCAGCATCAGTCCTTCCAATGAATATTCAGGACTGATTTCCTTTAGGATGGACTGGTTGGATCTCCTTGCAGTCCAAGGGACTCTCAAGAGTCTTCTCCAACACCACAGTTCAAAAGCAGCAATTCTTTGGTGCTTAGCTCTCTTTGTAGCCCAACTCCCAACTCTCACATCCATACATGACTGCTGGAAAAACCATAGCTTTGACTAGACAGACATTTGTTGGCAAAGTAATGTCTCTGCTTTTTAATATGCTATCTAGGTTGGTCATAGCTTTTCTTCTAAGGAGCAAGTGCCTTTTACTTTCAAAGCTGCAGTCACCATCTGCAGTGATTTTGGAGCCCAAGAAAATAAAGTCTGTCACTATTTCCATTGTTTCCCCATCTATTTTTCATGAAGTGATAGGACCAGATGCCATGGTCTTTGTATTTTGAATGTTGAGTTTTAAGCCAGCTTTTTCACTCTCCTCTTTTACTGTTATCAGGAGGCTCTTGAGTTCCTCTTTGCTTTCTGCCGTAAGGGTGGTGTCGTCTGCATATCTGAGGTTATTGATATTTTTCCCAGCAATCTTGATAAGCTTGTGTTTCATCGAGCCCGGCATTTCACATGATGTACTCTGCATATGAGTTAAATAAGCAGGATGACAATATTCAGCTTTGATGAACCCCTTTCCCAATTTGGAACCAGTCTGTTGTCTCATGTCTGATTCAAACTGTTGCTTCTTTACCTGAATACAGATTTCTCAGGAAGCAGGTAAGGTGGTCTGGTATTCCCATCTCTTTAAGAATTTTACACTTTTTGTGTGTGTGTGTGTGTGTGATCCACACAGTCAAAGGCTTTGGTGTAGTCAATAAGGCAGAAGTAGATGTTTTTCTGGAGCTATCTTTTATGTGATTATGTGATACCAAATACCCTTATGTCTCTATCATTCTGTGACTCCATTTGAAGTTCCTAACACGCTGTATGTTTTACAAAAGAGCATGTGCTCACTGTTCTATTGGGTGTAGCATTCATTCATTCATCCCCTATACTGCTCAATGTTCAAAGCTATTAAATCATTGTTACGATTCCAACGAGCCTCTTTTTAGGCTTTCTGAATGACTCATTTCAGGGAGCAGTAGCCGTAGTGACATTACAATTACACTTTGTTTGCATTGTCTATAGTTCAAAAAACCTTTGGAAGGAGTCTGAGCTTCTTCATTGTGTAAAGTAGACACAAGAAATGGTGTATATTAAGACCTTGCCTTTGGCCTATATCTTTCCTTATAAAATATTTTCAGGGTCTATTTTCTAGTTTTGATATTGCTGTTTACAATTAGGGGTTTTTTCTGTTGTTTCAGAAAATGAAGTTCAAAATCTCCCAAGTTTGGCCCAACAATAATCTCATATAACTTTCCAACAAAAATTTAATGGAACTTTTTTTTTATGGTTAGGCTGAAACATTAGAAAATTAACAGCTTAGAAAACATTATCAGTTGGAAATGTCATACTTGGAAAGTGAGGTACAACAGGAAGTGAAAATCTTCCAGCTCACACTGAAAGATTTGGGGAGACAGGGCCCTGAGAAATGGCTGTCCATAACGGGCTCCTCCAGGAAAGCCCCATGTCCTCTACCCCAAAGTCTTCACCACTTTGTAATTAACATCACTATCTATAAGACAAATGCTAAAGTCATTGCCCTTCAAAGGAAGAAGGAGTAGCCTCCTTCCCTCTTAATAGTTTGACCGTCAATTATAAAAATAAAAGCCCCATAGACAGTCTGAACTTATTTCAAATTAACATTATGCTCCAAAGTTTTGCTGCAAATTGTTCATAATTTACCTGTCAGAGATTGTGAAAGACATCATTATAATCCAAATCAAAGAATTTTCTTTTGCTTATGTTTAGAATGATATCTCCAAGTTTCAGTAATGTTTTTGCTAAATCACATAGGGTGAGAAATAATAATAGGATATCACTTAATTGAATATGTCATCATGACAGGAGGTACAATACTCCATTTAAAACACGATGGAGCTTGCTGGCTACCAAGTTGGATTGATTGCCCTCATTATGTACATAGTCTGCATTTCCCTTTTGCCTGCTCCACCCTCAACAGCAGCCCAGCTCCACTGAGCTGTTGAAATCCTGTATTTCAAATTAGCTGTGAGCTTTCCATTCGTAAGCCTTTCTGCACTCAAATTGTTGGTACAATTTCAAATGCCAAGAGACTGAACAGAATTCTGAAAATGTACATTGAAAGCTATTTTTTAAATAATTTAGCATAAGGATCACAGCCTTTTCACCAAGGTAGCAATTAAGTCATCACTGCTGCTGGCCCTGTAAAAATTTATAGGGCCTGTTTTTATCACCCATACCTTCTAAACTGCTTTCTTGTACAATCTGACACCAAAGTCAGAAATCACGCAGTGAAAACTAGTACCAGGAAAAGAGAGAAAAGGTCATTAAATAAAACTTATATTTTTTAATATGTTCCACTGGTATTAACCCTGCAGAAAATGACCAGGCAGATAATATTTCAGGTACCTGTGTAATTATCATTGCTAAAGACATTTGTCTAATCAAACATATTTTTTCCTATTCAACCAGGAAAAATACACTACCTTGGACTTCAGGGACATCTCATTTTTCAGGACAGCTCAGCTGGGAAGACCTTTTCTTGCCTATTTTTAAAAATTCTACATTTGCTTATGAGCAATATTTATACACACCAGCCTTTCTGACATGTCAAATCTCCTGTCTCCCACCCTTCGTTGCCGCCTCCTCTCCTGTGAATGTCTCTGTCCTATTGTATAACAAACTTCCCCTGGAAAACCTGCCTATTATCCTGGCAGGTGTTGGGCTCCTGCTATTCCATGGCAGCAGTTCTCCATTTTGTAAATTCTGTGGCTTTCAGAGAACAGTCAGCAAAGAACATCGGCTGAGGCCTGGAGCCTGGACCTCATGCTTGGGTACCTTCCAGGTTCAGCTTTGCCCTGATATTTACGAACACACAGTTCTCTTGCAGCGCTGGTGCAGGTGAGAGGAGGGCTGGGTGCGTGGTGTTTACAACAGTTAAAGGCTTGCATTTGACCACGGAGAAAGTTAGATGGGCCCACCTTGCTCAAGAATACCTCCAAGAGGAGCAGCTATCACTTAATCAACACAGGCATTTATTTGGAATTGTGGATGCTGCTTTCTTCTATTTTATCTTGCAGTCCTTATTATAACCCTGTAATATATGTATTGTCAGCTCCATTTTTCAGATTGGAAAACCAGGATTCAGAGATGAAAAATCGCATTCCCCAAAACCCTGAAATAGCAGAAAGTGACTTCTAATCCACCACGGTACAAATCAATGTTTCTCAAAATTGGATGAGCATAGGAATCACCTGAGGATCTTGTTGAAATGCAGCATTTGAAGGTCTGGGATGAGGCTCAAGATTCTGCATTGCTAACAAGTTCCTGTAGATACCAAGCTGCTGGTCACTGGGCCACACTTTGCTTAGCAAGAGTATAGATTATCTGTTTTTTAATGGAGGAAAACTTTTAGTGGTGAATACAAGAAGACCGGTGCAAGGATGCCATGCATTGGCTCTGTGGGCACATTAAAATCTTGAGTCTGTGATGCCAAACAAGGTATAGGCAGCTTGTGTGGGGAGTGCGCCAGCATTCATGTCCGACAGGCATTTTGCTTTCTGCCAGCAAGTTCTTTGGCAGTAGTGTGAAATACACATTTCTTTCCGGCCAGAATTTGAGATATTTTCCTCCCTATTTTGTCCCAGTGACTGCTTTACAAGTGCCTTTTCTGCTTACAGATAACTCAGTGTCTTTAAAGGAGTTGTTATATAAAGAAGGTATAACAGAGAGAGAGTGAATTCAGAAGACCTAGGTGTCATTCCCATTAATGCCATTTTCTAGCTGTGTGATATGTAAGAACATTAAACCTCTCTCTGATCAGCTTCTTCCTTTGTAAAGTAGGGAAAATAATTCAATACACATTTACTCTCAGACAGTAAAGCGTCTGCTTGTAATGTGGGCGATCCGGGTTCGATCCCTGGGTTGGGATGATCCCCTGGAGAAGGAAATGGCAACCCACTCCAATACTCTTGCCTGGAAATTCCCATGGATGGAGGAGCCTGGTGGGCTACAATCCATGGGGTTGCAAAGAGTCAGACACGAATGAGCGACTTTACTTTCTTTTCACTTTACTCTGTGGTGGGTTTGAAGATACTTTTTAAAGTGTTAAAAATAATTAATTAGTTAAATAAATAAAAGTGGGCTATGCTGGTACAACCACTTTGGAAAAGTTTGGCATATCTTCTAAAGCTAAAACTCAGGCCACATGCCAGAGTGATGCCCCCACAACTTCACCTCTTTGTAGATTCTCAAAGGAAATGAGAGCATGTTGTCCACAGACCCTTCACTTCTGCTTTACTCAAGGTAGCCAAAACAACGGAAACAACCCAATGTCCACCAGTATTTGAATGGATAAATAAATTGCCACATAGTCAAATAAATGGTGCTATCCAGCAGTAAAATAGAACACAATACCACTATACCCAAAAACTTAGATGAACTTCATGTATATGTGTTTATGTGCTTAGTCATTCAGTCATGTCCGACTCTTTGCGACCCCATGGACTATAGCCCACCAGGCTCCTCCTGTTCACGGGATTCTTCAGGCAAGAATACTGGAGTGGGTTGCCATTTCCTTCTCCAGGGGATCTTCCCAACCCAGGGATCGAACCCAGGTCTCCCGCACTGAAGGCAGATTCTTTACTGACTGAGCCACCAGGGAAGCCTGAATTTCTGTATAAACGTGAAAAAAAAAAAATTTGGTCAAAAGAGTATGTACTATGTAATTCCACTTATATAAAGTTTAAGAACAGGGGGCTTGCCTGGTGGCTCAGACAGTGAAGAATCTGCCTGCAATGCAGACCTGAGTTTGACCAGGGTCCTTCTAACATACTAATATTAAAAGACACATACTGAGAGCTTATCTGAGCAACATTAACCCAAACTTCTCAGTAGCTCTTGGAGGTAAGGACAATTGTTACCTTCATTTTCCTCAGTTGAGGAAACTGAGACAGAGAGGGGTAAGTAATGATATATTTCCTAGAGTCTCTTGACTTTGAAATAGTGAAGGCAGGGTTTGCAGTCAGGTGGTCTAACTCTTGAATCTCTTCTGCTTCGCTACCAGGTAGCTCTAAGGTCTCCAGATAGATGCAACACAAACACTTGTACAAACCAGCGGAGATCTTGAACTGTTTTTCCTTCAAGATCTCACAGATCCACCTTATGCCGTGATCCCTGGATCTAAATCCTATACCTTCGGGACTTTATTATCTCTGGAAGAAACCAATAGGGGAGGGAAATGGGAGTGAGGGCCAAGAGAAAAAGGATATTAATATAAATACACATTTAGCTGATTCACTTCATTGTACAGCAGAAACTAATACAACATTGTAAAGCAACTATACTCCAGTAAAAAAAGGGATGAAGTCAATAACTACCCCCCCCCAAAAAAAAGAAATCAATGGTAAGTTTTGACAGAGTGTTCTCAACCATTTTGTATTTGCCAATCATTAAACACTTCATCAGCAGAGGTGAATGCATTGAAAGATTGAAATAACAGTCAGCAGAACCTCAACAGTTACAACCAATGAGTCTTTTCTAATGGTTCGTGTCATCTCTGTTTGTGGTTTATCTCACTCATCATTTCCTGTACTGGCTGTAACCATAAAAGACGCAATTTAACAAGAGAAGCCAGACTGCAGAAGTAGGTAGGTGTAGGAACTTTGGAGAAAATCTTGGATTCAAATCTGACCTCTTCTTGCTTCCTGTGCAGGCTGGTGGTGGGGGGAAATGGAGAGAAGCTCTTTAAGGGTAAAATTTGCATCTAACAGATAAATAAACCTGGAGATATAGTGTATAATATAGTGATTATAGACAATGATGCTGTGTTCCAGACATCAAACTTGCTAAGAGTACAAGTCTTAATTATTCTCACCACCAAAAAGAAACTATAATTATGTGATGTGATAGAGGTGTTAGCTAACACTACAATGGCATTGTGGAAATAATTTAACCTCTCTGTTCCACATCTGTACAACACATACAACTATGCTTGCTCATGCAGGATATTAGAAGGAATTATTAAATTCATTTATACTTATAAAACATTTAGATAAATACCTGGCACATTCTAAGCAATATACTTTTTTCATAAATAAATGTTACATGTACCATTTTTTGGGGGGTATCAGCTTTTAATTGATGCTATGCATCTCTCTATTTCTTTCTAAAATTATATCCCTCTCTACCTAATCTAATGACAATCCACTCAATGCAACATTTCCACATGACAGAATAAAAATCACAGTAGCAATATTAAAGCTCAGGAAAAATAATGTTATATACTTATCAAAATTTCAGAGCATATATCAGAGAAGGCAGAGATGCCCTGCTGAGATGAATACAGACCCACAGGCCCACTTGGAGCATTTAGGGGAGATTCTGGGAATAAGCCTTATTGACACTCTCCCCACCTCCCTTCCCTCTGCATGGTTGCCTGGACTGTAAAACCACCCATTCCTATTTCACAGCCACCCTCTACTGTGCCATACTATTTCTACTTCACCCAAGCCACAGATCCTAGAGGCATCCTCAGGAGTTTCTCATTCCACTGATCCTCCATTGAACACCTCCACTGAGCATCCCAGAAGTGTCCATCTATTCAGTCTTTGTCCTCCATTGCATTCCTGCTATATTTTTGCTTCAGTCCTTTCTGGCCTAGACTACTTGCCATCAGCACCTACCCTAAGGTGGGCCATCGTCCACATTATCCATCAGTTACACTCCTGGCTTTTAAAAATCTCATTCCAAGATTCTCTCTTAACATCTGGGTTCCTCATTCATTAATTCTTCTGTTCATTCATTAAGAAGATATTTATTGAGCACCTACTATGCGCCACATATTACATGAGGTTTGATGGTTAAAAGGATACAGATATGACCTTGACCTCATCTGAGACCTCTTGGAATCTGCCTCCCTAGTGACGTTCCTTAGGATATCCAGGCCACAGCCCAGTGGTCTTTGAACACACGGTGCCATAGGGACTTTGCACACACTCTGATGCCAAAAATCCACTTCCATTCCATTTTAACCTGCTAATTTCCTACTCAGCCTTCAGGGACAGTGTTTCTCAGCTCCTGAAACAGAATTCAGATTCCTTCTTCCATCGACTCCAGCACCTCTGGATACTCTTACTACTTTATTTATTATGATGCATTGTAATTATATGTCTGTGAGTTGGAGGAGACTATAGTCCAGACACTGCCATCTTTTGGTTTCTTCCTGTCATTCTGCGTGGCACCTCCCAACTAAGATATGAAAAGGAAGAGTAATTACCAAATTTATATTGTAAGCAATGGAGTACTATGTTGGAAATTATAGGCACTTATCTCCTAGGGATTGGAACTTCTGAAGCCAAGTGTCATTTCTGGGTACAGGAATATATGGCCTCTAATTTTTCAGATTTCTGATGAACACTTAGGCCAGGTACCTGGGGAGTATTCTCAAGTCTTCACTTAGAGCAGCCAGTCACTAAGCAGAATGAGGCTGGGAGGAAGGATCCCCTAAATTAGGATGAAGCAGCCTCTCCATCTAATGTCCCCTGGTACAAATAGCTCCAGGAAATGGGCAACAAGTTGAGGCCATGTCCATTTTCACCAAGCAGGTGGCCACATGTGATACAAACCATAGAGGCTCCCACTGGCCAAACTACATGGCAAATATAGAAGGGTCAGTATATTCAAAGAATATAATTAGGTCCTCTGAGTAATAACCAGGTCTCATTTTTATGTGGGAAAAAATGCCATATTAAAAAAAAGTAAAAAGACAACTAACTGTAGGCTTCTCTGAAACCATAAGTTGTCACTACAAACAGAAATCACATTAACTATCCTGGTTTGGGGCATTTTCCCAGGTCCAGGTAACTGATACATTTAAAAAGGGAAACTAGTAAACTCTAGGCTAAGGAGAGAGAGACAGAGAGAGGAAGAGGAGAAGAGAGAAGGGGAGGAGGATGCAGGGAGAGGGAGGAAGATATGGGGAGAGTTAGAAGGACACAGGGAGGGGAGGAGGGAGAAACACTCATTACAGCTTCAAGGAACAGAGCCTGTACACCAGTCCCTGGCTGTCTCCCAGCCATCTCTCTGCAGTCTTGGTTACTCCCATCCAGCCTCCTTTCTCCAAAACAACATAACAAAGAGAAAAAAAAATTATGGTTTAGGTACTAATATAGGTTTGAGGGTGAAAAAAAGAAAAGATTATCTTCCTCAACACAAGTTTAAGTCTGCAAACTCCTGCTAGCAATAAGCAAAATCCTCCAGGGTCACGGGAACAAAACACAGTGAAGGTCCGTGAAAGGACAGACCTTCCTTTCAGCCTGTCATGAAAGGACAAGCCTCCAGGCTCTTCCCACATGCCCAAGAGAGAAGGTGGAGACCCACCACCCCAGCTGGCCTAGTTTACCTTGGGGTGTGAAAAAGCAGGCAACTAGAGAAAGTCATTCTTCCAGGAATAGATCCTCTGGGGGTCTCCACTCGACCCACAGTCCCTTTCCCCCTAATTCCCAGGCATCCCATCTCTCCCACCTCCCTGGCTCACTCCCCACATGTATGGTCAAATTTTCTGACCCTGTGTCTTGGCAGAAACTGTCCCAGGAACACACCTCACGGGCAGGGCTAGGGGTGTGAAAGGGCAGCAGGGTTCACAAGTCAAGCCATCCCAAAGAACTAGGCTGTTCCACCATCTCCTAGCCATCCAGGGAAGCAGGGTGCCCTTTCAAATCAGGTATCCCAGCTCCAGCAGCTGAAATAACTGGTCACGGAGAGCTGCAAGCAAATTGCTTTGACAAGGCTGTTCCCATCCTAAGGGTTCAAGGGTGCTGGCCACTAGGTCAATGGTTGCCAATCAAGCAGACAGAAAAAGCCGCTCATGGAGCCTGTGATTTCTACCTAGGCCGCAATTATCCCTGACTATTCCTGTACCTCAGCAGCTCCTCTGATTAAACCTGCCTCCCTTTTACATCTCTTTCAGAGTGCGCTTCACACACTAATTAGTTGCCCGCTCTCCACTGAGATGTCAGACCCTCTGTCAATTTATCTCTATTTCAGCCCGCTCAGAGTGACTTCCCCAGTTATCAAAATTTAATCATGCCTTCAAAAATGTTGAAAAGTGGTCATTAGAGGCAAAAGGCCACAGGATACAATATTCATTTTTCTCTATCTTCCAGCCATCCAGCTGGCATCTATAATGGATATCCTGGGGGCTGTGAGAACACGTTGATTTATGCAACCTCGGCCCTGCTCTCACTGTGCTCCACCAGGCTGCTGGAGAGAACAGGTTTTAACAAGGTCTGAGGTGGGAGGACATTAATCACGGAGGCATTGTGTGTGGAAGAGGGTGCCGTGTAGTCAAAGAACCCCCTACAGTAGGGCAGTTAGATTTTTTTTACCACCTTCTCAGTGATAAAAGAGAGTTTGACAATTGATTAGACCTTTCTGTAACCTTGCAGCCCTGTGAAATGATGAGAGAGAGAGGAGAGGGAGAGAGTGATTCTCATACCGATGGTTTTAAATGTGCAATAACTTTATGATTCTTGACTGAAACTGGCTATCAAAATCAGTCCCAGTTCAATACCGTCAAGAAAGGAAGATCGTTCTTGGAATAAGAGCCCTTTTGGCCGGATGTGTCAAAGCCAATCAGAGGCCCTGGGGTCCCGCGGTGACTTGCTGGCCACCTCATGCAGTGGGTTCTGATAAAAATCATCTCTGATAAATTCACCTCTGCCTACCTGCTTGGCTGGAAAGAAGGTTTTAGCCCCAAATCAACAATGATGCACTGAAATCTATCAGCAACTGGGAACTGCTTTCTTTCCATCTCCCTCCATTTTGCTTCCATGCTGCCCACTTCACAAACATCCTGCTTCTCCTTTCTCCTTTC
The DNA here is from genome assembly GCF_032452875.1 of Bos javanicus. Classification (NCBI taxonomy): domain Eukaryota; kingdom Metazoa; phylum Chordata; class Mammalia; order Artiodactyla; family Bovidae; genus Bos; species Bos javanicus. The sequence continues at coordinate 55,353,047 of NC_083875.1, read as the reverse complement.
CACAGGGTTCCCTAGCCTAAGAAAGCAAAAGGTGGATGCTGGGCCCCTCCTCTAGCTGCCTCGCATCCCCTCTCCCCTGACATGTTATGAGTTTGTGATACCCACAGCCTCTCTCCAGGCTTCTCCCACTCCTGCTGCTGGAAGCTAAGTCTGCCATCACCATGCAGCATGCAAGATAACATTTCTGCCTTTTTTACTTATGGTAGAAACACCTTACATTAACAATTTTTTGATCCTCATTCCTATCTTTGTGGTAGAGGGAAAACCAATCAAATAAAGTCTATAGAAAAACCTAAAGAGCACCTGGATAGCATGATAGAGATGGGTCATAAACGTGACCGGCTGGTGAGCCTTTTGCAGCTCTTCTTACATTCTTACCCATGCCCATATGCTTATGCTCCCAAATCCTAATGCCCCAAACACCTATTTCTTCTCTGGGAATTCAGTTTAGTTTGGGAACAGAAAGAGGACTGCCATATACACGATACTCAGAGGTGTGTCCTGACCTTGGAGTTAAGCCAAAGAAACAACAGCATTGCTTGGATGTTGGAGTGTTAGGGACAGTGGTTCACCTGACGTGATACATGATCATAGAACTGATGCCTCAACCAGATTTCTCTCCATGCCATTCTTTGTCAAGACGAAGACCAGGCTTATGATCAAATCCAGAAAAAGGCCAGACTGGTAAAGCAGAAGACAATTGGGAAGAAAGCCGGGTGTGATCCCTTGGTCTGATCCCTTGGTCAGCACCCTATTGGGTGCTGATTCTACACCCAACATCAGCTGTCCTTTTATGAAATACATTACGGATACACAGGCAAGAACTCAGGCCTGATAACAATGACTAGGAACACAGAAAAGTGATAAGAAAAGATTGCACACATCTACCTCTAAATGGGGCTGTTATCCACAATGGATCCTGGCACCATTGTCTTCAGGACCCAATCATGGTGAGCCCTAAACACCCCCAGATGCATTTCTTACCCAGCTTGGAGTCTGTCACCAGATTCCTGACATAGAGTTCACTTTTCACCAGACAGCTGCATCCCTCCAGATTCCTTACCAAATCTTTCTTTACAAAATTTTTATTTATTTTGGCTGTGCAAGGTTTTGGTTGTAGCATATGAGATCTAGTTCCCTGACCAGGGATTGAACCCAGGCCCCCTGTACTGGGCACATGGAGTCTTAGCCACTGACCACCAGGGAAATCCCACCATACTTCTTAATTCCCCATTCACCATGCTTTCTTTAGTAACATGGGGTATCTATCCTTGCTACTTCTGGTTCTCCTATATCTTGAAAATATAACTTAGCACTGGACAGTGTGGTGAGTATTTACTCTGGGGGAAATTCTTACCCTGAGAAAGGGAAAAATACATGTAAGATTACAAACAAAACACCTATGTTTCTCTAATTCAATAAACTAGCAGAATGATTGGCTGCATGCTGTAATCTGTTATTATCTAAATGTAGAAAGATTCTCAGGCTTGTGAATTCAGTGATATTTGAATGGAGAGAGCAACATCATGGAATAAAATGGAAAGATGTTACCATCATATCCAGAATAAAAATGGAGAACATCTTACATAATATGCAGTGTATGTAAGGAAAAGCATAAATTTGTAAATGTGAATGCATATAAGTGGAACTTTTTTAGTAACAGTACCTGATTTTATTTACTCTACCGGAAGGAAATGGCAGCCCACTCCAGTATTCTTGCCTGGAAAATCCCATGGACCCGGAGCCTGGTAGGCTACCATCCATGGAGTCACAAAGAGTCGGACACAACTGAGTGACTTCACTTTATACTTTGTACCAGATATATATTTCCACTCTGTTTGGATGGTTTTACTGCCTCAGCACATAGAGGAATGAAAAATAATCTACCATTCTCCAATTTATGAATATTACTTTAGAACAGGAGTACTTAACAAACTAAGTGCATGAGCTGTGAAATTCCAGATGTTCAAGCTGGATTTAGAAAAGGCAGAGGAGCCAGAGATCAAATTGCCAACATCCACTGGATCATTGAAAAAGCAAGAGAGTTCCAGAAAAACATCTACTCCTGCTTTATTGACTATGTCAAAGCCTTTGACTGTGTGGATCACAAAAAACTGTGGAAAATTCTTAAAGAGATGGAATACCAGACTACCTTGCCTGCCTCTTGAGAAATCTGTATGCATGTCAAGAAGCAACAGTTAGAATTGGACATGGAAAAACAGACTGGTTCCAAATAGGGAAGGAAGTATGTCAGGGCTCTATATTGTCACCCTGCTTATTTAACTTATGCAGAGTACATCATGAGAAACACTGGGCTGGATGAATTCCAGCACAGATGGAATTAAGATTGCTGGGAGAAATACCAATAACCTCAGATATGCGGATGACACCACCCTTATGGCAGAAAGCAAAGATGAACTAAAGAGACTCTTGATGAAAGTGAAAGAGGAGAGTGAAAAAGTTGGCTTAAAACTCAACACTCAGAAAACTAAGATCAAGGCATCCGGTCCCATCACTTCATGGCAAATAGATGGGGAAACAGTGGCTGACTTTATCTTTTTGGGCTCCAAAATCACTGCAGATGGTGACTGCAGCCATGAAATTAAAAGACTCTTGCTCTTTGGAAGGAAAGCTATGACCAACCTAGACAGCATATTAAAAAGCAGAGACATTACTTTGCCAACAAAGGTCTGTCTAGTCAAAGCTATGGTTTTTCCAGTAGTCATGTATGGATGTGAGAGTTGGACTACAAAGAAAGCTGAGCATTGAAGAACTGATGCTTTTGAACTGTGGTGTTGGAGAAGACTCTTGAGATTCCATTGGACTGCAAGGAGATCCAATCAGTCCATCCTAAATGAAATTAGTCCTGAATATTCATTGGAAGGACAGATGCTGAAGCTGAAACTCCAATACTTTGGCCACCTAATGTGAAGAACTGCCTCACTGGAAAAGACCCTGATGCTGGGAAAGATTGAAGGTGGGAGGAGAAAGGGACAACAGAGGATGAGATGGTTGGATGGCATCACTGACTCAATGGACGTGAGTCTGAGTGAACTCCGGGAGTTGGCTATGGACAGGGAGGCCTGGTGTGCTGCAGTCCATGGGGTCACAAAGAGCTGGATATGACTGAGCGACTGAACTGACTGACTGACTGACTTAACCAAGGGTCTATAGACACTCCCTGCCCTAGCCAAGAGGTTTTCTGATATGATTCAGGAGGTCTGAGAATTTTGGTAGAAGAGAACTACTTCCTTACTTTCGCTATCTTCCAGCTATAATCTAATGTTTCATTCAATTATGAATGTAGACCATAGAGCATTGACAGAATCTATGACTGTGTCACCAGTAGAAATCTCAGGTACATCACATTACAGTTGTCACAGATATCTCAAATCATATATTTGAGATTTTGTTTGTTGCTTCTTTGAAATTATAGCTGTTATTAAACCCACTGCTAGAGCTTATCATTTAATACATTCATAAAGAAGGCATATTCAATATATTACTATATCACACGTTGGTATTTCAATATGGTAACTGATTTCCTTTGAAATTCTCTGCGTTCTATTGCATGTATTCGTAATACTGTTCTGAAAAGGACTCCATTTGCTCACTAGACTGTTAAAGTGTCCATGACACCAAAAATAAATAAACAAAAGGAAAGTTAAAAATCTCTTTTGTAAATAAATTCTGATATTTTCCAATCTCCATTTTCATTATTTAGGCAATAAGAGAGATAGATTCTAGATACTTCTCTATATAAATGTGTTTTACAAACTTCTGCTTCCCCATTTCATTTATCAGTCAAGCAAACAAAGTGGATTTTTTCTTTTTTTTTTTTTTTGCATCTCATGGTATATATCAGTTCTAAAATGATCAGAAACTCTTAAAGTCTCATTACCTAAATGTTAAGCATTTTTTATTGAAATCTATGGCTGGCAAAAACAGAAAACAAACAAAAAGAATAATAACTAGTTGACTACATAACTTATTGTCTAAACCAGGTTACTCTGAGAGTGACAGAGAGACCATTAATAATTAGGCCAGGAAAACAGTTGTAAACTGGAATTGTCCCCCAGTGAACCATGCAATATGGCCACATTAGCAATAACTTAATTTCACCTAATATTAATAACCCATGTACCTATTTCCTATTCATGTACCTATTGAATCATTTAGGTAAGCCTAGATAGCATATTAAAAAGCAGAGATATTACTTTGCCAACAAAGGTCCATCTAGTCAAGGCTATGGTTTTTCCAGTGGTCATGTATGGATGTGAGAGTTGGACTGTGAAGAAAGCTGAGCGCCAAAGAATTGATGCTTTTGAACTGTGGTGTTGGAGAAGACTCTTGAGAGTCCCTTGGACTGCAAGGAGATCCAACCAGTCCATCCTGAAGGAGACCAGTCCTGGGTGTTCATTGGAAGGACTGATGCTGAGGCTGAAACTCCAATACTCTGGCCACCTCATGCAAAGAGTTGACTCATTGGAAAAGACTCTGATGCTGGGAGGGATTGGGGGCAGGAGCAGAAGGGGACGACAGAGGATGAGATGGCTGAATGGCATCACCGACTCGATGGACGTGAGTTTGAGTGAACTCTGGGAGTTGGTGATGGACAGGGAGGCCTGGCGTGCTGCAATTCATGGGGTCGCAAAGAGTAGTACACAACTGAGCAACTGACCTGAACAGAACTGAACCCATCTTAAAAAATACAATGAGAAGAAGTGAGAAAATTCCACTGATTAGCCCCATAGAGCTCTCATGTGAGTAAGCTTTAACTTCCACATCCGATGTATGTGAAGTCAAGAAGACAGAGCAATATCTATGTCTTAGGATTCAGTGGCTAAATTTTAATTTAGGCTAGCTGGAAAATCCAATGGTGCCCCTCAATTCAGAGCAAGGTACACAGGATATTTTTTTAGCACTTTCCATCAAAGTTTCTTTCATATGACCAAGGGACTCTTGAAAGTTCCTTGGACTACAAGGAGATCAAACCAGTCAATTCGAAAGGAAATCAGTCCTGAATATTCATTGGAAGCACTGATTCACTGGAAGGACTGAAGCTGAAGCTCCAATACTCTGGCCGCCTGACGTGAAGAGCCGACTCACTGGAAAAGACAGTGATGCTGGGAGAGGTTGAAGGCAGGAAGAAAAGGGGATAACAGAGGATGAGATGGTCTGATAGAATCACCAATTCAATGGACATGAGTTTGAGCAAGCTCTGAGAGATGGTGAAGGATAGGGAAGCCTGGCATGCTGCAGCCTATGGGGTTGCAAAGAGTGGACACCACTCAGCAACTGAAGAACAACAACAAATAAAAGAGTCTTTCACAGTGGTTTAAATATAGTAATTCAAGAATGCCATTTTATCACCATAATGTATGCAAATAACTAAGACTACTGAGTCTTGTGGGACATAGCTAAAACAATGCTGAGTGGAAGATGTAGAACAGTAAATGCATGCGTCAGAAAAGAAGGAACATTTCAAATCAGTAATCTAGCCTCTCTTCTCAATAATCTAGACAAACAAGAATAAAGTAAACCCAAAGGAACAGGAAAGGACGTAGTAACTTTAAGAGCAGAAATCAAACAGTGTTAAAATAGAAAAGCAACAAAGAAAATTAATGAAACAAATAGCTGGCTCTTGGAAGAATATCATTAACATCTAGCAAGACTGACAAAGACAAAAAGAGAAGACAAATTAACAGTATCAAAAATGAGATGAGGATATCACTATAGATCTTACACACATCAAAAAGGCAATAAAAGTGCTATAAATAATTCAACATACATTAATTTGATAGTTTAGATGAAATGGACTGATCCTTCACAAAATATAATCAGTTATAACTCACTCAATATGAAATAAATAATATGAATGGCACTGTAACTATTAAGAACTTAATTTAGAATTGTTAAACCCTCCAAAAAATAAATCTCTAAGCCCAGATGATTTACTAGAGAATTCTATCAAAATTTTAAAGAGGAATTAACATCAATTATTATAAGAAAACACTTCCCAATTCATTTTATGAAGCTAAAAATATCTTGATATCAAGACAGACAAAAAATTACAAAAAAGGAAAACTATAGATCAATATCCCTCATTAATACAGATGCAAGAATTTTTAACAAAGTATTAGCAAATAGAATTTAACAATATATAAAACGAATTATGTACCATGACCAAGTGAGATTCATTCCAGGAATGCAAAGTTGGTTCAATATTCAAAAACTAATCAATGTAATACACCACAAAAACAGATTAACAACAACAAAAAAATATCATAAGCATCATTGTAGAGAAAGCACTTGACAGAAATTCAGTAAGGAAAAAACTCTTAGAAAAATAAGAATAAAAGAAGATTTTCTCAATTTAATAAAAGACTATTTGCAAAAGCCTACAGCTAACATTATGCCTAATGGTGAAGGGCTGAGTGATTCTTCTCTAAAGTGAAGAACAAGGTTCATTTAACAAACACCTGAAAAGTTTTAGCCAGTGATATAAGGCAAAAAGGAAAATAAATGACATGAAGATTGTAAAGTAGCAAAACTGTGTTTATTTGTGGATAAAATGATTGTCCAGGTAGAAAATTTCAAGAAATCTCAAAAACAAAGAAATAATGAAACTCCTGTAACCGACAAGTGGCTTTAGCAAGGTCACAGAATATAAGCGAAATGTAAATATATCAACAGGTTTATATACACTAAAAATGAAAATGTGACAACAAATTTAAAATGCAGTATCATTTATAATCACTTACAAAAATAAAATGCTTAAATGTAAATCTAACAAAACACAAGTGGAACATATATGCTAAAAACTACAGAATGCAGATGAAATTAATTCAAGATTTAAACAAATGGAGAGACACAGCATGTCCATAAATTGGAGGAATCAACATTGCAAAGATAGTCAATTGCATAGCATTATATTGTATTAGGTATTACAAGCAGTCTAGAAATTAACTTTAAAGTATACAGGAGGATGTGCATAGCATATACAAACAATACATAGTTTTATGTAAGGGATTAGAGCATCCTTAGATTTTGGTATTTGTGGGAGTCCTGGAAGCAATCTTCCAGGGACACCAAAGAATGACTTCACTCTTTTAAATGATGTCTAGTAAAACCTCAAAAAGTTTCCCTGTGTGTGTGCTAATTTAGAACAAAATTATTCTAAAATTTATGTACAAAGGCCAAGAAATTGAAATAAAGTGGGAGGAATTAGTCTACCTGATTACAAGAATTATTATATTACCATAGTGATCAGTACTGGCAGAGGTACAGACACATGGATGGATGGAAGAGAACAGAAAACCCAGAAAAAGATCCACACAAATATGCTCAACTGATTTTGACAAAGGTGCAGAAACAAAGCAATGGAGGAAAGATCACCTTTTCAGCAAATGGTGCTGGAGCAATTAGACAGCATAGGCAAAGAATGAACCTAAACAGAAGTCTCAAACCTTATAAAAAATTAACTCAAAATGAATTATAGGCTTAAATGTAAACTGAAAATCTTAAAAAAATAATAGAAGAAAATGTTCAGGGTATAGAGCTAGGCAAAGAGTTCTAAGACTTTACACCAAAAACATAAAAAGAAAATCTAATGTATGTTTATTTAAAGTATGTTTATACTTTATCACAATTAAAAACTTTCACTCTCTGAAAGACTCTGAGAAGAGGGAAAAAAAGACAAATTACAGAATGGGAGAAAGTATCTGGAATAAACACTCTCAAAACTCACTAGTAAAAAAAGAACAAAGCTAGAAAATGGGCAAAAACATGAACAAAGGTGATGGAAAATAAGCACATGAGAAGATGTTCCTGTGATTACCCATTGCATCAATGTTCAGTCAGTCATGTCCAATTCTTTGCAACCCCATGGATTGTAGCCCATCAGGCTCCTCTGTCTATGGAGTTTTCCAGGAAAGAATACTGGAGTGGGTTGCCATTTCCTTCTCCAGGGGATCTTACTCCCCCAGGGATCAAACACACATCTCTTGTGTCTCTTGCACTGGCAGGCAGATTCTTCACCACTGCACCACCTGGGAAGGCGATTACTCATTAGGAAAGTGCAAATTAAAACTTAAATGAGCCACCACTACAAATCTATTAGAATGGCTAACCTAAAATATTGTGACAGTACCAAATGCTAACAATAGGTGAGGAGAAACTGGATCACACATAAATTGCTAATGGAAATATAAAATCATACAGCTACCCTGGAAAACAGTTTACCATTTCTTATGAAACTATGCAACTACCATACAAACCACCAATTGTACTCGTGGGCATTTATCCCAGAGAAGTGAAGAGTAAAACTGACATAACATCTTTATACAAGTGCTTATAGCACTTTTATTCATAATGCGTGTGTACTTAGTTGCTCAGTCATTTCTGACTCTTTGCAATCCTGTGGACTGTAGCCTGACAGGCTCCTCTGTCTGTGGGATTCTCCAGGCAAGAACACTGGAATGGGTATCCCATCCCTTCTCCAGGGGACCTTCCCAACCCAGGAATTGAACCAGGGTTTCCTGCATTGCAGATGGATTCTTTACCAGCTGATCTACCAGGGAAGCCTTTATTATGCCTTTCTATGGATGAATGGTTAAACAAATGTGGTATATCCATACTATATAATCCCACTCAACAATCTAAAGGAACAGACTATTGATATGAACAATACCCTTCAGGAATCTCCAGAGAATTGTGCTATGTGAAAAAAAAAAAAGCAAATTGTTACATGTTTTCTTGAAATGACAACACAAAAGAAATGGAGAAAAGATTAGCAGTTGCCAGAATATTAAGGAGGGGGTGAAGACAGGAGAGAAATGGGTGTGGCTATAAAATGGCAACACAAGGGATTCTTGTTGTGATAGAAATGTTCCTGTCTTAACCCATATTATGTCAATATTTTGACAGTGATATTGTACTATGGTTTTGCAAGATGCTACCATTGGGGATGTTACAATTAAACATCTATTTGAAGGCATCATGGAAGTGCATAGTGTCAGAACTCACAAGATCAGAACCTGTGGAAAGAAGAAATCACTGAGGAAAGTCAAACTTACTGTATGCTGCTTTTCTTTTAGGGAGTTTTCTGTTCATTTTGGAGCAGTAAAGATTCTGAGAAGCCAGCTTAGCCTTACTCCATCTCACAGAGCAAACAGACAAAAAGTAGAGTTTAGAATTACGAATATAGGAAGGACCTAGCTCGCCAAGATCTTGAAAAGAAGGCAGATGCAGAAATGTGAGCTGGACACTGTTTTCCCCTTGAAAATTTTCCAATAAGTTGCACAGGGAAAAAGACTAAGACCCCAGGTAGAAATCAGCTGAAAAAAATGCTGAGTTTGGGATAGCCTTACAGTATAAGCAATACAAAAATGGAAGTCCAAGACCTACTAAAGAGACTAGGACACAGCCTCAGTTGGGAGACCTGGAGAACTATACCAGAGAGGTGAGGATAAACCAGATACAGACAGAGCCTTACAAAGACTGGAAAATCAGTCTCAAGTCAGCTCAATCTCTGCCTGGACGGAGACGATTTTTCATTCCACTACTTATAAGAAGAGAGAATAAATTCTTTGGAGGAAGAAACACTATCCAGACCATTCATATTTTTCATAATCAATGCCAGGCATTCAATTAAAAATCTACCTGGCATAAATAGATATAGAATAAGCAAAGGGAAATACAGAACAGACTTACAAGTAACCCAATATATTGGAATTATAGTTGTTAAAATAATTGTAATTGTCAACAACAAAAAAAAGGCAAAATGGAAAACACCACAAGAAAACCAGAATCCATAAAAAAGAATTAAATTTAATTCAATAATTTAAAATAGAGTAACTGAAACTAAGAACACAAAAGATAACTTGAAAAGCAGATTGGACTCAGCAGAAGAGAAAATTAGTTAACGGAAACATTCAAGTAGGAAATATTCAGATTAAAGCATTGAAAGTCAAAAGAATGGAAAGTACATAAAAGAGCATGTGTGTGACACTGTGTTAAGAGTCTAATATATGTATCATTAGAGTTCCAAAAGCAAAGGAGAGAGAGGGTAGGAGAGAAACAAAATCTGATGAGACAAAAAGTATCTTCTAAAACTGATGAAAGATATCAAATTACATGTGTAAGAAATGAGAGCTGGATAAATACAAAGAACATAATGTCAGGCTCATCACAAACACCTAGAAATTAAAGACAAAAAGGAAAACTCACAGAATGAATACATTATCATTACAAGAATAAGGATCCTAATAGTTGATTTATTTTTTCAATGAATGCAAAAACAAATCAATAAAATATCTTTACAATGCCAACCTAGAATTCTAAACTCAGTAAAAATATTCTCAAGGATAAAAGAGGAATAAAGTCATTTTCAGGCAAATAGAAACTAGAAGATTCACATAAAGGAAATATAGAAGTTGTTGTTCTAGTGCAAGGGAAATTATTTCAGACTGAAATAGAGATGCAGGAAGAAATAAAGTACAACATGGTATATATAGATAAAATATAGATGAATCTAAATTCCTATTTTTCTAATTAATAATCATCTCTTGCATGGTTAGGTAGCATCACTGATTCAATGGACATGAATCTGAGCAAACCCCAGGAGATAGTGAAGGACAGGGAAGCCTGGCATGCTGCAGTCCATGGGGTCGCAGAGAGTTGGACACAACTTAGAGACTGAACAACAACAGTGTCTTGAAAAAATTTTAATGTAAAAGTATGACAACAACTAAAAACTCAAAACATGGTCACAAATACTTTGATGCTTCTCCGTCAAGAGCTATGGACTATATTCCATTCCCTTGAGTCTAGGTGGACTTGCTATTGTTTAAGTCAGTAAAGTGTGGAAGATACAACAGTATGACTTTCAAGTTTAGACCATAAAAGGCCATGTAACTTCTGCCTTGCTTTCTTGTTCTTTGATCCCTGAGTCACTATATAGAGTCTGACTACTCTTAAACCACCATGCTGGAGAGACTAAATTGGGCCTGTAATTAATAATCACATCTGATTTCATCCTTCAGTTATCTCAACCCAGATACCTCACTATTGAGTGAAGAAGCCATCTGTTCAGGTCAACTGGCGATTCAAGTCATCAGCTGATACTCTAGACATCATGGAGTAGAAACAAGCCATCCCTACTGAATCTTTTCTAAATTCTGACTCAGAGAATCTACAAGTATAACAAATTGGCTATTGCTTAATGCTACTAAATGTTAAGGTAGCTTTTTTTTTTACACTGTTAAAGACAATGATACAGAATTCAAGTCATCTAATGTGTTAGAACTGCTTGAGAAATAGTAAAAGAACTAATTTATATTGGAATCTGATAGGTAATCTCTAAAAATACAGAGACGTATGTACAATTAAACTGCATAAACAAATATTTCTCATTAATTCTTCATAAATTGCACTTTCTACTTAAGTTTTTGTTTTGATTTTGAAGGTATCCTTGAGAACAGTCATGGGAGAAATCATTGCAATCTTTTAGGGAAATTGTCAGCACAATTACCTGTGCTACCTACATATCTGTCACCATCACCCAGCTGCACATACTCTCTCACCATGGAAAGCTGTAACAAACTTGAATGACATTAGCAGCAAGGAAATCCCCAATGGCCAGTGCATTTTTTTTTTTTTTAGATCCTATGGAAATAGAAGATCCTGAAACAAATATTGGAAAATCTCTTATCAGTTTTAGCTCCAACAAAGTAGAATGCTCAACATATTACATCTGAGTTCTAGCTCCATCTCTGCCATAATTCAGCTATGTGACCTGGGGCAGGGGGTGGTGGTGGTAATCACTTAAAATGTAAATTTAGCTTTACAGAATTGAGAATTTTACAACCAAAAAAGATGAACTTTTCCAAACCCATAATACAATGTAAACCATAAAATCAAGAGGTTATACAAGCCCATCTCTAAACCTCTCCAGATTTTAAAATTCAGTAGGAAAACATTTGCCTTTGCAAATAATATAGGTTCTAGTCCATAGACATAAAGCACTGAGAATTATAGTTAGGTACTTAACAAAAAGAACTTTTTTCCCTTTTACCAATTACTCTCTCTCTCTCTCTCTCTCTGTTACTCCTCTACATTCTCTCCCCTACCCGACTACTACAAATACATATGAAAGCTATAATTTTCATTAAAAGACTCATATAGATTCATAGCTGAAGTTATACACATTCCAAAATGAAAGTGCAAACAGACAATTAACCCACAAAATAGAGCTCATACAATACTTGTTTCTAGTTTCTAGTTGTATGTAAGCACAGTCTCAATGTGGCAATACTGGGTAACATCAGCTTGAAAGAAGATTGGTACAAGCAAGAAAAAGCACGTATTACTACCTCTCATTCTCTGCATCCAAAGCATAGCACATACACAGATTCAAAACTAGAAACTTCCAGTGTTGACTAAGCTTAGGTGGAAACTAAGAATACTAAAGAAACAGCACAACTATTTGACTAAATTCCATTCTTTGAAAATGTGCAACTCAACAGAATATTGAAGTGTCTTCCTGACTCATTTTTGTCCAAGGTGTACACATAGCTTGCCAACAGGAGTTGTGAGGCTGGGCTGAGAGGGGGTTTGAACAGAGAACAGGCAGAGAAACTACTGGATGATTCTTTAACCCCTTGCCCATAATGAGGGTATAATTGTCAGGATCATGTCAAGAGTTTGACTAGTGCTGTGAGAGGCAAACTCAGTAAGTGAATATTTATTAGGGAACAACATGATTTTTAAAGTCTACTGGCAGGGAGAAGATAAAACCATGGGTCATATGGAGTCCATGAATGGAATGAAGTTGTGTTGGGCTATTCGTAATTCTGTATAGAGAAGACGGCTTAAGAAGAATCTCAGAAAATGGAAGTCAAAGGATTCCTAAAGGTCCCAGGAAGGAACCCAACACAAGAGAGAGAGATCAATAAAACAGTAATAACATACCCCAGCAGCTGGAAGCAGCATGTTTTCCAATACACCCATGATAAAAAGTTTTCATCACTGTCTGAGAAGGCACAGTATACTTGACTGCCTGAGAGTCCTATCAGTCAAGTTATAAACTTTCTGTTGTTCCCTAAGTCTCCTCCTTTTAGCCACTTAAGCACAAAGGGATCAGAACCCACAGGAAACAAGCTGGGGAAAGAAGAGTAGGGAAAAGATAAAGCCCTAGCTAGGACTGGGGCAAAAGTAACTTTAAAGCGAGTTTGGATTTTTTATTATTATATGGGCTAAATTTTTAACAACTTACAAATAACGAAAAAAGTCATGAGACTGCTGGGTTTTCACCCAGGGCAGGATAGGAACTTTCCACACTGAACACATTTTTAAAGAGCAGTGAAAGTAAAAAATTAAGTTGTCTAATGATTATAACCTAAAATTCAGCTTGTTCAGCCTAATGTCATTAATTACATGCACATTCTAAGCCTTTTGCCAAAATTATCCAAATAATTGTTAATTCTGCCTTACTTTACAAACATGAACTAAAGACTTTACTATTTCATTTTTTATTTCTAGAAGATTTTTCATTGCAAGTATTTTAAGTAAGTCTTACAAGAATAATGAATAAAAAGTGGAAGAAATTGAGCTTAGAAAGCATGTCTTACCTTTAAGGATTGATGACTTCCTATTTAATACTTTTTATCAATATATGTCAATAAATTGATTAACAGTGCTGTGTACATCACTATTTGCTGAGTATTACTTTAGGCTTTGTAAAGCAGAAAGATTTTTCTGTGCTAAAAAAGCTGCCTATCTATTTCTAAAGTCATTGTTGAACAATGTGCTGGTCTTGCCACATGAAAATTAGGCACTGACTACTCGGTGTCATTTCTCCAGTTGCTACAATGGCTTTATGCTTAGACATCTTCTGTGGACCATTTAGTTCACCTTAGGAAACATCAAGATGCACTACACAAAGATGAGATGGAATCCCGGCTACCACCCATAGCCAGGGGTTTGAATAGGAAAGGAAATCTTCATCCACATAGGAGCAACACAATATAGAGAAATCAGGATCCCTGAAAGTCTACCTGATTACTACATGGATTTTACTTAAATTCTCTACTGTATTTTTCCTCAAACCATTGTAATTATCTTAAGAGAAAGGATCATGGGTATTAATGTATCCTTGTGAGCAAACAGTATGCTTTGACTAAATACATATTGCATTGAAAAACTAAAGCTGTTTTGACTACAGAAAAATAAGCCAACCTGAGGGATATCTATGTGTATCTCCTTAATGCTTATATGTACAATATTATTTCCCAGTTTATACCTTCTCTTTTATTATTTCTAAATAAAAAACTTGTATCAAAATACCTTCATTTTCATTAAGTAAGTGGGTGAGAATTCCCTGGAAATCAATGGCACCAACTTACAATAACTGCATTTTACATCTATAATGAAAAATGTATCTCATTAATTTTATATTACTTCAACTGCTTACGTTTCTCAAGCTAGTGGCTTGGACTATTTTCCCTCTTCTCTCCACCAGAAGAAATGCATTTCAAAGAAGCACATCAACATAAAATTCCATTGGCATGCAGAGCACATAGTGGGTAGTCATTTAATGCTCACTGATCTATGAAGAGCACTGTATTAGTCTACAAACTCAAACAATACGTAAAAGGGACTTGCGCACTCCACACAGGAGTGAAAAAATTCATTTTTGATTCTCCATTTGCTTGTGGAATTACATGTATTTTTATTAAGCTTCCTGAGGTATTTTTTCCTGATGGTAGTTATGAAAGAACATCCTGCATGGAGTTAGCCCACAGTCTACTGAGATCGTATTTATGCTGTGGATAAACAAACACACACTTTTCTCTATTTTTAAACACCACCCACGACTGGAGTCAGGCCAGTTTATATATGTTGAAGGCTCATTTGAAAGTATCTCACAAAACTGCACCATTAGTAACAATGTGAGCCCAATACTTTTCTCCACATATTGATACATGGTGACATTACAATAGAAAATGCATAACCTGAACTTAGCTGGTATTAAAAGGGTTTTATTTGGGTTTGAATTATGATTTTGATCAGAGCAACAGTTCAGCAGACTGAAATTGCCAGGTGTACATTTCAGACACACCTTGCCTGCATCCTCCTCCACCAGCTTGGAAATTGGGTGAGCTCCTTCTGGGTAAACAAAAACAGAAGGATGCAACTTCAGTGCCTACCCCACTCCCAGTTGAGATAAAAAGACACTCGAGTCCTGTCAAGAGAGACAGGATAACAACATCACCTGCAACAAAGGCGACTCTCAAGAAAGAAAGATAAAAGAAGCCACATGCTCTGAAGTCACCCACCTACAGCAAAATTATGGCCCTCCTCTATTTATACACATGGGTACAGTTTTCATACACTATTATGGTCTCATATTATATATCTTTAAATCATCCTGCAAAAGTTTCTGCCTCCGCCTAATGCAGGCTCTAATTTAGGATGAACAACTACTCTCATAAAGAAAAACTGCTGCTGCTGCTGTTTATTAGGCTGCAGAAAGGTCTCACTGACTAATGTCCCAGGATTAAATGAATGTGGAATAATAAGAGCTGATTTATTTGTGCTCTGCTAGGATAAAGCTGCCACTGATTTTACAAGAAACTATTCATCTGAGGCCCACTATAGCTAGTAAATTGTGGCTGTTGCTGAAATTAGTCTCCAGGCCTTCGTGTAATCTACAGTGTGAAGTAGCAGTGTGGTAATAAAGCCATTGTGGGCACTTGGTTTATTTAAAAGGTCCCTCTTTTATCCCCATCTTCAGGGATTCTAAAAGTCAACCTTCCGAGATCACTTTTAGAAATTCACCTGTCCCTTGTCCACAAACTGCATTTCCAGCCATGGAATTTAAAGCTGGGATTAAAAGTATATAGCCCACAATAAATAAATACCAAACCAGCCATCTCTCTCACCTCAGATTTTTCTTTCTGGCCCAGAGTCCAAGGACAGCATTTCTCAGGCTCTGGGCATGTACACGGTGGCAATCAAAATGTGACAGTCCCCAGACAAAACGAATATCATATGTTTGGATCTTTGTACTCCACAACTATCTTCCTGATAGCCATTCTGTGCAGGACCTTGTCTTGGCATCTCTTTTAAATGAAACATTGAAATAAATCAATGAGAAATTACAGCCAACAGAAATCAGCTTAAAAAAAAAATGTATACTTGCTGAAGTCATGACACGCTGAATACCACAGAGAACTTTGGGGAAAGTAGTGTGTGCTCAGTCACTCTGTCATGTCTGACTCTTTGCGACCCCATGGACTGTCACCCACCAGGCTCCTCTGTCCATGGAATTTCCCAGACAAGAATGCTGGAGTGGGTTGCCATTTCCTCCTCCATTAACTGCCCTCTCCCTTCTAGGATAATAGCTTTTCAAAAACAAAAATGCTTTAGACATTGCTGTCTAATTAACTCTGGCTCACCATAGTTATTCAATTGTTGAACTGAAAAAAAAAAAAAAAAACACAGAAAAACAGTATATTAACCTAAGAGTCAAGCAAAATAAACAACTTCTCCTCTGAAGAACAATTCCTTCATGTTATAATTAATGTTACTATCGAAAATCATTGGCAAGTTGCTCTTCATTTTATCTACCTTTGCTTGTCAGATTGTTTCTGGAAAGATGATGATCTGGAAGCTTTATCATCAAGATGATGAAAATAGTAATAGAAGCAACTATAGTAAGTGCTAATCCAAATTGTACCTACCAAAGGCCTGGTATTGCTTAAAGCACTTTTGTAGTCCTCATTGGCCCTTCATAACAATCTTACTGGGAAAAGACCATTGCTATTTCCATCTTACAAATAAGGAGACTGGAGTACAAAAAGTCAGGAAATGTGTTCAAGGTTCCTTAGTTTGTAAGTGGAAGAAATAGGATTTGAACCTAGAAGTCCTGGCTCTGTGCTCTTAAACTCTAAGCTACAAAAAAAAAAAAAAAAACTATGGAAAAAATAAGTATGTGTAGCTTTTTGCAGGACTTCTGAGGACTTATTTATTCCAGCAGGGGCCAGGACATTTGGTCAACTTTATTCAATGCCGCTAAAATACAAGAGTTTAATACTCACTCTACCAAAGCAAGTACCATTGTACCTAAATTCTTCTAATTTCACTTTCTCTGGTTGCAAAATTGTCATCTGAATTTCTCTCTGTATTTTCTTTCTCTCAAGTACTATTTAATGAGAAATAGGATTTTTGCCTATCCTGGTTTCCCTGGCATCTTTCCTAATTCACCTTCTTCTCTCTAAATTGCTCAATTGGTACCATGATCCAGGACCTAGTAGTAGAAAGATTTTTGTATGATTAAATAGGCACTGGCCCAGTCACATGCCAAATGATTTGGCTGAGGAAAAAGAAGGGGAGGGAAAAATCCCACATCCCAATCCTATTTTGTGGCTACATCCCCTTAACATACTACATCTTGACTCATGTCACCACGTTTCAGGAAAGACAGACCACCTGTGCTCACTCCAGCTACAGAGGTTTCCCTTCTTAGCTAAATTAGCAGGGACATAGGGTTCAATGTGATTTTCTCCAAGGCACAGAATAAATTCATCTTTTACCCTTCATGGTTGAGAACATCTATTAATGCTATGTTGGTTCACATGGGTTTGTGTTCAGTGCTATGATTTCATTACCAGCTTTGGAAGGATGGGATCAGGGGAGCAAGTGGAATCCACTTAGCAGTTGCTAAGAAGTTTGGCCTCGAGGTGCAAAGTGTTTGCTGTGCTCTGTGACAGCCCCCCTCTAACACCAGCTCAGACTTCTGTAGACAACACTTCTCACCCTGCCACAGAATTTGTCTCTTGCTTTATCTAGTGAGACCAGGCTAGAAGTTAATAGTTTTGTGTCTATTCTTGTTTTCCGTTTTTTCTCATCAAGTCTGTCTTATTCAGAGGTTATATTCTGAGACCTAGATTTTCTAAAACTTCTCCATAATTTCAGAATCACAAAACGAGCATTGTATTCTAGATAATAGCTATTGCCCAGGTCCTTACTACTCCAAATGCCCTTAGACCAGCAGCATTGGCATCAACTGGGAATTTGTTTAGAAATATACAATGTAAAGCTCCATCGTATACATTATTAAGTCAGTTCAGTTCAGTCACTCAGTCATGTCCAGCTCTTTGCGACCCCATGGACTGCAGCACGCCAGGCTTCCCTGTCCATCACCAACCCCCAAAGCTTGCTCAAACGCATGTCCATCGAGTCAGTGATGCCACCCAACCATCTCATCCTCTGTCATCCCTTTCTCCTCCTGCCTTCAGTCTTTCCCAGCACCAGGGTCTTTTCAAAGGAGTCAGTTCTTCACAACAGGTGGCCAAAGTATTGAAGTTTCAGCTTCAGTATCAGTCCTTCCAATGAATATTCAGGACTGAGTTCCTTTATAATTTACTGGTTGGATCTCCATCCAGTCCAAGGGACTCTCAAAAGTCTTCTCCAACACCACAACTCAAAAGCAGCAATTCTTTGGCACTCATCTTTCTTTTTAGTACAACTCTCAAATCCATACATGACCACTGGAAAAACCATAGCTTTGACTACATGGACCTTTGTTGGCAAAGTAATGTCTCTGCTTTTTAATATGCTGTCTAGGTTGGTCATAGCTTTTCTTCCAAGGAGCAAGCATCTTTTAATTTCATGGCTTCAGTGATTTTTGGAGTCCCAAAAAATAAAGTCTGTCACTGTTTCCCCATCTATTTCCCACGAAGTGATGGGACTGGATGCCTTGATCTTAGTTTTCTGAATGTTGAGTTTTAAGCCAACATTTTCACTCTCCTCTTTCACTTTCACCAAGAGGCTCTTTAGTTCTTCTTTGTTTTCTGCTATAAAGGTGGTATCATCTATGTATCTGAGGTTATTGGTATTTCTCCCAGCAATCTTAATTCCAGCTTGTGCTTCATTCAGCCCAGCATTTCACATGATGTACTCTGCATAGAAGTTAAATAAGCAGGGTGACAATATACAGCCTTGACTTACTCCTTCCCCTATTTGGAACCAGTCTGTTGTTCCATGCCCAGTTCTAACTGTTGCTTCTTGACCTGCATACAGATTTCTCAAGAGGCAGGTCCAGTGGTCTGGTATTGCCATCTGTTTAAGACTTTTCCAGAGTTTGTTGTGATCCACACAGTCAAAGGCTTTGGTGTAGTCAATAAAGCAGAAGTTTTTCTGGAACTCTGTTATGGTTTCAATGATCCAACAGATGTTAGCAATTTGGTCTCTGGTACATATTAAATCAGAAAGTTCATTTTAACAAGATCTCCCACTGTACACAGAGCTTGAGAAGCTCTGTGGAGATGATGGGAGGTTTTAAGTCCCTCCTAAGAGACTGAACATGCCAGTGCTTTAGACAAGCAACAGCATCAGTCCTTTGGTAAAGCTGCCTGTTGACTTGGAAATGCTAAGATTTCTAAATGTTACAGGCTGCACACAAAGAGTTGCCTCTTTCAGAAGTGTTACCACCAAAATTTCAGGTGGTCTTCCACAGAAGAAGTAAAAGGAAACAAAGGAAGTATTATATTCTTTATAATCTATTCTGAGGATACCAACTCATACATCATTAGTTATCTTTTAAAAGCAGCAGCAGAAATAAATTTAATTTTTTTAAAAAGCAAAAAAAAAAAAAAAAAAATCAGCAGCAGAACTTCCTCAGACTTTGCCTTCTAATGCAGGGAGAACAGGTTCTATCCCTGATCAGGGAGCTAATGTCCCACGTGCCTCATGGAAACAGTACCAAACATAAAACAGAAGCTGTATTGTGACAAATTGAACAAAGACTTTTAGAAAATGAATCAGTTCTAATGAGGTGGATAAAACTGGAGCCTATTATACAGAGTGAAGTAAGCCAGAAAGAAAAACACCAATACAGTATACTAACACATATATATGGAATTTAGAAAGATGGTAATGATAACTCTGTATGTGAGACACCAAAAGAGACACAGATATATAGAACAGTATTTTGGACTCTGTGTGAGAGGGTGAGGGTGGGATGATTTGGGAGAATGGCATTGAAACATGTATATTATCATATGTGAAACGAATTGCCAGTCCAGGTTCAATGCATGATACAGGCTGCTTGGGGTTGGTGCACTGGGATGACCCAGAGGGATGGGATGGGGAGGGAGGTGGGACGGGGGGTTCAGGATGGGGAACACACATACACCCGTGGCGGATTCATGTCAATGTATGGCAAACCCAATACAATATTGTAATTAGCCTCCAATTAAAATAAATTAAAAGAAATTTTAATGGTCTACATCAAAATGTTTTTTTAAATAAAAAGCAATGGTGATAATAACTTAAAGGAGCAAGATAACACCTTCATTTTTTTCCTTTCATCACAGCAAATGTGTCACAGCCAAGCATCCTTAAAAGCCCCCTACATTCTAGGCAGAAAGATCTTGGACTCCAACCATAGCTGCTCTTGAGGTTAAGGGTTTCCAGGGTACCTGTTACTTCACTGAAACAAAACACTATGAACATGCTCTTCCCTCTCTCTTTTGAATTGGTCACATGCACAGCACATATTTCTCTTGGTGATACTTTATATATCTGCTGAGTCTTCATTCATTCTTTGATCATCTTTCAAAAAGTCATTTTGAGCTGGTACACCTCTCCTAGGTTTCTCATCCAGCTGTGCTGAGCTTAGTTGCTCAGTTGTGTCCTACTCTTTATAACCCCATGGACTGTAGCCTGCCAGGCTCCTCTGTCCACGGTGATTCTCCAGGCAAGAAGACTGGAGTGTGTTGCCATGCCCTCTTCCAGGGGATCTTCCCAACCCAGGGATGGAACCCAGGTCTCCTGCATTGCAGGTGGTTTCTTCACCATCTGTGCCACCAGAAGAGCCCTCTCACTTAGCTATTCCAATCTTTTAAGCAAGCTCTTCTTAAGATATTGCACAGAAAAAAATTCTATCATTAAGGAAAGTCATAAAGCTTTCATAGAGTCAAAACTAAGGAAAAGACGAGTGCCTTCTTTGAGGTTGGTATTAGGGTAAATCATAGAATGCTATAATATAAAAGTTTGTCTTAAAGCCTCGAAGCAAGAAAATACCTTAGATAAACAAACTTATAATTCAGGATTTCCATAATGCCTCTTGAAAACTAATCCATGTTTAAGACATAATCCTAGTATATTCAATATTCAATTAATTAAAAAAAGTTCTACTGAGTGCTACACACATGAATGGCTTAATACTTATTTTACTCTTAATAATAAAGCATAGGGGTTACAGGTACAATCTTTGCATTAAGGTAAGATCTAAGATTAAGATAGACCTTTCATCCTAACATTTCTAACCTATCACCTCCCTAACCCATGGCCAGTTATAAGAGAAGCCTGTTTTGCCAATAAGATTGGGACTGGGAATTGGTCAGTTAAAAAAAAAAATTATGATCAAAGCAGGCAATATACTTTGGATTATATTTTAAACATTTTCTTCCACCTTATTTTGAATAAATAAATGCAAATTCAACTTTCAATCTTTATCATAGAACATGGCTGTTTCTTGGAAAAAGAGTCCATAGATTGGAGCTCCTTATTTATTTTTTTGCATAATTCACATCAGGAAAGTTATGACCAACCTAGATAGCATATTCAAAAGCAGAGACATTACTTTGCCAACAAAGGTCCGTCTAGTCAAGGCTATGGTTGTTCCAGTGGTCATGTATGGATGTGAGAGTTGGACTGTGAAGAAAGCTGAGCACCGAAGAATTGATGCTTTTGAACTGTGGTGTTGGAGAAGACTCTTGAGAGTCCCTTGGACTGCAAGGAGATCCAACCAGTCCATTCTGAAGGAGATCAGCCCTGGGATTTCTTTGGAAGGAAAGATGTTAAAGCTGAAACTCCAGTACTTTGGCCACCTCATGTGAAGAGTTGACTCATTGGAAAAGACTCTGATGCTGGGAGGGATTGGGGGTAGGAGGAGAAGAGGACGACAGAGGATGAGATGGCAGGATGGCATCACTGACTCGATGGACGTGAGTCTGGGTGAACTCTGGGAGTTGGTGATGGACAGGGAGGCCTGGCGTGCTGCGATTCATGGGGTCGCAAAGAGTCGGACACAACTGAGTGACTGAACTGAACTGAATGTGTCATATACAATTCTTAATTCCTAAATATGATAAAGAGCTTCAGTTCAGTTCAGTTCAGTCGCTCAGTCACGTCTGACTCCTTCAGAATGGACTGGTTGGATCTCCTTGCAGTCCAAGGGACTCTCAAGAGTCTTTTCCAACACCACAGTTCAAAAGCATCAATTCTTTGGCACTCAGCTTTCTTCACAGTCCAACTCTCACATCCATACAGGACTACTGGAAAAACCTTAGCCTTGACTAGACAGACCTTTGTTGGCAAAGTAATGTCTCTGCTTTTGAATATGCTATCTAGGTTGGTCATAACTTTCCTTCTAAACAGTAAGCGTCTTTTAATTTCATGGCT
Source organism: Bos javanicus (assembly GCF_032452875.1). Lineage (NCBI taxonomy): Eukaryota > Metazoa > Chordata > Mammalia > Artiodactyla > Bovidae > Bos > Bos javanicus. The sequence goes on along the minus strand of NC_083875.1, from coordinate 55,330,574 downwards.
GCGATTACCATCTGCAGTGATTTATGAGCCCAAAAAATTAAAGTCTGACACTGTTTTCCCATCTATTTGCCATGAAGTGATGGGACCGGACGCCATGATCTTAGTTTTCTGAATGTTGAGCTTTAAGCGAACTTTTCACTCTCCTCTTTCACTTTCTAGAGCTTAACATCTGGTAATTAAGCTGAATCTAGGAAATTTCTACACTTTTATTTCTCTTTCAAAATTTCATTAAATTTTGCCTACATCTAATATAATTATGTTTTAGCTACTCACATAGAAATTTGAAATTTCCAGCATAGTTTTCATAGAAATAATAATCATGCACTTGCATGCTAACATTTCATCATTCTACATAACATAACTGAATGACAATACCTCTTCCAGACATAGGAACGGGAACCCTGTTCTGAACCAACGCTTCAGAAATCCACATTTTATCCTGTTCTTGCCATGCTCCTCTCAGTGGAACCAAAGCACCATGTCTGTCCACAGACCACACCAGCCTTCCCCAACCATATTCCAGGTACAAAGCCTGGAAATTCCCTGGTCAAATAGCATGAAAAAAAGTTTGGGTGTGAGCAAAGTTTGGAAGCATGGTTTTAAGTTGTTCATAGACTACCTCAGACCCCTAATGGTGTGGGACAGATTTGTGGCTAGAAGAGATGGCAGAAGGCTGCAGGGCAGGCTGACAAGAGTGGGACTTCCTTACATCACCATGCTTTGAAATACCAAAGAGATCAAGACTTCCAGATCTTTATGAAGATTGATTTACCAAGTAAGGATAGAACATACTATCTTTAAGAGTTTGCTAGTTTAAATTATACCTTTAAATATTTAGACACAAGGGATATGGATCTCCCTTTGTACTCTTATGCATGACCCCATCAATTTTAGGGTCATGTTTGATTACAAGAAGACATATAAATGGTGTGGGAAACACACACAGACAACTCGTGGGAGGTCCACAATGCTGCTGGTGGGAGCAGTTGTGACCAGAGAAGGTACCAGAGCATCCTTGAAGTCACAGACATTCCGAAGTCACAGGCACCCACATGAGCTCTACAGATGGAATTTGCAGTTCAGGATAATCTAGAAAAGTAGTGAGGAAGAAGCTGTTTAAAAGAGCTTCTACTATACTTAAACTCATTAAACTTCAATCTTACACCTCTGAAATTAAAATAATCAAGTCTAACACGTTTATTGTGAGAAATAAGCAAATCAATCCATAGAATGCTTAAAATGAGGACCATATATATAATACATAGTAACAATCACATTTTTTATTACTTTCTGTTTCTTCCACTCAATTTTTCTAGTTATAATATTAATAGTAATGCCAGATAATTATACATCCATCAGTTTGTGCTTTTGAGGATCCTCTCATTATCCCATTTTAACAGATTAGGAACTTAAGGCATAGAGAAGATAGCTTGCCCCACATACACAGGGCTAGTTAAATAGTGGCCAGAATCCAAGCCTGGGCATTCTGGCTTCAGAGTCCCTGTTCTTTGACAAGCCCTTCCTTGTGTCTTTATCTCTCTCTTACTTCGATAATACCCTCTTCTATTTTTTATACCTCCTTGAAGTGGTATTGTACCTTAGATGAGCCTATTAGAAAAACATGCTAGCTACATCAAATGAGTTAGTTAGTTATATGGTACAAGTGCTTCACAAACTTTCAAGTTTGGCAGCATATATGGTGGATACAGACATTTTCTGACCTCTTCCTATACCGTAGCCTTCCCCAGTTCATACAACTTGTAAAAGATGACATTTAACTTCCAAGTCATTATGACTTCAAGGATATTTCCAGTCACTGTTTTAATATCCATCAGTTATTTTATGTTTACATTAAAGGTGTGTGTTTCTCTTTTTTATCTCTAGGTGAACAATTCATCATTGGAACTTTAACTTGTTCCTTTCAGCTAACTTCTCACATTTATTATGGCAAAGCCTGAATTGCTTATGACACCCACCTAAGTCAAGGTTATCAAGGAGCTTCTATAGCACGTTATTCCCAAATATGAGAATTACAAATAAATGGATAAAATGTACTGATTCTAAGGTGCTCTCTCATGTATATATCCCCAAAGTAGGCCTGCATTCAGACAATCAAGAAGATATTTTCATTCCAATGAAAGACAAGTTAAAAAACATCAGTGTGGTTAAATTAATTTTCACTATCAATATCTAATTTAGATATTTCAACTTTGTGGTCCCCGAGTTAAAATAAGTATAACAGCTAACTAACCAGCCTACAGCATTTGAAACCTCTCATCAACTTTTAAAAACCAGAGGATTTCACATTAAAAACCCGACTTCCAATTTCTGTTGAAAACTGTAAAACCTTTTCACTCACCCCAGATTTGCATATGGTGATCATTGGCTGGAGTGGGGCAGCCACAAGAATTCTCCACTGTCACCACTGTCCCCTAGAGTCTTATACCTTCTGGTTCAATTATCCAATTATCTAACTGAATCCATCAGGCTTTGAGTATGAAACTCCTAATCCTGAAGGCTTGGTAGAGAATAGACAAAATTAAAGTTGATGTTTCAAGAAACTCCTTCATCATCTTTAGATGTAGAAGCTAGCCAAGAATTTTTGATGATCAAAATACATGAGTTGAAGTTAGATTAGATTATACCAACCTCACTGCCCTTTATTCTTCTTAAGTCATAAGGTTTTCTGTTAGATCATAGCAAGAAGTTATATTAATCTGACAAGATTTATTATTTACATTGTTTCAATACAACTCATTCCTGTGGAGTTCCCCAGCTCATGACTCTATTCCTCTCTTTCAGTAAGTTAAAATGATGTGTGATAGTTTTTTGAGTTGCCCAGAGCTTCCAGAGTGAGCACATTCTTTCTTTACATGATCCTAGTAATTCAAATGAGTTACTTCCATCATTATTTCAGCATTTGAAACAGATTTTACACAGGTGAGCAAAACTCAAGCAAATTTGTCATGAATGTAACATGTCATGGCTAAAGTTTATTTGAATTACAAATTATTTAAGTGACTACAAAATCTGAACAAATAGAAGCTGTGACTTTCTAATAGTAATACTGAACAGAAGAGGAAATGTAGTATTTTATTCTATGATCATTAATCATATTCATAAATCAATTAAAATGTGTATTCTTAGAATCACTGACTTCTAGCCTCAGCTCTAAAATTATATTTAAGTCACTTAACAAAACAATATCACATATGGGGATTTTCTGACAGGAATTTTAGTGTGTGGAGTGGACTCCTTTTATAAATACATGTTATAATTACAGTCTTTTATTTTGAGATGTAACATACAATAACTTGCTTGAGTATAAGAATACAAAGAATAGAAGTGGGTGAGACACAATTCTACAAAAAATGCATTTTAATGTGTTTATCCTCTAAACAGCCTTCCTCTTCTAATTAAGAAACAATTAAAAACCCAGCATTCTGGTTTTCACTGGATTATTTAGACAGGCCGCTTATTACTATCACTAATTCTGCTTGAAGCCTGCTAAAATGCAGAGCAAAACATGCTACCAATAATTTTTTTTTTTTGTCTCCAGGATGCTAGAACAAAGAATGCATTCAGTACTCTGATTCAGTTGGTTTCATCTAAACAGCTGTCAACAAGAACCCAGTCTGACCTTCTGTGGAAAGAACAAGGTGACTGGATGAATTTTCCATCATTTTATCAAGAAAACAAACCTGGAGGGAGGGTATGGGGAGTGGGGATTATGTCTGTTTAACCCATTAGGAAGTGAGTTTGGCAAGGTAAGGTAGAAAAACAGCTAACTAATTTTTACTCCATTTCAAGATACTAAATAAACCATCAAATGACTGAATGGAAAAGCAGAAGCTCAGCCTTGCCCAAAGAATCCTGACTGTCTCGCCACCCTGTCCCAGCTACAGTTGTTAATGTGCAAACCTACCCATCCAACAGGGTGCCAGCTCCTTACAAAGAGTCCACCTGCCTTCAGAATATGAAAATCACATTTTCTAAAAATGTAGACCTTCACTCCAGGCTCATATTCAACTATGAAGTGGAACCAAATGAAGAAAATAGGGCTGTGCAAAGGCAGATTGGGCTTATTTTCATACCTACACATGCCTCCAGAATTTTTCTCGTAACACACAAGACCATTAAGCCCTGGGAGTCTTTTTACTGCATCTTTGGATGCTGATCACACAGGATTTGGTTTTGTACTAGGTAAAATAACTTTCCTCGATGAGTAAAAGATCTGATGATACAAGCTAGAATACTGGTTTGGAAGAACAAGTCCTAGACAACCTGGAACTCAAAAACCCTTGTGTTAACTGTTACATGATTAATTTGGGAAGATAAAATGTGCGTGCACACACACACACACACACACGCACACAAAGTATAAGAATTGTCCTAAATCTCACAATCAGCAAAGGTCCAATCTCCCACATGCTCTCTAATATAAGAGAATATGAAATGGTAAAGAAGAAATTTAATCAATGTAAACAGGATGCTGAAAATAAAACTTAGCTGGGAAAGAGAAAGCTGTTAGGAATGGTAGAAGCTAAATTTCTATAAGAAGGAGCACAGTGCAGAATACAATGGCTTAACCAACACAGAAGACTTCTCTCTTGCTCACATAGTAGTTCAGAGACCGGCAGGCAGTCCAAAGTAGTGCGAGTTATCCTCAATATGTGGCTTCTGTCCTTGGGTTCAAAATGACAATTCCAGAAACTGTTTCCCAAACCCCGGCAAAATAGAAAAGAAATCAGCAGTTAAAGAGCTTCCTTATTAACAACATGATATAGAAGTTTGCCCATTGCTTCTGTCCATTCCACCAGTTAAAGATTAGTGCATGGCCATTGTATCAGTAGCAGCAATAGACACTTGGAAAAACTGGTAGTCATTAAATGTTAATTATATTCAAAAAATAACTTTGTGGAGGAGGCCCTGCATCCATCAGGCTAGAAGAGGCTTTAGTTTCTAGCTCTGCCAAGATAGGGTGGTGGGAATTCTCTTATTTAAAGTTAAAAGGGAAAACAGATATTGGAAGACAATTAACATTATCTGCTATACCAATAAATCCTCAGATTCCTTCAGTCTCATCTTCAAATTGCTAAAGGCACAGATACATTAGCATACATTCAGAGATATAAACCTTTGCTCTTTAAGCCATTGACATCTGGGGCATGCACGTTACCAAGAGAAACCTCACCTTGCCTGACTGATGCAAGCCCTCTCTCATACAGTTACTTTTGGGTTTAATGAATACTTAATAACTACCCATTATATGCCAGGCACTCTGCTCATTTTAAGTACGCTAATCCTCTTGTACAAATGAGAAACTGAGGCAAAGCTCCATAGAAAGTGGAAGCTGGATTTAAACTCTGAGCTCTGAGATTTTCCTGGTGGTCCAGTGGCTAAGACTAGGTGCTCCCAGTGCAAGGAGCCTGGGTCAATCCCTGGCCAGGGAACTAGATCCTACATGCTGCAACTAAAGATCTTAAATGCTGCAACTAAGCCCAAGTACAACCAAATAAATAAATACATATGTTTAAACATTTTTTAAAAATATCTGAACTCTGTCTAACGTTCACTCCATCATCCCCACAATGCCACTTATTCAACCATGAAATCCTTTTTAATCAGTCTCAGATCCCCTCCTCCCATTTAGTCTTTAGAAACATCTACAGTTTCCCAATACCCCTATGCATTAGAGATATTTCCTTCTCCAAATTGGCACACCCTCACAAACTCTAACCTTCTAAAATCACTCTCCTCAGAAAGCACAGGAAGAGTCCAAAAGTAGGAGTTAAAAGAACAATTTCCTTTTAGTAATGTCTTTCCTCCCAGACAAGAGCAACAAAGGCAGCAGTCTGAATGATCGGCTCTCCTGGACTCCTTATTAGCTGTCTATGGCGATCTGCGGCCCAGGTTGGCCGCACGCTGCCACCGTCACTATAGAAGCACTCATTTCCCCATTATGCGGCTGAGCAGGTGCCGGATGCAGAGCTGGACGGTGACCCAATTTACCACGCAGCAACAACAGAACTGCACCCCAGCTGGAGAGAAGACATTTCAGCTTTGCTCTTTTCAAAAATATTTGTATAGATAAATGGAGGGTTTTTTTTGTGGGCACAAAGAGAATAGATTGTCCTCCTGATGCACATATGTAACTTCGATTCTGCCAGCAGTCATCATCATAATAAGTGAGGTTTATAGAAGGTTCTTTATCCAGAAGGATTCCAAAGAGAGTCACAAAAACTTCACAAATTGCAGGCAAAAAGCCGCCTTTCAGATCCACATGGAGAATCTCATGGTTAATATTCTGCTTTCACCGCACAAAGCCTCCAGGTGTCAATGAGAGATTACCCACACGTCAGGAGAATGAAATATTGGAGTCAAAACCTGCCATGGGGCCAGAAAGAGGGGAGTTTTTCCCTCAATACATCTAAAAACTGGGTTTCTGCCCACCTGGGGTATTGGAAATGACAGCTGCTTAACAGTCACCCGCCGGCATGACACGCGTGGTTCAACGTTAAGAGTGAAACCCAACATTGCTATACCCACTGGAAAATTCCACGGGGAGGTCGGGCAGAAAGAACTGGAATCTGGCCTCTTTCCTCTTGCCAGACGTGCCACAGGCTCGCTCATTCCATTTTTAATAATGTGTACAAATTGGGTTGGAATAAAAACCAATAACTCAACTGTGAAATAATTCTTAAAATGAAAACAGCTCTGGTAATGACTGAATTGGGGGAGGTTCTAGTTGTTGGTTTATGATTTGGGTTTGGTTTCCCACTAGCCTAATAACTATGACTTGAGTTAGAGAGAATTTAAATCTTGAAGTTCTGTCTAAAGAATTAAGTCACATCCTTCTGAGGCACTTTGGGGAAATTCAGACTGAACTGGGTCATGTCTTAATTCAACTCTTTGAGGAAGGTACTATAGTATCCCCATTTTCCAGATGCAGAAACTGAGGCTTTTACTCACACAGCTGATAGATGGCAGGGTCAGGATTCAAACTGGTTTCCTTTAAGTTGAGCCCAAGATCTTACTGACTTCCAGTATTATGTGGAAAAGTATAGATCTTAATATATACTAAATACATATCTTTTATAAAAATATATACAATCGAAAGATTTAATGTGTGTTTAAAACCAGCCAATCCCTTGTGGCCCAACTATACTTCATTCTGCTGTGCTAAGTCACTTCAGTCATATCTGACTCTTTGTGACCTTATGGACTGTATAGCCCGCCAAACTCCTGTCTCTGGGATTCTCCAGGCAAGAATACTGGAGTGGGTTGCCATTCTCTTCTCCACGGGATCTTCCTGACCCAGGGATCGAACCTGTTTTTCTTATATCTCTTGCACTGGCAGGCAGGTTCTTTACCACTAGCGCCACCTGGGAAGCCCTTATACTTCATCAGGTACATGTTAGTAGTCACTCTGTGTTTTATTCCGTGTTGTGTGAATTTGTGTGTTCAACCAACAAATTAGTATTTCTAAAGACTGACCTGGTCTAATTATGACTAAATTGGGCTTCTCAGGTGGCACTAGGGGTAAAGAACCCACCTTCAAATGCAGGAGATGCCTGAGATAAGGGTTCAGTCCCAGGGTCAGGAAGATCCCCTAGAGGAGAGCAGGGCAATCTCCACTCCAGTATTTTTGCCTGGAGAATCCCATGGACAGAGGAGACTGGCAGGCTACAGTCCACAGGGTAGCAAAAAGTTGGATACGACTGAAGCGACTTAGCACACACACACATGACCAAATCATATCAGTAACTTAGAGTCTTCTAAGGAAAACTAATTTCATATTTGAAGTTTTATATTAGATAGTATAAAAACTAGAAAGTAAAAAACTATATTATAGAGACTATATGAAAATAACTAAATTGTATAGATATTAATGAGTATATTAATATCCTCAGCTATTTGGAGAATCAGCCTAGGATGGAAAAGTTGGAATGTAAAACTTAATCTGGACCTTGAAGAATGAATACAAGAGGCAGAGTGACAGTTATCTAGAGCTATTGCTACCAGGCTGTCTTGGCTCCTGGGCCCGTGCATCTATGTATCTGTCTGGCTCCCATCTGCCTCCTCCTTCTACCCTCTCATCAGTAACTGCCTGCACCAAAGCCAAAAACCCTGATGCAAGTAGAGGACAATCCTGGGCAGTATGAAGGCAGCCTAAATTCCTTTTCCTATCAAGTCTAATTAAATTTAGTTTTTCAGATCAAAAAGAGAAAGATCCAAACATTTGAAGTGCTGTGTTGAAACACTGAACTGACTTCTAATTCAAGATGGCCACCTGACAATCCTTACTGAAATGTTTTCCCATCCTCTTATAAATTACCACTGAGATGACTATAGAGATAAAAACAATAGTGATAATGTGCTTCTGCTTTGAAAGTCATCTCAGAAATCTGAAATAAATGAAGGCTTCCTAAGCAAAGCATCAATGGCAAATATATATATATATATATATATATAATGCATATATATAATGTGTATGCATATATATAATGTGTATATATATATATATATGAGGCTTCTACATATATACATGAGGCTTATATATATGTACATATACAAATATATATATATATATATATATATATATACACTAGTAAATGTGACTGCTGTGCATTAAAATAAAAAATCTCTAGATGTAAAACAAAAACAACTAAATTATGAGCAAGATTGAAGACAAAAAACTAATAACATTATTTATAGCATTAGTGACAGAATAATGGAAATATGTGGGGCTTTAACAAATCAATAAGAAATTAGCAATACCCCACTGTAACAAATGAACAAGGAAATAACTGTATTTTAAAATGTTAAGCCTCATTAATAATCAGAGAAATGATTGTTAAACAATGATATGCTATTTTCACCTGTCATACTGGTATTGAAAATATGCTCAAGTGTATGATATTGTAACTGGAAGCATAAACTTCTAGAATCTTTGGGCATGGATGTTTGGAAATAATAAATAAACATTTCTTTATGCCATGTAACCTAAAACTTTTATTTCTATGAGTTTATCACAAAGAAATAACCAAGAACATTTGCAAAATATACTCCAAGAAGGTCCAACAAAGTTCTTTTCATAACAAGGTAAAACAAGTGTCCAGAAATAGGGAACTTAGAGATCAAATTGCCAACATCAGCTGGATCATGGAAAAAGGAAGAGAGTTCCAGAAAAACATCTATTTCTGCTTTATTGACTATGCCAAAGCCTTTGACTGTGTGGATCACAATAAACTGTGGAAAATTCTGAAAGAGATGGGAATACCAGACCACCTGACCTGCCTCTTCAGACCTATATGCAAGTTAGGAAGCAACAGTTAGAACTGGACATTGAACAAAAGACTGATTCCAAATAGGAAAAGGAGTACGTCAAGGCTGTATATTGTCACCCTGCTTATTTAACTTCTATGCAGAGTACATCATGAGAAACTCTGGGCTGGAAGAAGCACAAGCTGGAATCAAGATTGCCAGGAGAAATATCAATAACCTCAGATATGCAGATGACACCACCCTTATGGCAGAAAGTGAAGAAAAACTAAAAAGCCTCCTGATAGAAGTGAAAGAGGAGAGTTAAAAAGTTGGCTTAAAGCTCAACATTCAGAAAACGAAGATCATGGCATCTGGTCCCATCACTTCATGGGAAATAGATGGAGAAACAGTGGAAACAAAGTCAGACTTTAATTTTTGGGGCTCCAAAATCACTGCAGATGGTGACCTGCAGCCATGAAATTAAAAGACACTTACTCCTTGGAAGAAAAGTTATGACCAACCTAGATAGCATATTCAAAAGCAGAGACATTACTTTGCCAACAAAGGTCCGTCTAGTCAAGTCTATGGCTTTTCCAGTGGTCATGTATGGATGCGAGAGTTGGACTGTGAAGAAAGCTGAGTGCCGAAGAATTGATGCTTTTGAACTGTGGTGTTGGAGAAGACTCTTGAGAGTCCCTTGGACTGCAAGGAGATCCAACCAGTCCATTCTAAAGGAGTTCAGTCCTGGGCGTTCTCTGGAAGGATGATGCTAAAGCTGAAACTCTAATACTTTGGCCACCTCATGCAAAGAGTTGACTCATTGGAGAAGACTCTGATGCTGGGAGGGATTGGGGGCCAGAGGAGAAGGGGACGACAGAGGATGAGATGGCGGGATGGCATCACTGACTTGATGGGCATGAGTTTGGGTGAACTCCGGGAGCTGGTGATGGACACAGAGGCCTCGCATGCTGCGATTCATGGGGTCACAAAGACTCGGACACGACTGAGCGACTGAACTGAATAAGTCAGTAATAGTAAATCTGTTTAAAACAATACTATACAGTCTTTTAACCCAGTGCTATATAGTAGTAGATTTTCAGAATAACAAAATACTTAATAATGTTCATTTTGTACATATAGCATGATTCCATCTTGTTCTTGAAATATCATACACACAAAATGAAAGAGACCAATAAAAATGTTAATATCTCTGGATGGTGAGATTACAGATTATTCTCCACAATAAGCATATGTTTTATTCTTGTTATAAGGAGAAAAACAATGCCATTAAGTAAAAACCATCTAAAACTCTTTCAAAAATTTACAGAGGAAGGAACACTTCCAAACTCATTCTATAAGGCCACCATCACCCTGATACCAAAACAAGACAAAGACAACACAAAGGAAAATAAAAACTACAGGCCAATATCACTGATGAACATATATGCAAAAATCCTCAACAAAATTTTAGCAAATAGAATTCAACAACATATCAAAAAGCTCATACACCAGAGTCAAGTTGGCTTTATTCCAGGAATGCAAGAATTCTTTAATATACACAAATCAATCAATGTGAAACACCATATTAACCAACTGAAAGATAAAAACCATATGATAATCTCAATAGAAGCAGAAAAAGCCTTTGACAAAATTCAGCACCCATTTTGATTAAAATGCTTCAAAAATTGGGCATAGAAGGAGGGCATACTACCTCAACATAGAAAAGGCCATATATGATAAGCCTACAGCAAACATTATTCTCAATGGTGAAAACCTGAAAGCATTCCCCTTAAGATCAGGAACAAGACAAGGGTTCCGCTTTCACCACTGTTACTCAACGTAGTTTAGGAAGTCCTAGCTACAGCAATCAGAGAAGAAAAAGAAATAAAAGGAATCCAGATCGGAAAAAAAGAAGTAAAGCTCTCACTGTTTGCAGATGACATGATACTGTACATAGAAAACCCTAAAGATAGTATCAGGACATTACTAGAGCTAATCAGTGAATTTAGCAAAGTTGCAGGATACAAAACCAACACACAGAAATCACTTCCATTTCTCTATAGTAACAATGAAAAATCAGAAAGAGAAATTAAGGAATCAATCCTGTTTACCATTGCAACAAAAAGAATTAAATATCTAGGAATAAACTTACACAAGGAGACAAAAGAACTGTACACAGAAAATTATAAGATGCTAACGAAATAAATCAAAGATGACATAAACATATGGAGAGGTATTCCATGTTCCCAAGTAGGAAGAATCAATATTGTGAAAATGACTATACTACCAAACATGATCTACAGATTCAATACTATCCCTATCAAATTACCAATGGCATTTTTCACAGAACTAGAACAAAAAATTTCATAGTTCATATGGAAACACAAAAGATCCCAAATAACCAAAGCAGTCTTGAGAAAGAATGGAGCTGGAGGAATCAACATTCCTGACTTCAGATTATACTACAAAGCTACAGTCATCAAGACAGTATGGTACTGGCACAAAAACAGAAATATAGACCAATGGAACAAGATAAAAAGCCCCAAAATAAACCCATGCACCTATGGGTACCTTATTTTTGACAAAGGAGGCAAATGGGGCAAAGACAGCCTCTTCAATAAATGGTGCTGGGAAAACTGGACAGCTAATGTAAAAGAATTAAATTAGAACACTTCTTAACACCATACACAAAGATAAACTCAAACGGATTAGAGACCTAAATGTAAGACCAGAAACTATAAACTGTTAGAGGAAAACATAGGAAGAACACTCAATGACATAAATCAAAGCAAGATCCTCTATGACCCACCTCCTATAAAGGGAAATAAAAACAAAAGTAAATAAGTGGGACCTGATTAAACTTAAAAACTTTTGCACAGAAAAGGAAACCATAAGCAAGGTGAAAAGACAATCCTCATAATGAGAGAAAATAAGAGCAAATGAAACAACTGACAAAGGATTAATTTCCAAAATATACAAGCAGCTCATACAACCCAATACCAGAAAAACAACCCAATCAAAAATTGGGGAAAAGACCTAGAGACATTACTCCAAAGAAGACATACAGATGGCTAACAAACACATGAAAAGATGCTCAACATTGCTCATTATTAGAGAAATGCAAATCAAAACTACAATGAGATATCACCTCACACCAGTCAGAATGGTCATCATCAAAAAGTCTACAAACAATAAATGCCGGATAGGATGTGGACCAAAGGGAATGCTCTTGCACTGTTGGTGGGAATGTAAATTGATACAACCACTATGGAAGATGGGGATTCCTTAAAATACTAGGAATAAAACCACCATATGACCCAGCAATCCCACTTCTAGGCATATACCCTGAGGAAACCAAAACTGAAAAAGGCACATGTATCCCATTGTTTACTGCAGCACTATTTACGATAGTTAGAACACGGAATCAACCTAGATGTCCATCAACAGATAAATGGATAAAGAATTTGTGGTACATATACACAATGGAATATTACTCAGCCATAAAAAGGAATGGATTTGAGTCAGTTCTAAAGAGGTGGATGAACATAAAGCATATTATACAGAGTGAAGTAAGTCAGAAAGAGGAAGATAAATATCATAGTCTAACGTATATATACAGAATCTAGAAAAATAGTACTGAAGAATTTATTTATAGGGCAGCAATGGAGAAACAGACATATAGAATATATTTATGGACATGGGGAGAGGGGAAGAGAAGGTGAGATGTATGGAAAGAATACCATGGAAATTTACATTACCATATGCAAAATAGATAGCCAATGGGAATTTGCTGTATGGCTCAGGAAACTCTAACAGGGGCTCTGTATTAACCTAGAGGGGTGGGATGGGAAGGGAAGTTCAAAAGAGAGGGGATATATGTATACCTATGACTGATTCATGTTGAGCGTTGACAGAAAACAATAAAATTCTGTAAAATAATTACCCTTCAATAAAAAATAAATTGATTAACAAAAATGAAAAGGGAAAAAAAAAAAAAACCAAACAGCACTGACCTATGTAATTCTGTTAGAAATGAATGGTCAACTATAACCTTGCTCCAAAGAAGCACGAAATTTTTTGAAGTGCTTACTCTCACAAAGCCGCAGGTGGCCTGACTCTCCAAAGGAAACAGTTATTGATAGAAAATCCAAGTCATTATAGGAAATCAGTTTCCAAGAGCAATATTATCTCTAAAGCCAAATCTTTTGGTATGAACCAAGCCCAAACTAGAGGGGTTATCCATTCAGTGTTATCTGAGTATTATTCCTTCAGACTCTCAGCCTCATCCACTACTCTGAGACAATGTATGCCCAGCACCAGATGAATGTTTAGACATTAAGTGGGACGACAGTATTAAAAGGGTGGTCAGATGGTGCAGTGGTAAAATGTTCCCTCTAAGAAGAGGAGGGGCATAAACTGAACATTTTGGGAATAACTTTTTACTCACTTGCTTCATTTTATTTTCTCAAAAGAAACCTCTCCTTTTAAAACTTTTCCACACAGAAGTTAACTTTTGCAATTTTTTCCTATTAGAAAGGCCCTGCAGACTTCAGATATTAAACATTAACCTCATCTGTAATGAAATCTCTAGACTGGATCTCCAGGAAATGTCTTACATTTATTTCCTTTATTCTTAATGAATAAAATGTTCATTTTTTATGGCTGGATTGTCAACTTTCACTTTAAGAAATTTTTGTTTTTCTTCTCAATTTTGGTAGACTTCAAAAGAAATAAGCTCGATGGTTGGGTTTAATATTTTATTTACTACACACCCATGCAAACAACAATCACTATTAAAAACTCATTACCTGAAAAAATGAGCTAGAAATGAGACCCCTCCACAGCCAAAACTGCTGATAAGAGACACCTACTGGTGGATTTTAAAAATTACAACAGAAAAAATTCTTGTCTGTGGATAACTAGTTTGGTGGTGGTGGTGGTGGTGATTTAGACACTAAGTCATGTCTGACACCTGTGACACCATAAACTGTAGTCCGTCAGGCTCCTCTGTCCATGAGATTTTCCAAGCAAGAATACTGGAGTGGGTTGCCACGTCCTTCTCCAACTGGTTTGCTCTAGGTCAAAAGGCAGAAGCAAGTTTTCATAGAGATGGAGTTTGGACTGATTCTTAGGTTAAGTTAGTTAAGGTAAAATCTTGCACATTTCTACAAAAATAGAAGTTCACTGTAACAACTATAATTTTTCCACCATCCAAATAGAAGGAAAAAGAAAATAGACATTTAAAAATACATTTCATTACTTAAGACTAGAAAAAATTTGTTCAACAGTGATATCACTCTTTCTGAAGATCAGCATTTGGGTTAGATTCACTATAATGTAAATTCAGAACTTAGAACCAGCTCTACAAATATCCTCACTAGAGCTATTACAGACTTTCATTTTGCACTTGTGATTTATGAAATATATCCATCCTTTTTGCACCTGATTTCAAATTAGGTTGTACCTCTTCACAGTTCTAATGTCACCGGCAACTGGTCATATATGGCACTTTTTTCCAATGCTGATCCCATTTTCTATCCATTCCCAAGTGTTTTCCATTTCAGCCTCCTATTAAAACTCTCATTTTATTGAGTTTATTTGTATATCTGAAACCCCATTCCACATGCATGTTTTCTCTAAAGAAAACTGAGTAACCCAGTGAAACCTGAGGTTCAGACAGAAATGATCTTCAATACCAGAGTATTTTTTCCCATATTCTTTTCCATAGTATAGAATACTGGATGCAGTTCTCTGTTTTATACAGAGAACTTGTTATTTATGTATTTTATATATAGCAGTTTGTTAATCCCAATTTATCCCCTCAATCCTCTCTTTGCTAACCAGAAGTTTGTTTTCTATGTCTGTGAGACTGTTTATGTTTTGTGAATAAGTTCATTTGTGAATCATGTTTTAGATTCCACATATAAGTGATATCATACAGTATTTGTCTTTCTCTGGTGTATTCCACTAGTATGCTAACCTCTAGTTCCAACTATGTTGCTGCAAATGGCATTATTTCATTCTTTTTATGATTGAGCAATATTCTATTGTGTGTGTGTGTGTCCTGCATTGCAGGCAGATTCTTTACCATCTGAGTCACCAGGGAAGCCTTATATGTGTATATATACACACACATACTGCATCTTCTTTATCGATTCGTCAGTTTATAGACATTTAATTTGCTTCCATGTCTTAGCTATTGTTAATAGTGCTTTCATGAACACTGGGGTGCATGTATCTTTTCAAAGTATGGTTTTCTCCAGATATATGCCCCAAAGTGGATGATATGACAACTATATGTTCAGCTTTTTAAGAAGTCTCCATACTGTTTTCCATAATGGCTGCATCAATTTATATCCTACAAATAGCGTACAAGAGTTCTCCTTTCTCCGCACCCAGTCCAACATGGTTAATGGTGGCCATTCTGACTGGTGTGAGGTGACATCTCATGATAGTTTTGATTTGCATTTCTCCAACAATTAGTGATGCTGAACATCTTTTCATGGGCCTACTGGCCATCTGTATGCCTTCTTTGGAGAGATGTGTATTTAGGTCTTCTGCCCATTTTTTATTAGGTTGTTTATTTGCATTTTTTGTTATTGAGCGGTATGAGCTGTCTGTGTACTTTGGAAATTTAGCCCTTATCAATTATATCATTTACAAACATTTTCTCTCAGTCCGTAAGTTGTCTTTTCATTGTGTTTATGGTTTCTTTTGCTGTACAAAAGGTTTTAAGTTTGATTAGTTGATTATTTCTGCTTTTATTTCTATTACCTTGGGAGACTGACCTGAGAAATTGCTGCAATTTATGTCAGAGAAGGCTTTCCCTATGTTCTCTTCTACAACTTTATTGTGTCATGTCTTATGTTTAAGTCTTTAAGCCATTTTGAGTTTATTTCTGTGTATGGTGACAGGCTGTGTTCTAACTTCATTGTTTACATGTGGCTGTCCAGTTTTCCCAACACTACCTGCTCAAGACACTGTCTTTTCTCCATTGTATATTTTTGCCTCCTTTGTTGAAGATTAATTGTCCACAGGTGTGTGGGTTTCTTTCTGGGCTCTCTGTTCTTTGAACAGAGTCTTGACTTCAAGACTTCTAAGTGAGCCCATCTGAACTCAGCTCACAACAGGGATTGAATAGCATCATCCGGGACTAAAACAGCACAGATATGAATAGAAGTCTGCTTGTGTGTGTGTTTAATACAAATAATATGTTTAGGCATTATTTAACATCAGTAATGTTAACATCAATCCCTTTTCACAAGGATATTAGAAAACCACGTTAGACAGTTCTAATGAGATCCAGATCTTCTAGAAACATCACCCAGGTTCAGTTTCATCTATTGATTCCTTTCTGTGCCAGTATTCTGTGCTGAAATAATGGCTTCCTTGCATTAGGGGTTATGCTCCTTGCTGGAGAAATTATCAGTATTGGTCTTTAATTATCAAAAGCTTAGGATATCAGCGTAGATGCTTTATCTGCTTTCATACTACATTTGAGCCACTAATGTTTGTAAGCTGATAATATACAGTTGTGCACAATATGAAAATTCAATGGATTGCCTTTTTTTAAAATACACACTCTATAAAATACTTGCTATGCCTATCTCATTACTCTGGATAGCTTTTTCCAGCACTGGGCACTACACACGTACTGAAGTCAGACCAGAGATACCTTCTAATATGACCCCATCAATACCTCTAAGTCTCCCTCACTGCGCAGATACCATATTCTTGCTATGTGTTCTCTTATCATTTGAGATGGGATTCTGAGAAAATCAAATTCTGAGGAAGGAGATAGTAAGTCATGTGGTAATTTGTGGTAATTATGATGTGACTCAGTAATCATTTCCTTGAGATAGAGAGATTTGCCAAGTGTGATCACAATCTAAAAGAAAGAAAGCTGGCTAATTGGAAGCTGGGTCTTTGCATTTGCATTCGACTCTGCCTTCCAAAACCCACAAAGGCAACCCCAGAAGAAGCTTCATGTTTTGTGATAGACAGACAAGCATGCACACAGCTCAGGGCCCTGAGGCATCTATAAATCCTGAAAAGCCCTGACGGGAGAACAGCACACCTGCCATCAGCTGCATCAGACTCTCCTAAAGCAAGATGAAGCCACGGCCTGAAGACAATATCTCCTCTCACCCATCTTACCCCAGGGTTATCATGGCTGTGGCCTTCAGCAATGCAGTCGGACACAAGGCATGGCAACAACAGTAGATGGAAAAAAAAAAAAAAAACAGTGGGGCAATGTTACTTTTTTCTGTATCATTCCTCTCCCTGGCTGTAAGGGAATCATTCCTTAGCTTCTACCAAAATGCAGGAAGAAGATAGATAATGCTGTAGCTATATTGCATTTGTGTGACCAATTACATGGACAGGACATGCTTTCTGTGCATAAAAGTCTGTGTACATGCTTTCCACAATACACATATTTGCATTAACCTAAAACATAGCCTATCAGAGAAGGCAATGGCACCCCACTCCAGTAGTCTTGCCTGGAAAATCCCATGGATGGAGGGCCTGGTGGGCTGTAGTCCATGGGGTCGCTAAGAGTCGGACACGACTGAGCGACTTCACTTTCACTTTTCACTTTCATGCATTGGAGAAGGAAATGGCAACCCACTCCAGTGTTCTTGCCTGGAGAATCCCAGGGATGGTGGAGCCTCGTGGGCTGCTGTCTATGGAATCGCACAGAGTCAGACATGACTGAAGAGACTTAGCAGCAGCAGCAGCAAAACATAGCCTGTATGAAACATATTTACCAAGATCTGAGTTGAAAGATGAATTTAACCCCATGGGCCAAGTAAAGGGATATCATGTTCTTTGTTTACCAGTTTCCCATTCTTTCCTCTAATCCCCATAAATAATGTTTTCTCCTAGATTTTTCACATACTACCCTCAATTTTCTCACAGCTACCAACTAATAAACTATATAATCAGTGATGATGGTAAAATTAAGACCATCAACCTGGTGAATCCTATATAACACACAGACCCAAAGGACACTCCAGGACAAGAGAACTTTTAACTTCAGGCCATCTCAAGGACCACCAATAAGATAAAAGTCTTTCACTGGTTGAACCCGCCTATTTGAGTGACATTATTCCCTACAAATACAATTAAAAGCTTCAGTTCCTTTTTCCAGTTACTTGTCTCACATTTCATAAATCTCTATACTGCACTATCAGTCTCAAGAAAACTTAAAAAAATTGGCAATCTGATCTGTTCTATTAATAAGCAGAAATTATGAATTCATTGAAAATATAGCTCTAAAAATATCAAGAATACTATACCATTTGTCCATTTAAGATATTTTATTAGGAGTATATATCAAGAATACTATATATTAGGGAAGGATTTCTTAAATAGAACACAAAACTCACAACTCATAAAAAAACTATGAAATAATATGTATATGAAATATGCATTATATGCTTATATGTATATACTTACACATATGTGTTTAAATCACATCACAGAAATCTAAACTAAGTAAAGGATAAGGCAAATATCTAGAGATAATTTCATAACATATAACAGGAAAACATTTTGATTAGTTACCCTTTCTTTGTGTACCGTATTACTAAGAATTTAAAGCAAGACAAAGTCACATCTGCCTTCTAATACAAGTCTTAAGGTTTTACACAAAATTCTATGTGAGCAGCCAACCCAGATGAATAACTGTTTTGAAGGGAATAAAATTATCATTTAGTAACTACAGAGTATGGTTTTCTACTAATCACTAGTATTTGCATGGCTGTCAATAAAAGTCTTGAAAATATTTTCATGCTCAGAGTACATAAAGAGTTCCATTAACAAATTAGAAGATAACCAAAATCTACTGAAATAATAAGGGGTGTACCCAGTGACTCAGTGGTAAAGAATCTGCCTGCAATACGGGATACGCAGGAGACGGAGGTTCAATCCCTGGGTAGGGAAGATTCCCTGGAAGAGGGCATGGCAACCCACTCCAGTATTCTTGGCAGGACAATCCCATGGACAGAGGAGCCTGGCAGGCTATTGTCCACGGGGTCACAAAGCACTGGACACAACTGAAGTGCCTGAGCACGCAATGGAATAGCAAACAAAGAAAATAATTGATATAGATAAAAAGATGCCAAAATAGCCAATGGCATCTTGAATGTTTTCAAAAGACATTCAACCTCACAAACTAAAAGGGAAATAGAAATTAAAGTAATTTATATTAATGCCACAATTTTAGCAATAAATCAAATCTCTGCAACTATCAAGTGCTGGTAAGAATGCAGAGATGTGGAAGTCCTTGCACAATGCTAGTGGAATTAATAAAAAGAAGATGAGAGGGAACTTGATGAACAATTTGACCACATTAGGAAAATTTTAAGTATGCATGTTGTTAAAAAAAAAATGAGTATACATATCCTATGACCCACTCAATACAGTTTAGATAAAGTGAGAACTTGCTCAAAAAAGATAAAAAACACTTTTACTGTGATACTATTTATAATTGCAATAAAACTAAAAACAATCCAAAAGTTCACAGTTATGGGAATTTATACATAAAATATTGTTATGTGCTAGACTAATATGCATCAATTAAAATGAATAATTTTATATGTTTATATTTCAAAAGCAGGTTGAGTCAAAAAGGAAATAACAACATTAAGTATAAAGTCATTTATGTAAATATATGAAAACATAAAAACAGAGTCTTGGTCATATAACTGTTTCTGATATTTATTGCTACAGAAAAAAACCAACCCAAAACTTAGATGGCTTGAAACAATATCATTTATTTTGCTATACTATAGACATAACTGTGTTCCCCTAAAAGCCATATGCTGAAGCTCTAATTCTCAACGTGACTATATTTAGAGTTAGGAATAAATTAGGACTAAATAAGGCCATAAGGTAGGACCCTAATCTGACAGGAGGGTCCCTGAGAGTTTACTGGCTCTCTCCACCATGCAGCACTCAACAAGGAGGCATCTATAAGCCAGGAAGAGAGCTCTCACCAGAACCCAACTGTGCTGGCTCCCTGATCTTGGGCTTCCAGCCTCCAAAGCTGTGAGAAAATTAATTTCCATTGGTTAAGCCACCCAGTCTGTGGTGTTTTGTTATGGCAGCCCAAGCTGACTGACACAGCTCACCAAGTGCAAGCTGGGTAGGCCCTGATGGGGACATCTCATTTCCACTCCATTCAGCATCAGCTGGGAGGCTCAAAGGCTGGAGGCTCCAATCATCTGAAGACTCAGTCACTCACCTGTCTGCCATCTGGTGGTGGAAGAGCTGGGGCTGCTTGAGGACATCTCTCTACCTCTATGTGGTCTATAGATGTGAGGTCTCCAACTCAGCCTGGTACCTTCAGCTTTTTTTTTTTTTTGGCGGGGCTGGGTTGGGGGGAGGTACAGGAGGGGAGTTGAACAACACAATTTATTATCTTAGAATTCTGAATTCCATAAGTCTGACACAGGTCATAAGTCACAACATACTTCACTTAGAGTAATGGCAAGGATGAATCCTCCTGGAGGCTCTGGGGAAGGATCCATTTTCTTGCCTTTTCTAGCTTCTGAAGACCACCTACACTTCCTGGCTCATAACACCCCATCATGTTACTCCAATCTCTTATATTCATCATCACATTTCCTCCTTCTTCCTCTGATTTCTGCTGCCTCTCACTTATGAGGACCTCTTTGATTACACTGGGCCCACCCAGATTATCAAGGATAATCACATCTGCCAAATCTCTTTAGCCATGGACCATAAAATTCACAAGATCTGGTGAAAAAAAAAACATGGGTATATTTGGGGAGTCATTATTCTTTAGCTGAACTTCTTACCCATCAACTCAGAGCTCTCTGTCCCAAGAGGGAGAAAGTCAGGTAGAAACTGCATAATTTTTGATGACCTTGCTTGACTTTGAAGTCATCCATTGTCCCTTCCACTCTATTTTAATTGCCAGCAGTGAATACAGCCAGCTTTATCCAAATGTAAGGAGTATGAAACATTATGCTGTTGTGTTGCTGTTGTGTAGTCACTCAGTCATGTCTGACTCTTTGTGACCCCATGAACTGCAGCTCATCAGGCTCCTCTATGCATGAGATTCTCCAGACAAGAATACTGGAGTGGGTTGCCATTTCCTACTCCAGGGATCTTCCCGACCCAGGGATCGAACCTGCATTGCCTGCAAGTCTCCTGCTTTGCAGGTGGATTCTTTATGAGCCACTGAGAATAACCAAGTAAAAAAAAAAAAAAAATAGGACGAAACATTACATCTTTTTTTTTTTTTTTAGTATAGTTGTTTTACAATGTTCTGTTAGTTTCTGCTGTACAGTGAAGTGAATCAGCTATATGTATACATATATCCCCTCCCTCTTGGACCTCCTTCCCATTGTATCCTGATAGGAGAAATTTAAAAATTTTGCATATATTTGAAAACCATCAGTATATGTGTGTCCCAGGGAGGAGGTGGCTATATGTGTGTGTTTTGTGTACATGCATAAACAAAGGTACCTTTAAAGATGAACTGGGCATACACTGAATTCTTGACAGTGATTGCACCAGTGGAGGAAATGAACAGAATCTGCAAAATAACCCAAGTTTTTTCACATTAATCTTTAATATCTTAATATTTTAGTTGAAAGTTAAGAATTTTAGTGACACATATTAATAAGTATCAGTCTGAGGAGGTCTGGAATAATGCATCTGGTGGGTTAATTGCATTGACAGACCCAATTAAAGATCTCCCCATATTCACACCTTTTAAACTACCATTTAATACCCCTCCCATCAAGAGACAGTCTGTTTCTCCAGTCCTTGAACTGGGCTGGCCTTGTAACTTGGTTTGTTTAATATGAAACAATGGGTTTAATGTGCTAGTTTTGAGACATGGTTTTAGGAGACCTTGCACACTTCTGCCTTCTTTCAGATGCCTGCATTCAATCACAAGAGCAATCCTGAACTAGCTTATTAGGGGATGACAGGCCACGGAGAGCCTAGGTGAGTCAGCCCAGCTGTGGCCATTATAGACCAGCCGATCCTTGCCCCTTATCAAGCTGATAAACCAGCTGACCACTGTGAAAACAGGACCACAGACCCAAAATAGAGTTTCTTATGCTAAGTTCCATGCCATCAAACCAAGACTTAATTACAGTTTCAGTTCTCCCAGAAATGGAATGGGAAATCAGTCAATCAGGTAACGCCTGATGAGCACTAGTTATGTAAGTGACCTGGTTGACCTCTGCCATCTCCTAAAAGCCACTAAATTTATAATAACTGATTTGCTTTTCTGTCTTGTAGAACCTCCTTGTTCCTGCTGTCTTCTGCTATTAAGGTCTTTCATTTTGTTCAGCTCCTCAGAGTTCCTTTCTATCTGCTAGATTGCATGCTGCCCAATTCAAATCAATTTTGTTAAAATATGCTCTTAAAGTGCCTCAGTTTATCTTTTAACACCATACATGCATGAACTTCCCATGTAATCCCTGTACTTCTTAGAAATAATAAATGTTGTAAGCAATCAAATTTTGAATTGATATGTTACACAGTAATACAACCTGATATAAAATGCTTGTTACTGTTCTCTAAGCTTTTCTATATTTTACATTTATTTATTATTACTTTTCCAAAATTAAATGGAAAAAAGTGGAATAGAAAGAAAATTGAAGATGCATTGATGGAAGGTTCAAAACCTAAAATTGCAATTGGTTTCTTATTTTGACTGCCACGAATAACAACATTTCACAGGTACTTATTATGCTTTTTGTATTTAGAAGGAGGCCTTTGGGGGTAATTAAAATACTACTATTGAGCATAGCAAAACAACCAAAGCACATTAATTATAACAAGAAAATTGCACACTAGAAAATGCGTACTTGTTGATATGTTACTTTGATCCAAGAAACACAAAATACTTACAGTAATTAATCTTCATTTATTCCCTGGGATGAAATGAGTATTTCATCCAATAATAGACAATTGCTATTTTTATTTTGTCTATTAAATAATGGTTGCTGCTGCTACTGCTGCTAAGTCGCTTCAGTCGTGTCCGACTCTGTGCAACCCCATAGATGGCAGCCCACCAGGCTCCACCATCCCTGGGATTCTCCAAGCAAGAACACTGGAGTGAGTTGCTAGTTCCTTCTCCAATGCATGAAAGTGAAAAGTCAAAGTGAAGTCACTCAGTTGTGTCTGACTCTTAGCGACCTCATGGACTGCAGCCTACCAAGCTCCTCCATCCATGGGATTTTCCAGGCAAGAGTACTGGAGTGGGGTGCCATTGCCTTCTCCAATTAAATAATGGCAGTTTAAATTAAAAAAAAGTAATGAAAGATCAATGAAGTAGGGAGTTCCTAAATTTTCTTAGCCCAAATTGCTCACATTTTTCCAAGGAGATTAATAATGGGAATCTTTTTACTCATTGTTATGGATTGAATATTTGTGACCCCTACCCCTGCCCCACCAATTCATATGCTGAAGCCCTAATCCCCAACAATGCCAATGTGATGGTATTTGGAGGAGGATATTTGGGAGATAGTTAGGTCATGAGGGTGGTGCTTTCATGAATAGGATTAGTTCCCTTATAAGAAGGGAAAGTAGCCAGAGCCTCCCTCTCTCTGCCATGTGAGGATACAGCAAGAAGACTAGCATCCATTAATTAGGAAGAGATTCCTTCATCAGAATGCAACCATGCTGGCATCTTGATCTCAAACTTTCTAGCATCAAGAATTGTGAGAAATAAACCCCTAGTGTTTAAATGCCCCAGTCGATGATATTATTATACCACCTGAACTAAGACACTCATCCAGCAAACTCTTTACATACTAATCCTTAAAAAACAACAAAACTATGTGAAGAAATTTATATTATATTTACAGTTTGGCGATTTATTAAAAAAAAACTACATGGATGTTTTCAATATTGAAAGAGAGATTTTAATTGGTCATTTCACTACTAATGAGACAGTATGTGTTTATGATTTTGCACAACTACTGCAGTTTCATTAAATTTTATCCTTTTCAATAGAGATATCTTTCTGTTAATAACTAAAAATAATTATATTGTTTGGTGCAACTCTTCCTATCAGGAGACTCAGCAATGAGAAGGAAAATCTTTCATCAGACCAGCTGACCTAACGTTTGGTTTGAAAAAATATAAGTGTGTATACCTACATGCACGCATTGACCTGGAAGTAATTTTTTCAAGGGTATCTGTAAGGCTCATCACATCAAGCAGATCAAAATTAATTGTCAAGGGAGGCAGCTATTATGGTTCTGTCCTCTTAGACCAATA
The DNA here is from genome assembly GCF_032452875.1 of Bos javanicus. Classification (NCBI taxonomy): domain Eukaryota; kingdom Metazoa; phylum Chordata; class Mammalia; order Artiodactyla; family Bovidae; genus Bos; species Bos javanicus. Next base: position 55,306,034 of record NC_083875.1, on the reverse strand, counting down.
CATATAAAGACAATGGTTGAAAATCAATAGTGTCACTAGGTCAAGGGCACTTGACAGTACAGAACCAATAAATGCTCTTCGTCCATATTTACACAGAGCTGATCTTCAAAAAAAAAAGTGATTTCCAAAGTCATAATCTCTACTCATGTGAAAATCTCAAGGCTTTTGTGGAAGTTACTACCCAGTACGTATTTCTGCTGTCAGACTACTTCTGTCACTGCATTTAAACCATGAAGTGCATTTGCTGCTGATTCGACTATTATGGCAGGAAAATGACCTGTAAAGTTCTTTTGAGGAGCCTGGCATTTTGCATATATTATAAACATACAAAGAAGAGGAAAATGTGTTAAAAATGAAGTTTATGAAAAGTCATCTAACTAAACTTTACATTTCATAGAATACAGAGACTGCCTGATTTGTCAGACTGAAAAGCGGGGGTGTGGGGGTGGGGGAGAAACCTGTCAAGGCAAAAAAAAAAATCTCCATATTCTCATATTTTCAAGGGCAGTTGTCAACTTTTTTTTCTATCTACAAAATCTTGATGGTAAGTGACAAAGTAGAAAATGTGTCAAACTATATTATTTGACCTCTTTTTGGTGGTTCGGATGTGCAAAGAACTTAATAGATTGGAACATATGCTTTATTGGGAGCGGGGGGGCGGGTGAAGAGTGATAAATGTGTGTGGACTGAGCTTTGAGAGCAATCTGCACTTGAAAGTGATGACAAAAGCCTCAATTTTTTATAAGTTCTCTAAAGGAAGAGACCTTGGCTTCTGGGAAGGAGGTTAGAATTATGTTCCTCAAAGGTAGCGGTGAATATCTATGCTTAACTCACAGCAATCAAATACTTGACTAAGAGACAAAATTTCTGAGTCTGTACCTGGTGCCAGAATATTTATCAACACCAAGTGTCTCTCATCACTGATACCATAAAACAAAAAAAAATCACTTGGGGGCTGAAAGGTACTGCTATTTTCCACATCAGGACATTTTGCCAAGAGGATGCACAGGTATAGAGGTCAGGAACAGCCTTGTTCCTATTCTCAGTTTTCCTAAATTGGGGGATCAGAGGAAGGGAAGGCAATTAACCATTTCACTTTTGATCATTAATAAATGTGTCATTAAAGGGGTGTGGGTGTGTGTGCACACACGCACACACACCAGTTGACTGATCAGAAATCAAACCCACGGTCGTGTTTCCTGACCCAGAATGGGAATTTTTATTCCTTAATCATATTCCCCTGGCTGCTTCACTGACCAGCTTCAGTGTGAGATTCAAGGCAAGCACATTATTTACAAGAATTAAAGAGCTTGGGGAGTTGGATGGCGGAAGGAGGACATTTTTTTTCACAGCAGCAATCACAAGCATCAATACAGCTAAAAGTCAGTCTGCATTTCCATCAAAACCTCCTGATTTGCAGCCATTTATAACTTGGCTATAAAAATCACTCCTAGGCTGCAATTCGGCAAATAGTGCCTCGGCTGAGGGGAAAATTGTCCCCTCTTGGTAGCTGTTGGCCTGTTTGGATTTACCTTTTGTTTTAGTGATTTGAGGGAAATACACAGTTATTTGAAAGATGCTCTTTAAATGTAACCCTCAGGAGGAGAAAATGTTTGCACTTTAAGGTATTCATTTGTATTTCCACCTCCGGCAAAAGGAGTGACTTTGACTATACAGTTTAATCCTGTTCTGGTCCCAATTATTTTTGGCATTTTCAGAAAGCGAAGACAATGGGCAAAGCCTTCCATTCAGAGGCAGTTAGTCAGCAGAAAGGCTTTAAATGCTTGTGAGGTTTGTATTCCCCGAGCCACCTCAAAGGACAGGCTGTTGACTGTTGTCTCAGAAGTAATTTCCTCCTATGAAGACCGAATCAGTATGATAGCAGTGGAGAGCTCAGCATTTTTAATTGCCTCAAGGTGCTTATTTGCAGGGAAGGGATAAGCTCAGGAGGATCAAATAAGGAAAGAAAACTTGGCTCAGCCTCCCAGATGAATCTGATCCTTTTCTCCTCTCATCACTTTCACATCTGTGATTTTCCTCCTTCCCCACAACCCACCCCCCACCCCCCGTGCCAAGAAAGGGACGTGCTCTTCTCTACCATTAAGGAGAGGTGATGACTAGGGCCCAAGTCAGATGTTCCTGACCTGTTCCTGGAGCCCCGTTTGCCCTTGCCTTTGCACTTAGGAGAAGTCTGGCAGCTGGCAGCATTCTCTGCAGCCCCATGCAAAGCCACCTGGCCAGCTGGGGTGCTCCTGAGTGGAAAAACAGTAAGATTGAAAGTGCACTGGGGAAGAATAAGCCCTCAGTGCTTAAGTCATGGGAGGAAGAATGTGACAGTTGGCACTAGCTTCTTGACTCTAAAGAGTAACTGGGTTTCCTGCTGGGAGATCTGTGGAATTCCTCGACCCAGGGGCAGGTGGTCCTGGAACTCAGCTTTCTGAGAGTGGAAAGATATTCATGTATTCCCTCTCATTCATCAACTTGGGTATACTCCTTTAGACTCTCGAAACTCAACATTTTATCTTTTTACAATGTCCCTGGGAGAGGGGACTACTTCCATTTTGCCAGTGAAGGAAAGCACAGATAGAAAAGCCAGGTGATGTGTTCTCTGAGCCAATGATGAAATTACATCTCCCATGTCCCCATTTGGGACTTTAGCCATTCTGGCCTAGGGAATGGGGAGGGAGGCCAAAATCCTCTTTAAATCATTTGTGAGTTCTCATAAAAAATAAAAGGAGACATTTTAAGTCTTTGCACATGGCGTGCAGCACTCAGAGCATGACACAGGCCCCTGGCCTGGAACTCACACATTCAAGAGCCCATTCTGGACTGACTCCTATAGTTATGGGCACATGTCCACCCAGAATCTCTGCCCTGCCCCCTTCAAGACCATTAACCCAGTATCTCCCAGTCAAGTAACTTCCCACTGCTCTGGACTTTGCCTCATCTGTCTTGCAGCATGAGGGAAGCAAACACATACATCCTTGGGGCCAACCTGTGGAACAGGGATGGCTGTTTTCTGGAGATATGGATAAAGCTTGGCCATGCAGGACAGAGTGTCCACACGTGTGTGCAAACCCCTCTGCAGAGCAGGACAAGGCAAGAGGGGGAGTGAAGAAGGGCTGGTGTGTACAGGGCTGTTTCTCTGTCACAGCGCTGTGTTGTGCACACAAGTCCAAGAATTCTCAATTCAAAGTTGGTCTTCTAGGGTGTTAGGAAAGTAAGTGTGCCAAAGTAGATGAGAGATAAAAGGATATAAAAACATTTTACTTATCAATTTATGAGCCTGATATAAAACTTTAAATTACTTATGTAAACCTACGGTATATGGGCCGCCGCTTGGACTCTTACTTTAGAATCTTTGAAGGTTTAGATGGACCTGAGGCAAAACCACACAAAGGATGAGCTGATCTGTGCCCAGAGTTGCCATGAACATATGAATATATGAGTCTCATTCTATTTTACCTTTTTTCCTTCAGTTGAAATCATATGCATATACTCTACAACGATAATTGCCCAGAAGCATACCTGTCATCTTATTTCACTTTTATCAGTTTCTAGTTCCTCTGTATCTTTCTTTTCCTGCTATTTTTTTAAACCAAATTTAATTACCATCAGAATACTATAAAGTGATTATCCTTCATTCACATTTCTATTTATCCCTCCCATACTCTCTCTGGTTCATTCTGAAATTCTAAGATTCTTTAAAATTTTTCCAATGGTATTATTCTATTTCCACAAGTCATAATTAAATTTTTCATATATCAAAATGAAAACTAACCATAAGCACATATACTAACATGAAGCCTTTAAGAGGCTTTTGTTTTTTCACTCTTTTTCCTTGCTGGCCCATTTCCAAATGCAGGGTTTTGCCAAGTTATTTTAGTTTCAGGCTATTGAGCTTTTAATTATTGTATGTCCTTTCCAATCCAAGAATGCTTACTTACAGAATCGCATCTAGAAGACAAAAATCTAGCTTCCTAACCTCTCCACACACAAAATCAGATTTCACTTGGATTAAAAATTAAGCATATTGTGAATCCTGTTTATAACATCCTGACAAAGCCTTTGAAACACTTTGTCAGGTGAAACTATAGACCCTGAGAGAAAGGAAAGAGAGCGGTGGCTGGAATGAGGGGACACAGGATGGAGGCCAAAAACACACTACAGGGCAGGACAAGCAGAGAGCGGGGGCTCAGGGCACACATGGAAGCCAAACACAGCAGGAGGGAGGTGTCCATCCGCATCTGGGGGTCATACCAAAACCAGATGTAAGGGAAATGCAGCCAAACAAAGCTAGACCAGTGGGAGGACAGCGAAGCAGTCAGGTGAACCTACACACTTCTATATGGAAACCAGGAAGAAAGCAGTACCTCAGTTTCCACCACTGGGACATCCCTGGAACTTCAAATGCAGGGGGCCCAGATGGATCCCAGGCATGGAATCCACATGCTGCAACTAAAAGACCCCACATGCCACAATTAAGATCCAGCACAGTCTAAATATTTTTTTTCTTTTTAATTTTCAGCACAGAGCAAAAGACACTAATTCCTCATATCTCTACAACACTTGACAGGTTACAAAGCACTTTCATGTATAATATGAAGCTTAATCCTCATGCATGATAAATTATGGATTATTTACCCCATTTACAGGTGAAAAAAAACTGAAGCTTACAGAGTTTTCTTGTCTGACACAGTGTAAACCTAAAGGAGGGAGAGATGGTTCTTGAGGCTGGGTCTTCTGATGCTCAATGCAAATGCATGCTTTTCTATGACACCACAAGGCTTCTAACTCAGCATGCACACCACACATGGGTTATGATGACAGCTCTCAGCTCACAGAGTGATGTTCAGACTTTCTGGATGCCCTTTTGTTACTTGCTGCAATTGGGGTGGGAGGAGTGAGAAGAACCTTAATACTCCTTCTGGTTGTCATTTCTCCAACAGCCATTTATGACGGTTCCATGAGTCTGACCTCTGGCAGGACCCTAGACACATCATGGCAGCATCAAATTTATGACAATCCTAACTACTGCCATCCAATCTGCTAACCTGTGCAGAGCACAGACGTCAGGAAATATGCCTCTCTGTAAATACAATACAGGGGAACTTATTTGTTGTGGCAGCAAGGAGCAGAAAAGGACATTGCTCTCAGGGCCCCAAGGGGAGAAAAGAGATGATGTATGATGTAAGGTAAGGTATTAATCATGTCTGACACCTCTGGATAATCAGCTGGAGTTATCCTTGGGAACAACTGCTTTTCAAGGATGGAATGAGAGAATAATAAGTGGGGAGGGACTTATCAAATGAGATGGCCTAACCTGGTAAGATACTGAACTCTATAGCTCAGCATCGTTCCTGGAAATCAGACTGGCAATTAAATTCAAGAGTTGGAAGGTTGTCAAATGGTTGTTAATGTTTTGTTTAACATTCGTCTCATCTGCACCAGAGTCATCCCAGTAGAAGCTCAAAGTCTGAGTTCAGGAGACCTACCATCAGTCAAAATTATTATCCTCAAGATCTGTAGCTTTGTGAAGCATTTCCTGTGTTTCCTAGAAAAGGCTGCCATCATGGGCACATCTCCAAGCCAGCTCAGGCAGCGGTGGAGCTTATTTCTGCCTGGGTAGAGATTACCACACTGAAGAATGCCTGACAAATGATGAAACACGAGCTCCCAGATGGCAACCTGGTGCCACACAAAGGACACAACAAAACGTGATCCATGAAGAGTGTAGTCAAACTGCAGCTACATCTATCACTTAGAATTAATGCCAAAGTCCACCTATACTCACACATCTGAAAACCTTACTTACCCTACCCTCTTGAACTTGAAAGGATTAAAATATATTTAAAGTGCAGTCATGTCTTTCACGGAATTCTTCATTTCCTTCGCTACGAATCAGTTGTGATTTTTATTTTTAATAAAAAGTGATTTAGAACTATGCAGTCCTCTACATTTCATCAAGAGTTTTTGTAATTTCAATTTTCACAACAATGCATTTTATTTCAACAAGCACTGACTGATCACCTGCTTTGTGTCAGTCTCTCTTCCAGGCACCAGGAAATGCAAAGATAAGGAAGTTAAGAAAGCTGTCTTGAAATACCCAGAGTTTAAGAAGAAAGACAAATGCATAAATGGTTTATTATGTTATAAGGCCTGTGACAAAGATATGGGCATAATAATATGTGAACACAGATGGGGTCAAGTGACTTTGCAAGATCACACCATTGGAATGCAGTAGAGGATATAAAGGACTTCTAACTTAAATCTGGAATAATTTCTACTGTACCAAAGCTACCTTCTTATGTCAACCATACTCAGCCTTTCATTGAACTTCCTTTCAGTCAGTGACTTACAAATCATGATTTACAAAAATTGTTCATTTGCTCTCTTTTGCACCTGTCCCTCAGAGTCCTTTCTCCACTTAAATCCATACACTGATTTTATTTCTCAGTCTTAGCCACTAAGTCCCAGTGGCCATGCTTGACTTTTTTTGCCCTTCAGGTTTTAACAAGATTCAGCAGCTTCACTGAATCAAGAAATCCTCTTCTCACTTGCTCTCTACCATCTATGCACTATATTCTATTTGGGCTCTACCAGGTTGTGACCCTTCTTGAACAAGCACAGCTCAGCCACAAAAACATAGAATTCTTTAAGGCAATCACCATAAAGGAGGTTATACATTCATTCTAATGGTGCTGTGATTGTTCATAGTCATATCATTAGGAACTTTTCTTTTAGAACTACATTTGGCATTTGCAATTCCTTTTGCTTTGAATAGTTGTAATGGTGGCAAAACTTCAGCCTTCTGATGTTGGCTATGATTTTTGCAAAGAATCAAAGATATAGCTAGCTAAGATAATTCTATTTGTACTCAAAACAAGTTATTACCTTAATTAATTGATATTTGCTCTCAATAGTGGTTCATACATGGACTCAATGAGTAATTCTGATATTTTTTGAACAACATTACTATGACTGGAACAGAAATATAACCTTCTATGGTGATTTATTTATGGAGGTACATCAGTCCAAATGAGGCTTCCCAGGTGGCTCAGTAGTAAAGAATCCAACTATCAATACAGGTGATACAGGAGAGGTGGGTTCAATCCCTGGGTCGGGAAGATCCCCTGGAGCAGGAAATGGCAATCCACTCCAGTATTCTTGCCTATAAAATCCCATGGGCAGAGGAGCCTGGCAGGCTACAGTCCACGGGGTTGCAAAGAGTTGGACACAACTAAGCACACACACACACATACACACACAGAGAAGTCTAATTATTAATATTTATTATTAGTATGAATAGAATATTAAGTTTTCTCTTCTCACATTTTTGATTGTATTGCTTTCAATTGTAAAAAATGTACTGAAAGAAATGTGTTAGTTTCCAAGATAAGTTTTTCAAGTAACACCTATTTGGAAATATGAAATCTATGCTGTTTGTCAAAGTATGTGTAATTATCTTAGATTAATGCTTTATGTACAACATTGATGATGTCCCTAGAAGTCTGAGGGATGTCTCGGAGCCAAGAATGCTAAAAGTTGGGAGACTGCCTCTTAGGAACAAACCCAAGTCTCCACTGCACCCTGCCCACCTGAAGCTATCACACAAGATGCTCTGTTTTATCTCTTTTTCACATGGGCATTCTGGTTACATTTTGTTTAAAGATAAAGTTTGCTCTAAATCAATTTTGAAAGGCACTACTTTGCATATAAATACTGCTCTTTTCACCACCCACGTATCTCATGTAGTTACACTTTTTACTTATTTATTTCATTTTATTCTACTTTGCTAAGTTACTTCCCTGGGGCTAATGCTGATTTAAAAGTGATGAGAATGTTCTGGGTTTCAACCAGATTAAATATGTAAAGATTCAAATGCAAAAATGTCTGTTCTGATACTGAAGAGTGACAGAAATCAGTTTAACATCTCACTGAAGATTAAGAATTTCAGTAAAAGGCATTCAGGTTACATGGTAAAGGTATAGCAAAATAGTTTCATGATTAAAAGATGGTCCAAGCCCAAACACCAACTAGACTAGAATGAGGTCCTTAAAGGCTTCTGGATACCACTTACACACCTACTAGATTGGACAAAATTCAGAATTCTGTCAACAACAAATATGGAGCAATAGGAACTCTCATTCTCTGCTGGTAGAAATGCAAAATGGTACATCCATTTTGGAAGACACTTTGGTGGTTTCTTGTTAAACTAAGCCTGCTTTTACCATACAAAGACAAACATGCTTCTTGGCATTTTCCCAAAGTTGAAAACTTACATCCATATGAAAATCTGCACACCAATGTTTATATCAGCTTTACTGAAATATGGCAAAACATGGAAGAAGCTAAGATGTTCTTCAGAAGGTGAAAGGATAAAATAACTGTGGTACATCCAAAATGGAATATTCAGTTCAGTTCAGTTCAGTCGGTCAGTCGTGTCCGACTCTTTGCGACCCCATGAACTGCAGCACACCAGGCCTCCCTGTCCATCACCAACTCCCAGAATTCACTCAAACTCATGTCCATCTAGTCGGTGATGCCATCCAGCCATCTCATCCTCTGTCGTCCCCTTCTCCTCCTGCCCCCAATCCCTCCCAGCATCAGAGTCTTTTCCAATGAGTCAACTCTTTGTATGAGGTGGCCAAAGTACTGGATTTTCAGCTTTAGCATTGATGTTGATTCTGGATTATAGTAAAAGTTGTGTTTTGAAATTTTTAGTTGATAAATAATAAAAAGGACTAGGAATATTGATAGGATTATTGTGAGTCATGTTGATGTGTCTAGTTGTGGCATATCACCAAGGAGAGTATTATGCTCTCAATCTCTAACTTAAAAGGCTAGCGCTGATATAGCTTCTTAACGATTTTATAGTATTGATGCAGATCATTTTTCAAAGTATTTTAGTGGGACTAGTTCAAGAACAATGGGCATGAAACTATGATTTGATCCACAGATCTCTGAACATTGACCGTAATATAAGCCTGGTCGGGTTGATATGAGGGTTGTTTGATTTAGACGACCTGGGATTGCATCTGTTTTTAGTCCTAAGGAAGGCACAGCTCATGAGTCCAATACATCTTTGGAGGAAATTAATATTTGAATTGTTATCTTTATAGGTAACACAACTCGGTTATCTACTTCTAGCAGTCGTAGTTCCCCTGGCTTTAATTCTGATGTTGGAATTATATAAGAGTCGAAGCTTAAGTCTTCATAATCTGTGTGCTCATAACTTCAGTATCATTGATGTCCTATAGTTTTTACTGTAAGGGATGGATTATTAATCTCATCTATTATATATAGAATTCGTAGAGATGGAAGAGCAATTAAAATTAAAATAATGTCTGGCAGAATAGTTCAAATTGTTTCCACCTTTTGTGTATCTATTGTGCTAGTATGGGTTAGTTTTGTTGTTAATATTAGTGAAATAATATAAAGTACTAGTGAGCTAATTAAAAAGACGATTATTAGTGTGTGGTCATGAAAATGCAATAATCCTTCTATCATGGGTGATGTTGCATCTTGAAAGCCTAGTTGTATGGGGTATGCCATATGAGATGTACAGGGCTTTCACCTATAACTTAACTTCGACAAAGTTATACAATGGTTTACTAACATCTCATTAATTGAGAAAGACATAGTGGCTATGATGTTGGCTTGAAACCAGTAATGGGGGTTCGATTCCTTCCTTTCTTATTTTAGGTTGACATATGTAGGTTCTTCAAATGTATGGTGGGGGGCATCCATTTAATCCCTCTAAATTTGTTGTGGTTAAATACAGTCAGGACTTCTCGTTTAGATGTGAGTGCTTCTCAGATAATGAAAATTATTAGTATAACTGCTGTTAGGGAGATGAATGAGCCTATGGATGAAATGGTATTTCATATTGTGTATGTGTCTGGGTAATCAGAGTATCGCGTGGTATACCAGATAGTCCTAAGAAATGTTGTGGGAAGAAAGTTATATTTAAACCTATAAATATGATTGCAAAGTGGATTTTGGCTCATGTGGTGTTGCCTGAGAATAATGGAAATCAATGCACAAATCCTCCTATAATAGCAAATACAGCCCCTATTGATAATACGTAATGGAAATGTGTGACTACATAGTATGTGTCGTGGAGATCAATATCAAGGGAAGAACTGGCTAGCACAATTCCGGTCAAGCCTCCTACTGTAAAAAGGAAGATGAAGCCCAGGGCTCATATCATAGTGGGAGATCATTTGATATTGCCCCCATGAAGTGTTGCTAGTCAACTAAAGACTTTTACTCCAGTTGGGATAGCAATAATTATGGTAGCTGATGTGAAGTAGGCCTGTGTGTCGACATCTATTCTGACTGTGAACATGTGGTGAGCCCATACAATAAATCCTAGGAACCTCATTAATATTATAGCTCAAAATATTCCTATATACCCAAATGGTTCTTTTTTTCCTGAATAATAAGTCACTATGTGAGAAATTATTCCAAATCCAGGTAGAATAAGAATATATACTTCGGGGTGTCCAAAGAATCAGAATAAGTGTTGGTACAGGAATATTATTCACTGTTAAACATGTTAGCAAGCCAGGGAAAGACATGGAGGAAATTAAATGCATACACTAAGTGATAGAAGCCAAGCTAAAAAGGCTACATACAATACAATTTCAACTACATGACAATTCTCTAAGAATATGGAAACAGTAAAAATATCAGAGATTCCCAGGGGTTAGAAGAAGAGAAGAATGAATAGACAGAGCACAGATGATTTTCAGGAAAGCGAAAAATAAAAACCTCTGCATGATGTCATAATGATAGATATATGTTACTACACATGTGTCCAAATACATACAATCTACAATGTGCATACACACTAAGTCACTTCAATCATATTTGACTCTCTGTGACTCTATGGCCTGTAGCCCACTAGGCTCCTCTGTCCATGGGATTCGCCAGGCAAGAATACGGGAGTGATGGCCATGCCCTCTTCCAGAAGATCTTCCTGATCCAAGAATCAAATCTGCTTCTCTTATGTCTCCTGCATTGGCAGTCAGGTTCTTTACCACTATTGTCACCTGGGAAGCCCAACATCAAGAGGGAATTGTAATGTAAAGTATGATTACGATGTGTCAATATAAGTTCATCAGTTCTAACAAATGTACGTCTCTGGTGGGGGACGTTGATAATGAAGAGGCTATGCATGTGAGCAGACAGGGAGTATGTGAGAAATTAATGCATCTTCCCCTCAAACTTCCTGTGAACCTAAAAGTGCTCTAGAAAGATAAAGTCTTAATAATAAAAAAAATCATAGTAGCACCTCCATCTCTGGAAGAATTCAAAATATGTGATAAAACAGCTCTTCCTGGGGATGAGGAGTAGGGCAAAGGGACCACTTAGACCATTAGGAATAGGAGGAAATGTCCTTAATCTGCTAAAATGAATCTCCCCAAATCCTCCAGCAAGCTTAATGGTAGAAACATTTGAATTAATTCTTTTGAAAGCATATTTCTATTTAATGTCAATTTAACTGGTCAGTTCAGTAACAAAAAGAATAACAAATAAGGAATAAAAATTGAAAAGAAATAAGTCTGTCATCACTCATTGGTCAAGCTCATTAATCATAGTGTTCAGATTCTAGATTTCCTTCCTGAAGCCAATATTAAAAATCATCATCGTCTGTTTAATCTCAGCAGTGGGTACACAAGACTCCATTATATAAATCTCTATGTTTGGGATCATTTTTAATTTTAAATTTAATATGTTTCAACTTGAAGGAAGTTTAAGAAAAACACTTGCATCTTACTTAAGCAAAAATAACTATCAGAGTATACCACTTTTTAACATATCCAAATATAACTAAGGGAGAGAAATAATTTTCAATCAGTAATTCTTTAAATGAACATTTAGTAATAGTAATAAAGATCAACTAAAAGAGCATGTGCCACAGATTAAAATAATGCCTAAGAACATTCCCAAGAAAAAGATCAATTTCATGTTTCATGAACTGTCCCTTTGGCCTATGGCTTGTGACATAAAAGTCTAGAACACAGCTGTCCACATTTGAATATGTGGATTCAACTGGCTTTAAGATACAGAAAGCATGGCTTGTTTTTAGTAAGATTAAAAACAAGTTTTCATTTTTTTATGGACACGAAAAAATGCAAATAAATCTAAATCTCTTACAAAGTACTTGGGTCATTACAATTAAAATATGAAGAAAAGAATAATCTATGAGTTAGCTGTTTTTTATTCTTAGCAGTCATTTATAAATTCATATATACACATATGGAATATGGAAATGTTTTGCTGCTGCTGCTGCTAAGTCGCTTCAGTCGTGTCTGACTCTGTGCGACCCCATAGACGGCAGACCACCAGGCTCCCCCGTCCCTGGGATTCTCCAGGAAAGAACACTGGAGTGGGTTGCCATTTCCTTCTCCAGTGCATGAAAGTGAAAAGTGAAAGTGAAGTTGCTCAGTCGTGTCCGACTCTATCAACCCCATGGACTGCAGCCCACCAGGCTCCTCTGTCCATGGGATTTTCCAGGCAAGAGTACTGGAGTGGGTTGCCATTGCCTTCTCCAATGGAAATGTTTTACTAATAGATAAAACACCTTACAAATACATTACCATTTCACTGACTTCTAGAGCTGTGGTTCACAGTCTGAACTGGAGTGGCTCCTCCACGATGTGTGGCAGGTCCTTGAAAGGAAACTTGGCATGCCCCATTCCCACAGCTAATCACATCACCACAGTCTCCAAATCTACAGCTAATCATGTCACCACAGTCTCCAAAGAGAGCATTACCTAAGTGATGCAATCCTGAATGAAGGGAAACATTAACCTCCAGCCTGAGGAAAGGTCAAACCCTCATGTCTGAAACACTATCTAAGTTATCAAATTATTATTGGAAGAAATGTGGCCTTCTGCTGCTTCGAACCAGAGATGATTACAATGGGGTAGACATCTGAGTGAGTGATGCTATAACCTCATTTTACATGACTTGGCTTGCTGCCAATGTTTGTAGTAGTCAGATTTAATTTTCATGACACTATGAAATGTGTGCTGCATGTAAAATATTAATGTAGCATATAATTGGGCCATCTGAAATATCCAAGTTTATGTACACTGATAAATACTGACTTGGTGAAATGCTCTGTCATTCATAGACCACCCCCCCAAAAAAAAATTAAATTTTACCATCTATTCTAATTCCAACTTGCTCAAACTTCCTCTGATGTTTCTGTTCTGTTGATGCATATTAGAAGGACCCAACCAGTTTATAAGAACAAATGCTCTTCTTAGCCGTAACCATAGAGCAGATCTAATAATATAGGATTAGACATATTAGAACACCTTATTAGGAAACAGCAATAAAGCTTTCCCTATACTGTAGTTTCTTTGATCCAAAGGTCATCTATCTAAGGGAGCCTTCTCTCTTCACCCAGTCTGTGTGGATTTATAACTGACCTGTGAGTTTACACTAGACTTTCTCAAATTTGTGAATAAATAACTACTTCATAGAGCCAGAAGAAAGGGAATGATCATAAATAACAAGGTAGTAACAAGAAACTTTCATCAAGTAAGTAAATTTCCCAATCCTTTCTCACTCTCTGGTCTGAGAATTGTAAAGCATGCAAGAATCAATTTCAGAACCCTAAAATCTATAAAGAAAAAAAAGCACAATATTGTGGTAGGGCCTTGACAATTTCTGAGGTTTTCACCTGGATGTTGCTCTTCTTAGAGGGTTAAAATTTTCTCATTGATCCTTGATTGGCTTAAGATTTATCTTTTCTATTGTTTTGTTTTCTGCTATCCTCTTTCCACACACTTAGAGCCACATCTTGGTAGGCTTTTTACTTGGTGCTTGGGAAGTCCATCTTGAAACGTTTCCCCATCCAGTCAGTTGTCTTCATAGCACATGGGGACACATGGAGTCCCTGCGCACAGAGCACATTTTAGACAAGCTTCCATCCCACTGTGCTCAGTTTTTCAATTGTGTCCAACTGTGTGTGACCCCATGGACTGTAGCCCCCCAGACTCCTCTGTCCATGGAATTTTCCAGGCAAGAATACTATATTTCCTACTCCAGAAGATCTTCCGAACCCAGGGATCCATCCCATATCACTTGAGTCTCCTGCATTGGCAGGCAGATTCCTTACCATTCCGCCACCTGGGAAGCTTCCATTAGCAATACATACACGCTGTGTAAGACAATGCCAACGAATTTTCAAACTATTGCACAATTGCATTCATCTCACAGTCTAGCAAAGTAATGCTCAAAATTCTCCAAGCCAGGCTTCAACAGTACGTGAACTGTGAACTTCCAGATGTTCAAGCTAGATCTAGAAAAGGCAGAGGAATCAGAGATCAAATTGCCAACATCTGTTGGATCATATAAAAAGCAAGAGAATCCCAGAAAAACATCTACTCCTGCTTCACTGACTATGCTAAAGCCTTTGACTGTGTGGATCACAACAAACTTTGGAACACTCTTAAAGAGATGGAAATACCAGACTACCTTACCTGTCTCAAGGGAAATCTGTATGCAGGTCAAGAAGCAACAGTTAGAACTGGGCATGGAACAACAGACTGGTTCCAAATAGGGAAAGGAGTATATCAAGGCTGTATCTTGTCACCCTGCTTATTTAACTTATATGCAGAGTACATTATGAGAAATGCTGGGCTAGATAAAGCACAAGCTGGAATCAAGATTGCTGGGGGAAATATCAATAACCTCAGATATGCAGATGACACCATCTTAATGGCAGAAAGAGAAGAGGAACTAAAGAGCCTCTTGATGAAAGTGAAAGAGGAGAGTGAAAAAGCTTGCTTAAAACTCAACATTCAAAAAACAAAGATAATAGCATCTGGTCCCATCACTTCATGGCAAATAGATTGGGAAAAAACAAAAACAGTAACAGACTTTATTTTCTTGGGCTCCAAAATCACTGCAGATGGTTACTGCAGCCATGAAATTAAAAGATGCTTGCTCCTTGAAAGAAAAACTATGACCAACCTTGACAGCATATTAAAAAGCAGAGATATTACTTTGTTGACAAAGGTCTGTCTAGTTAGTCAAAGCTATAGTTTTTCCAGTAGTCACATGTATGGATGTGAGAGTTGGACCATAAAGAAAGGTGAGCGCCGAATTATTGATGCTTTGGAATGCGGTGTCAGAGAAGACTCTTGAGAGTCCCTTGGACTGCAAGGAAATCAAACCAGTCAATTCTAAAGGAAATAAGCCCTGAATATTCATTGGAAGGACTGATCCTGAAGCTGAAACTCCAATCCTTTGGCCACCTGATGTGAAGAACTGACTCACTGGAAAAGACCCTGATGCTGGGAAAGATTTAAGGCAGGAGGAGAAGGGGATGACAGAGGATAAGATGGTTGGATGGCATCACTGACTTGATAGATAAGAGTTTGAGCAAGCTCAGGGAGTTGGTGATGGACAGGGAAGCCTGGTGTGCTACAGTCCATGGGATCACAGAGTCAGACATGACTGAACGACTAAACTGATGTTAAGAAAAATCAGAGTGAAGGGTCAAGTTCTCAGAGATAGGCCCCCTATAGTTATGCATATGCTATGCTAAGTTGCTTCAGTTGTGCCCGACTCTGTGCAACCCCATAGACGGCAGCCCACCAGGCTCCCCCATCCCTGGGATTCTCCAGTAAAGAACACTGGAGTGGGTTACCATTTCCTTCTCCAATGTGTGAAAGTGAAGTTGCTCAGTTGCGTCCGACTCCTAGTGACCACATGGACTGCAGCCTACCAGGCTCCTCCATCCATGGGATTTCCCAGACAAGAGTACTGGAGTGGGGTGCCATTGCCTTCTCCATAGTTACGCATAGTCCCATGTAAATAAACATAAAATTGTATAAGTTCTCACTGGCATCATGGCATAATCAACAAATAGTGGTTCTAGACTTTCAAAGCATAAATTCCAATACCAGGCTTACCATTTATGAGCTGACAACCTGCCAAACACACTTTCCTCTTGAGTTTTCCAAAGAGATATTCAACCTTCTCCAAATCCTCAATATCATAACAGCAAAACTCCCTTCCCTCTCAGCCAAGACCCTGTCTCAGAATTCTTAGAGAAAACAGACCCTCAGCTTCCTGCCCTGCCCCTCCACCAAGTCACTAAAAGATGTACTTTTTCTATCTCTGCTTTCCTGTCACAATGGAAGAAGCTATGACCTTTGGTAAAAGTATATGACCTTGGCCATGAGATCTATTTCCATCCTCTTCTTTTGAGAACATCTTCCATCAACTACTGTCTTTTTATGTATGTCTTCAATACTTTCTCTTAAGTATTTTCACATTAGAATGGTGTCAGTCAGCCTCTTCCTTCTTCACTGAAATACATCACAAATATCTCCATCTGACTACTTATTTTTTCCATTTCACAATCCTATTTCTCAAAAAAGAGATGTCAACCCTCATACCTTACCATCCTCCTCAATTCATTACAACCTGGCTTTCTTTCCTATCACTCCTCTGATAGTGTTTCATCTAGTCATTGACCAAAAAAACCAAAGGACATAGCATTAGATACTGTGGATTTTCTATTTCTGCATCTTCCATGACATCATTTCTGGTCTCTATATTTCTCAGCTCTCTTCACAGAAATTACTTCCTCCTCCTCTTAGGTATCAGTGCCCTTGTTACCGAACATCACCATGTCCATGTGCCCAACACACAGAAAGGCCAAACAATACTAAAACATTGGAGTTTGGATCAGAGAGAGGTTTATTACAGGGTCATGCAAGGAGATGGGTGGTTCATCCTTTAAGAATCCTGAAGTTGCTGAAAGCTTTCAGCAAAGCCCTTTTAAAAGCAAAAGGTGAGGGAGGGGTGTGGTTAGTTGTTGCAAACTCCTTGATATCAGATCCTTTGCTCTTGAAGTCAGGTCAGGGTCAGGTAATGATATTCCTGTAAATCTCTACCAAATGAATGTTATTCTCTGTCCTGGTAAGTTAAGGCAAGGTTCCAAGGTACAACTTTCACACTCCAGAGTTCCAGTCCTGGCTAAGAGAATGCAGAACTCAGCTGGTGGCTCCCTCAGGGCCAGGACCCCAGACTCTGCCCAGCTGTCATCGCTGAGGGAGCCAGGCGCCCAACCCAACTGTCCCTCACACTCCTCAGGCCACCCAAAATAGGGAGATCAGGTCCCACAGACTGTGACACAGGCAGACCGTCATTGCTATTAGATCTCAGAGACCAGGATGGGAGAGAGGTTCACCACGGCCTCAAGGCCTAGGCCAAGGTTAGTAGGTGGTCTTGGTGAGGACTCTGAAGCCCTATGGAACACAGCCCTAAACCTGTTCTGTGGGCCCCCCAGCTCACCTGCTGGTCCAAGGCTTAGATGAGTTAAAGGCCTCGGGAAGAAGGCTGGCATCCACCTCTTACCTCTCTCTCCATCTCACGACCACCTTCAGTATGGCCTGAATTCCCTCACTAACAGTTGGCTGCTTGTGGGTGGGGCCCACTGCTGTGCTGTCTAAGGGCTGAGCAGGACCACTAATAGTCACTCAGTGACAGTTGGTTGCCAGAGGTGGGGCCCGCTAAGTGAAAGTCACTCAGTCACGTTCAACTCTTTGCAACCCCATGTACTATTTAGTCCATGGAATTCTCCAGGCCAGAATACTGGAGTGGGTTAGCTGTTCCCTTCTCCAGGGGCTCTTCCCAACCTGATCTTCAACCAGGAATCGAACCCAGGTCTCCCACATTGCAGGCGGATTCTTTACCAGCTGAGTCACCAGGGAAGCCCAAGAGTACTAGAGTGGGTAGCCTATCCCTTCTCCAGTGGATCTTCCTGACCCAGGAATCAAACTGGGTCTCCTGCATTGCAGGAGGATTCTTTACTGGCTGGGCTCTCAGGGAAGACCAAAGACTGAAAAGGATCCATTTTCTAGTAACAGGGTGCAGAGAAATGATGTAGAGCAATGGCTGCTGTGCTAAGGGGCTGAGCTCACTGCACTCTGTTCCATCCCCTGAGCTCCCATTCCCGTCCTCAGCAACTCTTCTTCCTCCTACTTTTTTTGGAATATTCAATCATATTTCATATATGTTGAGAACTAACAAATCTTGTGGCAAGCTTGAATTGGTCTCCTGAATACCTAAATTTAATATGCCGACTTGTCCACTGAATAACTCCACCAGGACATTGATATTTTTATTTGTATTTTTTCCCCACTTCAGTCTCCCAACCTGCTCTTCCAATTAATTCTGTCCTCAGTTGGAGCACAGTTACCTACACCAAGGTCCATAGATGTCTTAATCTGCCTACTTTTCACTTGCAGTAACTCTTTATTCTTTCAAATTGCCACCAATGTTGGATTGGCTTATTATAACAGCTCCTTGTCTTTTGATTTTCACTTCCTTTCAAACCAGGGTTCAGCAAACTACAATGTAATGGCCAAATCTGACCTCTAATTTTGTAAATACAGTTTTATTGGAACACAGTGATGTCCACATGTTTACTTATGAATATATTGCCTGTTGCTGCTTCTGTGCTACAATAACAGCAGCAAGATGGAGACCATATGACTCACAAAGCTGAAAATATTAAGCTTAGAAAAACTTTGCCATATCTTGCTGTAAGCCATTCTTTACCACTTCCAAAATAGAAATAAATAATTCCTCTGCCCAAAATGGCTCCCCAGTTCTCAGTAAGCAAAACTCAACTTTCTTAGCACATCAACTAATGTGATTCAAAATTATTTTCTGAATGTACAAACATAGATACAAAAATGTACATTTTCAGATTCATCTCTCACCATCCCCATCAGACTCCATTCTCTAACTTCATGGAAGACATCGTGCTTGCCCTATGCCTCAAACACTTGCATATGGTTGTCCTTTTCCCTTTAAGTCTAGCCTCACTTCCTCCTCCTTTACCCGGCTGTTTCTTATTTTCTTTCTAGTATTTAAATCAGAAGTTACTTCCTCAAAGAAATCCTCCCTAACTGTTCTTTTTTTGCTCCCGTAATTCCCTGTGCTTCCCTCTCATTCTCATTCTATAATAACTGCCTCTTTCCTTCTTTGTCTTTGTCCCTTAGCTACTATAGACCGAAACTATAACTTGTGCACCCTTGTATCTCTAGCAACTGTCACAGTGTCTGGCAAGAAAGCTGTATTTAAGAAATATTTGCTGACTAACTGAATAAATGAATGAATGGTACTTATCACCTCTGAACTTTTTCTCAACTGTGAAATGGAGATCATAAAATCTAATCTATAAGGTTATTTGATGATTAAATAAAATATCACATATACACCTCCAGAGTACACCTATTACCTGTCATTACTCAGCACTTAATAAATGCAAGTTTGCTAGCTATCTATCCCATAAATGAGCCAGAGTTTCCATTGACCTATTAAAATATAAGGATACACAGCCTCTGTGTTCAAGAAATTTACAAACTGATAGGTGGGGAGAAGTCACCACAGCACAATTTATGATGATGCCCTGACACACCCAAATAAAATACTGTGCAGCAAGGTGACTACTTTTAAATAATACATTATAGCTAGTTCATCATGTTTTAAAGCGTATTGGGTTAATACTGAATCACTACCTTCTAGAGTTATAGCAATAAAAAAAAATGATGGTGAGGTTAATTTACAAATAGCAGTGGTAGCTTTAAGAGTAATTTTAAGAACTATGTAAATTTAACTTATATGCAGAGTACATCATGAGAAATGCTGGGCTGGAGGAAGCACAAGCTGGAATCAAGATTGCCGGGAGAAATATCAATAACCTCAGATATGAAGATGATGCCACCCTTATGGCAGAAAGTGAAGAAGAACTAAAGAGCCTCTTGATGAAAGTGAAAGAGGAGAGTGAAAAAGTTGGCTTAGAGCTCAACATTCAGAAAACGAAGATCATGGCATCCGGTCCCATCACTTCATGGGAAATAGATGGGGAAACAGTGGGAACAGTGGCTGACTTTATTTTTCTGGGCTCCAAAATCAGTGCAGATGGTGATTGCAGCCATGAAATTTAAAAATGCTTACTCCTTGGAAGCAAAGTTATAACCAACCTAGACAGCATATTAGAAAGCAGAAACATTACTTTGCCAACAAAAGTCTGTCTAGTCAAGGCTGTGGTTTTTCCAGTGGTAATGTATGGATGTGAGAGTTGGACTGTGAAGAAGGCTGAGCGCTGAAGAATTGATGCTTTTGAACTGTGGTGTTGGAGAAGACTTTTGAGAGTCCCTTGGACTGCAGGGAGATCAAACCAGTCCATCCTAAAGGAGATCAGTCCTGGGTATTCATTGGTAGGACTGATTTTGAAGTTGCAACTCCAATACTTTGTCCATCTGATGTGAAGAGCTGACTCATTTGAAAAGATCCTAATGCCAGGAAAGATTGAGGGCAGGAGGAGAAGGGGATGACAGAGGATGAGATGGTTGGATGGCATCACCAACTCAATGAACATGGGTTTGGGTGGACTCCAGGAGGTGGTGATGGACAGGGATGCCTGGTGTGCTGCAGATCATGGGATTGCAAAGAGTTGGACACGACTAAGTGACTGAACTGAACTGAAGAAGATTTGCACAAGTATTTTTATTGAAATTATGAAAAACAAAATATACAGTGGGCTAAACTGTGCCTTTCCAAAAGACACGAATCACAAGTACCCCAAAAAAGAAATGTCAGTGACTCTTATGTTAAAAGAAATTTCAAGTTTAAGAACAGTAATTCTGAATTCAGATGGAACAAGGCTGGAACCTTTCTTACTGACTTGGACAACTGCTGAACTTCTGAGCTTGAATCTCATCATTTGCAGAAATGAAATAATAATATAATAAGAGCTGGGATGCTTGTAACCTCAAGAAACAGAACCACTAACCCAAAATAAATTAAACAATTAGAAACATGACATCATATTCAGCTATGTCTAAAGGAAAAGGAAGAAACAGCCTCTTCTTGGGCTTCTTTATTTAGGATCACAGAATCATTTCAGAAACTCCAAGCTAACTCTCCTTCATGTCTCATTGTCCAGGATTGAGTAACCCTCACATTGCTGAACTAGTTACTACTTGTTGTAATGGAATTATTCTTGTATCAATCAAGCCCATCCCTAAAGATAGAGATAAGACAGTTTTCCTGAGATGTAGGTTGCAAAGAAGAAAGGTGGATACTTTTAAAAGCTGCAGTTCTATTAGGAAGTAAGGAAGGGAAATAGAGACTTGATAGATGTTCAGCAGTATTTCCTATGAAAATTACTTTATGCATTTGATACAGAGATGAAATGAAAAAAAAAATGCACCTAAAGTATTTTGTATAAGACTTAGTATATATCAGTTCAGTCACTCAGTCGTGTCTGACTCTTTGCAATCCCATGGACTGCAGCACTCCAGGCTTCCCTGTCCATCACCAACTCCCAGACCTTGCTCAAACTCATGTCCATTGAGTCGGTGATGCCATCCAACCATCTCATCCTCTTATCCCCTTCTCCTCCCACCTTCAGTTTTTGCCAGCATCAGGGTCTTTTCCAATGAGTCAGTTCTTCACATCAGGTGCCCAAAGGACTGAAGTTTCAGCTTCAGCATCAGTCCTTCCAATGAATATTCAGGACTGATTTCCTTTAGGATGGACTGGTTTGATCTCCCTGCAGTCCAAGGGACTCTCAATAGTCTTCTCCAACACCACAGTTCCAAAGCATCAATTCTTCAGTGCTCAGCTTTGTTTATAGTTCAACTCTCACATCCATACATGATTACTGGAAAAACCATAGCTTTGACTGGATAATTGATAAATTATTGATAAATTCTCAGTAAATACTGGCTACCTAAAATTTTTCATTATTCAAAGACTTGACCTCTATATCATTCATGAGTTAGATTTCCCTCAGGCCTCTAATATCTTAGAAAAGAAAAAATAAATGTTAACCATAATAATAATGATAGTAACAGAACTTATGCATAGAGAGAATGTGAAAGTATATATCAGATCAGATCAGATCAGTTGCTCAGTCGTGTCCGACTCTTTTCCACCCCATGAATCGCAGCATGCCAGGCCTCCCTGTCCATCACCAACTCCCGGAGTTCACTGAGACTCATGTCCATTGAGTCAGTGATGCCATCCAGCCATCTCATCCTCTGTCGTCCCCTTCTCCTCTTGCACCCAATCCCTCCCAGCATCAGAGTCTTCTCCAATGAGTCAACTCTTCTCATGAGGTGGCCAAAGTACTGGAGTTTCAGCTTTAGCATCATTCCTTCCAAAGAAATCCCAGGGCTGATCTCCTTTAGAATGGACTGGTTGGATCTCCTTGCAGTCCAAGGGACTCTCAAGAGTCTTCTCCAACACCACAGTTCAAAAGCATCAATTCTTCGGTGCTCAGCCTTCTTCACAGTCCAACTCTCACATCCATACATGACCACTGGAAAAACCATAGCCTTGACTAGACGGACCTTTGTTGGCAAAGTAATGTCTCTGCTTTTGAATATGCTATCTAGGTTGGTCATAACTTTCCTTCCAAGGAATAAGCGTCTTTTAATTTTATGGCTGCAGTAACCATCTGTAGTGATTTTGGAGCCCAGAAAAATAAAGTCTGACACTGTTTCCACTGTTTCCCCGTCTATTTCCCATGAAGTGGTGGGACCAGATGCCATGATACCAAAATATTAAAAATAGTTTTCTCTAAGAGGTCAGATCATAAATGGTTTTAATATACAATTTTATTTTTGCTACCTTGGTTTTAAGGATTCTATACTGAAAATATAGAATAGAATGAAAAATAGAATAAAAAATGTTTAAAAATGTTCATTTTCCTTCCTCACAGATCCTACAGTTGTGTGTATTAACAATTGGTCAGTTTATCAAAATGTTAATATATGTTTGTCTCCTCCTGATTTTCCTTTCCTATGTTTCAAGCAAATAGCCAGGTATTTAGTATTTCCTTACTCCAGCAATATTTTTTATGTAAAGCAAAAGCTACTTGAAGATAAAACTCTTCCTATCCTTTGTAAAATATAAAATTCTTCTCAGAGATTGTTTGTCTTCTAGATAAACCTCTGGTGACAGTGAGGGAAAGACGAATGTCTTTCAGAATTACTAGAAAAGATAAAATAATGTTAATCTCTTGGATTGTTGAAAAAGACCAAAGTGTAAGTCCCATGACAGCAGAAATCCACTATGGTAGCTTTTTGGAAGGTGTCCCAGAAGGAAATGGCTTTATGATGGAAGAAGGACTCTAGAAACAGCTCCCAGCCTCAGAATTAGAATCTATGCCTTAAGCTTGATCCTCTGAAACCACGGGGAACTGTGCCTTCACGTCAGGAGACATAGTAGCATCCTGATGTTGGCTAATATATATAGCCCTATAGCTGATGAAAGGAAGGTCTGCTGATATTCTGGCCCCAAATACAACACTGAGATATAACCACAGTTCTGTGTGGGAAGTGTTAATACCAGTAATGTCTGAGATGGAACTTCATCTTAGACAAATGAGCGCTCAGAGTCACATTTCAGTTCAGTTCAGTTCAATTCACTTCACTTCACTTGCTCAGTCGTGTCCGACTCTTTGCGACCCTATGAATCGCAGCACGCCAGGCCTCCCTGTCCATCACCAACTCCCGGAGTTCACTCAGACTCACGTCCATCGAGTCAGTGATGCCATCTCATCCTCTGTCGTCCCCTTCTCCTCCTGCCCCCTATCCCAGTCACATTTAAGTTGATTTAAATTAAAAAAATGGAATTAGGTCTTACATAACTGGTTTTGTGAATTAAAAGGGATTCCTTTCATTTAAAGTTTTGTAACCTGGTTATAGAACTGTGGAGGTGGAAAAAAACTGATCATCAGGTATATAACCCACTTGCCTTATGGATAAGGATGCTGATTCAGAAGGATGTAATATCTTGCCCATAACTGCACAATTTATTAGTGGCATTGCCAGGGCTGAAGCTCAGGTATCCTGACTCTCATTCCAGAGTACTCAGCATTACATTCAAATGCCTCAGACCCGACAAAGATAAGCTATAACAGAAAATGTGTGCATTCTTTTAATGTGTACATTCTTTTTTTTTTTTTTTTGCTAAAAGATTACTCACTACTCAAATAAAGTGCTTAAATTAGATCTATAATTGTCTGTCCTATGCTTTTGATGACAAAAGCATTTTCTCCCTGTTTGGATGTGGAGACATCAGAAGATCTCATCACAAAGATGTCACAGGAAGGAAAGGATATCATTGAATGCTTTTCATTCTGTCGCCAGTTCACTTTCCCCTTCCAGCATCAAATGGCCTCTTAGGAGATGTAGCTGCTCACAGGCTGAAACCACAGGAGCCAGACGCCTTTGCCTTCTATTCTGGGATCTGACACATAGACTCCCTCAGTGGCCTTGGTCAATCCCTTCAGTTTCTTGCTTGGTTCATCCTGGACTTCACAGTAATACGGGCTGCAGAGGGGTGGTCAAGGGATAAGAGGTATCAAGAAGGGTTATATGCCATCTCCCTTTTGTCCTTTAGGCAAATACATTCTTCAGTGTTTAAATTAGAATTATCAGACAGGGATATTTGTCCCATTTTCTGGTTTTTGAGTAATCATTTTTTATGCACAACAAGAGTCAAAGACTTTGGTATTGGAAGGCTTTGTATATCTCAACAATCATTCAGATGTGTTCTACTTGATGGCACACCACATCTTTGATTCATATGTTGATTGTATGGGATCTGTTGTATGGCAAACTGTGCACATTTATCTCTGTTGTTCCAGAAGGCAGAGATAGAGAGGCAGAGATTCAAGTTATTAAGCAGCAGAATTTCTTCAATATAGGTGTCTGACATTTACAACAATATTTATCATATGTTTCTCAAAACACTATCCCCTAAGTCTTATTTGGAAAATACCACATAGCATAGCACTCTTCTAGAAAATCACAATGTTCATGAAAATATGAAGGGCTCTAAGAAGTTGTATATAAGAAAGAAAAAAAAATCCTGTATTACTTTGTCAAAGCCCATAACTTTGAAAACTTCTTTGACCATAGAACACATTTTTCCTTGAAATTGTGTGAACCTTATTGATAAACTGGTTCTCTAAAAATGCAATTCTGGGTTGAAAAGGACTCTCTAAAAAAGGAAGGAATTTTTGTCAGTAGAGTTTCATGTGAATGATTATATAACCAATTGCCAGGAAGTTTCTGGGGATTTCTACATTGGATAGGATAATGGAATAAGAGGCTTCTAAGATCTCTTTCAATTCCCAAGCTTCAGTGAATCTACTCCACTCTCAATCAGTAGCATTATTTAGTATCTTTTGTGCCTCTTGTTCCTCTTGTTAGACACAAAGAGTTGTATCTTTTTTGTCTACTATTAGACACAGATGCCACGAATTGTACTAGAAAGGCTCCTTAGGTTCCCTATTTCATCTGTGTGATAACTCTGAAAGGAAGGTATTATAATCCCCAATTTATAGATGAAAAAGCAACTGAATGTCAAAGAGTTTAAATAAATTGCCCAAGTGACGTATCAAGGATTGCAACCAAAGTCCAAGAGTTTTCTACTATGTAGTACACTTCCCTAAACAATACCCTTCACAAAGGAGACCATGGCAGATATGATTGGACCTGGAGTCCTGATGACTCAAAGATATGAAATGATACTGTTGGCATTAGCCTTGTACTCATTAGCGATAATGTAAAAACAAGCCCCTGTTCATGGTGCTAACTATCTTTTGCTTACACTTATTTGTCATCTCTGTTACTACTGCTAAGTTGCTTCAGTCGTGTCCGACTCTGTGCAACCCCATAGACGGCAGCCCACCAGGCTACCCCGTCCCTGGGATTCTCCAGGCAAGAACACTGGAGTGGGTTGCCATTTCCTTCTCCAATGTGTGAAAGTGAAAAGTGAAAGTGAAGTCGCTCAGTCGTGCCGGACTCTTAGCGACCCCATGGACTGCGGCCCACCAGGCTCCTCCGTCCATGGGATTTTTCAGGCAAGAGTGCTGGAGTGGGGTGCCACTGCCTTCTCCTAGATTTTAGCAAAGAGTAGTTTACTTATTTTGGATCCACAGCCTTTGCACTGGCTGTTACCTCTTTCTGGAATGTTTTTCACAGAGCTGACTTTTGCTCATCCGTAGAGTCTCAAATCTCATGATCTCACTTCAGACCAGCTCTTCCTGCTTCCTGTTTTACTTCCTTCCAGGCATATGGAAAGGCTGTCCTTCCTGGGTTCATTAGGATTAGGTACAGCCATGGGCGCAGGGCTTGCCCATTAACTGTGGACAGGGGTGACGTGTCACTTTCAGATTGGAGTGTTAGTTGCAGACCCTCCAGAGTTTTTTGTGTTCCTTATAACAACCAATGATATTTAAGACAGTAGTAGTTGCTGCAACCTGGACAACAGAAAGACTGCGAGGAGCAGGGTCCCTTGCTGACCCACGATGGGAATGCAACATGAAACTGGGATCTGGAGGTTACTGCACAACCTAGCACAGTGCTTCTCAAAATACAGGTGCATAAAAATCACGTGAAGGTCTCCTACCCAGAGATAAATATTCAAAAGAGCTTGCAACTTTAGATCAAATTTCTAGTAGATCTTTAGAAATGTGGATTTCTGAAGTTTCTAGATGATGCTGGTGCTCCCAGGCCACACTTCAAGTAGCACTGACCTGCCAATTCTGACTCTCATAATTTCTAAAGTTGTTACGTCTCTGTTCTCCAGTCAGGTGCCATTTCATCACCATCTTCATTTGCTCCATGTATTATAGCTGCACACAACTATTATTATCTATTTGTTACCTTACATATCGTCTACCTCCTCCATTATGACATAAACTCCATGCAGATTGAAACTTTGTCTTTTTTTTTTTTTAACTGTGTATCACCCATATGCTAAACAGGGCCTAGAATTGTGAAATGAATAAATGAATTAGTCAATCAAGAAGCATGCTTTGAATGTCTACTGTGCATTTTAACTTCTGTTCAGGCTCTAATCTCCCAAGTACTTTCTTTTGATAGTAAAACATGGAATGGAATAAACATATGAACAGATTGGGCCAAATGAAGCCTCAACTCCATCCATCAACTTACAGAGGCAGAACCAATTGAAAAAGGCCACTAATCTAGGTTGCTTAGATTCTGAGTGTAAAATACCACTCTCCTTTGCCCCAACTCCAGAGCCATGAGGGCAAGTATATCCATAGAAGTAAGGACTGCAGGAAAGTTGGGTTTTTCTTTTCATATTTTCCTTCCTCAGCTCTCCATGGGGAGGCAAGCCTGTGAGGACACAATGCCGAGACTCAGAACAAGAGCGTTCCTCAGAATCCTGCCCCCTGGTAGCCTGCCTAATGTGTATTTAAATTACAGGAACCATTCATGAGCTTGATCAAAGTGACTTCAACCTATTATCATCACATAGTCCCTTGTCTGGGAAATAGATTCTTCCTGGGAACTGGGGAAGATGGCAAAGGAGAAACCAGGGTCAAGAAGAGCCAGCATGTGGGCAGTCCTTACCACTTATGGGTCCACCTACTTCACAAACAGCACTTCTTTCCAATATCTGGCACAGAGAGAATAGCATAAAAAGGCACAGAGGGAGCAACACAAAAAAGCCCAGAGCATGCTTACTCCTGGAGGTCTCTGAATCATTTCCTAGAATTAATGAGGAAAAATAATTTGAGTACCTACTACTCATAGGAAATATTTTCTAAAATTGGAATTAGAGATAACTTAAAGTGAGACACAGATTTGCATATAACGATATGTTTAGGGTTTTGCTTTAAAATACTCCATTTCTCTTTAATCACCTTCCCACCAAAAAAAAAAAAAAAAAACCCAAGGGAGCAAAAGAGAGAGAACAAACAGGATTGGCCATGAATTGGTAACTGTTGATGCAAAGCAGATACTGAGGGTCAACTATGAAATTCTTTCTACATTTGTGTATATCTGGACATTTTCCATAACAAAAAGTTTTTTGACAAACAGATTCTTATCCAGTGTACCACAAAGAAAAAAACCCCAATGTAACCTGCTAGGTGGGAAAACGAGCAGACAGTACATGGCAAAGGCAGCCTCGTGGGGTTCCTGGGATGGAAACGCATGGATATGATATGTTTTAACATCATTTACACTCTAAATGATAAGACAGTGTAATGGAGCAAAGTATAGTTTCAACTGCCCGCATAGGAAGAAATTCATTTGTAAAGATTTATTGTCACTGGTGTTTTTTAATGCCTGAGATTTTTGAGTTATATTTAGAGGAAAATTAAAAAGTGCTTCTTGTGCTGAAGGTATTTTACATGCTCCTCTAGAAGTGAGATTTTCTTGTTTCCTCTCTGCAATAAGTTTGGTGGGCAGAGTTTGAAGTTGAACTTTGGAAAGACGCATGGCAAGTGTGTTGTTCCTGAATTCTCACCTAAGATAATTAATAATGTAAACATTATTACAAAGATTTAATGTCAACTGCAAATTTTATTAAAACTAACTTAAACCTAGATGGTGACTTTATATTTTTAAATTTTAAAAATGTTTAAATTGAAAAAAAATCATGAAAATGTAACAGATAAACACATGTTGCAATTTAGTTTCATGATACCACATGCTTGCCTACCATGCCTCCAAATTGTCCAGGCTTTAGCCCTCAGTGGAAGTAGAGAGTTGCCATAAATTTATAAGCTGCCTTTCATAACTTCTTTGTGCCTGGGGAAGAGAACCAGAATGGGAAAGAAAGAGGCTGGTGCTAGGACCAGACAGACTCAGATTGGAATTCTAGCTCTATTTCTTCCTAGCTATGTGACCTTGAATGGCTTATTTTACCTCCTTAAATCTCAGCTGTAAAACAGGGAATGATATTACCTCTTCATATCATTGAATCCTGGTAAAGTATTGATCAGAGAAGAATCTATGGTTTGGGAGGAGAGGAGATTATTCAGGAGAAACTTTGCAGGGCAGCCTGTCCTTAGCCGGACAGGGGGTGAGAAGGAGACAAAATAAGGAAAGAAAACAGGAAAACAGGGGGATAGTTTGCATTTGCATTCTTTTACCTCCAGAGGAAGAATAGACAAGATCAAAAAGACAAGACCCTGTCAAATTAAAGCTCTTGGTTCAGTCTGTACTGAACATACTCCAACACCCAGGTGCCCTGGCAAGATGCCTCTGATGCACAGTAATTGCATTATAATGAGGCATCCTGTGAAAATAAAATAAGCTATAATTAAAGGTGGCACCGGAGTCTATTTACCTCCACCTGGAAAAGAATCTGGGGAGAAGTTTGTGAATGTTATAAAGACAAACAAAATGAGTTATCTATTAAAATGTTAAAATTAGGCTATACATCTAGGAGAGAGCTTTATCTGCCATTTACCTGTAACTACTTCTACTGACAATGTTTAGTCAGCGTTGGGGAATAAATTTATGTTCTAGTGTCAAGTCTGTGCCACTGGCATTACTTAGAAGGAAATACCAAAAATAAGCAACCAGGAGCTCAAGAAAGAGGTTTCTCTCTCTCCTGGTGCCCTGCAAAGGATTCAGAACAATCTAGAGGGCTGGATGAAAACAGGGATAGATCAGGACACCAACAGTTTCAATTCCACAGAGCTGTTATGAAAATTAAATTTAATTAAACTTAATTTAAAAATGTATGTCATAGGATTACTACCACCATCATCTGTCACTGTCATCATTGTCACTGGCGCTACTGCTACCTTCTCAATCCAGGTAGTCTTTCTTCTGCCCAGATACTCTATTTTTTACCTTCGACATTAATGCCAACCTCAGCACCTCCTCACAGGCTGCAAAAGTAATGAAAACACACCCAAAACAGTCAGGAACAATGGAGAACTACCAAAGACACGGCAAATGAGAGAATTTGTATCACATTACTGAGAACAAAGTTTGCAGATTCATTCAGACAAATATGTTTTCCCCAGTCTGGTTTCTTCCACCTATTCAGCTGCCTCCTCCTTTGCCTTTCCATAAACTGGGTCCAGCCTCCCCAGTTTTATTCCCATTCCCCAGGAGCCTTGGTATTTCTCTTTCCTTCTCTTAGGAACCTCCACTGCTTCCTTCCTTTATTATGCAGAGCAAGCCCTCATTTGCCCAAACTTCTGAATCTAATTTGCATCTGGTTTCTTTGCTATCCAGCAGCAAAGAAAAGGTTTCCAGCAACAAGAGACTCTCTTTGAATTACAATACTTTAAAATAGAATGCTTCTCAATAGCAGCACTATTTACAATAGCCAAGACATGGAAGCAACTTAAATGTCCACTGACAGATGAATGGATAAAGATGTGGTGTAATATATAATATATGGAATTCCATATATTCCATATACATATATATATGGAATAGTACTCAGCCATAAAAATAATGTGGTAATGCCACTTGCAGCAACGTGGATGGACCTAGAAATTATCCTAATAATTGAAGTCATTACTAAAGGCTGCTGCTGCTGCTAAGTTGCTTCAGTCATGTCCGACTCTGTGTGACCCCATATACGGAAGCCCACCAGGCTCCCCCATCCCTGGGATTCTCCAGGCAAGAACACTGGAGTGGGTTGCCATTCCTTCTCCAATGCATGAAAGTGAAAAGTGAAAGTGAAGTCACTCAGTCACATCCGACTCTCAGTGACCCCATAGACTGCAGCCTACCAGGCTTCTTCATCCATGGGGTTGTCCAGGCAAGAGTACTGGAGTGGGTTGCCATTGCCTTCTCCACATTACTAAATGAATTAATATCATTATCATTTACATGTGGAATCTAAAAAAAGGGATATAAACGAACTTATTTACAAGATAGAAATAGACTCACAGACATAGAAAACAAACTTGCAGTTTCCAGGGGGGAAAAAGAGTAGGGGGGAGGAATAAATTGGGAGTTTGGGATTAACAGATACACACTATTGCATATAAAAGAAACAAGAAGGTCTTATTGCATAGCACTAAAAAGGGAACTGGAAAAGAATCTGAAAATTGAATATATATAAAATGTATATATTATATAAGAATATGTAACATATATGTAACTGAATCACTTTGCTCTATAGCTGAAACAACACTGTAAAGCAACTACATTTCAATAAAAAGTAATAAATTAAAATAGTATGTTTAGTTTCATCATGTCATCATGTTAATTCTAATCTCATTCCACTAATCACTCAACCTTAGAGAGGATTCTTTCACTCTTCTGTCGTCTCCTTGTAACTACTTATTGAGAAAACTTTTATCTCCAATCCTATTCTAAGCGGTGTTCTAGGCCTGTTACAGCTTTCTCATGCTGTCTGTGTCAGTCTTCAACCATCGGTCCTATGGATTAACTTCCCCTCCTTTCAGGGTGCAATTATCTAGTCTAGAGATTCAATCTCTGTCTTTAATTGTTGTGAGAAAAGCCAAGGCAAGAAAACTTGATAATGGAATTAAGATACTGCCAGACTTGAAACTATGCACCAAGTAAAGGCTTACCATTTTCTGTTTCTCAATGATGATCGATAACTTGGTGGCCTGCAACTAAATTTCCAAATACCAGCACTCATGTATACCAGTAGACACATTCACTTAAGTGTGCAAAACAGAAAAGGCAATCGTGAGGGCCCAAGTTGAGGTTGAGGAGGGCCGGCTCTTCTGAGTAAATACATAAATAAGTACTAGCCTGTAATCTATGCTAACAGATCTTATATATCTAATCTATGCCTTTAATAATGGCATTTATTGAATTTTATTTTATTTATCATCAAAACACAATATTCTTTCTCATGGAATCTCCGTGTCTTCTTTCCTTTCCCACTAAAAAAGATTCAATTCTAAACACAAGAGGAAGAAAAGGAAAAATGAGAACAGACACAACCCAGTCAAAAAACTTGGATTTATAGAGTTCAACCTTGAAAATAATTTTTTTTTAAAACATCAAGCATGTGAGTTAAAGCTCCCACCAGGCAGCTATAATTTATATAGCAAGCACTTGGCAGGTAATCTGAGCGCATTGTGATATGGGTAGCAAGGAGACAGTCTCACAGAAAACCATACTCTCTTTGTGACAGGCCAGGGGGTAAGAAGTACACTTACTTTGCAGCTATAATAGGGAGTCTCCTATTTAATGGACCTTCAAGAATAAAAGGAACAAGAAAGACCTAAGAAGAAAATGTGCATCCAACCAGAGTGTTAAGCATGAGCCCATGAAAACTAAAAAGCAAAGGGAGTTGGCCCAAAATAGTGACCTCCACCATGGTGACAAAATTGCAGGCAAATAAAGTACAAAAGAAAGAAAGTACAATTCAAAAGAAGGCTTTGATTTTTTTCATGCTAATTATTTCCTTTGATTATTCATTTTTCAAACAATTCATTGCTTTTGTTAGAAATCGGATAAATACATGTATCTTCAAAGTAATACTTATATTTTTATTTCTTGTTCAACTCCAAGCAATAAGGATTAATATTCTGTTTCTGAAGACTGATACTATATTTCACAGCTAGTCTGGAGTCAAACCACACTGCCCTAAAAAAAAAAAAAAAAAAAAAACTACTTCACACCTGAGTTTAAGAAAAAAGGTAAAACTCTCATACTTGCTTTATAAAGGAGCATAAAATAAGTTTCTCTCTCACTCTACTCTCAATGCTGCAAAGATAGACACCCAAGTATAGGAACACTGGGGAATCCCTGAAATTGAGGATGAGACTCAAATGATACCAGCTGATTTCATGCAGGCAGTAACAATTATAAGCAGCAACTCTGAACCTGCATCCTATTTTCTGTTTCTATGATGACCTTGCTTAATAATGAATTCTTGACTAGCATTTCCCCTATTCATAAGCATGGTCTCTAACAGCAAGAAGTTACTCTCTCCTGTTCTGGTCACTGTTCTTTCACAGGACATGAGCTCTTTGGAGCACTGATGCCATGTAATTCTCCAGGTTTGTGATTTTTCTCCTCCCTTCTGCTCATTGCTTTTCTTGGAGGAAGGCAGCTGAAGGTTTTAGAGAACCAACAGGCAAGAATCAACCATTAAAATAAGGGAAGAACACCAAACAAGGAGTCAAAGCTGTAGGTTCCGGGCTGTGCTTTAGCATCGACACAGCTGCATTACATGTAGAGTGCCAATCTGCACCACTGAGGGGGTAAAGGCTCTTCACCTCAAACAAGAAAAAAAAGGCAACAGCAAAGTTATTATCACAAATCAGATGTCATGAACTGGCAGCCTTGTACTCTTCCTGCGGTAGTGCATTTGGCCAACAAATATGCTAATTTTTTTAATCAGGAGTTTTCGAGTAATATTGCAGATTTACAGATTCTCTTGAAAATTTGCCAGATCAGTAAAAATGCAGATTTACTGAGTCTCTTGAGAATCTGTCAGATCTTATGAAATAAACCTACATTTGTGCTTGTTGAGAATTGTTGTTTGTCAAGAGAGTACAGGCTCTCCAATTTGCTGCATCCTCATCACTCAGAGATGATTCATCTATACTTATCCTAACTTACTTCCTTCCTTAGGTTTCCTGCCTGGAAGGTGAATTAAGGCATTTCCATTGGGCTGCCTCTAATCTAGATGAGCCCAAGATAGGTAAGGAGGTACTGCAAGGTAACAAAGAACACGGAGTAACCACGGACACACATCAAAAGTTGAAGGCTTGCATGTGTAGGCACATTTACAAACGGATCACAGCTCCCATTAGTTAGGCAATCTCCCCCTCACTGCTGGATATACAATAGATAAATAAATAGCAAGAATACGTGTGTGATATATATTTAGATTGCACATTAGACTTTAAAATCTGTGCCTAACTGAATGCATTAGCCTGTGTTTTCTGTTTATGTCTCCACACTGCCATGGAAACACAGTGCAGCATCCTAATGGGTCTCTCCTGGCAATAAATAAACAAAGTCTTTGTCTATTCATGTTTCAATTTCTTTTTTTTTTAATGTAATTTACAATTTCAAAAAAAGAAAACAGCTTGGTGGGTTTTTTTTTTCCCCCTTACTGCCCCTTCCTATTTCCTCTCTTGCAAAGTACATCTGCAAGAAATGCAAAATGCACCTTCTAGTGGTTACTGAAATCCACACCAGCATCGTCAGCACTCAGAGAATAGGATTCTCCCAGCCAGACTCATCTTTCCTCTTTATCAAATGCCATGATAATTAAACTTTGTAATGAGGTTCTTCAAGCATTTCAGACTAACCCAAAGAGCACTTAATATAGTTATTTAAGGTTGAAAGCTGATACAAAACAGACATAGAAGCTGGTAGGATTTGCTCCCGTCCTTCAGTCTAAAATGCAATATGCAGTCCATTTTCATAGAGATAGCAGCAAATCAGTCCCAGCCCTTAAATGGCTCCACTATGGCAGCCACACGCCGTCGCCGCCCTGGCTCCACAGCTGGCAGGAGTAGACAAGTCACTCCCCCACCACCATTGTCCTACTGTGCAAGGGCAAGGTGAAACACAAGCTCCAAGTGCCAGGGGTACCACGTCTCACAGGGCAGCTGTCTCCTGTCTGGCACCTGCTGTCCCCTAGCCGGCTGTAACCCAAGACTTCAAAAGGTTGATTATTATCTGCATGGAGAAGTGGGCAGATTTAATTAGGTTGCTCAACTCTGAAGAATCCCCTGAACCCAGGTGCAGTGACCTCAGTCACAGGGGAAGAAGAGGTGGGCAGACCAAGTACTTCTCTGGCAAGAGGGCACGTGGGTTCCTGCAGGGACCTTTGCTCACTGACTTTAGAGCTTCCCCTTACAGGGTCTGACAATTCAGCTGGCAGTGTTCACTGTCCTGGAATCCTCCAGCTACATCCCAACCACAGACCACGTGCGGTAAACCTCAGGGCCAGGATCTGGCAAGCAATGTCTATTTTCATTACTCATGAAAAGCAGTCCATGGACCAGATTTCAAAGCATTCAGAAAATAGATCTGTCATAGCAGCTGTCCAAGAAGAGACTTTTTTCGTCTAGAATTGCCAGGTATTGAACTTTTAGTCATAAGGTAAAGTATCCATAGAAATGCCTTCCTTAGGTAGTAATCAAGTGTTTAAAGCCTTTATTTTTCTAAAGTGGCATGTAATAACCTATACAACCAAACTATATCTCCATGTCTTTTGCAAAATAACAATAATATTAAAATATAACATTACTAGGTACTTGTCATGTGCTTCTGAGTAGTTTCTATTATTATCCCCTTATCACCAATGAACTAAAGTTTAAAGAGGTAAGTAACAAGTCCAAGGTCAGAATGCTAACAGCCAAGCTGAGATGAGAACCAGGTCATCTGACTGCAAAGCCTATATTTCTTCCACCTCCATTTTTGAGTATATACTATGATCCCTGCACAAGGCTGGGATGTTTCCTCCCTAGGATCTCAACTTGTGAATACCTGTGATTCATTTAATCCCCAGATGAAAACTCCATCAATACTCATTTTTCCTTTCTGTCTTGGGTTCCAAGAGAAAGAGCTGAAGGACTGCCTAGTTTTCTTTAAAAGGGATGCCAGTTTATGACAATTTTGTGTCACTGTTTTGTATGTGCTGTTTATACTATTTCTATGCTCTGCTACTATTAGATTATCACTCTTCTCTTAAGCTCTTTTTGCTTTGCATCATGTTTATCTTAGAAGCAACTTCAAGTCATTTACAAATGAGCAAGGTATAAACAAGTAGTTTTGCTTTATTGTTAAAAATGTATTCTGGAAATACCTCTCATTCTGTTGCAGAAACCAGTAACTGAGAAACCAAGCACCACGCTCAGAGAGTTGGAGAACGCAGGTTTGTTATGCCGGTGGGCCCAGAGGAGTTAACACTCCAAGCTCTGAACCCCAAACAAAGGGATTACAGAGTTTTTATAGAGACTATAGTGGGCAACACTGGCTGTTAATAGGCTGGTATAACCTAAGGGGTTTCACACACGCAGGAACAGCAGTCAAGATGGGGAGGGGGATGCCTGACCTTTATATGCACAGGCACGATTAAGCAGGTTTGCAGGGGGTGGGCAGTTGCAAAGAGCAAGACAAGAGTGAGTGAGATAAGCTCCAGTTCCTAGCATTGTAAGTCCCCACTTTCTAAGCCTATGTGACCTATGGGATCCAGACTTTGCAAGGAACAAGTTGAGTTACAGAGGAAGAAGGAGCAGGAAGTTATGTAAAATTTTAACTTTTCCTCTTCATCCCCCACTCTTGATGCTTCTATCACTTGTTGTGGAAAGCATTATCTCATGTTTTGGTAGGACATTCAGAGCTCCCCATCATTTGGGGGGCTATATTGA
This sequence comes from Bos javanicus, assembly GCF_032452875.1. Classification (NCBI taxonomy): domain Eukaryota; kingdom Metazoa; phylum Chordata; class Mammalia; order Artiodactyla; family Bovidae; genus Bos; species Bos javanicus. The sequence continues at coordinate 55,269,862 of NC_083875.1, read as the reverse complement.
GCTATTAGCATTTATAACTTTATGGATTTAATCCAAGAGGTCATGAACTGGGTAAGTGTATTGAGACTACAAGGGCCAAACAAGAGCACCACAAAGCATGAAGAGAGGAACTATTAAAGGGAGAAGCCACAATGTCCAGCTCCAGATATTTCTCCAATACACCAGGAATTAGCTAGTTTTTCTCTCCTTTTTATGATTTGTTCCCTTAGCTGTTGGGCCATGTCCCTGACTATTTCTGAATGGTTTACATAAAAGCAGCATTTTTCATTCAAGAAGAGGCAGAGTCTTCTCTTTTCAGCTGTCAGTAAGTCTGCTGCTGCTGCTAAGTCACTTCAGTCATGTCTGACTCTGTGCAACCCTGTAGACAGAAGCCCACCAGGCTCCTCTGTCCCTGGGATTCTCCAGGCAAGAATACTGGAGTGGGTTGCCATTTCCTTCTCCAGTCAGTAAGTCTAGCCCTCTCCTATTCTGTAAAACCACTTCAGCCAGGAAGTCTAGTTGGTCCTATAACAAAAAGCACAGCAATAATACTGATTAGGGATAGAGGCCAGGGTTGACAATGAAAATCCATCGATATTTCAATGGCTGATTCCTCAAGCTTCCATCGTGTGTTGATCGGTCAGCTGCCGGAGTGTGGCTGGAGCAAGGCTGAAGAATCCTCAAGCTTCTGCCGTGTGTTGACTAGTCAGCTTCTGGAGTGACTAGACCAGGGCTCTTGTCCTTCGTGGATGAGAGCTGTTGCCTTTGGAACTGGACCTTGAGGAGGTTTTGGGGGTCCCAAACTGCTTTCCAGGTGTCCTCATCACAGGAAGCCACTGCCTTCTTGACTCAGGTGTGGTGGATCCAAGAGATGACACCTGTAACTTTAACAGCAGTCGGGGTTGCCAGGACAATTGTGTGACGGCCTGTCCAAACTGGCTGAAGTGATTTTTGTTTTTGTTTTTAAACTTTAACCCATACCTCATCTCCTGGCTGATAGGGATGAACCCAACTGCCCAAAGGAATGGGTGTCCTTTCTGTCCTTTCTGATATGGCAGAAAACTTTTCCAGGGCCCGGAGGTGTCAGGACATCTTCAGGTCAGCTAGTTGTTGGTGGTCTCCCTTGAGCTTTTTTACACTGGGGGTGGTCTCCCATATAAGATCTCAAAGGCAGAGTAGCCTGAGGACCTCGGGGTGCATTTATGGAGGGAGATGAGTCCACAGAATGATAAGGCAGCTTGTTTCAGCATTGTCTGGGTGTTGGCCAGGGGATATTTTTATTGTACTACTACTTGGAGAAACAAATTTAACAGGACAGTTAAAAATAATATGGCCCCAAGGTTAATAGAAGTAGGAAAGCTGCTGAGGCGCTAGCTAGGAGAACCAGGTCCAGACATTGCTTCATCACATTAGTGTTTCTCTAGGTATGAGAAGATGCAAGAATTTGGACTCATAAAAATCTTTACCTGAAAACATCTACCTGAAGGTCTGTTTTTCTGGGTTTTTCCCTTATTTTTTTGTCTCTACCTTGAACTCCTTTCAAGGGGGTGTTGAAGGTCAGCATCTTGTAGTGGTCATGATTTAATCTTTATAGAGACAGCTGGCAAGGGCCAACTTCCAGTCAGTAGGGCCCCTTCATAGGCGCACATATTTGACCATGTCTTGGGGGCATTTCATGGTAATTTTGTCCCACGGTTCTAGGAAGGCACATTCCCTGGCTTAACAAAGATTCCATTGACAGGCCACTCAATGTGTTGTCACTAGGCCTTGTAAGTAGCAAAAGTCTCTGGACCATACCTGTCTTGCCTCCTGGTCCAGGAAAATATTTCCTCTTGTTGCTTCTTCCCATATCTAGAGTTACATTATTATAATTATTGATTTCAAATGGAACTGCATATCAGCATTTTATCACAGGCTCAGTCACACATTTGGTAACTTAAGAAATAATCTTCTGAAGTAAGCTACATTGAAAATAATATAGCTAGCAGTTATTAGTAAGGTCACAAGCAAGAATTTAAGTCAAGAACTTTCATTGGGTGTAGCCCGGTATACCCCAGGTCATCTGACTCAGTTAAATGATTATAGCCAAGTGTTAATCTCCTGGTTGTACATCATGAAGCATCTGACCTTTATCCAAAGATTGGTTATTGAGATAAGCTTTAGAAACAATCTTAGAGTGTCCATTTTAATTACTTAATTAAACCTTTTAGCAATATAACATAACAAGGAACTATTTCAGAAGGGAGTCTTAGTAAACACAGACCTTAATTAATAAAACTAGTACTTAATATTCAGTGAAACATCATTTTTTTTTTTTTGAGAACTCATTGTGAGGGCATTAACACTGAAGTCAGGGAAGGCTTTAATCTATCAAATAAAAATGAGATCTTTCGGGGAGCCAGGAAAAGCCAAGTGACCAACTTGGATTTCCCATAGCCCTGGCTCTTTGATTTTTAGCTGTTGTTTACCCATTTTTAATTTCCTGATTTAGGAGCAGACTATTGCCATGTTTTAAGGACATCAAGATAGCAAAAGTCTAACTGTGAGGGGTTATATTTTGTAGAAGCAGAATGAGCTTTGTCTATATGTACCATAATCTTAAATAATGTATTTACTTTAACAAATTACCAAAAAGATCTTTAAAATAAATATAAATCATTTAAAGGCAAAGAAATTCATAATCTGTTATCAAAAGCTGCATTCTAAGAAAACTTTGTTCTCTAAACAGAAAGAAGACCAAATTCCTGTCTGGTACCAGCTTACTGTTAATAACAAAATTTGTTTATCTGCTTAATCTTAGAGAGTCTTTTCCATAAATTTTGAAGAACTAGCAGTGTTCTTCTAAAGGCATGAGAGTCAAACCATAGAAGGCATGTTTAAAATCTGATTCAATTGCAATTGACAAAGAAACCTGGTCATAGTGCTTTAATATGATAACTAGAATTATAATTGATATATTTTATCAGGGCATATCAGGTCTATATGAATTTCACATAATTCTAGGATATCTATATTAGTAACACCAGCCATACAGTATAACCTGAAAAGATTTATCACCCCTTAAGCAGTACTTCCCATGTAATTTAACATGTCCAATGAACCCGTAGCTTAATAGCTCTTTGGGATGTCTCAGGGGCCCTCTGAAGCATCCCAAAGTTAGCTAGAAGTCAAGTTATTTAGGAAGCTTTGTCAATAAATATCAAAAGGGTTTATAACACTCAGGTAGGGTCATATAAGTTAGTGTGAAATAGTTATTTACTTAGCCAAAGTTAACAAAATATTTCAAAGGTAAATATAGAACAGATCAATTAAGAGGTAAAGAAACTTAAATCTATTATTAAAAGCAGTTCAACATCTGAAGAAAGTATGTCCTCTTAACAGAGAGAAAGGCTGAATTCAAGTTTTGTACCAGCTTACTTTAAACTCAGGTAAACTTAATTAAATTTATTTTAAGCTTAGTCCTAACCATGCACAAAACTTTTCTAGGGTCCACTTTCCACAAACCTTTTAATCACTCTCTGTAATAGCCACCTGTAAGTCAGACCTACTTTCTTTTCCCTTTATAAAATGTAATTTTATTTTTTATATCTTTTTTATTAAAAATATAATTTCTTATTAGATTAGAAAACAAACATTAATACTAGATATTTAATATTGAATATTTCTCAGTTGACGTGAATCTGAAATTTATTTAGGTTAATTTTTCTTGTGTTTAGTATTGTTTGATTTGTAAGCACTTCCTTTTCTTTAGGCCAATTAAATTAGAACTCATTTACAACTTCAACAATATTATTAGAAAAAAACAAAAGACATACACTGAGACATACATAAATACAGACAGACAGACTGACAGAGATCTTATAGTTTTCTGTTTGAGATTTAAAATATCTCTTTCACCCCTCTTTTTCCTTTTGCTTAAAGTTCTAATTTGCCCATGGCTGAGGTCTCAGACAAAGTTGGCTGTGTATTTCAAGAACACGGAAAGGGTTAACTTCAAGCTTTTTTCCTAGGCAGGCCTTTTAACAAGCTAGCTGTTTTTAATTGCATATGCAAAAAGGATTGGTTTTGCAGTTTCCAAAAAGAAAAAGTTTTCTCACTCTGTTCAGTCAGCAATCACACACTCACAATCATTCAGAGGCTATCACAATGCCTCCCTTCTACCAAGTCCCCAGGTTTCCTTAACGATTGCTCCCTTCCTTGGAACTCCAAGGAGGTTATCAGTCACAATGCCTCCCTTCTCCCAAGTCCCCAGTTCTCCCTATCTGATGCTCCCTTCCTGGGAGCTCCAAGGAGATGACCAATCTCCTCTTCTACCTGTTGGGGTAGGACCTGACTGGGGACTGGCCCCAGGGCCTTACCTGATCCTGTGGCCATTCCTAGTGAGTGGGTCCGTCCCTCCAATGAGTACAGTTGGGGCTCGACTGTCCAGAGAGTCAGAACACTGGTCTGAAAGAGAATGCAGAATACTGTTAGTGGTGTGCGTCATTCGTCTCAGGGTTCCTTCGCTCCAGCCCAGCCAAGCCACCAGTCCCATGGCTCAAGGGGCTGGCATGATTGGAATCTCACTAGGGCCTTGCAGAAACCAGTAATCAAGAAACCAAGCACCACACTTGGAGAATTGAATAATTCAGTTTATTATGCTGGTGGGCCCAGAGGAGTTAACACCCCAAGCTCTGAACCCCAAACAAAGGGGTTACAGAGGTTTAATAAACAGACTATAGTGGGCAACACTGACTGTTAATAGGCTGGTTTAACCTAAGGGGTTTCACACACGCAGGAACAGCAGTCAAGATGGGGAGGGGGATGCCTGGCCTTTACATGGACAGGCATGATTAAGCAGGTTTGCAGCGGCTGGGCAGTTGCAAAGAACAAGATAAGGGTGAGTGAGATAAGCTCCAGTTCCTAATATTTTAAGTCCCCCCTTTCTGAGACTGTGTGACCTATGTGATCCAGACTTTGCAAGGAGCAAGTTGAGTTACAGAGGAAGAAGGAGCAGGAGGTTATGTAAAATTTTAACTTTTTCTCTTCAACACAATTATGCATTAAACACAATAGAGTTGGGGAGAATAAGACAGGGTCAGATGATTCAAAAGCTCTGAAGTATTGTACTGAATGCCCTGTTCCAAACAACAGTGATACGAGCACAATTCTAGCTCAATTACCTTTCCTCAGGGACCCTCAGGCCTTACCTTAGCTCACCTTTCCTTTGCATATTTACTTTTTGGGCTTCTATTTTCTCCTTCAAGATGTCAGCCTTTGGCAATGCTCTGTTCTACCAAAGACTAACTTCACTAAAACTCCAAATATAATTCAACTGTAATGGTCTTTGTCAGTTATTTTTTTAGAGGGGGATGTGGAAGGGTGTTAACACAGACAGAATTATTTTCACAGCTTTTTCATCTGTATTTGCAAGTTTTCCTGAGAGCTTAATTTTGAAAAAGTATAGTGGTTCTATACTATAAAGCCAGACACTTTTTCACTAAAGGAAAGAGCATCTATGTATCGAGGGTTTTTTAAATTTTTTTCCCTTAAATTCTTAACACATTCCTAAAGATTTTACTTTTATTGAGAAAAAGCTTGCTCTTTGCTTCAAAATATTAACATACTAGGGAATATACCATATAAGCCAACTAGACTTTTGAGTTATTCTGAAAACAGGGACATATCTATGTTTTATGGAACTCGAAGCTTCTAGACTTTTGAGATCCTTATTTAAGAAAAAGAATACAAAGTTATAAATGTAAAATTTGCTTGAAAATGGCCATTTATAATACCAGGCAAATAAATCACAAGAATTTATAAGTTTTTAATTCCTGATAATTATCAGTAACTTCACAGATCTAGAAAAATTATATAATTTTACTAATTAACAGCCTGGACCACTTCTGTAATACTGTGCTAATTGTATTTTTGTTTGTGTCCACTTTCTCTTTGCATGCCAAAAAATTTAATCTTTTCTTTAGAGAAAATAAAGTTCAGTCCCTCTTCAAGCAAGACTGGACAAAATTTGATTTTCCTTATTGAAAGTTTATAAATATTTTTTTCAGTCCCATAGTTTGTTATTGTAATGTCTTATATATGTTTAGGATTCTTGCCAACTTTGGGGAAATATAAAATGTTTTTATCCATTTAGGACGAAGGGCTCTTCAGGTCTAACACACTATGATGACTCAAATATTCTTGGAATTTTAAACATCCATTATTAAGTTAGTTGTCATCTCTCTAGTGCCCGGATTATGAGTATCATGTTATCTTTGTCAATGATCACCTTTTGTGTCAAATCAGCAGGAAATTTAACAGTTCTCCAATGTGTTCATATTATTTCCTCCTGGATTATCAAACAACTCAAGAGCCAAGTCATTAATTTAAAGAAATTATCTCTAGCTCTCATTGAATTGTTCCTGTCAGTGTTTTCTAGATCTGATCCACCCAGTTCCCAAACCTCACTGGTTCTTTACAAAGGCACTAACTCCCAAACTTCAGCTATTGCATATTTCAAAGAAAAGCCTAACAGGGAAGAGCATGGAGAGGGAGGAGAGACAGAGAGAAAACTTAATTTATGAAGGTTAAACTATGTACTTTATTTTACTAAGTGTTATAAAAACACACCATCATGTGAACACAAAACTTCTTAACTTAGGGTAAATTTGTCTCTGCTGACATCATTTCTTATTTATCAGTTGCATAAGAACTACTTTACACTAAATAAACCTAAGTTGTAGTCAAAAAAATTATATCAAAAAAGTGAACTAACAATAAATCAACACATGGCATATCACCATAGTTATGTCCTTTACTAATACAAAAACTATAAGAAATAAATCTTAATGCCAACTACTAATTAGCTCATTAACAAGAACAACAAATATAAAATCAAGATTTTGGCTAGTTAGTTAAGCAGGTTGAGAGGGTTCATTCAGCAATATGGGTTTTGAAACTCAGATTAGCCCTTTAACTGAACTGTACAACTATTAAATTAATTTGTGTGAGTTTACTAATATAAGTTGGAACAGGGGATAGATTTGACTAAAACCTGAGCAGATAGCTGTGTGGGTAGTAGAATCTGACATATTTTGGGAAAATCTCTCTCTCTTGACTGTCTGGACTGAATTTGCTGCTTAACTGTAGACATGCTAGAAATCAACTACAAGAAGAACACTGGAAAATTCACGGGTTACAGAAGAAATCAAAGGAGGAATCAAAAAATACATTGAGACAAACAAAAATGGAAATACAATGTATCAAAATTTATGGTATGAAACAAAAGTAGTTCTAAGGGGGAAGTTCATAGAAATAAATGCCTACCCCAAGAAACTAGGAAAATCTAAATAAACAACCTAAATTTACACCTTAAGGAACTAGAAAAATAAGAATAAATAAAGCCCAAAATTGGTCAAAGACATTAAAAAAGTTTAGAGTAGCAATAAATTAAATAGAGACTAAAAAGATAACAGAAAAGATCAATAAATGAAATCTTTAAAAAGATAGGAAAAACTGATAAATCTTTCACTAGACTCACCAAGGGAACAAAGAAAGAACTCAAAATAAAAAAATGAAAGAGGAGATATTGCACCTGATTACCACAGAAATACAGAGGATCATAAACGATTACTATGAACAATTATACATCAACAAATTTGATAAGCTAGAAGAAATAAATTCCTAGGAAAATGCAACCTTCCATAACTGATTCAAGAAGAAATAGAAAATCTGAACAGACCAGTTACTAGTAAGTAGATTGGATCAGTAATCAAAAACCACCTAACAAACAAAGTCCAGGACCAGATGGCTTCACTGGCAAATACCAAACATTCAAAGAATTAATACTAATCCTTTCAAACTCTTCCCCTGCAAAAAGAAGATGGAACACTTCCAAATACATTTCACAAGGCCAATATTAGCCTGATATCAAAAACAGACAAGGATGTCACTAGAAAGAAAATTACAGACCTACTAATATCCTCAGTGAACACAGATTCAAAAATTCTCTACAACATACTAGAAAATCAAATTCAATAGTATATTAAAAGGATCATACATCATGATCAAGTTGCATTTATCCTTGGGATGGAAGGATGGCTCAATATCTGTAAGTCAATCAATGTGATCACCACATTAATAAAATGGAGGATAAAGATAATATGATCACTTCAATAGATAAAGAAAAAGCACTGGACAATATTCAACATTGATTTATGATAAAAACTCTCAGCAAAGTTGGTATAGAGGGAATGGGCCAAAACATAAGAAAAGCCATACATGACAAGCTTCAAACTAGCATCATTCTCAATGGTGAAAAGCTGTAAGTTTTTCCTCTAAGAAAAGCAACAAAACAAGAATGCTTACTTTCACCACTTTTAATCAACATAATATTAGAAGCCCTAGCCAGGGTAATTAGGGAAGAAAATGAAATAAAAGGAATCCAAAGTGGAAAGGAAGAGGTTGAACTGTCACTATTGGCAGTTGACATAATATTATATATAAAAAACCATAAAGACTTCACCGAAAACTGTTAGAACTAATAAAAGAATTCAGTAAAGTTGCAGGATACAAAATTAATATGCAAAAATCTGTTGCATTTCTGTACATTAATTTTTTAAATTATCAGAAAGAGAAATTGAGAAAAAGTTCCATTTATAGGTATATCAAAAAGAATAGAATACTTAGGAATAAATTTAACCAAGGACATGAAATACCTTCACACTTAAAACTATAAACCATTATTGAAAGAAATTAAAGACAATACGAATAAATGGATAGTCCATACTCATGGTGTAGAAGAATTAATATTGTTAAAATGACTATACTAGCCAAAGCAATCTACAGATAAATGCAGTCCCTATCAAAATACCAATGACATTTTTCACAAAACTAGAACAAACAATATTACAATTTATATGGATCCACAAAAGACCACAAATAGCCAAAATGATCTTGAGAAAGAAGAACAAAGTTGGAAGCATCACACTTCCTGATTTCAAATTATATTACAAAATTTTAATAATCAAAAGAATATGGTTTTGGCATAAAAATAGACACAAAGATTAATGGAACAAAATAGAGAATTTAGGGGCAAAAAAACTCCACACATACACAGTCAAATGATGTACAATAAAAGAGTCAAGAACAAACATTGGTAAGTTCTCTTCAATAAATGGTGTTGGGAAAACTGAAAAGCCACACGCAAAAGAATGAAACTCAACCACAATCATATATTATACACCAAATTAACTCAAAATGTAGTAAACCCTTGAACATAATACCAGAAAACACAAAACTCCTAGAAGAATACACAGGTAGTAAGCTTTCTGATATAGGTCTTGGCAATAATTTTTTAATCTGACATAAAAACAAAAGTAGTAGAAGAAAAAATAAACAAGTGAGTAAACATCAAACTAAAAAAGCTTTTGCACAGCAAAGGAAACCATCAACAAAATGAAAAGTCAACCTACAAAAGTGAGAGAAAATATTTGCAAGCCATGTATCTGATGAAGTTAATACCCTCCCTCATATATTAAGAACTCATACAACTCAATAGGAAATAATCTGATTTAAAAATTTGCAGAGGATCTGCAAATATCTGCAGATATTTTTCCAGAGAAGACACACAGCTAGGCAACAGATACAAGAAAAAATGCTTAACATCTTTAACTATCAGGGAAATGAAAATCAAAACCACAATGATATATCACTTCAGTTCTGCTAAAATTATTACCAAAAACACACACAAAAATATAACTAAGTATTGGTTGGTAAGGATGTGAATAAAATGGAACCATTATACAATGTTGGCAGGTATGTAAATTAGAACAGCCACTACAGAAAACAGTATGAAAGTTTCTCAAAAAATGAAAAATAGAACTATCACAACACAAGAGAAGACTCTACACATGGATATCACCAGATGGTTAACACCGAAATCAGATTGATTATATTCTTTGCAGCCAAAGATGGAGATGCTCTATACAGTCAACAAAAACAAGACTGGGAGCTGACTGTGGCTCGGATCATGAACTCCTTATTGCCAAATACAGACTGAAATTTAAGAAAGTGGGAAAAAATCACTAGACCATTCAGGTATGACCTAAATCAAATCCCTTATGACTATACAGTGGAAGTGAGAAATAGATATAAGGGACTAGATCTGATAAACAGAGTGCCTGATGAACTATTGATGGAAGTTCATGACATTGTACAGGAGACAGGAATAAAAACCATCCCCAAGAAAATGAAACGCAAAAAAACAAAATGGGTGTTTGAGGAGGCCTTACAAATAGCTGTGAAAAGAAAGGAAGCAGAAAGCAAAGGAGAAAAGAAAAGATACCCATTTGAATGCAGAGTTCTGAAGAATAGCAAGGAGAGATAAGAAAGCCTGCCTCAGTGATCAATGCAAAGAAATAGAGGAAAACAACAGAATGGGAAAGACTAGAGATCTCTTCAAGAAAATTAGAGATACCAAGGGAATATTTCATGCAAAGATGGGCTCAATAAAGGTCAGAAATGGTATGGACATAACAGAAGCAGAAGATATTAAGAAGAGGTGGCAAGAATACACAGAAGGACTGTACAAAAAAGATCTTCACGACCCAATCAGGAAGGTGTGATACTCACCTAGAGCCAGACATCCTGGAATGTGAAGTCAAGTGGACCTTAGGAAGCATCACTATGAACAAAGCTAGTGGAGGTGATGGAATTCCAGTTGAGCTATTCCAAATCCTAAAAGATGATGCTGTGAAAGTGCTGCACTCAATATGCCAGCAAATTTGGAAAACTCAGCAGTGGCCACAGGACTGGAAAAGGTCAGTTTTCATTCCAATCCCAAAGAAAGGCAATGCCAAAGATTGCTCAAACTACTGCACAATTGCACTCATCTCACACGCTAGTAAAGTCATGCTCAAAATTCTCCAAGCCAGACTTCAGCAATACGTGAACCGTGAACTTCCAGATGTTCAAGCTGGTTTTAGAAAAGGCAGAGGAATCAAAAATCAAATTGCCAACATCTGCTGGATCATCAAAAGAGCAAGAGAGTTCCAGAAAAACATCTATTTCTGCTTTATTGACTATGCCAAAGCCTTTGACTGCATGGATCACCACAAACTGTGGAAAATTCTGAAAGAGATGGGAATACCAGACCACCTGACCTGCCTCTTGAGAAACCTGTATGCAGGTCAGGAAGCAACAGTTAGAAGTGGACATGGAACAACAGACTGGTTCCAAAGAGGAAAAGGAGTATGTCAAGGCTGTATATTGTCACCCTGCTTATTTAACTTATATGCAGAGTACATCATGAGAAACGCTGGGCTGGAGAAAGCACAAGCCGGAATCAAGATTGCCAGGAGAAATATCAATAACCTCAGATATGCAGATGACACCACTCTTATGGCAGAAAGTGAGGAAGAACTAAAGAGCCTCTTAATGAAAGTGAAAGAAGAGAGTGAAAAAGTTGGCTTCAAGCTCAACATTCAGAAAACAAAGATCATGGCATCCTGTCCCATCACTTCATGGCATATAAATGGAGAAACAGAGGAAACAGTGGCTGACTTTATTTTTCTGGGCACCATAATCACTGCAGATAGTGATTGTAGCAATGAAATTAAAAGACGCTTACTCTTTGGACATCACCAGATGGTCAACACCAAAATCAGATTGATTATATTCTTTGAAGCCAAAGATGGAGAAGCTCTATACAGTCCACAAAAACAAGACCAGGAGCTGACTGTGGCTCAGATCATGAACTCCTTATTGCCAAATTCAGACTTAAATTGAAGAAAGTAGGGAAAACTACTAGACCATTCAGGTATGACCTAAATCAAATCCCTTATGATTATACAGTGGAAGTGACAAATAGATTAAGGGACTAGATCTGATAGAGTGCCTGATAAACTATGGACAGAGGTTCATGAGATTGTACAGGAGACAAGAATCAAGACCATCCCCATGGAAAAGAAATGCAAAAAAACCAAAATGGCTGTCTGAGGAGGCCTTACAAATAGCTGTGAAAAGAAGAGAAGCAAAAAGCAAAGGAGAAAAGGAAAGATATAAGCACCTGAATGCAGAATTCCAAAGAATAGAAAGGAGAGATAAGAAAGCCTGCCTCAGTGATCAATGCAAAGAAATGGAGGAAAACAACAGAATGGGAAAGACTAGAGATCTCTTCAAGAAAATTAGAGATACCGAGGGGAATATTTCATGCAAAGATGGGCTCAATAAAGGACAGAAATGATATGGACCTAACAGAAGCAGAAGATATTAAGAAAAGGTGGCAAGAATACACAGAAGAACTGTACAAAAAAGATCTTCACGACCAAGATAATCATGATGGTGTGACCACTCATCTAGAGCCAGACATCCTGGAATGTGATGTCAAGTGGGCCTTAGAAAACATCACTACGAACAAAGCTAGTGGAGGTGATGGAATTCCAGGTGAGCTATTTCAAATCCTAAAAGATGATGCTGTGAAAGTGCTGCACTCAATATGCCAGCACATTTGGAAAACTCAGCAGTGGCCACAGGACTGGAAAAGGGCAGTTTTCATTCCAATCCCAAAGAAAGGCAATACCAAAGAATGCTCAAACTACCACACAATTGCACTCATCTCACACGCTAGTAAAGTAATGCTCAAAATTCTCCAAGCCAGGCTTCAGCAATATGTGAACCGTGACCCTCCAGATGTTCAAGCTGGTTTTAGAAAAGGCAGAGGAACCAGAGATCAAATTTCCAACATCCACAGGATCATGGAAAAAGCAAGAGAGTTCCAGAAAAACATCTATTCCTGCTTTATTGACTATGCCAAAGCCTTTGGCTGTGTGAATCACAATAATCTGTGGAAAATTCTTCAAGAGATGGGAATACCAGACCACCTGACCTGCTTCTTGAGAAACCTATATGCAGGTCAGGAAGCAATAGTTAGAACTGGACATGGAACAACAGACTGGTTCCAAATAGGAAAAGGAGTACGTCAAGGCTGTATATTTTTACCCTGCTTATTTAACTTCTATACAGAGTACATCATGTGAAATGCTGGACTGGAAGAAGCACAATCTGGAATCAAGATTGCTGGGAGAAATATTAATAACTTCAGACATGCAGATGACACCACCCTTATGGCAGAAAGTGAAGAGGAACTAAAGAGCCTCTTGATGAAAGTGAAAGAGGAGACTGAAAAAGTTGGCTTAAAACTCAACATTCAGAAAACGAAGATTATGGCATCTGGTCCCATCACTTCATGGGAAATAGATGGGGAAACAGTGGAAACAGTGTCAGACTCTATTTTGGGGGGCTCCAAAAACACTGCAGATCGTGACTGCAGCCATGAAATTAAAAGACACTTACTCTTTGGAAGGAAAGTTCTGACCAACCTAGATAGACTTTGCCAACAAAGGTCCGTCTAGTCAAGGCTATGGTTTTTCCTGTGGTTATGTATGGATGTGAGAGTTGGACTGTGAAGAAAGCTGAGTGCCGAAGAATTGATGCCTTTGAACTGTGGTGTTGGAGAAGACTTGAGAGTCCCTTGGACTGCAAGGAGATCCAACCAGTCCATTCTAAAGGAGATCAGCCCTGGGTGTTCTTTGGAAGGAATGATGCTAAAGCTGAAACTCCAGTACTTTGGCCACCTCATGTGAAGAGTTGAGTCATTGGAAAAGACTCTGATGCTGCGAGGGATTGGGGGCAGGAGGAGAAGGGGACGACAGAGGATGAGATGGCTGGATGGCATCACTGACTCGATGGATATGGGTTTGGGTGGACTCCGGGAGTTGGTGATGGACAGGGAGGCCTGGTGTGCTGTGGTTCATAGGGTCAAAAAGAGTCGGACATGACTGAGAGACTGAACTGAACTATTCCTTGGAAGGAAAGTTATGACCAATCTAGACAGCATATTCAAAAGCAGAGATATTACTTTGCTAACAAAGGTCTGTCTAGTCATGGCTATGGTTTTTCCCGTGGACATGTATGGATGTGAGAGTTGGACTATAAAGAAAGCTGAGCGCTGAAGAATTGATGTTTTTGAACTGTGGTGTTGGAGAAGACTCTTGAGAGTCCCTGTACTACAAGCAGATCCAACCAGTTTATCCTAAAGGACATCAGTCCTGGGTGTTCATTGGAAGGACTGTTGTTGAAACTGAAACTCCATACTTTGGCCACCTGATGCGAAGAGCTGACTCATTTAAAAGACCCTGATGCTGGGAAAGATTAAGGGCAGGAGGAGAAGGGGATGACAGAGGATGAGATGGTTGGGTGGCATCACTGACTCGTTGGACATGGGTTTGGGTGGACCCTAGGAGTTGGTGTTGGACAGGGAGGCCTGGTGTGCTATGGTTCATGGGGTCGCAAAGAGTCGGACACGACTGAGCCACTGAACTGAACCTAACTGATGATGTAGCAATTCCACTTCTGGGTATTTATGTGAAGAAAATGAAAACAGTAACTCACAGAGATAAATGTACTCCCAGTTCATTCCAGTGCTATTTACAATGGGCAGTATTCAGAAAAAATCTAAATGTCCACTGATGGATGAATGGATAAAGAAAATATGGTATGCACATATATATAGTGGAATAGTATTCAGCCATTAAAGAGAATGAAATTTTGCCATTTGCAACAACATGGATAGAACTTGAGGGCATTATGCTAAGTTACATATGCCAGACAAAGACAAATACTATGTGATCTCATTTATAAGTGGAATGTAAAATAACAAAAATGAAAACTAAAACAAAAAACAAGTTCTTAGAAAACAGACTGATATTTGACATTGGTGATGGGTGGAAAGTGGCGTGAGAGAAATGAGCGAAGGGGTTAAAATGGACAAACTTGTAGTTATCAGATAAGTCATGGGAATGTGATATACATCGTGGTGACTATAGTTAATAATACAGTTATCGCCTATTTGAAAGCTACCAAGAGAATAGACCTTCAAGTTCTCATTGTAAGAAAAAAGAAAATTGTAGCTATATAAAGTGATGGATGTTAACTAGATTTTGTGGTGATTATTTCACAGTGTATATAAATATTGAATCATTATATTATACACCTGAAATTGATATAATGCTATGTACCTTTTATTCCTCAATATTAAAAATGCAAAAAAAACAAAAAGTATTTATATTTAAGAGTTGGTTATTTTATCAGGGAAAAGTCACCAATTTAAAGTTCTAAGCAAAAGAAACTTATGAATAGCAAGCTTCAAATGAGAATGGTAACCCAAGAAGTTCTGTCGAATGAGACTATTCTGAGCAGCAGGCCCTGCTGTGAGCTGAAGTGGTCCAGGGTAGTCATATGAATTCAAGAAGACTTTGGGTATCTCTGGACCAAATGCAGATGGAACCCATTATTCTAGTAGTTAAAGGAACCATTGAAAGTGAAAGTGAAAGTCGCTCAGTTGTGTCTGACTCTTCACGACCCCCATGGACAGTATTCTCCAGGCCAGAATACTGGAGTGGGTAGTCTTTCTCCAGGGGATCTTCGCGACCACCATGGACTGTATTCTCCAGGCCAGAATACTGGAGTGGGTAGCCATTCTCCAGGGGATCTTCCCAACACAGGCATCAAACCTGTGGATACTTTGCAGGTGGATACTTTGCCAGCTGAGCAACCAGGAAAGCCCAAGAATACTGGCATGGGTAGCTTATCCCTTCTCCAGCCACTCTTCCTGACCCAGCAATCGAACCAGGGTCTCCTGCATTGTAGGCGAATTCTTTACCAGCTGAGCTACCAGGGAAGCCCATTAAATGATAACAAAATTGTTTCAGTTTTGTTTTCCAGAAATGTTTTCTGCCTGTAATAAAATAGGCATAATGAAAGCAATAAAATCTTGGAACACAGGTTCTTTATAGTACTAAGACTTTACTATTCAAACTGTAGTCCACAACCAAGCAATGCCTGGGAGCTCATAAGAAATGCGGAGTCCCAGGGCCCACTTCAGACCTTCTAAATCATACACATATGTACATTGGTGGTTCATAGCACCATTAAAAATGGTAAAGCACTAGTCTTTTTCCAATAGTAATGGCCAGTGGGACTTCCAAGTCAATGACATTTTACTTGAATTAGAAGTGTTTTTATCAGATTGTGAAGATAATATATGCTCATTGTAAAAATGACAACAAAAACACAAAGATACTGCAAAATGTCACAAAATTACGAAGTGAAAATCACCTAGAGAGCTGTCACCAGATAAAGTCACCATTTGATGTAGATCTTTCCATCCACTTTCTATATGTACTACAAATTAAAAATAAGGTAATCTATATGTGCTGCTTACAATCTGCTTTTTATACTTTAGCAGTAATATGAAGACATCCTTCCATGTCAATAAATGTATCTCTAACCCATCATTTTAATTTTCAGGGATTATCCTATTTAGTACAGTGAAATGTATTTCAAAAGTCTCTTATTGTTGGACAAAGAATATACATATACTATTTATTTAAAATAAATTCCTCAAAGTAGAATTTCAGAGTCAAATGTTAGACACATTCAAATCTTTATATGCTCTGCAAGACAGCCTTCCAAAAATGTGAGTTGTATCAATTTCTGCAATCTTTGTCAATCTGATAGGGAGATAACTGTATCTTATTGTTGTCAAATGCTTTTAAATCATATCCTAAATTTAAGCGCTGTAGAGGTGTCTTCATTCTGTGTTTTCAATATTAATTAAAAACATAATAGTGTTCGGTAATCCATGTCCTTTGTATTTTCACATTAAGTAATATTTAACTGTGTACCTATTCAGAAAATTGGTAACTTGAAAGATAAAACTGTAGGATGTGATTCAATCTAAATTTTCCAAAATGAAAAGTTTGATTATTAAGTTACCACATCACTCTCAGTTCTCTTTCTACCTATGGGTACCTTTCAAGTTTTCTTTGTGAATATCTCTTTACATGCCCACTAGTTAGTTATATGCAATGCTATCCCCCAAATAGATTCAGCATTTGTGTTCTCACTCTAGGTTGAATACCTTCCAGGTCATTGCATTATCTACATGTTGAGAGCATCTGCATCTCTAGCCCAGATTGAAACAGTCTTCCTAGCTTTATTTCTTAGTTAGCAACAATCTTCTCTATGTTTTAACACTATACAAAATTGTTTTCAAGACCCAGCACAAAGATCACTACTTCTTGAAACTCTGCCTGAGCACCCGGCAGATTCTTTGATTCCACTCTGCACTGCCCAGGTCTCCATCACTGCCTCATTGCAGAGTATGACTGTGTATGGGTGGGTAATTGTTGAGTCATGTGCCCTCTTCTAATGGACAGAGCTTATTTCCCCACCTCCTGTTCCCTCGAGTACCAACACTAAACCTGGCATAAAGTAAATAATCCAAACCACTGATGAGCAATCTATAAATGAAGCTAGAAACTGCTTCCTAGTCACCCTCACTCCCAGTTAACAAGAAAAAAACTGAGGCCAAACAAATTATACAAACGAAAGAACAAAACTCTGGGTAAAAACATTTTAGAACATTTAGGAAAAAAAAACATTATTTGCTGACTAAATAATTGTCTTAATGAAAGCACTTAATTTCTGATAAAGAATATAAATGAAGAACATATTTTCAGAGAATTGAAGAATGCCAAAATTTCCTACCTATAGTTCCCCATAGTTAAGGCTGAGTAAAATCAAGCATTTTTCTTTTCTTGCTTTTCTTCCATTTTTCAAAAACACCAACCATTATTTAAAATTCTCTGTCTATCACTCAAAGAAACAGAGACAGTTGTTCATTCTGAGTTAGGTTTTTGCTTATCTGACCAGCAGGGTCAGGATAATAAATCACTCAACCCCTAGGGAATAAAGAAATGCTTAATGCATTTGTGCAGTTACCAAAGCAGGGGGGGAGAAAGAAAAAAACTTTCAGGATTCAATTCATTTTCAAATATTGCACAGTACTTATGAAAAGGCTGCATGAAGATCATATATAGGTGAAGCAGATGGAAGGGAAAAAACCCAGAGAAGTGACATTTCCATTGGAGAAAAATATATGGTCCGTTTTTCAAATATCCCACAATAAGAACCTTGTCTTTTATCCTTCCTGTAAACAAATGCTGTACATTCTGCCCAACCCCACCAGGAACCCTCTGGCAGTTGTCTGGTAGCACCTTTTGCTTAACTAGTTGCTCAGAGAATGGGAAAGAATCTGCCTGCAATGCAGGGTTGGGGATATCTCTTGGAGAAGGAAATGGCAACCCACTCCAGTATTCTTGCCTGGGAAATCCCATGGACAGAGGAGCCCAATGGGCTACAGTTCAGAGGGTTGCAAGAGTTAGATACAGCTTAGCGACCAAACCCTTGCCACCACCCTTTGCATTTATGATGGTTGTTGCTGCTGATCAACCTGAAGACAACCGACGACAACCACAGGCATCTCTCACAGGCTTTTCTTGATGCAGAAGCCATAAGCAGCCAGGCCAAAGGTCCACTGCTCTGCTATGGAGCACCAGGCGGGATGTGGGGGAGTTTAGGAAAGGACAACACAGTTCTAGCAACACTTTATGTCACTATTCTAATTCTACAAAGGCCAGAAAATGCACTAGGCTTTGTGTCCAAGAGTCCTTCAAGAAAAGAACTAAGGTGAAGCTATTGAATAATTTAAAGTTTCTTATCTGAGGTGAGGGAAGAACTGCTTCACTGAGTATTCATCACACAGAACAACCTACATTGTAATATTGCTTAAGTATCAGAGTATAAATTGTCCAAAAAACTTAGAAAAACAGCTGACACTTCCATGAAAATATTTACTTTGAATGAGAGTAAAATAGTTTTCCCTGCCCTACTCCAGACCTGCTGTGTGATCTTAAGCAAAACACTTAACACTTCTGTGTCTCAGGTAGCCTGTCTGGGGAAAATAGCTTTTGTCTCAGCTTCAGCCTAAGAACTAGTGAGAATATCCCACTCCAGAATCAAAGAGATTACACACAAGATACAAATTATATATGTAGCAAGGAAACATATGTGAAGCTCCTAGCATTGTGCCTGGCACAGTTATTTAAGAAGTATTATTTACATCCCCTTTCTTCACCAGAGAAAATTAAATATCTTTTGTGTCCAGTTAAGACAAAATAAGTTAGAATAAAATTAAGAATTTTCCCCCCAAAGACATGGTATCATTCTTCCCTTCATTTTCACCTTTTTCTAATATATATCTGTGCACATGCAACACTCATCACTATAGAAATAATTAAAGGATTGCTGTGTGCACCTACATGTGGAGATTAGCAGCCTATTATAGAGGAGTCTATTTTGAAGTCATGTTAGAAATTCTGTCACCTCTGAGCGGGAACTTGAGATGGAAGACCCAGAATTACCCTACATGGTAGGACTTGGGTCTAGGTATGCTGCAGTTTTGCCTCAGCTTGCCTGACATCCAAGCATATGACAACATTTTTGCTTCTTTTACAAGATTTCCTGGAGCTTGCACTCCCTTCATGATCTTGGCAGAGATTTCGCTGCTGAAATAACATACAGAATCCTCACCAAAACCGTGTGCTGCTGAAATGCCAGAAAACTGCCGGCGTGGGCAAGATCTGAGAGTGACAGTCACCACCTCCTACCTGGCCAACCTTGTCTTCCCATAGTTTCCCAAAGGGTTCTTGGAGGGAGTGTTATTTTTCCCCCTAAAGGAAAAATGCTTCTTGAATTCCCTGAATTATTTCTAGAATATTTTCTTACCTTCTATCTATGAGCAATGTCTATAAATGACCTTGCTCAAAAACGGACTGGTTTCAGAAAAATTCTTATAGACCATCCCATCCAAATCAGAAACCCTGAATGTAACTTACTTTCATGTCTTTAATGTTAAAATTAAAATGCCCCTCATACTAATGTTAACCAAGTGCTTTTAGTCTTTGAAATCCAGGACCAAACGATTGTCCGGTCTATTCAGCCAATATCAATTTCCCATTAAGAACAGGATCAATTTCCCATTAAGAACAGGAAGTTGAGTCTTTTTTATTTTTCACTAATGTCAGTCAGTGTTAGCGGTGGCACTAGTGGTAAAGAACTCGCCTGGCAATGTGAGAGACATAAGAAAAGCAGGTTTGATCCCTGGATCAGGAAGATCCCCTCGAGGAGGGCATGGCAACCCCCTCTAGTATTCTTGCCTGGAGAATCCTTGGGCAGAGGAGCCTGGTGGACTACAGTCCATAGAGTCACAAAGAGTCAGACACAACTGAAGTGACTTAGCATGCAACATCAGTCAGCACATGAATACCTGACCCATACTTAATAAACTCAAAACTTAACAGAATCATATTCCTTCTAAAGATATTGAATTAAGGTTTCCATCAGCAGATATTTACTGAGCACTTTCTATGTGCCAAGGGCTGTTCTTAATGCTAGAGATCTGGCCGTGTATATGACACTCTCTGCTTTTCAGGAAACTTCCATTTCAGTGAGCAGAGATAGACAATAAATCATAAATAAATAACACGCCAGAGTGGTCTTTATTCCAGATGGGATCAGGGAAGGAGTGGCATGTGAGCAGATTCCTAAAAGGAACAAGAAAGCAAAACTTTAGATATCCAGGAAGAGACATTCCAAGAAGAGATTCTGCAGCAGAAGCCAACTTAGTGTACTTCCCTGAAGCAAGAGGTCAGGGGTCTAAAGCAGAGGGAAAGGAGATCAGTGAGAGAGGGGAAAATCAGAGAAACACTCAGGGCCACAATATGCAGGGCCAGTAAGGTCACAACACTGACTCTGAAAGAAATTCTGAGTGAGATGGGAAGAGAGGACTCAGAAAAGAAGAATGAAACAATATGACATATATTCTTAAGGATAACCCCATCTGGTGTGTGGAAAACATATCTCAAAACTGAGAGTTGAACAAAAAAGAGCAGTTAAGGCATGTGCTTCATAGGAAAGTCCGGATGGAGGGGGTGAGAAACGATCACATTTGGGATGTGTTTCAATGTATTTCACATCCAACTAGAGGTAGAATATGAAAAAAAAAAGTGAGAATTAAGAATGACCCCAAGGACCTTGGAAGGTAGAAGAGAGCTGCCTTTTACCAAGAAGTAGAGTAGGCTGGGATTGGGGCAGGAGAATCACAAGCTCAGGTTTGAGCATATCACATCCGAGCTGCCTATTAAAGATCTAAGTAGCTAAACCTGTGAGAATGACACGCAGAAGAGATTTCCAGGTTGTAAAGGTAAACTGAATAGCACTTGTTGGCTCCGGAATGTATCATAATCCAACTGTGCCGGCCAGCTATTTCTATAACAACAAACCAGTCCAAAACTAGATGGCCCACAACAAAAAACAGTTATTTTTCTGGTTTATAGGTCTGTAGGTTGGCAGGGAAGACTATCTCAGGCTGCAATGTGGTTGTACTGGGTTAGGTTTAGCTTTGCTCTGAGTGTCTCATTCCTAGATTTATACTGTAGGAGCCAAAGACAGGATGGGGCATGCCCTTATCAAGATGATAACATGAACCAGAGACAGCCGGAGGAAACATACAATGCCTTTTAAGGATTTGTCACAGAACCAGGTACACTATCACTTCTGCCCATATTCTAAATGGGACCTCACTCCAGTGTTCTTGCCTAGAGAATCCCGTGGACAGAGGAGCCTGGTGGGCTGCTGTCCATGGGTTCGCACAGAGTCGGACACGACTGAAGCGACTTATCAGGCATGCATGCATCGGAAAAGGAAATGGCAACCCACTCCAGTGTTCTTGCCTGGAGAATCCCAGGGACAGAGGAGCTGGTGGGCTGCCGTCTATGGGGTCACACAGAGTCGGGCACGACTGAAGTGACGTATCATGTATCAATGCAAGTCACTTAGTGAAACCCAATATCAATGGGACAGGGTAGCATACTTGACATATAATCACAGGAAATACAAAATCACACAACAAATTGTATATGTATATTTCTAATTGGATATGTATATTTCTAATATAGGGAAGGCCTGAAGAATTGGAACATGGTCCAATTCACCTTTCAACTCATACTGTACCCTTAGCTACACCTACAGCTCATGACAAAAGATATTTTTAAGATTCTGTAAACTCTCAACTCAATGAGTTTCCTCAAATGTCTATTTTTGAAAATCATTTTACAAATATATTTGAGGCAATTATACTTGGATTTTTTCACTAACAGGAAAATAGGCTGGCATTTTCTAATAACATGGTAAACATCATATTTTAAATGTCATTTCTTTAAAAAAAAAACTTGATCACTGCTTCTCAAACTATTGAGGAGGGGGGCATGGTGGGGACAGACACTAGTTCTTCATTTCAACAAACCAGAGACCTATATATATATATATATATTTAAATACAGTAAAATTAATTGCTAAGTTTGACATTTTCAAAAAGAAAAGATATACAAATTTCAAGTCCATGTTTTTTGGAAAGTACCTGGTCGCATTGCTATAAAAGCATCTAAATAAATACTTATTCTTAATTTTTGCACCTACCTTGCTGAAGATAACAGCATATAGAACAGCATCAGCCCATGGACCACACTTTGTTAAGGCACTGTCCTAGATGATTTCATCATAACCAGGTCCTTTTGCTCCCAAATTTTATCATTACTGAATAATAGCAGTTTGAACACAAAACTAAGTTGCTAAAAATCTGAAATTGGATTTGACTTGTACCCAAGTTTACTCAACTACTAATTCAATTTGTTAGGCTTTTTTGGTCTCCAGGATTCCATGCTTCACTTAATAAGTAAAAAAGGAAAAAAAAAAATAGGGCTTTGTCAAATAGCCATATCCTACTTTATGATTTTTACTATGTATTTCTTGACTCTTATGGCAATGCCTTTTAGAATTTCCATCCATGCTGTACACACACAAATTACTAAAATCTCCTGGCCACATCCTGAGGCTACCTTAATTGACTGTTATCAAGCTGTGCTTTTTAAATGTTCCAGCATTTGATCTTTTAAAAATGCTTCTGAGATTTAACTGGTGTCAAACTGGCTGGTCTAATTTCCTGCAATGTCTTTAGATCCTTTTTTAAAAGTAATTGGGTGTTGAATTAGGGCTTTTTCTTTCTTTCTTGAGGGATCAGTACTAAATTTAGTTAAGTTCTGACCAACAAAAACTAAAAAATTCTATTCTGTCCTATGAATTTCCTGCACCTTGACTTGCTATCTCTCCAGCTGTACACTACCCTAGAGTCCAGAAAAAATTAAGCCATGCTTGTTGAGCCTTACTGAAAGGGGGCCAAGTGGACCTAGAGGCATCTCAGTTCAGTTGCTGAGTCATGTCCGACTCTTTGCGACTCTGTGGACTGCAGCACGCCAGGCCTCCCTGTCCATCACCGACTCCCGGAATTTACTCAAAATCGTGTCCCTTGAGTCGGTGATGCCATCCAGCCATCTCATCCTCTGTTGTCCCCTTCTCTTCTCACCTTCGATCTTTCCCAGCATCAGGGTCTTTTCAAAGGAGTCAGCTCTTTGCAACAGGTGGCCAAAGGATTGGAGTTTCAGCTGCAACATCAGTCCTTCCAATGAATATTCAGGACTGATTTCCTTTAGGATGGACTGGTTGGATCTCCTTGCAGTCCAAGGGACTCTCAAGAGTCTTCTCCAACACCACAGTTCAAAAGCATCAATTCTTTGGCCCTCAGCTTTCTTTATAGTCCAACTCTCACATCCATACATGACTACTGGAAAAACCATAGCCTTGACTAGATGGACATTTGTTGGCAAAGTAATGTCTCTGCTTTTGAATATGCTATCTAGGTTGGTCATAACTTTTCTTCCAAGGAGTAAGAGTCTTTTTATTTCATGACTGCAGTCACCATCTGCAGTGATTTTGGATCCCAAAATAATGAAGTCTGCTATTGTTTCCACTGTTTCCCCATCTATTTGCCATGAAGTGATGGGACCAGATGCCATGATCTTATTTTTCTGAATGTTGAGCTTTAAGCCAACTTTTTCACTCTCCTCTTTCACTTTCATCAAGAGGCTCTTTAGTTCCTCTTCACTTTCTGCCATAAGGGTGGTGTCATCTGCATATCTGAGGTTTTGATATTTCTCCTGGCAATCTTGATTTCAGCTTGTGCTTCTTCCAGCCCAGTGTTTTTCATGATGTACTCCTCAAGAGGCATCTAGATGACGCAAATATCAGATTTGAAAATGGGAATGCTGAATCTTGTCTGAACAAAGAACAGCATGCAGGAGCCCTTCATGTGGTAAAAGAGGAAGATAAAAGAGTAGTGAGATTAATATTAATGATGAAACAATAACACCTTTCCAGAAATGTTCTCAGAAGAGCATGGACAATGCCCATCCAACATACCATCATCAACTGAGCCATTTGGACCCTACACTGCTGAGGCAACACTAAGAAGCATTCAAGAGTTGAGGCAAATTTCTCAACTGTTCCTAAGCTTTTATTGTTGCTGTTGTTACTATTATTATAATCATCATCATAGTTGCTAATTTAAAGCCAAATAAAACTCATAAATATTGAATCATTTCTATTCTCTCTTGGAAATTCTTTCTTCTCAAATGGTAATGAATAGCCTAAACTCAACTTCTCTGGAGCAAGAAACTGTTTATTTGAGGTCACATTTATGCAATGCCAACATAGCAATTGCTTACTCAAAGCAATTGAAGAAAACGTAAAATCAGTCTGCAGCTGAGCCAAACTGTGCAGTCAATTCAGACAAAAGGGTCCATCCTATAAACAATGGCAACACAACCTTTATAACATGATGTTCTCATTCATTATACTACTCTTGCTGCCTCATTCGGGGCAATATCTAATTTACATTTTATCTCCCAGAGAACCTTGCATTAATATGAGCCCAGGTAAATGCTAAACAAATTATTTAAAAATTCATTTGCATTTTTAAAAGGTGTTTAAAATATTTAACCAAAATAGTGCATTCGTAGTTAGAAATCACCTTAAGAAAATATTTAGACATTTTGTAGAATCAAAATGCTAAAAAGTTATATTCAGTTCTTGGCTTTACTTAGAATGATAACAATTGTAAACGTCAACTCCTCCATCTAAGCTTAGTCAGATTTGCCTCAGAGACTAGGCAGAGAGACTAGGCCCTTCCTCCTCATCTGCCGTCAGTCAAATTTTCTAGCTCCTAACACAAGGAAGACGTGCTACACTCTATGGATCCCTTACATTTAGATGAACCAGGAAATGCTGGTTTATAAACTCTGCTCCATGATGTTTTGTGTTAGATACCACAGAGAAACTCAGAAAAACTGATACACCATATTTTAAAGTATAATTTTACAATCTGCATAAAATATCAGGTAAAAAAAGAGCAGACTACATTCAAAATATAAAATAGAAACAATAACCAAATGTTGTTGAGATGGCACTATATGTTTACATATATATAAGTTGAGACCTCTCAGTTCAGTTCAATCACTCAGTGATGCCCGACTCTTTGGAACCCCATGAACCGCAGCATGCCAGGCCTCCCTGTCTATCACCAACTCCTGGAGTTTACTCAAACTCATGTCCACTGAGTCAGTGATGCCATCCAACCATCTCATCCTCTATCATCCCCATTTCCTCCAGCTTTCAATTTTTCCCAGCATCAGGGTTTTTTCCAATGAGTCAGTTCTTCGCATCAGGTAGCCAAAGGATTGGGGTTTCAGCTTTAGCATCAGTCCTTCCAATGAACACTCAGGACTGATCTCCTTCAGAATGGACTGGTTGGATCTCCTTGCAGTCCAAGGGACTCTCAAGAGCCTTCTCCAACACCACAGTTCCAAAGCAACAATTCTTCGGTGCTCAGTTTTCTTTATAGTCCAACTCTCACATCCATACATCAGTTCAGTTCAGTTCAGTTCAGTCACTCAGTCATGTCCGACTCTTTGCGACCCTGTAAACCACAGCACACCAGGCCTCCCTGTCCATCACCAACTCCCAGAGTTTACTCAAACTCATGTCCATTGAGTCGGTAATGGCATCCAACCAACTCATCCTCTCTCGTCCCCTTCTCCTCCCACCTTCAATCTTTCCCAGCATCAGGGTCTTTTCAAAGGAGTCAGTTCTTCGCATCAGGTGGCCAAAGGATTGGAGCTTTAGCTTCAGCATCAGTCATTTCAATGAATATCCTGGACTGATTTCTTTTAGGATGGACTGGTTCCAACCAGTCTCTTTGAAGTCCAAGGGATTCTCAAGAGTCTTCTCCAACACCACTATTCAAAAGCATCAATTCTTCAATGCTCAGGTTTCTTTATAGTCCAACTCTCACATCCATATACAACTACTAGAAAAACCATAGCTTTGACTAGGACCTTTGTTGGCAAAGTAATGTCTCTACTTTTCAATATGCAGACCTCTACTAATAGAATATATTAATAGGAGCAACTATGGATCTTTTCTCAAGAAAAGATCCCAGTTAGTCTAAGAATGTTACTGTATTAGTCTACCCAGGTTTTCATAACAGAATACCACAGACTAGGTGGCTTAATGAACAGAAATACATTTTCTCACAATCTTGCAGGCTAGAAATCCAAGATCAAAGTGTCATCAGTGATGGCTTGTAGTGAAACCTTTCACGGACTTGTACATGGTCACCTTCTATGTGTCCCCACATGCCCTATTCTCTGTGAGCACAAGGAAAGAGAGATCTATTGTACTTCTTCCTGTTCTAGTAAGGATACCAGTCATATCTAATTCAGGCTCCACCCTGATAAACTCATCTAATGTTACCTCCCTAAAGCCCCAGTCTACAAATACAGTTACACTGGGATATTATTGACTGAGTTGTGGCCCCTCCACACCAAATTCATATGTATTCATACCCATAACATTTGTAAATCACAAAATGTAAAAACAATGAGTGTATTTCTTTAACAAATGACATTAAGGAAACTGTTTTAAAATGGCAACCCACTCCAGTATTCTTGCCTGGAGAATCCCATGGACAGAGGAGCCTGGTGGGCTACAGTCCACAGGGTCACAAAGAGTCGGACACGACTGAGCGACATCACCTTCTTTCTTTAGTCCACATCAAATTCTAAACAGATTAAAATTAAATCACAGGAAAGAAGGAATAGTATTTATCACAACTAAGATAATTAAAATAAAAGGATAAATTAGAAAAGATAAAATGGGTAAGATTAAGAACATTAAAACATCTGTGTAATAAAAAAAATGCAGCAACATTTAAATAAAAAGGAAAGTAATAGATTGGTGGAAGTGTCACAAATAGGAAAAGAGATAGCAAAAGAATAGAGAAAAATGTATTTTTATATATTATATACTGATATACAATGTATAAAGACCAATAAGTTATTTAAGTTGCTAAGATTTCATTAGAGAAATACCTATGAAAACAAAATATGAGATATCATACATGAAAAAAATGTATCCCATTTGTCCAAAAAAAAAGAAAAAGTCATAATAAACATTTCTATCTAATAAATAACCAGTTTTTTAAGAAATCTAATGCTGGGGATTCTGAAAGAGATGGAAATACCAGACCACCTGACCTGCCTCTTGAGAAATTTGTATGCAGGTCAGGAAACAACAGTTAGGACTGGACATGGAACAACAGACTGGTTCCAAATAGGAAAAGGAGTACGTCAAGGCTGTATATTGTCACCCTGCTTATTTAATTTATGTGCAGAGTACATCATGAGAAGTGTTGGGCTGGAAGAAGCACAAGCTGGAATCGAGATTGCCAGGAGAAAACCAATAACCTCAGATATGCACATGACACCACCCTTATGGCAGAAAGTAAAGAGGAACTAAAAAGCCTCTTGATGAAAGTGAAAGTAGAGAGTGAAAAAGTTGGCT
The DNA here is from genome assembly GCF_032452875.1 of Bos javanicus. NCBI lineage: Eukaryota > Metazoa > Chordata > Mammalia > Artiodactyla > Bovidae > Bos > Bos javanicus. The sequence continues at coordinate 55,242,148 of NC_083875.1, read as the reverse complement.
TAAAGCTCAACATTCAGAAAACGAAGATTATGGCATCCGGTCCCATCACTTCATGGGAAATAGATGGGGAAACAGAAACAGTGTCAGACTTTATTTCTGGGGCTCCAAAATCATTGCAGATGGTGACTGCAGCCATGAAACTAAAAGACGCTTACTCCTTGGAAGGAAAGTTATGACTAACCTAAATAGCATATTCAAAAGCAGAGACATTACTTTGCCAACAAAGGTTCGTCTAGTCAAGGCTATGGTTTTTCCAGTGGTCATGTATGGATGTGAGAGTTAGACTGTGAAGAAGGCTGAGCTCCAAAGAATTGATGCTTTTGAACTGTGGTGTTGGAGAAGACTCTTGAGAGTCCCTTGGACTGCAAGGAGATCCAACCAGTCCATTCTGAAGGAGATCAGCCCTGGGATTGCTTTGGAAGGAATGATGCTAAAGCTGAAACTCCAGTACTTTGGCCACCTCATGCGTAGAGTTGACTCATTGGAAAAGACTCTGATGCTGGGAGGGATTGGGGGCAGGAGGAGAAGGGGACGACAGAGGATGAGATGTCTGGATGGCATCACTGACTCAACGGACGTGAGTCTGAGTGAACTCTGGGAGTTGGTGATGGACAGGGAGGCCTGGCGTGCTGCGATTCATGGGGTCGCAAAGAGTTGGACACAACTAAGCAACTGAAGTGAACTGAATGCTGGGAATAATGCAAGAATCTTGTTCTAAACATTACTACAAACTATGCAAATTTTAAGTTTTTAAAAGAAACATTTGGGAAATACGTATCAAAAGTGTTAGAAATGATTCCCATCAGTTGAACTCAATGATACATTCTTTGGAAAACATTGCTATTAAAAACACCAAAAAGCTACACAATGATGTGCCCTACCTCTGAAGGGGACACTTCTGGCACCTGCCTAGCCACTTGTAATACTTAATTTCATGTACCACCTTGACTGGACCATAGAATGTATAGGTATTTGGTCAAATATTAATCTGGCTATTTCTGTGACAGTGTTCTTGGATAAGATTAAGATTTAAATCAATAGATTAAGTCTTTTTATTGTTTTATGGAATGTGGGTGGGCTTTGTCCAATCAGTTGAAGGCCTGAATAAAATAAAAGGACTTATTCTCTCTGGGGTAAGAAGAAATTCCCTGTTTAATAGGCTTTAAACTGGAACACTGGCCTTTTTCCTGCTTTTGGACTTGAAGTGGAAAATCACCTCTTCCTGGTCTCAAGACCGGTACAACACCTTTGGTCTTTCTGATTTCCAGGCCTTAGGACTCAGAACTAAGTGTCAGCTCTCCTGGGGCCCCACCTTGGTGACCCACCCTGCAGATCTTGGGACTTGATCATCTCTAAAATTATGTCAGCCAATTTCTTACAGTAAATCATAGATAATAGGTAGATATACAGACAGATAATCTTACATTCATTCTGTTCCTAGAAAACCCTAACTAATACACCACCATCTCTACTCCTTCTTTGCCAGACAAAATTCATGGTGGTTTGGGGAGCAATGCACCCAGCCCTAGAAAAAAAGTTTGTCCAAGCCAATCATGACAATCCTGTTGTTCTTTATAGAGCTGAGACTTATTTGGACATATCACATGATTTTGGACATTAAAACCTCAAGTGAACTCTGTTGAAAGCTTCTGAGAAGGACTTTTCTCTTGAAAAGAGAGAACCATGATAAAAGGCTCATTTTTCCTCCCACTCTATTCTATCCAGTTTGGAGGCTGCCCTGTAATGATATGATATTCAAAGCAGCAGCACTTATCTTGTGATCATGAGGAAAACAATCACACACACACACACACACAAAAACTGACTCAGGTCCAAAGTAACTTACTGGTCTATTATATAAACAGCAAATATCAATATAATATAGCTTAAGTCATAACTAATGAGGTTTTCTCTTAATTTCAGATACAAATATCCTAAATTTTATCATATATTTACTTCACTTGCTTATTTTTAGTGTCCAAAAAAATACAGTAATTATATAAACTACAGGAGAAGAATAATACAAACTAAGCAAAAGATATTAAGAAGAGGTGGCAAGAATACACAGAAGAACTATACAAAAAAGATCTTTGTGATGCAGATAACCAAGATGGTGTAATCACTGGACTAGAGCCAGACACCCTAGAATGTGAATTCAAGTGGGCCTTAGGAAGCATCATTATTAACAAAGCTAGTGGAAGTGATGGAATTCCAGATGAGCTATTTGAAATTCTAAAAGATGATGCTGTTATAGCATCAGTATGCAAATTTGCACTCAGTATGCAAATTTGGAAAACTCAGCAGTGGCCACAGGACTGGAAAAGGTCAGTTTTCACTCCAATCCTGAAGAAAGGCAATGCCAAAGAATGCTCAAACTACCACAAAATTCTACTCATCTCACACACTAGCAAAGTAATGCTCAAAATTCTCCAGGCCAGGCTTCAACAGTACATGAACCAAGAACTTCAAGATGTTCAAGATGGATTTAGAAAAGGCAGAGGAACCAGAGATCAAATTGCCAACATCCATCAGATCATTGAAAAAGCAAGCGAATTCCAGAAAAACATCTACTTCTGCTTTATTGACTATGTTAAAGCCTTTGACAGTGCAGATCACAAAAAACTGTGGAAAATTTTTAAAGAGATGGATATACTGGACCACCTTACCTGCCTCCTGATAAATCTGTATGCAGATCAAGAAGCAACAGTTAGAACCAGACAGGGAACAACAGACTGGTTCCAAATAGGGAAAGGAGTCTGTCAAGGCTATATATTGTCACCCTGCTTAGCCAGGCTGGATGATGCACAAGCTACAATCAAGATTGCCGGGAGAAATATCAATAACTTCAGATATGCAGATGACACCACCCTTATGGCAGAAAGTGAAGAGGAACTCAAAAGCCTCTTGATGAAAGTGAAAGAGGAGAGTGAAAAAGTTGGCTTAAAGCTCAACATTCAGAAAACTAAGATCATGGCATCCAGCCCCATCACTTCATGGGAAATAGATGTGGAAACAATGGAAACAGTGAGAGAGTTTATTTTGGGGGGCTCCAAAATCACTGCAGATGGTGACTGCAGCTATGAAATTAAAAGACACTTCGTCCTTGGAAAGAAAGTTATGACCAACCTAGACAGCATATTAAAGAGCAGAGACATTACTTTGCCAATAAAGGTCCACCTAATCAAAGCTATGGTTTTTCCAGTAATCATGTATGGATGTGAGAGTTGGACTGTGAAGAAAGCTGAGCGCCAAAGAATTGATGCTTTTGAACTGTGGTGTTGGAGAAGACTCTTGAGAGTCCCTTGGACTTCAAGGAGATCCAACCAGTCAATCCTAAAGGAAAACAGTCCTGAATATTTATTGGAAGGACTGATGCTGAAGCTGAAGCTCCAATCCTTGGCTGCCTGATGCAAAGAGGTGACTCATTGGAAAAGACCCTGATTGTCAGGGGTCGTTCAACTTTAAGGGATCCAATATGTTTTCTTCCTTTGTGTGCCATTTCTCAAGGACTCTCTGTTCCTTATCAGTTCCTAGAAAATGGGAACGAGCAGAGCTGCATGTAGTTCTCAGGACTGAGATCATGGGAAAGGACACCTGCTTGGATTCCCTTCAGTGACTCTCTTCAGTGACCTTGTACTTAAAGGACTATCCATTTTGTTGCAACTGCTGAAATTTCATTCTTCTTAATGGCTGAATAATCATTTTATTGAAGATATATTAGCATGCATTTCTGTAAATAAAGTACCCTTGTTTCACTCAAGACTTAGGTCCCCTGCATCCTTATTCTCGTTGACTCCAGTCCCCAAGTCCTGGTCTACGAAGACCATGACACCTGATGCTGGGGAAAAGTGAAGGCGGAAAGAGAAGGGGATGAGAAAGGATGAGATGGTTGGATGGCATCACTGACTTGATGGATTTAGTTTGAGCAAGCTCCAGGTGTTGGTGACGGACAAGGAGGCCTGGCGTGCTGCTGTCCATGAGGTCGCAAAGAGTCGGACACGACTAAGTGACTGAACTGATAACTGATCATATGTCAGCTCAGTGGGACATTATCGAGGCATTATAAAGGATAAATAATAAAACCATGCAGCAATATGGCAAAATGCCTCTCAAGTAAAAGATGTTTATAAAATAATGCTAAATATTGCTCAATAAAAATAAAATAGGAAAAGCATTGCAAATACATAATGCGACCATAAGTCCATAAGTCAAGTGTAAAAAGACAAAATTGCATAGTGTTATAAACTGTGTTAGTTAAATACAATTTGTTAAATGTATATATTTTGAATAGAATTCCTATACCATCAAAGCATATGATAATATGGTTTGGATATACATCAACCTCATAACATGAGAGTCTTTGTGAAGAGTTTGAAGAGACTGAGTCAGAGTAGGGTTTCAAGCAAACATGAGCATTAACACTTATTCATTTTAAGTGATAGACACTTAAGTCTGTCATTTTTATTTTGTAATTTTCTCTATTAAATATTTAGTAAGCTAATTATAATGTAAATAGCTAAGCAAGCATGGATAACTTTTATGTATTATTGCAAATAAAGACTTAGTAATTTCATTTCCTAACATTAAAAAAACTTAATTACAAGCTAATATTTTTAAACTATTATTCAAAATACATATCAAAAGTGTTTTGTTCTTTTCTGTGTCTAGACAGACTTCCTTTGTTTCTTTAATTCACACAGACCGAACAATTTTTTTTTTTTTTTAGACATTTGAAATACAAATTTATTCTGATTCTAAACAAAAAGGAATGGGAATGACAGTAACAAACAAGATTCCACCTCTCAATATTGTCATATGACTACAGCAGTCTTATATTTGAAACTCAAGGAGGAAACAACTGTGTCCCAAAACACCTAAATATGCAGGTCCAAAAAATGAAGGTATTTTTTTTTTTAACTGACCCATTCACTCCAAAGCCTATCCATCTCCTTCAGCATCCAGAGATTAAGCACATGTTCTGCTTAGCTATATAATAAAGTGGCAAACACACCACACCACTGACATCACAGGACAGTTGCCTATAAAACTCGCCTTCTGACGCTGGGCCCCAGCTTCACTTTCTCACAGGTCATCATCTTCATCCGGGAGAGCAGTTGTCTGAGCAGCCTCTGAATCGTGCTCATACCGTGCTGCCAAGGCGAGGTCCATGACCACCTCTGGCGGGGCAAGAGCAGACACGGTGACAAATTCCAAGTTAGGGTCTCCAATCAGTTTTCTAGCAAGTAAGAAGAAGGGCTTTACAAAGCTATAGTTACTTTTGGCAGAAATGTCATAGTACTGAAGATTCTTCTTTCGGTGGAAGACGATTGACTTTGCCTTAACCTTTTTGTCCTTAATATCCACTTTGTTGCCACACAACACAGTTGGGATGTCCTCCCACACTCGTACCAGATCTCTATGCCAGTTAGGCACATTCTTGTAAGTAACTCTTGATGTTACGTCAAACATTATAATGGCACACTGAGCTTGTATATAATAGCCATCTCTCAGTCCACCAAATTTCTCCTGATCAGCTGTATCCCATACAGTGAACTTAATCTGTCCTCTGTTGGTATGGAACACAAGAGGATGGACCTCAACACCCAAGGTAGCTACATACTTCTTCTCAAATTCACCAGTCAGACGACGCTTCACGAATGTAGTTTTTCCAGTACCACCATCACCAACCAAAACAAGTTTGAACTGAACTTGGGGTTCTCCTTGGGCAGCCATCATGATGTTACTTCCAGAAGCATCTCCGCGCCCATCTGACTGAGCCAGACTGAACAATATGGTCACATATAGCTTACATACTGTATATCTAGCCTCAGAAGGAGAGGGAGAGAGGGGACGAGAGAGTAAATTTCTTGACCTCCAGTGTGAAATTTCCTAGGAAAGAAATTCAATTAGACTGACTGGATCAGGAGTCTTAAGATGAGCCCATACACTGCGGCAAAAACTTTGGAGTCACACAAAAATAATTCGAAGAGGTGATATTCTTGAAAATGTTGCTTCTTCTATTCCTTTCCGGTGAGTCACAGAGCTTTATAAAGGCTCTGACAAGAACTGCAACAAAAAAACTTAGTAATTTTGTTTAAAAAGAATGTCCCAATATTATGTGACCATGGAAATATTTTCGAGGAACAACTATTATCTGCAGACACTTTGGGAATCACTGCACTTTACTGTTTGCATAAACCTACATTTCAGATCAGAAGCACTATGCTTCTGTAGGAAATAAAATTTTTAAGAAAACAACTGTACCACAAATCATTTTTGTTAATAATTGCTCTCTACCACATGTAGAAAGCTCTTTAAAGTAAAATTGCCCAAATAATTTTTCTACTGAATGTGTAGGAACATAGGATAATCTTTATTTAATATAAAGCTTGCTATACCTCCCTTTCTTTTCTAGTAGCAGTTCTCTTATTGTTGGCAAAATTATAAAGAACACAGACATGAATTTCCATCCACTGTACCAATAAACAGGATTCAGAAGGGACCTAAATGCAGGAACTAGAATCACGCAGTAATTTCTCAGTGAAGTTGATATAGAATTTAGACTTCAGAGCACCTATTGGTATTAACTGCAGATTCTACTGTAAAATAACAATGTCCTTTTAGTGCTTTCTTCTGCTGTCAAGTTTATATTTAAAACTTATATAGAGCTTCCACATCTTTCAAGTGATGAATCAGTGTAGACTTTAGCTTTGCTTTGCACGGGTGGCCAACCAATACATTTAGCTCTTTATTCCTAGGGGGAGTCTCCAGTCACTAACTTTATTACAACACTTTATTGAAAATGTGTAATTTCGTCTCCAAGTTTCAAATTGTGTTTTATTAATAAAAATTATTTGCTGTTCCCTGGAAAGTTATTTGAAGCCTGAGATAATTATAGAATGATAGAACTATCAAGCACATCCAGAGGTCACATAGCCCATGTTCTACTCTCAAAACAGATCCATGCCTTAGCTAAGCAAGGTATATTTCTAGTTACTGAGCCCTAGAGGAAATGATAATATATTTTCCAAATGTAGTAAATCCATGTTTGAAAATATTGACCAATCAGTATGGCCTGTCTTTATACTGAGTAAATAGAAGCCCTGCAATCTGATAGGAGACCCTTTTCCACACCCTAATCTTTCTTTCTACCAATCTTTCTAAGGGCTTGGGAGTTCATACTACTAATTCAGTTTTCAGAGTACCCAGGCTTTTCTTTCTTGAATCAAAGTCACTCATCTAAAACCTAATTGTTATAGCTATCTTTGGGTAATGCTACCATTCTCCTGAACACCTAAACTTAAACTTGAAAGTCATATTGGACGCCTTCCTTTCCCTTCAGTCACACATACCATCAGTAATAGTCTCATGATGTCTGTTCCCAAAGTGTCTCCTGGTTACCATTTTTTTCCATTTCTACTGACATTGCCCCATTACAGTCCAGATCCCCATTGCTTCTCATTTCCTTCTCACCTTTATAACACTTTCTAATTGGGGCTTACACCAGCGACAGATTGAATTCAGATGTATATAACACAAAGCAGCCATATATGCAGCATCTTTGAAAAAAGTGGGAATTCTTTTTCTCTCACCTGACAGTAAGATTGGCAGTAGTCATCGCAAGATGGTGAAACAGTTCCATGAGGTCACGAGAAACCCAAGATACTGCTGGCTTTCCATACTTATATTCTTAGAGTATTTTTGCATATGTGTTAGCCGCTCAGTCGTGTCCAACTCTGCGACCCCACAAACTGCAGCCCACCAGGCTTCCTCTTCATGGAATTCTCCAAGCAAGAATACTGGAGTGGATTGCCATTCCCTTCTCCATAGAGTATTTTTAGAGCAGTTGTATTGCCTTAGGCTGTCTCCTAATTTTAAAGCACATTCGCAGAACACCCACCCTATGATTTCAGCTTACATTACATCGGCCAAAACAAGACAGTGCTGCCACTTGCTTCAAATAAGGATGGTAAATGTGGTTGCATTTTTTAAATTGTTAGTTTCCTGTCCAGGCTGCTGTGTCACCATCCATAACAAAACTAGAGTCCTGGAAGCAAGAAAGCAATGACTGTCAGGTAGGGGATCTGGAGACTTTGCAACAGCACCCTTGTCTTCAGACTTGCCAGGGTTATCATGGATCTGACTGCCAGACTGATTTTCTCAGTTGTGCTCAGAAGAGTTCCTGATCACTCCTATTCTACCTCCCCTTAATGAAACTCTAAAGACAGCAACACAGACAGGAATTTTATTTCACACATCTCTGTGCTAAACTCTTGAAGCATATTACCTCATTTAATACCAACACATTCCCTGGAAGACATATTATCCCCTTTTTACCAAGAAGACACTTGAGACTCAGTCTAAGAAACCTGCTCAAGTTCATACTGCTAATAAATAAGTCAAGAGTCAACTTCAGGACCATGGCCAAGAAGAGGCAACACATGTGTTCTTCTTATTGTGTCAGGCTAATGACCTCTACTCGGAGAAGGCACTGGCACCCTACTCCAGTACTCTTGCCTGGAAAATCCCATGGACAGAGGAGCCTGGTAGGCTGTAATCCATGGGGTCACAAAGAGTCAGACACAACTGAGCGACTTCACTTTCACTTTTCACTTTCATGCATTGGAGAAGGAAATGGCAACCCACTCCAGTGTTCTTGCCTGGAGAATCCCAGGGACAAAGGAGCCTGGTAGGCTGCTGTCTATGGAGTCACATAGAGTTGGACATGACTGAAGTGACTTAGCAGCAGCAGCAGCAGCAGCAATGACCTCTACTAAAGCACCAAGCTTGTGGTCTGAAATTTTCTATGGTTATTTTTATTCCAAGAAGCTTATTGTATGGATCTTCCTAGTCCCTATATCTAGAAAAGGCATCACCAGCATAAACTGAATGTCCTCTAAAAAAAAAAAAGGACAAATATCTCTGTAACTCTAAATATTTAATGGTATATCTGGAGATTCTGCTTTGAGGACATTTTTAATTCTGTTAACCTTTGTTTAGTCTACTATGACTCATCATTTTATGGATTAAAGAGTTTCAGAATACCATTTTAAATAGCACTCTTAGTTTTCAAGAAGAATAATACCATGAAGATTTTTTTCTACTTTTTATTAAGAAAATTTTAAAACTTACTGAAAAGTAGAGCAGAGTATAATGAACCGTGTATGCTCATTGTCCATATTTAACTATTCTTAACATTTTGTAACATCTGCTTTAAGTATTGCTTTGATGCAGTGGTAAAAAGTAAATAAATATGACATTTCTTTACCTATATATGTCAGTATGCAATGCTTAAAAATATAAATTTCTTAATAAAAAACCCAGGTTGTGCTAAACTTTCACTGTTTCTCAAAGATACCGATTTGATCAAACTATAAACAAGTACCACATGGATTTTGCTTTGCATTTCGTTATGTCTCTTAAGACTTTTAATCTAGAAAATTCCTCTCCTCCTCCCCCCTCATTCTCCTCACAACAATAATTTTTTGAAAAGATTAGGCTAACTGTCCTTTAGAATGTCCTGTTTTTACAAATATATAATTGCTTCCTTTTTTAACTATGTGTCCTGTGCACTAGAGTTGAGGTCTAAAGTCTTCATTCAATTCAGGTTACACATCTGTGGCAACAATGCATGAAGACAGTCTTTATTATAAAATAGACTGACAAAGCCCTAGACCTTCTGCTGTAATACACTGAACAAAAGTTTTGTATGTTCCTTCTTTTAAGAGTCTATAGAGATAAATTAGGAGTTTGAGATTAGTAGATACACAGTACTATATATAAAATAGATAAACAAGGACCTACTGTATAGCACAGGGAACTATATTCAGTATCTTGTAATAACCTATGATGGAAAAGAATCTGAAAAAGAGTATATATAACTGAATCGCCTTGCTATACATCTGAACCTGACACAACGTTGGAAATCAGTGTAATTCAATTTTAAAAAGAGAGTCTATGGCAATAATAGCAGGAACAAGTGGCCATGATTGCAAATGTTTTCATTTAATTAGGGAATTGTTTCTATCTTTTTCCTATGTGAATAGAATTTCTGAGAATGTGTGTGTATTTTCCAAGCACTGCAGTATACCATAGATCTCAATCTTATCTGTTCTCCTCTGTAACAAGTTGCCTCAAAGAAAAATAAAAGAAAAAAAAAAGGTAAAGAAAACAAAATTCCCATCAAGTATTATCTTCCCATGTGATCATTTATGACAGCTTGGGAATGAGATTGAGCCTAAACTGCCAACAGCTACATTTCCATAAGTGAAGGCCCCACGCTGATTGCCAGCGGCACACCAGTACAATAAAAAAGGAAAACAACGTGACCCGCTCACACAACACAAAGCGGCTTCTCCAGCTTGCTTTACTTAGTCTCTCTTACAGTGTTGTGGAAACAACAGTTCAATTCTGGTTGAAAGGGTTCTTTTATTACAACACGATGCAACTTTTCTCATAGTGACTTGTGTATAAATGGTAGGCCACAATCTTCTAAAAACATACTACCCACATTCCAGATACAGCATTAATAACATCCAAGTGAGAAACATGGAATGGCTAACCACAAATGAAAGTCTGACTTGTGACAATGGGCTGGCAGACGATGGTGGGGCACAATGGCTTTCTGAGTGCATAAGGCTTTCTGTCTCATAATCACTGTGTATCAGAGAGGTTGGTGTTCATATTGTGACCTCACAGGTATTTCAGAGTGTTTTGCTCATACTAGTTACTTGGGATATCACTACTACTAACAAATTATAACAGTTAACATCAACCTAGTGCTTACTGTATGCTTAGCTACTTACTTAGCATTGATACTGTGCAAGCATTATCTCACGTTTCATTTAATCCTCAAAAAAAGACAAGGCAATTACTCTATAAATATTATCATACTCTTTTTGCTAGAAAGAAATTAGGACTTGAACTCATAGAAACAGAGTAGAATAGTGGTAACCAGGGGTTGGGTAGGAGGGGAAATGGAAATATATTAGTCAGAGTACTACTACTTTTAATTTATAACATGAACAAGTTCCAAGGATCTAAGGTATAGCATGCTGACTGTAGTTAAAAATACTATACTCTACTCTATTGATACTATGTATAAAATAGATAATTACAACCTACTATACAGCTCAGGGAACTCTATTTAATGCCCTGTGGTGACCTAAAGGGAAAGGAAATCCAAAGAATAGGGGATATATGTAAATATAAAGCTGATTCACTTTGCTGTATAGCAGAAACATACCATGTAAAGCAACTATACTCCAATAAAAATTAATTAAAGAAAAGAAAATTCTAATCAGTATCCCTCTTGCTAAAAAATACTGTATTATATTCTTGGAAGTTTTTAAGAAAGTAGATCTTATAAGTTCTCACCAAAGGAAAAAAAAAGTAAATACATTGAGTGAGGGTGATTAATATATTAATTAATTTGGTTATGGTGAATATTTTATAATGTATAGATATCACATATCATCACATTATATATTTTAAATATATACAATTCTATTTGTCAATTATATCTGAATAAAGTTTCAGGGAGAAAAGTAGGACTTGAAAAGTAATAGTCAAACCAGTCCAATTCCCAAAACTATGCTGTTGAAACTTCTCAGAGTTTCTCTCCTAAGTGATATCATGGAAGAGATAATGAACACAGTTTCTGGTCTAAGAAGGTATCACCTATGAATTCTCCTGAGACCAGAGAGAAAATGAGTCTGCCTCTTTTTCCATACTCACTTATTTGACCTTGTCACCCAGAGGTCATCATCCCCATGCCCAGAGACTGCAGATGGACAAAGTAAGTACTCATTGCTAAGGTGGTGTAATCAGGCTATTTTCATCAGCTTCCAGACTAGAACAGCCCAAAGTGAGCACACTTTCTCTTGACAGAATCACCATGGATGCTTCACCTCCCCCTGACCTCAACACCTTTCAGAGTCAACATCTAAGTTCATGTACCACAAAGGAGGAAAGAAACACTGGCGGATCTGAACAGATGCTGTTAATACAAAAGCAAAAATGTAACATGTTTCCAATCATTTGATGACTGAAACAACCAAAAATTTCATATCTGTGGAAAAACATGTAAGATACAGATAAAATATAACAAATATCTTCTTAAATACATGCCTGAATTCATACACCACACACAATTATGTAAGAAAAAGCTCCAGAACAAAACACAGAGAAAGTACTGATTATCAGAGCCTAGATGGTTATGGATGGGACATGAGATTAGATACCAGTTTAATTAACCAGAGAACTTGCATTTTAGAAGCCATATAAATAGGATATAAATTTTAGGTCATCAAAAAGTAGGGGGCTGTAGCTGAGAATTCCATCTAAAGCCAGAAGCTTAGAACTCACAAGAAGTGAGGTCTACCAACAAATCCAAAGAGATGACAGTAAAGTTTGTTTCATGCTAAACTCTCAGTGGAAAAACAAGCCTACTCTGAGAACTCATATTCACCCATGTGTATTTTGGGTATGAATTTCCACTCTATGTGAATTAATACCTCTTGTTAAAACTTGTTCTAACTCCAGTTAAGATTTAAGAAACTCAGACAAGAGATGGAGAAGAGGTGGACAACCAGTGCTCAGAGTTTGGCAAACTATCTTCCTGCTTGCAACCAAGCAGAGATCCCAGTCAGCATCTCTGCTCATCTGCAAAGCTGATTTGGTGAACCCACCTGGCTAGCTCAATTGGCAGTTCTACTGATTAGGGCAATCAGCCAACAGTCCATGCTGTCCAAAGGACATGTTCTGTGGGCCTGCCTGGGAAAGGAAGCAAATGTACAGCCCTGCCAAAGTACTGAGCATAACCTCAGTCCCACCCAAACAGAAATCCTAGCCAAACAACCTGGAATATCCTATGGTCCTACACAAGCAGGAGACCAAGACAGAATCTCTGCCCAAGAGACATGTTGAACATATCCTTTGGCCCTGGGTAGTCTCAAAACCCAACTGATGGTACCAACAACTTCTGAACCCAGCCTACAGTCCTGCCTGATTGCTGAATACAGCTTATAGCTTTGCCTATGCAGGGGGGAAGCTTTGTCAGCAGGATGGGTGGGGGTGGGGGGTAGTTGGGGATGTGGGGGCTGGAGGGTGGTCCAGAGAGTGACCTCCTCCCTATCCCGTGGCATAATCTACAGTGCCATCCAACCCAACCAGGAACCCTAGATAAGGATCCAGCCTGACAGCAGAGCATCAAATCTATGAAATACAATTGGAAGCCCTGCCTGGACAGACAGCCAGGCCAGCCCCTCACCAACAGCACAGTGCATCTGAGCCAGCAGCCTACCAAATCACAAAGCCCAGCATGAGAACCCATGTAACTTCAGAGCAAAACCTGCGGCCTTATCTGATTATGCAGCACAACTTGAAGCCTCAAACAACCATGAAACCCTGCCTGCTACCATTCCTGAACACACAGTCCATCCAGCTGTGGTCAGGGAGCACAGGTCAAGGAACCACTCAACCAAGAGAGATTGCAGCGCTCTAACAGGTGAACCCAATCACAGAATCCAACCAGGGGCACTGCTGTAACAGGGGACACAGTCTGCAAATTCACTCAACCAGAGGTGATTTCAGAGTCCTCCTAGTGTCCCCATTTAACCTCAGAGCACAATCAGTAGCTCTGCCCAAACTGGGGGCTTACCCAGTGGTCTCACTTAGATGAGGAACCTGCCAAGAGAACCTCCCCTACCTCAGAGCACAGGCAGTAAGTAGCCTGGCCCAACCAGAGGCCCTCCTAGCAAGCCCTGCCTACCCATAGACACTACCAACTGACCCATCCATTACTTCAAGTTGATCTGATGGATGAAGGTCTTTCACTGCCAATACAAACATATAAATTCTAGAAAAGGAGACCATTTAATTATATGTGAGAATACCGATATAAGGATAGAATGATCACAAAAAATAAGGTAAACAAGATACTGTCAAATGAAATTATAATTAAGTTCCAATGACTGACCCTAAAGAAATGGGTATTTATGACCTGTTTGACAAAGACTTCAAATAGTCCTCTTTAAGAAGTTTGGTTAACTATAAGTTTACACATTTCAGTTCAGTTCACTCAGTCGTGTCCTACTCTTCGCGACCCCATGAATCGCAGCACGCCAGGCCTCCCTGTCCATCAGCAACACCTGGAGTTCACTCAGACTCACGTCCATCGAGTCAGTGATGTCATCCAGCCATCTCATCCTCTGTCGTTCCCTTCTCCTCTTGCCCCCAATCCCTTCCAGCATCAGAGTCTTTTCCACTGAGTCAACTCTTCGCATGAGGTGGCCAAAGTACTGGAGTTTCAGCTTCAGCATCATTCCCTCCAAAGAAATCCCAGGGCTGATCTCCTTCAGAATGGACTGGTTGGATCTCCTTGCAGTCCAAGGGACTCTCAAGAGTCTTCTCCAACACCACAGTTCAAAAGCATCAATTCAGTCTGACACTGTTTCCACTGTTTCCCCATCTATTTGCCATGAAGTGATGGGACCGGATGCCATGATCTTTGTTTTCGGAATGTTGAGCTTCAAGCCTACTTTTTAACTCTCCACTTTCACTTTCATCAAGAGGCTTTTGAGTTCCTCTTCACTTTCTGCCATAAGGGTGGTGTCATCTGCATATCTGAGGTTATTGATATATCTCCTGGCAATCTTGATTCCAGCTTGTGCTTCTTTCAGTCCAGCATTTCTCATGATGTACTCTGCATAGAAGTTAAATAAGCAGGGTGACAATATACAACTTTGACGAACTCTTTTTCCTATTTGGAAGCAGTCTGTTGTTCCATGTCCAGTTCTAACTATTGCTTCCTGACCTGCATACAGATTTCTCAAGAGGCAGGTCAGGTGGTCTGGTATTCCCATCTCTTGAAGAATTTTCCACAGTTTATGGTGATCCACACAGTCAAAGGCTTTGGCATAGTCAATAAAGCAGGAATAGATGTTTTTCTGGAACTCTCTTGCTTTTTCCATGATCCAGTGGATGTTGGCAATTTGATCTCTGGTTCCTCTGCCTTTTCTAAAACCAGCTTGAACATCAGGAAGTTCATGGTTCACGCATTGCTGAAGCCTGGCTTGGAGAATTTTGAGCATTACTTTACTAGCGTGTGAGATGAGTGCAATTGTGCAGTAGTTTGAGCATTCTTTGGCATTGCCTTTCTTTGGGATTGGAATGAAAACTGCCCTTTTCCAGTCCTGTGGCCACTGCTGAGTTTTCCAAATGTGCTGGCATATTGAGTGCAGCACTTTCACAGCATCATCTTTCAGGATTTGAAATAGCTCAACTGGAATTCCATCACCTCCACTAGCTTTGTTCGTAGTGATGCTGTCTAAGGCCCACTTGACTTCACATTCCAGGATGTCTGGCTCTAGGTGAGTGATCACACCATTGTGATTATCTGGGTCATGAAGATCTTTTTTGTACAGTTCTTCTGTGTATTCTTGCCACCTCTTCTTCATGCCTTCTGCTTCTGTTAGAAGCATTTCTAACATACCATTTCCATACCATTTCTGTCCTTTATCGAGCCCATCTTTGCATGAAATGTCCCCTTGGTATCTCTAATTTTCTTGAAGAGATCTCTAGTCTTTCCCATTCTGTTGTTTTCCTCTATTTCTTTGCATTGATCACTGAGGAAGGCTTTCTCATCTCTTCTTGCTATTCTTTGGAACTCTGCATTCAGATGTTTATATCTTTCCTTTTCTCCTTTGCTTTTCGCTTCTCTTCTTTTCACAGCTATTTGTAAGGCCTCCCCAGACAGCCATTTTGCTTTTTTGCATTTCTTTTCCATGGGGATTATCTTGATCCCTGTCTCCTGTACAATGTCATGAACCTCATTCAATAGTTCATCAGGCACTCTGTCTATCAGATCTAGGCCCTTAAATCTATTTCTCACTTCCACTGTATAATCATAAGGGATTTGATTTAGGTCATAACTGAATGATTTAGTGGTTTTCCCTACTTTCTTCAATTTAAGTCTGAATTTGGTAATAAGGAGTTCATGATCTGAGCCAGTCAGCTCCTGGTCTTGTTTTTGCTGACTGTATAGAGCTTCTCCATCTTTGGCTGCAAAGAATATAATCAATCTGATTTTGGTGTTGACCATCTGGTGATGTCCATGTGTAGAGTCTTCTCTTGTGTTGTTGGAAGAGGGTGTTTGCTATGACCAGTGCGTTCTCTTGGCAAAACTTTATTAGTCTTTGCCCTGCTTCATTCCGTATTCTGAGGCCAAATTTGCCTGTTACTCCAGGTGTTTCTTGACTTCCTACTTTTGCATTCCAGTCCCCTATAATGAAAAGGACATCTTTTTTGGGTATTAGTTAAAAGTTCTTGTAGGTCTGGATAAATTAGGGAAATAATGTATAAATAAAGAGAAAGAAATGATTTAAAAAAAGGATTCCATGAGCTGAAAACTACAATGACTGAACTAAAAAATTCAGTAGAGAGCTTCAACAGCAGACTTAACTAAGCAGAAGAAAGGATCAGTAAATTCTAATATAGGTCATTTAAAAATTTCAATCAAAGGACCAAAAATAAAAATAAAAAAAAGAATGAGAAACTGTTAAGAAAGCCTCTGAGCCTTATGGAACATCACAGAAAATTAATATATGCATTATATGAGTCCCTGAAGAAGACAAGAACAAGAAAGGGACAGAAAGTCTATTTAAAGGAATAATGACTGAAAAATTCCCAAACACAGGGTGAAAAACAGATTCCTGAGGCCCAAAAGATCCTAAATATGTTGAACCCCAAAAGGCTACAACAAGGCATTATAATTAGATTTAATTATTAAAAGTCAAACCCAAAGGGGAAATACTGAGAACAGCAAGAGAAAAGCAACTTGTCACTTATAAGAGAGTCACCCCAATGCCATAAGATTATGAGAGACTTCTCAGAAGAAACTTCCCAAGTCAAGAGAGAGTGGATGACATGTTCAAAATACTGGAAAAAAAGGCCCCACCTGGCAAATACTATACCTGGCAAATGTGTCCTTCAGAAATCTTCCCTATTCCACTGTCTCTATCTGCTAGCCTATAACAAATCACTCTTCTGACTTTGCATACATTTTTGTCAATTCTCACACTTTATTTCATAAACTGTGTTCATAAGCAATGTATAATATTTATGCATACCTTTAAATTTTACATAAATGCTATTTTAATGTAATTTTTCTCACTCAATCTTATTTCTTAGACTTTTGTCAAATTGATATACAGATTTAATTCATTCCTTTTATCTGCTAAACAGGACTGAACTGCATGGCTATACCACAAATTCATTCTCACATTAACTGAGATTTAGATTATTTCTAATATTTCTGCCATCACAAAAGAACTGTAATCAAGATCCTTGTCATAACTACTTGCAGAGCTATATGAAAGTTTTGCTAGGGTTGTTGTTGTTCAGTCCCAAGTCCTCTCCGACTCTCTGTGACCCCATGAACTCTGGCACTCCAGGCTTCCCTGTCCTTCACTATCTCCCTGAGTCTGCTCAAACTCATGTCCATCGAGTCAGCTAGGGTTAAGTAGGTATTTTATTTTTCCCAATTTGTGCAGAAAAGGGCACTAAGGCTTAGTTGAATAATATGTCTAATTTACATAGATGTTGCATGAAAAAGCCTGGATTCAAATTAACATCTGATGCCTTTAAATTCCATTCCTTTTCCTTCTTTTTTTTTTTTTTTCTTTTAACAGTAAGCAACATTCTTTCCCTACAAAATACAAAACAATGCTGGGACTCCCATTTGTGTCTGATTCACTCTATACAGAGATACTAGGGAATCAACACTAGACATGCCGTGTTTTAGAATTATGGTAGTAAAATAAAATAAAACCTCTATGAAACTAAAAGTTCAGTCATGGCTAATTTCAAAAGAGACACAGCCAAGCATATTTACAAATAACAAAAGTATCAATCTGTCTCTTGCTGTATGAGAGATTAAAGACAAACCATTGAGTACTACGATGGTTAATCTTATTGTCAATTTGACCAGACCATGGAAGCACCCAGACATTTGGTCAAATGTTATTCTGGGTGTTTCTCTGAAGGTGTCATGGATAAGAGTAACATTTAAACCAGCAGCCTAAGTAAAGCAGAGTGCCCTCATTTTGTGCGTGGGCCTCATCCAATCAGTTGAAGGTCTGAATGACACAAGTAAGGGGGATTTTCTCCTGTTTCACTGTCTTGAGCTGAGACATAGTTTTGTTTGTTTCTTTCTTTTCCCTGTCTTTGGACTGGAATCACATAATAGCTCTCCTGAGTTTCCAGCTTGCCAAGTACAAATGTTGGTACTTGTCAGCCTTCACAATCACATGAGCCAATTTCTTACAGTAAATTATTTGAGATACATGTATATATTTTATTTCTTTGGAGAACCCTAATTCAAGCACCATTGTTTTGAGGGTTAAAGCTGATGAGTGACTACAGCTAGATGTCTGAAATCAATAAAAAAGAGTTGAAGGCAAAGGAGATGTAAGAATTTCACTTACATTCAAAGAACTTCCTTCTCAAAGTGTGAAAACTACCTAATGTCACTAAATTCATAGCAAATCTTGCTTTAAAATAACTATAGAGAGGAGAAGGAGAAGCAAATTTAAGACCCAGCATCATGCTTTAGTTCTACAGAACTTTATTAAATATTGTTCCACTCCAGTTTTCATAAGAAAGGAACACTTGCTGGATAAACATAGTAGGTTAGATCAGGAGAGCCTTTCCCATCCATATTTAACGTGAAGTGACAAGAAGATAGGCTTTCCAAAAACAGAGGATTGGTGAGTATCCAATTCATTCACCAGCCTCCAGGAGCCTGGCTGCTGCCCAGTTTCGGATAGCAAGCCTGCAAATAAGGTAAGACAGTGGGAGTTACCCCTGACCCTGGGGAAGAGAGAGTGTGGACTGACCACTATTATAACAGCTATGAGATAAATGGATAAGAAATGAAAGTGCAAAAGATCTTATAGGAATTACAATCTGGAGCAAATCCTGTAGCATTTGGGATGCTTAGCAGAACAAATGGGTGACATTTAATCTGTGTCTATATTAGAAAGTCTTAACTCAAAAAAAAATTAACTTTTAACTTAATGCTGCATTTAAGCAGTGCACATACACAAAAAACGTTTGGGGGTTATTGTTATTTTTGTTTGAAACATTATTTTTGTTCCTGTTGTGATTTTGTGAAAACAAATGGCAGTCTGACAATTAACAGCTATTTCTGAATATGACTTTTACTGAAAGAGAAACGCTTCCCAGACTGGAAAATAATACATTTATAGCATGGAAAACTATATATTAAGTTGGCCAAAAAACTATATATCGGGTTTTTCCATAAGATGGCAAGAAAAACCTGAACGAACTTTTTGGCCAACCCAATAAAATAATGGGCTTGAAAGAAAAGGATTTGTATCTGTTTTGGCACTTCCTATTTGTAGTGTCAGCTTCCCTGGTTCAGTGGTTCAGTTGGTAAAGCATCTGCCTGTGACACCGGAGACTCGGGTTCGATCCCTGGGTTGGGAAGATCTCCTGGAGAAGGAAAGAGCAATCCACCCCAGTATTCTTGCCTGGGAAATTCCACTGACAGAGGAGCCTAGTGGGCTACAGTCCATGGGGTCACAGGAGTCAAACACGACTTACTGACTAAACCACACCATACCATTTGTATCATCATAGCCAATAATAACACTAAAAAGAAGGTACCATTTATTGGGAACTTACTATTGGCAGCTCAGTACTATACATATATCACATTAATTCTTATGACAACTCTATGAGCTAACCAATATGACAATCCTAGAGGCTCCAAAATCACTGTGGATGGTGACTACAGCCAGGAAATTAAAAGACACTTGCTTTTTGGAAGAAAAGCTATGACCAACCTAGACAGCATATTAAAAAGCAGAGACATCATTTTGCCAACAAAGGTCTGAATAATCAAAGCTCTGTTTTTTTCAGTCATCATGTATGGACATGAGAGTTGAATCATAAAGAAGGCTAAACACCAAAGAATTGATGCTTTTTAACTGTGGTGCTGGAGAAGACTCTTGAGAGTCCCTGGGACTGCAAGGAGATCAAACAAGTCAATCCTAAAGAAAATCAACCTTGACTATTCATTGGAAGGACTGATGCTGAGGCTGAAGCTCCAAAACTTTGGCTATCTGATGAGAACAGCCAACTCATTGGAAAAGACTCTGATGCTGGGAAAGATTAAAGGAAGGAGGTTAAGTGGGCAACAGAGAATGAGATGGCTGGATGGCATCATCGACTCAATGGATATGAATGTGAGCAAACTCTGGGAGACAGTGAAGGACAGGGAGGCCTCATGTGCTGCAGTACATGGGGTCACAAAGAGTCAGACACAACTGAGCAACTGAACAACAATTGAGTTAGATACTATGATTTGCTTTGTAATTATAAATAAGGAAACTGAAATTCACAAAGATCAAATGCATTTCTTTCCCAAGATCACTTAGCTTTTCAGACCTTGAGTTTCTTATCCATAAGGTTTAGGAGAATTGGACTAAACCCCACAAAATTTATTTCAGCTCCAAAACCTACAGTTTTCTTTGAGGGGCTCTTAGAAAAGAATGACTCTATCATTATTAACATTCCCCACCATGTTCAGCACAATTTATACATTGCAATCTCCAACAAGTATTTGTTGAAAATGGCCTAGCTTCATTAAAAAAAAAATCAATCCATAAGTTTTACAGTTTTTATTAAACCAAAAATATAGTGAGTGATCACATTCAAGGGCTTTGAATAAGCATGCACTTCAAAGTTAAAGAAATATTCACAGTACACCAAGTAAGATGCAGGATACAATTACGACTTTATAATATTTTCACTTATTCAGGGGTACAGTTGTGATTCACTTACAGCAGAATTCTCTTAGAAAAGAGTATTGGAGTATTGTCTATAGCCTTTTTTTGTTTTAATGTTTTGCTTTGGGTGTTCAGCAAACAGAACTAGTGGCTTTGTTAATATTTCTTTTATTTTTTTTTTTTTTTTCTGAGTAGATTTAGGGACCTTCATTAGGAAAGCTTTGGCCCTGATTCATTTGTTATTGTCATTCTCCACTACATTTGAGTCCACTAGGACCCAACTAACAAGGTGCTGGATTTATTTGGGAACATGGAGTACTGAGCAATGACCTGAATGTGATACATAATCCTCGAGGAATGGCGGAGACAGAGCCATTGAAAACCAAAACCAATGTCAACACTCTGTGAAAAGAGTGATAAAAGTACAAATCTGAAGTTGTCTGGAAAACCAAAAGATAGAGTCATAAAACCAAAAGGGAAAACAAAATATGTTTCCCAGCACTTGATGTCCGTATGATGGAAAGACAAAACACCAAAAACTTCAGAAAGTAATGAGAAATGATAGATACATAAAAAAGAAACTAGAACAAAAACGAGTAAGAGAGAAGCTCTAATTTCAGAGGGTGTTGTAATTCTAGCACCACCCCATCAGTGGGACCATGATACAGTACATACTATGTATCCAAAAAGAAAGAAAAGAAAATTTGAAAATGGCATCTGAATTAGCTTTGTAACCTACTATATATTAAAAAGAGAAATAAAGAAAATATTATTTAATTATACTATTGGATGCATTCTTTATAACATATTGCTTTTTCAGTTTCTAAAACTCTTTTGCAAAAATGTAATTCTAACATTTTATTTACCAGTACAATTTTCAGAGTCATTCTAATCCATCTGCACCATGGCTAAATAACAAAGAAAATAATATCATTCAATTTGCAAATATAGTAGTCCCCCTTTATCTGTGGGCATACATTCCAAGAACCCCCAGTGGATTCCTGAACTGTGGATAATACCGAAATCTATCTATAGTAGGTTTTATCCTATATGTACATACCAATGATAAAGTTTAATTTATAAATTAGGCACAAAAAGAGATTAATGAAACTAGTAAGAAAATAGAACAACTATAACAAATACTGTAATAAAAGTTATGTGAATGTGATCTCTCTCTCTGTCAAACTATCTTACTGTACTGTACTCACATTTTTTTTTCTTCTTGTGATGATATAAAATTTACATCCTGTCTGGGATGAAGAGGGATGGCTCAAAATTCCATCACTACACAGAGCAGTGTTTACAACTTAAAACCTGTGAGTTGTTTATTTTTGGAATTTTTCATTTAATCTTTTGAACAGGGATTGACCATGGGTAATTGAAACCACAGAAAACAAAATGCTGGGGAGGGGAGGCAGCTACTGTATACTGAATACACATTGCTCAGCATCTTGTAAGCATTGGGAATAAAGAGATGAAATTTCACATTACTGCTCTCAAGTAATTCCCAATCTGTCTAAATAGGGGAGACAGATAATTATAAACTGTTAATTTCAACACAATTTTAAAAGTGCAGTGATAGATGGGACATGGTATCATAACCAAGTTTGGTACCAAGAGCACTGAAAGATGTAGAGACAATCTGCTACTTTATTTTTCCTTTTAACCTTTGTAAAGACATTAAGATCTTTACAGCTCTCCATCATGTGCTAAGTATTGCCCTACATGGTTTACATGTATTAACTTTCCCCCAATCTATGAGGTAGGGACAAGTATTAGTTCTGCTTTATTTAAATGAGGAAACTGAAGCACAGAAAGCCAAAATGCCCCAGAGCACGCAGCAAGTAAATAGTGGTGACAAGTTCCTAGCTCATAGCAGACCCACAGTCTGGGTGCCTGACCACTGCTCCATAATGCCACCCCTGCCTTCTCTGTGGCTTTTTGGTAACCAAGGGGATCAATGATGTTCACTAACTGCATGACACCACTGCCATTAGGTGGTGGGGGTCTGTGAACCTTCCCTTTGAATATGGGCAGGTTCTGTGACCACTTTGACCAACAGAATACAGCAGAAGTGACACGTGCCAGCTTCCAGGTCTTAGGAGACCGCTGCTGCTGCTAAGTCGTTTCAGTCGTGTCCAACTCTGTGTGATCCCATAGATGGCAGCCCACCAGGCTCCCCCATCCCTGGGATCCTCCAGGCAAGAATACTGGAGTGGGTTGCCATTTCCTTCTCCAATGCATGAAAGTGAAAAGTGAAAGCGAAGTCTCTCAGTCGTGTCTGATTCCTAGCAACCCCATGGACTGCAGCCTACCAGGCTCCTCTGTCCATGGGATTTGCCAGGCAACAGTACTGGAGTGGGGTGCCATTGCCTCCTCCCTTAGGAGACTAGAAGCTTCCAGTTCCTCTCTTCTGGGATCTTCACTACTAAGATGTTTTAAAGTCAAAGGCAAACGTGTTATAAGGAATATATTCAAGAGTAGTGAGCCCTAAGATGTCATTAAGAGATGAGTATGCCCTGTTGAAGAGACCACAAAAAGAGATGCTGCATGTTTATGAGACCAGGTGGAGAAGGGGAGGAAACAGCTGAGTCTGGCTTTCCGGTGAGCCCCTCCAGGGCAACAGGAGAAGCTTTCTTAATTCCTCCAGATAATCCCTAACTTTTGCTGCCTGTCACTGAGTGAAGCGACAGTTAGAACTGGACATGGAACAACAGACTGGTTCCAAATAGGAAAAGGAGTACATCAAGGCTGTATATTGTCACCCTGCTTATTTAACTTCTATGCAGAGTACATCATGAGAAACGCTGGGCTGGAAGAAACACAAGCTGGAAACAAGATTGCTGGGAGAAATATCAATAAACTCAGATATGCAGATGACACCACCCTTATGGCAGAAAGTGAAGAGGAACTCAAAAGCCTCTTGATGAAAGTGAAAGTGGAGAGTGAAAAAGTTGGCTTAAAGCTCAACATTCAGAAAACGAAGATCATGGCATCTGGTCCCATCACTTCATGGCAAATAGATGGGGAAACAGTGGAAACAGTGTCATACTGCATTTGGGGGGGCTCCAAAATCACTGCAGATGGTGACTGCAGCCATGAAATTAAAAGATGCTTACTCCTTGGAAGGAAAGTTGTGACCAACCTAGATAACATATTGAAAAGCAGAGATATTACTTTGCCAACAAAGGTCCATCTAGTCAAGGCTATGGTTTTTCCAGTAGTCATGTATGGATGTCAGAGTTGGACTATAAAGAAAGCTGAGCACTGAAGAATTGATGCTTTTGAACTGTGGTGTTGGAGAAGACTCTTGAGAGTCCCTTGGACTGAAGGAGATCTAACCAGTCCATTCTGAAGGAGATCAGCCCTGGGTGTTCTTTAGAAGGAATGATGCTAAAGCTGAAACTCCAGTACTTTGGCCACCTCATGAGAAGAGTTGACTCACTGGAAAAGACTGATGCTGGGAGGGACTGGGGGCAGGAGAAAAAGGGGAAGACGAAGGACGAGATGGCTGGATGGCATCACAAACTCGATGGACATGAGTTTGAGTGAACTTTGGGAGATGATAATGGACAGGGAGGCTTGGCATGCTGCGATTCATGGGGTCACAAAGAGTCGGACACGACTGAGCCACTGAACTGAACTGAGTGATCCCAATCGGTGCAAAGTGGATCAGAAGCTGATCACTGCCCAAAATGCTAACCCTCAAAATCATGACATGTTTTTAAAAAAATGTTATTTTAAATGACTGAGGTTTGGAGTTGTTACTCAGCAATAAATAGAAGAGCGACACTGGCTTGGAAGTGAACATAAAGTAGGACATGAGGGAAATATGGAAGAAAGGCAGGACACTGGGATCTGGTGCCCCACTCTTCCCACTAATAAAAGAGGAATCTTTGGAATCAGTCAGGGATTTGAGAAAGAGTTCATGTAAGAGAAAGAGATCACCAGAGAAAGCATATCTTTGCATCTAGTGGTTATTTTAATCTAAACTTTTCTACCCGTGAGTCTTTCCTATTGTCCTTAAGCCTTCCATACAGTTTTATAAAATGCTGTTTCTAGATTAGAGCAAAGGAAAAAGTACAGAAGGCCAGGGAAGAAATAAGCAAATAGACACACCATAGCCTTGACTAGACGAACCTTTGTTAGCAAAGTAATGTCTCTGCTTTTGAATATGCTATCTAGGTTGGTCATAACTTTCCTTCCAAGGAGTAAGCGTCTTTTAATTTCATGGCAGCAGTCACCATCTGCAGTGATTTTGGAGCCCCCCAAAATACAGTATGACACTGTTTCCACTGTTTCCCCATCTATTTGCCATGAAGTGATGGGACCGGATGCCATGATCTTTGTTTTCTGAATGTTGAGCTTTAAGCCAACTTTTTCACTCTCCACTTTCACTTTCATCAAGAGGCTTTTGAGTTCCTCTTCACTTTCTGCCATAAGGGTGGTGTCATCTGCATATCCGAGGTTATTGATTTTCTCCTGGCAATCTTGATTCCAGCTTGTGCTTCTTCCAGCCCATCATTTCTCATGATGTACTCTGCATAGAAGTTAAATGAGCAGGGTGACAATATACAGCCTTGACGTACTCCTTTTCCTATTTGGAACCAGTCTGTTGTTCCATGTCCAGTTCTAACTGTTGCTTCCTGACCTGCATACAGATTTCTCAAGAGGCAGGTCAGGTGGTCTGGTATTCCCATCTCTTGAAGAATTTTCCACAGTTTATTGTGATCCACACAGTCAAAGGCTTTGGCATAGTCAAGAAAGCAGGAATAGATGTTTTTCTGGAACTCTCTTGATTTCTCCATGATCCAGCGGATGTTGGCAATTTGATCTCTGGTTCCTCTGCCTTTTCTAAAACCAGCTTGAACATCTGGAAGGTCATGGTTCACATATTGCTGAAGTCTGGCTTGGAGAGTTTTGAGCATTACTTTACTAGCGTGTGAGATGAGTGCAATTGTGCAGTAGTTTGAGCATTCTTTGGCATTGCCTTTCTTTGGGACTGGAATGAAAACTGCCCTTTTCCAGTCCTGTGGCCACTGCTGAGTTTTCCAAATGTGCTGGCATATTGAGTGCAGCACTTTCACAGCATCATCTTTCAGGATTTGAAGTAGCTCAACTGGAATTCCATCACCTCCACCAGCTTTGTTCGTAGTGATGCTTTCTAAGGCCCACTTGACTTCACATTCCAGGATGTCTGGCTCTAGGTGAGTGATCACACCATTGTGATTACCTGGGTCATGAAGATCTTTTTTGTACAGTTCTTCTGTGTATTCTTGCCACCTCTTCTTAATACCTTCTGCTTCTGTTAGGTCCATACCATTTCTGTCCTTTATCAAGCCCATTTTGCATGAAATGTTCCCTTGGTATCTCTAATTTTTTTGAAGAGATCTCTAGTCTTTCCCATTCTGTTGTTTTCCTCTATTTCTTTGCATTGATCACTGAAGAAGACTTTCTTATCTCTTCTTGCTATTCTTTGGAACTCTGCATTCAGATGCTTATATCTTTCCTTTTCTCCTTTGCTTTTCACTTCTCTTCTTTTCACGGCTATTTGTAAGGCCTCCCCAGACAGCCATTTTGCTTTTTTGCATTTCTTTTCCATGAGGATGGTCTTGATCCCTGTCTCCTGTACAATGTCACGAACCTCATTCCATAGTTCATCGGGCACTCTATCTATCAGATCTAGGCCCTTAAATCTATTTCTCACTTCCACTGTATAATCATAAGGGATTTGATTTAGGTCATACCTGAATGTCTAGTGGTTTTCTCCACTTTCTTAAATTTCAGTTTGAATTTGGCAATAAGGAGTTCATGGTCTGAGCCACAGTCAGCTCCTGGTCTTGTTTTTGCTGACTGTATAGAGCTTCTCCATCTTTGGCTGCAAAAAATATAATCAATCTGATTTTGGTGTTGACCATCTGGTGATGTCCATGTATAGAGTCTTCTCTTGTGTTGTTGGAAGAGGGTGTTTGCTATGACCAGTGCATTCTCTTGGCAAAACTCTATTAGTCTTTGCCCTGCTTCATTCCGTATTCTGAGGCCAAATTTGCATGTTACTCCAGGTGTTTCTTGACTTCCTACTTTTGCATTTCAGTCCCCTATAATGAAAAGGACATCTTTTTTGGGTGTTAGTTCTAAAAGGTCTTGTAGGTCTTCATCGAACCATTCAACTTCAGCTTCTTCAGTGTTACTGGTTGGGGCATAGACTTGGATTACTGTGATATTGAATGGTTTGCCTTGGAAATGAACAGAGATCATTCTGTCGTTTTTGAGATTGCATCCAAGTACTGCATTTCGGACTCTTTTGTTGACCATGATGGCTACTCCATCTCTTCTGAGGGATTCCTGCCCGCAGTAGTAGATATAATGGTCATCTGAGTTAAATTCACCCATTCCAGTCCATTTTAGTTCGCTGATGCCTAGAATGTCGACATTCATTCTTGCCATCTCTTGTTTGACCACTTCCAATTTGCCTTGATTCATGGACCTGACATTCCAGGTTCCTATGCAATATTGCTCTTTACAGCATCGCTCAGTTGTGTCCAAATCTTTGCGACCCCATGGTCTGCAGCACGCCATGTTTCCCTGTCCTTTACCATCTCCTGGAACTTGCTCAAACTCATGTCCATTGAAACAGTGATGCCATCCAAATAGCATGAAGCAAATGCCCTATAGATCTTAAGTCCGACTGCCCAGGGTCAAATTCCAGGTCTACAAATTCCTTGATTTATCTCCCTGAACAAATTACTAAAACCCTTTCAGTCTCAGGTGTTCCATCTATAAAATTAGAGATAGTACTGACTCCTTTATGCCTTCTATCTCTGTCATCAAGGGAGAACAGGGAGCCTCAGAATCCTTTCTTGTCTTTGCCCTCAACACTGACAGCCTTACTACGGATATTTGCCTTGAGTATCAACTTGGTTTGAGGAGAAGGGAGAGAAGGGCTTAGAAACCCAGAAAGTGACTCAAATGCCACCAGACAACAAGGATTTTAGGAATACAGCATGTCTTGAGAAAATACCAGAGGTAAGAGGACCGCAGCATGTCTTTGGAGAACCATGAATAGATCAAAATGATATTATATCTGGTGTGCAGAGTAGAAGGTATAGGGAGTGGAATGGATAGAAGAATATGAGTTGGAGAGACAGACAAGAGCCAGGTCATGAAAAGCCTTTATCTCCCACACCAAATAGTTTGGACTTTGTCACAAGAGCAAGAGGGGAGTAATTATAAAGTCTGAAGTGGTAGACACTTTATGCTTATCACACACCGACATTTAAAGTTCATAAGAAATTCACAAGGCAAATAGGGAAGGTACTGTTATTCCATCACAAATAAAGAAACTGAAGGCTAGAGGTATAGCCACTAAGTACTGGTTTGTAGTCTTCTTGGGCCCAAGCAGCCTGAGGCAGAAAATAAAGTGTTGGCGGTAGGAGCAACTTAGCATATACACATGTAAAAAGAAGGTTACTTGATAAGTCCTTTTTCCTCACAACCCTGGAATTTCACTGTAGGGAAAATAAACAATAAATATATTCCAGGCAATCCAGCTCATATACCTAAGTTTACCTCCCACGCTACAGTAATAAAACCAAACACAAGTGGGTGGTCAATTACCTATGCCAAGCTTTTCCAAATGATTCTTTTCAGCAAAACACATCTGTCTTGTAACCTTTGCTCAACCAGACAATATCCCCATTGTTCATATAAAAACCAGCAAATGACTTTGATGGCTAAATCACACATCAGGGTTAAGGGTGTAAAAACTTACATTACATCCTGACAATAATGCATCACAAATTGGGTTCATGATCAGCTTATCTTGGCCTCTGTTGGCAATATGAAAGAAATTCACATTCTTTCCTAAGCAAAGAGACTTCCAAATCCAAGTCTACTTTGCTCTGAATTTTTGTGTTTCAATTTTATCTACAGCACTTCACTCAAAATTATTAAGGAATAAAAGAAAGATAGTCTCTCTACAATCATTAACCTTTAAAGTTTCTAACCCAGAGAGAGCTCACTCTAAAGATTCGGAATCCTTTACCAGTTAGGAATATTGGGATTTTTCACTAATATGAGGCCGGTGCTTTCAACAGTATCCTGTTATTTTTTAGATATTAAAGCTCACGGAAAACTGGAACCTTTGCTAACATTAATGACACAGGAGGAAACAGTAGTATTCAGAGGCTCTCTCATCTAACGGAGAGAGAATTTTAAAAAAAGACATCTACCTCTATCATTTGCTGGTTGTCAGAAATTCAGTGGATGAAAGGAAATGGAGTTTCAGACCATTCCAGACTGTCTTTATTTTAAGACCTCTCACCATAACAAAACAAAAAGAAAAAAAAAAAAAAACACCATTTTTACTTTTCTAGTGTGTGTCAGAAAATGAGCTTTTTGTAATTACTACTTTCTTTTCGGGAAAAGGTGCCATTATTTTGCCATTCCTCCCAGACACTCCATTTCTCTGACCAAACCCTCCCACCACCACCACTATGGATTTCCTAAGTCCTTAGATAACTTCCTTAAGTTTTATCACATAGACCGCTGCACTCCATCCTTATTGCTTCTGACTTAAACAATCTAAACCTGATTTGATTTCTGTCTGTTCAATTCATTCTCCACTCGAATAATCAGCATTGTCCTTCTAAACAGTAAACCTCATTATAAACCTTCCCACTTCAACATTCCTCTAAAATGATTCTAAAATTCTTCAAGATACATGTTGAATTCCTTAATATGGTCCCCTCTCACTGCCTATGACTTAGCTGTAATTCTAGCCCCAGGGTAAAGGGTGGGGTGACACGGTCCACAACTGAAAGAAATCACTCCTCACATGAAGCCAGCAAAGGTAGTCTGGAAGGAAATCCAACCAACTGTTTAGGTTGAAGTCTTTTATGTTCCAGGCCTTAAGAGAGAAGACAGACAGGTCCTTCAACAGGCCTGAAGTCCTAAGTCTGGAATTCTGGGGTAGCACATAGGGTTACATGAAGTGGGTATTGTGGGTGCCTCTCCAGAATGTTTTCCTACTGGAGAGTATTTCTTCAGTTCTCAATTTCTTTCTCCTTTTGGGAAACAACGTTGATCCTTGAGCTGGATTGACCCCTAGGAGGCTCTGTTTGGTCTAAAGCAAGCTAGGCCATGAGGAATGGGTCAGGGAGGGGTATATAACTGAGCCCTAATCCAAATAGCCCAGAGCATTCCTCTGGCCCCAAGACTGCTTTAGAGGCAGGCTCATAATCTAAGATGTGCCAATCACCATGAAGCTCTGGGCTTTGACGAATGTAGGGAAACATTCTGTCTCTTCTAGCTATTAAGAAGGACGCCTGTGACCTGCAGCTGCTGGCAGCTACTTTGCCCCTATGGTAAAGTCAGACAAAGGATAAATCCAATACATATGTGGGTGGAGAGCAAGGCAGAACACTCAAACGATCACAGAAAAATGGAGCTTCATTCCTGAGGACACTGAGGACATTTAGCTTGTTTATTACATTAGCCAATAAATTTTCTTTACTGTTTAAACCCAGACCTACCACCCAAATCATCCTAACTGATCCTATATCCTCTCCAACACAGTCCCTTACTCCTTGTAAATTCTTTCCTCTTCCTATCCCCACTTCACCTATTTTATCTCTGGGTCTACCGGAGAGGTTGTCGGAATTTAACTTCTTCCTCTGAGCCAGTAGGGACTTAGAAGTGAATATATGCTTCCAACTCTGTGGACAGGAGGTAGGGGGCTCTTCTGGCATCCTGATCTCAAGGTTAAATAGCTTGGAGACAATTAGACATTTCTTCTCCAGATTTTCAGCACAGCTCTCATGCTAAAAATGTTTAATCTTTTGCCAACTTGAATTGCACTCCCAAAGGTCCCCTCTGTTAACTTGACTTCAGTTTGCAGCAAGACTTGGGAAAGCCAGAAAGAGAGCAGTGGGGGAAGGGAGAACTCATCCTTCTACAGTGCACACTGAATTGCTCATGGTGCCCTGAAAAGTTTTCTGTCTTTCCATATACCCTCCTTCTGCCCAGAATCCCCACGTCAGGACTCAGGCCTTACTGATGTTGGCCCACCTTTTAAGAGTTAGCATTTAAAAAAAGAGTTTATGAAGCCAGGAGCACAACTGAGCATCCTCTCCATCATACTTCCCATTATGGTACAGACTTCTGTCCCAGCTCTTGTCATTCCTTCTCACACCTACTTATGTTCAATTCTGACTGCCTTACCAGACCTAGATGATAAATGCCACTTGAAAGCAAAGTCCCTGTCATACAGTAAAGGCTCCAAAAAAAATTTTTTTATATTGTATCTCATCCATGAGCTAAAATACAGAAACGACCAGCTTTAGACTTCTTCTATAATTGAAGTCTCCAGTGAATCTTACAGACAGCAGGAGAAGGAAAAAGAGCTTTGAAGAAGGAAAGGTCTGAACCCTTATGGGAATGAAAAAAATAACTTTCCACTCATGCCAGAGACACCTAACCCTTGTGCTCAACACTCAGACTCAGCAGACCATCCAGTGGGCCTCTTGCCAAATCCCAGTTAATGAATTATTAGACTTAACTACCTAACTCAATTAATTACTTCACCAACACAATGCTACCTCATTTAAAAGTAACAAACCTTATCCCTATCGTGAACTCTTCATAAACCCTGACTTTTTCAAGAGGGTTCTCTGATGGCTACTGCTCTCTCTCGGTCAGAAAGAAATAAATTCAGCCTTTATCTTTCAGATTTGAGTTCGAGGTCTTAGGGATTATGATTCCTTTTAAAAATTACAGTCTTACTTAGAGACAGACCTGAACATACCCAATATATAATGAACATGTTAACTTTCAGGTGGGTGAGATAAACTTTCTCCCACCTAGAGTTCTTACACCATTCCCACATTCCCAGCCCTCCATGAGTCTCTCTGCAAGTATTTTATTTCCTATTCTACTCATTCAATAAAACAAAAATGAAATAGGTTCCCTTCTTTTCCATTCAATAAATCTCAATGCCAGTTGCTTAAAATTGTGAGTTACTAAAGAGATCTTAAGATAAACAAGAAGAACCATATGGATCTAAGACACAATTCGTCCAAAATATAACCACTTAGTCGCCCAGATGCCCAACAACATTAAGGAGAGACAGTTCCAAAGTGTCTGAGTTACATGAGATTTAAGTTTCTGTGCAGAACTTCAAATAAAACTTCTGTATAGATTTCCAGCAAGAAATTAATATTTTCTAAAGGGAATTTTTTTCATTTTACCCTATTATATTAATTCTTAGAGAGATTTTACTGCTGGTATTTTTTTTCTAATATGCTGTCCTTTGTAATTTCACTGAAGCTAATCATGTAATATAGTAGCACTTTTTAATATATTTTTTAAAAATTCAGTGCAGAGCTTCGACGAGTCCCAAAAAGTGACGATGAAATCCAGCCTATGTGTTTGGCACTGACATTTCACTTAAGCTAGGTATAGCAGATGGGGAAGTGGGCTGCAGTCTGCTTTAGCTAACTGGTAATAAGAGGTTCCATCCTAGGAATCTTCCTTTTTATCCTCTTGCTGATGGTGAGGAGAGTGTGAGAAAACACGAGCACGCCAACCATCATACAGAAACCACACAGTAAACATTCTGTTCAAAACTAAAATTCAGTGTAAGAAAAATAAATATTGCGATAGCTCTTTGCCCCCAAAATCTCTCTCCCTAGCTCCAGTGACATCATCCTTACTTGCTCTCTTATGGCTGGGTGGGATGGAGGAAAATAAGAGGTGCCAGTTCTAGAACATTTAATTACCCCCTGAGACTCTCCAGAGTCTTCTTTATCTTCCCATGTGGAGACTAACTGATCTGTCAGACTGGACCCCTGAATGATTAAAGCTGAACAAAACTTTCTAAGGATCTGTAACGAACACAAAACATGAGCAAGAAATAAATCTTGTTATTTTAAGCCACAGAGAGTACCAGGTTATTTCTTACTCCAGGAAAAGAGAAGTCTGTCTTGACTGATTCAAATGTAATATAATCCCTCCAAGGAATCGAAGCCATTTGGGTACTAAAATACATCTTGATAAAGTGATTTCACCTAAAAGTAATCTTCCTGGATACTAATAATATTATACTAATCAGAGATTATATGTCATACAAGTCTCGTAATTAAGAAATTTCAAGATATGGGGAGATATTACTTTGCTCAAAGGATACAGACTTCCCCTTATAAAACTTAACAAATTTGGGGATCTAATACAGCGCAAGGTGATTGCAGCTTATAATACTGTATCATGGGGCTTCCCTGGTGGCTAAATAGTAAAGAATCTGCCTGCCAATGCAGGAGACACAGGTTTGATCCCTGGTTTGGGAAGATCCCCTGGAGAAAGAAATGGCAACCCACTCCAGTATTCTTGCCTGGGAAAACTCAAGGACAGAGGAGCCCAGCGAGCCACAGTCCATGGGGTTGCAAAAGAGTCTGACACAACTGAGCGACTAAACAACAACACTGTCATATTATAATAATACAAATAATACTGTATCATATATATGAATGCTCTAAGACAGTAGATCTCAAATACTCTCACCACAAAAAAGACATGGTAACTACATGACCAGATGGAGGTGGTAGCTAACACTATGATGGTAATCATTTTACAATTTATACATGCATCAAATCTACTTGTTGTAAACCTTAAACTTACACAATGTTATGTGTCAATTAGATTTCAATAAAGCTGGGGGAGGGGAAGAAATTTTAAGTACAAACAGCATGAAAATGGTTTCTCACATCACCTTATATTAAAATCTCAACTAAACTCTAAAATTAGAGGCCAAAGTGAGGCAAAAAGAGCTCAAATCTTTACCATACACTTCCTGCTTTAGCCCTAGTAGGGGCCAGTGCTGCCAGCATAATGACTGCTGTTACCCCAGATGCTGTTGCTGATAATTATAACCAGGCCTTTTCCTCCCCTTTTCTCGTTTCCTTCTTAGCATGAGTCAACAAACCTTAAGCTCTATAAGGGGCCCTGGTTTTTCTTTTGTTATTGGCAGAGGGAGGAATATTTTTAGAAAATAACCTTACTATTTTCCAGGGGGGTCATTATCGGCCACAGAATGAGAAGACTGTGTGTGTCTCTGAGGGCTCAGATACCCAGTTACTGAATCCGAGCTCTCTGACTCCAAACCACAGAAGCCTCACCATTCTGTATTAGCTCTGGTTGCAGAAGCAATTCGGAGAAGGCAATGGCAACCCACTCCAGTACTCTTGCCTGGAAAATGCCATGAATGGAGGAGCCTGGTAGGCTGCAGTCCACGGGGTTGCCAAGAGTTGGACACGACTGAGCGACTTCACTTTCACTTTTCATTTTCATGCATTGGAGAAGGAAATGGCAACCCACTCCATTGTTCTTGCCTGGAGAATCCCAGGGACGGCAGAGCCTGGTGGGTGGCCGTCTATGGGGTTGCACAGAGTCGGACATGACTGAAGCGACTTAGCAGCAGCAGCAGCAGAAGCAATTCAGAATAACACCTCCCTTCTTAGGCTACCTGGGCCTCAGTTCCTAGGGATCAAACAGGGCTTAGATTTTTAGAGTTAAAAATAAAATCACATCCAGGTTAGGCATCATGAATCTTCACTTCAGCAAATGGGTATACCACCACAAACTTCCCGGAGCCCAGCTAAGCTCTTATGACAGAAATGTAGTGCAGTGTCTCTCTGCGGGGGACAGTATGATCATGAAGTCGACTTTTTCAACTTGAAAAACGCAGTCCATGCCACTGATGCTATGTGCTTGGACATCATCAGTGTCTCAAAAAGAGAAAGAATATGCAAATGTTCTCCATAGATTTGTACATTAGACTCCTGGAGTCCTTCCAGGGAGGACCCCTCCCCACCTCTCCTCCCCTTCTTATAATTCAAGGGGCATTCTGGAATCAAACTCACCCTTTTCCAGTCTTCGTTTACATTTTCTCAAAGAACAGTCCTAATAATTCCTAAGTTGAGCTTGCCTTCTTTCACCATCATGGCAAAGTGCAATTACAGTTTAAAGGGAATATTTATGTATATTAGTTAACAACATCATTGCAACTTACGGCTCACACATCAACACTTAATTAGTGTAAGCATAAGTGACATAATTGCTACAAGGCATGCATTTACTAGTAATGTGAGGTAATTTCATGCACTGTGCACATTTTAAATATCTGCTTTATACTCTGTCAGGCTGAATTTTTAAATCAATAAGGGATATTTACATGGATCAGAAAATGGTCTTCTTCCCTATTATAGACAAATATACTGTTTTGGCCTTTTGAAGCATTTAATACCCTACAGGATTTTTAAAAGCAAAAAAAAAAAAAAAAGGTTAAAAATGGGCTGCAGACCCTGCCCTCAGGAATAAAGAGAACCCCTTAATGTGTATAGGTTTGTCCACATTAATTATATGTGTTGTCCTCCTTCATTTACAACTATTTACTATGCATTTAAATGTCTCTCTGGGCATCACAACTTGTAGCTTAGAAAAATTTTTATTAAATACAGTGCTTCTGTAAAATGAGGAGTTCCAAAGCCCCCCTCAAAAATCACAAGTACTCGTAAGAAATTAGGAAGAGAGGCCTTTCTAAAATGCACATTTCTTCAAAGCAACTCCCTCCAGACAATTCTCCAGCAGCTGCTCCTATGCTTCCTTGTCAAGTCCAAACCCCAGGCTGAGACAGCACCAGTCCCTTCCTGATGGGGCTCTCATCCACCTTCTAACCCTCCAATCACTCTGAGGATGGAGCTGCTTCCTCTCCCAGGCTATGGTCTCTTCCTGCCTGGGGTCCCCACTCTCCTTCCAGTGTCAGCTCATTACAGGTTCCGACTGCACGCTCCTTTCTCACCTCTCATGGCAAGGATCACACGGTTGGTGACTCAGGCATCTGTCTCCTGCACTAGATATCCGATAAAACTTAAATGATGAATTGGATTTTACTTAGCTAATCTCCATGTAACTATGGTGAAGACAGTTTCCAACAGAGGCAGGGCAGTGTAGTGAACAAGAACCTGGGCTTTAAAAGGAAATCAGTCCACAATTTAAGGTGATTTTTATGAAAATGCTTCTCTGTGCCTCAGGTTCCTACTATGTAAAATGGGGAGAAATGGCCTAAATGCCAATCTCATAGACTGGCTGACCCAAGTTGTAGACTTTGGACTCTGGACATGGATTTTTCCCACTTGCCTAGTTTTCTGCTACCCAAGCCTACCTTTCCACCTGATTCTCATCTACAGGCTTGTCCTACCTCACACTGTCTTTCCCCACATCCCAGCCCCAGACAGCAACTAGGCCCCCTACCACTCTGGAGCAAAGTTCCATTCACAGCAACACTATACTTCTAAATTACCTTTCCCCCCCGACAAGGAAAGCAATCAACACTCCGTCTAAAGAAAGAAGTGGCCTAGATTTAAGTTCTACCTCAGCTTCTATGTAAGTTATTTAGCAACTACTTAAGTACCAACTATAGGCATGCCTCGGAGATATGGAGGGTTGGGTTCCAGAGTGCCACAATCATGCAAATGTCAAATAAAGTTAGTCACATGGTTTTTTGGTTTCCCAGTGCATGTAAAAGTTAAGTTTACACTACATGTAGTCTCTTTGGCCTATTAAGTGTATAATAGCATTAATAACATCTCTTTGGTCTATTAAGTGTGTAATGCATTTTTTATGTCTAAAAAAAGTATGTATCTTAGTTTAAAAAAATACTTTATTGTTAATAAATGCTAACCATCATCTGAGCCTTCAGCAAGCCATAATATTTTTGCTGGTGAAGGGTCTTGCCGCGATGTCTATGGCTGCTGATTGTTGCTGAAGTTTGGGGTGGCTCTGACATTGTTTTTATTTTGACCACACTCTATGGCTTGTAGGACCTCAGTTCCCTGATCAGGGACTGAACCCAGGACACAGCAATGAAAGCACCAAATTCTAACCACTAGACCACCAGGGAACTCCAGGCAATTTCTTAAAATAAGACAACCATGAAGTTTGGCTGCCTCAATTGACTCTTGCTTTCACAAACAGATTTCTCTGTAGCAGGCAATGTTATTTGATAGCATTTTACCTGTGATAGAATTCCTTTCAAAATTGGAGTCAATCTTCTCAACCCTGCCACTGCTTTATCAAATAAGTTTATGGAATATTCTAAATTCTTTGCTGTCGTTTCAAGAATCTTCATAGCATCTTAACCAGGAGTAGATTCCATCTCAAGAAACTACTCTCTTTGCTCATCCACTAGAAGCAACTCCTCATCCATTAGTTTTATCATGAGACTGCAGCAATTCAGCCCCATCTTCAGGCTCCACTTCTAATTCTCACTGTCTTGCTATTTCCAGGACATTTGTAGTTCCTTCCTCCACTGAAGTCTTGAAGCCTTCAGTCATCCATGTGGATTGGAATCAACTTCTTCCAAACTCCTGTTAATGTTGATATTTGGACCCCTTCCATGAATCACAAGTGTTCTTAATGGCTTCTAGAATGGTAAATCCTTTCCAGAAAGTTTTCAATTTCCTTTGTCTACATCCATCAGAAGAATCACTATCTATGGCAGCTATGGCCTTACAAAATGTATTTCTTAAATAATGAGACTTGAAGGTCAAAATGACTCCTTGATCCATTGGCTAAAGAATGAATGCTGTGTTGGCAGGCATGAAAACATTAATCTCGGTATATTTCCATCAGAACTATTGAGTGACCAGGTGCATTGTCAATGAGTGGTAATATTTTGAAAGGAACCTTGTTTTCTGAGCAGTAAGTCTTTAAGAGTTGGGCTTAACGTATTCAGTAAACCATAATGTCAATAGTGTTAGTCGCTCAGTCATGTCAGACTCTTTGCAACCCCATGGACTGTAGCTTACCAGACTGTCTGTCCATGGAATTTTCCAGGCAAGAATACTAGAGCAGTTAGCCATTCCCTTCTCCAGGGGATCTTCCTGACCTAGATATTCCCAATCCAGGGATCAAAGCCAGGTCTCCCACACTGAGGGCAGATTCTTTACCATCTGAGTCACCAGGAAAGCCTAATGTCAATAGATGTGCTATCATCCAGGCTTTGTTGTTCTGTTTATAGAACAAAACCAGAGTAAATTGAGCATAATTCTTAAAGGTGCTGGGATTTTCAGAAAGGTAAATGAATACTGGCTTCAATTTCCTCTGAAGCTTTGAAGCCAGGAATTGACTTCTCCTCTCTAGCTATCAAAGTCCTGGATATCATCTTCTTCCAAGAGAAGGCTGTTTTGTGTAAATTAGCAATGTGTTGTTTACTGTAGCCACCTTAACTATCTCAGTTAGATCTTCTGGATAATTTGCTGGAGCTTCTGCATCAGCCCTTTCTGCTTCATCCTGTAATTATTTTTTTCCCACTAGAGGATAATTGCTTTATAATGTTATGCTGTTTTCAGCCATATATCAACACGAATCAGCCACAGGTATACATATGCATACATACATCCTGTGCTTTTATGTTGTGGAGAAAGTTTCTTTCCTTAAACCTCATGAATCAACCTCTGTTAGCTTCAGAACTTTTCTTCTGAAGCTTCCTCACCTTTCTCAGCCTTTCATAAAATTGAAGGGAGTTACAGTCTTGCTCTGGATTAGATTTTGGCTTAAGGGAATATTGTGGCTTGTCTGACCTTCTATCCAGACCTTATCAGCAACAATACTATTTTATTTTCTCATAATTCACATGTTCACTATAGAAGCAATTTTAATTCCCTGCAAGAACTTTTCCTTTGCATTCATAACTTGGCTTAAATGTTTGGTGCAGGAGGCCCAGCTTTCAGCCTATTTCAGTTTTTGACATGCATTCCTCACTAAGCATAATGATTTCTAGCTTTAGATTTAAAGTGAGAGACATGTGACTCTTCATTTTACCTGAATGCTTAAAGGCCGTCATAGGGTTATTAACAGGCCTAATTTCAATATTGTTGTGTCTCAGGAAATAGGGAGGCCTGAGGAGAGGGAGAGAGACAGGCAATGATGGCCAGTTGGTGGAGCAGTCAGAACACACACAACATTTATCAATTAAGTTCATTGTCACATATGGACATGGTTCATGGTACCTCAAAACAGCTACAACAATGACAGAGATCATGGATCACAGGTCACCATAACCAATACAATAATAATAGAAAGTGTGAAAATAGTGAAAGAACTAGCAAAATGTGACACAGGGACACAAAGCAAGCAAAT
The DNA here is from genome assembly GCF_032452875.1 of Bos javanicus. Lineage (NCBI taxonomy): Eukaryota > Metazoa > Chordata > Mammalia > Artiodactyla > Bovidae > Bos > Bos javanicus. The sequence continues at coordinate 55,203,143 of NC_083875.1, read as the reverse complement.
GCTACTGGGAAAATGGTATCAACAGACTTACTTGACCCAGGGTTGCCACAATCTTCAATTTATAGAAAATGCAGTTATCTGTGAAGCAAATACAATAAAATGCAATAAAATTATGTACTCCTGTTTATTTATTCAGGATGCAGGTGAGTAAAAGTCACCTCACAAAGTGCAAATGATTCCAACTGAGTCTGGGGCAGGTCTTGAACCTGTCTGAGGCTGTTTCTTTAACATGGAGACAATAACCCCCCCCCTACTAATAGGCCTATGATGAGGATAATAAGAGAAAACAGGGATATATTATAAACTGTAAAATGCTATGCAAATCAGGATTATAAAATGTTTATCCCTTCCCAACTGTTTTCCAATTTGAAGTCCACATGAACCTAGCAGTGAACATTGCTTAGCTAAATGATCTTTCCTCTACAGTTTCTATCTCTGGAGCAGGCAGTATTCCCCATAAGTTCAGATCTTCCTGCTTGACAGGCTAATGTGCTGCTGCCATCCCCCTGATATTAGTCTAATTCTGATTTGAGGCTACAGAAGTGACAAGTGAAGCTATTTTAGAGGTGCCTAGGGTCGTAAAACATTTTGAAAATTATTTTGCTGTCGAAGTCACGTCAGAATAGATCTGCATGAAGATTCTGTGGTTCTGAACTGAACCTGAGGTGCCTTTCTGCTTATGCTCTGGAGAGAGCTGGCATGATGAACAGTGCCATCATCAGTCACTTTGCTGAAAACCAGAGAGGCCCACACTGGGCCCACAAAGCCAGGGCCCTGGGGATTTGCTCAGCAGCTCTGAGGAAGCTTTGGAACCAAGAGTGCCTAGAGGATCCAGGAATAGGACATAAAACGTCTCTTGCTACCAAACGACACACTTTTTTAAGTGTCAGAAATGAATGTCTTTTTTCAACAGGAGAGATCCAGCAGCATCAAGGGGTGTTATCCATCTTGTACTTTCTCAAAGAATGACTGAGAAAACTTGTAAAAATCAGAATTGAAATTCTGTAGCTATTTATTCTTTTCTCTCTGTGCATTAAGCTGAGCTTTCCTCTTTAAATAATGATAGTAATAAGTCCAATGAATATGGGAGGACATTGACCAAAAAAAAAGATAACTAACCATAGCTTTGAACTATGAGCTTTCAAATAGAGGAAGCCAGGAGGTATCATAGAGGTGTGTCACTTATGACCATAGATGGGAGAAGAGCATACAGAGAAAGCAGAATGTGGGGCCAGAGTCTGTACTACAAACCTCAAGCCCATGAAGTTAACAACTTCTTTTTCATCTATGTGTCTTTACAGGGTAGGAGATGTATATATACAAAAGATAAGCTCCACCTCCAAAGTACCAAAACAACTGAAAAGACAAAGGTAATTTCTAAATATTATCTTCTAAGCCTCACAAACCAGGGTGTGACATCCTGCAGGGTTAGAGCCCTATGTTATCCACTTCTGTATCCATCACATCACATAGTCTCTATTCACAGAACATCATCCACAGGTGCATGTGGAATGAATGAACAGATAACTATGAGGGAAATAGAAAAAAAGAGGAAGGAAATGAAGTTAATACAAATGAACAAAGAAAAGACAAATTGCATAGAGAATAATTAGCACATAAAATTCATGGATAACAATGAGAAAATATGATAGCTTGTTCAGCTTAAGTTGTTTGGCCGATAAAAAGCAACACGGTGAGTCAAGTGCTTCGTCAAAGGAAGAGAAAATTACTGCAACTTGTTCTTCTTCCTGTACTTTGTCTATCTTCCTTCCCACTGTAGACCCTCTCTGGACACAAAGAAACGGAAACAAAAGTACCTTTCAGATAAAAATTCCTCTTGCATTTGATTAAGTTATCTCAATGGCCTGATTCCTGCAGCCTTCTTTAAACCCATAATTCTAGAACACAGTGGCTGAGATTATTCTGCCTATTGCCATCACTTAATTCTATGCACAAAGGTCATTCAAACACAGCGCCACCATCACAGAAGTCTGCCCCACTAATGCACTAGAAGGATTCAAAGTGGTGTATCAGATTCAGCAGCTTTCAGACAAAGAATATTATTTTTAATGCACTGTGGAAAAATAAGCATCAATGGTGCTTTTGACCTTAATTATTTGTGATAATAACTAGCTGAATAGAACCACATGGTCCTCAGAGCTGAAAGAGCATATTTCCACAAACCTCCATCAAGTAACTATTATTGATGATTCTAAACTTTTTCAATAAATATTTCAGAATATGGCAGAACCATGGTGTCAGTAGGAGACACACTCAGAATGTCCTCATGCATAGGGGCTATTATTTTCCTAGTTATATAAATGAAAGAGGTTTTATCCCCTTCTCAGTAGCCTGATCTATTTATGTCACAAACCTCCACTCAAAGATTTAATAGCTAAGAAACTGTTACTCCATGTCTTCTCTCAAACACATGAACAATTCTTGCCCTCCATTTACCTCATGTATATCAGACTATATCTGCCCACATCTTCAAAAGATTTATATCTAGGCCCTAAGGAAAATCTGCATAGGAACAAGGATGGGTCTAGATCTGGTATAGACTAGAAACTCTTAAGTTTCAATAAGTATGCTGCTGCTGCTAGGTCACTTCAGTCATGTCTGACTCTGTGAGACACCATAGACGGCAGCCCACCAGGCTCCCCTGTCCCTGGGATTCTCCAGGCAACTGCAGTGGGTTGCCATTTCCTTCTCCAATGCATGAAAGTGAAAAGTGAAAGTGAAGTTGCTCAGTCGTGTCTGACCCTCAGTGACCCCATGGACTGCAGCCTTCCAGGCTCCTCCACCCATGGGATTTTCCAGGCAAGAGTACTGGAGTGGGGTGCCATTATAGATGAACTTTAAAATAGGGCCAGCCCTTCTTGTATAACTCATCTGACCAGTTGGGCTTACCACTGGGTTTCCAAACTCAAATTTACAATCACAATAAACATCTGTCAAGTTGCTTATAGATGAAATCAGACAACTATTTTATAAAAGTAACAATACGGTAACAATAACAATAACAATACCTATTTTACCTGTAACTTGTGGGTATCTTCAGGCTCTTCAGTGATGAAAATAAATACAACAGAATTCAAACTAGAAACTATTTCCAGAAGACAAAGGCTTAGGTCAAATGTATTTTATCTCTGATGGATCCAGAATCCTTAAAAACAAATGCTGGATATTTTGTACACTTCCATTTAGCCATGCCATGCTTCAGTAAATAGCAAGTGCTCTATAATCCTTACTGACCATTAGTGCATAAAGAATGAAAAGTTCTAGCCAGGCTTTTCAGGAAAATTGAGAAATGAAGCCAAGTTACAAAAGGAGAGCTACTGAATCACACAGATTGGCTCTCTCACAGTTCTGCACTTCACTCCTACAGACCTGATTCAGATGAAATTATCTCTGGCCGGGCAACTGCTCTTGCCTTCAAACAGCTTCCAGGAGAATGAACCAAAATATGCTTCATCTACAAAACAATTAAGTAGATACATAATCAGATTGACATCAAACCTCTTACCAGCCAGCCTGAATGCTAGAAGATAAAGATGCATTCAAAGTTGCACAACATTCTGGACCTAAAATTCTATGATACTAAATAACACTCAAAGCACAGAGAAAAATGTAAACGTGTATTTGGATTCTGTGCAGAATGTTGATAAACCAGCATTGTTCATGAATCTGACAAAAAATGAACACGTACTACAAATACAAAATGAAGTTGAAACTGAAAAAGGGAAGACACAGGATTCCAAAAGAAAAAAGTTACCCCAAGAGTGCAAGACACTTTGTGGGGCTAACAACTTTGAAGTTGTAAGCAAATTAAAAGAACAATGAGCCCAGATACGATAGGGAGTCAATATGTTCTAGGAGGGTTTTCTTTGAGAAGAAAGTATTGCTTATGCAAAAAATGAGATTGGATAATTTTGGTAACATAGTATAAAAAGTCACTTTTATTTCAACAACCACTGGGCAAAAAAATGCAATAAGATAATAAATTCATTTATTAAAAGTCAACAAAAAAAGCAAAGACAGAAGAAAGAAGAGCTATCCAAAAAAAGCCATTGTTTAAATATGAATCATGTTAAAAATGAAGCAAAACTGTAATAAAAGCAAATCCATTTGACTTTGACATTAGAAACATTCTTCCTCAAATGGCAATAATGTTATAATGTTGGACATAAAAAGAAGGAAATGCAATCCAACACCTTTATTTGAATTTGCGGTGAATAATATGTACATAGCCATAAAAACAAATAATATTTATTGGTTTTCAGCCTTCAGTAAAAGCTAAAGACCAAGGTCATAATAATTATGGTTTCAGAAAGGAAGGTAAATGTTTCACCATGACTATGTAAAATTAAAAGAAGAGCTGCCAGAAACTGGGAAGTGAAAGAGCAAAAGAGGTAATAGAAGGAAGAGCAGGAATATAAGTACGTGTATATATATAAATATATATATATACATACACACACGGATATATATATGAAATTAATCACAGGAAGGACTAAAAAAGAGCAGTGTATAAAAGCAGTTGGTTTGGGAGAGTGAAAATGAGGTTGAGGAATAATAAGGAGAAAAAATTCTGTTTTTCATTTCAAAGTCACCTCTGCTTACAAAAACTAAACAATACATATATCAAATAATCATGTTGTACACCTTAAATGGGAAATTCCCTGGTGGTCTAGTATGAACTTGAGCAAATTCCAGGAGACGGTGAGAGATAGGGAGGCCTGGGGTCCATGGGGTCTCTAAGAGTCGGACATGACTGGGTGACTGAACAACAATAACACCTTAAACAGGTGCAATTTATCAATTATACTTCAATAAAGCTGGAAAAATAAGTGAACAAATATACATTGCATATTTCTTTTAAATAAATGATTTAAATAACATAATTAACATGGAAAGAAAAAGCATAGCATGACCTCAAATATATGTTTATGTTGGGTGTACATATGCTTAAGAAAAAGTCCCAAAAGATATATGCCAACTCATTCATGTCTATACATCTAGAAAATGGATTACTTGTGATTTGTCACTCCCTTCTTTACATCTTTAAAGACTGACTCTTCTTTTTTTTTACAATGAGCACATATCTTAAAAATAGAAAAAAAATTTTACTCTCAAAAATTAAATTTTAAAACTGTTCTTAATCTTATTATTAGTAAATAATAAAATACAAATATACTGCTTCTAGATTTTTAAATATTTTTAATATTTGAATATATTATTTAAGTGGAATCATTATACTATATATTAACCTTTTACATAAATGGGATTATACAGAACATAACATTTCTAAAACTATTCACCATACATTTGTATATAACACATTCATGCCTCCATGTATCACAAACTAGCCAGAATGCTATTTTGCCCAACATGTCTGCTTTACCCAAAGGAGAAAATACTGAAGCCAAGAACCATGTTTTAATAATCCTGTAACCCCAATTTCTTGCACATCAAAGACACGTAGTGTGAATCGATCAATCTGAGAAAATGTTCACTATACTTTCCTGCTGTGTGCATAGTTACCAAACATTTCCCTTCACAAACACTGCGTTTGTGCACACAACAAAAGAAGCAGGGCAGCTATTTAACAACACAAGTCCCTGATGTTGTTTCCTCTTCCCTTTCTGACCACCTGGACAGCTAAAAGGGCTTTCCTTTCCTGCTTGATCATTCCACCTTTGCTAAAAGGTAACTTTCCAGCAGAAGGGCTTCTGTGGGTGTTAAAGGAGGCTCCAGCAGAGGGAACAGCCCTTCCCAACAAAGATCTCTGAGATTGTAGGAGAGTCTCTTTCCAAGAAGAGGTCCCCTTCCTTTCTGCTGTCAGGGCTCCATTGTTTGAGATTCACTCTACAATGTTCCTCGTTTCCACAATGAGGTAACAGATCAGACCCCCAATTTTAGTGAATGCTCACTCCCCAAATGCCTGCCCTCCTGACAGCAGCAGAGCAGACAGGCACTGTACTAGGCTCCCCTGAGTGACAATTACATCAGAAGAAAAGAGCTCAGAGGAGATAGGAAAGAAAAGAACGTAGGGAAGAAACAATGTCAGACTTCATAGTTTCTTCTACAGTAATCTGTCAAATGACTCCAAAACTGTACCAACTTTCCTATTGAAATCAAAAACACTTCATGGTTCTTTGGTTATAAAGCAAATTAGGACTAAATTTCCTATCCAGTTCTCAAGACTACTCAGAAAAGAATATGGGACATTTTAAAAATATTATAAACAACTGCCTATTTTAACTCTGGTTTCAGGAACTGCACTTGAGGCAATGATAATTTTAAAGATGGTTAAAATATTTGTAAGTCAACATTTTACTGAAATGCAAACTTGGAGATCAATGCACAACCTACCAGATAAGGAAGAAAATGCTACCAGCATTTCAGAAGCTACCCTTTTATGACCCTGTCCAGCCAAAGGTAAATACCATGCTGAAAATTTATCACTATAGATCAGTTTGCTTGTTTTTGAAAATTATGTAAATAAAATAATGTAGAAAAGTACTCTGTAAATAGTAGCTATCACTGCATCATGAGTATGAAAACATTTTGCTAAATCAGGAAGAAATAAGGACTTACTCCCTCACCCCAAGTAAACTCTAAACAAACTTTATGAGTAATGATCGAACCTACATTCATCCACCTTGAAGATGGAAAAATGGGACTCAAAGAGAAGTGATGTAACAAACAAAGATCACATCCTCAGCTGAGTAAGTTACCAAATTGTGGAGTGGACCTAGATGTTCTCACTCCAAAACAGATATGATTTTCTCTATATCACATGGCCAGATGAATAAGTATGACATTACACTTCAAAAAATCATCACCCCACTTATGGTTCAAAAAATTTAGGATACTGAGTTGAGCAAATATTGGGTTGTCTTTCTTTGGAATGCATTATCTATTGGTGGCATCACAAGGCAAGATCTTGACTGGCATGTGTGGAAACCTGCATACAGGTATAGGTAATCTTTATATTATAATAAGAGTTTTGAGTCATTGGGCTATAACCAAGAAATTACTTTATTTCTTATCGTCACTCTTTCCAAGTTCACCATTGTTGAGTTTTCCCTTCCCAGTGCTTAAGGACATTGAAGCAGATCAATAGTTTTCTAGGTACTTATAAAAACCCAGGAAAGCCTGCCGTGTTGCAGTTCATGGGGTCGCAAAGAGTTGGACACGACTGACTGAACAACAATAATAAAAACCCAGTCTAGTTAATATTTAATCTCATATTTAATTCAAAACTAACTACTTCTTATATCACAGACTAGATCGGAGGTTCAAGGAGCCTGATCTGCTTTTATATTCTTTTATATTCTTCCTTCTCCACCATGTCCCTGAATTGCAGAATGGGAAAATGTGGTGTACTTCTGGTAACTTCTTTCCCTTCTTTCCCCTTGATCTCAATCCTTAAGGTTGAGTCCTAGGAGGAGAAGTAAAGGAGGCAAAAATATTCTTATGAAATGGGTCACCTGTCAGCAATGAGGAGGCATCGCTGGTCTCCCTCTGATGCAGTCTGGTTCTATGAAATGATGATGGCCCATGCCAATCTAGTAGCATATGCCAGGGTTCTCAACAGCAACACTATTTCAATTTTGACTTGGATACTTCTTTGTTGTATAGCCTGCCCTGTACATTGTTGGATGTTTAGCAGCATCTTTGGCCTCTACCCATTAGATACAATAGTGCTTCCTCTCAATTGTTACAACTAAAATTTCTAATTGTATCCTGGAGGACCAATTTACTCTTATTGAGAATCATTAACAAAGATAGTATGTGTATGATTTAAGAAGCCCAACCAATGATGCTTACCTTCAAATCCTTCCCTGGGTTGTGTTATCCACTAGCTTGCCTAGATGTCACCTGGGCAGTCCAAGGATATCTGATGTATCCTTTAACCTCTATAGTCTTTTATGTGTAGCCATGCTAACAGTTGTGGTTCTCTTTTGATCTTTCCCAAACACATGAAAGTTAAGTAAAAATGCAGTCTTTAAAAATTCCAAAAAACAAGGCAACTTCCTCTGTATTCATGTGTGCTTAGTCGCTCAGTCAACTCTTTGTGACCCCATGAGCTATAGCCTGCCAGGCTCCTCTGCCCATGAGGAGTCTCCAGACAAGAATACTGGAGTGGGTTGCCATGCTGTTGTCCTTTCCCCATTGCTCACTTTTGCCCATTTGCACACTAAAGCCCGATACCTATGTCATACAGACTATGACCGTATTTAGATACAAGGTATATAAAGAGATAAATTAAGTTAAAATGAGGTCATTAGGGTGGGCCCTGATCTAGTGAGACTGGTGTCCTTGTAGGAAGAGGAAATTTGGAAATAGGTACAGTACAGAGAAAAGGCCATGTGAAGACACAGGAAGAAGACAGCCATCTACAGGTCAGTAAGAGAGACCTCAGAAGAAATACGCCCTGCCAATGCTTAATCTCAACTTTCAGCCTCTAGAAACTATGAGACAATAAATTTCCACTGTGTAAGCCACCCAATCTGCAGTGCTCTGTTAGGACAGCACTAGGGAACTAATACACACAGTCTTATTCTTATAACTTGGGCTGAATGAGAAGGGCAGGTTGCTTCTTATTAAGTTCTGGAGAGGTTTCTAGCCCAGTGTTGGGTGTCTCCATTTAAATAAAGGATACTTGGACCCTCTTCAACACTGAGCCATATTACCAATTCTGGAGAAACAGAAAAAAATCCCACTCACTAACATGTTACATATGCATCTATTTGGATTTTAATAGCACCCAAAAAGAAAGCCAGACTTTCAACACTACAAAGAGAAAAATAGCTCCTCTGTTGTCCTCTGCTGTCATACATCTCACCTATGTGAACCTGGGTGAAGGTTCTATGATGCCGTGACATGTCCGCCCAGTGATTTCATGGATGATTTACCAGAAACATGGCCAACTTGTGGAACTATCTATTTGCATTGCTGGCTGGGAAATTGTTTTCAAACACTGATCAAGGTCTGGATGGCGTCCTTCTAAGCCAACATAAATCACTAGCTGAGTGCTCTTAACAATTCTAGGACAAGAAATGATCTTGGCAATCACCTAACCTAAGCCCTCATCTGATGTTTCAATGACTTCTTTTCACCTATGACCAGGTTAGCCTATAGACAAAGCAGAATGCTTAAGAAATATAATTATGCTAGGATTCCATATGCATAAGCCCTATCTGGAGGGTAAGTGAAGCCATATGCATATTCATACCTAAAATCCTATTTTTTAAACAAGCTGGTCTTCAAGTTTCCCGGCTGAAAAGGAAAACACTGTTGACATTCCTAGTCACTTCCCTCAGCATTTTGCTGGCCCATGCTTCATCACATGACTGGGATCAGTGAGGTGTAAATAGAACATAGAGTAAAAAGAGGACACCACAAAAATCTGGTTGATCAATCTTAGCCTGGAACAAATACTTAACTGGATATTTTACCTTGGGCAAGTTCACTGGCAAGTTGATTTTCAGTTTCTTCATCTTAAAACAAGGAGATAAAAGTAGACTCATAAGTGTTGCTTTAAGTTTTAAAATTCCTCAAATCTCACTATATGTAGATGGAGAATATACTCTCCATCCTATCCTTTCCTGCTCATATAATGTTGACTGCATCCTTCTGAGAAATTTCTTTATATTACCTAAGTCTCTACAACGATCTTACACAGACCTTTCCTCTCCAGGTGATCCTTTGAAATATCCTTGAAGTTGCAGCCAACTGTCACAGGGTCTGCAAGGGGGTCGGGTAGGATGTTAGTTTTCTCCCACTATAACAAACTGCCACAAACACAATCACTAAAAACAACACAAATGTATTATCTCACAGTGTACAGGTCAGAAGTATAAGCTAGCTCAACTGCTTTTTCTTATCAAGGTTTCACAAGGCCAAAATCAAGACATTGGCTAGTTTACACCCTTACTGACAACACAAAGATTGTTTTTCCCTTGTAACTTAATACATAGGTTCTAGGAATTAAGGCATGGACATTTGGGGGAGCCACGATTCTCCTGATGGGATGAGAATGAAAAGGAGATTGGAGGCACAGAAACAACTTTCTCCATAGTACTGGTCTGCCTAGGGTTTTTCTTTTCTTTAATTCAACCAGATACTTAAAATATTAACTCACATATAATGTGCATTATTACATGCATGGTACTTTACTTGTATTTAAATGTATTAACTCATTTAATCCTCATAAAGTTGTATGCAGTAAATCCTATTGTTATCCCCATCTGACCCTGGAGGCAACTGAGGCTCAAATTTTAAATACCTTGTCCACACAGTTTATTAAGTAGAAGAGCTACGATTTAAGCCCAGTTTCTGTGACTCCCAGAATTATACCCCTTGACATTTTATAGCTGAGAAGTCAGAGGCTTACAGAACTCTTTTAGCTTCCCCAACGACATGTAGATGGTTAATGAAAGTGTCCAAAATGAAATCAGATACTTACAAGTCTGTGTATCTGGCTCTCCTGGGCCCACATCTGCCTGATGCCCTGCAGTCAGAGTTGATCTAACCATACATGTGTCCTTACTTCACTAGCTTTTATTAGTCTTTTTTCCACATCTCTGAAAGTACACGTTCTTTCATGGCCAAAGCAGCTTTTAAAATATTGGCAGATTTTTTAATACTATAAATGCTATACTTCATAATGCTAAAATATAAATTCGATAGAACTAGGATTTGGAACTTAGACCCCCATAATCAACTTCCAACACAGTAGGTAGGAAAGAGGGTAGCTATCTGGGCCAAAAGGAAGTGGAAGAAGGATAGCTCACCAGGAACTGTGTATGAATGACTAGAGTCTGTAATATCCACTCTCTGTTTTATCTGTTTCTTGTTCAAGCATGTAAATATGCAGGCAGCCCTAAAACTGCTATAGCCCACTGTATAACTGGTAATACACCATAATAAAGATTTATTCATGCTGGATATTAATATAGAGAACAATTAATAGCTCTTTTCATAATTCATTGATGGGGTATTTTGAAACTTTACTGAAGTTTCTTCCAAGTATGGATGTTGAGATCATGGTCAATTCTGTGAAGAATACGATTTCAGACAAATTTAGAAAGCTCAGGAAGTTACTGTGTAAGACTCACTTATTCAATATCTTTAAAGAATAAAATATTGCATAAATTAAGAGTTCACAATTAATATTTGACATAAATTATTTGTGATTATTCTCATATAGTTAATAAGTTAAAAATAATCTTTACATAGATTTTCTCATATAATCACCCAAAGCAGTTCTTTTGAGATAGGTATTATTATGTCCAACATACACATGAAACTAGGGTCTAGAAAGTGATAAATAGCTTATCCCAAATCAGACAATGGAAGAGGCAGAATCCAGAATTCCAAACCACATCTCTCTGATGCTAGAGCCCACACCCTTAGTAATTTCACTGATGCTTAATCAATATCTTCTTTAAAGCCAACATTTTTAAACAAGTTTCAAATTATTTTTTAATCTCAAATTCCTATCTTTTGAAGCAATGGCTCTCAAACATAATTTAACAATTGTAGCAATATATCTAAAAGTGCAGATAACAGTCTTCTGTTTACTTCTAGGTTTGGGACCACTTTCTAGTAGAGATTGCTAAAAATTTGACCACTTCGTAAAATGGAATGCTTCTGCATATTAAAGACTTTAAATACTTCTATTTTTTTAATAGCTTAATGTTCATATCCTTCTTTGCACTCAGTCACCCAGTCATGTCTGGACTCTTTGCAGTCGCATGGACTGCCAGCCAGGCTCCTCTGTCTATGGAATTTTCTGGGCAACAATACTGGAGCGGATTGCCATTTCCTACTCAAAGGGATCTTCCCTCTTGCATCTCCTGAGTTGGCAGATGGGTTCTTTGTCACTAGCGCCACCTGGGAAACCCATTCTTTTTTATCTAATCTTTTCAAAATGTCTTGTCATATTCTTTTTAATTTGCTAAACAGAACTAAGATTCACTTCAACCAAACATGCCAGGAGGTCAGACAGAGAAATTTAATGAAGAAATATGGTTTAGCCAAACTTTAACTGCTCCAAAAAATAAGGTGTGACAAACTATTAATTATAAAATGCTGATATCATTGCTCTGTTATATCTAGCATGAAGGCATTGGGATAAAGTTAAATAGTATACTTCACATTAGCTACGTTAGCAGGAACTAAGAGATCTGTCCAAAGTCTAATTACCTGAGACATTCTGTTTATTCATATTTATATACAAATGTGTATGTGTTCTGATTTTATAATAGATACTGCTTAGCAAAGATTTCTCTCTCAATTTACCACTAAAATACCTTTTTTAAAGTGGAAAAATATAAAGATCTCATGAGTGCATCAAAATTTAAATGGAGCCTTAGACTACTAGCAGAATCTTAGAAGACATTTCACTTATTAATAGCAATGAATGGAAAATTTCCAATGGTAGCTGACCTAGACTGGTAGAAGTAAAGTTGACTTGCAGAAGTGGAGAAGGCTTTATTTCTTCCCCATAGTCTATCTGGTTTAGAATCCCAAAACCCAGATACACCAGGATATGAATGGATTGGTGTCAGTCTGCTCAAATGATGGGCTTTGAGGCTAGTGTACTGTTATTCCTTCCCCATCATCAGCAAAAGTCTCTGCTGTAGCCATTCAGTATTTGTTATTCCTCTAAAACAAGACAGAAGTTAAGGGAAGATCAGAAGGTTAGGCCCAAAGAAGGGAAGAAGAGATCCCAGCATGAGGGTTGGGTCAGACAGAGCACAAGTGAAGACAACAAAATCTAAGGCTTGCTGGAGAAAGGGGAGGAGATGAGATGGAAGATTTGATAATGGACTAGACAGCTTTTAGTCATAAGTAACCAGAAAGCTATGGAAGTTCTCCAAGACTACATCCAGGGGTAGAAAAAGAAACTCTGACAATGCATTAATGAGCAAGACACAAATCCATCATATGTATCTATCCACTAAACTGACACTTTTCAATTAATTGGGTTTTCCTTTCAAGAATGAAAAAAAGTTTGCCTCCCATTGACCTTCTTGGAAGAGGAAGAGATACAGTAGAATAAAGTTGTGGCCTCATGAAAAAGGAGTACAAGAAAAAAAGCTAACCCAGGAAACAAAGTTTATAGCAACTGCTTCAAAATTAACTTTAAAATTCAGTATTCAATAAATAATATGATTAAGGAATTGGATAAGTTTGGCAACATAGTAAAGAAATGAATACATCAAGGCAATTAGAAATTCTAGGTAATACAGAGTACACTTAAGAAAGTTACAGTATACATATGCTGCAATCAAAAACACGAGACACAGTTTTGAACAACTAATGCTGCTGCTGCTGCTGCTAAATCGCTTCCATCGTGTCCGACTCTTCGCGACCCCATGGACTGCAGCCCACCAGGCTCCTCCATCCATGGCATTTTCCAGGCAAGAACACTGGAGTGGGTTGCCATTTCCTTCTCCAATGCATGAAAGTGAAAAGTGAAAGGGAAGTCGCTCAGTCATGTCTGACTCTTAGTGACCCCATGGACTACAGCCCACCAGGCTCCTCCATCCATGGGATTTTTCAGGCAAGAGTAGTGGAGTGGGTTGCCAGTGCTTTCTCCATGAGCAACTAATAGTAGATAAGAATTCATTTGACCTTCTGAGGAATTTTCTCCTTCAAGCAACACTGTTTCAGTGGCATAGGGTGACATCTCTTTCTCTAGGAATGGAATTATGCTAACTGGTTCCAAACTGCAAAATATTTACATAATCATAATATTGGAAATCCTATTTAGTGGTTTTCAATGTGCAGAATTAACCTAGAGAGAAATTACAGAAGACTTAATTATAGACAGACATTGTAAAACCTGACAGTGGAAAAGCAATGGCTTAACTGACAGAATTAGAGATATGTGGTAGAGAATGGAGGGGCTGAAATATTTTGGTCTTAAGAAGTGGGGGATTATTGTGTCAATTATAGCTCCGTAAAGCTTGAAAAAAGTGGAAGAGTCAAAGGAATTCTAAATGTGGTGGATTAAAAGACAAAATAAATTACTTTACAGCAGTACCTCATAAAATAATATAAAATGTAATTAATAAAACAATATATAAATTGAAAAACACAGAATAGTATCAAAAATTGGAAGAAGACAGAAAACATAGGGGGAGATGGTATAAATTTAAAAAAATCCCTCATCTGTAGCATGTAGTCAATGGTTAGTGCATTAAAGCTTTACTTCAGTGTAGAGTTTCTATCTCATCTTAGAAATATGCAGTAAGCATTATTAAGTTGGAAATTTAAGTTGCTTTTAGCATGTCACAGCTCTAAATAATGCTGTGATGGAAATCTTTGGACATAAGTATGTGTATCATTTTTATTATTTCTTCAGGATTTTTTTTTTTTAGAAATTATCAGACTAAAGGAATATGACCCTCATGGTCATATTACCAACTGAGAGATAATTATATTTATACCTGGATATGGCTACTATGGAAAGACTAAAGACAATTTTTTATGCTTTTTAAACTTTTTTTTTTTAATTTTGAGGTATTTGACTCACATGCAGCTGTAGGAAATAACAGAGAGATTTCCCACATTCTTTGCCCAGTTTCCCTCAGTGGTAATACATTGTAAAACTACAGGACACTATAAAAACCAATCAACACTGATACAATTTACCGACATTCACTTTTAGTTGCACTCCTGCATGCATGTGTGTGTGTGTGTGTGTGTGTACTCAGTTTCATGCAATTTTATCACAGACGTAGGTTCAGGGAACCACCACCACTGTAAAGACACATTCTACCACCACAAGGATTCCTCGTGTTACACTTTATATAATTACACTCACCTCCCTCTTTCCTGCCTTTTACCTAACTCCTGACAACCACTAATTTGTTCCCTGTTGCTATCATGATGCCATCCCTGGTGGCTCAATCGGTAAAGAATCTGCCCACAATGTGAGAGACCCAAGTTTGATCCCTGGTTTGGGAAGATTCCCTGGAGGAGGAAATGGCAACCCACTCTAGTATTCTTGCCTGGAGAATCCCAAGATAGAGGAGCTTGGAGGGCTACAGTCCATAGGGTTGCAAAGAGTTAGACATGACTGAAGCAACTTAGCACGCACACAAGCATTGCTATCATGTTGCCATGTCAAAAATGTTATATAAATACAATCATATAGTATTTAACCTCTCGGGACTGACTTTTTACACTCAGCATAATTCCCATGGAGATCTATCCAAGTTGTTGCATCAACTGTTTTCGCCTTATCCCTGAATAATATTCCATGACACAGTTATAAATCAGTTTATTTAACCACTAACCCATTAACTAAGAGCCGATACAAAACACTTATTAGAGTGTTTGAACTTGTTCACTTTGTGAAAAAAGATTTGTCAACCTACATAAAGACATTTACTTTGGCCAAGTAAAAGAAGTTCAAAAGAATGGAAGAGAGTTCAAAAGAATGAAAGGAGTTAGAAACTGTTAAAGCATTTGTTG
The DNA here is from genome assembly GCF_032452875.1 of Bos javanicus. Classification (NCBI taxonomy): domain Eukaryota; kingdom Metazoa; phylum Chordata; class Mammalia; order Artiodactyla; family Bovidae; genus Bos; species Bos javanicus. Next base: position 55,187,642 of record NC_083875.1, on the reverse strand, counting down.
AATGTTTATCATTTAGTTTCCAAAGTAACCCTAGACTTGATATTACACCCATTATACTATTAATAAAAGCAAGGCTCACAAAGTTTAAATGAATTCCCACAGCTACTAACTAGTTGACCTATGACTGAAATCCACGTTTTTCCCACCTTAAATCTATTCCGTCTGGCCTTCATTACACCACACTGACTATGATGTCACAGGAAGACACCAACAGGACACCCTGGATAAGAGACAGTATCCATCTTGGATGAGTAGTGAAGTCAACACAAGTGAGCTGGGAGAACAAAAATTCAATTGCCTTTCTGCCCGGTTATCTTGACCACTGTGATTTTTCTGTCCCCAGATTCTTTTGCTTAACCTCCTTGAAACCCAGATTATATGCCCAAAGTTATCCTACTCCTAAAAAGGCAAAAAATACAAATCAAAAAAAAAAGAAAAAGACTTAACCAGAATACAATGAATAAAGATGTTAGAATCAAAGGGGGTTATTGTGGCAAAAATGGTAGACCAAAGAAATCTCTGCTAACTCCTGCTCCTGGAAGGAATTAAGTGCTTGAGGATAAAATAGTCACCCTTCTTCTATTCCTCCCACGTGCTGCCATGGTAGTGCTCCATAATTTTTTTGTCACAAGCATCCAGATAAATCACTAAAACCACTACCTCTCCCATCAAGTTGATTTCAAATGACACCAGAGCACTGAGGTGGGGTCGCAGGACTGTCCCTCTACTAGCTTCTTCTGTGTGGCCATGCCACCACCCACCCTCGGAGGAGACTGCATCTTGCTTACTAGACAGAGATAAATTCCTCGCTGGCATGCTCATCAGACACTAAGCCAGACCCATCTCTTTCCCCCTCTCATTTCCTCCCTCACCCCAGTTATTTATAGAGATCACAGGTGAATCAGGGGAAATTATTACAGAGCAATGACTGCTGAAAGGCTGGAAGCTAAGGAAGATGGATTATCATGGCTCTGACATGATTTGTATGGATTTCCAAAATTAAGCTGTTCGCTTTAGAGTGACCACCTTCCTCCCGCCCTGGGCTTCACAGCTGCCCTGGTGATAACCTTCATCTGCACTTGTGAGCCCAGAAAGCTGAGCACGTTTCCCATTACCTTTCAAGCGAGTGTGTAGGGTTCTTCTGGCCCCTTAGTAATAGCAGGGCTGTGAGTGAACAGAGTGATAAACACCTACTGTGAGGGATGTAGCATGAACAGATCTCATCACCTGCCATTAGCTCCCAATGAATAATGCAACACATTCTCCGTGGCAGGTGTCAGGGGTGGGAGGGAGACTTGCTCCCGTGAATGCTCTGGTGAGCATTTCAGCACAGAGTAAGATATGAGAGCAACAGATACATGTGACAAAATTACACAAGCTATTGTGTCTTAAAAGAAAGGGAACTTTTTACTTTCACAAATACCTGACAGGTTTTCTTTCTTTCTTTCTCTACCCTTACAGTTAGGGTAGGGTAATGCTGCCTTTTCTTAAATTTTTACCATTCTAATATGGACCCCTTGTAAAGGGATAGTTTCTCTTTGATTGCATTGCTCAGATAATAGCACATTTTTCTGTCAGTTCCAATACTTTCTATGCTTTGTATATCTTGGTCTTGATTTGCATAGGTGAACCTCTATTGAATTTTTATTAAACTTTATAGGTTTGTGTTAAATAGACATATCAAATATGAGCAAATGCAATCATTTCTGCATACATTTATACCCCCATGTGCATACACACACACACACACACACACACACACACACACATACACACACACGCACATTAAAAGTGGTAATTTTTGGCCCAAGAAATGGATAGCTAACAGGTTTGTTGCCTTTGAGAATCTGTCCAAAGGGAATAATATAACATCAGACCAGCAGAATCTAAGACAAAAATGGGATCCATTATCGGTTAATCACAGCACACAAATTCATCTATCTGAGAGCCACAAATTGAGGTAATTTGTAGCCTCAGATCCCAACATGGGGAAAACTTCTGACTAAATTTGGTCAACTTTGCTCAAGACTAGCACAGTTTCAAAGCATCAGAAATGGTTTTGCCCTTTTCAGCCAGCTGTCATATAGCTTCCAATATGACCAGACATGAGAATTAAATTCTAGGACTAATTAGCCATGACTCTTACCCCTACATTTCACATTTTCTGAGGCCAAAATGCCAAATCTTCTTGTTGTATTGACCTTCACCATTTTAAGTGAGAAGGAACATTTTTTTAAAGTCTTCTGGGTAATATTTCGTAGAGAATTTTTAAATGTGGTACATACCCCTACCACTAAAACAGTCACTGAAGAACACATAGCAACAGACTTTCGCCTACACCTAATTCTGTATCTGCCCTTGTCAAGGGAGCAAATGAAGCCCCAGACTTCCCCTGCCACCACCACGGTAACGAAGGGGAAAGGTCTGGGACAAGCCGCAGCACCACGGGAAATTAAAGCAAACCTTGCCTTTGACTCTGATAGCTGTTTTTCTCTTCAGAGTAGAGGAGAACAGTGCCACTTTTAGGCATCATATAAAGTTATAAATCTAAGATTTTCATATTAACTCCCCTCTCTAACTTATTTTGGGTGTTGACACATAATCAAAAAACTATTTCTTGGGGTGAAATAGTTACCACTTAAACATTTAGAGAAAACAAATAATAAATCACCTAGTAATCTCCTGAAAGTGGGGTTTCAAATACAGAAATTCTAAATTCTATACGGATTTCATGAAGGAAAGTAACAACAAAAATTAAGGTTTTGGTATGTAAAGCAATATTTTATACTATAAGACTTCAAAGACTATAGAAAAATAAAGATAACAAAATAAAAATTATCCGGTGTTCATTCACCTGTTGATATTTTAGTGCATATCATTTTGAATTTATATATATATATATATATATATGTATGTGTGTGTGTACACACAGAGTCTTTTAAAAATAATTATACTATGAAAAATACTTTCATCATATCTCTCTTAATTCACTGTGGAATATCTTTCCTTTTCAATAATTATGAGTATGCACAATTTTTGAATTCAGTTTATTTAAATTAAAAAATGAAAATAGTTCACTCACTTCTACCACCACCAGCCCCTTAACTCTGGCAACACCAATCTGTTCTCTGTACCTATAAGCTTGGTTTCTAATTTTTTTTTTTTTTCACATATAAGAGATCATATAGCATTTACCTTTCTCTCTAATGCTCACTGTATGTCATTCTGGCCATTATTTTTCAGAATCAACACCTTGAAAAGGGTGATTACACTTAGTTGACACACATGGAGCTGATCCAGAGAAATGGGTACATATAGTCAACAGCTAGGGACATATTTCTTTTACCTGGTTAACCCAAGAAACTGGGATCCATATGCTGCCTTCAGCTGCCTAGTAATATCTAGATTAGTCTCGACCTTCATACCTCCCAGGCCCTTGTAAGAAAATATATCAGAATCCATTGATTCATTTGACAGTATCTTCGAAGCACATAAGATGTGCCAGGAATGCAGCTAAGTGCTGGGGCTGATCATGTCCCTGCCCAAAGGAGGATTACATTCCAGTAGGGAAAACAGGCAGTAAATAATTAACCAAATAAATAAACAAGTATGTAAGCATTGTGATCATCACTATAAAGGCAATAAAAATGAATTGCTAATGAAAAACCAGGAAAGGGGTCTACAGTAGTGAAATCTATCAGAGAAGACCATGTAGGAGTGGACACTTGACCAGACAGTAAGGAAGATACACAACAGACTGGTTCCAAATAGGAAAAGGAGTACATTAAGGCTGTATATTGTCACCGTGCTTATTTAACTTATGCAGAGTACATCATGAGAAACGCTGGGCTGGAAGAAGCACAAGCTGGAATCAAGATTGCTGGGAGAAATATCAATAACCTCAGATATGCAGATGACACCACCCTTATGGCAGAAAGTGAAGAGGAACTAAAAAGCCTCTTGATGAAGGTGAAAGAGGAGAATGAAAAAGTTGGCTTAAAGCTCAACATTCAGAAAACGAAGATCATGGCATCTGGTCCCATCACTTCATGGCAAATAGATGGGGAAACAGTGGAAACAGTGGCTGACTTTATTTTTCTGGGCTCCAAAATCATTGCAGATGGTGATTGCAGCCATGAAATTAAAAAATGCTTACTCCTTGGAAGGAAAGTTATGACCAACCTAGACAGCATATTAAAAAGCAGAGATATTACTTTGCCAACAAAGGTCCATCTAGTCAAAGCTATGGTTTTTCCAGTGGTCATGTATGGATGTGAGAGTTGGACTGTGAAGAAAGCTGAGCGCCAAAGATTGATGCTTTTGAACTGTGGTGTTGGAGAAGACTCTTGAGAGTCCCTTGGACTGCAAGGACATCCAACCAGTCCATCCTAAAGGAGACCAGTCCTGGGTGTTCATTGGAAGGACTGATGCTAAAGCTGAAACTCCAATACTTTGGCCACCTGATGTGAAGAGCTGACTCATTGGAAAAGACCTTGATGCTGGGAGGGATTGGGGGCAGGAGGAGAAGGGGACGACAGAGGATGAGATGGCTGGATGGCATCACCGAATTGATGGACATTCATTTGGGTGAACTCTGGGAGTTGGTGATGGACAGGAATGCCTGGTGTGCTGCGATTTATGGGGTCAGACAAGACTGAGCGACTGAACTGAACTGAAGGAAGATAAGCTGTGCAAGTCCAGCTTCTCCAAGAAGCAGAAGCCAAGATAGGGTTAAAGGTTCAAAGAATATTAACAGCCCCTAGAAGCTGGAAAGGTAAGGAAATGAATTCTCCTCTAGGGCCCCAGAGAGGAACTCAACCTTGCTGACACTTTGATGTTAGCCTCAGTTCAGTTCAACTTCCCTGGTCACTCAGATGGTAAAGCATCTGCCTACAATGCCGGAGACTGGGGTTCAATGCCTGGGTTGGGAAGATCTCCTGGAAAAGGAAATGGCAACCCACTCCAGCTTTCTTGCCTGCAAAATCCCATGGACGGAGGAGCCTGGTATACTACAGTCCATGGGGTCACAAAGAGTCGGACAGGACTGAGTGACTTCACTTTCAGTTCAGTTCAGTTGCTTAGTCATGTCCAACTCTTTGAGACCCCCATGGACTGCAGCATGCCAGGCCTCCCTGTCCGTCACCAACTCCAAGAGCTTGCTCAAATTCATGTCCATCAAGTCGATGATGCCATCCAACCATCTCAAACTCTGTCATCTCCTTCTTCTCCTGCCTTCAATCTTTCCCAGCATCAGGGTCTTTTCCAATGAGTCAGTTCTTCACATCAGGTGGCCAGAGTATTGGAGTTTCAGCTTCAATATCAGTTCTTCCATTGAACACCCAGGACTGATCTCCTTTATGATGGACTGGTTGGATCTCAAGAGTCTTCTCCAACACCACATTTCAAAAGCATCAATTCTTTGGTGCTCAGCTTTCTTTATAGTCCAAATCTCACATCCATATATGACTACTGGAAAAACCAGCCTACTGAGACACATTTCAGACTTTTGACCTAGAAAACTATAGGATATTAAATTTGTATCATTTAAGCCCAGTAAATTTGTGGTAACTTGTCACAGCTATTATGGAAATATATACCACACACAAGGTATGGAGAGACCTCTCCAAATAGACACAAAGTAGAAAGATATTTGTGTCTCATATTAATGCTTACCAAAGGATGACCTCAGCCTAAAAGGATTTTAATAACTGGATTGATAGCATAACCTGTTCTGTGAATTACCATTGACTCATTTCACTAGTTACTCCTGTCACTCCCAATGGGCTCATGAGCAAAGTAGCCATGACAGTAGTAATGGAGGTTATGAAAGGGTTCAGCAATATGGATATCCACCTACAAAATTAATGGTTAGGTCTACATACCCTAAGAAAGTATGTAGTATAAGGCTCAAAATTTGGAAAGATAACCATTTGATAAGTCTGCTGCTGCTGCTGCTAAGTCACTACAGTCATTCCAACTCCGTGCGACCCCATAGATGGCAGCCCACTAGGCTCCTCTGTCCCTGGGATTCTCCAGGCAAGAACACTGGAGTGGGTTGCCATTTCCTTCTCCAGTGCATGAAAGTGAAAATGAAGTCGCTCAGTCGTGCCCAACTCTTAGCGACCCCACGGACTGCAGCCTACCAGGCTCCTCCGTCCATGGGATTTTCCAGGCAAGAGTACTGGAGTGGGTTGCCATTGCCTTCTCCTCCATCCATTATCAAATAATCCCTTTGACTAGTTTCTTTACTGATTCACTAAATAGATATGTAGGAGGTTTTTTTTGTTTGTTTGTTTGTTTTTAAGCATTAGATAATAAAAAGAACTTTGGTACACTGAAAACATATTTTAAGACTGTTCTTTATGTACAATAATTATCCTGAACTCTAAAGCAGACTGTGGTGTTGGAGAAGACTCTTGAGAGTCCCTTGGACTGCAAGGAGATCCAACCAGTCCATCCTAAAGGAAATCAGTCCTGAATATTCATTGGAAGGACTGATGCTGAAGCTGAAACTCCAATACTTTGGCCACCTGATGTGAAGAACTGACTCACTGGAAAAGAGTCTGATGCTGGGAAAGACTGAAGGCAGGAGAAGAAGGCATGACAGAGGATGAGATGGTTGGATGGCATCATCGATTCAGTGGACGTGAGTTTGAGTAAACTCCAGGAGTTGGTGATGGACAAGGACAGCACTCCAAGCCTGGAGTGCTGCAGTCTATGAGGTCACAAAGAGTCAGACATGACTGAGTGACTGAACTGAACTGAACTAAGGCACATGATAAGCATTAATCAATTCAGAAAACCATAAACCAGTAATTTATGAAATTACTCATAAATTTTTCCTGCATCAATTTTATGTGGAACAACCCATTCATTTAACATCTCTTAGAAATAGGAACTAGATGGCTGGAAGTGGTTGGAATTTTGGTAAAAATATGCCTAATGTCATTGGTAACATCTAAATATCCTTCCTCCTGACTCCTGTGGTTCCAGTCAATGTCCAAATTGGTTTTCAGCCTTCTAATCAATTCTGTAAACCATATGTAGTAGGAAGCTTTTAAAATGGATCCCAGTGACTGTCATCTTCTCATATTAATGTCCCTGTGCAATTCCTTTCCCTCATATATAGGTTAAACCTTGGGACTTACTTCTAATGAGCAAAAATGGCAAAAGCAATGGGATATTCCTTTTTAAATTATGTTATGTAAGATCATGACTTCCATCTTTCTCCCACACTCTGTCTCTCTCTCTTTCTGCCTCTCTGCACTTCCTCACTCCAATGAAGTGAGCTGCCACCTTGTAATCTGCCCAACAGAGAGGCCCACATAGCAGGAAATCGAGGGAGGCCACAGCCAGCTGAGAAACCGAGGCCCTCAATCCAACAGTCCTTAAAGAGCTGAACATTGCTAACAACTATGCAGCTGAGTTTGAAAGTAGACTCTTCCCCATCTGAGTCATAGGATTTCTGTGTACCTGGCCAGCACTTTGAATATAACACTGCAAAGAGATCTTGAGCCATAGAATCTTGCTAAACCATCCTCAGATTCCTGGGCCACCAAATCTGTGAAATAAACAATTCAATGGCTCCCTGGAGCAAGTTATCTACTCCACATGTTGCATTTGAGGATGCAGGCTGAGGAAACAGTAGCTAACTGGGGTATATCCTCAGAACATCAAAAACTGAAAGACCAAGCCCAGACACACAAGTACATTTCAACCTTTGGCTAATATCATGTCTGCTAACATTTCATTGGATGAAACAAGTCACGTGGCCAGCCCAAAGTCAAGAGGTAGGAATGTATACCCTGTCTACCACAGGCCATGGCAAAGTTATGGACACATATAGCTACTCCAAGGCCATAAATTATTAGGGTTAATTCTTCAATCTACCACACATCCAATAACTTTTCTTAAATTATCTAAGATTGCTTTCTGTTTGTTTGCAACCAAGAATTCTTACTGATACAATGTATCAGAGTACAAAGAAGCAGGCAATGGGGAAAAATTATAAACAGTATGTGGGCCCAATAATAATGACCATTTAAACCATGGCATATTCATGAATGAAGTCAATAATGTGACATTTTAAAAAATACATTTGATGTATAATATTATGCTAGTTTCAGGTGTACTACATAGTGATCAAAGGCTAATAGAGTTCTGCCAAGGAAATGCACTGGTCATAGCAAACACCCGCTTCCAACAACATAAGAGAAGACTCTACACATCGACATCACCAGATGGTCGACACCGAAATCAGATTGATGATATCCTTTGCAGCCAAAGATGGAGAAGCTCTATACAGTCAGCAAAAACAAGACCAGGAGCTGAATGTGGCTCAGATCATGAACTCGTTATTGCCAAATTCAGACTGAAATTGAAGAAAGTGGAGAAAACTACTAGACCATTCAGGTATGACCTAAATCAAATGCCTTATGATTATACAGTGGAAGTAAGAAATAGATTTAAGGGACTAGATCTGATAGACAGAGTGCCTGATGAACTATGGATGGAGGTTTGTGACACTGTACAGGACACAGATATCAAGACCACCCCCAAGAAAAAGAAATGCAAAAAGCCAAAATGGCTGTCTGAGGAGGCCTTACAAATAGCTGTGAAAAGAAGAGAAGCGAAAAGCAAAGGAGAAAAGGAAAGATATACCCATTTGAATGCAGAGTTCCAAAGAATAGCAAGGAGAAATAAGAAAGGCTTCCTCAGTGATCAGTGCAAAGAAATAGAGGAAAACAACAGAATAGGAAGGACTGGAGATCGCGTCAAGAAAATTAGAGATAGTAAGGAAACATTTTATGCAAAGATGGGCTCAATAAAGGACAGAAATGGTATGAACCTAACAGAAGCAGAAAACATTAAGAAGAGGTGGCAAGAATACACAAAAGAACTGTACAAAACAGATCTTCAAGACTCAGATAATCACGATGGTGTGATCACTCACCTAGAGCCAAACATCCTGGAATGCGAAGTCAAGTGGGCCTTAGGAAGCATCACTACAAATAAAGCTAGTGGAAGTGATGGAACTCCAGTTGAGCTATTTCAAATCCTAAAAGATGATGCTGTGAAAGTGTTGCACTCAATATGCCAGCAAATTTGGAAAACTCAGCAGTGGCCACAGGACTAGAAAAGGTCAGGTTTCATTCCTGATTCATTCCAGGAATGAATTCATTTTCATTCAGGATTCATTCCAATCCCAAAGAAAGGCAGTGCCAAAGAATGCTCAAACTACCGCACAATTGCACTCATCTCACACGCTAGTAAAGTAATGCTTAAAATTCTCCAAGCCAGGCTTCAGCAATACGTGAACCGTGAACTTCCAGATGTTCAAGCTGGTTTTAGAAAAGGCAGAGGAACCAGAGATCAAATTGCCAACATACACTTGATCATTGAAAGAGCAAAAGAGTTCCAGAAAAAAACATCTATTTCTGCTTTATTGACTATGCCAAAGCCTTTGACTGTGTGGATCACGAAAAACTGGAAAATTCTGAAAGAGATGGGAATACCAGACCACCTGACCTGCCTCTTGAGAAACATGTATGCAGGTCAGGAAGCAACACAACTGGACATGGAACAACAGATTGGTTCCAAATAGGAAAAGGAGCAAGTCAAGGCTGTATATTGTCACCCTGCTTATTTAACCTATATGCAGAGTACATCATGAGAAATACTGGGCTGGAGGAAGCACAAGCTAGAATCAAGATTGCTGGGAGAAATATCAATAACCTCAGATATGAAGATGACACCACCCTTACAGCAGAAAGTGAAGAAGAACTAAAGAGCCTCTTGATGAAAGTTAAAGAGAAGAATGAAAAAGTTGGCTTAAAGTTCAACATTCAGAAAACAAAGATCATGGCATCCAGTTCCATCACTTCATGGGAAATAGATGGGGAAACAGTGGGAACAGTGGCTGACTTTATTTTTCTGGGCTCCAAAATCACTGCAGATGGTGATCGCAGCCATGAAATTAAATGACACTTACTCCTTGGAAGGAAAGTTATGACTAACCTAGATAGCATATTGAAAAGCAGAGACATTACTTTGCCCACAAAGGTCCATCTAGTCAAGGCTATGGTTTTTCCAGTGGTCATGTATGGATGCGAGAGTTGAACTATAAAGAAAGCTGAGCGCCAAAGAATTGGTGCTTTTGAACTGTGGTGTTGGAGAAGACTCTTGAGAGTCCCTTGGATAGCAAGGAGATCCAACCATCCCATGCTAAAGGAGATCAGTCCTGGGTGTTCATTGGAAGAACTAATGTTGAAGCTGAAACTCCAATACTTTGGCCACCTGAGGTGAAGAGCTGACTCATTGGGAAAGACCCTGATGCTGGGAAAGATTGAGGGCAGGAGGAGAAGGGGATGATAGAGGATGAGATGGTTGGATGGCATCACCGACTCAATGGACATGGGTTTGGGTGGACTTCAGGAATTGGTGATGGACAGGGAGGCCTGGCGGGCTGTGTTTCATGGGGTCATAAAGAGTTGGACACAACTGAGTGACTCTACTGACTGACATAGTGATTGGACATTCACACATTTTATAAAATGATCACAATAACTCTAGTAACCATCTATCGCCATACAAAGTTATTACAATACTATTGACAGTATTTCTTATACTATAGAGATGACATCCTCAGCCATGATTTATTTTATAACTAGAGGTTTGTGTCTCTTAATTCCTTTCATCTGTTTTACGCCCTCCACCTACCTCTCCTCTAGCCACCTCCTATTTTGTCTTCTGTACCTATAATCTGTTTTCATTTGCGGAATTTTTTGGCTGCACTCCGTGACATGCAGAACTGCCCCCAACCAGACATCAAACCCATGCCCAGTGCAGTGGACATGTGGAGTCTTAACCACTGGACCACCAAGGAAATCCTGTTGTCATTTTTTTTGTTTTGTTTGTTTTAATGTGTATTTTAAAGTAAGGAATTTCAGTCCTACACACACATACACACACCAATCACACATACACTTTTCTTCCATAGTAACAGTTCCAGGTTGGTTAGGTTTAAGGACACTAGCCATACTACTAATAAAAAGAGTATATAAATGTGTCAGCAGAGGAGCTAAAAGTCAAGTACACATGTAAGGGTACAGAAGGGATCTCTTTTTTATTGGACTAGCATTTTTATGTGGGAAAGTAAGACTTATGAGACTGAGAATCTGGTGCCCTAACTAAAAATAAAGGAATTATGAAACCAACTAAGGGAAGATCATGCTGAAAGACAGAAGATTAAGCTGTAAAAGAAAGTGAGGTAGTGAAGAAAAATCTGATCCATACTGGATGTTTATGAGCTTAGCTGAAAACAGAGATGTCTCAGAAGCTTAACTACTTGAACAGAGGCCACCAAACTAATTTTCTCTAAGTGGGACTGGCTTGGAAAATGGTACAATGGTACAATCTGGGTCATGATTTTATACATCAATTTTAAAATAATACAGAAACGGATATCTACAGTTTCGTACCAATAGGTTGAAATCAAAATGTATATCTTACTTGTTTAATTATCCCCAGATCTTAACACTGTTGTTTGCTTTTGGTAGGGATCAAAGACCTGTTTCCAATAATCAATTCTAGTGAAGAAATTTCTTGAGAAAGCAGCATTTGGACTTTAGTGAAAACATAGGGGAAGAAAGAAGTCATGTGAGTTAAAACAGGGCTGTAGAGCAGAAATCAACCATATGGGTTGAATCATGTTCCCCCAAAGATCTGTTCAAATCCTAACCCCCAGCACATCTGAATGTGACCTTATTTAAAATAGAGTTTCTGCATATACAATAAAGATGTTACAATGAAGTTATACTAGATTAGGACAGACACAGAAAGGGATGGACACAGGGGAGGTCATAGGATGATGGAGGAAGAGACTGGAGTGATGCAGCCACAAGCCAAAGGATGCCACGGATTGCCAGCAATTACCAGAAGCCAGGAAAATAGACATGGAACAGATTCTCTCTCAGGGCCACCAGAAGGAAAACCAACATTGCCAACCTCTTGATTTTGGATTTCTAACCTCCAGCACTATGAGAGAATATATTTCTGTTGTTTTAAGCCACCAAGGTAATGGTAATTTGTTATGGCAGCACTAGGAACTTAATAATACACCAACTGCATTTCACTTGATCTTTGATTGCTTTACAAAGTGCTTAACAAATAACAAAAAAACTAATTTTTATAAATGGTTACATTGAAAGAGAATCCATGTAAACTGGAAAATGTCACAACAACATCAATACCTCTTATTTGAATGAGGCCACACCCACCACAGATACCCTATGCTACAGGAGGGTTGAAGTCTATTAACACAGGCGCACACAGAGCAGAGACAAGGTCCAGCTGCCTTATTTTCTAGCCTTATGAGATGAGCAATGTACCATCCATAATGCTTAGTGAATGTGGCCTTGATGAGTAGTATTCAGGGAGCCTGGAAAATAAAACCAGGCCAGCCTTTCAGCAACTTTGAGCAGCTGTTGGGAAGCCAACAAGATTGGGCCATCTGAACATGCCCTCACCAAGTTCATTAGGACATGCCAGTACACATTATTATAACTGAAAATCATAAGCCAGAAAAGACTCTTAAGGGAATAGGTTGTTATCACCAGGCTGTTCAATAACATAGCTTCTCACAGATGCTGTTAACTATATCACTATACGTGGACAAAGCCGAACTACGATGACCCTCTTTTCCAATTATAACAATCACATCTTTGCATGCAATTTTTCTTGAAATGTGATGAATTCACAAGTTTGTCAAAAGCCTAGTCTCAAAAATGAAAGCACTTCTTTTAGCAAAAACTAAGTGTAATTTTACAGGGACTTTCCTAGTATTAGGAAGAAGGAATACAACATTTTTTAAAGTCATTATTTGATTCCATTTATTGTTTTTTGTTTTTTGTTTTTTTGTTTTTTTGGCAGTGGCGGCGGGCGGTGGGGGGGGGTGCTTCTTAAATTATCTGGGAACAAAACTGCATATTCCCTTAAATTTGAGTGAAATGTAATGTTTTTAAAAGTCAGCCTTTCTAAAAAGATATATAAAGGGTTTAAGGGTATACGGGAAAAAATAATTAAAAGAAAAAGAGGAAAAATAAAATTTTAAGTGTATTTTGGTATTTCTGTTCAGTTCAGTTCAGTTGCTCAGTCATGTCCAATCTTTGGGACCCAATGGACCACGGCACGCCAAGCCTCCCTGTCCATCACCAACTCCCAGAGTTTACCCAAACTCATGTCCATTAAGTAAGTGATGCCACCCAACCATCTCATCCTCTGTCATCCCCTTCTTCTCCTGCCCTCAATCTTTCCCAGCATCAGGGTCTTTTCAAATGAGTCAGCTCTTCACATTAGGTGGCCAAAGTATTGGAGTTTCAGCTTCAACATCAGTCCCTCCAATGAACACTCAGGATTGATCTCCTTTAGGATGGACTGGTTGGACCTCCTTGCTGTCCAAGGGACTCTCAAGAGTCTTCTCCAACACCACAGTTCAAAAGCATCAATTCTTCGGTGCTCAGCTTTCTTTATAGTCCAACTCTCACATCCATACATGACCACTGGAAAAACCATAGCCTTGACTAGATGGACCTTTGTGGGCAAAGTAATGTCTCTGCTTTTCAATATGCTATCTAGGTTAGTCATAACTTTCCTTCCAAGGAGCAAGCCTCTTTTAATTTCATGGCTCAGTCACCATCTGCACTGATTTGGGAGCCCAAAAAATAAAGTCAGCCACTGTTTCCACTGTTTCCCCATCTATTTCCATGAAGTGATGGGACCAGATGCCATGATCTTCGTTTTCTGAATCTTGAGCTTTAAGCCAATTTTTCACTCTCCTCTTTCACTTTCATCAAGAGGATCTTTAGTTCTTCACTTTCTGCCATAAGGGTGGCATCATCTGCATATCGTAGGTTATTGATATTTCTTCTGGCAATCTTGATTCCAGCTTGTGCTTCATCCAGTCCAGCATTTCTCATGATATACTCTGCATATAAGTTAAATAAGCAGGGTGACAATATACAGCCTTGATGTACTCCTTTCCCGATTTGGAACCAGTCTGTTGTTCCTTGTCCAGTTCTAACTGTTGCTTCCTCACCTGCGTACAGATTTCTCAACAGGTAGGTCAGGTGGTCTGGTATTCCCATCTCTTTCAGAATTTTCCAGTTTGTTGTGATTTACACAGTCAAAGGCTTTTGCATATTCAATAAAGTAGAAGTAGATGTTTTTCTGGAACTCTCTTGCTTTTTCAATGATCCAATGGATGTTGGCAATTTGATCTCTGGTTCCTCTAAATTCAGCTTGAACATCTGGAAGTTCACAGTTCACGTATTGCTGAAGCCTGGCTTGGAGAATTTTGAGCATTACTTTACTAGCCTGTGAGATGAGTGCAATTGTGCGGTAGTTTGAGTATTCTTTGGAATTGCCTTTCTTTGGGATTGGAATGAAAAGTGACCTTTTCCAGTCCTGTGGCCACTGCTGAGTTTTCCAGATTTGCTGGCATATTGAGTGTGGCACTTTCACAGCATCATCTTTTAGGATTTGAAATAGCTCAACTGGAATTCCATCACCTCAACTAACTTTGTGCATAGTGATGCTTCCTAAGGCCCACTTGACTTCACATTCAAGGATATCTGGCTCTAGGTCATAACATTCCTTCCAAGGAGCAAGCCTCTTTTAATTTCATGGCTGCAGTCACCATCTGCAGTGATTTTGGAGCCTAAAAAAATAAAGTCAGCCACTGTTTCCACTGTTTTCACTGTGAGTGATCACACCATCATGATTATTTGGGTCATGAAGATTTTTGTACAGTCTTCTGTGTATTCTTGCCACCTCTTCTTAATATCTTCTGCTTTTGTTAGGTGCATACCAATTCTGTCCTTTATTGAGCCCATCTTTGCCTGAAATGTTCTCTTGGTATCTCTAATTTTCTTGACAAGATCTCTAGTCTTTCCTATTCTATTGTTTTTCTCTATTTCTTTGCACTGATCACTGAGGAAGGCTTTCTTATCTCTCCTTGCTATTCTTTGGAACTCTGCATTCAAATGGGTATATCTTTCCTTTTCTCCTTTGCTTTTTACCTTTCTATAATCTGAAGTAAATTAAAACTCCCATTTTCAATCATTGGAGAAATGCAAATCAAAACTACAATGAGATATCATCTCACACTGGTCAGAATGGCCATTATAAAAAAAAAAAAATCTACAAACAATAAACGCTAGAGAGAGCATGCCGAAAAAGGGAACCCTCATACACTGTTAGTGGGAACATAAATTGGTGCAACCACTATGAAAACAGTATGGAGGTTCCTCAAGAAATTAAGAATAGAGTTGCCACATCAACTAGCAATCCACCTCCTGGGCATATATGCAAAGAAAACTATAGTTTGAATGGATACATGTAACCCTATGTTTATAGCAGTACTATTCACAGTAGCCAAGACATGGAAATAACCTAAATGCCCATTGACAGATGAATGGATAAAGAAAATAAGTACATATATACAATGGAATGCCACTCAGCTATTAAAAGAATGAAATAATGCCATTTGCTGCAACATGGATGGATCTAGATATCATCATACTTAATGAAGTCAGAAAGAGAAAGACAAATACCATATGACATCACTTATCTTTGAAATTTAAAATATGACACAAATGAACGTATTTACAAAACAAAAATAGCCTCACAGGCTTAGAGAACAGATGTGAGGTTCCCATGGGGGAGGAATGGTAGAGGAGGGATGCAATGGGAGTTTAGGATTAGCAGATGGAAATTATTCTCTATAGAAAGGATAAACAACAAGGTCCAACTGTCTTGCACAGGGAACTATATTTAATATCCTGTGATAAACCGTAATGGAAAAGAATATGAAAAAGAATGAATAGATAACTGAATCACTTTGCTGTATAGCAGAAATTAACGCAAGATTGTAAATAAACTATACTTCAGTAAATTTTTAAAATTAAAAAAGCTTTCAACTTTAAGAACATCAAAGAAATGTTGCATTTTAAACATATATTTCACTTTTATATAAATGATGCCAAATAAATTGCTGAGATATCAAATCTGTGTAGAATCATTCCTTTCTTAATGAAGAGGATTCATATCTGTGATATTCTTTTTTGTCAGTAACTCTGTTAACCAAAAGCAAAACAACAAAAGAACCAGAGAGTTGCCTTCTGCAATACAGATAACAGGAAAAATAAAGGGATTATTTACCAGTACATAAAATACTGTTAAATGTGACAGTACTCATCAAATATATATGCAGGTATCTTGAGGCTAGAGAATAGCATGGCACAGTTAAAAAAAAAAAATGCTAAAAAAGAAACATGTAGTCTAGAGCAAATGCTTGAGTATCCACAAATGCAGATTAAGGTTGGCTTTCCAAAAGAACATTTCTCTGGATTCTAGGATCCTACAGTATGGAATATATATATATCCCAAATTGTACAATTTGGTAGTATTTAAGACAACTTCCAGCTAGCCTACATACAGAAGCTTTTTATATTCTGGAAAGCTCATCTAAAAGTAAAACAATAGAGGGACTATCTTCCATAGCAAATGGGTAGATGTAGCCAACACTTACCAATTTGTCTATCTAAATTCTACCCGTCAATACATATGCTTACAGCATTGGCCCCTCAGAAGACATGCACTTAAAATGCATCATTACTTGTCTGGCCTGGGTTGAGATAGTTTGGTTGTACCTGAGTTGGGTCCTTTATCCCAGTAGGACAATGAGTTTCTTCCCAGGGGACTTGGAACTAAGTGTACAATATAATAAACATGGTTTGGCTGGTTTATTAAATGAACAAGATATAAGCTTAAGAGCAATAAGAATTATTTCTTGCTATGTATATTAGGTAATTGAAAAAAACAGAAAACTGAAAATAAGGAAAAGCAGAAGATGCATTCAAAGAAAGAAAAATAACAGGAAGTCTTATCTGGCATTCACATTTCTGATTCCAGTTTGTTTCTGAGGACCAGCTGCAACCTGTATTACAAAATTATCTTTAAAAAAGTTTCTACCTTTTATTTATTTTATAGGATTTTATTATTTTCAATTAGAGAATGCCAAGAATATAGAAATTGGTAGCAAGATGAGTCAAAAGAAAGAGTGACTTGGTAGAATCTCAACAATCCCAGGTTGAGCCATCCACAATTCTTGCCATGCCTTATAATACAAGAAAAACTAGACCCATGAGTATCAGAGTAAAATAATTTAAAAATATATAAAGAACAACAACCAAAAAGAAGATCTTAAAAGCAATCAAAGATAAAAGACACTTTACCTTCAAAGAAGCAACAATATGATTGACAGCTGACTTCTCAATGGAAATAATACAAGCCCCAGGATAATGGAATGGTGGCATTTTTTTAAAGTTCTGAAAGAAAATACTTGCCAACCTCAAATTTAAAACACATTGAGGAAGGAAGAGAAGAAAACTCTTCTTAATATGCCAACAAATGTGGAAGCACTTCAGAATTCTGAAGCTATCACCCTGTTACCACACAGATTACTTATCAACGATAAAGGGAAAACAGTACCTATATAATAAGAGATCTGGCAATCACCATCTCAAGCAAATGGTCAAGCTGAGAATCACTAATATTAAGCAACCTAACCTTATGTGCCTCTCAATGTACTACAATATCACCTATAATATCATATCCCTACGAAGTATCCTTGCAAAATAAAATACTAACCTGAATAAAAATCAAGTCTCTAGACATAACTAACACATTACTAAAATTTCAAAAGTTAGAGGAACAATTAAATGAAATCATGTGGGGAAAAACAATCAAACAAATTCAAAATAAAGGGCAACCTTACTACTACTAGCCTGGATTTTTCAAAAGTCCATGTCATTTTTTTTTTAGTAGGAAATGTTTCTAGACTAAAGAATAATCAAAGTCAGTGTGTGTAACTTGGTTGAAACATCATTCTGCAAAAAAAAAAAAAAATCTATAAAAGATATACTTGGGAAAATTGGAGAAATTTTGAACTGAATATCAGAATATGTCAAATTATTTTAATGTTCTTATGTGTTATGATATCATTGTATATTTATATAGCAGAATTCTTTGTTTTTAGGATATATTTGCTGAAATATTTAGGATAACGTGTCATGATGTCTAAAATATACTTTCCAATGATGTAGGAAATAGATTGAGTTGCTAAAATCTAGGTGAATAATATATTTAAATCTATTTTGCTATTCTTTCCCTTCATTAAATGTTTAAACCTTTCCCTACTTAAAAAAGAACAGGGGGAAATAATTTTTTAGCTCCTTTTATTTTTTTTTTATTTTATTTTATTTTTTAACTTTATAATATTGTATTGGTTTTGCCATATATCAACATGAATCTGCCACAGCTATACATGTGTTCCCCATCCTGAACCCCTCTCCCACCTCCCTCCCCATACCATCCCTCTGGGTTGTCCCAGTGCACCAGCCCCAAGCATCCAGTATCGTGCATTGAACCTGGACTGGCGACTCATTTCATATATGATATTATACATGTTTCAATGCCATTCTCCCAAATCATCCCACCCTCTCCCTCTCCCACAGAGTCCAAAAGACTGTTCTATACATCAATGTCTCTTTTGCTGTCTCATATACAGGGTTATTGTTACCATCTTTCTAAATTCCATATATATGTGTTAGTATACTGTATTGGTATTTTTCTTTCTGACATACTTCACTCTGTATAACAGGCTCCAGTTTCATCCACCTCATTAGAACTGATTCAAATGTATTCTTTTTAATGGCTGAGTAATAATACTCCATTGTGTAAAAGACAGCCTTCAGAATGGGAGAAAATAATAGCAAATGAAGCAACTGACAAACAACCAATCTCAAAAATATACAAGCAACTCCTACAGCTCAATTCCAGAAAAATAAATGACTCAATCAAAAAATGGGCCAAAGAACTAAATAGACATTTCTCCAAAGAAGACATACAGATGGCTAACAAACACGTGAAAAGATGCTCAACATCACTCATTATCAGAGAAATGCAAATCAAAACCACTATGAGGTACCATTTCAAGCCAGTCAGAATGGCTGTGATCCAAAAGTCTACAAGCAATAAATGCTGGAGAGGGTGTGGAGAAAAGGGAACTCTCTTACACTGTTGGTGGGAATGCAAACTAGTACAGCTCCTTTTAAAGGAACTTGCTGCTGCTGCTGCTAAGTTGCTTCAGTCATGTCCAACTCTGTGCGACCCCATAGACGGCAGCCCACCAGGCTCCCCCGTCCCTGGGATTCTCCAGGCAAGAACACTGGAGTGGGTTGCCATTTCCTTCTCCAATGCATGAAAGTGAAAAGTGAAAGTGAAGTCGCTCACTTATGTCCGACTCTTCGCGACCCCATGGACTGCAGCCCACCAGGCTCCTCCGTCCATGGGATTTTCCAGGCAAGAGTACTGGAGTGGGGTGCCATTGCCTTCTCCGTAACTTAACCATAGGTAATTATTTGATACAAATGGCAAAATCCAATACAAAATGGTTTGGGAATGCGGGAGGCATTTATTCATTCTCATTAGTAGAATAAATACAATTTCAGATATTAAACCTTTATGGCCCATCTCTTGGCTCTGTTTCCACTGAGGTAAGCTTACATTGTGAATGGAAATCACTAGAAACTTCTCGCTTACATCCTACCTGTTTAGTAGTCCTGGCAAAAAGAATGCCTCTTTCAAGTAATTTCAACAAAATCCCTCAGCCTAGTTTATATCACACCTCTGATATAAACCATTGCATTAAAAGGTTGAATATGCCAAGGGGCAAGATTTGAGACATGTGCCTAACCTTTACAATCATGGGTGGGGTTAACTCTACTGACTGAAAGTGATTATGGGTGGTTATTCACAGGTTAACAGAAGGAAAATATGGTAAATCTGGTTATTATAACCAGAAAGGTTTTTTTTTTTTGGGGGGGGGGCGTGTAGATATATGGGTAAAATAATGACCATCTGCAGATTCTTTTCTCTTTCATGGGAGTTTGAGGCGTGCAGAGACTTGGACTGTACCCGACATCCAAGTAGGGATTAACCTCCAACAAGGTAGGCCCAGAGAGAGAAGACTGGTAACAGAAAATTGTTTTAGCACATGTATCAAATAGGAAGATTTCAACTAAAAGACACAGAAGAACTGAATAAAATATGTGCAAAGGAAATTTCTAATGCTGACATCTTTGAGGCACCCGCAAATGCAGTCTCTTCCACATATGGCCTTAAAACCTGCCTCTCATCACATGGTTTTCGGGGTCTTCTTTACAGAGACTCTTCTCTTAGAGCCCCACTGCCTTTCCAGGTGGCCCTTTTGGCAACCCCCTTATATGTTCCTTCCAGAGATGGGCAGCTCCTTCTCCTGAATGACTCCATCTAGCTCAGGAAAAACATCCGTGCATTAACGGCACCAGAAGATCCCTTAGTGCCACATACTGCCACCATGCTATCTTTCCTTGCTTGGCTGTCAGAGTAGCTTGTTAGTCAAAGCCCTTGGCTTTTCCATTTCTCAGGCAAGGGTCAAGTCCTGGTATCTTCTGCTTTTTCAACCTCATGGGGACTAATAACAAGATATCCGCGCTCCTTTCAAAATCCTCTCCCTTGGTGTAAACTGAGGGGCAAGTTCCCCCCACCATGAGTAAACAAAATGCCATAGATCCTCCAAAAGCTTTTATAAAAATACTCTCTCTCTCTTCACTTTAATCTCAACCCTTTTTTCTCATAAAGGAATGTTGAGTGAGAGTTTATAAAACTGAATTTTGTGATACCTCTTTTTGCAAATTGGGCCATAGTGACTCAGCAGGACCCTCCCTCCTTAGGAGTGATAATTTGCCATCTATTACTTTTATTTCGTGGGTCTTTAGTCAGTTCTGAGATGCCAAGAATCCCATATTAACATCCTATTACATTTGACTGATTTAGCCTAATAACACTTTATCCTGAGAATGATATCTTACCAACCAATCAATGGTGGAGCTATGGTTTTCATGGAGAAAGGCCATCTGGTAGATAACCACGTATCTCAGAGCAGAATTCACATTTTTACCTAGGACAGTACCTATTTACATTCAAACAACTGGGGGAAATAGAAACTATACTAGGAAGTTTTATTGTCTTGGAGGGTGTTTGAATGTAAATAGGTGCTGTTAACATTTGAATTTTTGTACACAGGCCACTAGACTCTAAGCTGCTAAGCGGCTAAGCGTTTCTATGTTCCTTAACTGCCATATTTCCAGGACCTGGCATGCAGCCCAAGGTCTATAAAAACTTATTGATTGGCTGACTACAGACCAGTTACTTCATTATACAAGAGTTTGCTCTCAAAGAATTCATTAATGCCAATATCCTTGCATATGTGATTGCATAATATAAACATGAACAATGCATTCTATACATTTTACCTCCTGTTGTCAGAATGTTCTTGCCAGGCTGTGTCATTTGTCAAGAGTTAAATTTTAAGAGTTTCTGCATAAATATAATTTAAGTCTGCAATCCAATTAACACATTAAAAGTTGACAGATTTTTTGCTAAAAAAATAACCATTTGTCATGTATTCTGTGCCCTGATATTATCCCCACAGATATATAAGGCTAAAAAAGGCCACCTATTACTGGAGAGATGTATCTAAAAAATCTCTCAGGCTGCCTGTAATAATCTCCATTATGTATAATGACCATTTTGATAATAGTCTTTAGAAGAGGTAATGGCCCTGCTGAACGGTTATTACCTGTCTGTTCATGCTGGAAGCAAGATGCAGAAGCCAGAGGGGACAGTCAAATGGTCCTTGTGGTGTATTCTGAGGAAATAAGAAATATTTAACAGAATGCAAGAAACAGACAAGCGAGCGCCTTTTGCGGCAGAACTAGCCGCCTCTCTGCCACAAGCCTTCCTGAATTTCATAATTTAAAGCAAATGCTCCCAATAATGGATCTGCTCTCAGCCTTCAGACCAATTTCATCTGAAGCATCACTAGCTGGTCTATTAAGACAAAGGGGAAACGGCAACTGAATATTATCATATTCCTTCCAGAATTATCGTTAGAGGGTAGACTCAGGATGACAGTGACTCCAGTAGGGGTAAGGGATTGTTTCTGACCAGCCCTGAAAAGGAATACGTATCTGTGGCTTAGGTCAAACTGAGGGACCATATTTGGTCCAGCCTCAGCCACAACTGTAACTAGAAAGCACACCCCCCCACCCCTCTGTGAAAGGTAATTTCAGAATCTCAATAGCTTCATGTCCATGGGGCAAACATCAGGCCCCATTCTCCTGGGAACAGATTTTATAAAGCTCAGAGAAGCCTCCCCTTTACCTCTACTTAAGCCATCTTATGTTTCCACTAAAATAGAGGAGGGAATACATTTGGCTTAAGATGCAACATAGGCTTTGGATGGGAAAGATGGTCTGAATGAGACTTTCTCTGAGAGGGTTCTGCAGAATGAGGTCATGAGTTGTTCACAGACATTATTAATGAGGGAGGGGGAGTGTGAATTCCATGGTCCAATGAAATGGGAAAATTCTGGATTAAAGCAATGTATATATAAATAGATCATTTTGTTTTTGCAACAAGACTTCTTAGAGGCTTTACCATGTTTGTGTACACTGTGAATCTACAAAAGGGGGATGATATAATATAAGTAGTGTTTCCCAAAAGAATTTATCCAAGGGCATTTTATTTATTTATAAAAATATGTGAGATAGTATCTGCCATTGTTCTGAATCTGCACTTTCCAGTATAGTAGCCATTACCCACACATAACTACTTAAATTTGAATTAATTAAAATTAAATCAAATTTAAAACTCATCTCCTCGGTCACACAAGTCAGAATGCAAGCACTCAATTAGTCACAAGTGGCTAGTGGCAACTATACTAAAAAGTGCAGATATAAAACATTTTCACCACTGCAAAAAATTTTTATTGGGCCACACTGCTCTAAATAATAGGTGACATTTTGGACTGAATTTGAAATACAGCTTTTTACCACTCAACTAATATTTGTTGGAAAATATATACTCATTCTCAAAATAAATTTTCCCTCCCCCAAAAAAAGAAAATGGGAACTAGACCTGATATCCTTGCCCATCTGAAATTTACACAAATTATAGCACTTATGGAGATAAAATATAACTGGAAATATATGGAAAACTGA
This sequence comes from Bos javanicus, assembly GCF_032452875.1. Taxonomy (NCBI): domain Eukaryota; kingdom Metazoa; phylum Chordata; class Mammalia; order Artiodactyla; family Bovidae; genus Bos; species Bos javanicus. Next base: position 55,164,477 of record NC_083875.1, on the reverse strand, counting down.
AGAAAGTTGGGAAGGTCTGAAATCAGAGAATCCTCCGAGGACAGCAAGCAAAGAAAGTCTCAAAGGTAAGAAGTGGAGAAAACTGACTTGGGGCAGAAGTGCTTCTGGAACAAAGGTTAAAATAATCACATAAATCTGTTCAAACCAATCATTGATCTGTAATTGAAGCATTCTCTGTGAAATTCCAAATGGTGACTATTGCTCTCTTCTAAGGACTATAATTTAGAAAATTTTCTTTTATTGATTTTTGCTGGGCCCAAAGAGGGAAATTGATTTGAATTACATAATGCTTAGCATAGCTCTTGGCACACTGTAAATATTCAAGATATATAAGTTGGAGAACAGAAAAACTTCAATATGACAAACATTTTTAAGAATCTCATATGTTAAATAGTATGCTAAGGAGTGATACAAAGATACATGAGATTTCACCCCTGCTCTCAAAGTGCTCATACTTGTTCAAGAAGAAAAACAAATGTGCCAACAACACAAGACTATATGAAAAGAGACATAAATAAAGCATGTGGAAAGTGAAATGAGGTTGAGGTCACTTCCAGACAAGATTATTAGGAAAATTTTCATGGAGAAGGTGACATTGGAAATATATCTTTAACCATTAGAATTTTAATTAGTTGAGCTGAGGAACAAAAAATGTGTATGTTGTAAGAAAACCCAGAAACACGGGTTTATATAAAAGCCTACCAATATTTATAGTGATATTCAAGCTTCAACTTTTCCATAAAGCCTATGCTAACTATCCCAATCTTCACAGGTATAGTAAAAACTTTACCTGTTTATAGAAAAAAACTTTAGTCATTTGCCAAGTCTGGAATTGGAAGTAACTACGACTTTCAAGATGGAGCCTGTGGTTCATGGGTACTAGTCACCTCAGTCGTGTCTGACTCTTTGCAACCCTATGGACTGGGGCCCACCAGGCTCCTCTTCCTGGGATTCTCCAGGTAAAAATACTGGTGTGGGTTGCCATGCCCTCACCCAAAGGATCTTCCTGACCCAGGAATTTAATCCACATCTCTTATGTCTTCTGCATTAGCAGGTGGGTTCTTTACCACTAGAGCCACCTGGGAAGCCCATAGCCTGTGTTTTGAAACCCAAAATCTACATTTTTCTACTGAGAACAAGACGTAAGATCTACTAAAAGAGGTTGCAATAAATCTCTAACCATAGAAATGGAATTCTAGTATATAGAAATCATCTCATTCCTCATATTGACACTTTCATGAAAATAACCTGGAGTTTGAATGACTAAAAATTCTCCTATTTTCTAGAACAAACAATACATCATTATAAAAATAAAGTCTCTCTCTGCTTTACGATTGCTCATAGCCACCAATGCTCCACCTCCACTCAGCCCTAACTCACAACCACAGTTGTGAACTCTTGCAACCACAGTCTGCTTCTTCCCCCTCAAGGCCTCCCCATGGGTATCTCCTACTTGGGATATCCTCACAAAATAAACTATTTTTTAAAGGATGTAACTGAGGCACAAAAAGGTTAAGAATTTCCAAAAACAAAGACATCAAGTCAGTGACAGCATTAGACCTAGACTTAAGGAGACCTAGGTTTAGGGTTACCTAATGATATTCACGACCCAGATAATCACGATGGTGTGATCATTGACCTAGAGCCAGACATCCTGGAATGTGCAGTCAAGTGGGCCTTAGAAAGCATCACTACGAACAAAGCTAGTGGAGGTGATGGAATTCCAGGTGAGCTATTTCAAATCCTGAAAAATGATGCTGTGAAAGTATTGCATTCAATATGCCAGCAAATCTGGAAAACTCAGCAGTGGCCACAGGACTGGAAAAGGTCAGTTTTCATTCCAATCTCAAAGAAAGGCAATGCCAAAGAATACTCAAACTACCACACAATTGCACTCATCTCACAGGCTAGTAAAGTAATGCTCAAAATTCTCCAAGCCAGGCTTCAGCAATACGTGAACTGTGAACTTCCAGATGTTCAAGCTGAATTTAGAGGAACCAGAGATCAAATTGCCAACATCCACTGGATCATTGAAAAAGCAAGAGAGTTCCAGAAAAACATCTACTTCTACTTTATTGAATATGCAAAAGCCTTTGACTGTGTAAATCACAACAAACTGGAAAATTCTGAAAGAGATGGGAATACCAGACCACCTGACCTACCTGTTGAGAAATCTGTATGCAGGTGAGGAAGCAACAGTTAGAACTGGACAAGGAACAACAGACTGGTTCCAAATCGGGAAAGGAGTACATCAAGGCTGTATATTGTCACCCTGCTTATTTAACTTATATGCAGAGTATATCATGAGAAATGCTGGACTGGATGAAGCACAAGCTGGAATCAAGATTGCCAGGAGAAATATCAATAACCTCAGATATGCAGATGATGCCACCCTTATGGCAGAAAGTGAAGAAGAACTAAAGATCCTCTTGATGAAAGTGAAAGAGGAGAGTGAAAAATTGGCTTAAAGCTCAAGATTCAGAAAACGAAGATCATGGCATCTGGTCCCATCACTTCATGGAAATAGATGGGGAAACAGTGGAAACAGTGTCAGACTTTATTTTTTGGGGCTTCCAAATCAGTGCAGATGGTGACTGAGCCATGAAATTAAAAGAGGCTTGCTCCTTGGAAGAAAAGTTATGACCAACCTAGATAGCATATTCAAAAGCAGAGATATTACTTTGCCAACAAAGGTCCATCTAGTCAAGGCTATGGTTTTTCCTGTGGTCATGTATGGATGTGAGAGTTGGACTGTGAAGAAGGCTGAGCATCGAAGAATTGATGTTTTTGAACTGTGGTGTTGGAGAAGACTCTTGAGAGTCCCTTGGACTGCAAGGAGATCCAACCAGTCCATTCTGAAGGAGATCAGCCCTGGGATTTCTTTGGAAGGAATGATGCTAAAGCTGAAACTCCAGTACTTTAGCCACCTCATGCGAAGAGTTAACTCATTGGAAAAGACTCTGATGCTGGGAGGGACTGGGGGCAAGAGGAGAAGGGGATGACAGAGGATGAGATGGCTGGATGGCATCACTGACTCAATGGACGTGAGTCTGAGTGAACTCTGGGAGCTGGTGATGGACAGGGAGGCCTGGTGTGCTGCAATTCATGGGGTGTCAAAGACTCGGACACGACTGAGTGACTGAACAGAATGATATTCTAGTCCTAAGACTAAAGTTACAAAGATAATTCAAATAATACAACATGTAAAGGAAAATTTGCATTCCCTTCCAGGGTCAGGATTTAGAAAAAACATACAATTTAAATGGATTCCAGATAAACTGAAAAAATGCAAATTTGTAACACAAAAACTGTATCTTTAAACTTCTGAGGCTCACATAGATATCATTTCTGGAAGTGGAACTAATGTTGAAATGTTTGAAACAAAAATATAAATTTTGTATAAATCAAATGTTCATGAATTGTTCTGACTTTTGTTTATTTATTTAATATGATTCAATTTTAAGAGGAGAAGAAAGTTTTCTTGCTCCTTAAAAATAATTCTTCATTAGCTTATTAATTGCTCTAAAATTGCACCTCTGGCATTTTATTTCCTTGGTTCAAGATTTCAATTTCTGATAAAAACGCAAATGCCCTAAGAAGTCTAAGAGTTTTAGCTGTTGTCAGGTTTTTACACTTTTAGCTGCCATAAGGGTACAGTCCCTTTTTTGAGAACAGATTTGGAAAGTGAACTTGAAGCAGAAGGAAAGAAGCTTCTTAATAAATGGCTGGGTCTTCAATAACAAGTATCATCTGCTTCACACTTTTTCCTAGAGCCAGTATGACACATGTCACCACCAGAAAAAAACACAACTTGGCAAGACCTTATAATAATGAGGGGTTATTTATAAGATATGCTCCCGCTCAGCATCAAAATCATAACTACAATTGGCAGGTGAGATATACCTGTCTACCTGTTCTTTTCTAAGCAATCTGAGCTGTAATGTCATTTTCCTAAATCAAAGCTTTGAATAGTAGTGGCAAAAAATCTCAGTCTTGAATTTTGCAATTTCTCAAAGACTTTAAAGACAACTACAATTCTACCATCGCAGCTATCCAAGTTTCTGTAATACACTGCACAGAATTGTGTACCTGCTAGAAATTTATATACACATTTGCACACCATGCCTCTCCTAATTTCGGGACAGGGGGGTGTGTCTTCTGCCTACTCTCACTATTAGGAGTCTCTTTATTGTGTGACTGCTCTTGGCTTTTTAATTTGAGAAGAATAGTGAAGACTGAGAAAAATGGGAAAAAAATTTTTTCTCAATGCTTAGAAGTCATAAAATTTGTCATACTCTGAGTCATATTATTGAAACCAACTTTTCTGTTCATTGTCTTTTCTGTAATTTAAACAATTTTTTTGGCCATGCTCTCTTTATGAAGGCCACACTAATAGAAATGAACAGAAAAAAAAAATGGTGATGAATGGAAATCTTGGTTGGCATAAAATACTAATGCCTTCATGAAGGAACTCACAGCTTAAATTCAAACTTAGCTGGAAACACCCTCAGCTCTACCTCCATGAGGTCATGTCCCTTTAGGGTAACTTATTCATTTCCCATGGCCATTTTGGGTGAATGCTTATTTCCAGGGATTTGGGGTTGAATACATATGCTTGCAAACTCGACCAGTTTGTTTTGATTCTGTCTATCACTTCTGAGGAAGTCAAGGTCAAAAATGTCATTGTCTATAAGGATGAGAGTATGTGACAAAACTATTCAGATACAGATGGGAGCCCTCTTCAGCCTCAACTTTTCCATTTATAAAATGAAATTTGAAGTGCTTCTAACCTTAAAATAAGATCTCTCTGAAGAGAGAGTAAGGGAGCATTAGAGGCACATGCTGGTCATTACCAAACACTAGTAAAGTATGATGGAAAATAGGACAATACAAGAGTTAAAAGCAAGATGCAGTGCTGAAATATTGTTTACAGAATATCTTAAAATGATACTAAAATTTTAATTTCTGAGGCTCTTATTTGAAAGCCATAAATTAGTTTTAAATCTGAGTAGGAACAAATAATTCATCTTCTTATAAGGCTTTTTTATAACATAAATTATGAAATCCATAGAGATAACTCAATTGCAACACACTGAATAAATTAAAATGCATTATACATGATGTAAAAGGTATTACACATAGTGAAATAGATGCAATGTAATTAACATATAAAGAAATGACTAAACATTTTTGTCTAATATATCTGTGACATTAATTTTAAATGGAATCTAGATTGTTATTATAAAGTTTCACAGAATTGGTAATTTTTATCCTAACATTCATGATTAGGTAATTTGAAAAGATGTCTTAGTTTCTTTCCTGGGTAATGAAATTTTTTTAAAATGTTGTATCTCAGCCCAGTCAGTGAGAGTCTCTATAATGCTGCCCTGAGTGCAAACTTTAGCTGGAAATTTTTCTGCAGAGCCATGAGAAAACTTTTCATAATAGAAATAAAATTAAAGCAACTGAAAGCAGTGTTTTCACCTTTCCTTGGGACCAGCCATACAGTCATGACCAGACTCTCGCCCCTTCCACATCTTATGAAGCTCTCCAACTACTTGTATTTCCAAAGCATTCATGCAAGGGAATAATGATTTGAAAATAAAAGGAGAAAGAGAACTAAGGAGTATATGATTAGTCTGACTTTAGAGAGTGCCAACAAAAGGAAAAATGAGTCAATGTTGGCTTCCAGAATTTATCTAGAAATTAATAGATGGTTTGAATCAGTATTTTAAGAAAGGAAAGGGAAGTATTAATTTCTCATGCCTTAAACTATTTGTGATTTTATTTCATAGTCTGCAAACTAAAATTCACCTTACTGAACAAATACTAAATGATATTTTAAACTATAGATATTTCTTGATTAAGACAGAAATCAAAATTTCTAACACAAGATAGTCAGAAGGAAATGAACAACATTTGGTTACAAGCCCCAGTTCACTGCAGTTTCAAGATACTATCTCCCATTATGATGTAAATTTATGTAGGAATACTGAGACTATTTTGTTATAAAGAAGAGCAATTTTTTTATATGGCTTAACATTTCAGAATGTGAAATGCCTTTAAAATCATGTAGTACGACTACGAACTCAATGCTTGAATTCTCTTTAGAAGACAGTGAGTTCTAAATACAGAGTTGGGGTGACACTCTTCTAAACTTCTCTCCAGGTGTCCATGAGGACATGAATGACTACCAAACACAAAATGGAGAAGACTCTTCTGTATTTCTTATCTATATGCCCTCCCAGAATTTTATCTTGGATACAAAGATACCTTATTGATAGGAAGCTGCCAAAGTAGTTGGAACTTATATATTTATTTTTAATCTGCTGGAGCATTGTAATATAGCTCAGAGCAATACACAGGAGGCCTGGCGTGCTGTGATTCATGGGGTCACAAAGAGTCAGACACGACTGAGCAACTGAACTGAATAAGCAATTATTGAGATTCTACCAAATATCAGGCATCATGCTGGCAAAGTGAGCTAGTAGAGACCATTATCACTTGACCAAGGGGACATCTTATGAGCAGTTATTCATACCATCATGAATTTAATACCACTAACTCTTGAATTCTCATCTTCAGCTTCAACCTCACCACTGAGTTTCAGAGTCACCCAACCACAACCTTGACATCTTCACTTTAAAGTGTAACAAGCATCTCAAAACTAATGTGGGTAAAACAGAACTCTAATTGTCCCATGCAATTATTTTCTGATCTCAGCTTTTCACATGCCCCAAAACAGTACATTCAGGTGAGCACAAAATGTAGCCTCTTTCTTGTTTTCTTTCCCTTGCCCCCCATATCCAATCCATCAGCAAGTTCTCTTGACTTGACCTCCCAGAATATACCAACTGTTCCCCATTGTTCTCCATTGTCATTGCCACTGCCACTACACTTGTTTGCATCTGGACATCTGCAATAAACTGCATTTAGTTCCCCTACAACTTTTTTTGTCTCACTCCAATCCACTTCCCGCTAGCATCAACCAGAGTGATTTCTTTATAACACAAATGATGTGAAACCCCCAGCTCATACCAAGGCCTGTAAGATTATAATGATATTATGCTTGTCAGTTACCTCCCTTTCTGACCTTGTATTGTACTACCCTCCCCCTCATTGACTCTATTTATGCCACACTGATATAAAAGTTTCCTTGAACATGGAAAAAATAATTCCTGATGTCCTTTGAGCCTGTGGTTCACTTTTTCCCTCTCTTTGGAGATACTGCCTTTGATCTAAAGATGACTGCCTCTTTCTCATCATTCAGGTCTCAATTCAAATATCCACTCCTCAGAGAAGCTTCTCCAACGATTGTTTTTGTTGTTCAGTCATTAAGTCATATCAACTCTATGTGACCCCATGGACTGTGGCATGCCAGGCTCCTCTGTCCTCCACTATCTCCCGGAATTTGCACAAACTTGTGTACAATGAGTTGGTGATGTCATTGAACCATCTCATCCTCTGTCACCCCCTTCTCCTCCTGCCTTCAATCTTCCTCAGCATCAGGGTCTTTTCTAATGAGCTGGCCCTTTGAATCAGGTGGCCAAAATACCAGAGCTTCAGTAACAGTCCTCCCAATGAATATTCATAGTTGGTTTTCTTTAGGATTGACTGGTTTGATCTCCTTGCAGTTCAAGGGGACTCTCAAGAGTCTTCTGCAGCATCACAATTTAAAACCATCAGTTCCTTGGTACTCAGCCTTTTTTATGGTCCAACTCTCACATCCATAAACAACGACTGGAAAAACCAAAGCTTTGACTATATGGACCTTTGTCAGCAAAGTGACGTCTCTGCTTTTTAATACAGTGTCTAGGTTTGTCATAGCTTTCCTTCCAACCACCTCACCAGACAAACTTACCTTCACCCAAGTTACTGCCAATCATGCTACTCTGTTTTAGTAACTTCATAGTACTTAAAAGCATCTGAAATTACCTTTCATGTCTTTTCTTGTTTACTGTCTGCCTGTATTTTTCCCCTCGCTTCCTTGAGAACTTATTTGTGTATCACCTGTACTTCCATGGCCAAGAATATGATTGTCACCTGCTAGGTATTTAATACATATTTGATGAATGAATGAACCAATGCATGCATGAGTGAAAATACTGCTGCTGCGGCTGCTGCTAAGTCGCTTCAGTTGTGTCCGACTCTGTGCGACCCTATAGACGGCAGCCCACCAGGCCCCTCCATCCATGGGATTTTCCAGGCAAGAGTACTGGAGTGGGTTGCCATTGCCTTCTCCAAGTGAAAATACTGCTGTTAAGTCACTTCAGTCGTGTCTGACTCTGTGTGATCCCGTAGACGGCAGCCCACCAGGCTCCGCTGTCCCTGGGATTCTCCAGGCAAGAACACTGGAGTGGGTTGCCATTTCTTTCTCCAATGCATGAAAATGAAAAGTAAAAGTGAAGTCACTCAGTTGTGTCCGACTCTTAGCAACCCCATAGACTGCAGCCTACCAGGCTACTCCATCCATGGGATTTTCCAGGCAAGAGTACTGGAGTGGGGTTCCATTGCCTTCTCCGACTAAGAAGTACCAAATAGAGGATCCTGCTGTGATGTATGTCAGAGAGTGTTTTGCCTATGTTCTCCTCTAGGAGTTTTATAGTTTCTGGTCTTACGTTTAGATCTTTAATCCATTTTGAATTTATTTTTGTGTATGGTGTTAGAAAGTGGTCAGGATCCTCTATGACCCACCTCCCAGAATATTGGAAACAAAAGCAAAAATAAACAAATGGGACCTAATTAACCTTAAAAGCTTCTGCACATCAAAGGAAACTATTAGCAAGGTGAAAAGGCAGCCTTCAGAATGGGAGAAAATAATAGCAAATGAAGCAACTGACAAACAACTAATCTCAAAAATATACAAGCAACTCCTACAGCTCAACTCCAGAAAAATAAACGACCCAATCAAAAAATGGGCCAAAGAACTAAATAGACATTTCTCCAAAGAAGACATACAGATGGCTAACAAACACATGAAAAGATGCTCAACATCACTCATTATCAGAGAAATGCAAATCAAAACCACTATGAGGTACCATTTCACACCAGTCAGAATGGCTGCGATCCAAAAGTCTACAAATAATAAATGCTGGAGAGGGTGTGGAGAAAAGGGAACCCTCTTACACTGTTGGTGGGAATGCAAACTAGTACAGCCACTATGGAGAACAGTGTGGAGATTCCTTAAAAAACTGGAAATAGAACTGCCTTATGATCCAGCAATCCCACTGCTGGGCATACACACTGAGGAAACCAGAAGGGAAAGAGACACGTGTACCCCAATGTTCATCGCAGCACTGTTTATAATAGCCAGGACATGGAAGCAACCTAGATGTCCATCAGCAGATGAATGGATAAGAAAGCTGTGGTACAGATACACAATGGAGTATTACTCAGCCATTAAAAAGAATACATTTGAATCAGTTCTAATGAGATGGATGAAACTGGAGCCTATTATACAGAGTGAAGTAAGCCAGAAGGAAAAACATAAATACAGTATACTAAGGCATATATATGGAATTTAGAAAGATGGTAACAATAACCTGGTGTAGGAGACAGCAAAAGAGATACTGATGTATATAACAGTCTTATGGACTCTGTGGGAGAGGGAGAGGGTGGGAAGATTTGGGAGAGTGACATTGAAACATGTAGAATATCATGTAAGAAACGAGTTGCCAGTCCAGGTTCGATGCGCGATACTGGATGCTTGGGGCTGGTGCACTGGGACGACCCAGAGGGATGGTATGGGGAGGGAGGTGGGAGAGGGGTTCAGGATGGGGAACACATGTATGCCTGTGGCGGATTCATTTTGATATTTAGCAAAACTAATACAATTATGTAAAGTTTAAAAATAAAATAAAATTAAAAAAAAAAAAAAGAAGTACCAAATACACCAAGAGAAAGATACATAATTTGTAACCTAAGTACAAAGTAGCCAGAATAAAGAGTTAGTTTGTATTGACCCTCAATCCAGCTCAGTGAAAAAGAACCACAGTTACAAACACAATCTATTTCAGACTCTCTGAGAGAAACTCAACCTCAAAAATACAGTCTCAGTGTCAGTACATGTAAGAAACTCCTCCTTCCCTTCCCATCAGGAATCTTGCCCTCCCTCAAATTCTTCCTCCACACTGCCACCAGTGTGATCTTTCTGAAATACAAATGTGAGCAAGTTACTCCCTTGCCTACATCACTTTGATATCCACCCACTCCTGCAGTGCTTTCAAATAGAATTTAAACTCTCTGATATAAAAGACTCCCATGATCTGATCCCAGACTTTTTCACCAGCTTCATCTTTAACTACTCCTCTTCACCTCTTCCCTCCAAACTCTTACTCTCTATACTACAAACACTCAAAAATACATGCTGTTACAAAGACCTTCCCATGGTGTGGTTCTGAGAGTTTGTACACACTTTTCCTTCCACTTGGTGAAATGCCCTTTATTTCTTTTCTTCCTAATGAATTTCCATTTATCCTTCAAGACTCAGCTTAAGAATCACATCCCTCATATATATATATATATATATATATATATATATATATGTACATACACACACACACACACATATATATATACACACACACACATATATATATAAACACACACACATTACAATGTACAAAGTAGATAACTAATGAGAACCTACTGTATAGCACAGGGAACTCTACTCAGTGCTCTGTGATGACTTAAATGGGAAGGAAACCCCCCAAATAGAGAACATGTGTATATATACAACTAATTCAGGCTTCCCTGGTAGCTCAGCTGGTAAAATAAAAAAATCCACCTGCAATGCAGGAGACCTGGGTTTGATCCCTGGGTTGGGAAGATCCCCCAGAGGAAGGTATGGCAACCCACTCCAACATTCTTGCCTGGAGAATCCCCATGGACAGAGGAGCCTGGCAGGCTACAGTCTATAGTGTTGCAGAGTCAGATATGACTGAGTGATTAAGCACAGCATAACTGATTCACTTTGCTGTACAGCAGAAACTGACACGGCAGTGTAAGGAAACTATACTCCAGTTTAAGAAAAAAAAAAAGAATCACATCCCTGGCTAAACCCTCTTAAATGTCCTCTTTCTCTCCCAATTTTACTGGATTTGACTATTTACTTCTTTTTCACTTCTCATATATACTGTATGAGAAGAGTTTTATGGTAACTGTTTGGATATTTACAGAAAGCTATGATACACTCTTAAATTCTTCTCTCCTCCAATTACTTCAACCCTTTCTTACATAACTGAGTTTACTCCCAACCGATTTTATTAAGGTTTGTGGATAGATTCGGAGAAGGCAATGGCAACCCACTCCAGTACTCTTGCCTGGAAAATCCCATGGATGGAGGAGCCTGGTGGGCTGCAGTCTATAGGGTCGCACAGAGTAGGACACGACTGAAGCGACTTAGCAGCAGCAGCAGCAGTGGATAGATTTCACATTATTGTTAATTCCCTTAAAGTCATATCCAAAGCCAACCACTGTACTTTTCATGCTTAAACAATAGCTGAATATAAGCCCATGTGGGCATACGCAGTGCCTATCTTATGACTATGTATCCATCACTTATCTGACTTTGTAGATCATCAACCAATATTAATGAGTCAATGAAAGAGAATGAGTGAATAGAAAAGTGTGATGAGTAAGATAAATGAATGGGTAAAATGTACAGTTAAATAATTATTTCCTTTCCTCTACTAATGGATAGTACTGCTACTGGTGCTGCTGCTCCTAGGTTGCTTCAGTCATGTCTGACTCTGTGCAACCCCATAGACAGCAGCTCACCAGGCTCCCCCATCCCTGGGATTCTCCAGGCAAGAATACTGGAGTGGGTTGCCATTTCCTTCTCCAATGCATGAAAGTGAAAAGTGAAAGTGAAGTCGCTCAGTCGTGTCTGACTCTTCATGGCCCCATGGACTGCAGCCTACCAGGCTCCTCCGTCCATGGGATTTTCCAGGTAAGAGTACTAGAGTGGGGTGCCATCATCTCCTCCTAATAGATAGTACACTGCACTCCAATTAGTACACCATTGGGTTATATCTGCTTTTAACTATCCACATAACACAGGAGGCTTAGGATTTATAAGTTTATAGTCACCTGAAGAATTGATACTTTTGAACTGTGGTGTTGGAGAAGACTCTTGAGAGTCCCTTGGACTGCAAGAAGATCCAACCAGTCCATTCTGAAGGAGATCAGCCCTGGGATTTCTTTGGAAGGAATGATGCTAAAGCTGAAACTCCAGTACTTTGGCCACCTCATGCGAAGAGTTGACTCATTGGAAAAGACTCTGATGCTGGGAGGGATTGGGGGCAGGAGGAGAAGGGGATGACAGAGGATGAGATGGCTGGATGGCATCACTGACTTGATGGACGTGAGTCTGGGTGAACTCCGGGAGTTGGTGATGGACAGGGACGCCTGGCATGCTGTGATTCATGGGGTCGCAGAGAGTCGGACACGACTGAGCGACTGAACTGAACTGAACTGAACTGATCATCCATATTTGGGCAGTTAAAGTACTGACCCAAACTTCATGGCATAACATTTTTGCCCTTTAAGTTTGGTCTTGTTAGATTCATTCCATCTTTCCAGATCTAGATTTTTTTTTTAACTCTTTCATTGTTAAGTAATATTTTGTGACAGCCAGATAATTGATGTGCATGTATTTATGTTGGCCTTGATATACAAATGGGCAAAGGAAAGGCTGCACCTACCTTAGACACCAGTGCCCTCTCACATTTGTTTAGCCCCTTTAGGTGTAAAGTTCATTCTATTGGAAAGAAATGGAAAAAAAAATTAGCCTTGGGCTGCTGTGCACCTTTTTATTTCATTCATTAATATAACAATATCTATTACAAGTTGTGACTCTATTGCAGACTTGATATTTTCTTAGTGCTTTTTTTCTCCATGAAAATATAACCTTTTGTTAAACCAAAAATATAAATATCATTTGCTCAAGAATCTCTAACATTTGTAAAAGTTAACTCTATCCTCTAAAATACTAAAGGCTTTTTAAAGAAATTCAACCACTGAGACCTAAACTGTTCTCACAGCATCTGACAATTCTAACTATATGTATATTTTTAATGCCTTTGTGATTTGAGTAAAACGTCTTTCCTCCAGAACAGTGTAGGCCCTTTTTCTGTCTTACCAGCCACTGTTAATTTTCCCTTAGGCCATGTTGACTGGCCTTCTTGCTTTGCTAGTTAGTGCAAAGGAGGACGCTAGATTCAGCATGTGTCAGTTCTAGGAAACTCAAGTGAACATCTCTTCCCAATTCTGGTGTCATGGTGGTAGCTTGAAAATGGCTCCCTCAGGAATATTTACCCCATGAATCTGGCAGAGGTTACAGTGATAGAAATCCATCAACATACCTCAGTGCTTTGCTGTTTCTGACCACTGAGTCCCCTAAGAAACTATTTGTTGCCATTGTTTTTTCCCCCTTCATCTTCTATTTTTTTTCTTCTTTATCTGTCAAGGTGAAAATAGAAGTGGAAAATGCCTTAGCTTTTGGTACAAAGAACAAAAGCAGTCATTTATTTTCAGCTTTATTAAAGTGTAACTGACAAAATTGTAAGATGTTTCAAGTGTATGTCATGGTGATTTGATATATGTATACATTGTGAAAGGATTACCATCATCCTTTTTACCATCATTAATTACTATTTAATTAATATATCCATCACCACACATATTTATCTTTTGGGGGGCTGAGAAAATTTAAATTTTACTGTCTGTAGATTTCAATATAGTGTTATCAACAACAGTCATCATGTTTTACATAAGATCTCAGACCTTATTCATCTTACAGCTAAATGTCTACACCCTTTTACGAATCTTTGCCTAATCCTCACACACCCATCCCCTGGCAACTACTTTTTCACTCTCTATTTCTATGAGTTTGACTTTTTAAAAGATATCTTCCATAGATACATAATACCATGCAGCATTTATCTTTCTCTATCTGGATTACTTCACTTAGCATATGTCCTCAAGGGCCATCCATGTTGCTGCAAATAGCAAGATTTATTTTTTTGTCAAGACTATTTTTTCATTATACACACACACATACACACACACACTTTTATCCATTTATCCATTGTTAGACACTTAGGCTGTTTCTGTATCTTGGCTACCATGAATAATCAAAAGTAGTCACCTTTTTAAAATATACCTTTGACAGTCATGGCAGACACATGATATAACAGCAGATTAAATAAGATAGTGATTCTTGCTGTTACATAAACGTCCTACTGGTATGACAGTGCTGATTCACAAAGTCAAGAGCAGCCCAGGATCCTTCTATCTTACCATTCTACCATTCCTGAAGTACTGACACAAGATGGTCCAAGACAACTCATGCTGCAGCCAGTAGGAAAGGGAAGAGGTGAAGGGGAGGGCTTCCTCCCTTGAATAATGAAATCAGGAAGTATAACTTCTTTCTGGTTACATATTATTAGTAGAACCTGATCCCTGTGTAAGAAGTCGGGATCAGGAGACTATGAGCAGTGTCTACCACATGCCCATGTCTTTTTAAATTCTGTTTAACTATTTGAAAAACTAGCAAGTGCGTATGATAAAAACTCCAAAAAGTACAAGAATCTAGAGCAGAAAATAAGTTCCCCTGTCACCAATGTCCTCCAATTCCTCAGCTCCCTGACCCAGAGATAACCAGCTTTTCCTATCTTGACAGAAATAATCTATGCATCAAGTAAAATTTTCAATATTTTCTTTGTTAGGGACCTTCCTATTTTTCTGTCAGTCTCAACTAATTCTAGTCATTTCTCTCTTGAAATTATTCTCACAGATTCCTGTTCTTCTTCTTGGCCAGCATTGGCTGAACGGCCTTCCTTCCATCACCTATGTCATCCTTATCCTCCATTTTACAATTTTACAGAGTTGGGTATAGTTTATGAAGAATTTTAAACAGTCCATTTTATCAATAGGAATCAACCCATTTGAGCCCATGTACTATCAGACTCTTAAAAAAAAGGAAGAGGGGCAACTTTACTGATACAGTGGGCAATGAAGGATGTATCCCTGATCCTTTCCCTCCTATTTCTCCATCTCTGGTTCCAAATCAAAAAAATTCTTACACAACGAGCATTTTATCCCTTCAGAGAGTGGCTAGTCCCAGTTTGGAGCAAGTGAGAGAAATCACTTTGAATGTCAATACATTATTCAAACATGATGAATCTAGAATTTGAATGCAGCCCTGCTCTTGGCTGGGTTGTATGCTTATTTCAGTGTTCACTTTCCAATCCTGCTCCTGTGCATCAGAGCAGGGCCAGATCCTACCAGAAAACTGTCTGCAAGACTGCTGCATAAGATATAGAAGGAGAGCCTTCTATTGGCCCATTTCCCCCTCAGATGAACTCTGAACAGTAGCAGTTCACTAATGGCTGATGCATCTGCTTTTGCTTGTTTAGGGAGATAAAGTCAATCAAATACAAATTTTTATAGCCGCACAGTGTTAATCAATATCAAGGTAAATGGAAATCCATTTACCTGAAATACAAATTTTACATCAAAATATGTTATTTATCTTACTTCTTTTTCAAAGTGAAAATGATCGAAATACACATTGTGTTGTCAAATTCCCTCATGGGATGATAAGAATCTAGTTTTCAGAACTTCATCTTGTTCATGGTTTGCCCCTAATTTCTAAAATCCACTTTTCCTAAATCCAGGATCCTCTTCCCCCTAAGTTCCTTAAAAATATGTTTGCCTCTCAATAATATGCCCATCCCACACAATTTCTGGATCTCAGCAGGCAGGAACTTAATAAATAAATTATACTGTCACACTGTTCCTCTAATTTGATTGGGATTAGGTCTGTAGTGGTGATTTTATTGTCAGTTCTTTATTTGTGAAGAGATAATTTTACTGGCTAAGATAAGTCAAAAATAATTATATGCTCTGCTTTGGCTGAATGAGCCTTTCAAACAATATCCTGTTGAAAAGAAAACCATAGGCCCACAATGCAGATATTTATGCTAGGCCACACCACAAAACCAGGGCTTAATATCTAGTCTAACTGAAGCTTCAACCTCCCTCAGGAAAGCAGTCTTAGCTGGTCAGCACCAGTGAGGTAATTTGCCACATGGGTCCACTCCATGCAACAAAGGAAGATGAAGTCATCTACAACATAGACTCTTTCTGCCCCCCATAGGTAGGTTATCTTAACCTGAAATAGTTATTTTTGTTTACAACTTCCTTCTGTGTGTGCTCAGTCACTCAGCCACGTCTGACTCTTTGAGGCCCCGTGTACTGTAGCCCACCAGGCTCCTCTGTCTATGGAGTTTTCCAGGCAAGAATACTGGAGCGGGTTGCCATTCCCTTCTCCAGCGGATCTTCCTGACCTAGGGATCAAACTCGCATTTCCTGCATGATAGGCAGATTCTTTACCACTGAACCACCTGGGAAGCCCATGACTTCCTTCCTTGTCTTGCCTTTAAAAAAACTTTTCCTTTCTTTGGAGCTGCTCTCCCCTTGCTAGATAGGATGCTACCCAATTCATCAACTGTTCAATAAAACCAATTATATCTTTAAAACTTCCTCTTTTGAATTTTTGTTTTTCAACAGATTTGGCAACAGTGGCATGATACAAAGCAAACTTCTGATGGCTTCGGGAACTACAAAGAATACAGGCATCAATCTAAACTGGCCTTCCAGGTCGGTCAGCTTGAACTGGGAGACAGTTCTATCTGGAGCCTGAGCCCCTAGCCCTGGGTTCAGTCCATAATTTCCCAGCTGTCTGAAACCCCTTGACCCAGCTGTAGTGCACAGTCCCCAGCTACTGGGGCTTGCTGGGTTAGTCCTTTTCCCAGTTTCAGTCCACAGTTCCCATTGACTGGAGTCTGCCAGTCCAGTCCGGGCTGGGAACCACTAGCAGTGTACATGGTCTTCTATTGGCCAGTCTGTAGTAACATTTCCTTGGTTGCTACTGGCGTGTTGAGGTGCGCATGCTTGTTTGTCTTGCTTTGTGTAGAAAAAGACTAGCTAAAAGAGGTGGGATCTTTAATTTCTGAAGAGTCAAGCATGCCACCTTCTGGCACAACTGCTTATTTTATACCTAAGAACTATAATCCCGAAAGCTATAGATGTCTACAAAAATGTCAAAATCTTACTATGTCCTGAGAGCTTGGCCTAGTAACCATCAGGTTGGGATTCTCAAAATATGGCCAGACAGAAACCTGATTTGCATCCCAAATGTGGTTAAATATAGCTAGACTGGAATGTGGATGGCACTCCATTTGTGACTAGGCTTCTGCCAAACGGCTCCTTACCCTCAGGGAATAGTCAGTATGAGGAATATTCCAATTAGACAAGATCATTCAAGAAGTCCACTTAGAAGCAAGGAATACCCATTTTCATTGGTATGCAAAAGCCTCCAAAAGGCTTCAAAAGTCCAAAATAGCTTCAGTGAAGTTTTACTGCATAAAGCTAATGAAAAAAATTAAAGATATAAGAGGTTCCAAAAACAAAAGATTATGAAAGAGACACAACCCTTACTGCTTCTCTCTTTCCTCTTTAAATTATTATACTTATTCTAGTAATCCTGTCTGAATTGTCTTTCTACACTGAAGAAATCACAAGACCATAAACAAAAATTGTCCAAGTTAACTGCCTTATAGACACCCCCATGTCTACCTTTGAAGGAGGACCCCCATAGAAGCCCCTCCCAGGGTTGACAGGACTCTGAAGAATTTTCTAGTAAGGTGCTACATTATTGTCTTAAATGAGCCAAGGGAAGCTAAAATTAAAATTAACCGAAAAAACTGGAGTCTGAAACCAACAAAATATGAGAATTCTTAGCAGAGCCAGCTCTCCCATGTCTCTGTAGTGCACAGTCAAATAAGGAAAATAAAATTTCACATTGTCCCTTCTTTTCCAATTCAAACACATCAGTTATTGATCCTTTCTCTCCCAGGGATATCTATCACTTTCTTGCTTGTCCTGTTACCCGGCTTGGCTTTCAGCCTGCCCAGGACATGCACATCGTCACTTCTTTCTTTTGACTGCCTTCAGGAGTGATTCAAGATCTTAAGAAGGTGATATCTTGTGGATCCTTTCTGAGGACACCTCTTACACTCAAGTGGTTGTTCAACATTGCCAGAAACATGCACTGCTTGGCCTGGCTAAAACCTGACAAGATATCTGAAAGGATTTAATGACTTCATAACCAAAGTTTGACCAAACTGGAAGTTAATATTCAGAATTGATAGAAGAAGAAATTAGGCAATTTTTTCTATCATATTCTGAATAATAAAAATAATAAAATTGTTTTTAACAATTTTTAAATTATTTTTGAGCTGAAGCCGACCACCCTATTGGAAATGCTGGGTGGAGATTAGGGCCCAGAGCAGGGAAGTGGGGTGCCCTCCCAGTAGAGGAAGGCAACTGGAGACCCTCCAGGGGAGGAGATGAAGTTCTAGGTTCAGCCCAGCTTTGGGGGTAAGGAAGCGAGCTTGAGCTTCCTTGTAGACCGAGAAGACACACTGGGAGGGGGCATGTGCCAGCAGGGCTGGGCCTGAAGACCAACAGGGGGTCCTGGCCACTGATCCTGGGACCAGGATTTCAGCTCCCTTTTTCTGAAAAAGACCCCCTTCTCCCTTCTCGGATTTGCTTTGGAGAGCTCAGGAAAATGCGCCTGTTGCCGGATTTCCAGGTGGCGAATGGAGAGACCCCAGGACTCCAGTCCTGTTGCACATCCACATGCTGGTCTTCCAGCCAAAGAGAAGAGAAAGCAGATACAATAAATAAACCAAGAGGGAATAAACCTGGAGGAAAACATAAGCTTCGCCAGTTCCTAGGGGAAGATCAAAAGCCTTAGGAAGTACCCCCCAGAGGGAGCCTGGGTGGCTGGCCTGGGGGGACTCTGTGCAAGGCCTGCCCCACTGAGCCATGCCTTAGAGGCTTCGGGCATACAGGCCCTTCACTGTTAAACTGGCTTCAGGGAACCTGAGCTCCAGCTGGGTGAGCTCAGTGCATCAGGGAGGGACCTTGCTGCCCCCAAAGCTGAGAGGCAGGGGAGGGTCGGGCCGCCAGTATCCCAAGGCCCTGGAAAGGAGAGAGGGCAGAGGATCCTGAGGAGGCACATCTAGTTGTGCCATCCTCAGCTAAAGCCCACCAGATCCATCCGGTAAAGTCACACACCGGACGACTGTGATAACCTTGGGTGGATGTACTGCATGAGGCAGGAGGCAAAGCCACGGGCCTTTCATTAAAGGAGTGGCTTCTGGAGTCCCCACACTCCATCCAACACCAGCTCAGCCATAGCAAGAAGTTGGCTAACATCTCTAGAGGATGGCAGAGTAGAAGGACATGTGCTCATTTCTCCTGTGAGAACTCTAAAACTACAACTTGCTACTGAACAACCATCAACTGGAAAATGTTGGATCCCACCAAAAAAGATACTCCATGTCCAAGGGCAAAAGAGAAGCCCCAGCAAGATGGTAGGAGGAGCAAAATGGCATTTAGAATCAAACTCCTTACCCTACAGAGGTGCTCAGAGGGCTCAAACAGACCTTGTGCACACCAGGACCCAGAGACCCCACAGAAACTGAGCCAGAACTGTGTTTGAATGTCTCCTGAGAAGGTATGGATCAGCAGTGGCCTGCTGCAGGGGCACAGGCTATGGGTGCAGCAGACCTGGTTATGGCATAAGCCCTCTTGGAGGAGGTCACCATTAACCCCACCATAGAGCCATCAGAACTTACACAAGACTGGGGAAACAGACTCTTGGAAGGCACAGACAGAATCTTGTGCACACCAGGACCCAGGAGAAAGGAACAGTGACTTCACAAGAGACTGACCCAGACTTGCCCGTGAGTGTCCAGGAGTCTCCAGCAGAGGTGTGGGTCGACAGTGGCCTGCTGCAGGGTCAGGGGCACTGAGTGTGGCAGTGTTTGCATGGGACTTTTTGAAGGAAGTCTCTGTTATCTCTGTTATCTTGTGAGAGGGCATCAGAGGGCAGACACACTGAAACCATAATCATAGAAAACTAGCCAATCTGATCACACAGAACACAGCCTTGTCTAACTCAATGAAACTAAGCCAAGCTGTGTGGGGCCACCCAGGACAGACGGGTCATGGTGGAGAGGTCTGACAGTATGTGATCCACTGGCAAAGGGAATGGCAAACCACTTCAGTATTCTTGCCTTGAGAACCCCATGAACAGTATGAAAAGGCAAAAAGATAGGACACTGAAAGATGAACTCCCCAGGTTGGTAGGTGCCCAATATGCTACTGGAGATCAGTGGAGAAATAACTCCAGAAAGAATGAAGGGATGGACCCAAAGGAAAAACAATACCCAGTTGTGGATGTGACTGGTGATAGAAGCAAGGTCTGATGCTGTAAAGAGCAATATTGCATAGGAACCTGGAATGTTACGTCCAGGAATCAAGGCAAATTGGAAGTGGTCAAACAGGAGATGGCAAGCATGAATATCGACATTCTAGGAATCAGCAAACTAAGATGGACTGGAATGGGTGAATTTAACTCAGGTGACCATTATATCTACTACTGTGTGCAGGAATCCCTTAGAAGAAATAGAGTAGCCATCATGGTCAACAAAAGAGTCAAAAATGCAGTACTTGGATGCAATCTCAAAAACGACAATCTCTATTCATTTCTGAGGCAAATCATTCAATATCACGGTAATCCAAGCCTATGCCCCAACCAGTAATGCTGAAGAAGCTGAAGTTGATTGGTTCTATGAAGACCTACAAGACCTTATAGAACCAACACCCAAAAAAGATGTCCTTTGCATTATAGGGTCTGGAGTGCAAAAGTAGGTAGTCAGGAAACACCTGGAGTAACAGGCAAATTTGGCCTTGGAGTACAGAATGAAGCAGGGCAAAAACTAACAGAGTTTTGTCAAGAAAATGCACTGGTCATAGCAAACACCCTCTTCCAACAACATAAGAGAAGACTCTATACATGGACATCACCAGATGGTCAACACCAAAATCAGATTGATTATATTCTTTGCCGCCAAAGATGGAGAAGCTCTATACAGTCAACAAAAACAAGACCAGGAGCTGACTGTGCCTCAGATCATGAACTCTTTATTGCCAAATTCAGACTTAAATAGAAGAAAGTAGGGGAATCCACTAGACTATTCAGGTATGACCTAAATCAAATCTCTAATGATTATACAGTGGAAGTGAGAAATAGATTTAAGGGACTAGATCTGATAGACAGAGTGCCTGATGAACTATGGATGGATGTTCGTGACATTGTACAGAAGACAGGGATTAAGACCATCCCCACTGAAAAGAAATGGAAAGAACCAAAATGGCTGTCTGAGAAGGCCTTAAAATATCTGTGAAAAGAAGAGAAATGAAAGCAAAGGAGAAAAGGAAACATATTCCCATCTGAATGCAGATTTCCAAAGAATAGCAAAGAGAGATAAAAAAGCCTTCCTCGGGGATCAGTGCAAAGAAATAGAGGAAAACAACAGAATAGGAAAAACTAGAGACCACCTCAAGAAAAGTAGAGACACTAAGGGAACATTTCACGCAAAGATGGGCTCGATAAAGGACAGAAATGGCATGGACCTAACAGAAGCAGAAGATATTAAGAAGAGGTGGAAAGAATACACAGAAGAACTATACAAAAAAGATCTTCATGATCCAGATAATCACGATGGTGTGATCACTCACCTAAAACCAGACATCCTGGAATGTGAAGTCAAGTGGGCCTTAGAAAGCATCACTACGAACAAAATGAGTGGTGGTGATGGAATTCCCGTTGAGCTATTTCAAATCCTGAAAGATGATGCTGTGAAAGTGCTGCACAAAATATGCCAGCAAATTTGGAAAACTCAGCAGTGGCCACAGGACTGGAAAAGTCAGTTTTCATTCCAATCCAAAGAAAGGCAATGCCAAAGGATGCTCAAACTACCTCACAATTGCACTCATCTCACATGCTAGTAAAGTAATGCTCAAAATTCTCCAAGCCAGGCTTCAGCAATACATGAACCGTGAACTTCCAAATGTTCAAGCTAGTTTTAGAAAAGGCAGAGGAACCAGAAATCAAATTGCCAACATACACTGTATCATAGAAAAATCAAGAGAGTTCCAGAAAAACATCTATTCCTGCTTTATTGACTACGCCAAAGCCTTTCACTGTGTGGATCACAATAAACTGTGGAAAATTCTGAAAGAGATGGGAATCCCAGACCACCTGATCTGCCGCTTGAGAAATTTGTATGCAGGTCAGGAAGCAACAGTTAGAACTGGACATGGAACAACAGACTGGTTCCAAATAGGAAAAGGAGTACGTCAAGGCTGTATATTGTCACCTTGCTTATTTAATTTCTATGCAGAGTACATCATGAGAAACGCTGAGCTGGAAGAAATACAAGCTGGAATCAAGATTGCCGGGAGAAATATCAATAACCTCAGATATGCAGACGACACCACCCTTATGGCAGAAAGTGAAGAGGAACTCAAAAGCCTCTTGATGAAAGTGAAAGAGGAGAGTGAAAAAGTTGGCTTAAAGCTCAACATTCAGAAAATGAAGATAATGGCATCTGGTCCCATCACTTCATGGGAAATAGATGGGAAAACAGTGGAAACAGTGTCAGACTTTATTTTGGGGGCTCCAAAATCATTGCAGATGGTGATTGCAGCCATGAAAGTAAAAGACGCTTACTCCTTGGAAGGAAAGTTATGACCAACCTAGATAGCATATTTAAATGCAAAGACATTACTTTGCCAACAAAGGTCTGTCTAGTCAAGGTTATGGTTTTTCCAGGAGTCATGTGTGGATGTGAGAATTGGATGGTGAAGAATGCTGAGTGCAGAAGAATTGATGCTTTTGAACTGTGGTGTTGGGGAAGACTCTTGAGAGTCCTTTGGACCCCAAGGAGATCCAAGAAGTCCATCCTAAAGGAGATCACTCCTGGGTGTTCATTGGAAGGACTGATGTTGAAGCTGAAACTCCAATACTTTGGCCACCTCATGCGAAAAGTTGACTCACTGTAAAAACCCTAATGCTGGGCAGGATTAGGGGCAGGAGGAGAAGGTGATGACAGAGGATGAGATGGCTGGATGGCATCACCGACTCGATGGACATGGGTTTGAGTAGACTCAGGGAGTTGGTGATGGACAGGGAAGCCTGGCATGCTGTGATTCATGGGGTCGCAAAGAGTGGGACAGGACTGAGGGACTGAACTGAACTGAACTCCTTTATTACCCCCACCATAGTTTGGCCTCAGGTCAAACAACAAGGAGGGAACACAGCCCCACCCATCAACAGAACATCA
The DNA here is from genome assembly GCF_032452875.1 of Bos javanicus. Classification (NCBI taxonomy): domain Eukaryota; kingdom Metazoa; phylum Chordata; class Mammalia; order Artiodactyla; family Bovidae; genus Bos; species Bos javanicus. The sequence goes on along the minus strand of NC_083875.1, from coordinate 55,141,210 downwards.
GATTAAAGATTTACTGAGTATGGCCAAGCCCATCAGAATAAGATCCTGTTTCCCCCTCAGTCAGTTTCTCCCATCAGGAAGTTTCCATAAGCTTCTTATCTTTATCCATCAGAGGGCAGACAGAATGAAAACCACAACACAGAAAACTAAAAAATTACAAGAACCACAGCCTTGTCTAACTCAGTGAAACTATGAGCCATCCCATGTAGGGCCACCCAAGATGAACTGGTCATGAGGGAGAGTTCTGACAAAATGTGGTCTACTGAAGACAGAAATGGCAAACCACTTCAATATTCTTTTCTTGAAAAACCCATGAACAGCATATAAAGGCCAAAAGATAAGACACTGAAAGATGAACTCCCCAGGTCGGTTGGTGCCCAATATGCTATGGGAGATTAGTGGAAAAATAACTCCAGAAAGAATGAAGAGACAGAGCCAAAGGAAAAACAACACCCAGTTGTGGATACAACTGGTGATGGAAGTAAAGTCCAATTCTGTAAAGAGTGATATTGCATAGGAACCTGGAAAGTTAGGTCCTTGAATCAAGGCAAATTGGAAGTGGTCAAGCAGGAGATGGCAAGAGTGAACATCTACATTTTAGGAATCAGCAAACTAAAATGGACTGGAATGGGCGTATTTAACTCAAATGACCATTATATCTACTACTGTGGGCAAGAATCCCTTAGAGTAAATAGAGTAGAAATAGAGTAGCCATAATAGTCAACAAGAGTCCAAAATGCAGTACTTGGATGCAATCTCAAAAACAACAGAATGATCTCTGTTCGTTTCCAATGCAAACCGTTCAATATCACAGTAATCCAAGTCTATGAACCAACCAGTAATGCTGAAGAAGCTGAAGTTGAACAGTTCTGTGAAGACCTACAAGACTTTCTAGAACTAACACCCAAAAAAAGATATCCTTTTCAATATAGGAGACTGAAATGCAAAAGTAGGAAGTCAAGAGATACCAGGAGTAACAGGTAAATTTGGCCATGGAGTACAGAATGAAGCAGGGCAAAGGCTAACAGAGTTTTGCCAAGAGAACACACTGGTCATAGAAAACACCCTCTTCCAACAACACAAGAGAAGACTCTATACATAGACATCACAAGATGGTCAATACTGAAATCAGATTGATTATATTCTTTGCAGCCAAAGAAAGAGAAGCTCTATACAGTTAGCAAAAAGAAGACAAGGAGCTGACTGTGGCTCCAATCATGAACTCCTCATTGCCATATTCAGACTTAAATTGAAGACAGTAGGGAAAACCACTAGACCATTCAGGTATGACTTAAATCAAATCCCTTATGATCATACAGTAGAGGTAATAAATACATTCAAGGGATTGGGTCTGATAGACAGAGTGCCTGAAGAACTATGGATGGAGGTTCGTGACATTGTACAAGAGGCAGTGATCAAGACCATGCCCAAGAAAAAGAAATGCAAAAAGGCAAAATGGTTGTCTGAGAAGGCCTTACAAATAGCTGCAAAAAGGAGAGAAGATAAAGGCAAAGGAGAAAAGGAAAGACATACCCATTTGAATGCAGAGATATTTGAAGAATATCAAGGAGAGATAAGAAAAACTTCCTCAGTGATCAATGCAAAGAAATAGAGGAAAATAATAGAATGGGAAAGACTATAGATCTCTTCAAGAAAATTAGAGACACTAAGGGAACATTTCATGCAAAGATGGGCACAATAAAGGACAAAAATTGTATGGACCTAACAGAGGCAGAAGATATTAAGAAGAGGTGGCAAGAATACACAGAAGAACTATACAAAAAAGATCTTCATGACCCAGATAACCATGATGGTGTGATACTCACCTAGAGCCAGACATCCTGGAATGAGAAGTCAAGTGGGCCTTATGAAGCATCACTATGAACAAAGCTAGTGGAGGTGATGGAATTCCAGTTGAGCTATTTCAAATCCTGAAAGATGATGCTATGAAAGAGCTGCACTCAATATGCCACAAATTTAGAAAACTCAGCAGTGGCCACAGGACTGGAAAAGGTCACTTTTCATTCCAATCCCAAAGAAAAGCAATGCAAAAGAATGTTCAAACTACTGCATAATTGCACTCATTTCATACATTAGCAATTAATGCTCAAAGTTCTCCAAGCCAGGCTTCAACAGTATGTGAACCAAGAACTTCCACATGATCAAGCTGGATTTAGAGGAACCAGAGATCAAATTGCCAATATCCATTGGATCATCAAAAAAGCAAGAGAGTTCCAGAAAAACATCTACTTCTGCTTTATTGACTATGCCAAAGCCGTTGACTGTATGGATCACAACAAACTGGAAAATTCTTAAAGAGATGGCAATACCAGACCACCTGACCTGCTTCCTGAGAAATCTATATAAAGGTGAAGAAGCAACAGTTAGAACTGGACATGGAACAACAGACTGGTTGCAAATTGGGAAAGGAGGATGTCAAGGCTGTAAACTGTCACCCTACTTATTTAACTTGTATGCAGAGTACATCATATTGTTAGGTAGGTAGAATAGGGAAAAGGAGTCCAAAATGGCGGTGGCTAAAAGACAAGGAAGGTCCGAGGACCAGAGTGAAGACTTCAGGCAGAACAAACAGAACAAACAGCACTCCTGGCTAAGCCAAATTTGCATAGGGCAGGCCCAGGTGGAGGAAAAAACATATAAAAGGAGGAGCCAAAGCGCTTTCTCTCGGACTCTCTCTCCCGCGTTCATGCGCACGCTCTCTCTCTCTCTCTTTCTCTCTCCCTCTTTCTCCCTCCCCACACAGTCCTCCACTCTCTTCTCTTTGAGTCTTGGATTCTCCTGCTATCTTCTAAATAAAATGGAGCTGTAACACTGATTTGCCTAAGAGCTGTAACACGGTTTGTCCAAGACCCGAGAGCTGTGATGTGCCGAGGGTTTTAATGTCCATTGCTCCAAATCTTTGTTGTGACGAGACAAAGAACCGAGGAACATACACTCGCGTGACAATATGAAATGCTGGGCTGGATGAAGCACAAGCTAGAATCAAGATTGCTGGGAGAAATATCAATAACCTCATATATACATATAACACCATCCTTATGGCAGAAAGCAAAAAAAAAAATTAAGAGCCTCTTGATGAAAGTGAAAGAGGAGGGTGAAAAAGTTGGCTTAAAACTCAATATTCAGAAAACTAAGATCATGGCATCCAGTCCCATCACTTCATGGCAAATAGATGGGGAAACAATGGAAACAGTGAGAGACTTTATTTTCTTGGGCTCCAAAATCACTGTAAATGGTGACTGCAGCCATGAAATTAAAAGATGCTTGCTCCTTAGAAGAAAAGCTATGACCAACCTAGAAAGCATATTAAAAAGCAGAGACATTACTTTGCCAACAAAGGTCCTCTAGTCAAAGCTATGGTTTTTCCAGTAGTCATGTATGGATGTGAGAGTTGGACTATAAAGAAGGCTGAGCACCAAAGAATTGATGCTTTTGAACTGTGGTGTTAGAGCAGACTCTTGAGAGTCCCTTGGACTGCAAGGAGATCCAACCAGTCCATCTTAAAGGAAATCAGTGCTGAATATTTATTGGACAGGATGATACTGTAGCTGAAACTCCAATACTTTGGCATCTGATGTGAAGAACTGACTCATTGGGAAAGACTCTGATGCTGGGAAAAATTGACGGTGGGAGGAGAAGGGGATAAGAGACAATAAGATGGTTAGATGGCAACACCAACTTGATGGACATGAGTTTGAGCAAGCTCTGGGAGTTGGTGATAGACAGGGAAGCTTGGCGTGCTGCAGTCCATGCGGTCACAAAGAGTTGGACATACTGAGTGACTGAACTGAACTGAAATTATTCTTAATAATATTTATTTAATACTTCTTAAAATTCATAATCTGATAAAAAAAAATTAGGTTATCTCTTTTAAGCTATAGGTAACCAGAGGGAAACATTCTAAGATAGGTGGATGCATGTATCAGTCCTTTAGCTATAATCCAATTCCATGATAAGCTGAAAACAACTGTTCTTATCTTACAAATATTTGCAGAACTGTAAATACAGCTCTAGAGGACTGCAGAATAAAAAGAGGGGAACACTTTTAAAAAAGACAAACTGCTAAAGAAGTACCCTTGCTCAAAAATCAAGTTCAAGAAAAAATTTAAAATGAAAACTATAAGGTCTCTGTTTACATCTGTCTGCATATTTATGTAATAGATGTGTGGTATTTTTCTACATTCAGGTGGTATTGCTAAAATTAATTTGTGAAACAGTTCAGATTAATCGGCTTAAACAAGTACTTTTATATATTTAGCATTCAAACTAACTCAAATGCTTTTCAATTCCATGCAATCTTGGATAAACTTTGGTGAATAAAAGCAGGTACAAGTTTCTTGGCTTAATTAAAACAGGTTTGTGTTTAGAGTTGTCACATTGAACATAATGTAGACATACAACTTTTTATTCTACTTGGCTTTATTAGTGAAATAGGTACCCTTTATCTCTTACTAAATTTGTTGACCATAACAATAACCTAGACTGATGACTTTGTTTGATGTCTCATGAGGTTAACAGGGTGGTCTAAACATAGTTGTTGAAAAGAAGCAAATTAAATGGATAAAAAATAAAAGTTTCTACGTAAACTTTTTAAAAAGTTGCCCCAAATCACTTTTGAAGCTTTAAAGTTTTGCTAAATTAAATGATGGATATCCAGATGTTTTCCAAATAAGATAAAATACTGAAACACTGATTACTGAACATAGGCTTCTCTAATTTTTGCTTCCTTTCACAGAGAAATTAAAGATATTTGGCTCTATCAGTAAAAATGTTTTGTGCCATACTGAGAAACATTTTTCTAGAAATTATAAAAAATTATCATAAATTATATACTTAAATTATACATTTAAATATATTATAAATTATATATTGTAAATTACATAAAGATATGTTTATAAATCTGCCAGTATGGAGAAGGCTAAAATTCCATACTTGCTTATTTATTAATTTTCACTAAAAATTTAAATTTCTAAGGGTTAAAATTCTAATATATGTAATTACAACTGCTAAAAATAATAAGAAAAAGGAATTTTATGTGGTCAGGACTGATATATAAAGAGAATGAGTTTAATTAAGTAAATGGGTTTTAATATCAAAAGTTAACTGGTATAAAATTGGAAATTGGTTTTGTCCCTAGTAAAAGTACATTTTTTTAATTGGTCTGCCTTTGATAATAAGAAATTATTAAAGGTTTTTCCTTATCATTAAGTAACCTTCTAAATCTGCCTGTGAAGGCTTTAACTGTTATTTTGGCTAAACAGATAACTATTGTTTCATAGTGACCTATGATCCTATTTGATCAAGTGTCTTAAAACGTTTTAATATTTATTTTTTATAAACTCCTCTAAAATAAAATTCTAAATTAAGTGTTTTTGACCTTGAATTAACTATGGAATTTTTCAGAGGGCTTCTGGAAAATGTCAAAAGATTGTTTTCTCTTCTTATAAAAAGGTAGATATTTAACTAGATTTATTTACTATGTTTATTAAATTACAAGAGAAGCATTATCAAATAGGAAGTAAGATAAAGCCCTTGTTATGTTGCATTTATATAAAAATAGATAAACACATATATTAGAAGTATTGCAAAAATTGTGTGAAATTGCTAAAATATGATATATTTTGGTATAATGTTTTCAGTCATAATTGCAGATATTGTCTTAAAATGTTGTGTATCAAAGATTTCCTTGTCAAGTCTATCAGATTTTAATAATGGGCATTTTTAAGTCTTCTGTTACTTACAGAGAGTTACTATTTTACTCTGATACTTTCAAAGATGTTCCTGCAAAAGTATTTCAACTCAAAAAAAATTTTAGAAAGGACTTTTTGACAAGTGCCTGTTTTTGATAACTTTAAGATACAAAACGTAACTGGTAAGAGCAAAGGCTGCCCTTGAATCACCTTGAATGGCACGATACCAGGTCCCCCTAACTACCCAGATGGCAACTGTACTTCAGAGACTTGAGCCTTGGGTACATATTTCACAACTAAAGAAGACTCCTCCTGACATCTGACCCCACACAAACACTACAAACTTCCAAATCAAATTGACTAGGAAGTAAAGTAGATGACATCAAGGTTGACTGCTTCCTCCCAAGACACCAAATCAAGACTTCATACTGTAACTAAACACGAAGCCCTCTCTTTTTCTTTCTTTCCTTTACTCTGGCATTGGTCTGAAAAGATAATGCTATCATCTGTATCTTCCAGGCCATTGATAAGAGAGGTAACCTTTCAGACTGCAGGATGTCATCAAAAACTCTGATCTGTCCATAGAAACACCCTGGTTCATTTCCCTGTCTCTGGTTAACACCTCAAACTTGGAGAACTAAGAGTCTAAGATTTACACAAAGAAAGGGACATAAAGCAAAAGTAACCAGAATAAAACCACCTGTGTAGTCTATAGACCCATTATACCAGAAAGCATTCATAATTCAAAATTAGCTCTCTTGAAAGATGCCTATTTCCCTGGTTTGGAATAAATGCAAATGAGGAACCTTTCCTTAACTCAAAGATATTGCAGATTTCAATGCCAAGGCAATAGTTGCCCAACAAAGAACCTTAGACTCTTCAGTCAAAGTTGTTTTTGATAAGAGGATAACTCTTGGTTATATTTTAGCAGAGCAAGGAGGTTCTCTGCTGTGGCCAAGACCACCTGCTACACTTGGAGTAACACTTCTGGGAAAGTTGAAACTCAGTTATATAAGATTACTGAGCAAGCCACTTGGCTTTAAAAGGTGACTCATTCAGCACTAATGTCTTTGACTTATTTGATTTTGATTGATTTAAGTCTGAGGGATGATGGCTTCAAAGTGCACTCCAAACATTGGGAATTATACTGCTTTTAATAATTATAATAATCACTCTGGTATATTGTATTTTTTCAAAAGCTTTAAATATGTTTGCAGCCATTGACCATCCAGCAAATGATCCCACTAACATTGGAACATCAGAAAAGGAACAAAGAGAATGATTTATTTAAAGATTGATTTAAAGCTGTGACCTGTGACTATCAAGGGGTTAAGCAAAAACATTATAACCTATGGATGCCACACAAAGGAACAAGAGAAACTTAGAGAAGTTCAGAATAGTAGCTGAGAGTGGTACTAATGCCTTAAATTTTTATTTCATCTCTAAGTTAAGTTGACAGTATGGTCAAAAGGGGCAAATTGTCAAAAAGAATGAGATCTTTAAATTTATGTGGTTGAATTTTGTTTTTTAACAATCCCAATCATTACAGCCTCCCACCACTATATATAGTCTCTGGTTAATTCTGGAATGTTTGCCTAAAGAACCTGTAGTATATCCAACAGAAGTAGTATTTCCTCTTCTCTCTCCTTTTGTCTTCTTCACCCTGATACTGTATAGTGAGATTTCAGCCTAGAATTTATAAATGGCCCCAATATTTACATTCAAATATTAATCTTCTTGACCTAGAATGCTCTTCCCACAGCTTTCTGTTACATCTTTCCATCACACTGGCATGGCATCTACAACCCACCCCACTGATCTCTTGATACCTACAAAGTTGTATTTACCTCTTGGTGTTAAATATCACAAAATCATCTGACCATTGGTAGACAGTTGAATTACAAATTAATATCGTATACCCATTTTCAAGTTGTTTTTCTTGTACATAACAAGAATGTCTCTGCGTGGTATTTTTATTTCTACACCTGAAGCCATTCTCCACATTTATTTTAGAGTCTCATTAAGATGTTTTCTGTCTATAGTTCCATTTGCCATTTAAGACCCTTGAGTTTATCTAGCCAGCTGGCATTTAGCAGGACTGTTGCTTGAGTAAATTTTCATAGGCAGAAAAGGGTGAGGAAGGTCCTGCTAGACCTGGAGCAAGCCCTGGAGGAAAACAGCATCAAGGACTAAGAGAATAGTAGAAACTCTGAGAGGAGAAGGACATCATGGAAGAAGAAGACTTTAAAGGAAGTATTAAGAGGCATCAAAGACAAATGTTGACTTTTGCACTTTAACTTAGGGGAGACCATGGACCAGGTCATTCAAGAAAAATCTTGCATCCAAGTACTACCAAATATCAGTTTCAGTCATTTTACCAAAACCAAATGCATTTCCAATGAATTTTTTTAGGTACACTAAATACCAACCTTTTCCAGTTACTAAATGTCAATTTCTACATTACACTTAAATGTAAGATCATCAACTATGACAATGGATCCTGCAAGATACCATCTTTAGAAGGCAGAACCCAACATATCTTGCCCTCTGTTGGGAAGGGAATCAATTCACTCAGTATTCTGTATAACCTATGCATTTTGTTGCTTAAAATAAAAAAAAAGCACCAAAAGAAATATTTTCAGAAGAAAACACCTCATAAGTTTTTAAAATTAACTGAATTGATGCTTTTGAACTGTGGTGTTGGAGAAGACTCTTAAGAGTCCCTTGGACTGCAAGGAGATCCAACCAGTCCATCCTAAAGGAAATCAGTCCTGACTGTTCATTGGAAGGACTGATGCTGAAGTCGAAATTCCAATACTTTGGTCACCTGATGCAAAGAACTGAACTTTTCACTGGAAAAGACCCTGATGCTGGGAAAGATTGAAGGCGGGAGGAGAAAGGGTAGACAGAGGATGAGATGGTTGGATGGCATCACCAACTCAATGGACATGAGTTTGAGTAAACTCTGGGCATTGGTGATGGACAGGGAGGCCTGGTGTGCTGCGGTTCATGGGGTCGCAAAGAGTCGGACACGACTGAGCGACTGAACTGAACTGAACTGAGATAATGTATGTGTGAAAATTAATAAAAGAAAGAAACCTCAATTAACATTACATTTGGGAAGGCCTGGAGAGGCAACTCTCATGCCCTATCACTCACTGTCATTTGCAGACCCCAACAAGAAGAAATGTAACTTGCATATCAGGCCAGAAGTGACACTACTTTACTACCCCTCAGGCTGAAGGAAGATTTCCTTCTTGCCCAGCAACCAGTTCAACCAACTGAAAAATCTACAGCTCAGTAAGAAACTGTTATCACTGTGAACTCTTTACTTTCTTCCAGTGAATTTTCATTTTTCTTTTGTTGAGGACTTCCCTGTCCTACCCACCTTTCTATGAAAGTCTTCCATCTTATATAACGTCTTCAAGCATCTCTTTGCTTGCCAGATGAGATATTGCCAAATCATGTAATAAAGTCAATTAGATCTTCCAATTTATTCAGGTTAGGTTGTTTTTGTTTTTTTCTTTTTAACACACATTTAGGGCTACTACAACATGAGGTGTATCTAATGCACTCTGAATAAATGTTGATGATCAGCATCAGCTATTCTTAATAGAGATGAGGAATCACAGTTTTAAAAAATATCTTTCATATTCTAAAACATTAAATTAAAAATATACTAGGGATTTTCCTAGTGGTCCAGTGGTCAAGAATCTGCCCTGCAATGCAGGGGACTCGAGTTCAAACCCTGGGGGGGAAACTAAGATCCCACATGCCACAGAGCAACTAAGCCTGTGTGCCCATGCATGACACAACTAGAGAGTCTGTGCACCACAATGAAAGATCCTGCATGACTCAGGGAAAATCCCATGTGCCTCAACTAAGACCCAACACAAACAGATAAATGTTCTTTAAAAAAAAATACTAAACACAGAACATAGACTAAACTACATAGAAAACATAAGAATGTGAAAATGACTATATGTGAAAGCTAGAAATAACACCACCATGACAGCTAGAAGGAGACCATCTTCCTTATTACCTGAATTTTAGGATGCAAGAGCTTCAAAATTGAGAAACAGATTTGTTCACTGGGGGAGTCCATGATAAATTTAGTGTACAAAATAAAATCAGAAGAATTCTAGAGAAGCTCTTCCTGGGATACAGTTCATTTTTTAAAAAGGAAGAGATTGTTTTTTTTATTGTAGCTCTTACCCCTAGCAGCTTGGCAATGGATTAGAATGTTATTAAGATATCTGTCAGAAACAGCTCAGTTAGTGAGAGTTAAGTTATGGAATGTGTTCTTAGGGGACTTTCAAACTGATACTGTTAATGCAGTATTACAAAACAGGAAACAAAATGGACAACACACAAATAAAGGGTGAGGACAAAACAAACCCATTAGCAGCTGTAGAGTGAGGCCCATAAATCTCAGGCTCTGTGATCCTTTAAGGGGTGACTCATGGTACCTGAAACATATAAATGTGGCCAAGAAAAGAAAAGCAAAAATAAAAAAGCAGAGAGACAAAGGGAATCTGTTTCTCAGAAATTTTTTAAGAAAATTCCATTTTTGCTTCCAAGAACAAGCAATGAACATAGGAGAATGAACTCTTCCATCTCAACCATGTCCCACTTCACAGCAGGGCCCAAAGAGCTTCAGACTAACAGTCCCACTTCCAGCCTGTTGTACAGTCTGTTCATGGCAGAAGAGGCAGGGCTGTTCAAGACAGGGCAGGGATCCCAAAAACATATCAGGAGAAGGACCATGACATCAGAAGGCCAAAGCACTCCAATCCCTAACAGCCCTTTTATTTATCCTCCATCTATCTAATAGCACACATTTGGCCTCTGCTTCTCTGGACCACCATCCCAGGATCACAGCCCAGGCACCTGAGGAAAGATTCTGGCCCAGTGCATCCTTAGAGTTTCAAGTCCTCATTCACTCTCATTCTTTGGCTTCAAAATGATGTACAAATTGACAAAATCGAGTCATTTCTGCTTGGCACTGAGCTTGGCAACCAGATAACACCAGCAAAGCCTGGTCCATATTTATTCTCTCCCATGTTCATCGGCATGCAAAGTTCCAAAATAGAAATTTGTTTCTCCTGCAGTTTTATGACATTTCTACTGCCTGATTATCCCACTTTACAGTAATTTGCATCATTATGGGCCTGTGGCAAATGAAACAAATTGCCATAAAATGTTGGGAAAATCCTAAATCATGGCTCTGTCTGGTTTGCTTGAATGATAAAACTGGGTTGAATTCAGATGGCTCGGTTCATTTTGCAACAAACAGTCCTGCAGGCCTTAATGGGTGCTACTGGCTCGCACATCGGGCTGCGTGGTGACTACTAAATGAGGCAAACTAATAGAATTTTTTTCCGAGGCACTAAGCAAGTCTTCAGTAAAGAAAAACACATTGATTCTAAAGTTGTTTACTACCAACTAAATAGAACCCCTATAGCTTTTCCCATGCAGCCCACATTAGAGCTAAATTAACAGCCCTCATATGTATCCATTCTACTAGTACCAGACAAAAGTGCTTACACCATTAGGAGTGGAAGTTGCCTCAGTCTAAATCTTGATACAAGAGATTGTCCTTCTCATTTAACTGCCTAGCTATCAAAAGTTGTGATATCAGGTATAGACAAGCCTTTAAAAAAAAATAAATGCACTGAAAGGTCATAAGTAATTGCTGCATTTTAATTCAGTGGTGATGTGCTGTTAGTTTTAAAGTAAAGGAATAGAAGACTGATGGGCTAGACATGCAAAAATGAGATTCAGGAAGGCGAATAACTCTGATAATTAGTAAGATCCTTGTTGATGACAATCTTGGTTCAGCTTTTGCAAATCTCTCCTGTGAGTAAATTTATGAGCAGAGAAGCCTCATAGTTAGCAACTCTCTCGGCTCAAAACACACGAGATTCATTTGGACAATAAGGCTGGAATAAAAGCAATGGAATTTTATTTCTTATAACCTCTTGTATCTCATGTTCCCCTAACCTCCAAATCACTCAGTGTTCTAACCTAAGACACTTACAGTGAATACTCAGCCTTTCCTATATGTGAGGCAAGTCTTTCAGAACCACCCTCCCATCTCCTAACCTCTCCATTAGACAGGTTTCTAGTGTCATTTCAAACAAATAGAGGAGAATGCCCAGATGAAGTGAACCTTACAAAGGAGACTCAGAGTCTTGAGAACACGATTAAAATCAAGAGGGATAAGCTGCATCAAAACCTCAGTATCCAGAAAATTACAACAATGCTGTAGAACAGGGAGTTTTGTAGAGTCTGGTTTTACTTTATTTAAAACATGCACACAATTTCATGTAATACTTCATTAAAAGAAAGTAACTGAATTCAGTTTTCATTCATTGAACATTTAATATGTGTTAAGCACTTTACTGAAAAGTTTAAATGATTATTATTTGATTTAATCAGTCCAACATATGCACACACACACACCCCTGCGTTTGCCACTTCCAGATAAGTAACTTAATACTTACAAAGACTAAACTTCTTCAAAGATCGACAGGCAGTCAGAGGCAGAGCTAAAATCTGAACCATGATCTAGTCTCACCATTAATTCCATGCTCTCTACCACTATTATACACAGATGCCTTATAAAAATCAAGTTTTCTGCTAAATTAACATTATTATTAGTCCAACAATAAACTCCACAGGATTAAAGATCCTTGCAAAATTTTAGCAAGTATCTCATATTTGGATTCTCCTGGATGATTTTTATGACTCATTAATATAGCCTCTTCTTCTAACTTGTTTATCTTTTTCTATTTCACTCTCATTTGCTAGACAAAATATATTGTCTGATTACAAAATAATGTTTGACTCTAGATTTATCTTTCTTTTCATCTTAGTTTTGCTTATTTAGGAGGTCACAAAAGCTGTGCCAATAAACCAAGCCCACAATACGAAGCAACTTAAAGGTCTTGAGTATTTGCTATTTATAGCAGTTTGAATTCATGCTATTTGAATGACAAATAAACGTGTACATTTCCAGACTATAAATATTTATTCTGGTGTTCCCTTAGATTTCACGTATATTCTTTTCCTTTTGGTTTCTAAAAAAGGAAGCATAGAAGAATTTCTGGAAATCTTCACAGTCTTGAACCCAGAGGTCCTGATTTGTAGTTTAGAAAGCATCTGTTAAGTTATGAACCTATATATTACACATAGATTTTCAGACAGTCCTTTGACATATATTACATATTCTACTTCTTCCCTAAGAAGAATCACTAAGCTAAAATTCTTTAGTAACTTGTGAGAAGCCACTAATGTGTTGGGCTTTGCTATAGCTGTGGTTTCTTAACCACCAGACCACCAGGGAAGTCCCTGTGTCAACTTAACTGAGCTTGAAACTACATTTCCCAGAGTTCCCTTTGTTGCATAGTTCCAGGTTAACATGGGACCCGAGAGACATTTTACAGGTATCTGGAAGGTGGAAATGAAGTGGCCATATTCTCTTTGTGGTCAGAAGGGTGGTGCAGGGCACAGAGCACTTGGCAGCTCACACATGCTGTTGCTGGTTTGCTGCCTCACTTTGTGAGGCAGTGGTCTAGCCTGCTGCTCCTCAGCTCCCACAGGACACTCACATCACTGAAGTGGGAGGACTGGAGGCAGGCAGATAGCAGCAAGGTTTCCAGCTCATCCTTCTGTGTTCTCCTTTGTCCCTATCTCCCCATTTCACATCTGTCTTCCCTTCCTGATATTTTTTACCTGATGACTTGAAGGCCAACATCGGATATAGAAGCAACAGCACTTCAGAAATTATACTAAGTCAATCCTCCTTGATAAAGCCCATATTCTTATCATTTCTAAGATTCTATTTCTTTGATCAAACCCATGTGTTTACCATACACATGTGCCTATTATCTATAGAAAAGGCATACTGCTAATTGTTTTCTAGGATTTATCTCATTCACTCCTCATAGCAACCATGGAATGCGTACTATTACTACTACTATCTCCATTAGAGATGAAGAACTGGGATCACCAGGACCAAGTGACCCTTCCCATATCACATTCCTAAAGGAGTAATGAAGCTGGAACTCAAACCCTGCGAACATGATAAAGAGAGTCCAGAAGGTTATATGCTGTATGTACTGCATCTTTAGTTATGCTCCTGGGGGCAGTCTGTAAGGTTTAGACACTTACTAAGTGCTTTTTTCGTCAGGGATTTTTGCTCAGAAGTCTTTGGGTTCATGACTAAGAAAGTGCAATTGATTGAGGAATAGAATTTTTGAGGTAGAAAGAAGTTTAAACATCACTGAGCCCAAGTATATGTAAAAGAAAATAAATCTTACAGAAGAGATTGTGCAAGTTAAGCAAAGTCTCTTGATGAGGGGTTTCTGCCTAAATTCTGTGCCCTCTGTCACAACATACTCCAAATGCGAGCAAACTGAGGTTCACCTTCAATAGTCAGTGATGCAGGGATCTGGGACATACCATGGAGCATCTCCTGAGCCAGGTTTAGGACTTTGAGATTTGTTCATGTGTGTGTAACTATCTCTCTGATGTCCTTTGGCCTAAGAGAAATAACTCAATTTCACTATTTGTGTGCTGTAAGAGCCCTTTCTGGTGTAATTCAAGTCTCTTCCAACACTTCAACTGGAGGGACTATTAGGAAAATCCTTTCCAATAATTCTGCTAATAGTTTCCAGCAAACTTCAACCTGGAGCGACATTTGAATGAATTTATCTGTAGTGGGCTTCTGCAAGAATCAATAAGTCATTTTGATTCATTCTCAGTTTCTAGAGGAAAGTATTTATTTCCTAAGATGAGACTGAATAGAAATGGGAATCATTTGTATGGGGTGAAACATAGCTTGCTGATTAACGTTATCCCCTTTTCCTTTACTACTCCAGAAAGATCAAACTATGGGAATTTTGAAACTTAAAACTACAGATTTCTTCTCTCCATACTCTTAGAGAAGCACTTATTGTCCCCATGGGACTTTGATAATTTGTACCACTTTGATGTTAGAATTTTATCTGGAAAAATACTTTGAAAACACAGCTAGCCTAAAATTAGACCTTGCTTCAACCACTAGTATATAAATACATGAAAATGTGTCCATAAAAACATCAATTCTCTTATATGTTTCAGTGAAAATTAATAACAAAAATATGTCATAATTTTGAGAGAGGAACTTATTAACTGGCAACATGAACATAAGATTTTTTTAAAAAACAATAAATATTTTCTTACAACAGTGAAAGGGTTTACAGAAGTAAAATTTCTACAGAGGAATTTACATTACAAACAAACCCCAAAAGAACAAAGGTTCTTGTGAAACTATGGTCATTCCTTTCTACCTTATAGAGACCATAGTGTAATTGGAATGAATCTGCATCTATAAGTCTGGAAGAAATGACCACTAAAACTTTAGAACATCCCACAGGAAACTTCAATCTAACTGGGAATTAATCCTTATAGGATTCAAATAGCATATAAGTTTTGCTTCCCTTGACAGTTATAAAAAATGGAAAACTTGAGGTTCCCAGGAGTCAATTATAAAGCCTATTTGAATGTCCTGGGAGATTAATAATTATGCACTCAATTTCAACATGTTTTTGCCCCAAGTCACCAAGCAATTCTCAGATACCAGCTGGATGTCCTTCAATTCAACTCAGTTCTGATACAATTCAACACCTACTGATGTGCCGTGATCTTTCCCTGGGGTGCACTCCTACTCTAGCCAAGTTTATCACCAGTCTTAGTTACTAGAGGTGAGGGAAAGCTAAGATGATAACAATTCAACATTTTGAAAAATTATTTTTGTCAAATTTTAAAATATTTTGTAAAACATAAAAAATATTACAAAAACACATACTCAGCAATCAAAGTCAATACATTTTAACATCTTGCTCTATTTTCTGCAGCTTTCTTTTTTCTTTCTTTACAGACACAGCCAAAGCTCAATCATATTTTCTCTACCCTCCCTTCCTTCTACTTTTATAAAGGTAACAACAATCTTGAAGTTGGTATGTATCACTCCCATGCATGATTTTCAACATTAAGTAAATATGTAGGAAATCACTAAAAATATATAGTATGCCTTTGTATAATTTTTAACTTAAAGATACAACATTCTATACAAGTATTTCTCAACCTTGGCTCTACTGACATTTTGGGTCATGTATCAATTTCTTATCACTGCCATAACAAATTACACAAAATCAGTGTCTTGAAACAATACCAATTTATTACTTTATAGGTCTGGAGGTCAGAGGGTGAATGAATCTTACAGGGCTGACCTCAAGGTGTCAGTACAGCTGGTTTCTTCTGCAGACTCTAGGAGAGAACTTACTGTCTTGCTTCTGCCAAATTCTAAAGGGTATCTTCATTCCTTGGCTTGTGGCCTTGCATCTCATAGACTTTTTTCCACCTGCTTCCATCATAACATTGCCTTCTTCTTTCTTTACCCTTGTATTACACTTATAAGGACCCTTGCAATTACACTTACTTAGGCCCTATCAGGACAGTCCAGGATCATCTGAGTAGGAAGCCAGGTTTCAATAGTACCTGAACTGTGAATTTTCAGACGTTCAAGCTGGATTTAGAGGAACCAGAGATCAAATTGCCAACATCCATTGGATCATCAAAAAGCAAGAGAATTCCAGAAAACCATCTACTTCTGCTTTATTGACTATGCCAAAGCCTTTGACTCTGTGGATCACAACAAACTGGAAAATTCTGAAAGAGATGGGAATACCAGACCACCTGACCTGCCTCCTGAGAAATCTATATACAGGTCAAGAAGCAACAGTTAGAACTGGACAAGGAACAACAGACTAGTTCCAAATCAGGAAAGGAGTATGTCAAGGCTGTATATTGTCACCCTGCTTATTTAACTTATATGCAGAGTACATCATGTGAAATGCTAGGCTGAATGAAGCATAAGCTGGAATCAAAACTGCTGGGAGAAATATCAACAACATCAGATACTCAGATGACACCACCTTTATGGTAGAAAGTGAAGAAGAACTAAAAAGTCTCTTGATGAAAGTGATAGAGGAGAGTGAAAAAGTTGGCTTAAAACTCAACATTCAGAAAACTAAGATCACAGCATCTGTCCCATCACTTCATGGCAAATAGGTGGGGAAACACTGGAAATAGTGAGAGACTTTATATTCTTTGGCTCCAAAATCACTGCTGATGGTGACTGCAGCCATGAAATTAAAAGATGCTTGCTCCTTGGAAGAAAGCTATGACCAACTTAGACAGCATATTAAAAATCAGAGACATTACTTTGCCAACAAAGGTCCATCTAGTCAAAGCTATGGTCTTTACAGTAGTCATGTATGGATGTGAGAGTTGGACTATAAAGAAAGCTGAGCACCAAAGAATTGATGCTTTTGAATTGTGGTGTTGGAGAAGACTCTTGAGAGTCCCTTGGACTGCAAGAAGATCCAACTAGTCAATCCTAAAGGAAATCAGTCCTGAATGTTAGTTGGAAGGACTGACGCTGAAGCTGCAACTCCAATACTTTAGCCACCTGATGCAAAGAAACTTAACTTTTCATTGGAAAAGACCCTGATGCTGGGAAAGATTGAAGGCAAGAAGAGAAAGGGATGAGAGAGGATGAGATGATTGAATGGCATCACCGACTCAATGGACATGAGTTTGAGTAAGCTCTGGGAATTGGTGATGGACAGGGAAACCTGGTGTGCTACAGTCCATGTGAATCACAAAGATTTGGACACAACTGAGCAACTGACCTGAACTGAACTGTCTCACCATTTTAAGACCTTTCATTTAATCACATGGGCAAAGTCCTTTTTGCCATAGAACACAGAATTCATAGGTTTCAGGGATTAGAATATGGGCATCTTTGGGGACCATTACTGAGCCTACTACAGGGCAGATAATTCTACACTCTGTAGGGGACTGTCCTGTACATTGCAGAATGTTTAGCTGAATCCCAAATCTATATTCCCCAGATGCCAGAGACAACCCTCAAGTTTTAAGAGCCAAAAATGCCTCCAGATATTGCCCGATGTCTCCTGGGGGTGCGGGGAGGCAACATCATGTTGAGAACAGTTCATCATTTGGTATATTTCATTCTATATCATGTTTGAAAATTATTCATGTCAAAACATTAACACCTAATTCATTACTTTCAAGTGCTTCAAATATTTTGTTGAATGAATAAAAGCTTTTTTTCCTGTTTTTCTTCTATTACGAACAATGCTTCATAAATAATCTGAACATGACTGAAGAATTTCTTTATGCTACCGCAATGGTTCTTGCTCTTTAACATACTTGATTCTTACTTGATAAGAACCACCTAAAGAGCTCTCTGTAACACAGATTTTTGGGGAACAGGCCAAGAGTTTCTGATTCAATAGATCCTGAAATACTGAGTTTTTAACAAGTTCCCAGGTGATGCTGAAACTACCAGTTTAGGGACCACTCTGAGAACCACTTCTCTAAGACATATGCTTAGAAGTATGATGCCAAGTATGATTTGCTAGGTATTATCAAATTGCCACCACACTGGTTATAACAATTTCACTCACCCTCAAGGAATGAATTCATTATTCTCTACAATCTGACCAATTGGTGCAGAGAGGCTGTGATTTTTTTTTTTTTTTTTTTTGCAAAAGTGAGGGATTAAAGTAGCATCACATAGCCTATTACTTTATATTTCCCACATTACCAAAGAAGTTATGCATATTACCATACAATTATTATCCATTTGGGGTTCCTATCCTGTATGATGCCTGTTCTTATTTTTTTTCCTGGTTTTCTACAGAGATGGTGGTGGTGTTCAGTCACTCAGCCACACATGACTCTTTGCAACCCCATGGACCACAACACTTCAGGCTTCCATGTCCATCACCAACTCCTGGAGCTTGTTCAAACTCATGTCCATTGAGTCAGTGATGCCATCCAACCATCTCATCCTCTGTTGTCCCCTTCTCCTGCCTTCAATCCTTCCTACTATCAGGGTCTTTTCCAATGAGTCAGTTCTTCACATGAGGTGGTCAAAGTATTGGAGCTTCAGCATCAGTCCTTCCAATGAATATTCAGGACTGATTTCCTTTAGGATTGACTGGTTGGATCTCCTTTCAGTCCAAGGGACTCTCAAGAGTCTTCTCCAACACCACAGTTTGAAAGCATCAATTCCTTGGCACTCAATCTTCTTTATGGTCCAACTCTCACATCCATACATGACTACTGGAAAAATCATAGCTTTGACTAAACGGACTTTTATCAGCAAAGTAACGTCTCTGCTTCTTAATACGCTGTCTAGGTTCTACAGAGGTAATTATAGAATTTTTTTCTACACTTCAGATATTGAATTTCTGTTAGTTTTATACATTTCAAGTGTATGTTTCTTATTTTTAGAATTTTCCCCTTTGCTTCTTTTGATAAAAAGATATTTATTTTAAAGTAGTCAAATTTATCCATCTTTTTTATGGTTTTTTAAAATTTTTTTATCTTAAGAAATCCTTCTCTGCCCTAAGGTCAGAGAGACATTTCTCTCCATTTTTTCAAATTTTGCCTTATATATTTTCACATTTAGTTTAACTGAAATTTATTTTTGTATATGATATGAGGCAGGGATCTATTTTAATTCATCTCATAGGAATAGCTGGTTGACTCAGCCTTATTTACTGGGCAGTTGGATTCATGATTTGTAATTCTCCTCTGCCATACATACGCATATATGAGTGATTCTGTTTTTCAGCTTTCTATTCTATTCTAGTCCATTGAATATTTTTGTACCATAGTTTTAACTAATGGTTAAGGTTTATACAGGTCTTAACACGTTTTAGGTTAAATATTCCTTTATTCTTGTTCAAAAAATGTCATTGCTTTTCTCTTTATCTTGTCAATTAAAATTTAAAATCAGCTCAAGTTCTATGGGGAAAAAGCATTTTTATATATGTTGCATAGAAATTATAAAGGTCAGTTTCTATCATTATAACATCAGGTTTTCCATCTAGTAACATAATCCATTTGCCCATTTATTTAAGTCTTTTATGTTATTTAATAAAGTTTTAAAAGCTTATTCTTAAACGTCTTCACTACTTTTTTATACATTTGTTTCTAGGTCCTTAAAATTTTGTGCTATTCTTAATGACATTTTATTTGCATTTTCTAATTGCTCCTTCTCTATAGAAATGCTGATAATATTTGTACTAGATATTGTATCCAGTAGCCTTGTAGCATTTCCTGATTCATTCCAGTAGTTTTGTAGATTTGTGTGGGTTTTTCTAAATAGGCAACATGTGGATACATGTTTCTTCCTTTCTGTTTCTCATGCTTAGTGGTTTTATCATGGCAACTAGGATCTCCAATACTACACTGATGAGAGCTTCCGAAAATGAGAATCCTGGTCTTATTCCTAGCTTTGAAAATATTGCTTTTGTTATGTCACCATCAAGTATAATATTTGCTATTGCTTTTTAACTCACCAGGTAAAGAAAGTTTGCTGAGAGAGGTTATCATGGGTAAATATTGAACTTAATGAAATGTGTATCTTTTGTTTATTGGTGGATTATATGATTTTTATCTTTTAAGTTATTAATGAGGTAAATTATACTGATTTACTTCTTAAGACAGTTTCAATTTTTATCAAAGTTACTAATAACTATATTTTAAAGGGTCAAATGATTCTACCTATTTATTGTGAAACACAGACTCTCTTCCTTTACCATTTCCTCACCCACAAATGCAATAGCTTCTATGTCTTTTAACTGATTTTTTCAGTGCTTGTTTCTGTATCTCTAAATAAGATGACTATGTTGTTACTTCTTGATTTTTCAGAACTTTAGCCCTCTATTTTCACTGTATAATCATCCTTTATTCCCAGCTCTGACCACACATTCACTCACCTCCTAAATGAGTCACACACTTATTTTACTCTAATAAATACTGTGTTTACATTACTATAACTATACAAACACTATTCACAGCTGAACCATAAACTATGATTATTTTTCCTTTGTTGGCAAAATCATTTTCTCGGCTTGCACTATCTTATTTGCTAAGTTTTCTGAGTTTACAAATAACACCAAACTCTTACCCAGTTCCCTAAATCTCCTTTTAAGATGATCAGATACATCAGATATTCTATCAACTTTATCTTCCTGAAGAAGATTCTCACCTGTTCCAATCTGCATTTTTCCTGTGATGGATCTCCAATACCTACTACCCACGTGTGAATTCTTTTGTTTATGCCTACCAATTACTAAGAGCAGTGTATGATATCTCATGACAATATTTGATATACCTTCATGAAATTTTCAGTTTTTATTTTATATTCTGAAGCTACATTTTTAGGTACTTAGAGGTTCCAAATTGTTGTAGCTTCCTGAAGAATTGTTCCCCTTATCATTATGTAATGATTCTCTACGTAGTATGATAAATATAGGTACACCAGTTTTCTTCTAGTCAGTATTAGTCTCACATATCACTTCCTTTCCTTAACTTGCAACCTGTTTTATTATGCTTTAGATGTCTCTCTTTGAAGCAACATATAGGTAGGTTTGTTCTTTTTCAATCTAAAAGCTTCTAAACTGATAAAAAGCCATACATTTATATTTTTGTTACTTTAGATATATCTGGATTATTTTGTGCTTTCATTTTATCATACTGTACATTTTATCCTTCCATGCTTTGTCATTGAATAATCAAGCTTCATCTAGTTGGCCTTTCTCCTTCCACTACCACTGTTAAGCGAAAGGCTTAATATCAGGCATGACCTTAGAAAGCAGCCCTTCAGAGAATGAGGTTTCTGTTCTGCCTAGGATGACTAATCCTAATTATCAAGGGGAAATTGGTTTGCCTCTGCACAATGGGAAAATAGGGATTTTTGTGTCACTGTGTCAGTAACACAAAGGCCCTCTGGGAAGCCTCGTAATGCTTCCATGATCAATATAAAAATTAATGAATATTGTGGCTCAGCTGGTAAAGAATCCACCTGCAATGTGGGTGACCTGGGTTCAATCCCTGGGTTGGGAAGATACCTTGAAGAAGGGAAAGGCTACCCACTCCAGTATTTTGGCCTGGAGAACTCCATGGACTGTACAGTCCACGGGGTCGCAAAGAGTTGGACACAACTGAGTGACTTTCACTTCACAGCAACTAAAAATAGAAATTAGCACCAATGACGAATCATACTCTAGAAATGGAGGTTTAGTTAACCCAACAGGTAATGAATATCTAATCAGTTTTTCCTCCATTTAATCTATGGTTTTTCCAAGTTAAGAGTATTACAATATATAATTCTATTCTCATATATTTCACCTCTATCTCACTGTGCTAAAGCTGTGCATTTTACTTTTATCTGTATTTTCTATTTTATGGGTCTTTTCTTCAGTTTTTTCTAATGGGATGTTTAACCTCTCCATTAGGTTTTAATTTCAAACTTCTAAGTGTTTTCAGAAGTTCAATTTTATTTTTTCCCAAATCTGCCTAAGCATCATTTTTTGTTTTTGTTTTTCCTTATGTTTCTCGGTCTTTCTTTTTCCTTTGTTAGCCATTTAAAAGATATTTATTGTTTAAATTTAGATTACTTTATCTCAGAATTTGGCTTGCTAAACTTTTGTCTGCTGACACTAACTTATGACAGAACTTAAGTTCATCTTATGTGGAAATAGTTTTCCCCGGGATCTGGATTATGGAGAAAAACCTTTAAGCATACTTTCATTTATTTCTTGCTGGTATTCTAAGGATAGTACCTGCCTGGGGACAACTTTACATCAGTTCATCAATTTGGTAGTATGAAAAAGCACAGTTTTAACAGAAGTGTGATTACATTTGGGGTCTAAGAGGCTTCTCCTTCATCATTAAATGAAACACACTTTAATTCTGGCTGTGGACAAGCCCTACCACTAGAGCTCCAATTTTCAGTGCATGTTTCATTGAGTTGTACCTTTTTGTCAATTGCCAAAGCAAAGCACATTCACACTCCAGTGAATGATATATAAGTATAGTATCAGTTCAGTCATTCAGTCGTGTCTGACTCTTTGCAACCCCATGGACTGCAGCATGCCAGTCTTCCTCGTCCATCACCAACTCCTGGAGCTTGCCCAAACTCATGTCCATCGAGTTGGTGATGCCATCCCACAATCTCATCCTCTGTCATCCCCTTCTCCTCCTACCTTCAATCTTTCCCAACATCAGGGTCTTTTCCGATGAGTCAGTTCTTCACATCAGGTGGCCAAAGCATTGAACATTCAGCTTCAGCATCAATCCTTCCAATAAATATTCAGTACTGGTTGGATCTCTTTGCAGTCCAAGGGACTCTCAAGAGTCTCCAAAAAATACCTGTTGGAGGAGGAGGAGGAATCAAAAGCATCAATTCTTTGGTGAGAGTCCCTTGGACTGCAAGGAGATCAAACTAGTCAATCCTACAGGAAATCAGTCATGAATATTCATTGGAAGGACTGATGCTGAAGCTCCAAAATATTAGGCAGGGAGAAGAGCAAGTTCACAAGCAAAACTGAACACAAGTTTGGCATTTCGTGGAAACAGAGAAGAGTGAAAGACATTTGTACAACAAAAGATGTGACGTGGATGGGGCTAGACAGATCAGCTGCAGTGATCTTATGAAAGTCTCCTACCAATGCAGAGTGGAAGAAATTCTGATTGGAAGATTATATATCTTGTTTTTACATAAAATTTGAATCATACCATAGAAATATGAAATGATTATATAGTAAATGCTGCCTTTGATTGACTTAATCATTTCAAACAGAAAAGACATGTATAATTAATAGGCTTTAGTGGTTAAAAAAAAAAAAAAAGAAAAAAAGGTCATTTCTGGTCTAATACTTGTTCTTCTTTAGTATCTTGGCAGGGGGCAGCAGCTAAGAAAGATTTTCCTCTTGGCCACTGCCCAAAGAAGGACTGAAGAAAAGGAATAGGGGTTGTTAGAGAGGACTGGACATAAGCCCAGCCCAGTCAACACGGACACAGAGCATGAGACAGGAGGGAGTAAAAATACCTGCTAAACCATATTGCCAACTATGCTTTTCAGAGGACAGGAGAATTGGGGAATCCTGTACTTTTGAGGAATGGATGCTAACCATGTGCACATACTGGAGCTGTAAATTACATGATTCTGACACTTTTTTCAAGAAAATCCTGGATTTTATATATAGTAGACAGAATGGAAGTAGAATAAACAAGATTCTGTGGCTATGCAAGCCAATGGTTTCTAAACCTGGTTGTACTAAGTACTGTCATCTAGGGAGAGTTCAAAAAACTGTTAAGTGCCTAGGGCCCACCCTTTAGTCTAGAATTTCATTGTCTAACTTTTTAAGTTGCCCCAAGTGAATCTTGTGTAGTTAATCCAGCATAAGTCAGCAGATCAGCTCTCAGAAAATGCAAATAAAATGTTCCTTGTTATAATCTGTATTCAAATTAAAATGTTTGTATCAGTTCTCTTTATCTCAAAAATGATACCTTTTACAAAAATTAACTTATAATTATTAAAATTATTCTTCCAGAGATTTAAAAAATGTTTACTTCATACATTCAATTTTATCTCATTTTTTTCTTATTATAAATAATTTACATGCTGATAGAGGTAGAATTATAAACCAATAAAGGAAAGGCTATTACTTAATAGCACATGGTAAGACAGTACAGTAGTCCTTCAGTATCTGTATCTGCAGGAAATTGGCTCCAGCCATCCCCTCCCTATTACCAAAATCTGCAGATTCTCAAGTTCTTTATATAAAATGGGATAGTGTTTTCTTATAACCTACACACATCTTCCCATATACTTTAAATCATCTCTAGATTACTTACAATACCTAAAACAATGTAAATTTATGTAGTTGTGAATATTATGTAAATGCTGTGTAAATAACTGTCAGGCTATTAGCAAACTCAACTTTCTGGAATTTTTTTCAAGTATTTTTGAAACATATTGGTTGAACTGCAGTTGGCCCTGGATACCTGTGGATGCAGAACCCACAGGTATCAAAGGTCAACTGAAGTTATAATCATTCCTTATACCTAAGCCAAAATAAATTTGAGTTATCAATATTGTAAATAAATAAAATACATTAAATATTTTAAATCTACAATTAGAAAAAACATTTAAAGTCTGATATAAAACCTAGAAGCCATAAAAGGTTATTGATAAATCTGAAAATATAAAGTAGAACATTTCTACAACGTGAAAAGAAATTATTCTTAAAATGATAAAAAGGAAATGCATACTTTTCAAGTTCTTAAAGACAACTCAACAGAAAAATGGGGAAATGTGAAAACAGATAGTTCTCACAGAAAAGGAAATGTCTTTTAAAAATATGATAAGATGCTAAACTTCCTTCATAATAATATAAATACACATGAAAATATACATATAATCAAATGAAAAAGTGAAAGTTAATCACTCAGTCATGTCTGACGTTTTGTGACCCCAAGGACTGTAGCCCACCAGGCTCCTCTGCCCTAATTCTCCAGGCAAGAATACTGGACTGGGTAGCCATTCCTTTTTCCAGATGATCTTCCAGACCCAAAGATCAAACTCAGGTCTCCTGCATTGCAGGCAGATTCTTTACCATCTAAGCCACCAGGGAAGCCCAAATAATCACATAAACATATGTGATTATGTTTTAACCTCTTTTTAACCAACTTTTAACCTCTCAAAACTGACAGATCAGTTTGATAACACATAGTTTTATGACTATGGGCGAAACTGAACCTCTCACACATTCTTTGTGAGAGTGTAAAATGGCATAGCTTTTTTGTAAAATGTAAAAATTGTAAAACGGCAATTTAGTAACATCTATCAATACATATTAAGACCCAGAGATTTCACTCCTAAGAAATTATGCTACAGTTATAGTCACAAGTGTGCAAGATAACATGTAAAAGAATGTACATGATACCATTATTAACACAAGTTAGAAACAACCCAAATACCCATCAAGAGGGAATTTAATAACACAATGCTGTCATTAAAGAGAATACAGGCAGACTTACATTGAGATACAGAAGAATGTACCAATTGTGTGAAAATAATTGTATCATATGTACATACATTTCATATAATTGGAACATTCTTCTATATCTCAATATAAGTCTGTCTCATTCCTTTTAATGGCAGCATTGTGTTATCAAATTCCTTCTTGATGGGCATTTGGGTTGTTTCTAATTGTATCATATACAGATAGTTTTAAGGCTTCCCTTATGGCTCAGTGGGTAAAGAATCTGCTTGCCATGCAGGAGACACAGGTTCATTCAATCCCTGGGTCAGGAATATCCCCTAAATGAAGGGAATGAGAACGCACTCCAGTATTCTTGCCTGAAAAATCTCATGGACAGAGGAGCCTGGGGGCTACAGTCCAAAGGGTCACTACAGTCTGAGTGACTAAACACACATACACATATATATTTTTATCATAAATTTTTTTTTAATTTTGTGTTGTATGAATATATTACTCATTCCAAAACTTACACATGCATTTATGGCATTTCATAGTTAGATGGCAAATGGAATACAATACTATAAAAACTAAAATAAAGCCATTATGGTGATCATACTATTGGTTTTTACTTTGAAAAATCATTTTTAATGTTTTATATATATGTAAAAATTAGAAGAAGACTGACAAGTCAGTTTTTTTAAAAGGTATTTTTATTCTTTTCCACTATGGTTTCAGTTTGCTCTACAATAAAAAGTAACACAGCATTGTAAATTAATTATACTTAAATAACATAAAATCTGAAAATAATAATAAAATTAAAAGGTTGATTTTTAAAGTATTCCTGCTCATTCTATAAAGATTCAGATCAGATAAGTCGTTCGGTCGTGTCCGACTCTTTGCGACCCCATGAATCGCAGCACGCCTCCCTGTCCATCACCAACTCCCAGAGTTCACTCAGACTCACGTCCATTGAGTCTGTGATGCCATACAGCCATTTCTTCCTCTGTCATCCCCTTCTCCTCCTGTCCCCAATCCCTCCCAGCATCAGAGTATTTTCCAATGAGTCAACTCTTCGCATGAGGTGGCCAAAGTACTGGAGTTTCAGCTTTAGCATCATTCCTTCCAAAGAAATCCCAGGGCTGATCTCCTTCAGAATGGACTGGTTGGATCTCCTTGCAGTCCAAGAGACTCTCAAGAGTCTTCTCCAACACCACAGTTCAAAAGCATCAATTCTTCGGCGCTCAGCCTTCTTCACAGTCCAACTCTCACATCCATACATGACAACAGGAAAAACCATAGCCTTGACTAGACAAACCTTTGTTGGCAAAGTAATGTCTCTGCTTTTGAATATGCTATCTAGGTTGGTCATAACTTTCCTTCCAAGGAGTAAGCGTCTTTTAATTTCATGGCTGCAGTCACCATCTGTAGTGATTTTGGAGCCCAGAAAAATAAACATTATAAAACCCTAAATAGTAGAGAGAAGAAAATATATATATATAAATGACAATCTCCCCAACTCAAAAGAGCTACTATTAGCATTTTGGTATCTTCCTATTTCTATATATAATTATGTGCCTGTTAGTATGTCTATAATATGTAAAACTAAATACATATACACAAAAATGTATATTTTAGAAGAAATAGTGACAGTATGTTCCCTACTATACTTTTTTATAGTTAGCAAATGATGGTAGGTTCATTTAAAAATAGAATATAGCAGTAAAAATGAGGGTATTAACTAATATTTATACATTTAGTCTTTATATTTACTTTGGAGGTTTAATCAGTTTGACATTAATAGACATATGTTCCAACTGTAAATTTAAAAAGTATGCTTTTGCACAACATAGAAAAGAAACTTATGGTTACCAAAGGGGAAAGGTGGGTGGCAGGGATAAATCAGAAGGTTAAGATTATCATATACACACTACTATAAATTCCATGGTTAGAGAAGCCTGGCTACAGTCCATGGGCTACAGTCCATGGGGCCAAAAAGAGTCGAACACAACCTAGCAACTAAGCAGCAGCATATACAAATAGAGTGTTTGACACATCACAGGGGCCCAGTATATATTTGTTGAATGAATGAATGTGTCCCACCTACCTATGTAGCCTTAAAGGATTTTCAAAATAACAAAAATGCTATAGCTTTTCTAAAACTCCAGGTAGGAAAAAAATCGGGGAAAATTGGAAGTTATAAAGTCTAAGGCAAGCAGAACACTGGCACCTGAAAGCTTTCGGGGGATATGTTAGTTTATACAGGAAAAGGGACACGGCACATGTAATTAGGTAGCAGACGTTAAAATAGAGAGAGAAGCCTGGATTACCCAAGTGGGCCCAATCTAAACAAGGGAGGCGTTAAAAAACCAAGAAATGTTCTCCAGTTACAGTAGCAGAAGTCAGAGAGATTGAAGAGTGAGAGGGACTCCATCCACCTTGGCTGGAGAGAAGCCACTTGGAAAGCAAGCAGCCTATGGGTGCAGAGACCAGCCTCAGGCTAAGAGCCAGTAAACAAACAGGGGCCTCCAACCCACAACCACAAAGAGTGGAATTCAGCCAACAACTTGAATGAGCTGGAAGATTTGCTCCTAGAGCTTCCAGAAAGGAAGTTTGTCCTTATGAGACTGTTCGGGACCCAGCTAGGCCACACTGTGCATTAGCTGAACTGAAGGGTAATAAATGGCGCTGTTGAAGGCTGCTCACTTTGTGGAAATGTTATGGCTGTGATGGAAAACTATGCTACCTAACCCTAAAACTCTTGCTTGGTGAGTTATGTTTGAAAAAAGAGAACTGGAGGTCCATGACTGGACAGTAACAGCAGAGATTTGAAAGCACCCCTATCATAAAGCTACAGTGTTCTCTAACATGCTTGAACTCCAGATAAAACTATGTTTCTGGAAACCAGGAATTAATATTATTTCCTTCTACTTATGTGTCTTCTCATAGACTTTGTCATTAGAGTAGAATGAGGTAATCATCCTGAGATGATTTACAGGGTCCAAATCAACTATGACACTCAACAGATTTAATGATCTTTCTGCCTGCTTGGTGATTGTTAACTAGGAAGAAACTCACTATAGTTAATGTTACACTAAATACCACGTTTGAAAAATGAGAGGCAGCTAAAAACTCCGTTTCTCTGAATCAAGTTATCCCCAAGTAAGAATGCGCATGAATGAGCACAAATGCAGAAGCATTGCCTATCAACAATTTTAAGTGTTTTCTTAATATTTTAAAATATTTGCAGGTAAGAATTGTCTTAAAAATGGTGTATACTCTTAAAATATTGTGACTTTTCTTTCTTAAAAAAAAAAAAAAAAAGCTGTTTTTAAAGCAAGATTAGTTCCATAGATGGAGGAAATGTGGTATTCAGTATTCAAATAGTAATATGGTGTCTTAGTCTGCTAGGGATATCATAACAAAATACCAGACTGGGTAACAAACAATATAAATTTGTTTTCTCAGAGTTCTGGAGGCCAAAAGTCCAAAAGCAAGGTGTAAGCAGGTTGGGTTTCTCCCAAGGCTTCACGTCCGGTTTCTCCTTGGCTTGAAGCCAGCCACCTTCTTGCTGTGTCCTCATGTGGCCTTTCCTCTGTGTGCATATGGAGAAAGAGGTCTCTGAGGTCTTTTCCTCTTAAGGAAATTGGTTCCTTTGGGTTAGGACCCCCCTCATATGACCTCATTTAACTTCAACTTCCTAATCTTGCCTGGTGGTTCAGACAGTAAAGCATCTGCCTACAATGCCTATCATTTGGGAGACCTGGGTTCAATCCCTGGGTCGGGAAAATCTCCTGGAGAAGGAAATGGCAACCCACTCCAGTATTTTTGCCTGGAAAATCCCATGGATGGTGGATCCTGATAGTCTACAGTCCAAAGAGCCGGACACGACTGAGCGACTTCACTTTCTACTTAGGGCTTCAACATATGAACTTGTTAAGGGAGGGAGAGGATACCACACAATCTGTAACTGGTTACTAGAGTAGTAAAGAAAAGCAGAGCTAAAATGGAAACAGGATTCTGCCTCCCCAGGAAGAAACTCGTTCTTGAGTGTTGAGTGACTTCCTGGACAGCTGAGGGCCAATGTGCACAGTTCATCAAAGTTCAGCCACAGGGAAGACAGGGAACTGAGGTTCTGGAGATGTTCACAGAAGGGAACTGGTGTG
Source organism: Bos javanicus (assembly GCF_032452875.1). Lineage (NCBI taxonomy): Eukaryota > Metazoa > Chordata > Mammalia > Artiodactyla > Bovidae > Bos > Bos javanicus. The sequence continues at coordinate 55,111,414 of NC_083875.1, read as the reverse complement.
GGGGGTACCAGAGGAGCTAAATCAGAGAAAAGAGTTTTTCTGGAGGCAGAGGGTTTATCTTACAGAATAACTGTCAGTTACATTGCCAAGCCTCATTAACTTTCCTTCTTGATAGAATTTTGAAGGTGTGTAGACATTTACCGTGAATATTGTTTGTCCTGATGCCAGCAAAATATTCCAGAAGGACTCCATGATGGTAACTTTGTGATTACCATGAGAGCACTCAAACACTCATCCTCATTGCCAGTGCCAAGCTCCAGCCATGTCCCTAGTTGAGTGCTACAGAGTTCTTCTCTTGCTTCTGTCTCTTCTGAAATTTGGTATCACTAATTTGAATAAAGATATCAAACATAATTATAAAATTTTTAGTAACAAACCATTGGGAGAGATAATGGATATACTGAATGGAAAGTTCAAGATCTCAAGAGATCTTGACAGCATGACATATACAAACAAAGCCAACACAATTAAATGTGACTGTGCTCACCAAGAGGTTTTGCACTGCAGGGAGGATCCTGTGCACAGATAGAGGTGAGTATAACCTATGTAACAGAAGTGGGGGAAATCCATTTAAATTGGAGATCATGGAAAGAAAGGCATGCCAAAAGAAGGGTCCTCAAGGGAAATCCTCAGACAAGAAAATGATGCAAGGCAGGAACGTATCAGAGCTAGAGTCAAAATCCCCAGCATGATGAGCTATTTCCCTCATTTATTCCCCACTCCCAGCTCCTTAGCTTTTGGTAAAAAGGAACATCAATGATGCCATTTGTTTCTGTTTATAGCAAACTAACACCAAGACTAAACAGAGGGTCAGCCTGTCTCTCGGGGCTTCCCTGGTGAATCAGTGGTAAAGAATCCCCCTGCCAATGCAAGAAACTTAGGTTCAATCCTTGGGTCAGGAAGATCCCCTAGAGAATGAAATGGCAACCCACTCCAGTACTCTTGCCAGCATAATCCCATAGATAGAGGAGCCTAGTGAGCTTCAGTCCATAGAGTTCCAAAAGAGTTGGGACCACGTCCAAAAGAAGGACATGATTCAGCAACTAAACAATAGCCTGCCCCTCACATTATATTCCAGAGTGAAACTCTAGGTTTATGAACCCAAACATACTGGACTGTCACACACGCGCAGAGTTTGAAGGGGTCATGGAGATTCAGGTCTTTTCCATTCATTCCAAATTTCCCCTTCTCACTTCTTTGATTCAAGGCCAGACTTCATTCCAATTGCACCACTTGCAATTGCTCGAACTTTCCTGACCCCCCTCACCTCCTTTACTCCAGCTGATTCCTCTTCCTTGAATGCCCCTCTCCCATCTTTTCTGAAAACCTACTCCCTTCAAGGCACATTACAAATGCTGCCCCTGAAGACATATCTTTTCAGATTTCTCTTCTTACAACTACAATTGGATAACCCCTTTTCTTTTGTATTTGTGAACTCATATAGCACTTGCATATGCTTCTTTAGGATAATCATTCTTTCTTGCAGAGGAAGCCTTCCTAAAGAGTGAGGCCCAGTTTTATTCCTGCTGCTCACACAAGAAGTGAATGCCCAGGGACTTCCCTGGTGGTCCAGTGGTTCAGACCTCATGCTTTCACTGTGGGAGATGGGGGATGAGGGGCTGTGGTGGGGGCATGAGTTCAATCCCTAGTTGGGGAACTAGGATCCCACATACTTCTCAGCGCAGCCAAAAAAAAGGAGGGTGGTGGGAATGTCCAGCTTTACTAACTAGACTGGAAGTCACATTCCCCTGAAATCATGGGAGCTTCTTGCCAAAAGTGTGACAAGCCATGGCCCATCCATTAAGACCTAAAATACATTTGTTTTCTTCTCTGTGAAGCTTTTGTGTCCATCCCCAGCAAAGATGACCTTTATACTTCATATAACACCTTTACATGACATATCCTGCTATTACATAAAGTTAAAATATTGCAACTGCCATAATCCCTCAGTTTAAGAATTAGGCTCTTAAAAACATCAATGATATATAAATATGTTATAAAACCAAATGCTATATTAACTCTGCATATTAGTTGTAAAATACACAATGATTCTAAATAAAATATTTAAAAACATGCATCCCATGATCAAAGAATACTATAATTGTTAACTTGTATGCCTTATTCCACTAGATTGGCAGGTCCTCAGACATCAGCAGGAATCATGTCTCATTCATCTTATTACCAACATTTGCCCAGTGGCTAGTATATAGTACCGGTCAAGAAATATCTGTGGAGTAAATGAACGAATTGAATAAATAAGGTGTTTGCTGGCTATAAATGGTTTATGGTTTGACACTCTGCTATAAAAACTTACATAATATAGCACTAACTGCATTTTATAGGATGTTCAGATTACAGAAAGCAATAATCACAGAAAGATTCAGTTACATTTGGATTACAGAATTTTTTTTTTTTGGGCCAAGCCAAGAGGCACACAGGATCTTATTTCCCTGACCAGGTATCAAACCCATGCTCCCTGCAGTGGAAGCTCAGAGTCTTAACCACTGGATCACCAGAGAATTCCCTACAACATACGTTTTCTAATTGTGTTAAATATTTTAAAGAGGACACTGACCACTCAAGATGACCAGGATGGTATTAAGCCCAGACACATATTAATATAGAGCAAGGCAGATAGAATTGAGTAGATGTAGCCTTGAAAAGAGAAGCAAGTGAAAAACATGATAGCAGTCTTCACACATCTGAAGGACTGTCTCTGAAGGTGTAAAAAGGCCCAACGTATGAAGCTCCAGAGAAGCAAAGACCAGTCTGATGACAGTTCCAGAAGTAGACTTGATTCTCTATACAAAATGCCTTTACAAACTGCTGCTATAAGGCAATGGAATATGCTGTCCTGTGATATTGTGAGCATCCCAACACAGGGCATATCACAGCAGAGCCATAATGACTAAGAGTTACTCAGCACTGGATAGAATGGTAGGCTACATGTCCCACTGGGCTTCCTGAAATTTTAAACTTCTCTAACTCTACCAACATTGATGCCTTTTCTGGAGAGAACCGCTAAAGCCATAGGCACAACTGGAAACTGACAAGTATTCCAGGAGACGACCTGAAAGTGTCCAGCCTTAGATCTACTACAGATTATCACTAAAAATACATCTCTCCATCCATTTATCCAACCAACTAAATTTCATCAGTGGGCTTCCCTGGTGGCTCAGCGGTTAAGAATCTGCCTGCCCTCTGGGTCGTCCCAGTGCACTAGCCCAGAGGGACGGTATGGGGAGGGAGGAGGGAGGAGGATTCAGGATGGGGAACACATGTATACCTGTGGCAGATTCATTTTGATATTTGGCAAAACTAATACAATTTGTAAAGTTTAAAAATAAAATAAAATTAAAAAAAAAAAAAAAAAGAATCTGCCTGCCAATGCAGGTTCAGTCCCTGGATTGGGATTGGGAAGATCCCTGGGAGAAGGAAGTGGCAACCCACTCCAGTATTCTTGCCTAGGAAATCCAATGGACCGAGGAACCTGCTGTGCTATACAGTCCATGGGTCACATAAAAGTTGGATGTGACTTAATAACAACAAAATTTCATGAGTACCCGCTGAGTGTTAGGCACTATCCTCAGTCCTAGAGATATAGCATTGAGCAAAATAGGCCAGTTTTTGTGTTCATAAACTTAGTGTCTCAGTTCAGTTCAGTTGCTCAGTCGTGTCCGACTCTTTGCGACACCATGAATCGCAGCACGCCAGGCCTCCATGTCCATCACCAACTCCCGGAGTTCACTCAGACTCATGCCCATCAAGTCAGTGATGCCATCCAGCCATCTCATCCTCTGTCGTCCCCTTCTCCTCCTGCCCCCAATCCCTCCCAGCATCAGAGTCTTAGTGTCTAGACAGGTGGTAATAAGCACACATACATAGAAATTACAACCCATGGTGAATTCTATGAAGAAAGGCGTGGGGTGCTACAAGAAGCAGCAGTGATAGTTGGAGGGCTCAGAAAGGTCTGTCTTGATGCAAGTCATTTAATCTTTCTGTTCATCCACAGTGATTCCTGTGAAACAGGGCAGAAGATTTTTACCACACCATGACTTTGAGGAATTTAGTGTGTAATCTTGGGGACCCACTGTCTTTGTACTCTTGGAGAAGGTCATTTGACCTCTGAAAACTTCAGTTTCCTCCTCTCCCAAATGGGAAGCATATTAGCCCCTACATCCTGAGGCCGTGGGATCATGCTTGGGAGCCCAGTGTCTGCCTTGGAGTGAATCCTCCAGAAATGATGACTAGTGTTATTAAAACAAACAGGAAACGCCTTAAGTACTTATAAGAAAAAAATTTTCACTTACATCCTAGATCTGTTATTCTTACTTTTCTAGTTATCTCAGGTTTCCAAAGTCCCCAGGCTGTTTGGTTGGGGGTGGGGAGCATGGATAAGACAGCCAAAAAGGGTAGCAGCCTCTGATCCTACTTGAGGGTAGCCTCACTTCTCCCACTCTACCTTTCCTTCCTTAGAGGTAGTTGTCTGCTATAGGATGAAAAGCATCCTTCCTTCTTGCTTTCATATTCAACCCTTTCTTTCTTCTCTTTACAAATCCGAGAAGGTAGGAAAGGACCCTTTTGGAGAAACGAGACCACCTCTGCCTCAGCCAGTGCAGCCACCGGATGAAAATTCAGAGCGGCGGCTCCCTGGAGTTTGAGGAGGAGACCAGACCGGTATGAATAAATAATCCACATTTCAAGCAGGATTACGACTATAAATGAAAGATGAAAAGCACATCAGGGTACCAATTCGTCACACATCTACACACAAAAGTGCAGCCTTGTTTTTCTCCTTATCCCAGCTTACCCCACTTCCCACTGTACTTTGTGGCCAAACATACACAACCCTGGAAAAGATTTTTTAAAGTGGGGCAGAGAAAGCAAGACAGAGAGCTGCCAGCCAGACAGACAGGTAAGCTTTGTGGGGTTCTGAGTGCCATCCATTGCCTCCCTCCCTACTAGCAGGCAGGATCCCCCTGAACTTCGGGGGTCAGATGATCCCTGCCAGGGGCTTGTCTGTCACCTCAGCGAATGGTGTCACAGATCACCTGGTCACAGCCTGGCTGATACCTGCTGCTACCTAGTCCTCCTGTTATCTCCCACTAGTCCTGTTAACTAATACAGCTCCCCACCATCGCTACATCCCATTAGGTCAGAGCAATGAAAATGAATGCCATTTTCTTGATGGCTTATGCAGAACTGATGTAATTTGAAGCAAGCCTCCCTGGCCCTGCTTCTTCTCCTGTCTCCATCCCCCCACCCTCTTTCACCCCCCCTCCCCCATGCTTGGCTGCTCCCCTTCCAGCCCCTCCCAACCCCTGTCTCTGACTTTCTTCTCCCTTTTCATACTGAATATACTGGGGCCCTGGCGGGCTGCCATTCTAACTGCACATTAGAAATGGTAGAGTTTTCCTCTATCTGATTCTATAAAATGAGTTCACCAGAAGGTGCAAACCCAGCACATTCGTGGGTTTTCCTATAAATTACTTTAACACTGTGTCCAATCATATATATAATTTCAGATTTTCAATTTCAACTCACTGCTGTGTCAGCACAGACTCCACTGATATGTCTAACGTATTTAGCTTAAAATGAAACGGATGGCATTTCATTACCAGGAAGATAATATTTTTGAATATGTTTCCTGCATGGCGGGATCCATCATTATTCTGCCATTTTATGTTCAGTGTGTGTAATAGCTTTTTAATGCTTTGACGTATTTTATTTATATGTGTAATATTTTTCTAATACCATAGGACAGTTTAACTCATTGGACACATTAGAAAATCTTAATTGAATGCTTTTAAATATTAGCTAGAAGGGAAAGGCTGAACAAATTGTCAGTATTTTTACTTAAAATTTCATCAAGAGTAAACCAAAAAAAGGCACAAAAATTGTTCAACCTTTGTTCTTTTCCTTTACCTATTCTCCCTAACCTTCCCCCTGCTCCTCACCCCCTCAGAGTGGTCTCCCCATAAATATATACACTTTGGAGAGGAAATAAAAAGATAAAGAAAAATCCCCTAGTCCCCTGAGACTTAGGAGCTGTCAGGGTGAAAGCAAAGAACACAAGAAATATTGAGCAAGCCCCAGTGTGAATGGCAGAAGCTCTCTCATTGGTGAAAGCTTCTGACAGTGCTGAAACCTTTAATACCAGGTTCCCAGCTCTTTGACCAAAGTCATGAAATGTTCAAAAAGAGACTTTTTCTCAAAAGCTGTCTTTGCAAAGAAAATGCAAAGGAAAGTGTTTCACCTTAAAAACTTGCAGGTAGTCAGTTTGAAATGCTGAAGGCATTTCAAATTTACAGGTAAATGCTGGCGAGAGCGCTTTCTTCTACTTCTGTCCCCACTTCTATCAAAGCAGCACCTTACTCTTCCAAAGGAAAGATCTGGGAGTCGACGTGGGAAAGGTACTTTGCCTTCCCCCCTTCAAGTCAAAGCGGCTCAGTCAGCAGCCTGCTGGCCTCCGCACCCCACTGGGAGTCCCCAGTCTGGGCTCACTCATCAGGGAAGGGTGTGAGAATTAACGTTTTCTTTGTAGAAGCTCTGCTTTTCCTGTATGTATATACATATGTAGTTTTCCCCAGCTTTCTTGAAGCATAATTGATAAATAAATCTGTGTATGTCTAAAGTGCAATAAAGTGTACAATTGGCCTTTCCTGCATTTATATTCCAGCCCCTTTTTCTCTGCTGCTCTCCTAGGGAGGAGCAAGTAGACAGATTCTAATTCTAGGCCACCTCTGATCACCTATGGGATCCTGAGCAGTTATTGTAGCCCTCTGAGCCCAAGAGGCTTCCCTGGTGGCTCAGTCGGTAAAGAGTCTGCCTGCAATGCGGGTGACCTGGGTTTGATCCCTGGGTTGGGAAGATCCCCTGGAAAAGGAAATGGCCACCCACTCCAAAATTCTTGCCTGAAGAATTCCATGAACAGAGGAGCCTTGTGGGCTACAGTACATGGGGTCACAAAGAGTCAGACAACTGAGTGACTAACTTTTCACTTTTCACTTTCTGAGCCCCAAAGCACTTACCTGTCAAACTAGTTCTACTAGTTTCTTCTTGGGGGTCTCTACAAGAATAAGACATCATAATGAATGCACCTAACACAATTTGTAGATTACATAGTAGACATACAATGACAATCATTTGTTACAATTAACAACTTGCTTTGTAGTTAAAAGTGGCCAATCTCTTCTCTCCTCTCTCTTTCAAATTCTGCAATCTAAAAAGAGACTCCAATCTGCATACTAATAAAACAACTTCCTTCCTATAAATAAAAGTTGGCATAAAAGCACAAACAATTACAGTATTTTATTTATTCCAAGAAAGCTTCTTTTGGAGTGAAACTCTCCAAGTTTTGCCTAAGGATATTTTGAAGAGGTTTTGGGGGCTTGCTGGCTTCATTTTCCCCCTATGTTTATTTACCTCCTTGTTCTTAAGTGTAAGTGTTAGTTGCTCAGTCTGCTCTGACTTTTTGCACCTGGAGAATTTCATGGGCAGAGGAGCCTGGCAGGCTACAGTTCATGGGGGTCACAAAGAGTCAGAAACAACCAAGCAACTAACACTTAATTCTTAAAAGAGTAGAAAGTTATAGCACTAAACTCCTTTAAACAGAGCCTGCCACTATGATTCCTTGGATCAATGTACATACTTGAAAATTCCAGTACCTTTGCTAGCTATCAAAGAGTTGGGAAAATTATCACTAAAATGGCAATCATATTAAAATACATATATGTATGAAAGTAACATGTATATCTTAAATTTACACAATGTTATATGTCAAATAAATTTCCATTAAAAGGAGAGTTGGGAAAACACCATGCTGGGAAAGGGGTGAGTAATCTTTTCTAAAAAGGTTTTCGGCTCTGCTGGCTCAATTCTACCATTGTTTGTATAAAAACAGATAGAAAATATGGAATGAATGATCATCACTATGTTCCAATAAAACTTTATTCACGAAATCAAGCAGTTTTCTTATCCACAAAATAGAAACAGATTCACAGACTTGAAGAATGAGCTTAAGGTTATTAGGGGGAAGCACAAGGAAAGGAAAGACTGGCAGTTTGGGATTAACATGTACACACGGCTATGTTTAAAATAGGTAACCAACAAGGACCTGTTGTGTAGCACAGGGAATTCTATTCAATATTCTATAATAACCTAAATGGGATAAGAATTTGAAAAAGAATAAAAAATAAAATAGAATAAAAATTACAAAAAAAAATAATAATAAACCCACAGTTGGCTGCAGGCCTTAATTAGCAGACTAACCTCTGATTTAGAACATTAATATAATAATGTTTGCATTTCTCAAGGACCAAAAGTTCCAATGAACAGAATCACAAAATCAAGTGCAGAAAAAGGAATTGTCAACAATATGACCCTTTAGGTTGAGCAAGTCTCAAATTATTGGATACTGTATCTCCTACTATTTTATCTATTTTCACTGTTTTGATATATACAATTTTATAGAAATTTGCCAGAGGAAGTTTTAGTTTTTCACCCTAAGCCTCTATTACAGATAATTCAAAGTTAACCTAATTTGCTGATGACCAACTGGACAATTTTGTTCAAATCAAAAATAGCATAAATCATTCATTCATTCAACAAACTCCATAAACACCCAGCCGATCTAGACACCAGGAAAAAGCACCGGATACATAAAATCCACCTCCACACATTTATGTTTCAGTGGGGAAAGAAACGGTATATCCTTAAACATGTCAAGAAAAAGATAAATTAATTTACCAGTACATATAAATGACAATTCAGAGTACTGTGACAGACAGGAATGGGTCTAGGGACCAAGGGAAGTCCTGAGAGAGTGGTCTCTTTAAGGAGGGTACCTGATCTGGCTTTGGAAAGACAAAAATGACCACGCCCAGCCCTTTGAAAAGCTAGGAATCACAATACAAAAGTCACAATGCAAAATAAAAGAGTTTAGTGACTAGGATGAGAAGAAGGAAGCTGCAGGTGTGGTCGGAATTTAGAAAATGATAGAGTCACATGGACTCTGTAATCACAGAATTATGAGAATTATAATCACAAAATTATCAGACTCTATTTTGTTCTCATCAATAGAAAAATGTTTGCACTGATGAATTCCCAGTGATAATATTTGTTGATAACTTTGAAGAAATCATCTTGAAGTGACCCCCATGAGTCTTCCGAAGAACAAAATATCAGAAATTCCTAATTATTGTGTTACAGACCTTCTTCTGAACCCCGTTTCTAAACTCTTGGTCTTCTAAAAGGAGGTGGAAAAATTTAGACAGGCATGTACAGATGAGCATTGCCTTAATTTTAGTTGCTCTTTCATGAACCAAAGCAGAAGCTATTTGATAAAATTCCTGTTCAAAGTTATATGGCACTTTTCATCTAAGAATATCAGAGCACTCTGTCACAATTAAATCATTAATCCTAATGACAACCCCATCGAGAAAGTATCTGCTTTATTATCAGTGAGAACACTTGGCATTTACATGCTCGTCTTGAGGATGCTACTCAATCACATGCAGTTAATTAATGTATACAACATATTCAGAAGGCAGGTCAGCATTCTGGTCCCCAGTTACAGATAAAGAAAATATGATCCCAAAAGGATGAGATATTTCTAGCCAATTAATCCAAATGAGAGCCGTATCAGAAATTACTTGATGCTTTGATCTTAGTTAAGAATCCCTTCATGCACTGAGTTCTCAAACATTTAAGTACCTATATTACTGTTCATAAAATGGTCAATTAGATGGGCATCACCTGAAGGCACAGCCCCCTTTTTTAATAATCCCAATAACAACATCTCTATAGCAATATGAAGATTGCCCAATATTTTCACGCAATCTTCATTACAACCACCTAAGTCTCACTGAATCTTGATGTCACCATTTCACAAGCGACAGAATGGACATTCAAAGAGATTATAAGATTTGCCCATCCAAATGAAAAGATGCTCAATATTGCTCATTATTAGAGAAAGTAAAAGTCACTCAGTCATGTCCAACTCTTTGTGACCTCATGGACTATACAGTCCATGGAATTATCCAGGCCAGAATACTGGGGTGGGTAGCTGTTCCCTTCTCCAGGGGATCTCCCCAACCCAGAGATAGAACCCAGGTTTCCTGCATTGCAGGTGGATTTTTTACCAGCTGAGCCACCAGGGAAGCCCAAGAATACTGGAGTAGGTAGCCTATCCCTTCTCCAGCAGATCTTCCTGACCCAGGAATCAAACCAGAGTCTCCTGCATTGCAGGCGGATTCTTCACCAGCTGAGCTACCAGGGAATTCCCATTATTAGAGACATGCAAATCAAAACTTCAATGAGGGGCTTCCCTGGTGGCTCAGTGGTAAAGAATCCACCTGCCAATGCAGGAGAAACAGGTTCAATCCCTGACCCAGAAGAGCTTACATGCTGAGAAGCAACTGAGCCCATGCATCACAACTATTGAGCCTGTGTTCTACAGCCTGGGAGCCACAACTACTGAGCCCATGTCCCACAAGTACAGAACCCCACATGCCCTAAAGCCCCTGCTCCACAAGAGAAGCCACCACAATGAGAAGCCCATGCATTGCAACTATAGGGTAGTCCTAGCTTGCCACAACTGGAGAAGAGCCCACAGAGCAATGGAAACCCAGAAAAGCCAAAATCACTCAAATCAAGTTTTAAAAAACTACAATGAGGTATCACCTCACACCAGTCAGAATGGTTATCATAGAAAATTCTACAAATCGCAAATGCTGGAGAGGGTGTGTAAGAAAGGGAACCCTCCTATACTGTTGATGGGAATGTAACTTGGTGCAGCCTCTATAGAGAACAGTATGGTGGTTTCTTAAAAAACTAAAAATAAAGTTGCCATATGATCCAGCAATCCCACTCCTGGGTATATAACTGGAGAAAATGCTAATTTGAAAAGAAACACACCAATGTTCATAGCAGCATTGTTTACATTAGCCAAGAGAAGAAAGCAACCTAAATGTCCATCAACAGAGGAATGGATAGAGAAGATGTGGCACATACATATAATGGAATATTGTCCATAGAAAAGAATGAAATAATGCCATTTTCAGCAACATGGATGGATCTAGAGATCATACTAAGTGAAGTCAGTCAAAAAGAGAAAAACACATACCATATGACATCACGTATGGAACCAATAAGTGTTTCATCACTTATGGAACACGTGGAACCGAAAATATGATACAAATGAATTTATTTATGGAACATAAGCAGACTCGCAGACATAGAAAACAAACTTATGGTTACCAAAGGGGAAAGGGAGTGGGGGAGGAAATAAATGAAGAATTTTGGATTAGCAGATATAAGCTACTATCTGCAAAAGAGATAAATAATGAGGTCTTACTATATAGCACAGAGAACTAGATTCAGTATCCTATAATAAACCATTATGAAAAATAATATGAAAAAAGATTAAATATGTATGTATATATGTATTATTTATACATATATATATACATATACATCACTGATTTATACCAGAAACTAATACAACATTGTAAAATCAACTATACTTCAATAAGACATTTTAAATATTTGAAAAAAAGGATTTGTGCATCATACAGAGTTAGTGTATAAAGAAGACAGACTTTGAACCTAGGACTCTGGACTGTAAGTGTAGTGTTCTTCCCCTTGTACCACTGTTTTTCCTCTGACCTCTTAGATTTTTTCTTAAAAGATGATTTTTCCTCGACCTCTATCCAAGGCATTTTGTTGTCATGTACCAAAAGTGATGCTAATTTTATATTTACAACACCTACAAAGTTGTTCCAAGGTATGGATTTTGAGAGAAGAGTTATAATAAAAGTTTCCTTCAGGTGATAAAGAAACCTATCATAAACAAAGTAAAAAATAGCTGCTAGATAAGGAAATAGAGGAACAAAACTTCTTACAAACGTGAGAAGATGACAGTTTTAGAATGACACTGACACTAAAAAGAGAAGCATGAAAGACTGAGACAAGGTTCTTAATGACATCTCTGATGCACTAATCAAATCAAGCATGATCTCCATCAAGCGAGATGGACATTTTATTTAAGAGAAGAAGTTATCTCTATTGCTCAAGTACAGTGGAGTTGGGTTTTCTGTTAGAAGTAAGGAAAACCACTTTAATGAATACAAATACAATACCTAAGCCCACACCCCCTATTATGGTGAGTGTATGAGTGTGTGTGTGTGTGTGTGTGTGTCCCTCTCCCTCAGCAGACTCATGGTTTCCCTCAGAGGTTCATGGTTTCCCAAGAGCTTCCAAAGAGCAGGGGAAAGCCCTGACATAATCCTGTGACCGCAATCTCTGGCCCACATTAAGTTGTGGGGATAGGTGGTCATTACACTTACTTTGAGGAAGTGCTAAAGCAATGCAATGACTTCTCAGCTTCTTCACACATAGTCCCTACTTGTCTTCCCTTCCATCTCTGGGTCAGCCCTCCTAGTTCCCAGTTGCCCAAGTCTGACACCTTCCACTGACACCTTCCTCTGCTCCATACTTCCAATCCATACCGCTACATAAGACCAACCATTCTAAATTCCCCAAGCCAAAGTCCCCCACCTCTCTTCCTCTCCACATCTGACACCTTGCTCTGGCCAGCCTCAAGACCATTTGGATGACTGACACTGTCTTCAAACCAGTCACCTGCCTCAGGTCTTGCCTCCCACCTCTCGTCTTCTCCAATCCACATTCAGAGTGATGACTCTAAAATGCAGATCTGGCCATGTTGCTCCCAACATTTGAAGCCCTTGTTGGCACTACCCTGCTCTCAGGTTGACATGCAAATCTCCAGCCCTTGGAGATCTGACCCATCTTATCTTTCCAGGCTCATTCTTTTCCACCCTACTCCTCCCCACATACTACAGCAAGACTTCTAGAAACCACTAGCACCTCCCACTCAATGAGTCCTCCCCTTGGGGCCTTCACATATGCTACACTCTCTACCTGGAACAACCTCCGCCCAAATCTTCATCTGCATAAATCCTTATTTCCCTTCCAATGCCATTTCCCTACCACCTTCTCCAAGAAACCTTCTATTCTCCCCCTGCCACCCAGTCAGTGACTAGCCCTTCCTCTACCACTGAAAAACAACTCCAAATTACCTCTCTCATAGCATTTGTTATAATGCATTGAGAGTGAAAGTATTAGTCCCTTAGTCAGACACAAATCTTTGCGACCCCATGGAATGTAGCCAATCAGGCTCCTCTGTCCATGGGATTTTCCATGCAAGAACTGGAGTGGATTGCCGTTTCCTTCTCCAGGGAATCTTCCCAACTCAGGGGTCAAACCTGGGCCTCCTGCACTGCAAGCAGATTCTTTACCATCTGAGCCCCCAGGGAAGCTCATTATCTTCAACTAATTATATGTCTCTTTTGTCAGACTTTCCACCAACTGCAACAGTCAATTGCTATCAGGAGCCATCTCATGTTCCCCCTAAGTACACAGAGCCATGCTTAGTACACAGTAAATACTCAGTATACTCTTTCAAAGTGAATCAATGAGCTAGTGAATAAAGAAAACAGTCAGAAACCTCCCACTTTCAACTTCATTTTCTCACTTTAAGACCTGTCAAAAATGTCTTCTTCATACAGATGGATAACAAGCACATGAAAAGATGCTCAACGCCACACATTATTAGAGAAATGCAAAAAAAACTACAATGAGATACCACCTCACACAGGTCAGAATGGCCATCATCAAAAAGTCTACAAACAATAAATGCTGGAAAGGGTGTAAAAGGGAACCCTCTTACATTGCTGGTGGGACCATAAATTGATACAGCCACTATGGAACATGGTATGGAGATTCCTTAAAAAACTAGGAATAAAACCACCATATGACCCAACAATCTCACTCCTAAGAAAACTAAAGTTTAAAAAGACACATATATACCCCATTGTTAATTGCAGCACTATTTATAATAGCTATAACATGGAAGCAACCTAGATGTCCATCAACAGAAGAATGGGTAAAGTAGCTGTGGTACATATATACAATGGAATATTGCTGCTGCCAAGTCGTTTCAGTCGTGTCCAACTCTGTGCGACCCCATAGACAGCAGCCCACTAGGCCTCCCCGTCCCTGGGATTCTCCAGGCAAGAACACTGGAATGGGTTGCCATTTCCTTCTCCAATGCATGAAAGTGAAAAGTGAAAATGAAGTCGCTCAGTCATGTCTGACCCTCAGCGACCCCATGGACTGCAGCCTTCCAGGCTCCTCCATCCATGGGATTTTCCAGGCAAGAGTACTGGAGTGGGGTGCCATTCCCTTCTCCAATACTGGAATATTACTCAGCCATAAAAACCAATGCATTTGAGTCAGTTCTAATGAGGTGGACAAACCTAGAACCTATTACACAGAGTGAAGTAATTCAGAAAGAGAAAGATAAATATCATATACTGACATATATATGTGGAATCTAGGACAATGGTACTGATGAATTTATCTGCAGGGCAGCAATGGAGAAAAAGACCTAGAGGGCAGACCTATGGACGTGGAGGGATGGGAGGAGGGAGAGGGTGAGGTGTATGGAGAGAGTAACATGGAAGTTTACAATACCATATGTAAAATAGATAGCCAATGGGAATTTGCTGTATGACTCAGGGAACTCAAACAAGGGCTCTGTGTCAATCTAGAAGGTGGGATGGGGAGGGTGATGGGAGGGACGTTCATGAGGGAGGGGACATGGGTGTACCTATGGCTGATTCTTGATGTTTGACAGAAAATAACACAATTCTGTAAAGCAATTATCCTTCAATTAAAAAAAATAAAGTGTAAAAAGTCTTCTTTCCCAAGTTATTCTTAAAAATTCATTCAGAATTGCACAAAATAATCTGCTTACAGTCAAAAGAAGCTATATTCAACAACTCTTCTATGGCCCAGTTTCACCTTTCACTCCTGTACTCACATTACTCGCTCTGCATCAGTGTCTGCACTCACCTAATTAAAGGTGAACCTCCAGGCTGCAGAGTTGGCCACCATTACATGGAAAACACAGTATGTGAGTACATCCAAAAATAAGTCCTGATACAGCTTTCTTTTTTCTCTAGTCCCAGTGGGAGAAAGAAGATTCCTAATCAAAAGGGAGGTGTTCTCATCACTCCTGGAAGAACATACTACACCCTGACAGAAGGAGAGGGGGCATTGTTTCAGCTGTCTGCCAGTCTCCCTGGGGCCTGGGGAGACACAGCTCCTCTCCATCAGATCTTCTTGGGGGTAACAGCAGCCCCCAGGCCTCAGGCTGCCCTGGAGGGATGGCCACTGGCCCTTCTGTAACCAGGACAACGAGAGAGGCCTTCTTAACAAGAATAGCCTGGTAATCAGGAGTCAAGACACCCAGACACAAGTAAATGCATCCCCCACACACTCCCATCCATCTCTTAAAATTATTCATCTAAGACCATTACAGTCTTACTTTGTTAACTTAGTATGGTGCTAGGTTTCCCAGATAAAATATTGAAGTCTCAGTTTTAACTGGGAGTTAGAATCTGAAAATGATCAAAACTTTTTAGTATTTCAGCTGAAGAGTGAACATTTTTAGTGTAAGTAAGACTCATATAATATTGGGATATACTTACACTAAAATATTATTCAGTTTATCTGGAATTCCTTAATAGGGAGTCCTATATTTTTAGTTCCTAAAGCTGTCAACTCCATATGGCACCAAAATTCCAACTGTTGCCTTTTCATTTAAAGTCTTCAAGTTTCAGGAGGGCCCTGATGGTCCAGTGATTAAGACTCCATGCTCCTAATGCAAGGAGTGCATGTTCCATCCCTGATCAGGGAACAAAAATCCTACATGTGGCCAAAAATATAAACATAAATGAGTACTTTAAAAAATAAAGTCTACAAACTTCAACTAATTTAGTAGACAATTTAGTAACTAGAGAAAAAAAAAATCTGATGTAAAGCCATAATCTCAAAAGGGGATTATTCCAGGGATTTTTTACCAATACAATGATTCAGTCAGGGAATATACTGTGGATTTATTTTCTGTTTGTTGGTTTGTTTGCTTCGATGAAAGACCTTGAATGATGGTGGTTGTTTTTCTTTTTCCTTTCATCTGGGATTGGTATATAAGGGTAAAACAACTTGAGCTACCAGCTTTCTCCAAGGGGCAAATATTAAAGACACTAGTGGTCCCCCAGAAGTTCACCTGTCTCTCTCAGAATCATCGAAAGCTGGCCCAGCTCTTCTTGAGAGCTCATCCTCTCATTTCTCCTGATCCCATCCAGATCCAGAGATGGATTAGTAACCTCACAAGCAAGAAACGAAGAACTGGGTTGTGTGAGCAAAAAGACACTGTGGAAATTCTCTTGGGGCTTCTCAAAAGAAAATGAGTCCAACCTTGTGCATTAGTTAGCTTGACTCATTTGCTGTTCATGGCGAGGAGACTGAATTACAGCAGCCTACAATAGTTAAATAGTAATGTTTTCTTTGGCTCATTGCTCTGTGGTGAAATCTCCCCTGCAGTAACTGATGCCATCCCCAGCACCCTAAATAGCAAAAAATGTGACCCATTCTCTCCGCTGGTGCATTCACAGGCTATTGGGTAAGGTGTCTCCATCGGGGTTTTCAGGTAAGTTCCCTGTCATTTGCCTTTTATTCTCTGTGCATCATCCTAAAAAAAACAAAAAAAAAGCCTGAATTCAAAACTTATTTCCAAGTCAGAAAGAAGATTTTGTAGGTCTCTTTTCTAAAGCAGAGACATCCTCTTCTCTCTTCTTAATGTGTCATCAATAGCTTTAAAAGCAATCCCCTTGTGTCTGTCACCGTGACTCAGAAAATTAGGCCAGGGATGATTCTGTCATTTAGTGGTTCTGTGGCATACGCGTCCTACTATCTTCCATTTCTACACTTCAAAATACTAAGTGGGCCACACCATGACATCTTTTTATAGCAAAGTACTCTGTGTAATGGTTTTGAAACATTGGGAGGGAAACAGAGGTGTGGATAAAGAGGACTTTTGCATAACTGCTGTTTATTTCTGTGGCAAACCACTACTTGGGAAAACATGCATTTGAGGGACATTAAAGGCTTGGCATTTCACTCCTTGACTTTAGTCCCTGGAACTGCCATGTGCGTGGTGACATTTGAAACTTGACCATCCTGGACCACCCAGTTGCCAGACAGCAGCCACTTTGGCAAGAGATAGCTCCAGGGGGAAGGAAAGAGGCTGTCTTCTAAAAGAAATGAATAAATGTCTTCTCAGGGCCCCTATCAGCCCAAACAAGCAGCTGCATTCGAAAGGTTTCTCCTATCTTGTAGAGCCAGAGAAGGTGCGCTATTCCAGGGAAGGCCAGAAAAAAAAAAACAAAACCCTACTAGAATGCATGTGGGCAAAAAACACATTTTTTTTTTAAATTTTATTTTATTTAACTTACAATATTGTATTGGTTTTGCCATATATCAAAATGAATCTGCCACAGGTATACATGTGTTCCCCATAAAGGAGATTGCTAGAGCTCACCTGAAGGATGAGAATGGAACTTCCCACCACCAGCCCACCTCTTTCTTCTTCAGTATGTGTGAGCGCAGGGCACACACTAAATCTATAAACGTGACTCAGACTATGGTTATTGTAAGGTCTGCTGCTGGCACAAGGCCTGTTCAGTCAGGACTATTATGCTTCCTGTGTATGTCATGCACCCTATTCTCTAGATTTTGACAAGCCGTGATGTAAGGAAAGAACTTGAAAACTGAAACACTCTAATTTCTTACCCCTTGTAAGGTAAGAAATACCCCTGCATCCCTGCCCTGATGTCTTCTTTGTACACCTCTTTCCTTTTCTTGACCATCAAAAAAAAAAAAAAAAATTTGAAAGAGAAAGGCAAAATAGAGTCAAACGGAAGAGAAGTGGGTGGTGAGATGGGACAGGATGAAGCAAGTCTACAGAGGCCCTCTACCATGGGTTTTCACTCCGTAAGTTGGTTGAATTTAAAACACCCCTGGAAAAGAACACAGACGCCACTGCCCTCTCCTATAATAAAGTAACTGTAATAACAGCAAATGTTAATACAAAGCTTACACTGTTCTAAGCACTTCACATATGTTTGCTCACTGAATCTTCACACATAAATATTAATACTCTCCTTTTAAGCGGATGAAGAGATAGGCCCAGAGATGGCCAATAACTTGTCCAACATCACACAGCATGTAAATTGCCGAAGAACAAGGACTTGAACCTGGTAGCCTAGCTCTGCTCTGTCTAGGCTATCTCCATAAGCTAGAAATGTTTAGAAATGCTCATTTCTGCCTGTACTGTCCTCCCTCCCACTGTTACACTCCATATTTCTTCTGTCTTGGGGTTAAAATATAGAGAAAGAGAAACATTTACTGTTTCACAGATTGCACTGAATGTTTCCAGGGTCCAGAAATAAGGTCTACGACAATGAAAGATAGGAAACACATGCCAGCTTCAATTCACAAACCGTCATTCCCTGACATACCTGTATCAGTCGCTCAGTTCACTCAGAGAAGCACTAGAAAGTATGAGTAAGATTGAACCCTGCCTGACTGACAGAAGTAGATTGGCGAGAACATATCTATACTTTGTTACAGAGACTTGAATTACGCAATCACAGAGGCAGGTTAAGCACCATCCACAAAGCCACTGTCTTTAGGAGTAGCGCTGAGCAGTGCAGTCACCAGGAAAGGCTGTGGGAAGGGAAGAGATAAGATGGGGGAGATCAAGGGGAAGCTGGAACCCCAGAAGGATGACAGAAAGCCCCTGAGAGTTCTTACTGGCTCTGACCTTGATGGGCTGAGTGTCCTCAGAAGGTGGAAAGAGGGAGGAGGCCACACAGTAAAGCTAAGCCCTGGAGCTGGAGGAGCTAAAGGAGGATCTCAGGAATGGGAGCAGTGGTAAGCCCAGCCACTGTCTCCCATAGACAAAGTGAGCCGGCCGACAGAGATGCTGCACGTGAGCTGTGCTTCCATCCTCCAAATCTCCTGTGAGGACATCTTGCAGGGACTATCACATCTGGATGCATACAGGAAGGGAGTTGTGGGAAATGTGGTCCAGTCTTGAGAAATGGACACTTTACAAAGTCACCACGTGACCTAACTATAACAGTGCTGCTGCAGTCTTAGTGGAATCAGCTCATTATCTAACCAGTTTTGCCACTTGGCAAATGTGGGAGGCAGAAAAGAAGAATGGTTACAACATAGATGTTGCAATCTGAGTTCAAATCCTAGCCCCAGTCACTTGTAGTGAGACTTTTAGAGATTTTAATTACCATGTTTATAAAACAGGAGTAATAATACAGCAATTTTCATTGAACACAGTAAATTTGAGTAAGATATCCTTAAAAAGCACTAGTTTCTACATCTAGCCCATAATATTTATAATTTTTATAATAAACATAAAGTAACATATACATTATCAGAAACATACAGTAATAAGGCTAATGATAGCCTTTATTAATAATTTCTAATTTTGCTAAAATCATACAATAACCAGATCAATTGAAGATGCATTTTTCTCAGCCAGAGTTCTTATACTTCATGAAGAACAACATAATTACGAGGTCTCCAAATTCAACATCCCCATATATTCAGAGTTTATCATATAAAGTATGCTAAGTAAAAGTTTTAAATATCCTTTGCTGATGCTGCTGCTAAGTCGCTTCAGTTGTGTCTAATTCTGTGCGACCCCAGAGATGGCAGCCTACCAGGCTCCCCCATCCCTGGGATTCTCCAGGCAAGAACACTGGAGTGGGTTGCCATTTCCTTCTCCAATGCATGAAAGTGAAAAGTGAAAGTGAAGTTGCTCAGTCGTGTCCAACTCCTAGCGACCCCATGGACTGCAGCCTGCCAGGCTCTTCCGTCCATGGGATTTGCCAGGCAAGAGTACTGGAGTGGGTTGCCATTGCCTTCTCTGTCTATGATGTATAGGAATGCCAAAATTCAGAATGGGTATGAACCACAGAAGCAATTTAACCCAAACCTGCACTGAAGCACCGTCTTCTCTAGACCATTCTTGCTAAGTCTGGAACTTAGAAATATTAAATGATGAGAAACTGACTCTACCTGGAAGCACACCAGTCCACAGAGAAACAATCAAAATTTTAAAAATTAATATTCCTGATATAACCAGATTTTACTTCCTTGCAACTGAGAGTTATTTGTTATAGTTCTGAACCTTTAATCAAAGAGAATAAGTATAGCATGTTTGTCTTTAGTCTTTGAGAATCTGACTAATTCTATGGACCTACTTCACCCCAAAGTATGAATGCTGCCATATATATAAACTCTACATATAACCTCAGGAGGTTCTCAGAGCTCCCTTAACTCCTGGTGACCAAGCCTCCACAAGACCACTCCTCCTTCATTCAAAGGCAGCTTTCAAGTTCCTCTTGAGTTTTCCTTTGTACAGAGTTCCATCAACTGTTGGGGGCATAATTTTAAGAGCTCTTGTATCATGAGCCCGTTTCTATGAATCAGCTCATCTTTCCAATCTTTTTCTTAATGGATTGCACTCTGAAGTAAACAAAATGCTACTGGAGCAACCTGTAAGGTTTAGAGTATGGTGAAATCACTACCACATAAGCCATTCATGTTCAGATTTAATACAGCCTGATATTTCATGAGCTCCGTGGCACCACATTGGCTACTTGGTCTTGTATTAAACGGAGATTAATCACTTTTCTATTTTGTAAACTAAGATGCCTGGAGTAGAAACTTCAAAGTTCTTTCAACTCTAAACTCCCTGAGTCTAGGAGAAAGGACTTCCTGAAGGCAATAAGCTCATCAACAAATTCCAGCTGAAAGAAAATAATGGAAAACACATTGGGCAGGTTGTTGTAATCTCTGTGATACAACTTCCAAAAGGAGAGTATCAAATTGGTGATGCTTAGGTCACTTGCCCTTTGTTCTGGTGACCAGAGGGAAACAATGAATCCTCCAGCTCTCTCCGTGGCAGACCGAGTACTGCATCTGTACAACTCTCCTCCAATACAAAGACTGGAAGCTAGATAACCAGTCTTTGGCCATGGTCATAATGAGAATAGGTATAAGATGGAAAGATTTGTGATATTTACTAAAATGCCAATTGGGAGGAAAAAAGCTTTTCTTTTATCACCTTCAAAGTGATAAGGTGACAACCATTTTTAGGTTAATAAAGAGCCTGCATAAACATTAATTCAAACTATCATGCTTGGGAGACTAATTCTGAAGCTTTATTACACTATACTTATGTCCAACAAAGAAACACTATCAGACTTCCCAGTGTCTAAGAAATGAGGGGTTCCCAATCATTACCAAGTTCATCAGTTAGCATTCATGCGTGTGTAGGAAGTATATGAATTTTCAGGCTCTAGTTCAGCTGCTGTTCTAGGGCTGAACTCCACTAATTTAAACAACTTAAGGCCAGATGTGTTGTAAAGGGATGATTTATCTAGATTAGTCATCACACACTGATAGCCACAATTCTTTTTTAAAAAATGCACAGCACAGTCCGATCCAAGGAAGCCTTGGCATTATGAATTCCTTTCACTTGGTTGAGCGTTTCATTTGCTTGCTAATATAAAATTCATTGAGGCAGCAGGCAGTTGAAGCTGTTGGGAGTTCTAGCCCAGTGCACCACAATCCCACTGCAGTAAGACTAATGGCAAAGAGGGCATCCCAAAATAACCCACTTACCTGTTTGGCGTAACAGTAGGCTTTCTGCAAATGTGAAGCATGTGTATGGGGTCTGCAATGGTTTGGGATAAATTTGCAAATCTGACCACTGGAGACCAGGACTATTTCTACTGCGGTTCTGTAACTACTTAGCAAAAATGCTTCAGAGTGCTCAGCAGGGAAAGAAAATGTGATAATTGTGTGAAGATTGGACATTATATTAGAGTGGGCTCTTTGGCACAGAAGAATAATGTCTGTGAAATGCTAGTTTCAAGTCATCTAATGCTGAATTTCCATCATGCTGCTTTGAGGAGGCAAAATGAGAAGGCAATAGTATTGCTTGACTCTGGATAACCAACCAGGCCCGAGGGTCCCGGAGCAAGTCTAGGGGAGAGGCAGATAGGCAAAGGGAAGGCTCGAGGTCACCTATGACCTATAGAGTTTTAACTTCCAGCTGCCAGATTCAAAGCACAGCATCCCAGTTTATGAAGGCATGAATAAGGCCTATTTTCTTTAAAAAGCTTGTGTCATCCAAATTCATAAGAGATTAGTTTGCATGAGAAACACAGTCGAACACTTTTCAGAGAGAAATAGAGAAGCAATTTTGGGAAACCAAAATGAGATGAAGCTTCTTGGTGGATATGTAGTCTTAGAGATGGGACCCATATAACCTCTTTCTAGCATTAAAAAAACAAAAAATACTGCCTAGTATTTACTTCTAGGTTCCCTCACACAAACGTCTGAAAGTGAAAGTGAAAGTCACTCAGTTGTGTCTGACTCTTTGTCAACTCCATAGACTGTATGTAGTCCATGGTCAGAATAGTGGAGTGGGTAGCCTTTCCCTTCTCCAGGGGATCTTCCCAACCCAGGGATCAAACCCAGGTCTCCTACATTGCAGGTGGATTCTTTACCAACTGAGCCACAGGGGAAACCCAAAAGGTAAACAGAAGGCATCCCCAGGTGGGCACAAATGTCTAAAACGTCACTCAATTAGTAGGTGAGCGAATTGGAGTCCCAAACAGTCCTATCAGAGTATAAAACTTTTATTCTTTACTCTTCAAACTCTAACCCACTGGGTAATTATTTCTAAGCACTTGGACTAACAGATACTTTTTCACTGATGCAATAGTCAGAATAGACTTGGCTAGGTTGTAGTAACAATACCTGAAATCTTACTGGCTTGGCATGTCAGAGTCCAGTATGGGTCAGATTTATCACCAAAAGCTTTTCTCCAAACAGTGACTTAAGGACCCATACAGCTCCACATTGTAACTATGCCATCTAGAACCTTTGACTTCCAATGTCTTGGGGTACAACCACCAAGAGGAGAGCATCACCTCTTGGTGATGCTGGGTCACATGACCTATGCCGTAGTGACCAAGAGCAGGGAAAGGGAGAGAATAAATCTTTTATCTTTCTTGATGGGAGACAGAGTTCTGTATCTCAACACAAGGGTGGATTCTTTCCCAAAGAAAAGGGAATTGGAAGCTGGATAGCTAAAAGTATTAAAAAGTGTTCATTATACATACCATGTGCAGTCCACTGTGCTAGAAACTGTACAGAATACAAAATAAGTTATGCATAACTGGAGTTTTGAAAGAAAATGATATTCTAATGGTCTGAGAGACTGATGTACAGAATCAGCTATAATTTCAGGGATAAGACACAGAAGAAAAACAATGGAGGGGAAACATGACAAGTATTGTTTACTAAACTAGCCAGTCTCAAAATTCCAACTGCTGCATGTCAAATTCCTTCTAAGTGATGAGGTCAAGTAATTCTCACTCAGAAATGGGGGAAAACATCTCAAGAGAAAAAATGATTGTCTTATTATAAAGTCCAAAGGCAACTCAGCTTTTTCTCATAAACATAATATTTTTTCAACCATTCTCTCAACATCACTGAAACTCAATTTTTTCATCTGGAAAATTATTAGAATACATATCATAAATTTTCTCAGGTGGTTCCTGCTATAGTAGTTAGTAGGCACTCGACTAAATAGTGTTTCTTCCTTCTCCTGACCCTTGGCCAATTTTTAACTGCATTCAGTAAAGAAAATACTTGCTGTACCTGCCACAGGTTGGTCTCTTGAACTCATACTTTCATTGACTTCAGTTTCACTGTCAGAACATACCAGGTTATAGATCACATTCATTTCCTTAGGGTCTTGCTAAGTGGCTAGCCTGGTAATTCAATTAAATATATTTGCTACTGTTTAAATGGATGATACTTCATTATGATATTATTCCCCAAAAGTAAAATATTATATATAAGCAGTGGTCCTTAATGTCTCAAGTCAATGTTATGAGTAAACAGTAAGATTTTTCAACAAGGTGTCAGCCCTGAAGGGCAATTATATACAAGTCAAAGATTCTCAATCTGAGCACTACTGACATTTGGAGTCAAATAATCTTTTTGGTAGAGGTCTGCCCTGTGTATTGTCAGACACATCCTTGACCTCTACTCACCAAAGCCAGTAGTAGCATTTCCCCTACCCCTGTGCTGTGACCACCAAAAATGTCCCCTGGTGACAAGGAGCAAAATCATCTACATCTCTCCCTGCCCTACAGTTGAGAATCACTGATCTATATAAAGGTATATTTTCATTTTATGGCAAATACTGGCATTGCCTTCCAAAAGCCATTGTACATTTTGTCCTTCATCCAAAATCCTAATTTCACTGAGCTACAAACCATTCAGACGTAATGATGATCCTATTTCAAAATCAGAAGTAAATCCTCAAAGTCTTATCTGACGGTGGAAATCCCCATGCGTTTACCAAAAGTGACTTAGGAACAATCATTCGACTCAACTTTGGCTAATAAGAAATAAGGAGGGGCCTGCTGCAGGGCTTGTCATGGGTTTTATGCTGTCCAATATACTCCAAGAAATACCCGTCCTCTTTTCTCATTGCATATAGTTATGCTGCTGCTGCTGCTAAGTCCCTTCAGTCATGTCCAACTCTGTGCAACCCCAGAGATGACAGCCCACCAGGCTCCCCTGTCCCTGGGATTCTCCAGGCAAGAACACTGGAGTGGGTTGCCATTTCCTTCTCCAATGCATGAAAGTGAAAAGTGAAAGTGAAGCCATGTCCGACTCTTAGCAACCCCATGGACTGCAGCCTACCAGGCTCCTCTGCCCATGGGATTTGCCAGGCAAGAGTACTGGAGTGGGGTGCCATTGCCTTCTCCAATAATTATGCTAGCACACAATTATTAGAACCACTACAATCATGAAGATTTTAGCCAGCATGGGAACAAAGGCTACAAGCTAAGAGGAAAGCACCTAGGTCTGTTGAGAAGTGAATTTAAGTGATGCTGGAACTACCCTATCTCTAGACCTCTTGTAAAGTGTATTAATAATCTACCCTTTTTTAAAATCCAGTTTAGCCAAGGTTTCATATTAATTAGAGCTAAGCATCCTGTCTAAGAAAATTCATGTTATAATGGACTTCATCAATATAGTGGCCATCAACTCCAGCCAATAGGAACCTATTTGATCAAGACTGCTTCCATACAATAACAAAATACAGGTGCTACTGAAAAATGGGCAACTTGGTGCTTCTTCTTCCTCAATGAATCATATTAAAAAAACATTTTCCAATGACTCTTTCCATTC
The DNA here is from genome assembly GCF_032452875.1 of Bos javanicus. NCBI lineage: Eukaryota > Metazoa > Chordata > Mammalia > Artiodactyla > Bovidae > Bos > Bos javanicus. Next base: position 55,086,178 of record NC_083875.1, on the reverse strand, counting down.
TCCCCCATTCACTAATCCTGTATAATATAACAAAAGTGTACTAAATGTGACAAATGTGTACATTCTTAGTATTCCAAGAGTTAAGAAATGTAAATATCAGACCAGAACTACATTAAGATGACTCCCCAGAAAAGGACTTGTTAATTTAGCAGATATATATTGAATACTTATTTCATAAAAGATCTTATGTGAGTGTTAGGGAGGACAGACAGATTTGATCAAAATCATCCTGCCTTCAAGTTGCTTACAGTGCAGTAATTCTTCTGGGCTCCAAAATCACTGCAGATGGTGATTGCAGCCATGAAATTAAAAGACGCTTACTCCTTGGAAGGAAAGTTATGACCAACCTAGACAGCATATTCAAAAGCAGAGACATTACTTTGCCAACAAAGGTCCATCTAGTCAAGGCTATGGTTTTTCCAGTGGTCATGTATGGGTGTGAGAGTTGGACTATAAAAAAAGCTGATCACAGAAGAATTGATGCTTTTGAACTGTGGTGTTGGAGAAGACTCTTGAGAGTCCCTTGGACTGCAAGGAGATCCAACCAGTCCATCCTAAAAGAGACAAGTCCTGGGTGTTCATTGGAAGGACTGATGCTAAAGCTGAAACTCCAATACTTTGGCCACTTGATGCAAAGAGCTGACTCATTGGAAAGGACCCTGATTCTGGGAAAGATTGAGGGCAGGAGGAGAAGGGGATGACAGAGGATGAGATGGTTGGATGGCATCACTGACTCGATGAACATGGGGTTGGGTGGACTCCGGGAGTTGGTGATGGACAGGGAGGCCTGGCGTGCTGCAGTTCATGGAGCCGCAAAGAGTCGGACACGGCTGAGCAAATGAACTGAACTGAACTGAATGACAAGGTATGTGCAGAAATTACAGTAATACCTGGGTTTTGAGTATTCAAGAGTACTGCAGCTAGAATAATGTGAGCATTCAGATGAGCAAGATGATGTTGCTGCAATCTCTGGTAATCAAGGAAAGACTGATTATGAAGGAGTGATATTTTAACTAAATCTTGATGAATGGGTAGTATTTATTTGTTTAGACTGAGGAGTGACATGGGTTAAGAGGTGGGAAATGCCAGACAGGGCAGACTGAGCATGTGGATGTATGAGGAACTGCAGGCAGTTTAGCTTGGCTGGAATATTGATATGTGGAGGGTAGTCACAGCCACAAAGAAGACCCTGATTGTTGCAGATGATGATAAGGAAAGCTAAAATCAAGGCGGGGAAAGACAAAATAAAAATTTAAGAGGACAAAGATCCCAAACATTACAAATTAAAGGATATGTTCATTATCTTATGTTCAAAAGAAACATGACGCCAAGAAAAAGTGGAGTATCAGAAACTTTGATTTAGGTAAAATGATGTTAATCTAATTGTCTCTGACGATCCCCTCCATAACAGTGGCCAAGATGAGCAATTCACTAAACATCCAATGGCCTCTTTCACCCTTTTTGGCATCACAGAGTTAACACCTCAGCAAGCTGTACATAAAAATAGACTATAAAGAATCTAGATAACATTTCTAAAACAGCTACCCCTTTCTCTACCCCAGGAGCTCCTTATGCATAGCCTGTTTTCTTTAAGGCTTATGCAAGTTTTCAACCCTCAAGTAAACATAGGTAGTGTTAGCTTTTTAAATAAAGATGATTTGGTTTCTAGTCATATTCCCAAGTTGATTCAGTAATTCAACACAGATTCTGTTCTCAAATTCTAGCATAAATCATTTACTATATAGTAGGTGGTTTAATGATTTCACAGAAAATGTAAAATCAATTTCGATGCAAATGTAACTTCAATAGGAATCACCACTTCCCCCCACTTATCAACAGTGTGACTTTGGAGATATTATCTAACCTTTCCGAGTCTATTTTCTCATGAAAAAAAAAAAAAATGAAATAGCCATATCTGCCTTTGAGTGTTGGTGAAAGCATTTAACAAGATGCTATTCCTAAATCACCAAAACAAATCTGGGTATAAGATAAGTGCTCAGTCAAGGGCGATAAGAGATGGGGAGGGTTCATTTAATCACAGCCTCAGAAACAGAAAGCCACTTAAAGTAGAATCAAGAAAGGGAGCACTTTCAAAAGGATATACAAATATCTCATAGGAAGCAGGCAAAGAAATTATAGCAGGACTTCACAAGAGCTACTAACGAGGAAAGTTAGAAGACGACTGAATGATCTCTTTCTGACCATGTTATTTCCAGTCCACCTGTCTGTGTATCTCCTGGCTCCTCCTCGGTCTGCAAACTGACCTCTCCTGCTTCACTGAGCATGTGGCAGAAGTGACCATCCCAGGCCCAGGTTTACATTACCACATCTTCCAACACTGAACAGGCTTTGAACTGGTCCAAACCTGGGTCCAGTGTCAATCCACCATCCAATCCACTGGGTCTGCCCTCCTGCCCCATTACCCACTCATTTCTGAGAAAGGGATCCACTAGGAACAAGGTACGACAATGGGAAGGAAGAAATTGTCATGCCGAGGACAATCAACAGAAAGAAAAGCCCCAATGCCTTCTCTTTAATATCCTCCACATGAAGCAAAGCAAACAGTGGACTGCCTTATCACTTGAAGAATTCTACTTCAAAGGCAGAGAAGCTAAGAGTTTCCAACCACGACCTCTGCCAAGTCCTCCGCTTCCACCCCAGCTCCTCTCCTCACTGCTCTAATATATTCAGGTCTCTTCCATTATGGCTGGGTGTGTATTTCAGCTTGGCATCTCCTTCCGTCGCAAAGCGGAGGTGATCATATTTCAGGAGGTGCTAGTTCCTGCATGCGGAGTTGCCTCTGTGTTATAATTGCTTTCCACCATGCAGCTGCCACACATGAGCTCATCTACATGCTGGATGGCTGCGTTTACAGCAAGCCAGCCTCACACTGAGTTTAGAAAGAGGCAGGCTCTGCCGGCAAATCTTGCTTCCTGAGGCATGTCATTTCTTTGGACGATTTGTAGTCTGATAACGACCGTGTCATGATTGTGCGGTGATGACTCCAAATGCCCCAACACACTTGATGGATCTTAGCATAAATTGGCCATTAATCAGTGTGTAGGACATTCAGAATTTCCATATTCAAGCTGCTATGCCATAACGCTGATTAATTGTTCAATGCCCAATGTAACCTCCACATCCTGTGTTACTGGGAGGCTGCAGTCACCCACATGACTTCATTAGATTCGCCTGAGAGGAAGAAGTGTTGGATACTCTTCAGTAATACAGTGATCTCCTGGTTTCATGGTGACCTCACAAGTTTCTTAAAGGAAAGTATACAAGAACTTCTGCATTTCGTATATAGTCCAATGGAAAACAGAAAGTCCGTTTACAGATACTAAAGGGGCACAGCTTGCAGACTTTCAAACCAGAAAATAAAAAAGCAAAAGCTTAGTGTCATATACCACGTATGCCTTGTTCCCAATTTAATGAGTCTGAGCTGATTATTCAGGTTGGGTTTTCATCATTTCTAATTTATTTACCACTTGTGTTCTTTATTGTCATTAATGAAATAGATTCATTGAATCAGCAAATATTTGTCAAGTGACTACTACGATCTAACACTGTTGGTAGCGCTGGGAATACAACAGTACAAATGCTAGTAGAACATTTCAGAGACATTTCAGTCTTTATAGTAACTTTAAATCCCCCAACCCCAATCCGAATGCCTCTGTCTATATGCAAATGATTTGGAGTTTTTGATCTATCTCTCTCTAGTTCTGAACTTTGCCCCAGATTCCATGCCCATATCCCCTTCATTAACAGATGTTGGTCTTGAGGTCTTCCGAGCATCAAAAATCCATTAAAAAGGAAACCAAGATCAAAGAATGCACATTATGAGAAGACTGAATTTGTTTTATACAGGTAAAATTATTTAAGAAGTAAGGCCTCCAATAATAGAAGGGCTGTTCCAGGAAGCGGTGAGGACCTTTCCTCTAGTGCTATTCTAATATTTTTCAGGGATGCAGTAGAATGCCTTCTGACATTCATTACAAGATCAGTCTCAATGGCCCTTTCTAATTCTAAGATTCTGTTCCTTCTAAAGCCATATCTGTCAACATTCTCCATTCTGCCAATCAAAGAAAAAGTACTTAGGGCTGTTTCAAATACCTCAAGCTTAAGCAAATGATGAAGTATACTTCTTCCTCCACATCTTTTCCACTGTCCTTTTCCTCCATGGGCTTCAGTATCCTGTCTCCCCTCCTTACTGGATCTGCTCCTACAGGTCTTCTCTCTAGCAGGCTCTAGATTTCATATTCAAATCATCATTAGTAGCCACCTTTCAGCACACATCACTACCTAACTGGGAATTTTCCAATGACCCTCCATACACTGCATATGTATATAATTTCATGGACAGCTATTGCTGAAAGGGATCTTTATTAGTTTACTATTGCTACTGTAACAAATTACCAAACATCTAGTAACTTCCTTCTTCTGTGTTCGGTTGCTCAATTATGTCCAACTCTTTGCAAGCCCCTGGACTATAGCACTCCAGGGTCCTCTATCCATGGGACTTTACAGCCAAGGATACTACAGGGGGTTGCCATTTACTTCTCCAGGAAATCTTCCCAACTTGGGGATCAACCCCACGTCTCCTGCATCTCCTGTATTGGCAGGCAGATTTTTTATCACCAAGCCACCTGAAGAAACACAAATTCATTACCTTGTAGCTCTCCACATAACAAATTCAAAACAGGTCTCACTGGGCTAAAATCAAGGCATTGGCATTCCTTCTGGAGATTCTAGAGAAGTCATTTCTTTGCTTGTTCTAACATCCTTGACTCGGGGCTTCTGTCCATCTTCAAAGCCTCCAACAGCAGGTTGAATCCTTCACACACTGCATCATTTCAACCTTGCTTCAATGGTCACCTCTCCCTCTCTGAGTCTTCTTTTTCCCTCTTCTTTCATTTAAGGACTCTTGTGATTAACCCTGCTGCTGCTGCTAAGTCACTTCAGTCGTGTCAGACTCTGTGTGACCCCATAGACGGCAGCCCACCAGGCTCCCCCGTCCCTGGGATTCTCCAGGCAAGAACACTGGAGTGGGTTGCCATTGCCTTCTCCAATGGATGAAAGTGAAAAGGGAAAGTGAAGTCACTCAGTCGTGTTCGACTCTTCCCAACCCCATGGACTGCAGCCTACCAGGCTCCTCCATCCATGGGATTTTCCAGGCAAGAGGACTGGAGTAGGTTGCCATTGCAATCCAGGATAATCTCCCTATTTTAAGATCCTTAACTTAATCATATCTAGAAAGTCTATTTTACCCCACAGCATAACCTACTCACAGGTTCCTGAGATTAGGAGATGTGGGGTCTTTGAAGGTCCATCATTTTGCTGACCACAGGATCTTAGAGTTGATTAATGAAGTCCTCCATTTTATGGGTAAATAAAGAGGGGCAAGGAAAAGAAGACACTAGTTCACGCTAATGCCCCAGGGTAGGATCAAACTAGAATCCACGTCTCCCAGTTTCCATCCCAGTGATAGAGAATACCACCCTGTCACCTGCAGAACTATGAGTTCAGAAGGTAGTTCAGATGGTAAAGAATCTTCCTGCAATGCAGGAGATGCAGGTTCGATCCCTGGGTCAAGAAGATCTCCTTGAGAAGAGCATAGCAACCCACTCCAGTATTCTTGCCTGGAGAATTCCATGGACAGAGGAGCCTGGCAGGCTACAGTCCTTGAGGTCTCAAAGAGTCAGACACAACTGAGCAACTTAACACTTTCACTTTCATAGCCAAAAGCAATATTAGCAATTAAAGCAATTCTCTTCCAAAGACTGAATTTTCTGAATTCTATAAATTCTTCCAGGACCTAACTGTTCTCTGAGTACTTTTTTTTTTTTTTTTTTTTTTGAAGCAACGAGTAATTTCCTGATCACCTAAAAGAGTTAATATCTCCTTTTAAATGTACTTGATTCACAGAAAGAATTCTCATTTCACACCATAAAAGAGGCTGAAGAAGGTCATATTCACTTACTTTATAAAAGAATTTTCCAAATCAAACAAATTGTTCCATTTTGCTCCTCTTATAATTGTGATTAAGATTTGGGTAGCAGTTATAATCCCCCTTTGTTTTCCTAAGTGGCTGATCCATCATTGTGGGATCACAAGTAGGTAATGTGAAGTTTCCTGTCTGCCTAGGAGCCACTGGCTGAAGCTTCTAACAGCAGGCATTGTTCCACAGATGTTTAATGTATTGAAGGTGAAAAAGAAAATCCTGATTACCTAGGCATTTAGAGCCTGAGCCCCTGCTTTCCACGCAACAGAAAAGAGCAACAAAAAATTATCCTGAATCACACTCCAGCAGAAGAGACTACCTCCTTTAAGGACTTACAGCTCTCTCTTGCCTTCCAAGCCTCCTCTTGTTTTCTAATGAAAGTCAGCATTTTAATTCTTGGTCTACCCACCTTTAAAATGCAAACATTTTCCCAGTTACCAGCAGCCAAGCAAATTTCAAAAAGAAGACTTTTCAATGCTCTCTACTAAAGGCTGGATTCACTAGGGTGATGAAATGGTCCAGAACTTCTGATTGACAGCTCCCCCACAGAGCAGCAATTTGGGATTATTCCCACAACATCTTGCCTCTTCAACTACTTGAGAGTTAAACAATACTTAGCAGAACATGGTTTACAGTATAACTTAAAGTCAACAGTAAAACAGGAGCCAGAGCCTGGTAAGAAAAGGGGAAAAAAAAAAAGAAAAACTAAACAAATCAGTCATGAAGCCAATAATAGAAAGGGAACGGAATTCAACAACCAGAGCAATGGAAAGGCAATGCATCCCCCATTGAAATTTGAACAGAAATGCCAAATTGCTGAAGCAGAAAGAGGCCAGAAACTCTTCAGTAGGAGGCTGAGCTGTCCCTCCTTTCGGCCTGAGCCCCAGGACGAGCCTTACACGTCCCCTGTAGGTCCTTTGCTCTTGCCCATCTGGGCAGCCCTGGACACTTGGCCGCCTGTAGTAATAAGGCCGGGTGCAGCTTTGCATGCATCAGACTCAAGGCTCCTCTCCAAAGCAGAGCCCCTGCCAAATGGGCTCCAGCACCTCGCCCCTTGCAGCCTGCTGATAGTCTGCAGCTTGTCTGTAATTGTTGCGTGAACATGTACTTTCGCTGATGATTTTGGCACCCTCACGGGGCTCTACCCAAAAAGGCACTGAACAATGGGATGTGATTGTTTTGAAATGTGCCCAACAGGAAGCCTTTCTCGGACAGCTCTCAGGTCCCCCGCAATCCCCACCAGGCTTCGGGGCTTGGCTAGATGAATGGAGTTCAGCGGTAGTTTACAGTTTATCACCAACCAAGTATTGCTCTTGCTGCCAGCCCTCCCCTCTCCAGCTTCTAAAGAAAAATTAAGGAATAGAAAAAAGAAAAGCAGCAGCCCCAGAACATTCATTGTATAACAATCTGAACAAGGGAAGTAGGGGTGGTGTGGAATGCCCTTAGTGACCATGAAACGGACACGGCTCCCCAAACTGACTTCCGGCTTTCAGCGTGTCATGCAGAGCTGTCTTCCCTCACTCTTCCAAGCCGCTCCCCCATTTATAATCATCGTTCAAAGTGGTGAAAGGCCTAATTGCCCCGAGCAGTGTAGTCAGTCTTCCTGGAGATTTAGCTGCCTGCTTTCATCTGGCAGCCTGGGAGGGAACACAGCATTTCCCTCCAGGCAATCTATATGGTCTAGCAGCTCACTGCAGAAAGTGGTGCCTTATCGATTTCTGCCATAGCTTCCATGGCTGACTCAAGGATCAGAGCCTCTGACAATGACTAACAAGTTTAAACCATTAGTCCCATTTGTAACTACTCAGCGAAAGGCTTGTCAGTCACAGTGTACCATCTACTGCAGCTTTTAGCAGGTTTCTAATCCCATTCATTTTGCCCACAATGACCCCTGTAGTTAATGGGTTATCGGAAAACTATTTTTTCCCTTCAAAAGCGGTGCATTTTTCTTCTTATTCCTTTTGGAACATAAAAGCCATTTCGGTTGTGATGTTTCAAAACAGTGATGCAGGAGATGATCTGTACTCCTCCCAGGAGAAAATCTGTATCCTGGTGTGCAGGACATTATGTCTGAACCTGAAAACCAGCGCAGAGAATTGGGTGTCTGATGATGGTTCATCGTGTACAGATTCTCCCCATCCTACTCTTATATAGAATTGTCTTAACACCTCCTCCCCCTCCCTCTTTGATGGTGAGAGATTCATTTTGCTATAAGAAACCTCTCCCTTTCTGGGTATCTAATCACCCTGCAGTTGGTTCAGCTTAAAGCCTTGTGTTACTCAAAGTGTTGTCCCCAAACCAGCATCACCCCAGAGCTTTGCAGAAACACTGTTTCAAGTGTTGCTCTAGACCTACTGAATCAGAATCTGTATTTTAACCAAATTCACAGGTGATTCCTATGCACATAAACGTTTGAAAACCACTGGTTTAAAGAAGCTATTTTTTTCACTGTCACATTTTCATAATAAATAAAGCCTTATACCAAATAAAGCCAAATTTAACATTTCCAGTGTGTGGGTTAGAATATTTTTAAGAAAAAAAATGAGTTCTTCTGCATATCAGTTCCAGTGACTTTCTCCTTGCAGGTCTGACAAGAAGCTTTCCATCTTCACATCTGTAGTAGCTCACCCAGTACCTTGAACACAGTAAGCACAAGATGAGGAGTTGTTGAATGAATGATTTACAAGAATGAACAAATGAATGAAAATGAAGACAGAAATGTGATGTTTCTGTCAGTGATATAAGGGATCAGGTATTCCTGACACAAAATGATTTTTTAAAATGGGGAAGGTGACTCTTAGGACTCATCAGGGAATAAGACCCTCATTCGCTTTTCATTCCCTTACTTAGATGCTCTCACCACCAAGTTGATTCTGTCCTGAGGATGGGAAAACAAGGCGACAGGCCGAGCTTTTCCTAGAGTATCCTCTTATTTCCATATCTAGCCCTGTTCCATCCTTGTCCCTTTCTGCTGCTTATTTCTCTTCTCTCCCCATCATCTACTGATTATCAATTTCCATCTTCTAAAACCCTATACCCAACCAACAGACACCAAAATATCTGAAAATCAACTCATAGTAAAATAAAAGTGACTGCTAAGGCCCTAATAGTTTGAGGGTTATTTCTTGGCATCACAAATATCATATCATCCAGGCAGTTGATTTGATCTAGGGGTCAGATCAGTTCTGCCATTGCTAAATTAATACCAGAAAAGTGCTAAGTAACCTTCTTACAGGATGTTCATGGAGGAGATTTTGTTATGTAGCTGCTACTTCTCTAAGTATGATCCCTTCCACTTCCCAGAGAATGTATTTGATCATATGGTCACCCTTGTCTTACGGTCATAGGTCTCTGTTTTGACAATGGTCATTAACCAAAAAGTATTTGTGGAAAAGCTGTTATCTCAAAAAATAAAAGTATAAGTTTAAATCTAGGGCAAGTTTTATATGAACAAGTATTACCCATCTCCATCAAAGAGAAACTTCACACCATGATGGTTTTTCCCCAGCTTAAAACAAGAACTTGGGAAATAAAATTGTCTTCTTCCAGTGATTACTTCTGCAAACTATAATTTCTGGAGCTTGCATCCATGGACTGCCACGTTGTGACTACTTAATTGCCATCTGAAATGCAGAAAACTGACTTGTGTTTTCCTTTTAAGGTATTCCTTTGACATTTTGAATAGTTACATAAATAGGTTGTTTTGTGTGTTGCTAGCAGGGGCCAGCAGGAAATATTTCACTTGGAGGTAGATAGTGTTGGTGACTAAATAGAAATGACTAGGTGGGTTGCAGGGCAGTGTAGACCTGTACACAAACAACCACAAAAACTGAGGATGCCAATGATTCTCTGTTGTCTTAACTCTCAGCCTGAATTTGTATATCTTAAAGATATTATTCACAGATTTCCCACACACAAGTTAAAAAGTGCCTTCAGGGTGGGGTATCCCCCTCCCTCACCCCCTCCTCCCCACTACGAGTTTTAAAATGCAATTGGAGAGCATATAAAATAAATGGAAATGTCATCTGGCTTGTAACAAAAGACCTAAATCATAATGGATTGTCGAGCGGCATCTTGTGGTTAAACATGAACATGACACCCATAGAAAAAGCTTGACTTGCCAGCATGCCACTTGAAAACACTGCCTCACATCTGGCTTTTGACGGTGCTAATAAAGGGCCATGCAAGGTGATCAATGCAGCCTTATCATCATGCCACCTTAAAATATTTCTTGTGAACGAGTACATTAACTTATAATTAATCATCACACTTTAAATGTATCCATATAGGCAAATTTAATCAGTGTTCTTTCTCTTTTATAATATTTTATTGATAGTAACAGAGCATTAAAGAAGACCTACAAGATATAAAGTTACATGAGCAGTGTTTGTAATCTAAGCCAATTCAGCAGAATTTGAAAATCAGTGCTTCCTTATGAGATGAAATATGAAACCATTCAGTCATTCCCTCAGTGAAATTCATTTTCTCTTTATTATCCAAATCCATAAGGAAAGGAAGAAGCTGACCTTTCCTGGCACCTGCCTCCTTCTCTGTCTCATATATGGATTTGGTCAGTATATGAAATGACTCAATGGGGCTTCATAAAAAGAGACACAGCTGCTATACAGCCAAGACTATTTCTGTAAGACAGCAAAACAGCTAGCTGTCATTCAATTTTCAAAAATTAATTCAACATTTTAAAATCATGCATATCTTACCAAATTTCCCATTCTGGACATACTTACAGTTCAGTTCAGTTCAGTTCAGTCGCTCAGCTGTGTCCGACTCTTTGCAACCCCATGAATCACAGCACGCCAGGCCTCCCTGTCCATCACCAACTCCCGGAGTTCACTCAGACTCACATCCATCAAGTCAGTGATGCCATCCAGCCATCTCATCCTCTGTTGTCCCCTTCTCCTCCTGCCCCCAATCCCTCCCAGCCCATAAACAAATATAAACCCAAAAAAGTTCAGGAAGACAGTATGTGAGCTATCAAATCAAAAACTGATACTGATTTATTTGCATTTGTTTTAGTGGGGAAAAAAATCATCTTTCAAAAAAAGTACTGGAATAAGTCAGAAATTTCAATATATTTTATATTGTGCTCCGTCCCTCAGTTGTGTCTGAGTCTTTGTAACCCTGTCACCTATAGCCCGCCAGGCTCCTCCGCCCATCGACTTTTCCAAGCGAGAATACTAGAGTAGTTTGCAATTTCCTTCTTCAGGGAATCTTTCCAATCCAGGGATCAAACTCACATCTCTTGTGTCCTGCATTGGCAGATGGATTCTTTACCACTGCGCCACCTGGGAAGTCCATATTCTGTATCTCTAGTTAAAAATATTAATGTGTAGCTTAAAAAACTTAGCATATATTGAAGAAGCACATACCACTTCTTAACAGTTTACTGTGGTCCTTGAGTGAATGCTTATGCCTAGCAATTGCTTAGCCTTTCTAGGTCTTTAGCTTTTCACCTGAATAAAGAGAGTACTTCCATGTCTAATGTTGCATATTATTTTTAGCTATGCAAGCACTTGCTATGTGTATCAAACAAGGTCTCATACTGAAAAATGAAGCCATTCAAGTACTTCAAGCAAGAAGAATTTAAGGCAGGGAATTGGTTACACTGAGGACAGAAGAGCTAAGAAACTCAATGGTGAATGGCAGACAATGAAGCAACCCAATGATTAACAACAGCAGGAAGCCACCAGCATCTTCTGAGACAGATACAACTTGAGGAGGCAAAGGAGATGTCCCTGGGCCAAAGAACGAAAGATGAAAAGCCATAACTTCACCCTTCCACCCACCCTCCAAACTCCTCCAAGTGCCTCCCAGAATACAGTAAGTTAACAACTAACTCTAAAAGAAACAAAAACAAAACCCTATTTGTGGCATTTGCCAATTTCTATAGTGTACATACTCTCACCTGGCAATTTTGTAGTGACTTGTGAAGTCACTGAATGTGAATCACACACCAATACAGTGTTTTCTCCATATAGATACAAAACCATAATCAACCTCAAGTGTAGAGACAGTCAAAAAATAGTAGTAAAATAATTAGGAAATGATGAGTTTGTGGGATGCATATTACCTCTGCTTTTATATATAATTTAACTATAAGTAAAGCTTGATAGTTGAATGTTTAATGATGATATTAACTGGTGTTAACAGCCAGTTCACAGGGTTCTGAACATTTAACATTAGATACTCACACTGATGAGAGCCAGGTCCAGGAAACCTGGTCTAGTTAACAACAACGGCTGGAAAAACAACCCAAAAGTGGTCCATTGACTATGACACAGAACAGAGCCAAGGAAGAGTAAGGAATGAAGCTGAGGGCAAACAGATCCAGAAATAGTACATTATAAATCAATGAAAGGCAAACAGATTAAGGATTACTAAAATCTCTCCAACAAGAAGGAATTTAGCATCTCTATAGCTGACTCTTTGCTAAACCACAGTTAGACAAATCATAATTAAGCTCACAGAATACTTTCCAGGATAAAATCCGTATTGTCCAATCCCAATGTGTCATTTCCAATTTTTGTCTATATTTTTCTTTTTTTTATCATCTTTTGAAGATGACAATCTCCAGATCATCACAGATCGAGAAGTGCAAAGCGTACCAGAGATTTCTGGTACTGACGACATTTTGATCACTTTCACTATCACATTTTTTCCCAAACTGATTCATCATGATAAGTCTATGGATAAATAAGATTCCAGTATAGCACAAGGAACTAGTCAATATCCTATAATAAACCATAATGGAAAAATATGAAAGGAACTTATATAGACAGATATAGATATATGAATCTGTTTTATAGCAGAAATTAACACAACATTGCAAATCAACTATACTTGAATAAATTTGTTTAAAGTGAGTCTACGGTGGAAGGTCCAAAGACAGAAAGGATTCATAAGTGCCTGAGCGAAGTGAACTGTGATTTGCATACGGTTTATTTTTTTTCTTTTACAGACCTTGGGAAAGTCACATAGACTCCCTGGGTCTCAGTTTCCTCATTGGCAAAATGAGAAATGAGGGAGTTTAATTAAATAATCTCTAAGGTCGTTTCTGGCAATTAAGTTCCATAATTTTATGAATGGTGTATGTGAATTCAGTTTGAATATTTTATTCTATTTCTCTTTGTTTTACTTATGCCTCTCATTAACTCCCCATGGTAACTGGCAGAGATTGCTCCTCCTTTGATCAAAAGCCCAAGTCAAGAAGATGTACAAATACAAAAAACAATAAAAGATGAGTGAGAGGTCTCCATGACAATCAGGAATCTTTTCTAAATAGCCGCATCTTGGGAAAGCCTGATCCAGCTTATTTCCTGGGAACTAATGATCTGCTAAGATGAGGTTCTGGGTAGGCCACAGAGGCAAGGACCATTAACACTTGATTGTCACTAATTCTGAGTCAATGTCCCATTTCAAAGTCATTAGTGGTATTAAAAACTCCAATAGCACATACACACAAAGGAAAAACAAAAAAGAAAGCATTAGGATATGTCTGAGATTAACATAGTACTACAAGAATACAAAAGAAAGGACCACGAAAAGCTCTAATTTAACAAATGCCTATTCAGAGAATTCTTTGTATGATATGAGATACAAAAATATAAAAAATAAGAAACACTTCCTCTGCCCTCAAGAAATTTAGATTCTCCACAATATCATGTCCATATGGATGTGTATTTACTTGGCAATGACGATCTTTCTAAAATTTCCAATTTCATTGTTTTTAATTATGTAACACAGTCAGCCAGCCATAAAAGCCACATCAGAGCCTATTTCATCTACTTACTTAAATCTAGTTATTTGCTCCATCCTATATGAAATGATGTTTATGCATTATCTGCTAAGTGACAGTCACTGTATTAACAAAGCCAACCACCCAGTGGGAGAACAAACAAATAAGAAGCCCATTGATCATTATAAACATAGGGGGTGGGCGGAAACAAGTGACACTTTTGTGACTGAGTGGAAAGGCCACTGATTTCAAATTTGAGGGGTCATAAATCACGGCTACAGTGGTCCTCTGCTATGCGTTCATCGTACAGCATCCTTTTCTCTCTTTTTGAGCACCAGTACCTAATTTCCTTTTGGAGAACTCTATTTCCCTGCAGTTGGAGAACACTCCATTAATTACTCAGGGCAGTCCTCTGCTCATGAAGTGGATCTGTGACCCAAGGTAGACCAATCATCAGATGTCTTCTCCCAGAACTATTAATCTCGGGTAGAGTGATACAAGATCAAAAATAGTTGGAGTTTTTCCAATGGCAGAACTGTAAAGAGACAATACATTGATTTCTATCACTTAAGTTCCTGGAGCTGCCTTCATTCCTGTCCCTCTCAAGTCCTGAGATTTTGGCTCTTCATTTGTTTCTTTGCAATAATACCCTGTGCCCATCCAAACAATTCTTTCTTAGTAGATAAGCCAGAGTGTGTTTCTCTTGTTTGCAACCTACATACTCTACTGCATACCCAATTTCCAATAGAAGCACTATGCCGAGCTATTCTTTACCTGTAAAGAATCTGCCTGCAATGTGGGAGACCTGGGTTCAATCCCTAGTCGAAGATCAGGTTGGGAAGATCCCCTGGAGAAGGGAATGGCTACCCACTCCAGTATTCTGACCTGGGGGATTTCATGGACTGTATAGTCCATGGGGTAGCAAAGAGTCGGACACAACTGAGTGACTGTCACTTTCAAGCAAGGCCCAGGAGATACTGCTGCCCTCATAAAGGGAGTGGGGGAAGATAAGGTAGTACTTGGTATATTTCAGAAGTCAAAGAAACTCTGGCTGCTGGAATATAAAGTACAAGATGGAATTTCATGAGAGAAGACAGTGAAGAATAAGACCATGCAGGGTTTTATAAACATGCTGAGACCAAAAGGAAACCACTAAAAGTCTTTTGAAAGGAAAATGTTTTAGAAAGATCACTCTGATATTGATGTAAAGAACACATTGGAGGTTTTATACTATAGACAGGGAGACCAGTAAGACAACTGTTGCAGTAGTCCATATAATACTAATAGCAATTAGTATAACAAAGAGCAACTGAGGAGGAATGAAGAGTTATTCTGACACAGAGGTCAGGGAAGGCTTCTCTGAAGAGGTGGCTTTTGAGCGGAGTCCTAAAATGTGAAAAGAGGCCACTCAAAATTCTAGACTCTAGTCTACAGTAAGACTGGCAGTTGATGCAAGTCTTTGGGCAAAATGAACTCATCCTGTCTGAGGTTCAGAAGGAGCGGCATGGTTGAGGCAGAGGGGAGAATAGGAAAATAAGAGAGGAAAGTAAGGACAGATAAGATTAGCTCCTGAAAGTCCAGATGAGTTTATATTTCTTGCTTATCAAAGTGTCTAGTCACTAGAGGATTTAAGTAAGGAAGCAATGTGATCTGATTCACTTCTTGCTGCTGCTGCTGCTAAGTTGTTCAGTCGTGTCCGACTCTGTGCGACCCCATAGACGGCAGCCCACCAGGCTCTGCCATCCCTGGGATTCTCCAGGCAAGAACACTGGAGTGGGTTGCCATTGCCTTCTCCAGTGCATGAAAGTGAAAAGTGAAAGTGAAGTCACTCAGTCATGCCCGACTCTTCGAGACCCCATGGACTGCAGCCTACCAGACTCCTCCGTCCATGGGATTTTCCAGGCAAGAGTACTGGAGTGGGTTGCCATTGCCTTCTCCGGATTTACTTCTTACTAGAACACAATAAACTTAATCATCATCATAAAACTTGAGCAGATCTCGTGTTTAAAAAAAAAGTGAACTAAAACATATAGAGTTTTCACTACCAGTGAGTCTGCTTCTTGTGCCTCATATACTAAGAACTGTCCTTTTATTTTGAGGAAAATAAAAGTGGAAACCTTGACCAGGAACATGCTGTGTTTCTCGCCATCGATTTAATCCAAACTATAAAGCACAGTTGTCATTAGGTCTTTTGCCAAGCCCTCTCTCCCGGATTGATTTGAAACCTTAAGGAATTGTGAATGGAAAACTTATCATGTTTTCCATTCATAATCAAGAGGGCCATAAAGATGGTTTTCAAATTCAAATTTTACCAAGAAATATCAACAGCCTGACAAAGATACTATAAATTTCACTCAATATTCTTTATTTTAAAAATGTGGATTCCAAACTATTATGCTTCTTTAAATACTTTTAATAAATATTTGACCTATTCATTTTCATTTAGTTTTTGGAAGTTCAATATTTAAATTCTAGAACTAATGAATGATTAGCATTTTGAGGCATTATACTGAAAAGTTATTAAGGGTTCAAAATACATAAACCATTAAAATTATTAATGTAATTCCTATATAATCTCATAAAATAGAATAAAAACAACTGGCTGCAAAGTTCCACATAACTATATTTCTATAATTTCAGCTAATAAAAAATGAGAAAGAAAAGAATATCATTACAGTTTTTCAATTTTAATGTTTCGGTTAATCACTTGAACAAAGACATTGTTGTCAGGCTGATCTAATCTGCAGATGAAACAAAACTGAAAAGATAAGAACTGAGTGGGACTGAAGAAGCAAATTTTCAAAACAGAGCAATGTAGAGGGATAATAGGTCAAACCTTATCAGATGGAAATAAGACACCAGTAAAAGGATAGGATGAGGAAGATGTGTCTCATCCTCATCAATAGAAGCACTAAGCCAAGCTTTACCTGTAACTCAGCTGATAAAGAATCTGCCTGCAGTGTGGAAGACCTGGGTTCGATCCCTAGTCAAAGATCAGGTTGGGAAAATCCCCTGGAGAAGGGAATGGCTACCCACTCCAGTATTCTGGTCTGGACAATTCCATGGACTCTATAGTCCATGGGGTCACAAAGAGTCAGACACAACTGAGTAACTATCACTTTCAAGCTAGGCCCAGGAGATACTGCTGCCCTCATAAAGGGAGTGAGGGAAGATAGGGTAGCCCATGGTACATTCCAGAAGTCAAAGAAACTCTGGCTACTGGAATATAAAGTACAGCAGATGGGAAAAAGAGGTACAATTAATGGCTATTGTACAAAGTTAAATACTAGAGATCTCAGCAATCCTCGTTAATCCTCGTTAAGCCTGGTGATCCAATATAACCTTATATAAATCTAGTAGAAGAATTTTGGTGTCTCACATAAGAGTGCCAGTGATCTCTTTCTACAATGCACAGACTGGATCTTCCCTAGAGTAATTCTGTCCTCAGGGCCAAATCAAGAGTAATGATTGCAAACTGAAATGCAAGCAGACAAGATTTACAGTTTGGCAAGAAGTCATATGAGGAAATTCAAAGACATTTGAGGTCACTGAGCTAGAAAAACAGAAGCAACTAAAGAGAATTGGACAGTGGCCTTTGCAAATACTACAAAACTTCTAAGGAGAAGAGGGATAAACTGTCTTTTTATTTAGTCCTAGATGGGAGCCCTACAACCAATGGGTAGAAGTTAAAGATGAATTATGAACTAATATACTTTCCAACAATGAGATGTGTTGTAAAACAGACAGGCTTCCTCAGTCTATAGATAGTGCCCTGTCACATGAATCATTCAAACTCAGATCAGACACCAGACTGAGGCTATTATCTGCATTTGTATTAGATCAGTTGTTGTTTACAATCTTTTCTCATCTTGAGATTTTACATAAACTATTAGAGCTTTGTAATTAACCTGGTAATGTTAAGAAAAAGTTCCTCAAGATACCATTTTCTAAATATTTATGGTAGAAGGTAGAGATAGACAATTCCAGTTACATCACAAAAATCATTTATGAACATACCTTTCATTAATATTTCCTTACATCTTTGAGAAATTATTTAAATATCTCCATATTAATAAAAGTCACATAGGTGATGTTACTAAAACCCAAGCAATGAGTGTGTGCATTGCTCTTTCATAAAGATGTTCCACTCCTCAGCACAAGCCTAAAACTTCCTGGAATGGAATGAATTAACACCAAGATTTCAAGATCCAAAGCACTGGAACCACTAGAACAAGCCAAATTTAGGATGTTGGCAATAGAATTCCCAAGGGGAATCTAAGCCCTTCCAATGAATAAAGTCATTGAACTGACTTACCTGTAACCCATTATTATACATTTTCTTCTGTGTAAAAAAATAAGAGCACTTACTGAAAAATATACATTTTAACCACTAATCATAAGATCAAGGTGAATAGCAGACCATATTTGAAGCCATGGGACCTGATCATTAAAGATCTAGCATCAAATGAGCCTCGTTAATCAATCTCTAAAGCAGCATTTTCCAAACTGTGAAATCAGTATTTACAGAGAGAGAGAAAAGAAACAGTGATTAAAATGTTTTGAAAACACTGTACCAACATAAAGCTAAACAGGCTTCCCACTGAAGGACTTCTCAGAGTTTTGACTGTTTCCTCTGAAATCTCCAAGACAAAGTACAAAAAATACTTAATGCTTAGAATAAGGCACCACTATAGTATGCTTTGAGGAAATAATCTCATAAGGTAGAGAATGGAATGCAATTCTAATTACGCTGTGTAAATAATCAGAAATCGTGCATAACATGTAATGTGAACTTTCAACAAACCTCTGAGAGGCAAAAAAAAAAAAAATACATGCATGTAT
Source organism: Bos javanicus (assembly GCF_032452875.1). Lineage (NCBI taxonomy): Eukaryota > Metazoa > Chordata > Mammalia > Artiodactyla > Bovidae > Bos > Bos javanicus. The sequence goes on along the minus strand of NC_083875.1, from coordinate 55,067,582 downwards.
GTACAAAGTTTATCTTAAGTTTATCTTAAATACACAACAAATAATAATAAAATATACAGCACTCAATTACAAATTTCATATAGTCAATTAATCCTCACAAAATACTTTAATTTTTGGCAAAGTCTTAGATCTATAGTTAACCTATGGCTGCAAATACTGAACAAGCATGGCTCCAAAATAAATATTGGTTTATATTTTAGCTTTTCATGAGCAAGACGAAAGAGAAACAATAAATTGATATGTCAGAATATGCTGAGCAAAAATTTTTGTTCAAACAGATAACAGTTTTGAACACTAGAAAACTATTTCTTCAATTTTTTTGTGCTTTTAACAATATGATGGCTACCTAAACAATACATTTTTAAGTTCAATTTGCTTTGCTAATATTTTCCCTATGACTTAGTTAAGTCTAGACAATCAGCAAAACAAACTGAAGCTTGATTTATAGTGTCTTCTGCTGTCTATGGTGTAAATATTCTCAGCATGCTCCATTTCAGCCTATGAGCATGATGTCACTGGATGAAGAGCTGGAAAGAGATGCACAGCAGTATGCAATTATAATAAGTATTTTTCGTTGAATAGATACAGTAGATGTAAATAACACCAAGGTATAAATAATTACAAAACAGAAAAATAATCAGGAAGAAGTGAGTTTTAAAAATTTTATTACTTTTGTTTAATATAACTCATTTAATTGTGCTTATATAATTTAACATTTAATAATGACTATATTGAACAACCAGCTCAATAAACTCCTGACATTGAGGTGATATCATTCACACAGCAACATAGGTCATTCCCAACCACAGTCCCCTCTACAAGAAGACCAAATAGTAACTATCCATAGATAAGACACCACTGTGAAACTTCCAGAAATAGGGGTAAGGCTGTAGTACCCACCTTGGACAACAGAGACCTAGGATGACCACATAATAAGGGTAAGAAAGACAGCTACATTTTTAATGAATTACCCATTCCCCACATCAGCTCAGCATCATATAGACAGGACCCCCCTGAGTCTACAGTTTCTTCCATGGGAAAAAGAGAACCCAGGATGGACATCCAGCCTCCCCAGCACTGCAGGACACTTCCTGGGAGACCCTCTCAAATATCACATCACAGGGATCACTAAGGAATCTGAAGAGTTAAGAAGGGAGGCTAAGCTTACAATAAGCAGCACTCAGATCTTCAGTTCAGTTCAGTCGTTCAGTCATGTCCTACTCTTTATGACCCCATGGACTGCAGCATGCCAGGCTTCCCTGTCCATCACCAACTCCTGGAGCTTGCTCAAACTCATGTCCATCAATTCGATGATGCCATCCAACCATCTCATCCTCTCTTGTCTCCTTCTCTTCCCGCCTTCAGTCTTTCCCAACATCAAGGTCTTTCCCAGTGAGTCAGTTCTTCACATCAGGTGGCCAAAGTATTGGAGTTTCAGCTTTAGCATCAGTCCTTCCAATGAATATTCAGGACTGATTTCCTTTAGGATGGACTGGTTGGATCTCCTTGCAGTCCAAGGGACTCTCAAGAGTCTTCTCCAATACCACAGTTCAAAAGGATCAATTCTTCAGTGCTCAGCATTTTTTACAGTCCAACTCTCACATTCATACATGACTACTGGAAAAACCATAGCTTTGACTAGATGAACCTTTGTTGGCAAAGTAATGTCTCTGCTTTTTAATATACTGTCTAGTTTGGTCACAGCTTTTCTTCCAAGGAGCAAGCGTCTTTTAATTTCATGGCTGCAGTCACCATCTGCAGTGATCTTACTGGACTGTATTCCTGCTCACAGCAGCACTCAAGTAGAGATTCCAACCAGAAGTTCTGCACTTTTGCGGAGCCAGCCCAGTGGCCTCAGAGAGCTCAGTTATCAGTTCAGCTTGATTTGGATCCCCAGCCAACAGACCATACCAGCATCAAGTCCAGTCTAAAACCCCACAAGGGCAAGGAAGCAAATTCACGATCCCACTCAACTTCTGACCATGGCCTCTAGCTCCACACCTATGGGAAGTGCTGCTCCAGATGACCAGTAGCTGTGCAGCACATTCTAGGGCCACTCAGGCAGAAATCTAAGTCAGCAGCTCTGTCCAAATACTCAGTGATAGTATCCTCTTGGCCCATAAAAATAGGGAGCATTAACAATGATGCTCAGTAACCTTGGAGCCAAGTCTCTCTAGTACCACCTAGCCATGGATCACAGCCTAAAACCCCAGCCAACATCGGAGCCCAGCATATGGCCCTACTTAACTGTTGAACACAGCCTGTGGTCTCACTCAGGCCAGGAGCCCACCCATGACCCCATTCAATCAGAAAGAAGACTGTGCTACCCCACCAACCAGAGAGACTTCTCAGTGACCTCACCCAACAGCAGAGCACAGCCAGTGGCCTCCATGATCACGAAGCCCAGTCTGCAGGCATGCTCAACTTTGGGGCACAGGCTGCAGCCCTGCCTGATTGCAGAGCACATCCCACAGCCCTACCCTATCAGGGAATCCAACCACTGGCACCACCCCACCAGGGAACACAAGCAGAAACTTCATGCAATCAGGGCACCCATAAAGCCACCCTGCTTGGATGTAGATCCAGTTAGCAGAGGCAAGGACATAATAAAGATTAAAGCAGAAATAAATGAAATAAAGAATAGGAAAGCAATAGAAAAGTTTAACACAGCTAAGAGTCACTTCTTTGAAAAAGATACAATTAGCAAACCTTTAGCTAGACTAACCAAGAAAAAAAAAAAAAGAGGACTCAAAAAAATAATCCAAAATAAAAGAGGAGACATAACAACAGAAACCACAGAAATACAAAGGATTATAAGAGATTAGTGTTGGTATAAGATTGTCCTATAAAGGAAATAAAATTGTTCTAGAAGAAAATAAATTCTTCCAGGACAACCTAGAAGAAATGGACAAATTGTTAGAAACACATAATTTACCAAAACTGAATTATGAAGAAACAGAAAATCTAAACAAACCAATATTGAGTAAGGACATTGAATCAATAATCAAAAAAATTCCCAACAGAGAAAAGCCAGGATAAGCTGACTTCACAAATGAATTCCACCAAATATTTCCAGAATAATTAATACCATTCTTTCTCAAGCTCTTTCAAAAAACTGAAGAGGAGGAAATATTCACAAGCTCATTCTATGAGGCCAGCATTACCTTGATATCAAATTCAGACAAGAACACTACAAGAAAAAAAAAAAAAAACACAGATCAATAGCTCTGATTAATATAGATGCAAAAATTCTCAAAAAATATTAACAAATTAGAATTCAACAGCACATTAAAAGAAACATCCACCATAAACAAGTAGAACTCAAGCCTAAACTGCAAGGATGGTTCAACATATTCAAATCAGTAAGTATGACACTTTACATTAATAGAATGAAAGATAAAAATAATATAGCCATAGCAAAAGATACAGAAAACATATGTAACAAAACTCAACATCCTTTCACAATAAAACATCTCAAACAACTGTGTATAGAAACAACTGTGTATAGAAAACAACTGTATATAGAAAAAAATGTACTGCAACATAATAAAGGGTGTGTGTGTGTGTGTGTGTGTGTGTGTACCAAGTCTCTTCAGTCGTATCCAGATCTTTGCAACCCTATGGATAGTAGCCCACCAGGCTCCTCTATCCATGGGATTTTTCAGGCAAAATACTGGAGTGGGTTGTCGTGCCCTCCTCCAGGAAATCCTTCTGACTCAGGGATAGAACCTGCATCTCTTACATCGCCTGCATTGGCAGGCAGGTTCTTTACCACTAGGGCCACTTGGAAAGTCCAATAAAGGGCATACCTAGGACAAACCCATAGCTCACATTACACTCAATGGTAAAACGTTGACAAGGAATAAGACAAGGGTGCCCATTCTCACCACTCCTATTCAACCTAGTCCTCTAAGTTCTCAAAGAGCAAACAGTCAAGAAAAAGAAAGAAAAGATATCCAGATCAGAAAAGCGGCAGGAAAACTGGGTTCAAAGATGACATGTCTTATACATAGAAAACCCTAAAGATTCCACTAAAAACTTGCTGTTATTAATAAGGTAACTTCCAAAGTTAAAGGATACAAAATCAATATATGAAGATCAATACCTTATTACATACTTGAAAGTTTCTAAGAGAGTAGATCATAAAGTTTTCACCACACAAGCAAAATATTCACAACTGATGGATAATTTAAAGAACATTGCATTTATCATTTCATAATCTGCACATATCACACACTGTATACCTAAGAAAGTTATATACCTCAATGAAACTGGAAAAAGTTAAATCAAATTTATGTAATAAGAAAATAAAAATAAATTCATGAGCATATAATGATCAACTCATCTAACATGAGCTGGCTCCAGCACACCATTCTTTGGACCAGAAAGTATTTTTTTAATCTCTCTGAACATCATTTGGGCCCAGTATCCTCTGAAACTCACTTTAAGAAATACTGCTTAAAGGAGATATCACAAGATATGTGGACCATGATCTCCAAATGTCTATACTTTACCCAACAAATATTAAAATAAAAAATTCTTACATGTGTACCTCCAATTTATATTATATGATCTTTAAGAATAATTTCCTTTCACATTTATATTAGAATTTGTTAAATATAGCTCTTGACATACAAAAGTAGCCATTAGAGTTTAAAATATCTGTTGAATTCTGTATGTTTTGCTCATTTAATATTTAAAGTATAATGAACTGGTTAAATTAAAATCAAATGTTTTCACAATATAAAATACACAGAAATTTACTCATCAGATTCATTTATAAAGCATATTTACAAGCATATCTATCCTGAAAACCATAACTCTTTCTCAAGGTAGTATGTTTCATGTAACTGTCAGGGTCTTAGTTTAGAAAAAGGTAAAAATCACTTAAATAACAGCAGTTGCATAAGCTGATAATGAAAGGAAGCCATTTAAAATTCCTTTTGAAACAAGGTAGGGGAAAGAAAGTCTTTAAGTCTCTTGATGGGGCTCTGATGTTCTGTAATTGGTTTGTTTGAAGGTTAGGTCAACCCTGCTGATAATTCACTTCTAAATTTAAATTACAGCAGTAGAGCAAGATCCAGCCAATGGGGAAAATGATGAAAAAAACTTCTTGCTGGATAGTCATCTCTCACTGCTAAGACTGGATAAGATGCCCCAGGAAATCTTTTAGTGGAAAGTAACCTTGAATGGTGGCAAATTCAGGACTTGAATATACTCCTGGAGGAGAAAAGTCAAAAGCAAGTCTCCTTCCCATGAATGTTTCTTTGGATGGAATGGCATCACTGGACCTCATATTGAAGTGGGAGGCAAGTGAACATACCCTGAATGCAACGCTGAGAGCCCAAGAGAAGTCTGCTTCAGAAGATCAACTCATTCACTGGGGAGAGACCATAGGCAAAACGCTTGCTGCCAAATGTTCTATTTGGAAAGCCACTCATTGAATGATGGGTTGTATGTCCTCTTCATGTTTATAATGGCTTCCATCAACTCACCTTTTTTCTGAAAATTTGGATTTCTCTTCTTTCAACTTTTTTCAGGGAAGTATGTTTCATGCTTAAGTATAAAATTTATCATTCCATGTTTTCCTAAGTTTCATCCAGACTTGGAATTTTGATGATACTCTCTCAAGGCTGAGACCATTTAAAGATAATTCTAGTACTTCATACTCTCATTTTTTTTAAAGGCTAAGCTTATCAATAATTTTAAATTTTCTTCAATTTTTCAGCAATTTGTATAGCAAGCTGTTTTCTCCTTCTTACATAACACCCTATATTTAACTCATCAAAAACTTCTGAACAAGAGCAAGAGAACTATAGAAAATGCAGTGATTGCTATACCTACCACTACTTCCCAGAATTCAATTTCAAGGCAATGGGAACCCACTCCAGTACTCTTGCCTGGAAAATCCCATGGACAGAGGAGGCTGGTAGGCTTCAGTCCATGGGGTCGCTAAGAGTCGGACACAACTGAGTGACTTCATTTTCACTTTTTCACTTTCATGCATTGGAGAAGGAAATGGCAACCCACTCCAGTGTTCTTGCCTGGAGAATCTCAGGGGCAGGAGAGCCTGGTGGGCTGACATCTATGGTGTCACACAGAGTTGGACACGACTGAAGTGACTTAGCAGCAGCAGCAGACGACTTTACCAAAACCACCTGGTCTCAAAGACCAGCCCCAAGTTAAGTTTTACTTCCTTCAGCACCAAGTTCTAACGTCTCCCAGCAGACCTCCCAGCAGAATTCTCTGTTTTGGTTGTGCCACATGGCACGTGGGATCTTCGTTCTTGGACCAGAGATGGAACCCTCACCCCTTACAGTGGGAGCATGGAGTCTTCACCACTGGACCACCAGGAAATTTCCCCAGCAGAATTCTTAACAGATCTCCTGACAGGAGTCATGGCTTCATCAGGCCACAGAGGACACCCAACCACCACTACACAGCATTTTTCCAAGAACCCAAATCCACATTGAACAACTAGAAGGAGGATTGTTTAAAGAGAAGTACAAGGATATAAAAGAATTCATATGCACACTCTAATGCCTAATGCTCCATCATTTCTCTACTTTTGAAATCAATATTTTAAAGAATATAGATGATAATATCAAGTTCATCTTTTGATTATCAGAAATTAGACACATCCATATAGCTACTGCCCTAACCAAGAAAGATAATAGTATCTGCCCCCGGCCCAAAAGCCTTGCTTGTGTCCCTTTGAAACCTCTGTATCTTCTTTACCAAAGTAATAAATATTCTGACATTTGATGCCATAGATTAATTTTAACTTGCTTTCGAACATATAATACATATTCTGATTCTAATTCCTTTTGCCAAACCTTACATTTGTTTGATTAATCCATAACACTTGTAGAAGTACTTTGTCCATTTACATCACTGTGTAGAATTCCACTAAGTAAATATGTCACAATGTATTTATTTATTCTTCCACTGATGAATATTAGTCCTTCTCAGTTTCTATTATCAAAAACTATTGTTATGAATATCTTATATATCCCGTCCCTAACATAAGCATCCTTTTTTGTTGCATTTATTCCTAAGAGTGAAATTACTCGGTCAGCAATTATGTGCATATAGGTAGATACTGCCAAATAATTTTCAGAGTGGTTGACTAACTTCTACTCCTACCAGCACTTATAGGAACTCTGGCTTCTCTACATCCTCTCCAACTCTTATTAGTGTTAGTCTCTAAATTTGGCCTTTCTCGTGAACTGAGATTTTCAACATTCACAGTATTTTAATACTGTGATTTTAAATTGCATTTTCCCAATTACTAATGAAATTCAGAACCTTTCTGTACCTTTACTTTCTGTCTGAAGATCATCTTTTGTGAAGGGCTGCTATGGGTCTCTGACCCATTTTTCCACTAGATTGTCTTTTTCTTATTGATTTATAGGAACTGATCATACAAATCCTTGTTTGGTTATCTGCATTTCAAGTACCTCCTTCCAAATGTGGCTGGTGTTTTTCAATCTCTAAATTGGAACTTTTTATACATAGAAATTCTTAAAATTGATGTGCTATGACCAAATTTGGAAATCTCTTCATTTAGAGTCAGTGCTTTTGTATCATGTTTAAAAATCTTTGCCTACTCTCAGGTCATGAAGTTATTCTTTTCAGCTATTGACTATTCCTTACTGTTTATGTCTATTATCTGCCTGGATTGATTTTTGCGTTGCTATGAGGTAGAAGTTAGGTTTCATATGGATATATAATTAGCACATCATTTATTGAAAACAAAACTCTCCTTTCCCCACAGACCTTAACTGCAAACTTTGTAATAAATTAGTTTACATTTATTTATGGATCTGATTCTGGATTGTATTCTAATCCATTAACATATTTACATAGCAGTATATTCTGAAAGAGATGGGAATACCAGACCACCTGATCTGCCTCTTGAGAAATTGGTATGCAGGTCAGGAAGCAACAGTTAGAACTGGACATGGATCAACAGACTGGTTCCAAATAGGAAAAGGAGTATGTCAAGGCTGCATATTGTCACCCTGCTTATTTAACTTATATGCAGAGTACATCATGAGAAACTCTGGACTGGAAGAAACACAAGCTGGAATCAAGATTGCCAGGAGAAATATCAATAACCTCAGATAGGCAGATGACACCACCCTTATGGCAGAAAGTGAAGAGGAACTAAAAAGCCTCTTGATGAAGGTGAAAGTGGAGAGTGAAAAAGTTGGCTTAAAGCTCAACATTCAGAAAATGAAGATCATGGCATCTGGTCCCATCATTTCAAGGGAAATAGATGGGGAAACAGTGGAAACAGTGTCAGACTTTATTTTTCTGGGCTCCAAAATTACTGCAGATGGTGACTGCAGCCATGAAATTAAAAGACGCTTTCTCCTTGGAAGGAAAGTTATGACCAACCTAGATAGCATATTCAAAAGCAGAGACATTACTTTGCCAACAAAGGTCCGTCTAGTTAAGGCTATGGTTTTTCCTGTGGTCATGTATGGATGTGAGAGTTGGACTGTGAAGAAGGCTGAGCGCCAAAGAATTGATGCTTTTGAACTGTGGTGTTGGAGAAGACTCTTGAGAGTCCCTTGGACTGCAAGGAGATCCAACCAGTCCATTCTGAAGGAGATCAGCCCTGGGATTTCTTTGGAAGGAATGATGCTAAAGCTGAAACTCCAGTACTTTGGCCACCTCATGCAAAGAGTTGACTCATTGGAAAAGACTCTGATGCTGGGAGGGATTGGGTGCAAGAGGAGAAGGGGAAGACAGAGGATGAGATGGCTGGATGGCATCACTGACTCGATGGACGTGAGTCTGAGTGAACTCCAGGAGTTGGTGATGGACAGGGAGGCCTGGCGTGCTGCGATTTTTGGGGTCACAAAGAGTCAGACATGACTGAGCGACTGATCTGATCTGATCTGATATCAATACCACACTATTTTGATTACTAGACTTCTTCATATGAATAAAATCATCTCAAACTACTCAAGACAGTCCCTGTTTTCAGTCCTTTGCATTTCCATAAAGATTTAGGTTAGGTTCTTAATTTCCACACAAGCACACATTAAAAAGAAAAACATTCTGGGTTTTGACAAATATAGACTTGAATCTATAGATCAACTTAGAGAAACTGACATCTCATGAGTCTTCCAATTCATGAGAACAATTCCTTCATTTATTGAGGTCTTCCATATATTTTCAATGTTTTATTAAAAAATGGACTGTGTGAAGCTTTCTATTTCCTCTAGTGTCAGTTTTATAGGTTGAATTTTTCAAAAAATTTTTCTATCATATCACTATCTTCAAATTACTGCATTAAACTGTATACTGATGAACCATTTTCATTCCTCAATTGTTGTTCTGTCTTTTAACAGCTGAAAAGTCTGGTGGGGACTTACAAATATTATTAGTCTCCTCAATAGTTGTTTGGCTTTGTGATTCTTCTCTGTTGTATATTACTTTAATTTTTATTATTTTTCTAAGTTTAACTTTATTATTCTCTCTACTCAGTAACTTTTACTTTGCTACTCTCTTGCTGACTTCTTAAAAGAACACTCTTAGATAATTTATCATTAGCCATTCTTCTTTTCTAATACATGCATTTAAGACTATACATTTTCCATATATGGCCATAGCTACATTCCACAAGTTCTGATATGTCATTTTTATTATCATTCAGTTTAAAATATGTTTCTAGTTCATGTTGTGACTTACTTTTGATCCAAAGATAATTAAAAGTGCTTAACATACAAATATTTCTCTAGTTTTCTTTTCATGATTTCTAATTTTGCCGTGGAATTTAAATGTTTTAAATACATTGAAATCTGTTGAGACTTGATCTATAATTATGTCAATGATCCATGTACACTTGAATTGACCTTATATCCTGTCATTTGTAGGTATAAGATTCTATATACATGTATCAGGCATATTACACATGCTGTTCAAATCTTATAACTTTATTGATTTTTGGAATTTTGCTCTTTCAGTTACTGAGATAGGTACGCTAAAATTTCCTAGGTTGCATTTGTCTTTGCTAGGCAAGTAAGTAGGTAGGTAGGTAGGTAGATAGACAGTTATAGAGAGAGATATACTAACAGAGAGAGAAACCAAAGACAGAGATGATACACTGCATACAAAATTAGATTTGTTCTGTTTTGTGACATTCTTCTTGCATCCTTGTATTTTAAGTTTATTTTTTATAAAGTAGAATTTTTCTATTTTGCTTTTTATGCATCTAGTCAACAGAAGAGTATTTCACCTATTTACATTTAATAAAAGCACTGATATATTTGGGTTCACATCTACCATCTTACTATTTGCTTTCTATTTATTTCTCTATATTTATGATCTTCTTTCTCTCCTTATTTCAAGTTGATCATATATTTTGTATTATTCTATATTTTCCTTTCAATTAGCTTGTTCTGTATATATACTTATTCTGATAGATGAGGGTCCTCCCAGAAGTTACAACATATATTTTCAATTATTGATGTATAATATACACTGATCCTTTGATTTTTAAAATTTTTAATATAAAGGTATATTTACTCTCACTAAAACATAACAGAGATATTTTTAGTAAGAGTGACATGATTAAAATATTTCATTATCTATGAAAACCCAAGTTTAACACTTTGAAATACAATATTTAAAATACTATTTTTTAACAAGTTTACTTCAATATTTGGCTGTCTTTCTTAAAAACCATACTTCAGGATGGTATGTAGATCCAAATGGAAAAGCTCCTCACACTTACTAAGATCTGACATGTTTTCAATCTCATTCTTCAATTAGGCAAAGATTTGTGTGAACATTTAGCAAGTACATTTTTTATCCTCTCTGAATTCGATCATTAGTTTTTACAAACTAACTGCAAATTGTTGCATTCTTATTTTTAAAGAATTGTTTTGAACACATGTGATATTGTTCAACAAGTCAGAAAATATTATTTTCAATTTTAAGTATACTGACTATTTTGACCACTTCAGTAACAAAATCACATAACAATTATAACTTACCCAAATGCCATTTTCAAAAGTGTTCTTTCCATAACATGAGTTTGTTTTGAAAAGCATTTAACTCCTCATTCGCTATTAAATCAGCACCTTTCCATTGAAGGGACCAATTAAGACTGCATATTTTTTAAATATCTTTTACGTAACACACTGAGGAGAGCTACTTGCTATCATATTAAAAGTCAGCAAATCTGGAGCATTTGTGTTTGTCAAAGAATAAAGCATAGATCATCTTATAGTTTTACATTTCTTTTAGGCAATTTGCACAGAATCAAGAATAAACTTCCATATGGTTAAATTATTTTCACAGTCGCTCTCCATTTCATTAGAATTACACTGATAGGTGCACTATTTAAAAGTCTTACTTAAAAGAAAAAAGTAGCCACATCAATGTCATAATGTAGTATTTTGGTCATATCTAGTTTCAACGTCTTTGCTGCAATGTTTCTGTGTATGAATGGTGCAGAGAATGAGTTTCAGTTATGGTTCTTTCTCTGGATTTTACCTTCAGAATCCTTTATTATTCTAAAATTCTAGTCAAAGGAGCAACAGCTTTTCCAGAAAATAATTGTTTTAAAGAAATCAGTTAATCTATACAAAATATCTTACTGAATATATTCTTTTCTATGGATCACAAAGTCATTTTTTTTTAACTGAAAGAGAATCTAATTCATACCATAAACTGAGACAGGATAAAGCCAATTGCACTATGAAACAGCTACATATAACAAACATCCCACATCTGATATAATACTTGTTTCTTCAAATAAGTATCATTTGATCAGCAATGTTTTCTCTGGGTTTTCAAAGGCAAAGGAATGCATATTAGTTTATCGCCATATTATTTGCCATACATAACAGTAATCATTTTTACCACAACTACAAGAATAGAGAATTTCCCAATGTGAAATTTTCATCTTTTACTATTAATTTAACAAATCTATTAACTGCTACATGCCATATACTGCTCTAAGATCCGAGGGTATAGCAGTGAACCAAGTAGAATGATAAATAATGCCTGCATGCAGAAAACTATTCTTTAAACATCAAAAGATGTTTCTAAACATCTAACCTGAAGTAAATTTTAGTAAAAGATCAAGTATCTCTTGATTTGAAATATCACTAAAAATTCTGCAGGTTTTTCATCATGTTTTTGTTGTTTTAATCATCTTGTTAAGTGCTTTGAATTATTACTATTAATTCATATCTTAGGGAACAATACAACCTTGGGGTGAGATTCATCATTAACAGTAGTGGATGACTATCCATTTTCAATCGTCCTTTTTTCAATTTATTACTCATCTGATTAGATGGTCATGGTTTTGTCAACACTACTATTTTCTTTACTAATATGTTTGCATTATTACGATGAAGTTAACTCCTGGTGTCTCTATAAATTAGTGTCAAAGCAATAAATAAACAAACCATTCTAGTTATTTTAGCAGATAATTTAATAGAAGAAATTGGTTCAAGGGGTATTGGAAGACTGAAAAGGAAAAACAAGACTCTACTCACAGAGATAGTAACTTCAGGAAGCAGCTTCCATCCATTCCTGGAGCCAGGGATCAAAGGGAAGAAAATTAGCTTAACAGACCCAGAAGTCTGGGGACCTGGACTTCCGAGATAGCTCGCTGGTTCCTCAGGTGCCTGGAGGAAGGATCCACAGGTCAGGACTCACACCCCTGAGGAAGGGGCGCTGCCTGGCTAATGTTGCCACCAGCATGATAATGAGGGGCATGAAGCATCCGGTTTGGGAGTGTGGAAAGAAGCTGGGAACGGTAACCAGTTGCCACTGGAACCAACTGGGGTGGCAATGGCAAAATCAGCAGACAAACTGGAAGGAGCAAGTTCTTGCTCCTGCTTCCTGCCTTTCTAGTTGGCAGAAAACCTGAAGCAGCACACTAACAAAGCAGGAATGTGATTTGCAGCCTCCCAACTCCCATGGTCCAAAGCAGGGTGTGGTGTGAGGCAGGAAACAGTAGCTTAATACCCAGTGGTGTCTCTACAGAAGTATTTTTAAAACATTAGTTCATTTTGTGAGGGTTATCTTACTTAAAATGAAGCAATATAATTCACAGCATCACATAACTAGCCTACAAAGTCTGAATTACATCACAATGTATTAGAAGAAGAATAAAAATGCCTGTGAGCAGTACAGTATACACCCCTGGGTAGGAAACTCCTACCTGACATACATGACATGTGACCACTCAACAAACGGGCCAAGAAAGAAGGAAGGAGCCAATGCCAATCTGGATAATGATATAAGTAGAGATGAATAAATTTTATTTTGAATATAGATATAAGCTGAAGTTCTCATTTTTCATTTTTTACCATATTCATTGGTCATGTAAAAATGGCTATTCTTCCCACTGAAGACAACTGGTCTAGGCCAGGATTGGAAAATAAACAGAACATGAACCGAATCATGCTGGTTGCCTGTTTTTTAAATAAAGTTTTATCAGAACTCTGCCTATTCACTCACATACTACCCGTGGCTGCTTTCATACTACAACAGCAAATTTGAGTAGTTGCTCCAGAAACCATATGTCCTTCAAAGCCCAAAATATTTGCTATTTGGCCCTTTTCAGAGTAAGCCTGTGGATCCTTGGTCAAGACAGCAATGTTCAGTAGAGTTTTCTGAAATGATGCAAATGTTCTGTATCTGCATTTTCTATCACAGGAGCTATTGGCCACATGTGGCTACTGAGAACTTGAAACATAGCTAGTACAACTAAGTAAGTAAATATTCGATTTAATTTTCATTTTAACAGCCGCATATAGCTAGTGGCTTCAGCAGTAGAGAACACAAGAACAATAAATAGAAATAAGAAAATTGCCTGATTTTGAGCCATCAAGAATTAAGTTTTCATTATACCTCAGTCTTAGAGGAGGTATACTGGAGTGTGCTGTCACTTCTTACCTCTGTGGTAGGCATGACTCATACACTCCAACATCTAGTTCTTGTCTCCTTCCCAGCACAGGCAGGCTTATGATCCCTCAGCCCTTAGAAGTTAAGTGTAGCCACCTGATTGGCTTTGGAAAATAATATGTGAGCAGAAATCATGTGTTTTACTTAGAAGCTGAAGCTCATTCATGCCAGTGCTCAACCCTCCAGCACACTCTTGTCCAGCATAAGCTAATCCCAACACCCTATATGTTGAGGAGTCAGCGTTAGAAGATCTCCATCTGAGCCCCTGACTGACAACTTTACAGAGGAAGGCACTCCTCCAATCCCAAATGGACCTGTGGTATGAGAGATTTGTGAATTTTTTTGTCTTAAAGAACTGGTGTTTGATAGTTATCTTAGCCCTGGAACAATTCCCCAAAAGAGCGTTTTTAATAGCCTCAGAAACCCGTCCCTGGCCTCCTTGCCTACAGTCCGCCAAATAAAGCTAGAAGTGCACTACACAAGCCAGGAAGACAAGGATGCAGAGGGGCTATTCCATTAGCTTTGAGTTTCTGTAGAAACAGTAAGTTCTTGCAGCTCGGGGCCACTGTGATTTGGAGTTGGCCTGTCCCCTGATGCAATAAGTGACTTTTAACGGTCTCTTCTGCCTTTTCCAGGTCCCTGCTGTCGTTGTACTGGCGCATGAAGAGAGGGTTAGCTTTGGAGTCAGATAGATCTAAATTTGAGTCCTGACTCTGCCATTTAGCAGCTCTTTCACTCTGGCTGAATCACTTGGCTTCCTTAAGCCTCCATTTTCTCTTGTTTGAAATGTGCCTATTTAGAGCAACTTTTCCTGACTGTCACAAGCATTAGCAATAATTTCTAATGTCTGCTAGCATTCCTGTCACCCCTAAAAACATTCCATGTGCTCTCCAGGCACTGCACCTTTGCCCTGTTCCTCCTTTCAGCCAGGATTCCCTCTGCATACCACAGTGCCTTTCTTAAATGGAAGTCCTTCTTACTCAGCAATACCACGTTTTGCTGTATTAGTTGACCATGAGGTCTCCATCCTCGAAAGTATGTCTCTCAACCCTTAGGTAGTTCCTACTCATTAATCGAAATCCAACTCAAAAGTCACCTTCTCAATGAAAATTTCCCCCATCTAAGGCAAAGTTCACCCTCCTCCTCCCACCCTATGCTTCAATGTTCACATCTGCCACAACTACAGTGTGTTTTCCACTCATTCTCCTGTCAACTCACTTATTGGAAGGACTGTGTTTTTCTCATCCTCATCTCTACACCCCTGATCCTAGGCTGCTCTATAACTTGGAGAATTCTTGGGATTCAGAAGTCCATCAATAATCATAAGAAGCAAGGAGGGAGGGACTTCCCTGGTGGTCCAATGGCTAAGGTTCCACGATTCCAAGGCAGGGAGCCGAGGTTTGATACCTGGTCAGGAAACTAGATCCCACATGCTGCAACTAAGATTTCTCATGCCACAATGAAGACCAAAGATCCTGCATGCTGTAACTAAGACTCGGCACAGCCAAATAAATAAATGATTAAAAAAAAAAAAAAAAAAGGAAAGGAGGAGGAGGAAGAAAACTTAGGAAAGCAGTGGGGAAAGGATCAACAAAACAGAAAAATTAGACAGCTCTGACTTCTATCAAAGAGAAAATAACTTGGAACTGTAGTTTCCCCTTCCAAGAAAAGCATAGCTTCCTTTTAAAGCATTAATTCAATCATCTTTCTCACTGAGTCATGCAGAAATTTTTTAAATAATTTTTTGAGCTGACAGGTAATCTATAAAAGGAAAGAGTTCATTGCAGGTTGATGAAAAGGAGGTAGCATCTTTCTTCCTCTTAGCTCTTTTGCCCACATTTTCATAATTATTTATATTTCATCAATCAGTTAACTATAAAAGGAAATTCAAGAGGTGAAAAAGAACATATTTGGTTACCCACATTACTAATGCCACCAAAGAATGAACTGGCAGAGATTTAATAGCTAAGGCCCAACCCTAGTAGAGAAGAGCATCCATAAAAACCATGTCAGACCTTCTTTATTACAAATACATTTTCTTGTTGAGGAAGAATGGCTCCAGCAACATACTATAATAAAACATTAAAATTCCTTTAAGTAAAAAAAAAAATCAAGTCCTTTGACATGTAGTTTTAAAATCGGAGAAAGAAGCCTATGAACATTTTGGGGAGCATGAAAGGTTGTAGCCAAAAATCATCAATTTCTCCTTACTGCTGCCCCAAATATGCCACCCACCCAACTGTATGGTGGGTACAAGCAGAAAGTTATTCCTCCCAGTAAAGGACATGGGAGTAAGGCCCATAAAGAGAAAAACTAATATTGGTTATGAAACTCAAGGAAAATCAGTGCTGAATTATTTATGTCTAAGTTTAAGTGTTCCCTTGCTGTTTTCGGCTGTCAGGAAGTCTAAAAAGAAAGTCATAAAATTTCCTCCCTCCAGCCAAGATGGAAGCTTCTCTGAAAAAGTGGCCCTTGGAGTTGAAGCCCTAGAAGTCTCCAAAGTACGGCACAGAGCTCAGGGTTAGTTGGGGTGGAAGTCTAGATGAGAAGTATTTCCAGGTGGGCAGAAAAGTCAGCACTATCAAATCGCTCTGGAACAAGAGTAGCCAACAGAGAATTGTCTATCATCCTCGGCAGTCCTCCCCAATTTTAACAAGGCCAGGTGTCTCTCAGTTCATAAAATGGTCAGCAATTGTGTGCAGTCACTCACACTCTCTCCATTCAAAATAATGAGAGACCGAAGTTCAAGAGAGAGAGAGAGAGGTCAAACCAAGCCATTCAGCATCTCAGGAAGATTTCTACTTCTTTATTAAGTGGATGGCACAGACAGGGTCTCAGCCTAATCCAGTGACATTCTCCTGAATGGTCAAAGGTTATCGTGTGCTGATGGTGGGGATTCAGCATTTATAGGGAGGTGAGACAGAAGCCAAACTCTTGTGACCAAATTGCATTGCTCTCAGGGGCCCAAGAGAGAGAGCGAGCTGATGACCCCATTCATCAGTGAACCAACTGGATGGACGATCAGAGTAGAGCACTATAAGTTTTCACCTTCACAGAAGGTGAAACAGGCTGCTATCATTCTTAGAAGACTACAAATATTATTCTAGAAGTTCTCTGTGTGAGGCCCATGCCTGCTGCAGTGAGACCCTCAGACACCATCAGGCATGCTAGAGAATCATGGGGGAAATTAATATTCCAGTACTCTCTACTGAGAGGACAAATTATCGAAAGAAAGTAAAATCAAGTGTGCAGGCACCAGAAGATTAAGAAATTGGTTAAGAACCAAGGAAAGGTTCTCAGTGGAGAGAAATATACTATTATCTACTTATGATTAAGTGACTAAGTACAGTGAAATATAATAAATCGACTCTATTATAAATCAACTCATCTCTCCCAAAATACAATAAGATATAAAGTAGAAATCTGATAAACCTTTTCGTTATCTTCCTAAGATTGATATAAATCTAGCCTCTATGCTTTGGCTATATGAGTCAGATAACTACTTCCTAATTTACCTGGGACAGTTTTCATTCCTGTCTATTGTCCCAGCATAATTATTAATAGCATCCTCTTTCATTCTCCAAAGTGACCCATTTGGACAATTACATAGACATATGACTTATAAAGGGTTTCTGCTGAATTATAAGTGCTTTGTTACTCCTTATTTGAAAGGCAAAGGGAGTTTCTCTGTAAATAGAAAACGTCTAAATATAAAACCATGTTACATAAAAGAATAAATAGGTTTAGCCTCACAACTGGACAGCAGAACAATGCATCACATGACACTGAGATTAGGCTGATAAAATTATCCCCAATGCCTTTACCAGGGAAATTTCTCCCTCTAGCTCTCTTGGGTCACGTGGCACTTTTTAATTTGACATAATTGATGTGATCTTGTAATACTAACCTCAGATTTACGGTAAGAAGAGAGCGAGGCAGCCAAGAAAGCTCACATCTGCAGTGTATATGTTAACGGCACGTGTTGTTTTCTCCTCCACTGAAGTCTTCCTTTGAACATCTTTCATGTTTCAAGTTATGCCTTCAAAATTGCTCACGACAGCTGGGCCTCTTGCCTGTTTTGTGTTAATTAATTTTTGTATTTAGGCCTCTGCTGTTATTATCACTTGTTCGTTGGTGGCTGTCATTATCATAATACTTCGTTTCTCTCTCTAAATAAGCTAAATACTAAGATCCTGAATTGCATACAGGAAAGTAATATAAAGCTTCCAAAGGAAATGAAAAGAGAATATTGGAAAATCATATAGGACATTATGTTCCTGAAAATGACTTAAAGGAATAGATTCTCATGACACAGTTGAAGAAAAAAGAGGACAAATTCAAGTAATGCTCTTCCCTTGACTGGAAATTGGCAAGTGAGGGTCAGGAAAGCCACTGAACAGGATGCTGTGTTTGTTTCCCTTCCTGTTGAAGGTCTGCAGGGAAACCCTGGCCTTTGGGGATGGCATGAAAATCACCAAGTGGGGAGGCCTTCGTTTTTCTTGCAACAATCCAGTGCTCAGGACCAGTGAGATTCTACAACACCTCCTTTGGGTGACAGGACCATGCCCAACCCCATGGCAGAGCCTTGGCGCTAGGAATCTGGAGAAAGATGAATGTCAGTCACTTCTCCAACTCTTTCTTCCCAGTGACCACTTCCAAAGTATCACCAGAGCATCTTGCTCAAACTTGTGCACATGTGGTACTCTCTCAAAGGACTTGTCATCTAAGTTTCTACTATAAATCAGAAGTAATGACAGACCCAATGACCTACTCAATTGAAAAAAAAATGGAACAGCAGCAGTGGCATATTAGCAGTGAAAAGCTTGTTTATTATGCTTTAAATGCCAAAGAAGTATCATCCTGATTCAAGATCTAGTCTTTTCCTTGGGCAAAATATTCCTTAATATGAGAAAGGAAAAATGAGAGAATCCACTGGCAAGATGTGAGCCAACCAAAACACCAACCCATGAATCAGATAAACACATTAGTATTGTCTCTAAAAAGGAACTGGTTATGAAAACCTCCTCTTCCATGCACTCCTTTACAAACAGAAGGTCACCCTTTTTACATGTGTCTTGCTGGGGGACAAGTTATGATGTGTGGGTGATACGCTAGACCCTACAGAAGTCCTTTTTGGCCAAAATGTTTGAATATTAAATACTAAGTAATTTTTGTATGTTTTTAGTATACTTTCTGAGATTAATTTTTGGAGGGCAGAGATGAGGACTGCATCACTGGCAGATTCTTCATTTTTCTTATTTCTCACTTCTACAGAGACTTGTAAATTTCACCTTTTAAAGAATTTCAGATTTTTATTCTTTTACAGTATGAAAAGCTTTATCCACACATGCCCTTTCTCCCAGAATAATCATTTTTTTCTTCTTTCTAAGCACTTTTGTAAATAGGAACTCAGACTTCACAAAGACCCCATGAGATAGGCACTACTATAAATGGAGAAAACAGAGCCAGAAGGATTAAGTAACTACCTGAG
The DNA here is from genome assembly GCF_032452875.1 of Bos javanicus. NCBI lineage: Eukaryota > Metazoa > Chordata > Mammalia > Artiodactyla > Bovidae > Bos > Bos javanicus. Next base: position 55,048,150 of record NC_083875.1, on the reverse strand, counting down.
AGCACACTGAGACTGAATTTACTTTTAATTAATTTATTTTTTTATTGAAGGATAATTGCTTTACAGAATTTTGCAGAATTTTTCTGTCAAACCTCAACATGAATCAGCCATAGGTATACATATATCCCCTCCCTTTTGAAACTCCCTTCCATCTTCCTCCCCACCCCACCCCTCTATGTTGATACAGAGCCCCTGAGTTTCCTGAGCCATACACCAAATTCCTGTTGGCTATCTATTTTACATATGGTAGTGTAACTTTCCATGTTACTCTTTCCATACATCTTACCCTCTCCTCGCCTCTCCCCATGCCCATAAGTCTATTCTCTATGTCCGTTTCTCCATTGTTTCCCTGTAAATAAATTCTTCAGTACCATTTCTCTAGATTCCATGTATATGCATTAGAATACGATATTTATCTTTCTCTTTCTGACTCACTTCACTCTGTATAATAGGTTCTAGGTTCATCCACCTCATTAGAACTGACTCAAGTGTGTTCCTTTTTATGCCTGAGTAATATTCCATTGTGTATGTGTACCACAAATTCTTTATCCATTCATCTGTCGATGGACATCTAGGTTGCTTCCATGTTCTAGCTATTGTAAATAGTGCTGCAATGAACAATGGGATGCATGTGTCTTTTTCAATTTTGGTTTCCTCAGGGTATATGCCTAGGAGTGGGATTGCTGGGTCATATGATTTTATTACTAGTTTTTTAAGGAATCTCCATACTGTCTTCCATAGTGGCTGTATCAATTTACATTCCCACCAACAGTGCAAGGGCATTCCCTTTTCTCCACACCCTCTCCAGCATTTATTGTTTTTAGACTTTTTGATGATGGCCATTCCGACAGGTGTGAGGTGATATCTCATTGTAGTTTTGCATTTCTCAATAATGAGCAATGTTGAGCATCTTTTCATGTGTTAGTCATCTGTATGTCTTCTTTGGAGAAATGTCTGTTTAGGTCTTTTTCCCACTGTTGTGATTGGGTGGTTGTTTTTCTGGCATTGAGTTGTATGAGCTGCTTGTATATTTTGGAAATTAATCCTTTGTCAGTTGTTTCATTTGCTATTATTTTCTCCCATTCTGAGGGTTGTCTTTTCACCTTGATTATAGTTTCCTTTGCTGTGCAAAAGCTTTTAAGTTTAATCAGGTCCCACTTGTTTACTTTTATTTTTATTTCCCTTGCTCTAGGAGGTGGGTCACAGAGGATCTTGCTTTGATTCATGTCATCAAGTGTTCTGCCTATGTTTTCCTCTAAGAGTTTTATAGTTTCTAGTCTTACATTTAGGTCTTTAATCCATTTTGAGTTTATCTTTGTGTATGGTGTTAGGAAGTGTTCTAATTTCATTCTTTTACATGTAGCTGTCCAGTTTTCCCAGCACCATTTATTGAAGAGGCTGTTTTTGCCCTATTGTATATTCTTGCATCCTTTGTCCAAAATAAGGCACCCATAGGTGCATGGGTTTATTTCTTGGCTTTATATCTTGTTGCATTGGTCTATATTTCTGTTTTTGTGCTAGTACCATACTGTCTTGATGACTGTAGCTTTGTAGTATAATCTGAAATCAGGAAGGTTGATTCTTCCAGCTCCATTCTTCTTTCTCAAGACTGCTTTGAATATTCGGGGTCTTTTGTGTTTCCACATGAATTGTGAATTTTTTTTGTTCCAGTTCTGTGAAAAATGCCATTGGTAATTTGATAGGGATAGTACTGAATCTGTAGATCATGTTTGGTAGTATAGTCATTTTCACAATATTGATTCTTCCTACTCAGGAACATGGAATACCTCTCCACCTGTTTATGTCACCTTTGATTTATTTCATTAGCATCTTATAATTTTTTGTGTACAGATCTTTTGTCTCCTTAGGTAAATTTATTCCTAGATATTTAATTCTTTTTGTTGCAATGGTGAATGGGACTGATTCCTTAATTTCTCTTTCTGATTTTTCATTATTATCATGTAGAAATGCAAGTGATTTCTGTGTATTGATTTTGTATCCTGCAACTTTGTTAAATTCACTGATTAGCTCTAGTAATTTTCTGATACTATTTTTAGGGTTTTCTATGTACAGTATCATGTCATCTGCAGACAGTGAGAGCTTTACTTCTTCTTTTCTGATCTGGATTCCTTTTATATCTTTTTCTTCTCTGATTTCTGTAGCTAGGACTTCCAGAACTATGTTTAATAATAGTGGTGAAAGTGGACACACTTATCTTATTCCTGATCTTAGGGGGAATTGACACTGAATTTAGAGTCAAATTCACCAGTTTCAATAGCCAGGTAAGAGCTGTGTCTAACGAAAAGTTTTCATCATTGTGCAATATCCTAGAGGCAACCAATATACAAGAGCATCTTCCAAATAAAATTTGAGTCAATTAAGCAAACATTTATTGAGCACCTACTATATACCAGACATTGTGCTATATGTCAGGACAAGCAAAAGTAATAGACAAGGGGCATTTTATGGGGGCTTCCCAGGTGACACAGTGGTAAAGAACCTTCCTGCCAATGCAGCAGATGCAAGAGACACTGGTTTGATCCCTGGGTCAGAAAGATCCCTTGGAAGAGGAAATGGTAATCCATTCCAGTATTCTTGCCTGGAAAATTCCATGGACAGAGGAGCCTGGTGGGCTACAGTCCATGGAGTCACAAAGAGTCAGACACAACTGAACACATATACACCTTAGGGAGGAGAGACTAAATACATTTGAGAAAGGGAGGAGATGGTGGGATCCAACAAGCCTCCTGGGCATCAGAAAGAAAGATGTGCAAACATCTTATTATTTTGTTAAAACTTATTTTTCCATGATTAATCCCTTTGCTTTGGGCTACAATACACTTAACAAAAGTTTATCAGCACTGATACATAAGAGAGACACAGCTCAAAATTTCCATCTGACTCACAAACAATTAAACGCCTTGTTAAAAACAAAATGTGCCCCCCCAAATAGACATATGAATTAATGGAACAGAATAGAGAGCCCAGAAATAAATCTATACATCTACAGTCAATTTTCACCAAAGGAGGCAAGAATATACAATGAAGAAACATCTTCAGCAAGTGGTGTTGGGAAAGTTGGAGAGCCACATGTAAATCAATGAAGTTAGAACATACCCTCACACCATCCACAAAAATAAACTCCAAATGGCTTAAAGACTTAAATATAAGACATGATAGCATACAACTCCTATAAAAGAACATAGGTAAAACATTCTCTGATGTAAATAATACTACTGTTTTCTTATATTAGTCTCCCAAAGCAACAGAAATAAAAGTGAAAATAAACAAGTGGGACCTGCTGCTGCTGCTAAGTCGCTTCAGTCGTGTCCGACTCTGCGTGACCCCATAGTCAGCAGCCCACCAGGCTCCGCCGTCCCCTGGGATTCTCCAGGCAAGAACACTGGAGTGGGTTGCCATTTCCTTCTCCAATGCATGAAAGTGAAAAGTGAAAGTGAAATTACTCAGTCATGTCCGACTCCTAGCAACCCCATGGACTGCAGCCTACCAGGCTCCTCCGTCCATGGGATTTTCCAGGCAAGAGTACTGGAGTGGGGTGCCATTGAAATGGGACCTAATCAAACTTAAAAGCTTTTGCATAGCAAAGGAAATCATAAGCAAAATAAATACACATCTACAAACTGGGAGAAAATATTTGCAAATGATGCAACCAACAAGGGTTTAATTTCCAAAATAAACAACTCATGTAACTCAGTAACAATAACAACAACAAACAACCCAATCAAAACATAGGCAGAAGACTTATATAAGCATTTCTCCAAAAAAGACATACAGATGGCCAACAGGCACATGAAAAGATGCTCAACATCATTAATTATCAGAGAAATGCAAATCCAAACTACAATGAGGTACCACCCCACACCAATCGGAATGGCTGTCATTAAAAAATCTACAAATAACAAATGCTGGAGAGGGAGTGGAGAAAAGGGAATCCTCTTACATTGTTGATAAGAATGTAAATTGGTGTAGCCACCATGGAGAACAGTATGAAGGATTCCTCAAAAAACTAAAAGCATAGTTACTATATAATCCTAATTCAGCAATCCCACTCCTTGGCATATATCTGGACAAAATTGTAGTTTAAAATGATACATGCACCCCTATGTTCACAGCAGCACTATTTGCAATAGTAAAGACATAGCAAGAACCTAAATGTCCCTCAGGAGATGAATGGATACAGAAGATATGGTGTGTGTGTGTGTGTGTGTGTGTGTGTACACACAAGAATATTACTCAGCCATAAAGTATAATAATCCCATTTGCAGCTACATGGATGGACCTAGACATTATCATACTAAGTGAAATAAATTAGAAAGACAAATACCATATGATATCACTTATATGTGAAATCTTAAATATGACAGAAACGAACTTATCTATGAAAGAGAAATAGACTCACAGACATCATAGAAAACAGAGCTGTCATTGCCAAGGAGGAGAGAAAACTGGGAAGGGTCGGATAGGGAGTTTGGGGTTAGCAGATGCAAATCATTATATACAGAATGGATAAATTGTAGAGCACAGGGACCTATATTCAATATCCTGTGATAAACCATAATGGAAAAAATATGAAAAAGACTACACACACACACACATATATATATAATTAATTTGTTGTACACTAGAAACTAATACAATGTTATAAATCAACTAAACTTCAATAGTTGACATAAACAATAAAATAAAATAATATTGAGTCAAGTTACCTCTATAATAACCTATACAGGAAAAGAATCTGAAAAAGAATGAATATATGTATAACTGAATAATTTTTCTGTACACTTGAAAGTAATACATTGTAAATCAACTATACCTCAATATGAAACCAAAATAAAATTAAATAAAGTAAAATGTGCTCATGTATCTGAAACTGACTCTACCTGCCTCCCTATTCTCGCACCCAAAGTACCTCTTCCTTTTCAGTGGTTCCAAAGAGAGATGTTTTTCCCTCTCAGCCTTTTCAGTCAAGTTTTGTACACATTTATCAACTCTGGAGTTTCCAAGTCAGGATGTCTGTCATTTAACCTTCATCCTCCTTGAATTTTCATCCTGATAGGTTTGGATTAAACCACAGACTGATAAATGAGCACTGCTTTGGCGACACAAAAGAACAGTCATTAAGGAAACCTCTCTGAAGGTATGAATCAAAGCCAGGGATCTTTTGGTGTTTTCCCCCCTTCTTGTTCACGGATCGCCTGCAGTAATATGTTTTTATTATTTGTATTTATTTCTTTTTTCCCCCCACTTCAGTTTCCAAATGGTTTTCATCATTTCCTGCTTGTTTTTCTAAAAGAATAAAAGTGTGTCCTGACAGCAGACAGCTCTGTCTTTATGGCACTAATGTGGCTGGCAAAAGCATTTTATCAATTTGAATTTAATCCAGGACCAGAAAACACAGAGAAAAAAAGAAAATGAATTAAAGTTAAGTAACAAGCCCCCTGATGTGAATAGCATGTCTCACTCATAAAGACTTAGGATAATTAGGGAGGTGATTTTTTTCCCCCTAAGGCAACTGTTTTGCTAAACTGAAGCTTTTACGAGGAGGGCATTCCTTTATATAGCTTCTAGTTTTCCGATTTTTAGGCCACCACCTACGTACATATGGTGCTTGGTTTCTTTTTGGTTCAGGAAGCCACACACTGTCTTAATCTTTCTCTGAATTCCTTTCCACCAAACTAAAAGAAACCGAATAGCAAAAAAAGAAGAAAGAAGTAAAAGATAGCAGGGCTTCCCAGAGATAACAGTTGCATCAGATGTGACAAGTGACAAGAGTACATCAGAAAAGACTGTACTGGGCCACAGAAGGAAACAGCACAGCATTGTCAGTCGCAGCTGTGCATGCCTGGCTGCTACGTTTCTTTGTCCACCCCTGAAAGAAAATGCCTTTGGAGTCAAGGGATTTTCATGATGGTCCAATGGTTAAGACTGTGTGCTTCCAATGCCGGGGGTGTGGGTTCGATCCCTGATTGGAGAGCTAAGATCCCACATGCTGTGTAGCACGGCCAAAAGATTTTTTTTTAATGCCTTTGGAGTCAAAATAATGTTTCACTTTCTGATTATAATATTAATAGTTACAATCCAAATGTCAGCTAAATTTGCTTGAGCTTTCAGAATTTGCATTATTATTCAAGATTTAGCAAGACTGGCTTAGTTCTCCATTTTATATAATATGGGAAACACACCACCTCCTGAAGCCTCTGGGAGTTAGGATGTGGAGGTGAGAGAAGGCTTCCATTTATCCCACGCAGCTCTCAGTTTCCCCTTCTACTGAATTCTCAGCCCCATTCTACATACAGCCAACTATTCACGTAGCCCTCTGTCCCACTGGTCAGTCAGTCAGTTCAGTCATTCAGTTGTTTCCAACTCTTTGCGACCCCATGAATCGCAGCACACCAGGCCTCCCTGTCCATCACCAACTCCCGGAGTTCACCCAAACTCATGTCCATCGAGTTGGTGATGCTATCCAGCCATCTCATCCTCTGTCATCCCCTTCTCCTGCCCCCAATCCCTCGCAGCATCAGAGTCTTTTCCAGTGAGTCAACTCTTTGCATGAGGTGGCCAAAGTATTGGAGTTTCAGCTTTAGCAACATTCCTTCCAAAGAAATCCCAGGGCTGATCTCCTTCAGAATGGACTGGTTGGATCTCCTTGCAGTCCAAGGGACTCTCAAGAGTCTTCTCCAACACCACAGTTCAAAAGCATCAATTCTTTGGCACTCAGCTTTCTTCACAGTCCAACTTTCACAACCATACATAACCACTGGAAAAACCATAGCCTTGACTAGACAGACCTTTGTTGGCAAAGTAATGTCTCTGCTTTTGAATATGCTATCTAGGTTGGTCATCACTTTCCTTCCAAGGAGTAAGCGTCTTTTAATTTCATGGCTGCAGTCACCATCTGCAGTGATTTTGGAGCCCAAAAAATAGTCTGTCACTGTTTCCACTGTTTGCCCATCTATTTCCCATGAAGTGATGGGACCGGATGCCATAATCTTCGTTTTCTGAATGTTGAGCTTTAAGCCAACTTTTTCACTCTCCTCTTTCACTTTCATCAAGAGGCTTTTTAGTTCCTCTTCACTTTCTGCCATAAGGGTTGTGTCATCTGCATATCTGACTTGCTCCCCAAGTCTCAGTAATGCAAAACCATGTACAGCAAACCTCCTCCAAATTCAGGGAGCAGCAGAAGAGGATAACATAATCTTATTCATGGGACTATTGAAAGAGTTAAAGGCCACAACTGAAAAATCAGCTCCACAAGGGCTCAGAGTCAGTCATTAGCTGGGCTGTAAATGTATGTGTGTCTTCAACGTGACTCATGCCTAAGTTGGTGGCAGTGATGGCAGTCAAGATCCCCTTCACCACGTTAACAGGCAAGGAAGCAAAGAAAGGAAAGGAGGCTGACTCGTGCTGGGGGGCCACTCATTTAGCAGACATGTATCAACCTCCTGCTACATTCTAGTTATCACCACGATGGACCCAGGGTCTGACACAAGTAATGTAAGAAATTGAGTGCCCATAACCAAAGAGAGTACCAAGTACTAAGAAATGAATCATTAAGGAAATGCATATTGTAAAGACTACTCGCAGCCTCTGAAGACATTCTCTGAGCCTTAGGTGCAGGGTTCCTGAGAACCTGAATTCCTCCTCAGAGCTCAGATCTCAGGCTGATGACAGTAGCAAAGATGCCTTGAGTTCACAAGAGCCAGAGCCACAGGACAGGCCAAGGGTCATGGTATATAAGGTATGACCTCCACCAGTGGACGGGAAACTGCCACAACCATGGCACACGAAGAACGAGCTTCCCAAGCCAAACACAGAAGTCATCACTTCCCTACAGCCAGAGGATCCCATTCTCCCAGGGAGCTTTCAGTCACACGTGTAAGGGCCCAGCACCACAGGCCATGGTGGCTGGTGCCACTGAGATGGTGCACTCCAGATTGTTTAACACCAGCAAGAAATCCCACATTTCAGCACCTGAAGAAAATATGAGACATATCTCACGGCAATCATCCTGTGAACAGGTTCCAAGCTAACTGCTGATAAAGACCAAAAGTAGATGCTCTTACCACGACCTGGTGGGGGGTTTGTTCACCCTCAGAGCCCAGCCCATCCAAGATGCATGTGTCACCTGCCTTCACTGCAGAGCAAAAAGAGATGAATGAAACCACAGGCCTGGCAACGACGGTCACGCACTACTCCTGAAATAAATACTCCGTAGGACCAATACACAGTAAATCATCAAAGCTTTACAAAAAGCCCTGAGAGAAAGAAAAACCGTGTTATTAGGAAGATTAATTCAAGAGTCCTAATGATCCCTATTTTTCTTGTGCAAGGAAAGATTAAGATTCAAGATGCAATTTTACAACTGAAACTTTTATTAGGATTGAGAATTAACCCCCCTCAGAGAAACATCTGGAATCAGACTAAATAACAGAATATGGGTACCTGGGGGGAAATACAGACTGATACAAATGTCATGAGAGCTGCATGCTGGACACAGTTAACAATCACTGAAATCAGACACTGGATCAAAGTCCCAGCTCCATCACATTTTGTGTGCCCTTGGGTGGGTTACTGAAGCTTCATAAGCTTGTTTCCTCTTCAGCAAAATGAATGCAATAACATCAACTTCTGTGTTTTCTAAGATTTAAATGAGATAATATGGCAAGTGCCTGGCTTAGAAGAGAAACCACTGGAAAATTTCCTTCTGAAGTCCTAAGACACTATCTCAGCCAACACAACCTTATAGGTTTTAAAGACACATTTAACTGTTCTCTGACACTTTTTCCAGAATATTCAAGTTAATCAAGTTTTTATAGATATCTAAGTTTTCTAATCTGTGGCTGTATTCTTCTTAACTATCAAAAACTGTTTTCAATTCTCCCTTCAAAATGTATTACTACCTTTTCTCTTGCTACCCATTTTTTTCCGAGTGATGCATCTGGTCAGACTGCATTTTTTTTTAAGACTATCAAGGAAATGAGTTAGAGAGCCTTTCATCCCCTGCCAGATGACTGAAGGGAAGCAACTCTTACAAATAACTTCTGCACATGATTCAGGATCTGAGGCAACCCTGTTCCCTTCCTGTGCTTCCAGAAAAGACTTCTGGGCAGCAACCTCGGCCCATGCAAGAACAATTCAGCCTGCATGCAGATGATGAAGGTACAGTGTTGGCTACCCAATTTGTTTTCCCCTCTTGCATTTCACTGAACGAAGTAGAACTGTCTTTGATTTCTTCTGGTTTGGGATTTGAGGGTCATGCACAGTAGATTTCTATGCCCTAGCTGGTCCAACACCCCCATCCCTGCCCTTCTCATCCACATCACCCAGAAAACCAGGCTTACTCATAACACTTCCTCATTTCATTGCTTCCTTCCTACCATTCTTCCTTCTCTTCCCTTTTTTCCCTTCTGTCTTTCAATCAGAAAGAGAACAACTGTAGGATGTGAGATCAAGCTATACTGTAGTCACCACAGGTAACCGCTTTGCATATAAAGTAGGTCTGTGCCAGTAGATGACAATCGTAGTCCCTCCATTTGATTCAACAGACAATTATGGGATATGTATCGTGTCCCACACTGTGCTGGGAACACAAAAATAATTTGAGACATGGTCTCTAGCCCCATGGGGTTGTATAGATAAATGGAAAAGTCAATAACATAGCAAACTACAGCACTCTATTATAATAATATAATAATACCATAATGCTCTGTGATACAGGGTGTAATAGGGCTATGTGGTAACTGCTTTGGGTGGGGAAGGTCTTCAAGGAAGGCTAGTCTTCATTTAGAGTTTTATCATCTCATAGAGAAAAGTTGGAGAAACTTCCTTAACCTCTCTCAGACGGTTTTTCAACCCACTGTAATAATCCTGCATCAGCTTTGTAAAGCACAGTTTAAGCCAGACCCTTCTCAAAATCATTTCAGGCACCCTGTTGCCCTCAGGACCGAACTCCAAACATTGCTGGTGTTCACGACGCCCACTCCTCTGTCCTGTGCTTCACAGAGCCTTCTGTTCTCCACACTGCTGCTCAGCTATCCCATGCTTCTTTGCACCTTTACAGGTTTGCACATATTAACTCCTCTTGCCACAAAGCTCTACATCCTCTCCATCGCCCATCCCTTCCCTATATGGTGCTATTCTGCTTATTCTTTGAAATTTCCCTCAAACATCAGCTCCTCTGTGAACCCTCCTAGATACCCCACAACCACCCACATACTCCCCCACCCAGGGAATGGGTGCCTCTGACAGACAATGCTGGGTGGCTCCAAGAACACCAATTCCCAACCCTATTATATCAGTCAGGATACACACAGCAAACAATGCATTCACACGGGGTAATTTAAGAAGAGCTTCACCAAGGGCCTATTTACAAAGGACTGGAAAGAGAGAAAGTCTAATGAATACTGCACTACACGCTGGGGATGGGAGGTGAAGAGTACGAGTGGCAGGAGGACATCTCTAGACTGGAAAGGAAAGAAAAGTCAGCTGGCACCTGCCGAGGAGGAGACGGCCACCTGACGGAAACTGCGTAGGCTGCCTGCCTGCCGCAGCCACACAAGGCGGAGCCAAGCGCAAAGGTGCTCTCCTCTCCGAGAGCGAGCGCTGTCTTGCTCTCCTCCTTCCCTCCATCTGTCCAGCGCTGCCCACGAACCAAAGCCAAAAGAAAGGGAGCCCTCTGGTGTCTCATCTGTTAGCCTCCTGGGGTAGAGAGCAAGGCTTAGACGGGAGACCTGGAAAGGCCAAGTTCTCACTTTCTTGGTTCCCCTTGTAGCTGGTGTGAAGAAGGCATGCCACCTAACACAGCTGGGGCTTGTGAGGTGTCAGTGGAAATCTGCCTTGGGGCTTAGAGAAAGGGCTTTCCCGCCATGATGAACAAGCTAGTTAGTTACCAGTAGCCTCTCCTTTGTTCTGGAAGCAGATGTACAGTTGCCATCTTCAAACACTGAAAGAGGGTTCAAGAAAATCAGAGATACCAGCCCTCACGGAGGTATGAGAAAAATCTAAGACTATTTATTTAAACCACTGGTGTCCGGTTTTTCATTACTTTGTAAAGGAAAGCATTCCTAACAGATACAGCTTCCCTGTGCTTGCTTCCCTTATAGCAAGTCCTACTGGTAGCCTCTGCATAGGCATCTGTCTTCTCCCCTAGCATGGGCATTCCATGGGATCAAGGATGGCCTGTGACAGGCGGCCAACTGCTGCTTGTAAAGTGATAAATGAATCAACGCATCAAGGGCTGCGGGGATGTAAGTAAGACTAGATGCCATCTTGGTGGTTCTCCCAAGCTCTGGCTCATTTCCTTATTTCACTTTACCCTGAGAAGCATTCTCTTCACTGCCTTGCTCCCTGTGCTTTCTCACCTTCCCTTTGCCCTCCTTCATCCATTGTACATCAAGCAGACTTGAGTAGCACAAATTGTTTGCATTCTGTTTAATACCCATTTTTAAAAATGATTCTCGCTCTAAAAGAGATGGGCTGATTAATGCACTCCAAATATCTTGCACTACACAGCCAATTCCTTTATCCTTGTTCTATTCATAATGTATAACCCTTCTTTCTTCCAATGTGCATAAAAGGATCCGTCCCCCACAAGCATTATTTGTAACTGCAGAGCTTGAGGTAGTACTGGATGTCAAAAATGAAAAATTGCTAAATTCAAAACTGCTTCTCCGTTTGTTTTAAAGGTGACCTGCAAGTCATTTTTTATTTTTTTAATGAACTAATTGTAGGATTATATGCTGAATGCCCCAAATGTAGGGAGTGAGAGAAGAACACTCAGCACATACCTGCTACAAAATATTCAGTATTGTTTCAGAGCCTCTGCAAGCCTAGACTGCTGACACCCACTCTCCCCACAGCCCCGCCAAGGAGACTAACTCAGATGCTGCTCTGCTTTCCAACTGCCATACTGAATCTTCAGGGCAACAGCGAGCTGGGCTAGTAGCAGCCAAGGAGTTCGGCTGCTTGCTGAATGACCTTGGCTAGGCCATCCTATAGGCCAGGAGTTCAACTTCTTCACCTCTGTCAAAAGGCAACCAGCCCCAGATTTCTCTGGTGATCCCTCGGTTAAGACTCCGCATTTCCAATGCAGGGGCGAGGGTTCAAACCCTGGTCGGGAAACTAAGATCCCGCATGCTGTGGGTGGCCAAATAAGTAAGTAAATAAATCAGTCAGTCCTTGCCTCATTGAATTAAAAAAAAAAAAAAAGGGCAATCATCCCCTTCCCTTTGTGCCCTCCCACTGAAGAAGAACCGATGGTTATGGACTTTGACTTCATGTTCAACACACTACTTCCATTAAAGGAGGCTGTCAGAGCTGCAAATTATTTTCAGCACTCATTAGCCCCACATGAGTTTTGCTTGACTGGAGAAATCTGAAAAGCAAGTAGTGGACTTGTTCTTATTTCCCTATTTCCTGCCCTGCTCCCTCTGGTCCCCAGTGCCACACGAGATCAGGCTGGCCTCAGGAAGACCTGGATTCTTGTCCAGTGAGGAGACAGAAAGACACTCCCTCAGGGTGACTCGGGCACTTCAGGGCACCTCTGTCAGATCATCCATGTTGAGGATCAGGAGTTCAGGGCACCTTGTGGTGTGAGGGGAAAACACAGAAGGGCCCCCTCCTGCCTGAAGTCAGTGCCCTGTCATTGACTTGAAATTTCACCTTTACTACAAATCTATTCTTATTATTGACTCTGTCTCCAGTTACCTGTCACCTGTTCAAATGTGCATAACCCTTCGAGGGTAGCACATTACATTATTCATTATCTACTATTACACCTCAGAGAGAATGAGCTGTTCCAATTACATTCCAATGAGATGGCTACTTCAGCAGCAGCAGAACAGCAAGCAGGACAATTGTGCTACGGATGCAAAAGAAATGAGAAAAGCGAGGCAGGTTGCATGGCAACACGAAGGCCCCAAAATGACGGATTCCCAGCGCTGGTCAATTACCTATTCATTCATTCATCAAATGGTTATTAAATGACTACTTTGCCATGAGCTGTGCTAAGAGTGGGTGATATACTATGAAGTGAGTTTCTCATCACAGAAGACACTAAGATCACGAAAGACCAACTTGTCCATGGTATAATTAAGCCAGAAGTCCTTAATTGTACCTCTCTGGGAGGAGGAAAGTCCTGGCTTCCTTGCCTGGGGGTTGCAAGATACCCAAGCTGGCCTCCTGAGAAACAAGCAACACTCTGGCTATCTGAATGCAGCTCCTCTCTACTCCCGCCTCTCAATGGAACTGTTTCCACGAGACTGTGAAAACTCCAAGCATTCCTTTCATTAAGCAGTGTTCGTGTCCTTTCCCTGGTGATGTGGCAGCAGTATGGGCCTAACAAAGACCCTGAAGAAGGAACACTACTTACTAATCAAGAAAGACAGGGCTAAATCACTACATGTACCATGAAGTGAATTTATCAGCCCTTCCCACACACAAAAATGTAAACGATCAGCAGGACCATGCTAAATGGCCCTGCAGGGACCCCATCTTCATCCTCTGAATTCTCTGTGAGCTCCTGAGACTTGAGACAGACTCCTGGGGGTAAATTCCATCCTCTGCCCTGCACAGTTCCTCCCCTGTGGCTTGCCAGATCCACAGCTCTTTCAGACTCTGTTTTGTTTCAGTGTTAAATCTCCCGACTGGAAAGACTGCTATTCAGGGGCTTTTTTTTTTTTTTTTTTTGTATTCAGGGGCCTTTTTCGGTTTTGTTTTCCTATAAGGTAACAGAAACAAAAGCCCAGTTTTAACTCTCTGGGTCCTGTCATGTGCACACGGGGAAACCAGCCACTTTGAAAGCATCAGCAAGTTGTATCTCTGGATTCAAAAATGCCAAGCTGGTATCTTTGTGTCTAACGGAAACACCACACTGAACTCTGTGCCTTGGGAGCTTAGGACAAATTAAGCTACTGCTGAGGTCTTACCTGGGCAGAATCTACCTGCAAAATGAACTACAAGTACAAGCCATCCACAATCAGGTAATTCCCATCAAACACCTAATGAGAAAATAACTCAGAAGCCACCGATAGCTTTTGCCCAAAGAGATGAAGAATGTGGAGAATCCTTGGCTGCAAGAAGAACAGAAGAAATTAATTGCTGGAGCCTTCACAGCATGATGAAAGCCAAGAATTATCCCCCGGATCCACACTTATAATTTACAACAGCTGACTCCTTCAGACAGGCCAAAGTGACTCTCGAAGGAGCACAAAGCACAGTTGATTGCAGCGATGAATCTGGAACCAGGTCAACACTCAACCATGGCTTGCAGGATGCCTTTTTCCAGCACCTGCAGCACCCGGCCTGCTGCCCGAACAGCAGCCCTTACTCTCCGCAGCTGGCACTTACCTTGCTATGATACAAAACTCCATTCACTGTACTACTGCCATAATAACTCTTTTAAAATTCCACTGGGAGATTACTGAAGTGTAGTCTATTCACTGCTATTTTCCAGCTACTGGAAACTGCATTGTGGAAACACATTTGATGCCCTTTTGTGGACTCCTAGCTGGATGGCAATAGGAAGGACAAGAACTATTGGCAGGTCAATGCCTACAAGCTAAGGCATTGAAAAGAGAAGGCAAATTAAATATACTTTTTAAAAAAAGAAAGAAAGAAAGAAAAATTAAGGGGAAAATGCTGGCCGACAAAGTATTGGGTTGGCCAAAAAGTTCATTTGGGTGTTTCTGTAACATCCTATGGAAAAACACAAATGAACTTTTTGGACAACCTAATAGGATAGAGGAGAAACATTTGGAGAAAATAGAACCAGAAAAGACAGAGAACTAATATGCAAAAGATAGATTAAGCGGGGAGGAGCTAAGATGGCGGAGGAGTAGGATGGGGAGAACACTTTCTCCCCCACAAATTCATCAAAAGAGCATTTAAACGTCGAGTACATTCCACAAAACAACTTCTGAATGCCGGCAGAGGACATCAGGCACCCAGAAAAGCAACCCATGTCTTCGAAAGGAGGAAGGGAAAAATATAAAAGACCAAAAAAAGGGACAAAAGAGGGAGGGACGGAGTTCCATCCCGAGAAGGGAGTCTTAAAAAGAGAGAAGTTTCCAAACACCAGGAAACCTTCTCACTGACGAATCTGTGCCGAGCCTTGGAAGCACAGAGGGCAACATAACAGGGAGGAAAAATAAATAATTAAAACCCACACATTGTGAGCCCTACGGTAACTCCCCCAGCGGAGAAGCAGCGCAGACGCCTGCACACGCCATTAGCAAGCGGGGGCTGGGCAGGGAGGCGCGGCGCGGGCTGCATCGCTTAGAGTAAGGATCTGGCCTGAATACCCTGAGCACTATCTGAGCGAAATAATCTGGGCTAGCAAACCAGACTGTGGGATATCTACCACGCGAAAAGCCAGCCCCAACCTAAGGCACCGCCAGGCCCGCGCACGGAACAAAGGACTGAACAGAGATAGCCGGCTGCAGACCTTCCCCCTCCGGTGACAGGCAGCCAGAGCCGGAAGGGGGCAATCGCAACCCCAGAGAGACATTATCTATAAAACTGTAAGCAGGCTCCTTTGCTAACTAAAACTTCCTGGGGGTCTGGACGGTCAACATCTGCCTGAGAAGGTGTGCCGGTGCGCAACTAGATAACCGAGCGGCGGGGAGGCGATAAATCACAGCAATAGCGCACGCAAAACACCTCATCACCTGAGCTGCTCAGATCTGGGAAGGGCACAAAACGCAGGCCCAACCGAGAGTCTGCGCCTCTAAGGACTACCCAAGTGCCTGAACCTGAGCGGCTTGGACCTGGGAAGTACAGGCAGCCCAGGGCCGGCCGCGGATGGTTCGCGGCGGAGCAACCTAGAGCCTGAGCAGCGTGGGCAGAGAGGCTACACGCGCCGTGAACAGGGGGCAGACCCAATGTGGCTGAGGCACTGCGAGCACACGCCAGTGTTATTTGTTTGCAGCATCCCTCCCTACCTCCCCTCAGTGCGACTGAACAAGTGAGCCTATTAAAAAAAAAAAAAAAAGATTAAGTCCTCTATTATTCCTTTAATTTCCACTTTTATAACCGATTACTTTGCAAAAAAAAAGAAGACCCTATTTTTTTTAAAGCAAACTTTATATATATATAATTTTTTTTAATAATTTTTTGACCTTTTTTTTTCTTTTTCCTTCTTTTCTTTAACATTGTATTTTTGAAATTCCAAACTCTACTCTCGATTTTTAATTTTAGCTTTTTACTATTTGTTATCAATTTTGTACCGATAGTTTTTTTTTGTTTTTGTTTTTATATAATTTCTGGGACCCTTTTTTATTTTTTCTTTTTCTTTTTCTCTGTTTCTTCCTTTTCTTCTTTTAAATAACATTGTATATCTGAAATTCCAAACTCTATTCTAGATTTTTAATTTATGCTTTTTGGTATTTGTTATCAATTTTGTACCTGTATTCTTTTTTCTTATAATTTATGCGACCTTGTTTGTTCTTGTGTTGTTTTTTTTTCTCTCTCTTTTTCTTCTTCTTCTTTTTTTTTTAACATTGTATTTTTGAAATTCCAAACTCTACTCTAGATTTTTAACTTTTGCTTTTTGGTATTAGTTATCGATTTTGTACCTATATTTTCTTTATAATTTTTGCAACCTTGTTTGTTTTTGTTTGTTCGTTTTTTCTCTCTTTCTTTTCCTTCTTCTTTTCTTTAACATCGTATTTTTGAAATTCCAAATTCTACTCTAGATTTTAAATTTTTTGTGTTTATATATTTGTTACCAATTTTGTACCTTAAGAACCCAATCTTCAGTACCCATTTTTCACTAGGGAGCGAGATTACTGGCTTAACTGCTCTCTCTCCCTTTGGACTCTCCTTTTTCTCCACTAGGTCGCCTGTGTCTCCTCCTTAACCCCCCTCTACTCTACCCAACTCTGTGAATTTCTGTGTGTTCCAGACGGTGGAGAACACTTAGGGAACTGATTACTGGCTGGATCTGTCTGCCTCCTTTTCAATTCCCCCATTTATCCTCCTGGCCACCTCTGCCACCTTCTTCCTTCTTCTCTTCTCTGTATAAATCTGTGAACAACTCTGAGCGGTCGAGTTGTGGAGTGCACATAAGGAAGAGATTACTGAATAGCCCACTCTCTCCTCTATTGATTCCACCTCATCTCATTCGGGTCACCTCTAACTCTCTCCTCACTCTTCTCTTCTCCATATAACGCTGCAAACCTCTCTGGGCGAAACAAGTTTCAGGGCAAGACATACCAAGCAAATTCTCCAGCAGCAAGGAACACAGCCCTGAGCTCCAAGATACAGGCAGCCCAAAGTCACCCCAAAACCATAGACATCCCATAACTCATTACTGGACATTTTATTGCACTCCAGAGAGAAGAAATACAGCTTCACTCACCAGAACACCGACACAAGCTTCCCTAACCAAGAAACCTTGACAAGCCACCTGTATAAACCCACACAGAGCGAGGAAACGCCACAATAAAGAGAACTCCACAAACTGCCAGAATACAGAAAGGACATCCCAAACTCAGCAATTTAAACAAGATGAAGAGACAGAGGAATACGCAGCAGATAAAGGAACAGGATAAATGCCCACCAAACCAAACAAAAGAGGAAGAGATAGGGAATCTACCTGATAAAGAATTCCGAATAATGATAGTGAAATTGACCCAAAATCTTGAAATCAAAATGGAATCACAGATAAATAGCTTGGAGACAAAGATTGAGAAGATGCAAGAAAGGTTTAACAAGGACCTAGAAGAAATAAAAGACAGTCAATATAAAATGAATACTGCAATAAATGAAATTTAAAACACTCTGGAGGCAACAAATAGTAGAATAACAGAGGCAGAAGATAGGATTAGTGAATTAGAAGATAGAATGGTAGAAATAAATGAATCAGAGAGGATAAAAGAAAAACAAATTAAAAGAAATGAGGGCAATCTCAGAGACCACCAGGACAATATTAAATGCTACAACATTCAAATCAGGGATCCCAGAAGAAGAAGACAAAAAGAAAGACCATGAGAAAATACTTGAAGAGATAATAGTTGAAAACTTCCCTAAAATGGGGAAGGAAATAATCACCCAAGTCCAAGAAACCCAGAGAGTCCCAAACAGGATAAACCCAAGGTGAAACACCCCAAGACACATATTAATCAAATGAACAAAGATCAAACACAAAGAACAAATATTAAAAGCAACAAGGGAAAAACAACAAATAACACACAAGGGAATTCCCATTAGGATAACAGCTGATCTTTCAATAGAAACTCTTCAAGCCAGGAGGGAATGGCAAGACATACTTAAAGTGATGAAAGAAAATAACCTACAGCCCAGATTATTGTACCCAGCAAGGATCTCATTCAAATATGAAGGAGAAATCAAAAGCTTTACAGACAAGCAAAAGCTGAGAGAATTCAGCACCACCAAACCAGCTCTCCAACAAATACTAAAGGATTTTCTCTAGATAGAAAACACAAAAACAGTGTATAAACTCGAACCCAAAACAATAAAGTAAATGGCAACGGGATCATACTTATCAGTAATTACCTTAAATGTAAATGGGTTGATTGCCCCAACCAAAAGACAAAGACTGGCTGAATGGATACAAAAACAAGACCCCTACATACGTTGTCTACAAGAGACCCACCTCAAAACAGGGGACACATACAGACTGAAAGTGAAGGGCTGGAAAAAGATTTTTCATGCAAATAGGGAGCAAAAGAAAGCAGGAGTAGCAATACTTATATCAGATAAAATAGACTTTAAAACAAAGGCTGTGAAAAGACACAAAGATGGTCACTACATAATGATCAAAGGATCAATCCAAGAAGAAGATATAACAATTATAAATATATATGCACCCAACACGGGAGCGCCGCAATATGTAAGACAAATGCTAACAAGTATGAAAGGACAAATTAACAATAACACAAGAAGAGTGGGAGACTTTAATACCCCACTCACACCTATGGATAGATCAACTAAACAGAAAATTAACAAGGAAACACAAACGTTAAACGATACAATAGACCAGTTAGACCTAATTGATATCTATAGGACATTTCATCCCAAAACAGTGAATTTCACCTTTTTCTCAAGCGCACATGGAACCTTCTCCAGGATAGATCACATCCTGGGCCATATATCTAGCCTTGGTAAATTCAAAAAAATTGAAATCATTCCAAGCATCTTTTCTGACCACAATGCAGTAAGATTAGATCTCAATTACAGGAGAAAAACTATTAAAAATTCCAACATATGGAGGATGAACAACACCCTGCTGAATAACCAACAAATCACAGAAGAAATCAAAAAAGAAATCAAAATTTACATAGAAACTAATGAAAATGAAAACACAACAACTCAAAACCTGTGGGACACTTTAAAAGCAGTCCTAAGGGGAAAGTTCATAGCAATACAGGCATACCTAAAGAAACAAGAAAAAACTCAAATAAATAACCTAACCCTACACCTAAAGCAACTAGAAAAGGAAGAAATGAAGAACCCCAGGGTTAGTAGAAGGAAAGAAATCTTAAAAATTAGGGCAGAAATAAATGCAAAAGAAACAAAAGAGACCATAGCAAAAATCAACAAAGCCAAAAGCTGGTACTTTGAAAGGATAAATAAAATTGACAAACCATTAGCCAGACTCATCAAGAAACAAAGGGAGAAAAATCAAATCAATAAAACTAGAAATGAAAATGGAGAGATCACAACAGACAACACAGAAATACAAAGGATCATAAGAGACTACTATCAACAATTATATGCCAATAAAATGGACAACGTGGAAGAAATGGACAAATTCTTAGAAAAGTACAACTTTCCAAAACTCGACCAGGAAGAAATAGAAAATCTTAACAGACCCATCACAAGCACGGAAATTGAAACTGTAATCAAAATCTTCCAGCAAACAAAAGCCCAGGTCCAGACAGCTTCACAGCTGAATTCTACCAAAAATGTAGAGAAGAGCTAACACCTATCCTGCTCAAACTCTTCCAGAAAATTGCAGAGGAAGGTAAACTTCCAAACTCATTCTATGAGACCACCATCACCCTAATACCAAAACCTGACAAAGATCCCACAAAAAAAGAAAACTACAGGCCAATATCACTGATGAACATAGATGCAAAAATCCTTAACAAAAATTCTAGCAATCAAAATCCAACAACACATTAAAAAGATCATACACCATGACCAAGTGGGCTTTATCCCAGGGATGCAAGGATTCTTCAATATCCGCAAATCAATCAATGTTATACACAACATTAACAAATTGAAAAACAAAAACCATATGATTATCTCAATAGATGCAAAGAAAGCCTTTGACAAAATTCAACATCCATTTATGATAAGAACTCTCCAGAAAGCAGGAATAGAAGGAACATACCTCAACATAATAAAGCTATATATGACAAACCCACAAAAAAAACATTATCCTCAATGGTGAAAAATTGAAAGCATTTCCTCTAAAGTCAGGAACAAGACATGGGTGCCCACTTTCACCATTACTATTCAACATAGTTTTGGAAGTTTTGGCCACAGCAATCAGAGCAGAAAAAGAAATAAAAGGAATCCAAATTGGAAAAGAAGAAGTAAAACTCTCACTGTTTGCAGATGACATGATCCTTTACATAGAAAACCCTAAAGACTCCACTAGAAAATTACTAGAACTAATCAATGATTATAGTAATGTTGCAGGATATAAAATCAACACACAGAAATCCCTTGCATTCCTATACACTAATAATGAGAAAACAGAGAGAGAAATTAAGGAAACAATTCCATTCACCATTGCAACAGAAAGAATAAAATACTTAGGAATATATCTACCTAAAGAAACCAAAGACCTATATATAGAAAACTATAAAACACTGGTGAAAGAAATCAAAGAGGACACTAATAGATGGAGAAATATACCATGCTCTTGGATTGGAAGAATCAATATAGTGAAAATGAGTATACTACCCAAAGCAATTTATAGATTCAATGCAATCCCTATCAAGATACCAACGGTATTCTTCACAGAGCTAGAACAAATAATTTCACAATTTGTATGGAAATACAAAAAACCTCGAATAGCCAAAGCTATCTTGAGAGAGAAGAATGGAACTGGAGGAATCAACCTGCCTGACTGCAGGCTCTATTACAAAGCCTCAGTCATCAAGACAGTATGGTACTGGCACAAAGACAGAAATATTGATCAATGGAACAAAATAGAAAGCCCAGAGATAAATCCACACACATATGGACACCTTATCTTTGACAAAGGAGGCAAGAATATACAAATAAAGACAACCTCTTTAACAAGTGGTGCTGGGAAAACTGGTCAACCACTTGTAAAAGAATGAAACTAGACCACTTTCTAACACCATACACAAAAATAAACTCAAAATGGATTAAAGATCTCAATTTAAGACCAGAAACTATAAAACTCCTAGAGGAGAACATAGGCAAAACACTCTCCAACATACATCACAGCAGGATCCTCTATGACCCACCTCCCAGAATATTGGAAATAAAAGCAAAAATAAACAAATGGGACCTAATTAAACTTAAAAGCTTCTGCACAACAAAGGAAACTATTAGCAAGGTGAAAAGGCAGCCTTCAGAATGGGAGAAAATAATAGCAAATGAAGCAACTGACAAACAACTAATCTCAAAAATATACAAGCAACTCCTACAGCTCAACTCCAGAAAAATAAATGACCCAATCAAAAAATGGGCCAAAGAACTAAATAGACATTTCTCCAAAGAAGACATACAGATGGCTAACAAACACATGAAAAGATGCTCAACATCATTCATTATCAGAGAAATGCAAATCAAAACCACTATGAGGTACCATTTCACGCCAGTCAGAATGGCTGCGATCCAAAAGTCTACAAGCAATAAATGCTGGAGAGGGGGTGGAGAGAAGGGAACTCTCTTGCACTGTTGGTGGGAATGCAAACTAGTACAGCCACTATGGAGAACAGTGTGGAGATCCCTTAAAAAACTGGAAATAGAACTGCCTTATGATCCAGCAATCCCACTGCTGGGCATACACACTGAGGAAACCAGAAGGGAAAGAGACACGTGTACCCCAGTGTTCATTGCAGCACTGTTTATAATAGCCAGGACATGGAAGCAACCTAGATGCCCATCAGCAGATGAATGGATAAGAAAGCTGTGGTACATATACACAATGGAGTATTACTCAGCCATTAAAAAGAATACATTTGAATCAGTTCTAATGAGATGGATGAAACTGGAACCTATTATACAGAGTGAAGTAAGCCAGAAAGAAAAACACCAATACAATATACTAACGCATATATATGGAATTTAGAAAGATGGAAACAATAACCCTGTGTACGAGACAGCAAAAGAGACACTGATGTATAGATCAGTATTATGGACTCTGTGGGAGAGGGAGAGGGTGGGGAGTTTTGGGAAAATAGCATTGAAACATGTATAATATCATGTATGAAATGAGTCGCCAGTCCAGGTTTGATGCACGGTACTGGATGCTTGGGGCTGGTGCACTGGGACGACCCAGACGGAGGGTAGGGGAGGGAGGAGGGCGGAGGGTTCAGGATGGGGAACGCGGGTATACCTGTGGTGGATTCATTTCGATATTTGGCAAAACTAATACAATATTGTAAAGTTTAAAAATAAAATAAAATTTAAAAAAAAGATAGATTAAAAATAAATAACTGTTGTAAGGGGGAGGAGATTATATAAGCAGAGACCTTGAAAGGCATGGTTTCTCCTAAAAATAGCTATAGCTTCTGTGTAAAGGAGACCAGAACCTTTTGTGACACAAATTTGACCACTTTTTTGATTGTTCATAACTAAAACTAATGTTTCCATCCCAAAGTAAGTAAATGTTAGTCACCCACTCATACCCGACTCTTTGTGACCCCATGGACTGCAGCCTACCAGGCTCTTCTGTCCACGAGATTTTCCAGGCAAGGATAATGGAGTGGGTTGCCATTTCCTTCTCCAGGGGATCTTCCCGACCCAGGGATCAAACCCGGGTCTCCTGCACAACAGGCATATTCTTTACTGACTGAGCTACAAGGGAAACCCAAGGATAGGGTTTAAAGGCTGTATGTAGACTGAACTTGTCCACCAAACCATTTCTACTGACTAATTTACAGTCTCAAATGCTGAGAACTCTTTTGGGGAAAGAACAGAAATGTAGTGAGTGGGACTTCCCTGGCGGTCCACTGCTTAGGACTTCACCATGCAAATGTGGGGAGCGTGGGTTCCATCCCTGGTCCGGAGCTAGGATCCCACATGCCTCATGGGGCCGAAAGACCAAAACATAAAACAGAAGCAATATGGTAAAAAATGCAATAAAGACTTTAAGAACAGTCCATGTCAAAAAAATAAATCTTAAAAAGTAAGAACATGAGTGCTGAATGGCAGATTTTTTAATTATTTTCAAGACTTGTAGTCAGTCCTCACATTAACAGATCTGAAGAACTGGACTGCAGTTTGGTTGTGGGTTCTCAACAAAGAGAAACCAAAGGGCATTGTTACAGAAAGGCCAAGTTCTTCAGTCAAGACCCCTTGAAGAGGCTAACTATGATGATTTCATGTCTGCCTGAAATTCCAAAATTAGTCAGATTGTTTTTCTTAAAGGGCCAGCTACCCTTAAAGTTGGAGGTCTCTAAAATACATGAGATACAGAGTTTCACCAGTCATTTAAACCTTTCTATTAATAAACATGTGTTGATTAGGCCCTTTTCTAGGAATAAGCTCTAGTAGGAAAAAGCATATATGTGGTCAGTGGCTTCCTGGGGATGAGGACAAGGGCGTATACACCAGAGTGAAACAGGCTATCTCTCCAAGGGCCCTGTTTTTCCTGAGGTTACTGTATTAACATAGAGACTGAGACATTTAGACATTTCAGAAGGACTTAGGTCATATTTTAGTGATGTGATCTTTCAGTACATCAAAACCAAGGGGGGCAGATGAGATGGTGCTAGGCAGGATGACCAACTTTCCCAGATCCCATCGTCTTGTATCACAGATAATTTTCCTCTGTGCTCCTATAATGATCACATCTTAGCCCCACAAACAGGGAGAGAATTCCAACTGCACAGAATAACAGGAGCTTAGAGATAACAGAGATATAGATAGATGTATAAATGTATAGAAATATGTCAACCATCTATGTGATCCTGGGAAATAATCAAAAGACACACCAAACATGACCCCATGGATAATTTATGGTCTATTTTTACTGTTGTTAGGATTTATTTCACCTACAGCCATCTCCTTACCGAACGTACTAGCCATGAAATCACCCATTAAGCCCCTTAACTCAATATTTTTTCCTTTTACCCCAAAAGAAGTGTAACCCCATAAACCACAGGCTAACTACCTCCATAATAGTTGCTAGACACAGAAATGAGACATAGCCTTAGAGATCATCTCCAGGGCAGGATAGACTAGCAAACCCGGACTGTGCAGGATTCAATCCCAACAGCGACACCATGTGGCAACAAGAGAAATGGCAATAGTATCAGTTCAGTTCTGTCACTCAATCCTGTCTTTGTGACCCCATGGACTGCAGCACGCCAGGCTTCCCTGTCCATCACCAACTCCCGGAGCTTACTCAAACTCATGTCCATCACGTCGGTGATGCCATTCAACCATCTCATCCTCTCTCGTCCCCTTCTCCTCCTGCCTTCAATCTTTCCCAGCATCAGGGTCTTTTCAAATGAGTCAGTTCTTCACATCAGGTGGGCAAAGTGTTGGAGCTTCAGCTTCAGCATCAGTCCTTCCAATGAATATTCAGGACTGATTTCTTTTAGGATAGACTTGTTGGATCTCCTTGCGGTCCTAGGGACTCTCAAGAGTCTTTTCCAACACCACATTTCAAAAGCATCAATTCTTCGGCACTCAGCTTTCTTTATAGTCCAATTCTCACATCCATACACGACTACTGGAAAAACACATAGCTTTGACTAGACAGACCTTGTTGGCAAAGTAACATGTCTGCTTTTTAATATGTATAAGGGCAGGACAGACTCAAGTTCCTTCCATGTTATCAGCTTGCAAGGATGAGTGTCAGATGAGGACCAGCACAGACCACAGACCACATGCCCCACTCCATCACCTTGACCTGAGCCAGCCTCTGTGGCCCTTGTACACATTCACAGGAGAGACTGAGCTTCTGTTGTTGATAAAAGAGGTAGGAGCACCAGCATTATTTGGGAAGGTTATATTATCATGCTCAAATTTATAGAAAAATCTTTCTTTTCTACTTCCTGAAAGAGATAGGAGATCAATTCAGCAACCCACGACACAACAAAAACATGACATAAGCAAACACAAAACAAAACACACAAAACAATGCCTTGCACGCACTGTCAAGACCCCTTCTCCCATTAGTGTTCCCATCTCCTTCAAACACCTTTCCAGCATCACTGCCACCTTCAATCCCCACTGCATTCCTTGTTCCCCTCTCACACCTCATCTCTTCCTCCTGCTAAAATATTAACTGCTAATTAAGGTGTCAAGTGATAGTAATGACTTCACTTGAAGACACCTGGGAGAATTAGCATTTTTTAAAATGACTTAGAACTGCCTCCCTCCTGTTGACACCTTAGGGGGCTGTCCTGCGAGCAGTCGCCACCCCTTCTTTCACTGCCCCCTCGTAAGGAGTGAGATGAGTAAAGGTTTGGCGTTCCACCTCTGAACAATGCCATCCTTTGCACTAAATGACTCTGGCCCCATGACGCCTGGTGATAGATATTCTGTGCCTAGATCTTTTAAATGAAAATTGTTTAGAATCACTATTCTTTTTTTTTTTTAAGTTCAGCTGTCCTGGTATCTTCTATTTAGAAATTTTTCAGATGGATAAAATCAAGATCTCCAGTCAATTGGTCAGAATTGCCCCAAAGAGCTCAAAAGCTTATGGAGAGAACACTCCATATCAGTGCCTAGGACCGAGAACCCTAATTATCACTCTGCAATTTGCTGGGGAAGACATAGCAGCAGAATCCACAACTTCCTATTTTCATAGGAATTTTCCTATTTTGATCTGAGTCCCCCAGCCCAGGATAGAGGATGATTTCAGAGAAATATGGAGCAACTCTTCTTAAAAACTGTCCAGATTTTTCCCTTAATACCCAGCATTTTATTGAAGGGTTTATATGGGTATCTCACACCACCAACCTGAGGCCCCATGGAACAAAGTCTGATTTGTCCTCCCTTGGTAGGGATTCATTAATGTTTGCTGAGTGAATACACAAATGACAAATAAATGAAAAAATGAATATATGTGGCTTCTGATAACAAGTGGCAGGCAGTGGGGGGAGAAAGGTGTTCACCAATTTAATCTTCAAAATATACCAACTACCACATGTAAGATTTGCAGGACTCCCTGCAATAAGATGGAGAAGGCAATGGCACCCCACTCCAGTACTCTTGCCTGGAAAATCCCACGGATGGAGGAGCCAGGTAGGCTGCAGTCCATGGCATCGTGAAGAGTCAGACACGACTGAGCAACTTCACTTTCACTTTTCACTTTCATGCACTGGAGAAGGAAATGGCAACCCATTCCAGTGTTCTTGCCCAGAGAATCCCAGGGACGGCTGAGCCTGGGGGGCTGCCATCTATGGGGTCGCACAAAGTCGGACACAACTGAAGTGACAGCAGCAGCAGCAGCTGCAATAAGAACATACAAGCTTGGTCAAGGGGGCATGGCCAGGCAGTACTGTGATAAGAAAGATAATTCCATGATTTGAAAATGAATTGTCACTATGCAAACATTTACGGAGGAATAAATAATAACAAACTTCTATATACTACATTTCCCCCTGGAGAAGGGAAAGCCAACCCACTCCAGTATTCTTGCCTGGAGAATCCCAAGGACAGAGGAACCTGGTGGGCTACTGTCCATAGGGCTGCACAGAGTTGGGCCAACTACATTTTAGGATGTTGCAGACTGTGTGCTTTGCACAAATCAGTACATTGAGTGTACTTTGCCTGAGAGCTAGAGATGAACTAAGAATTCTTTACCCACACATAAAATATCCACAATGTGTTTATGCCCGAATTATGTATAATGGCTTGAAGTGTGTTCCCAAATGTTCATATGTTGAGGTCTTAACCCCCAAGTACTTCAGGATGTGACTATATATGGGAATAGGACCATTACAGATATAATAGGTCAAAATGAGGTTTTACTGGAATAGGGTGAGCCCCTAATCCAATATGATTGGTGTCCTTATAAGAAAATGGAAATTTGGACACAGACACATACACTCGATATACATCCACATCATGGAAGATAAAGGCAGAAACCAGAGTGATGAGCCAGAAACCAAGGAACACCAGAGATGGCCAGTAACCTCCAGAAGCTAGGTGAAAGGACTGGACTCTTCCTCAAAGCTCTAAACAGAAGCCAACCCTGATCACACCTTGATCTCAGAGTTCTAGCCTCTAAAACAATGAGAAAATACATTTCTGTTTCTTTAAGTCACCCAGTTTGTTACAGCAGCCTCAGAAAACTAAGACACAGGGCTATCTCTTGCTCTTGCCTAACTGTCTTCTCTCATCTCTCCTACCTCTCAATTAAATGGTCCCATGGATACAAATACCACCGATGCAATGGACATGAACTTGGGGAAACTTTGGGAGATAGTGAGGGACAGGGAGGCCTGGCCATGGGGTGGCATAAAGTCGGACATGACTGGGTGACTGAACAGCAACATCAACAACATGGATACAAGAGTAGTTTCTCAGTGTATATCAGCCTGGATACCTTGCTGCTGCTGCTAAGTCACTTCAGTCGTGTCCGACTCTGCGACCCCATAGACGGCAGCCCACCAGGCTCCCCCGTCCCTGGGATTCTCCAGGCAAGAACACTGGAGTGGGTTGCCATTTCCTTCTCCAATGCATGAAAGTGAAAAGTGAAAGGGAAGTCGCTCAGTCGTGTCCAACTCTTAGCGACCCCATGGACTGTAGCCAGCCAGGTTCCTCTATCCATGGGATTTTCCAGGCAAGAGTACTTAGGCCACCACAAAACCAAGTTGCATCTTCCCAAGGGGGGCAAAGTGTCCACCACATTGTATTCCCATGAGCTTCTTTTGAGACATCAGAATGCTCACCATGTTCACTCCTGCTTCAAGCTCCATAATGTGTGTGCCAAGTTTAATCAGCTAGGCATCCTCTATACAAGCAAGAGCACCTCTCCATCTAGAGAGGCAGTATTATTTTCCTGTACCTGACTTGAATAACTAAGAATCCTTCAGGAAAGTTTAATTTATAAAGCATACAAACCCAGACATTTCCTGGAGGACAAGAGTCAAAGACAGAAGTGTTCCTGTGAAAAGATGAGCGACAGATGGGAGTCTGTCTACAGAGTGGAGACACGAGGAGATTGGGCATTTGTGATGGATCAATGCCCAGAACCAAGCCTACATCAATATTCCAGCCACAGGCTTTACAGCTGACCTAAGTCTTCTTATCTGCAACCAACCATCCCAATGAAATCAACCCAGCCCTCCATCACCCTTCTCTCCTCATATTCCCAACAAGAACCCACCAGAAAAAGGGCACTTCAGCCACTTGCTAACTTACATGACCACATGAGGATCAGTCAGTCACATAAAGGAGGACCTCCATATGGCAGGAATGGTGTGTGGGACTAAGGATAAGAAACAAAAATCCTGCTTTTCATAGACATTATTCTAAAGGGGAGAAAGAATAAGCAAGAAACATGAATAAAAACAGAATGTGTTTAGTTCAATTCAGTCGCTCAGTCATGTCCGACTCTTTGTGACCCCATGAACCACAGCATGCCAGGCCTCCCTGTCCATCATCAACTCCCAGGGTTTTCTCAAACTCATGTCCATTGACTCGGTGATGCCATCCAACCACCTCATCCTCTGTCGTCCCCTTCTCCTCCTGCCTTCAATCTTTCCCAGCATCAGGGTCTTTTCAAATGAGTCAGTTCTTCACATCAGGTGGCCAAAGTATTGGAGTTTCTGCTTCAACATCAGTCCTTCGAATGAATATTCAGCACCGATTTCCTTTAGGATGGACTGGTTAG
This sequence comes from Bos javanicus, assembly GCF_032452875.1. Lineage (NCBI taxonomy): Eukaryota > Metazoa > Chordata > Mammalia > Artiodactyla > Bovidae > Bos > Bos javanicus. The sequence continues at coordinate 55,019,106 of NC_083875.1, read as the reverse complement.
ATCTCCTTGCAGTCCAAGGGACTCTCAAGAGTCTTCTCCAACACCACAGTTCAAAAGCATCAATTCTTCGGTGATCAGCTTTCTTTACAGTCCAACTCTCACATCCATACATGACCACAGGAAAAACCATAGCCTTGACTAGACAGACCTTTGTTGGCAAAATAATGTCTCTGCTTTTGCATATGCTATCTAGGTTGGTCATAACTTTTCTTCCAAGGAGTAAGCATCTTTTAATTTCATGGCTATAATCACCATCTGCAGTGATTTTGGAGCCCCCAAAAATAAAGTCTGTCACTGTTTCCACTGTTTGCCCATCTATTTGCCATGAAGTGATGGGACCAGATGCCATGATCTTTGTTTTCTGAATGTTGAGCTTTAAGCCAACTTTTTCACGCTCCTCTTTCACTTTCATCAAGAGGCCCTTTAGTTATTCTTCACTTCTTCACTTTCTGTGGTATCATCTGCATATCTGAGGTTACTGATATTTCTCCCAGCAATCTTGATTCCAGCTTGTGCTTCCTCCAGCCCAGCGTTTCTCATGATGTACTCTGCATATAAGTTAAATAAGCTGGGTGACAATATACAGCCTTGACGTACTCCTTTTCCTATTTGGAACCAGTCTGTTGTTCCACGTCCAGTTCTAACTGTTGCTTCCTGACCTGCATACAGATTTCTCAGGAGGCAGGTCAGGTGGTCTGGTATTCCCCTCTCTTTCAGAATTTTCCACAGTCTGTTGTGATCCACACAGTCAAATGCTTTGGCACAGTCAATAAAACAGAAATAGATGTTTTTCTGGAACTCTCTTGCTTTATCAATGATCCAGCAGATGTTGGCAATTTGATCTCTGGTTCCCCTGCCTTTTCTAAAAGCAGCAAAAACATTTGGAAGTTCACGGTTCACGTATTGCTGAAGCCTGGCTTGGAGAATTTTGAGCATTACTTTACTAGCGTGTGAGATGAGTGCAATTGTGCGGTAGTTTGAGCATTCTTTGGCATTGCCTTTCTTTGGGATTGGAATGAAAACTGACCTTTTCCAGTCCTGTGGCCACAGCTGAGTTTTCCAAATGTGCTGGCATATTGAGTGGAGCACTTTCACAGCGTCATCTTTTAGGATTTGAAATAGCTCACCTGGAATTCCATCACTTCCACTAGCTGTGTTCGTAGTGATGCTTCCTAAGGCCCGCTTGACTTCATACTCCAGGATGTCTGGCTCTAGGTGAATGATCACACCAGGGTGGTTATCTGGGTCGTGAAGCTCTCTTTTGTATAATTCTTCTTGTGTATTCTTACCATCTCTTCTTAGTATCTTCTGCTTCTGTTAGGTCCATACCATTTCTGTCCTTTATTGAGCCCATCTTTGCATGGAATGTTCCCTTGGTATCTCCAATTTTCTTGAAAAGATCTCTCATCTTTCCCATTCTATTGTTTTTCCTCTATTCTTTGCACTGATCACAGAGGAAGGCTTTCTTATCTCTCCTTGCTATTCTTTGGGACTCTGCATTCAAATGGGTATATCTTTTCTTTTCTCCTTTGCTTTTTGCTACTCTTCTTTTCACAGCTTCTTTTTAAGGCCTCCTCAGACAGTCATTTTGCTTTTTTGTATGTTTTGAATGTGTTAGGGATAAGTGGTTAAAACTAGTGAGAGGAATTGGGATATTTAGCAGAAATTATTTGAAGAGTTTTGTTTGTTTTGCAGTTTTAGATGGAGCACTAAATGAAGATCTTATTGAGAAGGTGACATTTTAACAATGAACTGGAAATTGTGAGGGAGGAAGCCACAAAGATACCCAGGGGAAGAATCTTTCAGGCCAAGGGAACAGCAAAAGCAAAAGCTCTGGTGGATGTGAAAATTGTAACACACTATGCAAATACAAGCTAATGGTGTTACTGGAGAGTGAGGTAAAAATAAATATCTATTCAGCAAAATCTTTCAATTCAGATAAAATAGAAAAAGAAAAGACTTTAACATCTACTAAACTCATGACATTGTTCCTTTGCTCACTCTGCACACATATCAACATGAAACACAAGTATCCAAATTACATAAAGAAAATGAAGTTTCTAAGTAAGCTTGGTAGTGAGATTGTTTTCACAGCGAAGTTCAGCCTGACAGTGATACAAGGGTACAGAGAGAGACAAGAATTGTGCAGGAATAGTTGACAAAAATAAGGTTTCTTTCCCAAGTTAAAAAAATGAACTGAGTTTCAACTGTTGGAAATATATGAAGTAAATTTATTCTGAAATATCCTTGAATATAGACATAGAACTGAAAGGTGGATTTCAAATCAATGCAAAACAAAGAAACAAAACAAAAAGACTGCGCAACAATCCAACCCCCCCCAATACCCGCTAGAGGAAACAGACCGCCAGAGACGCTGCAGAACAGATGTCAGTGCCATGGCTTGAGAAGAAACCCCCCTTTTCTGTAAGATTCAGAGCTGACTAGCCCATCCCCCTTAGCAGTTACTCATGGCCTCCTATCTCCTGGCTTTAGGAGTGGTGTAGTTAAAATCTACCAATATCCAGCCCATGTTGCCAGGGTTGGTGAGTCTGTTTTTTCATTTGAGTAGTCTGTTTAACTCATGATTCTCATCATCAGGTGTCTTGTTACTGGAAAAAATAAAGTATTGTGGTTGTCTCATTTTAGGCTGTTGCTAGTGTGTAGACTGAACAGTTACATCAAAGACAGATATTAGGGAATGAAGATTAGCAGGGTTAATAGTGGCAAAGATTCCCAAATATATTCATTTTTTAAAGTACATTTGTAACTTCACTGAGACTCTTCATGACAAATTTCTAATAAATAAAATATGTGGATACCTTCAGTGTATGTTAATAGTACAAACTAGACGTTTTTCCTATTATAAGAGAAACTGAAAATCCCTTTTGTGTGAACTCTGTCCTCTTGCTTGCTTTAGATGGGGGTGTGATTATGATGGTCTAAACAACAGCATTTGCTTGTTGCTTAAGCTGATTTACAACCAATTTTTATTAAGACCCTGCCAATCAAATAATCATTCACTTACTCATTCCCTTCACAAGGTAGAGAAAAATTCAACCATCCCTCCACAAAGGTTAGGTTTATCCTGCCCCTTGACCACATTTTCATACATTAGGCTTTCAAGCAGATAACAGCCTTGTATTAATACATGGTGGACCTCAATCAACGTAAAACAGCAATATCTGCACACCTCTTAGGGAGCTCTACGATATTAAAAGTTTTCATTACTTTTCTCACACTCTCTCTTCCATTCAGCAAAGCCTACCCTATGGGTGTATTTTTTTCCCCTCGAAATGTCTTTATGCCATATCCTTCTATTCTCAGACTGAAATTCATCTGTGTTTATTCCTCAAGCTCTTGCACTTATATATTTTATTACAACTTCTTCATAGCCTTTCCCATTCCCAAACCTAATCCTTTTCTTCTTTACCCTGAGGGCCTCTGCCAATATAACTTCAGGTGAGGCAAATGAAAATAGTAGCTTTTGCCTCAGGCTTTGGGCTTCCTCCACCAAAATTAAAACATAAAAACATTACACGGATATTAATATTATATTCCCTGCCCTGCAAACCTTTTATAACATTCCATGGTCTGTCAGTCAACAACATTTATTGAGTGTCCACTCTGAAAAGTTAGTTGGTGCCCTTCTGAGAAGAGACAAAGGAAGAAAGGGCATTGCTTTTTTTTTTTCAACTAGTAAAAGTTCCACCTTGTTCTTCGTTTCCCTCTGCTTGTAATTCCTCTATTCCGGTACCTACTTCCAACCACTAGAGCAACACTTGCAATGTTTCATTCTTCTCGGGCACCCATTCTCTTGGCTTCCCTGAGAACTCTTCAGAACATTTAGGTCCAATCCATAATCAGCTATTATATACCCCATTAGATCCAGAGAAAAGGTCATAAAAGACGTAGTGAACTAACACCTGTAAACTCCATTGATGTGCTAGGAATTACTGCAGATACTTCACATTCCATATGTCATTTATTCCTCCAGAAGAGGAGGGATGTGCAAGACAGCAAATGGTCCCATCTTACAGAGCTTATGAGTCAGGATCAGAAAGCCTAAGTAACTTGTCTGGGGTTTCTAAAAGTGGCAGAGGGGAGAGCAAACTCAGAGCTGGCTGATTTGGCAAAGCTTCCACAGGAGACAAATACACTGCAACATTGCAACTGGGCCAGAGAAAACGGCACGCCTTCTAGGAGAATTCTGAGTGCCAATTAAGAAATTCAGAGTATAAGGTGGACCACTGCCCTTACAGCATGTGCTTACTGATACATCACACTCTAAATAGCAGAAGTCATCAGGGTACAGAAATACAGATCATGGGAAGAACAGACATGGGTACAGGGTACAGAAATACAGACATGGAAAGAACACAGAAAATCAAAATGGAATCTACTTTAGCAAGGGCTTAAGGAAGAATGCAGGTGGATTTCAACAGAATAGGAGGGTTTCCTGGGAGAGACCCAGCACATTTTTGAGGTGGATGTTCTTGGGCAGGGCATTGGGAGTAGTTATAGCAGCTGTGACAACACTATTCTTGAGGGCAGGTTTCCTTTCCTACTAGAGGCTCCCCTGTATTATGGCCCATCTGGATGCTTCAAGGTTCAAGGGATTAACCACAACTACAAATGGCTTCATGAGAGTTAAGATGGTCACAATCTTGGTGTGTGGTGCTTCTGTTAACAACTCAATCTCAAGGCACCACTGTAACAACTAGCTATACCACGCAAAGCCCAGATGAGCCAAGGCAAAGCCACACGTAGGTACTTTATGACATAAGGAATTGGGCATCAAAACAGACTAAGTGAATGGGGGAAATGCTCACACAGCAACTCAAAAGGGAGAGATTATCTCTCCAAGTCACCACCCAAACCCTCTACTTCTGCATTTGTAAAATAAGGAGGTGGAGGGGAGAATCCCCTAAATGCTAACAGGGTCAGGCAGGTCACATGTGTAAGCAGCAATAGGAAATAGTAGGACCTTTAGAAAATGGATGCCTCATCTGAAGAGCAGAGCCACTCTCCAGTGAAGACAGTTGCGGACAAGTGAGAACAGATGTCCCATATTGCCAGATTTTCTCATCTTTCAGGGCAATCTGGAAATACATAGCTGTTGTATATTCACTGGAGTTTTAATTTGGCAACTAATAAGACATTTGTTGTGGCGGGGGAGGAGGGCGTGAGGAGGCTTCCCTGGTGGCATAGCTGGTAAAGGATCTATCTGCAATGAGGGAGACCCAGGTTTGATCCCTGGGTCAGGAAGATCCCCTGAAAAAGGGAATGGCTACCCACTCCAGTATTCTCAAGCGGAGAATTCCATGAACAGAGGATCCTGATGGTCTACAGTCCATGGGGTTGCAAAGAGTCAGACATGAGTGTTTGGCTAATACAAGACATTTTTATTGGTCAAAACTGAGCTGGGAACTGTTCCACTTGACCCATGGGCCACAAATTGGGATCCTCATCAAAGTTCTCCTTCATCCTGAATCTTCTTGCTCTTACTCTCCTTGTTCTCAGTACAAGGTCTCCCATTCACTGAGGTAAGTTTGGGCCTTCATGACCTCTGTAAAGCCCAAGCAGCCTCTCCCAGTTCCTTGCATCTCATTTATCAGCTTTCAGTTGTCCTAATCTGAGCAGCTCAAATACATCCATACACTCTCTTCCCTCCCATGCTTTGAAAGTTGCTCAGTTCAATTTATTGGTAGAAAAAGGTCTGCTACACCTTTTTCAGGTTGTCACTTAAGTTCCAGTAGCCACCAAATCCAAACACATAATCATCAGTATCATAAGCAAAGCTTTACTAGGTACCTTTCACCAAGCTAACTGCCATATACATACCCTACAACCCAGTTTATGTTTCCATGTAGGTAGTATTATAAGTGATTGTCAGCACTGTCATCTGGGTCAGACTCCTCAGATTTGCATCCTAATTCCTCCACTTACTAGCTGTGTGACTTTAAACAAATCAATCAACTTTTCTGGGCCTCCATGGCCCCAACTGTAAAAAGGTAATTATAATCATATTTACAGCAAAAGTAGGTTGCAAGAATTAAAAGTTATTACATATACAGACCTTACAAAATGATGTCTGTCATATTACATGCATTTGCCGGTGTTACAGATGCAAAAGAACTAAGGGACATGATTAGTACAGGCATCACCAAACGGGGATGCTGGTGAACAGAGATGGAGAATTAGAAGATAGAACAAAGCTCTGAGCTGCCTCACCAAATCTCACTGTTACCCTCCCTCCATCAGCCACGCCTCCCCACAAGGTCATAGAAAGAAATGCGCAAAGGACCAAGCAAGGTAGCACCGCGCTACTAGCCGGGCCACAGTCAGCAGGCCACTGAGGCTGGGGTGGGCCTGGCCTGAGGCTCAGGCTGGGCTTCCAGGCTCCCGTGTTGAACTCTGGAGGACTAGACTGGAGTACAGAGAGGACCCCTGTGGCCCAGCCTCTATAGCTACAAGTTGTCTAGAACTGAAATATATCAAAGGCAGCTATGCCTTCTTTCCCCCAAAACCAAACTTACAATACAGTCCCAGCCGGAGAGAGAGAAGGGCCTCAAACTCCATCCCACTACACACACACACACACATACACACACAGCCTTCTAGAGGCTGCAGGTAAACAAGAGGGCTCTGGTTTCCACTGCACAGAAGGAAATTGGTATACGCAACCATGTCTGGTCTCTTCTGGATAGATAGAAGTTTCTGGAAGGCTTTTGGGATAAGGGAAGGGAGAGGATGCATGGAAGGCCCTCTCATATCCCCAGGTTTCTAGACCAAAGAAACAAATTCTAAGGGAAATGTCAAGGCAGTCCCTCCCCTAGAGCTGTGGACACTTCACTGGCCTGGCACTTGGTCATCACTGTCTCTTCCTCCCTGGAAATTGAGTGACTACGTGGACTCTGACCCATCTTGGAGAGGAGGAAAGAAGGGAGGGAGGCTGCAGAGAGAGGAACCTTTAGGTCCTTCCAGAGGCCAAGGGTAAACAATAAATGCAGGAGTGACCCTGACATCTCTTTGATCTTCAAGTTCCCCTATGTGTAAAGTGAGGACCATAATAGTAGTTAGTTCCTTCTCGCTCTAATACTCTATAAGCTCTAAGGCCATGAGCTCAAGTATAAAAGCCATATATATGACTGTAACCTTAGTCCTTAAAAGAAGCCCCAACAAGCTGAGTCGCTGAACTTCGTCCACCTAATTTTACGCCTCACTCCCTTTCAAGAAGTGCCTTTACTGTACTCCACTCATGTTCCTTGAAGAACTTCAAGCACCCACACAGGGAGCTTTAGGATGTAAAACTCTGAGTCAAGCAGAAAATCACTTCTGAAAACGAATTCTCTGGGTCCCGAGGAAGAGGGCATGGCACTGGTCAAGGGTGCGGGGACTTTAGGTGCCTCTGACCTGCTGAATCAATTACCACTTGTTCTGTGACTCTTCATGTTTATTCTCAACTCAAATTCCACCCAGACGTTTCAGAGTTAGCAGAGCATGTAAAGGGGGGTGTTTTTCACCTGCTCAGACATTTTTCAGATGCTTTTTGTGATTGGATAACTTAAACATAGCTTTGTTTTAAGCCTTCCAACGTGCTGTGTTATTGATGGGAAAAGGAAGTTGACAAGAATGGGAGATGTTTCCCTCATTTGGCTCATACATGAAAGGATGGGGAAGACCTGAGGTTTTTAGTTAGTTTACCAACATGAATATGGCCCCTAATGAAAGAAGCTGCTCAAAGCATCACACACACACACACACACACAATGGCTTCATGTGGGACATAAAAAGGACAGAATCACCAATGCAAAGTCTATGTGACAACCTCGGTGGTTTCCAACACAAGGACAGTTTTGGGTTATAGAAAATTTTTCTTTGCAATGGAAAAAAAAATTGAGAGCTGGATGTAATTTCTGATACACCATATTGCGAGGCTGTTATTCAGAAAACTAAACATATGTATATATGATTTTTCAAACAAAGATGTTGTTGTTGTTTAAGTGTAAAGCCCACTGCAGTTTCATTTGTTATAAACATTGAGCCTAATCCAGAGTGGGGGGAAATTACTTTTTCTGCCACAGGAAGTCTAACTTCCTTGAGCTCTGGAACATGCCTATTTTCAAAATTACAGTCTCTCTCCCTTTGGACCCCGGGGAAATATGAGAATGGGGAACTGGCTTTGGATCTTTTCTCACAAAAATTACAACATTTTAGAGAGCAAGGAAGGATTCTGGAATAATGCTTAGAATCAACTCACTTTTTTCCTCCCACTTAAGGGCCAAAAAGAGGAGAAAATAAAGTGGGATGGATGTCAGAAGAAGGGTATACGATTTATTTATTTATTGCTGCTAGTAAATAACTTTTATTGCATACTTACTATATGCCAGTCCTGATCTGGGCACCTTTATGCATGTTTACTCATTTAATCCATACAACAACCTCCTGAAGCAAATGCTATTATTATACCCATTTTACAGATGAGGAAAATGAAAATAGAGATGTTAATTTTCTTAGTAAGGGAAGAAGATAGAAGGCAAACCTGGGCAATGTGTCTGCACATTTTTAAACACTACAGTTTTAAATCAGGTACCCATTAGGTGCAATGCTAAGACTTCACTAGGTGCTTTAAATTTATCATGTCATTTAATCCTCAGAGCACTGCAGGTTTCCACACACCCAATTTATAGATGAGACAGATCAAAATACTAAGTAACTAGACAAAGAGTAAGCAGCAGAACCAGGATTTGAACCCAGGCTTGAGAGATTCTAAAATTTATGTGAAATTTTATGTCAAGTACCCTGGGCTGGGGAGCTAGGCATTCATAGAAAACATAAGACATGGTCCCTGCATGCCCAAAGATTACGCCCTATCTAGAGAGGAAAACAGATAAGGAAAGATGTTATAGTACAGTGTGATCATTGCAAAGGGCCCTGTTTTGTAAGCACTTAACTTAGAACTCAGAGTTTAACAATAGCATCTTATTCATCTTTATAGTTGTCCCATTCAACATATATCCTGGATTAGAACAGATCTGTCACGTTTATTTGGATGTTCTTCTAAAGTGAAGAAGCAATTCCAGGCAATCTATGATGCATCTGGGGACAAAAAGGAACAGAACACAAATTCTATCCCCACACTTGCCCAACAAAGCAAGTTTAGCTTGAGTTTTTCAAAATAAACTCAGTAGTGTTGAGAGATTAGAAGAGTTACTTAAATACAAAGAACTCCAAGACAGCATTGAAGAGTGAAAGAAATAATGGTAGGAGAGGAAACAGGGAGTCCTACCAACTTGGTCCTTGGGACCAGATATTTCATTATGTTTCTAAATTTGGTCCTGGAAGTATAAGCAGAATTAGGAATACATATTCTGTCTGTGTGGATGAACACTGGTCCTTCTGACTTCAAGGTGTGAGTCAGAGGGTGAAAAGGGAGTGGAAAACGTACATATCTGCTTGGATGATTGATGATGGGGAAAAAATCCCATTTTTCATAAATTATGGGCCCTTTTTTACTGCTAGTAACGCACAGAAGATTAAAGTGAAGTCTATATTTCACAAATGGGAAGACCAAGTGATTTAAAACCTTTGTTATAATGACCTACTTTGGAGTGAAGAATCAATTTCTTTTACAGCAAGTATCTGTTAATTTAGGGAGAGAGGGAGGCAGGAAGTGCATGGACTAAGCAATCGAGGAAAGGAGAAAAAAGGGAGAGAAAAAAATAGTTTAGGAAGTCGAGTAGGGCTTCTCTCGCTGTTTTCGTATATTGAGCAGTTTAGAGGTCATTTTGCATAGAGCAAAGAGGACAAATTTTGGACTCTCGTTTTCAGTCATGGCTCTGTCCCTTAGGTGATGTATTAGTTTCCTGTTGCTGCTGTAACAAATTAACACAAATTTAAAGACTTAAAGCAACACAGATGTACTATCTTACGGTCCTATGGGTGTGGAGTCCAACACTGGTCTCAGAGGCCTAAGAGAGCTGCATCCCCTCTGGAGGCTCTAGGAAAGAAGCCACCCTCCATCTCATGACTCATGACCCCCCTTCATCAATAAAGCCAGCAATGGCCAGTGGTGTCTCTTTCATACCACATCATTTTGACTCTGTCCCCTTTTAAGGGCGCTCATGACTACTCTAGACTGACCTAGATAATCCAGAGTCATCCCCCTCTCCTTCTGTCTGCTGCTTAGTAACTCATTCTATCTGCAAACCTAATTCCCTTTAGCCACATTACCTAACAAATCCACAGGTCCTAGGGCTTAGGACGCAGACATCTTTGGGATAGTGGGAGCATTATTCTGCCTACCAAAGGTGCTGGGCCTTGGCAATGTGGCTGCAAACCTGTTTATTCATCTATCAAATGGGAATTTTAAAAATGCCTCATAGAACATCTGCAAAAATTCAATGATAATCTATCTGTAATACATCATGGGGGGCGGGGGATGTGGGGTGTGGAGGGCTGTCAGTAACTAATGCCTGTCACAGCAATATCTATAAACCCTTTCCTAATGACCCAAGTAGTCATTTAACAGTGTAAGTGAACAACTCTATTTTATGCTTTTTTTTCCTCCTTTTTCATCATATCAAGCTCTTGAATGTTTCTGACAAGCCATCTTCAGCATAATGACATCCACATGCCCTCACAGCCAGGCACAGGCCTGGCAGGAAACAGCAAATCTGTTTCCCCTTAAGCCAAGGGACTTCTCCCACCTTTGCTTTCTACACAGAACACTGCATGGAGTCAAGGGGAACTGAGAAAATGGAAAAGAATTTCAAGTGATATCTTAAGTGATTTGGCTTCCCTTGTCACATGAGAAGCAATGAGATCTCCCTGGTAGGAGCCCCTTCACCTATCAGCAGGTCTGACACCCACAGGTGACCTGCCACGATGAACGGCAGTGTCTTACATTGGAAATATGGAAAGTTCTAAATTGTAGGGGAGAAAAATAAGAGAGTTACCAAACACAGGCAACTTTCTCCTTGCAGTGTTACAGTGAAGTGGCTCAGATATTGCCTAACTGTCATCCACACAGCGCACCCGAGCAAGCCTGAAGTTCTGCCAGGTGCCCACCAACTAACTAGATCCTTCATTCTACTCTGACAGGGCCTGCCAGAAATCCAAGGGAATTTCTCCAAGGAGCTAGGCAGCTGCAAGATTCAGTAGAAGATAAACAGCTTTTGGAGATTCAGCCAAACCACAACTTGTCAGGGATCCGAAGTGAGGAGTTTCTCTCCGGTTCCTGCGAAGCTGGTGACCTCTAACAAGCACTTCCAGTTCGAATCATTTCTGCTCCCCAAAAGCATCAATTCTAGGACTAGTCACTAGTACACAGGAGCCCAGAACTCTAGGGATCTTAACTGCCCATGGCTCTCCTGACAGGGAAGACCTTGTCCTATTGGCTCCAACCACTCAGCCTTTTGGTACAGGGGCAGAGGCCTTCCCATCAAATCACTTCACTTTTTGTCGGGTGAGAATGAGTGTTTCAGCTATGGTCATCTGCTGAAATGGAACAGACCTGGAACTCAAACTACATCTTCTTATCTTGTAGCTTTTTCCCACCATGCCAGGATGCCCATTCAAATCAAAGAAGAGGAGGAAAGAGAAGGAAGAGGAGGATGAGGAGGAAGAGGAGGATGAGGAGGAAGAGGATGAAGAGGAAAGGAAAAAAAGAGAGGGAGGTACTGGGGAGAAGAAGAGGAAGAAGCAGGAGCAGCAGTAGCAGCTGCTGCCCAGACAAGAACATGCTCCAGCCAGTACAATACATACAGTAATAGGGGTGCTGCTTATAAATATTTGGTGTCATTCACCTTTGACAGGATTAAAACATTGGGTGTTTCCATAATCCACTGATAGTCTATTCTCTTAGAGAAAACAAACTCTCCAAAATTATCTGCACCCTGTCCCTGCCTTCTTACCTATTCTGGAAGGTTCAGGGAAAAGCAGCATTCCATGGCGACTGCAGCTAGCATCCTGGGAGTCTGAGAACTTCTCAGAGTGGCAACAGTAGTAACGGGTGAAGGCAGAGCCCTCAAGGCAAACACACACACACACCCTCACACACACACACACACACACACACACACACACACACACACAGACATATCCTCAGGCAGCTGAGGTTACACCCAGAAAAGTGAGAGGCAAAGATTCCAGGGCAAGAGGAGTGTTGGCCAACCAGCTGTGCATCAGAGGACAAGTGGCTATCTCCCTCTGATGCATGTGTGGAAGAATGGAGCAGACAGAAAACAGCGTACTGTGAAAATGGCATAACTCTATGTAATCGCTGAGACTGCTAATGGAGCTACAAAAAGAAAACACACACACAGTCCTGTGAAATATATAGCCTAACACTGCCTTAGGAATTTTCGTACTCCTCTGTGATCCATCGCAGCAAGGATTCCATCACAACTATTATCCATCCATCAGGAGCACCACAGCCATTGGGTTGGGGGGACCCAGCACCCAGGGAATTCACAGCCTCCACTCCCTGAGGTGACTCCCCCGATCCCCTGCAAGCTATAAACTGGGAGCTCATTCAGGAACAACCGACTAATGAAGCAGGCATTTAGTGGCGCCTACCTGCTAGAGGGTGGGGGTGGACAGGGCACTATTCTCCAGTGTGTCTGGGAATTCATTTGCATTATGTGCACAAAGCTGGGGACACAGGGCCAGCCCTCAGCAAATTCCTACTAACTAAGCAAAGTCTTGCCTTCCTCTCACACATGAAAGGCCCTGGTATGGTCCCAGTCCTAAATTCCCCTATGCAGCTTCCATTTCTTCCATCCATGAAATAGACATTATTAAGAAGTTCTGAACTGAGACTCCAAAACTTCCATCACATCCTTCCCTAGCCTATCAATATAGGAGCAGAAGAGGAACCGTGAGAAATACTAAACAAGAGAGGGGAAAGAAGAAAGGGAGAGAAGACAAAAAAGACTGAACATGACTATACCTTATACCTCCTTACCTATTATCTCATTCATCCTTGCAACAACCCTAACAAGAGGTTTATTTACTCTCCTTTGACAGATTGGGAGGAAAAAAGACTCAGATAGCTTGGTTTGTCTCTCATGAGATAATTTTATACTGTCCTTATTTTCTCAGAAAGTCAGCTAAAGCTAAGGACGATAGGCTTCAATCACCCCCTACATTCTCAAAAAGAGTAGATGGAACCATTCCTGCAGCTCTTGCTCAGTAGTGGAGCCCACCACATATTTCAGCCTGTGTACTTAGAGCTGGAAGCTGTCTGAGAAGCAGAATGGGTCAGAGAGTCACCAGCCTGACCAGGAGGTCTGCAGGATAGGGAGCTGAAGGGCCCCATCCTTAGCTGGAGGCAGGAGAGCCAAAGAAACTCATTAGCCCACCCGGGCGCAGCCACACCAGTGGGGTGCAACTTGAGAGTGCTAGCGAGGCCTGGCATTTGTTCCCTGGTATTAGGAGCTTAACAAACCATGATGCGGTTCCTCTCAAGGCCAGAAATGCCGAGAATTGTGAAGGTGGTGGGGCTTCAGCTTGTTCTCCCTGCACATCATGACAAAGATGTGTGGGCCTCCCACCGGTCCAGTGCAGGCTGAGAAGGGGACCTGGCCTTTCCTGTCTGGAAAGGTAAGAAGACTCAAACAACTAAAAGGCTAAGGGCCAAGGTAGTCCACCACAGACAGGACTTGAGGGAGGATTTAAGAGAACACCACCAGAATGCTATGCACAGCAGGGGTCCCGGTGAGACGCCTCTGAAGGCTCTGTGGATGCCATGGAGGGTAAGATAGGTGCCACAGGAGCCGAGGGAAAATGACAAACAGGGCCAGCCAGGTAGAGACTTTGGTGTCTTTTCTTTCAACCTTGCTCCCTAGCCCAACTCTGGAGGATCCAAATGACAGGGGGGAATAAGGAACAAAGTGGAGGGATAGGGCTTCGCTGGTAGCACAATGGTTAAGAACCCACCTGCCAATGTGGGTTCAATCCCTGAGTTGGGCAAATCCCCTAGAGAAGGACATGGCAACCCACTCTACTTTTCTTGCTGGGGAAATCCCATGACCAGAGGAGCCTTGCAGGCTACAGCCCATGGTGGCATAGAGAGTCAGACATGAATGAGTGACTGAGCATACACACAAAGAATTACACAGGATTCCGTAGTGTACATCAGTCCATTTCCATATAGTTTTTTCCACTACTGGGTCAAAGCTGGTGAGCTGAGCACACCTTGGCTGGCCAACTTAGCAAAAGACACCAACAAGTACAGCTGACCCTTCAACAACACAGGGGTTAAGGATACCAACCCTCAACTTCTACAGTTGAAAATCTGAATATAACCTTACAGTCAGTCCTTCATAGCTAAGATTTCTCATCCTTGAACGCAACCAATCATGGATGATATAGCAGGAGAGTAGGTATTTAGTGAAAACAAATCTGCAAATAAGTGGACTCACACAGTTTAAACCTATATGCTCAAGGGTCAACTGTACTCAGACTCCTCCCTTAACCAAACTTAGACTCCTCCTAGCCCTCTGGATGAGGCTGAGACCTTGGGCTAATTTTAGCAAGAATTCTGCCACATCAGTTTAGTCAGTATCCTCCACCCACATCGGACAAAATTCCTCATTCCACACCCTTGATAGCTAAATCCTTGACCTGCCTTTCACAAGAGTCCTGTTAGTGCAGTTCAGCAAGAAACACCCAACTGTTGGCATAGTTATTTTCCAAGTACTGACCCCCTCACTCTAGCTATAAATAGCCATCTGTCTTTGTATTTTGAAGTTCTCTCTCTCTCTTCTATTGTAATGAAAATAAAACTGAAGTTGCTCAGTCGTGTCCAACTCTTTGCGACCCCATGGACAGCAGCCCACCAGGCTCCGCCATCCATGGGATTTTCCAGGCAAGAGTACTGGAGTGGGCTGCCATTTCCTTCTCCAGGGGATCTTCCCAACCCAGGGATCAAACCCGGGTCTCCTGCATTGCAGACAGACGCTTTACCGTCTGAGCCACCTGAATAAAATCTGTCTTGCCATCATAACTCTCCAGTAAATAATTTCTCTTTAATGGTAACAACCCCAATAGCCATCTGACTTAATGCTGAAGGGCAAGGAGAACAGCTACCTCTGTGATGTGTGTCTATGGTTTTGCCAAGCCTGTTTTCTTTCACTGTTGCCAAGTGCATTCTGAATTTTCTCATCCTTTTCAGTTGTTTTATTAAAGAGAAGAAAAAGGCTTGAAAAACAAAATTTTAAAAATGAAGGAAATATTACAAAAAAAGCTGAGGGGGAAGGACCAATTAGAACATATGACAAAGAAAGGCCCTGCATTAAAGGCTAATGAGGAAGGGGAGAGCAGGGACAGGAGAGGGAGAAGAGAAAGGAAGGTTTCACTAAGTCAGACTTATGGACTAAATGTTATAGCTTTATAAATTCCCAGTAGTGCAAAAAAGATCTCAGTATATATAATGCTTTTAAAAGTCACAGAAGGAAAACGGAAATGAATTCAACTCACTTGCTTTTGGGGCTGTCTTTAAGAAAAAAATAAAGGCAGATAAATGCTGCTAAAAGAGCTCTTTGCAATGTTTCAAAATGAATAAATAAAACCTTCCCTGCCAACTTTTTTTTATTATTATGTCTGTCTCTGACTTTTTAAATGCTTACCTTAAAAATGTTTTCATGCTTCCTTTTCCCTGAACGTTTTATAGTTCACCTTCTTAAATTTCACTGGAGACCTGCAAATCAAGTTGCATCTTGCTGATTTGATAGCTGCTTTTACGCAGCCCAGCGGAAGGCAATGCCTTGGCATCACTCTTGCTGGGAAGAGAGTTTATTAGCAAGCCCTCCTCTGCTTGGCTGGCAGAAGGACATGCTAGGAAGGCCAGACTAGGCTAGGCCTAGCCCAGGGGCCAGCCGGCAGGTGTCTGGATCAGGCTCCTCAGCAGTGACCTTCAGTCTCATAGCAACAACAAAGGAAATCACCACTTTCTCCAAACATCATTAGAGACCCTTGCTTCCCACTCTGGTAGGGAGAGGGGAAGGGAAAATGGGCAGAGGCAAGAAGAAAAATCCTTGTTTTGCAATCCCAGTAATTAGTCCTAGAGGATCTCTCCAACTGCTACTCCTGGCAGGAAGGCCTAGAAAAGGAAAGTCACCAGGCTTGCTACACAGGCCACCGCAGAGCCGGCTCTCTACTTGAAATTCAAATGAGAGTTGCTCTGACCTTTCCTGTCACATATTTTATTTCAGAGACAGTTTACAAGGCCTTTCCACCATGCAGGTCATGTTTTAGTTTAAACAGAAATCCTCTCGTAGGTGTTAGATGCGAGTTAATGATTACACTGAAATCATTCTAATTAGGCTCTGTTGTTACATGCTGCCCTTTGGGGGCTACTGCTGTTGTCACATAAAGTATTTTGTAGAAAAATAATTGGTCTGAAATCCCTTCCTCCCTCTCTAACATACCCATCTCTCATTCCCTCTTGTTTTTTTTTTTTCTAAAATAATTATTGATCTTTCAGCCCTTGATCAGGAAGGTCATTCACCTCTCAGTCCCTATGAACCTTCTAGAAGGTGTCAGGACTGGCAATGGCACCCAGGAGGGTGGCCCACTGTGGCCCATCCTTTGCCAGTTCAGGCCTGCATTACAGTATCAGAGGGGAAGTGAGAATGAAGTTTCCATTTGGGCTCTTCCAAAGCATCCTTAATTTTGTTGTTGTTGTTCTGGATATTTGCAGAGCAGGTGGGTAGAGGATGAAAGTTTGGTTATCCTCCTGGGCTATGCAAGTGCAGAGAACACTTAAGTGGG
This sequence comes from Bos javanicus, assembly GCF_032452875.1. Lineage (NCBI taxonomy): Eukaryota > Metazoa > Chordata > Mammalia > Artiodactyla > Bovidae > Bos > Bos javanicus. The sequence goes on along the minus strand of NC_083875.1, from coordinate 55,002,330 downwards.
AGATGGTGGCCCTGGTTTCTCTGTATGGTTTATTCATCATTAATATACATGCACCATGCCCAGTTCAATGTCCAGCAGTATTCAATCTCGATACTGCTAGAATAGCTAATATTGAGATTTTCTTTTTCCTTCTCTCAATTTTGTTTCTTCTCAACAACCTGGAATAACTGACTCAGCTGCCTTATAGAAGAAGCTCTTAGCAATTTCAGTTCAGTCACTCAGTCGTGTCCGACTCTTTGCGACCCCATAAATCACAGCGCACCAGGCATCCCTGTCTGTCACCAACTCCCAGAGTCCACCCAAACCCGTGTCCATTGAGTCAGTGATGCCATCCAGCCATCTTATCCTCTTTCATCCCCTTCTCCTCCTGCCCCCAATCTTTCCCAGCATCAGGGTCTTTTCAAATGAATCAACTCTTCGCATGAGGTGGCCAAAGTATTGGAGTTTCAGCTTTAGCATCAGTTCTTCCAATGAAAACCCAGGACTGATCTCCTTTAGGATGGACTGGTTGGATCTCCTTGCAGTCCAAGGGACTCTCAAGAGTCTTCTCCAATTCCACAGTTCAAAAGCATCAATTCTTCGGTGCTCAGCTTTCTTTATAGTCCAACTCTCACATCCATACATGACCACAGGAAAAACCATAGCCTTGACTAGACAGACTTTTGTTGGCAAAGTAATGTCTCTGCTTTTGAATATGCTATCTAGGTTGTCGTAACTTTCCTTCCAAGAAGTAAGCGTCTTTTAATTTCATGGCTGCAGTCACCATCTGTAGTGATTTTGGAGCCCAGAAAAATAAAGTCTGACACTGTTTCCGCTGTTTCCCCATCTATTTGCCATGAAGTGATGGGACTGGATGCCATGATCTTTGTTTTCTGAATGTTGAGCTTTAAGCCAACTTTTTCACTCTCCTCTTTCACTTTCATCAAAAGGCCCTTTAGTTCTTCTTCACTTTCTGCCATAAAGATGGTGTCATCTGCATATCTGAGGTTATTCATATTTCTCCCAGCAATCTTGATTCCAGCTTGTGCTTCCTCCAGCCCAGCGTTTCTCATGATGTACTCTGCATACAAGTTAAATAAGCAGGATGACAATATACATTGGAATCAGTCTGTTGTTCCATGTCCAGTTCTAACTGTTGCTTCCTGATCTGCATACAGGTTTCTTAAGAGGCAGGTCAGGTGGTCTGGTATTCCCATCTCTTTCAGAATTTTCCACAGTTTATTGGATCCACACAGTCAAAGGCTTTGGCATAGTCAATAAAACAGAAATAGATGTTTTTCTGGAACTCTCTTGCTTTTTTGATGATCCAGCAGATGTTGGCAATTTAATCTCTGGTTCCTCTGCCTTTTCTAAAACCAGCTTGAACATCTGGAAGTTCACGTATTAGCAATTTAAGGGGATATATTTAATGCTGGAAGAAAATTAAACCAAGTTGGGGGACACAAGAACAACTTTTGGGCCACAGCTAATAGAGTCTGTTCTAGAGAATGGACAACACTGTGGAAGATAAAATGGACCATTACTTGGAGGAAAAAAAAATCCTTTTTTTCAGAATCTCTGACAGTAAATAGATTGGTTGAAGAATTCAGAGGAGCAGGAGGCGGTTTCAATGAAAGCAGAAGGAGTCCAAGTAGGTAGAGTGTGCTAACCTAATATAAAAGGAGGCTGAGAGGGCACTTAATACCCTTGCCTATAACTGAGTTGGCAAACCTTCTGAAGGTGGCTTTCAATCTTAAAACAAAATTTTTTTAATTATCTGAGGCCAACCTGTCCCAGCTACTTTAAATCTATATCCAGTATCATCAGATAACTCAGAAACTTTTTTTTAATGAAGTTTTTACAGCAAAAAGCTGTTTCAGACACAGTGGCAAAAATTCTAATAACAAAAATAGTGGTAAAGAATCAAAATTATAACAAGCACAACTATTGTTAACCTATCTTAAAAATTCAGTATCTCTAGAATTTGTTGTCTGGCCCAATAATCCTTGCTCCTCAAAATGTGGTCCATGGACCAGCAGTGCTTGCTTCACCTGGGAAGGTGTCAGAAATGCTGAATCTCACACCCCATGTCAACCACTGGTATGAGAATACGCATATCAGCAAAATCCCAGGTGGCTCTTGGGCACACTAAGTCTGTCTGAGATGCTGGCTTTTCCACATTCCTACCTATCAGAATCACAAGATTTTCTTACTCTCCACGTCAGCAAAGGATTCCCTGACTCAGACTCTACCATGGGAAGAGACACTATCTTTAACTCCTAGCTCAGTTTGCCCAAGAAACTAAAAAGAATGAAACAGAGATGTTAATTGGATTTTCGAGGGGGGAAAAGGCAGCAAGAAAAACTTCTCTTTCTTGAGAAATACGTTACAGTGTTTTGCTTTTATTTTCTTTTTGTCATGGGGGTGGTGGTATTCAGAGAGCCTCGAATCCCTTCAAAGAGTCATAAAATCAGAATACTGCATTCAAGACTTCATGCTCTTTTTATATTCTCTCAAGAGCTAATATGAGTTTTCAGCCCACAAAAACCCTTGCTTTTATGAATGAACATTCCACCAGTGAGGCTAAGAAGTCAATTAATGTTCTATGTGAGTGTGAGAGGACTAGTTTTTCACTGATTTGATTTGCTTACAGTTTGTTAGGATAAAGTTTTGGAGGTTTTTCCTGATGAGTTTTAGATAAAAAATATCTTCAGACACTATATATGGAGAACATATTTTTATATATGTAGATAGATTAATAAGTGGATACAGATAAAAACACTTGCTTTCTCTTCTAAACAAGTGTATATCAAGACCCCCTACAAACCCTAGATCTTCATGCCTGTCAAGGCTTCCAACAGCAGAGTGTGTTGGTAATACCTTTGTCACTGCCTAAATAAGACATCAATAATTAAATTCCCATTTATAAAGAGAGGAAATTATTCATGCCATCAGCACTCCCCATCAATAACAGGAGGAAACCTAACTATCTCATTACCCCATCACACTATGTGCAAACAGAACTGCCCGTTGTTGACAATACATATTTGATAAGTGAGGAAACAGGAAGGAGAAACCAAGGATGCAGAGAAGCTGCTTGAGCTTGCCAAGGATCTGGCCCTGGGCTTAGGGTTTGCCTCCTGCACCCTCCTCCAGATCAGTTTCTAGATTGGCCACAGACCGACCACAGCTGAACGGAATGCAGGCTATCTGGCTGTTTGGGGATCACACAGCCTTTCTTTATTCATGTCTAAAAATAAAGTTTAACAACCTTGTTTCCCCTTTTTCCTCCTTTGCTTTTTCAATAAATTTCTCAAGAAGTTTCTCAATGAACTTTTTTAAAGAAGCCTTTATATTTGAAACATTCTACTCAAACTCAACACCCTGACAGGATGTTTAGGGGGAAAGGCAGTGACTAATGAAATCCATGCAGTCGATGATCAGCGATCTACAGACCCACCCTGGGCTTCCCCAGGGACCTGCTAGGGAGCCTCAGGATGCTGCTTCCTTTTCGTGTTGCAATTTCCTCAACCCTAATTTGAGACATTTGGAAGGCCCGATTTCTCTTTCAGCTGTTAAAGATGAAAAGCTTCTTGTGGTAAGCCTTTCTTGCCTAAAACAAAACACAGTCGGTCCCTCAACATCCACAGGGGATTGGTTCCAGGGTCCCTGCAGATACCAAAACTCAAGGATGCTCAAGTCCCTTATATAAAATCGAGTAATACAGTTGGCCCCTCTCATCTCCAAGTTTCCATACCCACAAATTCCAGATATGAGAGGCTGACTGTCCAGGAAAATCACAAATGACCAAAAAGCAGAGAGTATCATTTTCAGTTTGGTACTGACTTTTGTGATCTTGGAGAAATAATAACCAGCCCCTGTATTTCTTCACTCTGTCAAATTGCTATTAATATAATGCCAATTATTTTCTTTTGCAAAGTTATTCTCTGTTCCAACCCACCATCTACTCTTCACTCTCTGAGCCCCTCCAGTAGCTCAGGGAATTGACCTCTATAAGCAGCATCATCCACATAGCCTTGTTTTCTGGCTTCCTATTGTAATGGGCCAATGGGAAGGTTCCAGCAAAACTTCAGAAGGTGCTTGAGAAATGCTGGAATATTGCTTCTTCACCCCCTCCCTGTTTCTATAACCCTACTATGACATCAGCCATGTCTCCCCGTAACTGCAGCTCCCACTGGATGGCCCCTTGCCCACAGCTCTGCTTCTCACTGGGATCTAGAAATCTGTTTCTTCCCCTTCCCACCTTAGCCCTAGACATGGCAGGAGTTTCCCATGCTGCCTGCTAGCCTCCGGCTTCTGTGGTCCTGAGCACATCTTTATAAGTAGCCCTTTCAATAAAGCTCCTCTTTGAGCCATCCGAGTTCCCCTTCATCTCATGCCAGAAATTTAAACAACACACAGGGTAAATAGTAAGTAACTAGTTTAAAATACTTTAGATCCTGTTTTGCAAGGGCTGCCATAACAAAGTACCTCAGACTGGGTGGCCTATTTTCTCACAGTTCTGGTTGGGAGTCAGGATCAGGTTGCCGGCAGGATTAGGATTTCAGCAGGATACAATTTGGCCCACAACAGGCACTTTCAACCTAATTAGCCATATGTTTTCAAGTATGAAACCTGGGTGTGTTTCCAGCATATTCTCCAAGTGAAGTCTCCCAAACCATAATTCTCAACCACAGCCAGTGCCACATTCTCAAGAGGGTAAGTGGCATCAACATGAACTTTAACCGCACGTCGGTAACAATGTGGTGCTGGCTTTACCCACCTCAGCCGGTAAGTCAACCAGAAAAGGGGGTGTGCCACGGTGGGAAAGCCTAGTGGGGAGGCAGAAGCTGGGGCCACTCCCCACATGGGCTTGACATCACTCAATGCCTCAAATGCTTCACCTTTTCATTCGTAAAATAATAGTAATGTCAACTATCTCGGGGAATTACTACAAGAACCAAAGCATGTGGCCACCGTGGAAAACAGTATGGAGGTTCCTCAGGAAACTAAAAACAGAATTGCCACATGGTCCAGCAATTCCACTCCTGGGGACATATCCAAACGAAACTATAGTTCAAAAGCTACATGCACCCCTATGTTCACAGCAGCATTATTCACAGTAGCCGAGACATGGAGACAACCTAAACGGCCACTGACATACAAACAGATAAAGAAGACGTGGTGCATATATGCGGTGCAATAATACGCGGCCGTAAAACGAATGAAATAATGCCTTCTGTAGCAAAATGAATTCAACTAGAGACTATCATACTAAGTGAAGTAAGTCAGAAAGAAAAGACAAATACTTTATCACTTATATGTAGAATCTAAAATAGGACACAAAGGAACCTACTGGTGAAACTGAAAGAATCACAGACATAGAAAACAGACCCATGATTGCCAAGGGGAAGGAGCTTGGGGAGGAAAGAAGGCTTGACGTTAGCAGATGTAAGCTTTTATATATAGAATGGATAAACAAGTTACTACTGCACAGCACAGAGAACTATTCTCAATATCATATGATAAACCATAGTGAAAAAGACTGTATAAAGGTTATATATATATATATATATATGTAGGTATATATATATATGAATCACTTAGCTGTACAACAATAATTAATATAACACTGTAAATCAACTTTACTTGAACAAAAAAACAAAAAGAACCAAAGGAAAAAGTACATGAAAAGTCTATTGCAAACTTAAAATATCATCCTGTACAAACAATAAAACTGTTCTGAGTTCAATTCTATTATTTCCTGTTGTTCAGAGCATTAAGGGTTCAAAGACAATAAATTCTTCAAACGTATGAAATCTTGTCATACACTAATACTGTTCCTTTCAGAGCTCCTAGCTGGGCACACAGTAGCTAGTCAGTAAGTATTATTTGAATTAAAGTTTCAGGAATATAGTGTTTATCAAGTTGTTTTTAATTAAAAAGCAAAACATTGAACAAAACATCAGTTCTGAAAGATGAAACTAGAAATATCTATTAGCTTACCCATTAAGTCGAGTTTCTGAGAATTTCCCAACATTTTTGCCAATATCTTTTAGTAATTATAGCACATCAATACATTTAGAGCCCGTTCAGAAAAACATTTATCAATACTCCTTCCAGAACCATACATCACACATGGTATATGGTTCTTGTCCAGTGATGGGAGATAATCCTCAGTTTCCTAATTAGATACAGCCTTTAATGTAATTGAAACATGTACCCAATAACAGCTCCATCCTCTAATCAACACACCATGGCTTCACACTTACTCTGAAATTTTATGTTGAACTGAGCTTTGCATCATTTTTATAATACAATAAGTAGCACTGATTGCTGAAATCCTAATTCTTCAAATGTTTGAATGCTGGAAAGTTTTATGAGAAATACTAAGGAAACCTAGCTGGAGGTAGGAAGGATCAAGTGATGAGAAGTGGAGATTACAAACTTGAACTTTTCACTCCAGGAGAAATACTTCCTTGAATCTTATTACCTCGTTCTGATCTTTTTCTACAAACCCTTCATTCCAATTTCCTATCACCTCACCCAGAGCATCGTAATAGGTAGTCTTTCCTTGAGATAGGGCTGGTAGATTTTTTTTTCTAGTTTTGCATAATATCATGATGAAAAGCAGGATTTTAATTTAAGCAGAACAATGACATATGCTTCACAGTTTACATAGCTGCTATCCCATTTGGAACCCTTCCTATTTTATAACATTCCTGTATCATTACTACAAAACCACAAAGAGAAAGAATTATAAAGAGTTAAATTAGCCTCCAAAATCTTCCTCCTACAGATGCTATATATTATGTTACCAGGAATGAAGAGGAGTTAGGAAAAGCTGACAAAGAGGGAGGAGGGTAGAAAACAGCAGCTGTTTTAATGAAAAACAACAACAAAATTTCTCTTGTTCTTGGATAAGAGAGTTTAAGGATCCATGTGAGGGTGAACTGAATACAAAGCGAGCTCTGAGGTCAAATTAGCTGGTTCGAAGACTGGCTCCACACCTTCCTAGCTGTGTAGACTTGAACACACTTCTTAACCTCTCTGTGCCTCAGCTGTCTCTTGGAAAAACAGGATAATATGAACACCCACTTCATATGGTTATTCTGTGGATAAAAAATAGCTAATTGTTATAAAGGATATAGGCTAAGCCTGGCAAATATTAAGGTCTAATAAATATTAACTGGTGTTATTGTTACTTTAAAAAAATCTTTTGTCTTCCTTAAATCAGACTTTTGCTGCGGGTTAAGATTTTTCCAAGTGTGTTAACATCTGACTTAAAAGTAGGAGGCATATATTCTAGTCCCTTTGAAGGTAAGGGCAGTGGTCTGGTCTGGTCTTTCCTGGCTCTCACATTCAGTGCTCCAATGAGGATATCAGATCCATCAACCCCTCAGGCTACAAATATTCTAGAACAGGGAGGAATTCTTAAGAATAGCCCATTTCCCATATTTTCTGATGAAGAGACAAACTCAGGGAAGTTCTAGCTGGATTTCTTATCAAGGTCTACATGTCAGGCATAGGCCTGGAGTGGTGATAACCTGGCTGAGTATGTCCAGGTCCTCCTCATGACCCACCCCACTCTGGCCACAACATACCCATTTTATTTTCTAAGTGTTAACTGAGGACTTCTGAAAACTAACCTATGCCTGGCTAGAGAGAAAAGGGATCTAGAAGACCAAAACACAAGTTTCTTGAAGACCAGACCGTATCTTATGTTTATCCCATTTCTCACAGAAAACCTAGTGCTTTGTCCCTGCTTCACAGAAGGTCTTACAAACAGTGTTGATTGAAAATGCCAACTTAGTTTGATTTGCAATAATATACTTACTGTCATCCTCTCCTCACCATTAGCATGAGTTACCTTATGGCCATATGGAAAAGATCATGAAAAAAATAGCATGAAATAAAAATTTCAAATTCCTTTTTATTGCAGAACTCCTATCATGTTCCTTATTAAACATAAAGGTTAACAGACTACACACACACACAGGTTTCCTGAGGGGGTCACTGCATCAACACACTGATATTCCTCAAGTCTTTCCACCTTCATGCATCACCAGCTGCCCACCTTGGAGGACCCGTCCACTAGCACCCATGAAATTACTCTGTCAAATCAAAAGGCATTTTTTGGCTTCAAATGAATGGCAAACTTTGGATGACGGCCAAATCCTATTTATCAATGTAACAAACCATATTTACCTATTGCTTCATTTCCCTAAATTGTTTTGCAACCTCAGGACGTGTTGTTTGCATCTTAATTTAGCACTAGTTTCTCCGTGATCGAAACTTCTCCCACGTGTTTTACCTTATTCCTTCTTCTGACAAAAGTAAACACTACTACAACAGCTCTGGCAAGCAGCTATTACAATGGATTAGTGCCTTCTGCCTTAAGCACAGTCTTTTTTCTGCCTGTTAGGGACTGCACAGCTATCAGATGTAATTTTAATTCTTCTGATTTTAGCAATCATGCATGGGAGACAGAAATCTCTGACAACATAGTGGAACATGTTCCAGTCAAGGACACAAACACAGTTGATTCTAACATGGAGAATGCTGAAAAGGATGGCATCTGTGGAAGAAGAATGCAGGAGAAAATTAATTCAGAATTCATGCCTCAACTTGGGAGATGGCTAATCTTCTGCCAATCATTGCTGGAGGTTCTGTTTCCATATTTACTGCAACCTGGACATTTAGGACCAGAAACCAAGAAACACTGGACACAAGTGGAGATGGCAATGTGATTTTGAAGTACAACTAAGACAGACAATAAACATGTTTTACACAAGAATTCTGACAGAATGTGGTCCACTGGAGAAGGGAATGGCAAACCACTTCAGTATTCTTGCCTTGTGAACCCCATGAACAGTATGAAAAGGCAAAATGATAGGACACTGAAAGAGGCACTCCCCAGGTCAGCAGGTGCCCAATATGCTACTGGAGATCAGTGGAGAAATAACTCCAGAAAGAATGAAGGGATGGAGCCAAAGCAAAAACAATACCCAGCTGTGGGTGTGACTGGTGATAGAAGCAAGGTCTGATGCTGTAAAGAGCAATATTGCATAGGAACCTGGAATGTCAGGTCCATGAATCAAGGCAAATTAGAAGTGGTCAAACAGGAGATGGCAAGAGTGAATGTCGACATTCTAGGAATCAGCAAACTAAAATGGACTGGAATGGGTGAATTTAACTCAGATGACCACTATATCTACTACTGCAGGCAGGAATCCCTCAGAAGAAATGGAGTATCCATCATGGTCAACAAAAGAGTTCAAAATGCAATACTTTGATGCAATCTCATAAACGACAGAATGATCTCTGTTCATTTCCAAGGCAAACCATTCAATATCACAGTAATCCAAGTCTATGCCCCAACCAGTAACGCTGAAGAAGCTGAAGTTGAACGGTTCTATGAAGACCTACAAGACCTTTTAGAACTAACACCCAAAAAAGATGTCCTTTTCATTATAAGGGATTGGAATGCAAAAATAGGAAGTCCAGAAACACCTGGAGTAACAGGCAAATTTGGCCTTGGAATACGGAATGAAGCAGGGCAAAGAATAATAGAGTTTTGCCAAGAAAATGCACTGGTCATAGCAAACACCCTCTTCCAACAACACAAGAGAAGACTCTACACATGGACATCACCAGATGGTCAACACTGAAATCAGATTGATTATATTCTTTGCAGCCAAAGATGGAGAAGCTCTATATAGTCAACAAAAACAAGACCAGGAGCTGACTGTGGCTCAGATCATGAACTCCTTATTGTCAAATTCAGACTTAAATTGAAGAAAGTAGGGAAAACCACTAGACCATTCAGGTATGACCTAAATAAAATCCCTTATGATTATACAGTGGAAGTGAGAAATAGATTTAAGGGACTAGATCTGATAGACAGAGTGCCTGATGAACTATGGATGGAGGTTTGTGACATTGTACAGGAGACAGGGATCAAGACCATTCCCGTGGAAAAGAAATGCAAAAAAGCAAAATGGCTGTCTGGGGAGGCCTTACAAATAGCTGTGAAAAGAAGAGAAGCGAAAAGCAAAGGAGAAAAGGAAAGATATAAGCATCTGAATGCAGAGTTCCGAAGAATAGCAAGAAGAGATAAGAAAACCTTCCTCAGCGATCAATGCAAAGAAATAGAGGAAAACAACAGAATGGGAAAGACTAGAGATCTCTTCAAGAAAATTAGAGATAACAAGGGAACGTTTCATGCAAAGATGGGCTCGATAAAGGACAGAAATGGTATGGCCCTAACAGGAGCAGAAGATATCAAGAAGAGGTGGCAAGAATACACAGAAGAACTGTACAAAAAAGATCTTCATGACCAAGATAATCACGATGGTGTGATCACTCACCTACAGACAGATATCCTGGAATGTGAAGTCAAGTGGGCCTTAGAAAGCATCACTACAAACAAAGCTAGTGGAAGTGATGGGATTCCAGTTGAGCTCTTTCAAATCCTGGAAGATGATGCTGTGAAAGTGCTGCACTCAATATGCCAGCAAACTTGGAAAACTCAGCAGTGGCCACAGGACTGGAAAAGGTCAGTTTTCATTCCAATCCCAAAGAAAGGCAATGCCAAAGAATGCTCAAACTACCGCGCAATTGCACGATATCACACACTAGTAAAGTAATGCTCAAAATTCTCCAAGCCGGGCTTCAGCAATACATGAACCATGAACTTCCTGACGTTCAAGCTGGTTTAAGAAAAGGCAGAGAAACCAGAGATCAAATTGCCAACATCCACTGGATCATGGAAAACAGCAAGAGAGTTCCAGCAAAACATCTATTTCTGCTTTATTGACTATGCCAAAGCCTTTGACTGTGTGGATCACAATAAACTGTGGAAAATTCTGAAGGAGATGGGAATACCAGACCACCTGACCTGCCTCTTAAGAAACCTGTATGCAGGTTGGGAAGCAACAGTTAGAACTGGACATGGAACAACAGACTGGTTCCAAATAGGAAAAGGACTACGTCAAGACTGTATATTGTCACCCTGCTTATTGAACTTATATGCAGAGTACATCATGAGAAACGCTGGGCTGGAAGAAGCACAAGCTGGATTCAAAATTGCTGGGAAAAATATCAATAACCTCAGATATGCAGATGACACCACCCTTATGGCAGAAAGTGAAGAGGAACTAAAAAGCCTCTTGATGAAGGTGAAAGAGGAGGGTGAAAAAGTTGGCTTAAAACTCAACATTCAAAAAAAAAAAAAAAAACTCAACATTCAGAAAATGAAAATCATGGCATCTGGTCCCATCACTTCATGCAAAATAGATGGGGAAACAGTGGAAACAGTGTCAGACTTTATTTTTTGGGGCTCCAAAATCACTGAAGATGGTGACTGCAGCCATGAAATTAAAAGACGCTTACTCCTTGGAAGGACAGTTAGGACCAACCTAGACAGCATATTGAAAAGCAGAGACATTACTTTGCCAGCAAAGGTTCATCTAGTCAAGGCTATGGTTTTTCCAGTGGTCATGTATGGATGTGAGAGTTGGACTGCGAAGAAGGCTGAGCATCGAAGAATTGATGCTTTTGAACTGTGGTGTTGGAGAAGACTCTTGAGAGTCCCTTGGACTGCAAGGAGATCCAACCAGTCCATTCTGAAGGAAATCAGTCCTGGGATTTCTTTGGAAGGAATGATGCTAAAGCTGAAACTCCAGTACTTTGGCCACCTCATGCGAAGAGTTGACTCATTGGAAAAAACTCTGATACTGGGAGGGATTGGGGGCAGGAGGAGAAGGGGACGACAGAGGGTGAGATGGCTGGATGGCATCACTGACTCAATGGACGTGAGTCTGAGTGAACTCCATGAGTTGGTGATGGACTGGGAGGCCTGGCGTGCTGCAATTCATGGGGTCGCAGAGTCGGACACGACTGAGCGACTGAGCTGAACTGAACTGAACACAAGAATGCACCTCAGAGTGGCCCCAAATTAAGATCTTTGAGATAGATCAGCTGAAGCCACAGAGGAGAATGTAAGGAGGTAGGTTAACCTGGCTTGGATGGGGAGGGGACAGGTCAGAAATCAGACCCTGGTGGTTTCTTCCTCTAATACAACAGGCAATGCCAATGCCAAATCCCTCCACAGCCCTGATTATGTATTTATCATCAGCTTAATGAGCTCAGCACCCTCCTTTTGGCTAATCCCTGCATCTCTTATCCCAGCACTTTTTTTTTTTTAATTGAAGGATAATTGCTTTCCAGAATTTTGCTGTTTTCTGTCAAACCTCAACATGAATCAGCCATAGGTATACATAGATCCCCTCCCTTTTGAACCTCCCTCCCATCTCCCTCCCCATCCCACCCCTCTATGTTGATACAGAGCCCCTGTTTGAGTTTCCTGAACCCTACAGCAAATTCCCATTGGCTATCTATTGTACATATGATAATATAAGTTTCCATGTTACTCTTTCCATACATCTCACCCTCTCCTACCCTCTCCCCATGTCCATAAGTCTATTCTCTATGTTTGTTTCTCCATTGTTTCCCTGTAAATAAATTCTTCAGTACCATTTTTCTAGATTCCATATATATGCATTAAAATATGATATTTATCTTTCTCTTTCTGACTTACTTCACTTTGTATAATAGGTTCTAGGTTCATCCACCTCATTAGAACTGACTCAAATGAGTTCCTTTTTATGGCTGAGTAATATTCCATGGTGCATATGTACCACAACTTCTTTATCCATTCATCTGTCAATGGACATCTAGGTTGCTTCTATGTTCTAGCTATTGTAAATAGTGCTGCAATGAACAATGGGATACATGTGTCTCTTTCAATTTTGGTTTCCTCAGGGTATATGCCTAGGAGTGGGATTGCTGGGTCACATGGTGCTTTTATTCCTAGTTTTTTAAGGAATCTCCATACCATCTTCCAGTGTCAGCCCAGCACTTCTTGATGTTAGCATGTGTCCAAACCCTCTGTAGAATCACTCAAAATTCCCATCCTCAGAACACTGGGGACTAGGGGACCAATCATTTTCATTTTTAAGAGGCTTAATGTATGAGTCCAGTGCGGAGAAGGCAATGGCACCCCACTCCAGTATTCTTGCCTGGAAAATCCCATGGATGGAGGAGCCTGGTAGGCTGCAGTCCATGGGGTCGCTAAGAGTCGGCTAAGACTGAGCAACTTGCCTTTCACTTTTCACTTTCATGCATTGGAGAAGGAAATGGCAACCAACTCCAGTGTTCTTGCCTGGAGAATCCCAGGGATGGCGGAGCCTGGTGGGCTGCCGTCTATGGGGTCACACAGAGTCGGACACGACTGAAGCGACTTAGCAGCAGCAGCAGCAACACTGCTGTGGTTCATCTCACATACAGGAAAACAAGTGACAACAGATGTTAGACAACTTGTCCCTGGCCACACAGCTAATGTTTGCCAGAGACAGAGCTGGCCTTGACTCTACATCCTGGCCTCAACTCTAGTCTCTAGTCTCCTCTTGATCTCCTGCTTGCAGGAATGAACCTCTGCTTCTGACAGTGTCCATGATCAATGCCTTTGCCTGACTCTTAAGGTCCTTCTTAATGTGGCACCCTGCAACTCAAGTCTCTCCAGCCATGCTCCTCCCACTTCCCTGGGTACCCTCTACTTCAGGTGAGCATCCCTCTCCTTGTTTTGTGCCCCTCAAGTGTCATTACCTTCACATACAAAATCCTCTATTCCCTACCCCATCACTTTTCCCACCCACTGTTCAACTTTCTACTCAATCCCCACTTTTCCCTCCATGCCTCCTATGACTATTCCACTCGCACCCACCTTCGTTTTCTCTTCTCCTATCACATATTAGCTACAGGGTGGCCACTAACTATACATTCTTAGTGTCTGTCAAGGTTAATTTTCTGTGTCAATTTCACTGGGCCACAGGATACTCCAATAGCTGGTTAAACATTATTTCTGGGTGTGTCTACACTATTTCCGAGTGTTTCTCTGACGATGTGTCCAGAAGAGATCAATGTTTGAATTGGTAAGCTGAGTAAGAAGGCAGCCCTCCCCATGGTGGGTAGCCATCATCTAGTCAGATGAAGGCCTGAACGGATGCAAACTCAGGGGATGGCTGGATTTATTCTTTGCTTGAATGCACGAGCTGGAACATTGATCTTCTGTCCTCAGTGCCAGAGGTCTTCAGAGCCCTCAGGTTCAGACTGAAAACTATACCATTGGGTCCCTGGCTCTTATGTAGTCAAACTATACCACTGCTCTTTCTGGGTCTCCAGCTTGCAGACAGCAGACAGTAAGACATTTCAGCTTCCATAACACTGAGCCAATTCCTATAGTAAATCCCTTTCTAGATATGTGTGTGTATGTTCTTGTTCAGTCGCTCAGCCATGTCCAACTCTTTGCAACCCCATGGACTATAGCTTGCTAGACTTACCTGTCCTTCACCAGCTCCCAGAACTTGCTCAAATTCATATCTGTTGAGTTGGTGGTGCCATCCAACCATCTCATCCAACCTGTCTCCTCCTGCCTCCTATCTTTCCTAGCATCAGGGTGTTTTCCAGTGAATCAGCTCTTCACATCAGGTGGCCAGAGTATTGGAGCTTAAGCTTCAGCATCAGTCCTTCCAATGAATATTCAAGACTGATTTCCTTTAAGATTGACTGGTTTGATCTCCTTGCATGTGTATATTCTAGATAGATATATATAAATGCACACATATGTAAGTGTATATAGATATAGAAACATATACGTGTATATATATATATATATATATACACACACATCCATAAAGATATATAGATATCTCTGATTATCAGAGCTATCAGAAAGATATATATGAAAGATATATAGATATCTCTGTTTCTCGGAGAGCCCTAATACAGTTTCTTTTGTTTCTTTTTGTATTATTTATATTGTTTCTTTTAATATTTTTCCCCAACTAGACTGAGTTTCCCAAAGTCAGGACCAATCCTTTACGTTCTTTCAGTATCTCTCACAGCACCTAACATAATATTTAACAAATAGGAAGAAACCAACAATTATTTCCTGATTACTTATTATTATTCTGTCCTCATTACATTGTCAACTGATATATGCTTGCCCTGTGTCGAAGATGTAATCTCTTCAAATGAAGATTCCCCAAAAGCCGTGGGGAACATAGGTCAAGGTTTATCGAGTACTGACCTTAGGATATATTTTTTATCCATCAGAATTATTTTTTAATTGACCATTATTTCAAAATTAGAACATGTCACATAAAATCTGAACTCCAAACTTCTCTTGGAAAACCTTAAAATCCAGGGATTCTGTGCTCACATTCCTGCAGGCCAGATACTGCCTTGGGATAAATAAAACCAGCTGCCTTCTTCAGATGGGTTTTGTGTGGTCCAATCTGCTATATCACCACCCCTCTTGTGGTGTTCCCAACACTTCAACTGAGTGTCAGAGGTCATTTCTTGTCACATGCTGTGCTGTACTCAGCCGTGACCAACTCTTTATGACCCCATGGACTACAGCCTACCAGCCTCCTCTGTCCACGGGATTTTTCCAGGCCAAGAATACTGGAATGGGTTGCCATTTCCTCCTCCAGGGAATCTTCCCAGCCTAGGGATCAAACCTGTATCTCCTGCATTGTCATGCAGATTTTTTACCACTGAGCCACCAGAGAAGCCCACCCATTTATTGTCATACTAGACTGCTATTTTACAACTAATAGAGAAATGGCTGCTGGGTCTATCAATCTATCACAGGAGACAGATTAAAAGATAGACTACAAAGGCTACTTGTTTCAAAAAACTAAATAGAGAATATAAGCCTTTAAAAAGGCAATGCATACATTGGTATGTTGAGCATGCAAACAAATCACATCAGTGTCTTTTCTTATATCCCATCCTCCTCAATCACTTATATTGGGTCTCAAAGGCAATCACATTTGTGACTCCTGATTCAGGTCCTAAGTAAGTATATGAACTAATGGTAGTATATCAGTCAGGTAGGCTAAATTATGTTGCAATAAGGAAAAGCCCAGTAACAACAAATATTATTTCTTATTCATTCTACATGTCCAGTAATAGTGGACTCTGCTCCAGGTTTCTTAGATCTGGCTAACAGAACAACTACCATCTCAAATATACCAGTTACAATACAAGCAGAACAAGGACTCTATAAAGAGGGGATCTCCCATTGGCAACTGAATGTTTCAGTGTGAAAATGCCACATATCACTTCTACTCACAACTCACAAACCAAAATTAATCATATGACCCCAATCCAACCACAAGTAAACACAAGCCCACCTTGTGCCTGAAGACAAAGAACTACAAGTAATGAATAACATTGATGACCACCCTCATGAGGCCAGCGACACTTGACCTTGAGAATGCTAAGCCTGCCCTTGGAGCATGAAGAGCAGCCAGTGATGGTTACTTTCCTGATGTGCTCCCTGGATCTTCAGCTGGATGGATAAGGTACAGGAGAGCTTCTATTCACAGCCATTGCACAAGGAAGAGTTCTACTTTGTTGAGTTCATTTGAGAATTGCTAGAGAAGTATAACAGAGAAGGCAATGGCACCCCACTCCAGTACTCTTGCCTGGAAATCCCATGGATGGAAGAGCCTGGTGGGCTGCAGTCCATGGGGTTACTAAGAGTCGGACACGATTGAGCGACTTCACTTTCACTTTTCACTTTCATGCATTGGAGAAGGAAATGGCAACCCACTCCAGTGTTCTTGCCTGGAGAATCCCAGGGACGGTGGAGCCTGGTGGGCGGCCACCTATGGGGTCACACAGAGTCAGACACGACTGAAGTGACTTAGCAGCAGCAGCAGAGAAGTATAAGAGAACTGAACAGTTCTTTAAAATTGTGGCTAATCCTGAGTGCCTGAACACCTAAGCCACTGACAGCACATCAGTAAGAACGATGCTTTGGCCTCTAGTTTAAGTCACCCTATTATGCCTGGAGCAATGGCAAGGCTACCAAGCCACAGGGGTAAGAACTGTACCAAGAGGGATGGAATTTGTTCAGAAGGGAAACAAAATGAGAAGAGGAGCACATGCTCATTGTGCAAAACCATGTCTAATTCAACATTTTGTGTGACACCTTGCATATTATCGCTTTAAATTGTTGAACTTTAATAATATCCTTGAACCTGATTCTTCAACAGGCACATCATAAAAGCCATCTTCAAAAGTGATGCTAGAAAAATTACACTTACGGCTTAGTGTTATTTCCAACAAGTATTGAACACTACTTGTAATGTGTAAAAAGTACCCATTTAATTTGCCTTTTCAATATCACAGTGAAAAAAATAAAAGAATAATAATGCATTTTTGAAGCCTGTAATAAGGCCTGACCATTCAGAGTATCTATGTAGCATCTCTGCATCCACCTCCAGAAACCAGCAAACTCTCTGGAACACACTCAGCACGACTTGACTTGAGTCCTCTTTATTCACAGCATTGAAAATATCCACACACTCTTCTTATTACACGCACTGACAATTCTCCCAAAGTCTCCTTCTGTGGGTTAGAAAACACTTTAATCAGAACTCAATATATCATAGAGAATAATGAAGGCTTAAAAAAAAAAAAGCACAGATAAAGATAGCTTTACAAATAAGCCAGGACTTTCATAAATTGCTACCTGCTGAAAGCACACAATGAGGGCCCTGTCATAAAATCACAGTGAGATAATAACCATTTTATTTAATAAAACCCCGTGACCAACTGAACACATGTATTAAGAGTTATGCAGTAAGAATGCCTTTTTGTAATTTCTTACCTGCTGCGATGTCAGAAATCGAGACAGTATTCCCAGTGAGCCCAGCTGGAACATACATAGCCAACAGCAGGCCATCTTGATGTCTGTATTCTGAAGTCTAATCTGCCTGTTTGGTCACTCTCAGTGTATGACTTACACAGGCAAGACATCTGAAGTTTCCAAAGTTTGGTTCATAATAAACATCCCTATGAAAACTGCCAAGAAGAAAATGGCTTTCTATTAATTCTTTTAAAATTGGAATCCTAACATGTATTCTAATATGATCTAAGAAATAAAAACAATGGGACAAAATATGGATGGTACTTCCACTGTGAAGTTTCCATGGAGGACCATGAAAACCTCTATTACTAATATCATGAAAAGATATTTCTCCAAATCATACATACACACATACACACACACACACACACACACACACACACAATGACAACAACAGATGAAAATCCCAGAACACATAGAATACTGGGGACTACTCCGAGGTTTCAAAGGACTTAATATTCCATTGAAATGGCCCCCTTCTGCCATCAGATAGCCACACCTGGCTCTCCAGATAGGTTCAGCATGTGATATTCCAAACAAGTATAGCAACCCCGAAGATCCCAGAGGATGATACAGACAGAGAGGTGTTTAAGCTCAATGATTTGGAACCATCATGACATGTGGGGCCCCATGAGTAAGTCTAGTAGGAGAAGGTGGGAAAGAAAGGGAGGCTGTGAGGCAGTGGAGTGTCCCCTGGCAAAAAAAGTTGATGCCCAATTAGATTTAGAAAAAGTGACAAAGAGTTGATGCCCAATTAGGTTTAGAAAAAGCTCTTCTCTGTAAACCTCAATTACCTGTGATGCCTTATGACATTCAGCATTTACAAAGTATAATTACACAATAGTGTCTGACATTTAACGTCTATAGATAATTTAAAAGACTTCTACTTCAAAAAGGCTGCTCATGAGCAACAGTAATCACTTCAATTAGTTTGGCACCATTACAATGTAACAAGACCATTTGACTGCCTATTAGAAGCAGCCAAGCTCTTCAAGTGTGTTAATTTAGCAGTCACTGCTAATTTCTGGGCTTTGCTGTATTTGCATAGGAAAACACAACCCTCTAAGCAAGAGAGGAAGTTTTATTCCCAAACTGGCTTCCTATTCTTAGAGGGGCTTTTTATATTTTCATATAAAAAAAAAATCAGGAACATATTCAATACGTGGGCATCTCTAAATAGTACTGATAAGACTCTTACCCAATTTAAACAAAGCATTAGTTCTCCAAATTTCATAGCATATCTATGTATACATATAATTATATAATACATAAACATATATATATATTAGCTAATATACAACATACACTGGACAGTATATATTATTATAACCAATATATTTATAATACCCATTATACATTATCCAATATCCAATATATAAGATACACATTAAAATGTATGTAAAGTCAAGTAGATAATATTGAAGCTGGAAAACGCAAAAACTTTCACTTCTAAGAAAACAATCTTCAATGGCAAGCCAAACTGCTAGAGCTCGAGTTACCAACGTACAGTCTCCTTTATTATTCAATTGACACTTTTGTTACTGTTATGCTTATCATTGAGAGTACTTTGCATAAATACATGAGACTTTTTTTAAATCATATTCTTAAACATGGACATAATTTGCCTCTTACCAAAAAAGACTCTCTATTTTCTAGAGAAGAAAACTTACTCACTGTGTTGCAGTGTTGCAGTATACGAAGTCTCTCTCTCTCTCTCTCTCTCTCTCTCTCTCTCTCACACACACACATACACACATACACACACACACACACACACACATCCCTAGAGATTACAACACAGGCCTTTCGACTAAAAGTTCAATAAAAATGTATTTGACATGTTTCATGGCCAAGCACTGATACTAGAAGCTTGTGAGCAGAAAATCTTATAAATAACTTATGAAATCATCTGGACTCCTGATCGAGTGCTCTTTTGCCAGAATGCAATCTTCTTTTCTTTTTTTTTTTTAATATATTTTTTTAAATTTTATTTTATTTTTAAACTTTACAATATTGTATTGGTTCTGCCATATATTGAAATGAATCCACCACAGGCATACATGTGTTCCCCATCCTGAACCCTCCTCCCTCCTCCCTCCTCCCTCCCCATACCATCCCTCTGGGTCGTCCCAGTGCACCAGCCCCAAGCATCCAGTATCGTGCATCAAACCTGTACTGGTGACTCGTTTCATATATGATATTATACATATTTCAATGCCATTCTCCCAAATCATCCCACCCTCTCCCTCTCCCACAGAGTCCAAAAGACTGTTCTATACATCACTGTCTCTTTTGCTGTCTCGTATACAGGGTTGTCGTTACCATCTTTCTAAATTCCATATATATGCGTTAGTATACTGTATTGGTGTTTTTCTTTCTGGCTTACTTCACTCTGTATAATAGGCTTCAGTTTCATCCACCTCATTAGAACTGATTCAAATGTATTCTTTTTAATGGCTGAGTAATACTCCATTGTGTATATGTACCACAGCTTTCTTATCCATTCATCTGCTGATGGGCATCTAGGTTGCTTCCATGTCCTGGCTATTATAAACAGTGCTGTGATGAACATTGGGGTACACGTGTCTCTTTCAATTCTGGTTTCCTCAGGGTGTATGCCCAGCAGTGGGATTGCTGGATCATAAGGCAGTTCTATTTCCAGTTTTTTAAGGAATCTCCACACTGTTCTCCATAGTGGCTGTACTAGTTTGCATTCCCACCAACAGTGTAAGAGGGTTCCCTTTTCTCCACATCCTCTCCAGCATTTATTACTTGTAGACTTTAGGATCGCAGCCATTCTGACTGGTGTGAAATGGCACCTCATTGTGGTTTTGATTTGCATTTCTCTGATAATAAGTGATGTTGAGCATCTTTTCATGTGTTTGTTAGCCATCTGTATGTCTTCTTTGGAGAAATGTCTATTTAGTTCTTTGGCCCATTTTTTGATTGGGTCATTTATTTTTCTGGAGTTGAGCTGTAGGAGTTGCTTGTATATTTTTGAGATTGGTTGTTTGTCAGTTGCTTCATTTGCTATTATTTTCTCCCATTCTGAAGGCTGTTCTTATAGTTTCCTTTGTTGTGCAGAAGCTTTTAAGTTTAATTAGGTCCCATTGGTTTATTTTTGCTTTTATTTCCAATATTCTGGGAGGTGGGTCATAGAGGATCCTGCTGTGATGTATGTCAGAGAGTGTTTTGCCTATGTTCTCCTCTAGGAGTTTTATAGTTTCTGGTCTTACGTTTAGATCTTTAATCCATTTTGAGTTTATTTTTGTGTATGGTGTTAGAAAGTGGTCTAGTTTCATTCTTTTACAAGTGGTTGACCAGTTTTCCCAGCACCACTTGTTAAAGAGATTGTCTTTAATCCATTGTATATTCTTGCCCCCTTTGTCAAAGATAAGGTGTCCATATGTGCGTGGATTTATCTCTGGGCTTTCTATTTTGTTACATTGATCTATATTTCTGTCTTTGTGCCAGTACCATACTGTCTTGATGACTGTGGCTTTGTAGTAGAGCCTGAAGTCAGGCAGGTTGATTCCTCTAGTTCCATTCTTCTTTCTCAAGATAGCTTTGGCTATTCGAGGTTTTTTGTATTTCCATACAAATTGTGAAATTATTTGTTCTAGCTCTGTGAAGAATACCATTGGTAGCCTGATAGGGATTGCATTGAATCTATAAATTGCTTTGGGTAGTATACTCATTTTCACTGTATTGATTCTTCCAATCCATGAACATGGTATATTTCTCCATCTATTAGTGTCCTCTTTGATTTCTTTCACCAGTGTTTTATAGTTTTCTATATATAGGTCTTTAGTTTCTTTAGGTAGATATATTCCTAAGTATTTTATTCTTTTCATTGCAATGGTGAATGGAATTGTTTCCTTAATTTCTCTTTCTGTTTTCTCATTATTAGTGTATAGGAATGCAAGGGATTTCTGTGTGTTGATTTTATATCCTGCAACATTACTATAATCATTGATTAGTTCTAGTAATTTTCTGGTGGAGTCTTTAAGGTTTTCTATGTAGAGGATCATGTCATCTGCAAATAGTCAGAGTTTTACTTCTTCTTTTCCAATTTGGATTCCTTTTATTTCTTTTTCTGCTCTGATTGCTGTGGCCAAAACTTCCAAAACTACGTTGAATAGTAATGGTGAAAGTGGGCACCCTTGTCTTGTTCCTGACTTTAGAGGAAATGCTTTCAATTTTTCACCATTGAGGATAATGTTTGCAGTGGGTTTGTCATATATAGCTTTTATTATGTTGAGGTATGTTCTTTCTATTCCTGCTTTCTGGAGAGTTTTTATCATAAATGTATGTTGAATTTTGTCAAAGGCTTTCTCTGCATCTATTGAGATAATCATATGGTTTTTATTTTTCAATTTGTTAATGTGGTGTATTACATTGATTGATTTGCAGATATTGAAGAATCCTTGCATCCCTGGGATAAAGCCCACTTGGTCATTGTGTACGATCTTTTTAATGCGTTGTTGGATTCTGATTGCTAGAATTTTTGTTAAGGATTTTTGCATCTATGTTCATCAGTGATATTGGCCTCTAGTTTTCTTTTTTTGTGGGATCTTTGTCAGGTTTTGGTATTAGGGTGATGGTGGCCTCATAGAATGAGTTTGGAAGTTTACCTTCCTCTGCAATTTTCTGGAAGAATTTGAGTAGGATAGGTGTTAGCTCTTCTCTAAATTTTTGGTAGAATTCAGCTGTGAAGCCCTCTGGATCTGGGCTTTTGTTTGCTGGAAGATTTCTGATTACAGTTTCAATTTCCGTGCTTGTGATGGGTCTGTTAAGATTTTCTATTTCTTCCTCGTTCAGTTTTGGAAAGTTGTACTTTTCTAAGAATTTGTCCATTTCTTCCACGTTGTCCATTTTATTGGCATATAATTGCTGATAGTAGTCTCTTATGATCCTTTGTATTTCTGTGTTGTCTGTTGTGATCTCTCCATTTTCATTTCTAATTTTATTGATTTGATTTTTCTCCCTTTGTTTCTTGATGAGTCTGGCTAATGGTTTGTCAATTTTATTTATCCTTTCAAAGAACCAGCTTTTGGCTTTGTTGATTTTGCTACGGTCTCTTTTGTTTCTTTTGCATTTATTTCTGCCCTAATTTTTAAGATTTTTTTCCTTCTACTAACCCTGGGGTTCTTCATTTCTTCCTTTTCTAGTTGCTTTAGGTATAGAGTTAGGTTATTTATTTGAGTTTTTTCTTGTTTCTTGAGGTATGCCTGTATTGCTATGAACTTTCCCCTGAGGACTGCTTTTACCGTGTCCCACAGGTTTTGGGTTGTTGTGTTTTCATTTTCATTCATTTCTATGCAAATTTTGATTTCTTTTTTTATTTCTTCTGTGATTTGTTGGTTATTCAGCAGCGTGTAGTTCAGCCTCCATATGTTGGAATTTTTAATAGTTTTTCTCCTGTAATTGAGATCTAATCTTACTGCATTGTGGTCAGAAAAGATGCTTGGAATGATTTCCATTTTTTTGAATTTACAAAGGCTAGATTTATGGCCCAGGATGTGATCTATCCTGGAGAAGGTTCCATGTGCACTTGAGAAAAAGGTGAAATTCATTGTTTTGGGATGAAATGTCCTATAGATATCAATTAGGTCTAACTGGTCTATTGTATCATTTAAAGTTTGTGTTTCCTTGTTAATTTTCTGTTTAGTTGATCTATCCATAGGTGTGAGTGGGGTATTAAAGTCTCCCACTATTATTGTGTTATTGTTAATTTCTCCATTCATACTTGTTAGCACTTGCTTTACATATTGTGGTGCTCCCGTGTAGGGTGCATATATATTTATAATTGTTATATCTTCTTCTTGGATTGATCCTTTGATCATTATGTAGTGATCATCTTTGTCTCTTTTCACAGACTTTGTTTTAAAGTCTATTTTATCTGATATGAGTATTGCTACTCCTGCTTTCTTTTGGTCCCTATTTGCATGGAAAATCTTTTTCCAACCCTTCACTTTCAGTCTGTATGTGTCCCCTGTTTTGAGGTGGGTCTCTTGTAGACAGCATATGTAGGGGTCTTGTTTTTGTATCCATTCAGCAAGTCTTTGTCTTTTGGTTGGGGCATTCAACCCATTTACATTTAAGGTAATTATTGATATGTATGCAAGGCTATGGTTTTTCCTGTGGTCATGTATGGATGTGAGAGTTGGACTCTGAAGAAGGCTGAGATCCGAAGAATTGATGCTTTTGAACTGTGGTGTTGGAAAAGACTCTTGAGAGTCCCTTGGACTGCAAGGAGATCCAACCAGTCCATTCTGAAGGAGATCCGCCCTGGGATTTCTTTGGAAGGAATGATGCTGAAGCTGAAACTCCAGTACTTTGGCCACCTCATGCGAAGAGTTGACTCATTGGAAAAGACTCTGATGCTGGGAGGGATGGGGGCAGGAGGAGAAGGGGACGACAGAGGATGAGATGGCTGGATGGCATCACTGACTTGATGGACCTGAGTCTCAGTGAACTCCGGGAGTTGGTGATGGACAGGGAGACCTGGCATGCTGTGATTCATGGGGTCGCAAAGAGTCGGACACTACTGAGTGACTGATCTGATCTGATCTGATGATCCCGTTGCCATTTACTTTATTGTTTTGGGTTCGAATTTATACACCGTTTTTGTGTTTCCTGTCTAGATAATATCCTTTAGAATTTGTTGGAGAGTTGGTTTGGTGGTGCTGAATTCTCTCAGCTTTTGCTTGTCTGTAAAGCTTTTGATTTCTCCTTCATATTTGAATGAGATCCTTGCTGGGTACAATAATCTGGGCTGTAGGTTATTTTCTTTCATCACTTTAAGTATGTCTTGCCATTCCCTCCTGGCTTGAAGAGTTTCTATTGAAAGATCAGCTGTTATCCTTATGGGAATTCCCTTGTGTGTTATTTGTTGTTTTTCCCTTGTTGCTTCTATATTTGTTCTTTGTGTTTGATCTTTGTTCATTTGATTAATATGTGTCTTGGGGTGTTTCACCTTGGGTTTATCCTGTTTGGGACTCTCTGGGTTTCTTGGACTTGAGTGATTATTTCCTTCCCCATTTTAGGGAAGTTTTCAACTATTATCTCCTCAAGTATTTTTTCATGGTCTTTCTTTTTGTCTTCTTCTTCTGGAACCCCTATGATTCGAATGTTGTGGCATTTAATATTATCCTGGAGGTCTCTGAGATTGTCCTCATTTCTTTTAATTCGTTTTTCTTTTTTCCTCTCTGATTCATTTATTTCTACCATTCTATCTTCTAATTCACTAATCCTATCTTCTGCCTCTGTTATTCTACTATTTGTTGCCTCCAGAGTGTTTTTTATTTCATTTATTGCATTATTCATTATATATTGACTCTTTTTTATTTCTTCTAGGTCCTTGTTATACCTTTCTTGCATCTTCTCAATCCTTGTCTTCAGGCTATTAATCTGTGATTACATTTTGATTTCAAGATTTTGGATCAATTTCACTATCATTATTTGGAATTCTTTATCAGGTAGATTCCCTATCTCTTCCTCTTTTCTTTGGTTTGGTGGGCATTTATCCTGTTCCTTTACCTGCTGGGTATTCCTCTGTCTCTTCATCTTGTTTAAATTGCTGAGTTTGGGGTGTCCTTTCTGTATTCTGGCAGTTTGTGGAGTTCTCTTTATTGTGGCGTTTCCTCGCTCTGTGTGGGTTTGTACAGGTGGCTTGTCAAGGTTTCTTGGTTAGGGAAGCTTGTGTCGGTGTTCTGGTGGGTGGAGCTGTATTTCTTCTCTCTGGAGTGCAATGAAGTGTCCAGTAATGAGTTATGAGATGTCTATGGTTTTGGAGTGACTTTGGGCAGTCTGTACCTTGGAGCTCAGGGCTGTGTTCCTGTGTTGCTGGAGAATTTGCTTGATATGTCTTGCCCTGGAACTTGTTGGCCCTTGTGTGGTGCTTGGTTTCAGTGTAGGTATGGAGGCGTTTGATGAGCTCCTGTCAATTAATGTTCCCTGGAGTCAGGAGTTCCCTAGAGTTAGGGTTTGGACTTAAGCCTCCTGCTTCCAGTTATTGGTCTTATTTTTACAGTAGTTTCAAAACTTCTCCTTCTATACAGCACCATTGATAAAACATCTGCGTTAAAGATGAAAAGTTTCTCCACCATGAGGGTCACCCAGAGAGGTTCACAGCGTTACATGGAGAAGAGAAGAGGGAGGAGGGAGTTAGAGGTGACCCGGATGAGATGAGGTGGAATCAATAGAGGAGAGAGTGGGCTAGCCAGTAATCACTTCCTTATGTGCACTCCACAACTGGACCGCTCAGAGATGTTCACGGAGTTATACAGAGAAGAGAAGAAGGAGGAAGGAGACAGAGGTGGCCAGGAGGATAAAAGGGGGAATGAAAAGGAGGGAGACAGATCCAGCCAGTAATCAGTTCCCTAAGTGTTCTCCACCGTCTGGAACACACAGAAATTCACAGAGTTGGGTAGAGTAGAGAGGGGTTAGGGAGGAGACACAGGCGACCTGGTGGAGAAAAAGGAGCATCCAAAAAGGAGCGTCTCCCAAAGCGGGAGAGAGCAGTCAAGCCAGTAATCTCGCTCCCTAGTGAAAAATGGGTACTGAAGATTGGGTTCTTAAAGGTACAAAATTGGTAACAAATACATAAAAGCAAAAATTAAAAACCTAGAGTAGAGATTTTCAGATTTTCCAGAAATTTTTCTGGAATTTCAAAAATACAATGTTAAAAAAAAGAAGAAGAAAAAGAAAGAGAGGAAAAATAAAAAAGTCACAAAAATTATAAAGAAAATATAGGTACAAAATTGATAACAAATACCAAAAAGCAAAAGTTAAAAATATAGAGTCTGGAATTTCAAAAATACAATGTTAAAAACAAAAGAAGAAGAGAGAAAAAAAACACACACACGCAAACAAAGTCGCAAAAATTATAAAGAAAATATAGGTACAAAATTGATAACAAATACCAAAAAGCATAAATTAAAAATCTAGAGTTTGGAATTTCAGATATACAATGTTATATAAAAGAAGAAGAGAAAGAGAGAGGAAAAAAAAGTCACAAAAATTATTTTTAAAAAATATAGGTACAAAATTGATAACAAATACCAAAAAGCTAAAATTAAAAATCTAGAGTAGAGTTTGGAATTTCCAAAATACAATGCTAAAGAAAAGAAGAAGAAAAAAAAGTCACAAAAATTATAAAAAATATATATATGAAGTTTGCTTTACAAAAAAAAATAGGGTCTTTTTTTTTTTTTTTTTTGCAAAGTAATAGTAGGTTATAAAAGTGAAAATTAAAGGAATAATAGAGGACTTATATTTTTTTTTAATTTTAAAAAGAAAGAAAGAAAGAATGATGGTAAAAATAGTAAAAATATATCTAGGACTTTCTCTGGTTTTGTTGTGGGTATTGTGGGGTCAGTTCATTTTCGCCTAGTTCCTTGGTCTGACTTATATTTCTCAAGATCTATAGGCCCCTTCCTGTGTATTCAGTACTAACCACAGGGTTTTAATCTATTGCCTGTAGCTTCCCAGGTGGTTCCTTCTGTTACAGCTTCTTCTGTTTGCTGGTCTCTTCAGTGTCTGGTTTCTGCCCTGACACAAAGAGGACGGTGGTGGACACTTTTTTTTTTTTTTTTAAGGTTCACTTGTTCAGTCGTGCTGTGGGGAGGGAGGGACGCTGCAAACAAATAACACTGGCGTGTGCTCGCAGTGCCTCAGCCACACTGGCCCTGCCCCCGCTCACGGCGTGTGTAGCCTCCCTGCCCACACTGCTCAGGCTCTAGGTTGCTATGCCAGGAACCATCCATGACCGGCCCTCGGCTGCTTGCACCTCCCAAGTCCAAGCCACTCAGGTTCAGGCACTCAGGTAGTCCTCAAAGGCGCAGACTCAGTTGGGCCTGCGTTTTGTGCTCTTCCCAGGTCCAAGCAGCTCAGGTGATGAGGTGTTTGGCGAGCGCGATTGCTGCAACTTATCGCCTCCCCACCGCTTGGTTATCTAAGTGTACAACCGACACACCTTCTCAGGCGGATGTTGACTGTCCAGACCCCCAAGAAGTTTTAGTTAGCAAAGAAGCCTGCTTACAGTTTTGTAGATAATGTCTCTCTGGGGCCGCAATTACCCCCTTCCAGCTCTGGCTGCCTGTCACCGGAGGGGGACGGTCTGCAGCCGGCTATCTCTGTACAATCCTTTGTTCCATGTGCGGGCCTGGCGGTGTCTTAGGTTAGGGCTGGTTTTTCGCGTGGTAGATATCCCACAGTCTAGTTTGCTAGTCCAAATTATTTCGCTCAGATAGCGCTCGGAGTATTCAGGCCAGATCCTTACTCTAAGCGATGCAGCCCGCCCCGCGCCTCCCTGCCCAGCCCCCGCTTGCTAGTGGCCTGTGCAGGCATCTGCGCTGCTTCTCCACTGGGGCAGTTACCATAGGGCTCGTAATCTGCGGGTTTTAATTGTTTATTTATTTTTCCTCCCTGTTATGTTGCCCTCTGTGCTTTCAAGGCTCGGCACAGATTCGGTAGTGAGAAGGTTTCCTGGTGTTTAGAAACTTCTCTCTTTTTAAGACTCCCTTCCCGGGACAGAGCTCCGTCCCTCCCTCTTTTGTCTCTTTTTTTGTCTTATATATTTTTTCCTACCTCCTTTCGAAGACATGGGTTGCTTTTCTGGGTGCCTGATGTCCTCTGCCGGCATTCAGAAGTTGTTTTGTGGAATTTACTCGGCGTTTAAATGTTCTTTTGATGAATTTGTGGGGGAGAAAGTGTTCTCCCTGTCCTACTCCTCCACCATCTTAGCTCCTCCCCTGCAATCTTCTTTTCTAACTGGTATTCTCCTGATTCTAATCTCCTTGGGCTCTGACCTCATCTATCACTATTAGCTACTTATTTAGGCAGGTATATCCTCTTTTGATGTTGAAAAGGCTTCAAAGATTCCTCTACTTTTTTATGCAGTATAGCTCACACATTTCATATTACATAAAATATCCACTTACAAGCCATGGTATTCCATGCTTCTTATACTCACAAAGTTGTATAATCATCACCACTATCTAATTACAGAATATTTTTTAACCCCAGAAAAGAAACCCCACATCAATTAGCAGTCACTACCATTCCCCCTCCCTTGAAAAATTAATCTACTTTATGTCTCTCTGAATTTGCCTTTAAAACATTATACATAAGTGGAATCATATCATCTGTGGCCTTTTTAATCTGGCGTCTTTCACTCAGCATAATGTTTTCAAAGTGCATGCATGGTGTACCACATATAAATACTTCATTCCTTTTAATGCCTGAATAGTATTCTATGTTATGGCTATACCACATTTTACTTATCCATTCATGACGTCATGGAAACTTGAGTTGTATCCACTTTTTGGCTACTTTAAATAGAACTATTAATACTTATGTACAAGTTTTTGTGTAAGTGTATGTTTTTATTTCTCTTGGATATTACCATGGAGTAGAATTGCTGGGTTATAGGGTAAATCTATTTTCAGTCATTTAAGACACTGCCAAACTGTTTGTGAAAGTGATCACATCATTTTGGATTCATGCCAGCAACACATGAGGGTTCTAAATTCTCCACATCTTTTCCCACATCTTAGTGGGTATAAAATGGTACCTCATTGTGACATAGGATGTCTTTCCATTTATTGAAATTTTCTTTAACTTCTTTCAATAATGCTTTATAGTTTTCAGTGTCCCAGGGGCATGACTTCTTCTCTCAGCCAGGTAATTGACAACTCTGCCTTAGCCTTCACTTCCAGAGCCTCAAGGTCTTCCAGAGTGAGAGTGTGGGGACTTCTTGGGCCTTTACTATTGGTGTGTAGATCCCTCAGCATGCACACAGCCTACATCTGTGTGTGGCCTTACAGATTCCCAAGAATACGTCAAAGTGTTTCAAAACCCTGATGAGATATCATTCCTCAACTTTTTCTTTCAGCATTTGTCTACTTTTTTTTTTGCCCTAACTATTATCCCCACTTCAGGGATCCTCAAAGCTAAACTAAAAATACTTTTGACAAATGCCCTTGGAAAATAACATTACTAAATGAGCTTTGAGTCAGAACAAATAAAGGTAGCCTTAAGTGGGGTGCTCCAGGGAACTGCCAGACAAGTCAAATAGCAATTTTCTAGAAATAAGGCTTTGAAAGAACTCCAGCTCCCTTCTGTGCCCTTTGGTGGTTTCCTGGGTAACAGGTTTTCAGTGTGATTGTGGACTGTTGGCTTTAAACTCACCGCAAAGTTCAAGTGAGGGGAACAGGAATAAGGCAAATTCAGTGCCACAATGATCACTGTTCTTACTGAGATTCAGCCAGTTTTCTTGAATAAATGCTCCTCAGATTGCTATAAGCTTTTGTTTAATTTCCAGAGCTCTGAAAAGTTGATCCTGGCAATTTTTTCCCCAGTTTTCTCATGGAAAAATGAAACAAGAGAATTTTTGGAGCTATTTATTCTATCAGTTTCACTCAAGTCAATCCAAAAATCCTCCTTTTCTAAGATCCCAATTCTTCGATTTGATTCAATCTGTCCCCAAATCATATTCTAATCACTTACTTTCTTCTCATCCTCCTCCAATTACCAGAATTCTCCACTCCAATCAAATTGATTTCCTTTCTGTTGCCTAAATATGTCGTGTTCATTCCTGCCTGAGGCCTTTGTTATGTTCTCCTCACTTGCACTGTGCCCTTCCCCGCTCTGTGACCATCAAACTCCTGTGCACCCATGCAGTCCTGCTCACGTTCCCTTTCCCTGAGCACTCCAACCCACTCAGCGCTTCTCCTCCTCTCTCCTGACAGAACCTAAGTCTCTTACATTCATTGTATCAGCTGACTTTATTTTCTGATACATGGCTCTTTTTTCATGAATCATATCTTATCTAATAAACCAGACTTTAACCCACTTGAAAATGAGTCCACCTTACAAGTCCACACTTAAATTATGATGACTCCTGAACTGAACCAGACAGAAGGAGACCAGATTCCTTTGAAACTGGTTCACAGCCACTTTCACACCTTCATTCTTCTATCTGTATTTTCTTAAACACAATGTTCCTTCTGGGCACAAATTAAATGAATTGGCATTCCTTCTCTGTAACAGGAGAAAGAGAGACTTTTAAGAATTGCACCAACTGGCTTTTTCTCTATGATGAGCTTCAGAAAACATTAGACAGTAACTTGAAAAATATATGAATAAGAGTGAATCTCCTGCAAATTTTTCAAGCAGATAAATATGGAAAATGAACAGGTATTCTCTTAGGGTTGATTTTTACCAACTTAGCATATGGTTTATTTAATCTGATATATTTTTCTTCTTAGTTTCATTATGCATGTCCAAGGATTTAGTAATGACACAGTAAACTCAAATCAATTTGCTTACTTATCCATTTGAGTAGTAAGGTGTGTGTGTGTGTGTGTGTGTGTGTGTGTGTGTGTGTATCTAATGCTCTGTGGAACACCTAGTAAATGGTAGTTAAAAGATAATAGATAATCATTATCAATATCATCAATAGCAGCAGAGAAAAGAAATTCCCACCACTGAGATTCCCTGAGCTTGTCATAATTCAAATTCTAAGATGCTCAACATGGAAAAGAAAACAGTTATTATGAGGCAATAGTAGAGTAAAATATGGTATATTAACAGCAGAACAGAATCATGCATATATTACATGACTATAAACAATTATATTTCTATATACTGAATGTTTGTCACCCCAAAATTCCTATTTTGAAAATCTGATCCTCAATGTGAGAGTATTTAGAGGTAGGGTTTTTGAGAGTAACTAGGTCATGAGGGTATAATCATCATGAATGTCACTGGCACCCTTATAAAAGACACCCCAGAGAGATTTCTTGCTCCTTCTGCCATGTGAGGACACAGTAAAAAGATGGCTGTCTATCAACCTGGAAATGGGTTCTACCAAGTATCTAATCTGCTGGCACCTTGATCTTGGACTTCCAAGCCTACAGAACTGTGAGAGATAAGTTTCTGTGTTTATAAGCCAGTCTCTGGTATTTTGCTATAGCAGCCCAAATGGACTAAGACATCTATGTAACATTGTTCAAATAGTAATTAAATCTTGGTCATCAGTCCATCCCCAAAAACAGGCTCTCATGGTGAGCAAAAGAGAAATAAAAAATAATGGACACTTAAGGCCACATACTAACAGTCTCATGAAATAAAACAGTGCTTCTTAATAAACTTATTCAAGTTACTCTTCCTAAGAGGTAGCAAGACCACTTTTCTCAAGTTCCTTTTGATTAGATTTTAAGTACATCCACCTGCTTTGAAAAACTCAAGTGGCTGAGATGAAATAGGGCATCAGTGATCTTCAACCATCATTCAAGGCTTTGTTTTCCTAGTTTGAATGATGGTTCAGGTAAAACTTACTTTTACCCGGAGTTGTCAAGTATTTCATGAGTATATTTTCCTATATTGAAACACCAAGACTTCTTTTTCCATTTTGCCTTCTAATAGCTTCTGTCAGCCTGGCATGGCTCCCTCTCTGACTTCATGTGCAACCATTCGCCCTGACTCTGACACCAGTGATGTTGGTCTTCATGTTCCTGCCTCAAGGTCTGTGCACTTAGTGTTCCCTTGTTACCGTGAAGGCTCCTCCCTCAGGTTCCTGCAAGGTGTGCTCACCCCTAGCCTTAGGTCTCTGCTCCAGTGTTACTCTATCAGGAAGGCCTTCCTTGACAACCTATTTAAACTAGCAACCACCCCAACCTCAGCACTTTGCACCCCACTTCCCTGACTTACTCTTTTCCTTAGCAGTCACCACTAACTGAAACAATACATCTTATTTGTTTATTGCATGCTTCCCCAAACCAGAATGTAAGCTATACAAGATCAGGGATTTGCACCTCTTTCATTCACTGCTTTATCCCCAACATCTTACATAGAGTAGATGCCTAAAAGATACTGCAATGAGGGACTTCCCTGCTGGTCCAGTAGTTGAGAATCCACCTACCAGTATATTTTCCTATAAGTAAGTTTTTAAACAATGTGACTGTTAAATACATATTTAAACAAAGTTAAATACTAAACATGCTTTATATTATTTATTAATTTCAACTGAGCTGACTTTTAAAGTATTTTCAAGATAATACATTTTTCTGAATCTCCCTTGAACATTTTTTTTAACCTCCCAGCCACTATGCATGCAAAATGTTTGTACTACTTTGAAATGGCACAAAAAGGGAAGTAGAACTTACAAAGTATCAGGGGAGAGCTTGTTTTTAGTGGGAGAATCAAGTCAGGCTCCCAGCAGGAGGTGGTCTTAGAATCAAGTCATGAAGGTTGGTTAAGATATAAAATAGCCAAATGGGGCAGGTAAAGTGAAGACATGCCAAGTGGAGGAATCCAACTGGGCACCCATGAAGGAGGAAATGTTAAGAAAAGATTAGAACCAAGGGTTTTTAGTGTTGGTTTTTTTTAAGCTTTCCTTCATTTATTCCACAATTATCTATTACTCACCATATGCTAAGCACTAGAAATAGGCAAACAGTAGGACATACAGCCTGTTGTCAAGTAGGTTACAAACTATCCTCATCCTCATACAAACTGTCATGAGGATATTTGCATATTTGCAAGTTCACTTAATTAATTTGTAACTACAAAATCAATACTTGCGGCACTCATAATTATTAGAGAAATGCAAATCAAAACTACAACAAAGTATCACCTCACACCAGTCGGAATGACCATTATTAAAAAGTCCACAAACAGTAAATGCTAGAGAGAATGTGGAGAAAAGGGAACCCTCCTACCCTGTTGGTGGGAATGTAAATTGATGCAGCCACTATGGAAAACAGTATGGAGGTTCCTTAAAAACATAGAACTATCATGTGATCCAGCAATCCCACTCCTGGTCATTAATCTGGAGAAAAACATAATCTGAAGGATACATGCACCCCAATGTTCACTGCAGCACGAGTGACAATACCCAAGATATGGAAGCAACATAAATGGATAAAGAAAGGGATAAAGATGTGATACAATCTTACAACTGGATAATATTCAGCCATAAAAACAAAAGAATGAAATAATGCCATTTCCAGCAACAGGGATGGACCTACTGATTATCATACTAAGTGAAGTAAATCAGACAAAGACAAATACCCATATGACATCACTTATATATGGGATTGGAAATATGAAACAGACTTATTTACCAAACAGAAACAGACTCACAGACATAGAGAATGGGCTTTTGGTTACAAAGGGAGAAGGGGAGGCATGGATTGGGAATTAGAGATTATTACATGCAAACTATTACATATAAAATAGATAAAACAACAAGATCCTACTATATATCACAGGGAACTAGATTCAATATCCTGAAATAAACTATATTGGAAAAGAATAGGAAAAGGCATATGTATTTATATGTACAGCTGAATCACTTTGCTATACACCAGAAACACAACATTGTAAGTCAACTATACTTCAATAAAAAGAAAATACTTGTGGCAGTTTCACAGTCATCTGTGGATAGGGGTATGAATGGGATGCAATTTGAGTCACTCAAATCCATTTCTGCCGGAGGCCAAACAAGCCAATGCTCTGCCTTCTGTTTCAGCTTTCACACTGTAAACAAACATCCGTTTTGCACTCTATTTAGTGCTACAGTTCTCATGTCTTTACACTTTTCATGGGTGATTTCACTGTTTTTAAGCTTTTTATTGAAATATGTTTGATATACTGTATAAATTTAAGGTGAACATGCTGATTTGACACATTGACACATAGTAATATGAATGCCATTGTGGTAATTAGCAGGGACAGAGGGGTTTGAGAGTGGGCAAGCAGTGGTGTTCCCAGGAAGGGGCACTGTAAGAATGAAAGAACAGAGAACAAGACATGTTAGGGGAACAGCCAGGATGGAGAAGAGGAACATGAATCACAAATGGGGAACCCCAAAGGTTTCTGAGTGGGACAGAAATAAGGAGTCTGCAGCAGAGTACAGGGGCTGGGGATGTGGTATGGAGGCTGCTACAGCAGTTGTCTGCAAGTGACCTTGAACTTGAGCTGGTGAGCCTTGGCAGCAGTGGGCAGAGCTGACAGACAAAGCTAACATCCTCTGTTCAATCCACTCAACAATGCAGAAGTGGAGAAAAGAAGACAGGTACCCACTCCTTGTAAGCACACTCTGAAGTGCGTATCTGAACATGTATGCAGGAGACATTCTCTGAGGACAGAGATAAAGCCCAGGAGGCAGCCCACAAAATAAGCCAGCTCTGCAAATACCAGACACAAATCTTGGGGGTTGGAGCTCTCTGTTTAGGAACTTCACATTTTAGAAAAAGAAAGTAAAACCTGGGCCCTACCCCAGACAGAGAACGGAACTGGAGACCCCTTATGAAGCTGGACTCTCAAAGGGCCACACCCACTAGACAAGAGCTAACAGAAAGTTTGTGCTGCAGAAACATGCAGTTAGGCATCTGTGCCCAAAGGCCAAGCCTTACTCTCATTTGTGGGCAGAAGGATCCGAAAGTGAGAATTTAAAGTGAACCCAAAGTGACAGTGCTCCTAGGGCCCTGGCAGAAGCACCTGTCAAATCAGCCTCAAGGAATGCTCTCAAAGTTCCAGTTAACATAGACTCACAATTAAGTTTACAAAGTTCACAAGAGAAAAAGGCACCTTAGACAAGAGTCAACAGAAATAACTATCAATACAAGCAGGCCCCAGAAGACTTCAGATATTAGGATTCTCAAGTATAAAATATATTGAATGCTTAATATACTTAATATTTAATATATTCAAAGAAATAAAGAATTAAAACCCATGATACAGCACTCTGGGTTAAAATGGTTAATTAAATTATCATCTAATTTTGTCCTTCTAAAGCCCAGATTAATTTGCAGAATCATAAAGCTAAGGAACAAACAGCACCACCTACTTCTGGAACAGGAGGCTAAGAGTTGGGGAGGGAGGAGAGAGAAGCCAATAAGGAGAAGGACTGGGTGAACCCTGTTTGAGAATCAGTTAGGTCCTAGATCTCCACCCCCTCCCCAGTGCCAATGGCTGGTAGTGTTTCTCCAACTCTGACAAAGCTCTCCAAGTTTATTCTGTGTGAAACAGAGAGTCTTTGAACTTGGGTATGCAAAGTACATTTGAAGGCCTGTATCCTGTACCAAATATATATATTTAGATTAGCTACCACATGCTTGTAATAGTGAGACCTTCAGCCTCCTCCCAGCACCACCCACAGGAGCATCAGCAGCTAGACCCTTATTTAAGATAGGAGCTTTGTAGGTATTTCTTTGGGAAGCTGACCTAACCTGAGGAAAAACCGAAAGAAAATGACATCAGGGGTTCCACAGAAAATAATTCACCCACATCACTCTGGAGTGAAGCTCAAAGTCAAGTTTCTCAGTTCCCACAGGCTCCAAGCCAGTGTATTTTTCAGTCCCTCACTACAAATCATGAGCAAGCAACCAAAGATTACCAAAGATCAAGGGAAGACTTTAAAATGGGAGAAAAATAGAAAAATAAATGAACAAAAATAACTTAGAAGAAATGTAGACTTTGCAGGGAAAAATAAACCTAAAATTTTAAATATATTATTAATATCCTCAGATACCCTCAGAGATAAAAGAATCTATTGTATCCATGAAAGGAAAGGACAGTCTAACAAGAAATTAAAAGAGCTCTCAGAAGAGTTTCATATATTGGGGGAATAATAGTTAATGAGTAGATTCATTTATATTGTACACTTTTCCCTTGAATGATTTTTTACTCTTACAGATTTTTTAAAGCTCAAGATAAAGACTCCTCTCCATTCCATCAGTGTGAAGTCTGTGGAAGATCAGAACGATGACAGAATAACCATAGAATAGTTCCCAGGATGCTGTACTGAACACCCTACTGATGAGTACCAAGTGCTGACAGGGATGATCACCACAAGGCCCATTGTCTATCCCTTGAGATATACTGACTCTGTAATCACAGGGTTGACTCTCATAATGGTGTCCTTTGAATTATTAACCAAACAACAAAAATCACAGTCTCAAATTATAAAAACCTCAAGGCTGATTCACCGACTCAAAACATGTTGTCTCAAAAGAACGAATAGTAACCTCTGAAGATTACTGCAGCTTGCCTTATATGGAAAAACCCAAACAAACTATCTGGCCAACTCAATACTATATACATACGAAAGCCATGCACTCTGAAACTGTGACAGTATCATTGCTCTGTCACCACACACGGCAAACTGTGTACCCACAATCAAGACCAAGATGTACAAACGGTCTTCCTTGACCCAATAACGAAGGGGAAAAAAGGACAGAAAAGGGAAAGGGAAGGGGCCATTGAAGATTTTAGAAAAGTTTTGCAGTTCTCATTCATGTTCTTAGTCAGAAGAAACTACTTTGAGTCCCTGACCAAAATAACCCTGAACAGTAGACTGAGAAGAATTTATTATTGTTCTGAGTTTAAGGATGGGAAAGCTGAGATTCAAAGACTTGATGACTTTCCCAAAAATCACACAACTAATATGCTAGAAAGCTAAAATCCACCACCAATTCTGATTATAGACAGCGCATTCCAACCATAACCTGTTACTACTTCCATAAGCTAAAAAAAAAAAAAAGAAGAAGAATTTGAAAGACCTAGCTACAGTTAAGAGTTTCTGGCAAGACTATTCAAGGTTCTTTCCAACAATGCTATCAGCTTCATTAAGTTATGAGTCCTTAGGCAAATCAACAGAACTCTGTGTAATCAGTTTCTCCATTCAGCAATTATGATTAAAATATTAGCTAATTTATATTTCTTTAAACATGATGACATGATGCAAATAGAAGGATATATTGCACAGTGTTTGTCAATTAAATTCATTAATTAGATGTTTATAATCCTATTTTAGTGTGTCAGGGACAATTTTGGAATTGGGATTTTGTTCCATTTGGATTTTGCTCTGTGGGGACACAAAAGGCTTTCAAATTTTTATCTTCTGTCACAGAGATTTTTCATCTTACCAGAGAGGTTCTGCTCACCCTGTCTCAGGGGCAGGACTACTATGAAAAGGGATTCTTAGCATAATGGTAAGGGATTTACACTGCACCTGGAGGGAGAAGGGGGTATTTTGGTGGGAAGACAACTTCAACAAACGTGTCCCTTCACTGTGTCCATGCTGGAATTGCTTACACAATTCTTTCCGGTTCACCATTAGAAAATCACAACCCTGTTCTTACATGCAGCTCCACCAAAACCCATCCAAACACCATCGAAAAAGTGAAATTGTTACCCTCTGAGGAGGCTACCCAGTGCGATGCCAACAACATGAAACAGATTCATCTTGAGGCTTCCTTCAGGTCATCAACTTGAAAGGCAGTCATCATGATTATCAGTCACTACCACCAGCACTGTGATCACTCTGAGTAATTTTCAAAATCAATGCTCACTCCTCCGTAAAGACACAAAATGGTGCTTCCCCCTGGGTGCGGTGCATTGTCATTATTAGTTTTAACTCTAGGTCAACACTGGCAAGGGCTTCCCTGATGGTTCAGAGAGTAAAGAATCTGCCTTCAATGCAGGAGATCCAGGTTTGATCCCTGGGATGAGAAGATCCCCTGGAGAAGGAAATGGCAACCCACTCCAGTAATCTAGCCTGGAGAATTCCATGGACAGAGAAGCCTGGTGGGCTATGGTCCATAGGGTAGCAAAGATTCAGACACAACCGAGCAACTAATACACACACAGCACTGGCAGTGTTCTCATCCCCTTTTTCTGGTAACAGTCTTGACCAATCATAATCTAATCTCCATTTCATCCCTCCCAGTCAATGACTGGCCCAGGATATGGGTGTGTGATATCAGAGTGATCCTGACTGGTATAGACCATCTCCAGATGACAATCTCTATCCGTTACATTGTTAAATGGGGCCATTGCCATCTGGAGCTCCAGTGGTCAGGAAAGATGGCCACTTGGGGGAATACTGTACAGACAAGGAAAATAAGCCAACACATGTCTGCTCAGGCTGCTACACAAAATGCCACAGACTGGGTGGCTCAAATAACAGACATTTATTTCTCAAAGTTCTGGAGGTTGTGGAGTCAAAGGTCAAAACAGAGGCTTCTTTTTTTTCTTGGCTTGTACATAGTTGTCATTTTGCTGGGTCCTCAGATGACCTCCTCTTTGTGTATGAGCAGAGATAAAGAGGAAGAGAGGTAGAGAAAGAGACAGAGAAAGCCTTAATGTGTTTTCTTACAAGGACACTATCCTATCACCTCAAAGTGTAGGTGTCACTCAGTTGTGTCTGACTCTTTGTGACAGAATTCTCCAGGCAAGGATACTGGAGAGGGTTGCCATTACCTTCTCTAGGGGATCTTTCCAAGCCAGGGATTGATCACCTCAAGGCCCTATCCTAATGACATCACTTAATCTTAATTACTTCCTTCAGTTCAGTCAGTTTAGTCGTGTCCGACTCTTTGCGACCCCATAAATCACAGCACGCCAGGCCTCCCTGTCCATCACCAACTCCCGGAGTTCACTCAAACTCATGTCCATCTAGTCAGTGATGCCATCCAGCCATCTCATTCTCTGTCATCCCCTTCTCCTCCTGCCCTCAATCCCTCCCAGTATCAGGGTCTTTTCCAATGAGTCAACTCTTTGCATGAGGTGGCCAAAGTATTGGACTTTCAGCTTTAGCATCAGTCCTTCCAATGAACACCCAGGACTGATCTCCTTTAGGATGGACTGGTTGGATCTCCTTGCAGTCCAAGGGACTCTCAAGAGTCTTCTCCAACACCACAGTTCAAAAGCATCAGTTCTTCAGTGCTCAGCTTTCTTCACAGTCCAACTCTCACATCCACACATGACCACTGGAAAAACCATAGCCTTGACTAGACAGACCTTTGTTGGCAAAGTAATGTCTTTGCTTTTCAATATGCTATCTAGGTTGGTCATAACTTTCCTTCCAAGGAGTAAGCGTCTTTTAATTTCACGGCTGCAGTCACCATCTGCAGTGATTTTGGAGCCCCCAAAAATAAAGTCGGTCACTGTTTCCACTGTTTCCCCATCTATTTCCCATGAAGTGATGGGACTGGATACCATGATCTTCGTTTTCTGAGTGTTAACCTTTAGGCCAACTTTTTCACTCTCCTCTTTCACTCTCATCAAGAGGGTCTTTAGTTCTTCACATTCTGCCATAAGGGTGGTGTCATCTACATATCTGAGGTTATTCATATTTCTCCCAGCAATCTTGATTCCAGCTTGTGCTTCTTCCAGCCCAGCATTTCTCATGATGTACTCTGCATAGAAGTTAAATAAGCAGGGTGACAATATACAGCCTTGACGTACTCCTTTTCCTATTTGGAACCAGTCTGTTCTTCCATGTCCAGTTCTAACTGTTGCTTTCTGACCTGCGTACAGGTTTCTCAGGAGGCAGGTCAGGTGGTCTGGTATTCCCATATCTTTCAGAATTTTCCACAGTTTATTGTGATCCACGCAGTCAAAGGCTTTGGCATAGTCAATAGAGCAGAAATAGATGTTTTTCTGGAACTCTCTTGCTTTTTCAATGATCCAGCGGATGTTGGCAATTTGATCTCTTGTTCCTCTGCCTTTTCTAAAACAGCTTGAACATCAGGAAGTTCACGGTTCACGTATTGCTGAAACCTGGCTTGGAGAATTTTGAGCATTACCTTACTAGCGTGTGAGATGAGAGATATTATCTCCAAATACAGCCACATTGATTTAAGGCTTCAGTATATGAAGTTCAGGGAC
Source organism: Bos javanicus (assembly GCF_032452875.1). Lineage (NCBI taxonomy): Eukaryota > Metazoa > Chordata > Mammalia > Artiodactyla > Bovidae > Bos > Bos javanicus. The sequence continues at coordinate 54,961,880 of NC_083875.1, read as the reverse complement.
ACAGACATGTTAAGTCCATATGGCACATAAAATCAGATCCTAACAGAGAGGAGAAACAGTTGAACAACCAGGCTTTGCATCCACAGCTCCAGGCCGAGGCCACACCTCCTTCAGCTGATTTCTCTTGTTTGCTTGCTACCCTGGTTTTTTCCCAACCATGTTAGTGGTATCATTCATGTTAAACCCAAGCTATATCTGGTTAGGCTTATGCTGGTGGCAGCTAAAATATCCTGATTAATATGTTGGATACATTGACAATAAGAACGTAGTTTTCTGAATGAGGAATACAAGCATGCTGGCTTCATTGAATGAATACCATCGTGCACCAGGAAGAGTGGAGTGGCTGGAAGAAACAGCACACAAGATCCTTCCACACACTGGGCAGCAGTCCCCATTGAAGTTAAAACTCTGACCCCCACTTTCCCCATAAGAGGTGGATAAACTGAACTTCCCTAGCTTCTCTTTCCTCTTCTGAAGCATCAGGTTCAAAGAGTTGGCTTCAGAGTGAGAACCACTCAAATTCTAACCCTGGACCTACTCCCTACTCGTGTTCTGATAAGTTACTCAGCAACTCTGAACTTCACCTTTGTCATCTAAGGAATAAGAATAACACCAACATCACCTACTTCCCAAGGATGGTGTGGGCAGACATGAGAGAATGTGAGCACAGAGCCCACCCTTGTGACCAGCACCTAGGAATCACCCAAGATGCACTGCTTCCTCTTTGCACAGACATGCAGGTGCCCGTCCCTCACACAGGAAGGAGCTTCTGCACTCTCGTTGGCTGGCCAGCATCTAAAACTCCTCCTGTGGGAAATTCCAGGCCTCCAAACATTCACAGAGTTCCTGAGAGCAGGCCAGGCAGGCCTCAGAACAATAGGGTTTTTCATTCTCCTGCTGGAAGATGCTGCAGCTCCACATAGAACCTTTCACCCCAGACTCTGTAAGCCAAGTCTAAATTCAATTACTGTGAAGTTAACTAAGCATTAAACAAAAAAAATCCCAACCTGGTAGTCGTCACTGCTAATTAACTGGTTCCCACTCACTGCTGCTGCCTGCCTTTCAGCAGTGGGCTGACAAGAAGAGCTGTCAAGCACTTGCCTGCAGGGTGGTCTTGAGCCACCACAACTTGATTTGAACTGACAAGGCACAGACAGCTAATATCAGAGCCCTCTTTAGGCGATCCATGTGACACTAGAGGCACACTCACAGGAGGGGCAGAGCGGTGGATACACGACTGGCCAAGACACAGAACAGACACAGGTTATGGTGAGGAAGGGGTTCAAAAAGAGAGGTGATGACCCCAAAAGAAATAGGGTACAAAAGTGGTTAGTCAAGTCGCAATTCAGCATTACACTAGCATTATCTTGATATATTTATGGTTTATCAGTAATTACTGCAGGAACTTGGCAAATATTGGTTGGATGGATAGATGGAAAGATAAATGCCATAATATTGTATGGAATACCCTTCCATTTCCATCTCTCATTTTTTTAAAGAGCTTCTGAAATTCCATCTTTCCTCCTTCAAGGAACGAATTTGCTTAAAGCCTATTAAAAAAGATATTTATTGCCAAACTCTGCCTTAGTTTTCCCATTTCCTGTCCCATACAAAGTAGAAGGGCTACATTTACCAACTTGTTTGAAAAGATATGTATGGGTGTCTGTCTGCCTGTCACATATAACAGGGAAGCGGCCACATCTGCATAATTTACTACGCACAGTGGCCACGTTAACAGAGGTCACAGCACACAGGAAGAGGCCTGGTTCAGACAATGTGCTGCTGTGGGTAGGGTTTTGCTCATTCAGTAGGGCAATTCCACTTACCATCTGGGTCCTCCCTGTCCAAGATAACTATCTCTAACCACACCAATGAGACTCTCTCCTGCTTCCTAGTAAAGTGAAGTGTTAGTTACTCTGTGTGTCCAACTCTGTGACCCATGGACTGTAGTCCACCAGGCTCCTCTGTCTATGGGATTCTCCTGGCAAGAATACTAGGTTGGAGGTTGGGTTGCCATTCTCTTCTCGAGGTGATCTTCCCGACCCAGGGATTGAACCTAGGACTCCCACATTGCAGGCAGATTCTTTACCATCTGAGCCACCAAGAGGCTGTAAGGACAGGTCAAAGGACCTATTAAGAACAATTAAATTACAACTAACGAAGGAACTCTAAACACTTTATTAAATAAAGAAAGTATACACACTGTATAGAGAAGACTTCTTTGAGGATCTTGTATTAAATAGTAAAGCCTCAAACAAAATAGTTGTCACAAAAAGCCCTCTTTTCAGCACCACACAATGGTAACAAAAAGGGTTCTGGAGCTCCCCCAGGCTTCTGTTACAAGAGAACGTATTACAGACTTATCCCCATCCATCACCCATTCCTCAAAAGAACAAATTATTAACTACCCCAAAGTAACTATGCACTAGTTATGACCTGTGTTGTTCTAGGGGGCATTTCCAGGGCTGTGGGCTTTTGGTTCAGGGAGAATTAACTGTTCAACGCTTTCACATCTTCCTCTATGGGGAGAACTCAAGTTAATTAAGAGTGAGGATGGTGCAAAGCCACCATCACAAAGTGGGACCTGAAGAGGGTGCTCTTTCATTCCCCTTACTGTTTCCCTCTTATTGCTTTCCACCCTTCCCAAGCCAGAGATCCAACCCCTCCTCAACTGCCAGTGACTCAATGTATTTGTGCTCAAGGGCTTCCCAGATGGTGCTAGTGGTAAAGAACCCACCTGCTAATGTAGGAGACATAAGAGACTCAGGGTTCAATCCCTGGGTTGGGAAGATTTCCTGGAGGAGGGCATGGCAACCCACTTCAGTATTCTTGCTGGAGAATCCCAAGGACAGAGGAGCCTGGTGGGCAACAGTCCATGGAGTTGCAAAGAATCGGATACAACTGAAGCGACTTATCACACAGGCAAGCACATTGTGCTCACAAGTGGTAACAATGGAGCCATTTCAGTCACCACTCAGTCTGCAAGTCTGGAGTGATATTCAGGGACAGCCAAGGAGTCTACAGAAGTACACCAAGGGCCGCATTTAAAACCAGTCTGAAGCCAGCCCAGTTTTCCGAAACAAGCTGAAGCAGTAGTCAGGAAATATGGTAATACAACTCCAACAACTTCTGTGCATACTTTTATTGACTCAGGAAGTGAAGAGTTCAAGCCTTACCTGCTCAGAGTTGCCATGCTTGCCAGCTCTCCAGTATTTATGCTAGTCTCTGAACTGATATCTCCAGGATAAGCATTCTCTGGGAGAAAAGAGGATGTGAACTGCCCAACTTCTCAAGCCTGAGCCTCTGTCTTCTTCAAGTTGGGCAGTTGCCCAGCCATCAGGAGTCTCAGAAGTTGACTTTAGCCCAGATTTGAATTAAGTACCAATAGGTTAGTATCATCATATTTCACTACCTCTCCCACATTCAGTGACATGCCCAGTGACATCCCTTGAAAACAGAGATATGGTGACATTTGTCCTAGTTTTCCACAGCCACAGCTGCCACCTCCTGCAGAGGGAACGTGGACTCAGTTACCACAGTCTCCACCTCCCCTTATTGTCTCACACTGGACCACATTGCTGCCTGTCAGCCTCCAGAAAGCACTGGAGTTGTGGGTCCCTGACTTACCAATAACTCTGCAGCAAAATCTTTGAGATCCAAGATCAAAATACAGGTTTCCAAAGGTAGGGGAAGCAAAAACAATTGCAGGGCCTTTCTGCTAAAAACCTCGGAAGTGATTGAGAATCTAACAGTATCTCCTATCTTTCCTATCCCACAATACTCAGACTTAGCTCAGTGGGTACTAAAATAAAAAATAAATGACACATATGTAGCCTACCCACTCAAAGATCTTCCCTTGTGGCTCAGATGGTAAAGAATCCACCTGCAATGCAGGAGACCTGGGTTCAATCCCTGGGTTGGGAAGACCCCCTGAAGAAGGGAATGGCTACCCACTCCAGTATTCTGGCCTGGAGCATTCCATGACTGTATAGTCCATGGGGTCACAAAGAGTCGGACATGACTGAGCAACTTTCACTTTCATCCCCTCAAGTGCCCACTGTATAACAGAAATACATGCTGACAACGTCCCCTTCTTCCTAGGACACAGGCCTTGGTCTTTAACCTTCTAGGAGCTTTCTCAGCTTCGCCTCTTCACCCAGCAGGGAGAGTGACGTGTAGCCAACTCCACTCCATGTTTTAGTCTCATTTGTTCCCATTTCTTGTCCTTGAAATCCTTCCCCTCCCTTACTATGCTTCTTTTCCTTTTTTCTCCACTGCTTTCTGCACAGGACACTCTGTCCCCATCTGCTATTGTGCAAACCAGGGATTACTAACTCAAAGGCCTTCAGGGTCCCAGTAGGCCATATAAATGTGTGAAATCACCAAGCGTAAGACAACGATAAAACAACTGAAGCAGTTATTTAGATGGTGAACCGCAAACTGAAGCAGTCCACAGCCTAAAGTCATTCACAAGCAATTAAAAAAGAAAGAAATGCTACTATGAATTAACCAACTATTCTGCTAGGTTAGAACAGCTGGCCAACAGTTTGCAAAGAGTATTTTAAGCATTCAAACATAAAATCTGGGTTCCAATTCCCAGTCTAAACAAGATGATTTCCAAGCTTTTTGGTGTGTACATCCTGGTCAGTAAATTATATATAGCATGAATGTTCACATATTCATTCAATGTTCACATATTCCTTTGTAAGTTATATCCATTTATCCCTGCACTGAGTTTTGAACTTTCAAAACATAATACGAGGGAACCAAATTGCACAGACACGGAAGCACCACTCATATTCCCCTTTAGACTTGAAAGAATTCCCAGGAGATGGAGAGAGCTCCCTTGTGCAGGGTCACATCTGTTTCCAGGACTGCCTGCATCCAGGACTGGTCACTAAGGTGGGTGGCACCCTCTCGGCGACTCAGGAGGTCTCTGAAAAGCTTTCCTGACTCACAGCTCCCTGCGGGTGAGCTGAGCTGTCTGCTGGGACTGGACCACAGCCCAGCTTTTTCCTCTTGTCCTCCCCAGCCCTCCTTCCTTCACTTCCTCCACAGAAGTTCAGCAACAGCCACACTCTAAAACACCCCCTGTCTGTTAAACTATCTCAGAGTCTACTTTCTGCAACTAAGTGGCATGAACACAGGTTTTGATATTTTCTTCTTCCAGTACAAAGGGCTGCCTTACTGTTCGGATGAACAATGATCTTAAGTCAATGCAACCCTACAGAATGTTCTGGAAAGAGGAAAATGTCCACTATGGCAGCCACCAGCTACACATGGCTATGGAGATTGTGATTAGTACAACTGAGGAGGTTAGCATCTTAAATTATTTAATTATAATTCATTTAAATTTAAGTAGCCCCATTTGCTGAGGAGCAATCAGTGCAGGTATAAGCTATTTGTATGCCAGGTGGGCAGACTGAAAGGGTCCAGAGTTATTATTATTTTCTCAATATGAAAAGAGGAACAAATGTGCTGCATTGAATAAAATATATATGTAGGTAGCCATTTAATTTAATCACCATAAGTTGTAAAAAAAAAATCACTTCCTTCTCTTGTCAGATGAAATATTCAGTAACATCCCCAGACCACTCCTTTGAGCTGCACACATCAGCTGTCATCATGAGTCAGCCAGGCAGATGCTCAAGGGGCAGAGACAAGGCTTGCCATCTGCTTCCATTTGATCATTCAGCTCTGATGTAAGTGAACATTCCCCTATCAAACAGTCCATTTTCTTCCCATGAACATGAAGTCTCCATTTAAGATTTCTGACCAAGAGCCATCAGTTCCCACTTGGAGAAACGCTGCTGCCAACCCCCAACAAAACTACCAGGAGTTTGCTCGTCAGCAACTGTGCAATAATCGGGTGATTGCTGGGAGCATATTTGGAAGGGGAGGATCCCTTCACCCCCAACCCCTCTGGAGTCCAAATGCAACTGCTTAATGACTGTGCTGGTCTCAGAATGTGACTCAATGGCTTATCATTTTGCAGTTACTTAAGAAATGGCCAATGCAAGATGGACACTAGGCTCCTCTGTCCGTGGGATTTCCTGGGCAAGAACACTGGAGTGGGTTGCCATCTCCTTCTCCAGGGGGTCTTCCTGACCCAGGGATCAAACCCATATCTCCTGCATTGGCAGGCAGATTCTTTATCACTGAGACATTTGGGAAGCCCTAAATATGATTAAAATTTTTCTGTTTCCAGTTCACCTGCCTTGTGTCAGTTTTTTTTTTTTTTTTAAGTAGTCCAGCCACAAGGAGTCAAGAGGGGTGGGGGAGAAATTCCACCTCCCTAACTACTGTAAAGGAAGACATCCCAAAGTAAGATGTACCTGGAGAACACAGTTCCGTTTCCATGAGAGATCCTTCCTCATCACTCTCCACAGCCCCTCCCTCCTGCGTAAAGTAATTTCCTGGGCAGTGGTCATCAGAAGCAAGGGGGAGATACACTCAGATCTGGGAGGCAGCAAACCTCACTGTGCTCTGGCAGCCGATGGAGGGTGTGAGGTGTTAATGCATTAACTACTCCTCTGGAGAAAGGTTAAAGTTTGGGCTTGAATCACAAGTGAAAATGAGCTTGGGGGCCTGGTCATCCTCCCTTGTGGACATTTATCCACAGTCTATAGAAGCCTCCCTGGGCTGGTGGTCTCAGCTCGTTAAAGGAGCAAGACATGAGAAAAAGCAGGGTTAGGTACCCAGAGGGCTTTCAAAGTGGAATACTGGCTCACTTTCTCTTCAAACAACAGTGAAGCCACGCCTGCAGAAAGGGGCCTTTTCTGGGCAACCAGCTGACCACAAACTTGGCACCTGCCTTTCCACTAAAGGCCTTCACCCCAATGTGTCTGGATGACCCTCACACTGTACTGTTCTCCCCTTTCTTGAGCCTTAGACTAACTTGACCTGGATATCCAGAATTCCACTTTGCTAACTCTTCTTGGACATGGCTATGAAAGGAGTGACACAGTCCTTGCCTTCATGGAGATGATCATCTGTCAGGGGAGGTGGATGCTAAACCAAAAAGCACCAGAGAAGAGGAGAAAGAATGCACAGACAGAGACCTGAGTCCAGGGGCCCAAGGGAGCTTGTTAAAGGAAGAAGTTTCTAAGCAGATGATTCACTCAATTCCACTCCCCTAACTTGAAGTTCAACCTGCCTCAGTGTGGACCAGTATCATGTGTGGACCTCCTTCATAACACTTATCATGGTGTTCATCTCCCAGGGCTGTGACTATTTGGGCACTTCTGCACTGTAACTGTGTTCACATGCGGCTGTCACATGACTGTCTACAAACATCCCACTCTCCTCCTTTCCATGGCGCATGTTAGAACTGGACTTTCCACTCTTCCTTAGGAATCATCTTTGGTGCCAGACAATAAAATTTGAGTAAAAATAGCATGTGTCACCTACAGATAGAAGCTTTAGAAGCCAGGATGCAAGTGACCATGGTCACCACAGAGACCCTGCCACAGAGACCAGAGGTCGTGTGACAAGATGAAGCCGCCTGGGGCCTGGGAGCCTGTTGGTATGCAACCTCAGGAGCTTTTCCAGGTGAAATTTGAGACTGGACCCTGTACATGGAGAACAAGGAGAGATGGAAGGAAGAGGTAGGCCACTCCAGAAGGTAGGTGACAGTTATCATAAGCAGAGGAACTTTTGAGGCTTGTCTCAGGTGGCAGCTAGACAAGTGAATCTCCATCTCCACCTGCCAGAATCTTAAAAGTTCATATAGAGTCCATAACAGGGTCCAGATGATCTCAACATTATACTATCTCTTAACACTATAGCTTTGAAATGGCTGCTAGCATGGGAAAAGTAGGTGAAACGTACATTCCAAGGAGAGGGGAGGGGTGAGGGTCAACCAGTGGCCATGTCCTGTGGATGTTCCAAACAAAGCCTCCTGCTGACTTCATGTGGATGTCAAGTGCAGACACAAAATAAATGTGTTAAACTCCTGAGATTTGGAGGATTCTTTGTTACTGCTCTATAATCTAGCCTAGCTGGCTATTACAATATGTTAGCTCCCCCTGGGCTGTGAGCTCCTTATAAGAGTTGCTTATCTATTTTTGTGTCTCCAATGCCCAGCACATGGTACATGCTCAGTAAATGTTTATTAGAGAGTTTTTAATAATGAACCTAAGGAAAGTTCAATTTAGGTGCTGTTTTTAAAAATTATGAGATAATCAGAAAATTGATCACTGCAGGCCACCAAGATAGGAAATGGTCATCGTGGACTCAACGGAAGCAACATCACTGGCTGGGACATAGATCATACGTCATGTGCTATGATCTACAATAACCATGTAAAGAGCCCAGTTATTTGCTTAAAATGCTAACTTGCACTGAATACAAATAAGAGCAAAGTGAAAAAAGTTAATAACATCCTGAGTCACATCCATTATTTTTGTAATTGCATCTCTATTGAAATGACACTAGGGGGAATTAGTTTCATATTCACAAACCAAGGAGAAAGGATCAGTAATTAGGGGGGAAGAACCCATTCCCCAAGGTTTTCTTGGAATATACTCAATTACTTCCTCTTGAAAAACTTTATCCATTTTTTTGAAAGCAGTTTTCAAGTTCCTGAGTCATCCTATTCATAATGCTTTATCTGAAATTATTTTTCTCACTGTATCTTTCATGGAATACATTTCCAATTTCCTGCTTAATTCCCTGTCTACAACTCATGGATATCTAAGCCTTGGCATTTGGGGTTGGTGCATATGTAAAGTAATAATGTACTACTGTAGTCTTCCAAATAATTAAAGGACAAATATTTATTCCTGATTACACCTTGCATTACCCATTAATTTGGAAATAGATCTTTGCTGAGAGGATAAAAGCAGAATTTGCCATAAATTTAGAAAAGCATGTCCTTTTCTAGACTATCTCTGCGAAAAGAAGTCATTAATGATGTTACCCTTTAGTACAGTTTCAATTTACATGTCGTTGAAGAATATGAACCACTGTGAATTCTAATTAAAAGGTTATTATTCAAGCCAGTGTTCAAGGTAGGCTAATTGCTGTAATAAATAGACCCAAACACGTGATGTTTAAAACAATAGAAATTTATTTCTTGCTCACTTAACAGTCCTGGATAATGTTCACACATTTTCAGAATGCAGTCAGCTCTCCTCTACATGATCATTCCAATGTCCCTCCTCCCAACTCACTGGCCTTCCTCCTGATCCACATTCAGCCACTGAGAGGCAAACAACAAGACTAGCATGGGTGGTGGGTAGGGGACAGCCCTGGAAATAATACACAGCCTTCCCACTAATGTTACTGAACCTCAGTCTGATGCAAGAAAAGTTGTCTAGGAAAAAGATACAATGGATTTAAGAAACATCTAGCGTCTCTGCCACAACCAACTTCAGGTTGATGTGCAAACACCAATGAGACAAGAAAACAGATGAAAGGGACAGACATATGAATGCACTGGGCTTGGTTGTTCATTTTCTTGGTATATTCTAGCCACAGCACCAGTGACACAGAATGACATCGGGTCTGACCAACTTTTATCATTCACCATTTCCCCTTCCACAACACATCACTAGGAGGTGGGTAACACCATAAAATATATATCAACTATTCAATGGTCAGTCCAGCAGTTCTCAAAGTGTGGCCTACAGATATCTAGGGGCCCCTGACATCCTTTTCAGGGGAACTAAAGAGGTCAAGAACATTTTTATAATCAAACTAAAATATTATTTGCCTTGTTCATAATGTTGACATTTGCATAGATGGTACAAAAACAGCTGGTATTTCAGCATAAATCAAGGCATGCACTCACAGCCAGAAAAGAGGTGGGATGGCCAGGGGAGTAGAGTAGGTTCATTTAAGAATTCTTGATGAAGTAATAAAAATTATTTTTATTAAATTCCAAATCTTGAGGACACATTTTTAATATTTTATGTGTCAAACTGGGAAGTATACATCAAGTACTTCTGCTACATGCCCAAGTGTGATGGCTATCTCAAAGGAAAGCACATGTGCAAGTGTTTGAAATGCACAAATAACTTTTCTTATGAAACAATTTTTACTTGAAAAATTTTAAAAAGCAGTAGTCAATGACAAAATTTGAGCTGTCAAGTGGACATTCAAATTTGGGGGAATTTGTATACACCACCATGAGCTTATTAACAACTTCCCAATACTTAAAGACTTCTGATAAAAATCAGTGATAACATTAATAAATAGGATTTTTTTCCTTTATGTTTGATGAACTATGTCAATTTCATAACTCAGTAAACCAAATGAACAATACACGATGTTCCAAAATCATGCATGAAGAAAAGTTTCAAAATGAAAGATAGACTAATGGATTTTAATGTAACCAAATAATAAAATGTCATTAGTACGATTTCAGTCAGATACCACACAACTAACATAAAGAAACTACCATTTTTCAAGTTTCAATACAACTTCCAAAATTAATTTCCTAAAAATGCTTTAATATATTTCCCCCTTTGCAACTACACATCTATGTGAGGCCTACTTTTCTTAATATAGTTCAACAAAAACAACATATAGCAACAGATTGAATGTAGAAGCAGATATGAGAATCCAGCAGTTTTTCTATTAAGCCAGACATGAAAGATATTTGCAAATTTGTAAAATGATGCCATTCTTCTAGGTTTATTTTTATTTTTGAAAAATAACTTACACTGCATGAAGTATATGGTATATTAAAATGTAGTATACATATTATTGCTTTTTAATGAGCTAAAATTTCTTTTCAATTTCTGTTTTACTTTCTAATATGATTAAATTCACAAACAATGAGGAAATCTTGACATAAATAGGTTATTAATTCAGCAAATATTAGGATACCTTTTTATCTGTGGAGATACAAAGATGAATATAACATGGTTTCTGCCATTAAATGACTTGCCCAAGCTTGTGTGTCAGCTTTTATAAACAGACAAGCAATCACATAGACATTATATAATGGCCTGGGATATACCACCTTAGAACTGAGAGGTTAGACAAAGTTAAAGAACATTTAGCTTGAATCTAAAAATGTGCTTTGAAGGTAAGATTCAGTTTTTGTATTTCAGAGCTTTAGCTTCTCCAGTCCATAAAGTGGGGCAACTATCTACTTCTCAGAATTGATATGAGGGTCAAATGTAGCATTTAAAGTGAGATACAAATGTTCACACTTAGGAGGAGGTCCTAAGATGGTGGAGGAATAGGACAGGGAGACACTTTCTCCCCAACAAGTTCATCAAAAGATCAACTGAATGCTGAGCAAATTCCACAAAACAACTTCTGAACGCTGGCGGAGGATACCAGGCACCCAGAAAGGCAGCCCATTGTCTTCAAAAGGAAGTAGGACAAAAGATAAAAGATAAAAAGAGAGACAAAACAGTTAGGGATGGAGACCCATCCCAGGGAGGGAGTTGTGAAGGAGGAGAAGGAAACACCAGGAAACACTCTCACAGGCGGGTCTGTGGGGAGTTGTGGAATCTCAGAGGCAACATAACCAGGAGGAAACACACACACACACACACAGATTATGGGCCTAACCGCAACTCCCAGCAGAGAAGTAGCCCAGACACTTACGTTCACCACCAGTAAGCAGGGGCTGAACAGGGAGGCACAGGCAGCACTGCTCAGGGTAAGGACAGACTGGGCCTGAACGCCCTGAGGACAATCTGAGGGAGCTCACATGAGACAGCAACCCAAACTGCGGGATAGATAGCCTGAGAGAGGGGGAAAAAAGAGAGAGAGAGAGAACTTTCCCACAAAAAGCTCTAACGTAAGGCACTGCCAGGCCCACTCACAGAACAAAAGACTGAGCAAATACCAGAGGAGAGCTAGCCGGCTGCGGACTGGCCCATCCCCCGCTGGAGGCAGACAGGCAGGTGGGCAACAGCCAAAACCAGAAGGCAAGGGGCAACCTCAGCCCCAGAGATGACAACCTCTACCAAACTGCAAGCAGGCTCCCAGTTGCTAACCAAGTCTTCCTGGGATCCTGGACAGTTGAAATCTGCCAGGAGGCTCGCAGCCAGAGATCAGCTCCCCAGAGGAGACACATGGCACAACTGGGACAGTGCTCCCACTGCACACCCAGGAAGCTGAACGGCTGGGACCAAGGAGGTGATAAGACACACCTTGGGAGAGTGTGCTCACCAAGCACCTGGTCAGTTGAGCTGCTAGGACCTGGGAAGGGCACAAAACACAGACCCAACCAAGTCTGTGCCTTTGTGGAGTACCCAAGAACCTGAACCTGAGCAGCTTAAGACCTAGGACGTGCATGCAACCCAGGGCCCGCTTTAGACTGTTCCCCTGCAGAGCAACCTGGAGCCTGAGAAGTGTAGACTGGGAAAGCACACACACTGTGAGTGGGGGCAAACCCAGTGTGGCTCAGACACTGTGAACATGCCCCACACACGCCAGTGATATTTGTTTGCAGTGTTCCTCCCTCCCCACAGCACAACTGAACAAGTGGGCCTAAATAAATGACCACCTTCACTCCCTTGTGTCAGGGCAGAAATCAGACACTGAAGAGACTTGCAAACAGAGGAAGCCAAAATAAACCAAGAAGAGGGAACTGCTTTGGAAGTTACAGGTGCAACATATTAAAACCCTGTAGTTAGCACCAACTACATTGGAAGGGGCCTGTAGACCATGAGAAGAAGCATAACCTGGAACAAGGAACTATCTGAAACTGAACTGACCCCACACTATCCTCAACAGCTCCAGAGAAATTCCTAAATATATTTTACTATTATCATTTTTTTAATTTGTTTTATTTTTGAGTCCTTTATTACTCTTTTAATTTTCATTTTTATAACCTTCTGTTACCTTACAAAAAAAAAGAACCTATTTTTAAAGCAAATGTCATATATATTTTTTATAATTTTTGTGATTTTATTTTTTTAATATTGTATTTTTGAGAGTCTAAACTCTACTCTAGATTTTTAATCTTTGCTTTTTGATATTTGTTATCAATTTTGTACCTTTAAGAATCCAATCCTCAGTACCCATTTTTACTTAGAAATGTGATTACTGGCTTGACTGCCCTCTCTCTCTTTTGACTCTCTTTTTTCTCCCCCAGGTCACCTCTATCTCCTTCATCCCCCTTCTCTTCTCTATCCAACTCTTTGAATCTCTTTGGGTATTCTGGGCTGTGGAAAACATTAGGGAACTGATTACTGGCTAGATCCGTCTCTCTCCTTTTGAAACCCCCTCCTCTCCTCCTGGTCACCTCTATCTCATTCCTCCCTCTTCTCTTCTCTGTGTAACTCTGTGAACCTCTCTGGGTGTTCCGGACTGTGGAGCACACATAGGGAATTGATTACTGGCTAGATTGCTCTCCTCCCTTTTGATTCCCCCTCTCCTCCTCCTGGGCACCTTTATCTCCGTCCTCCCTTTTTTCTTCTCCATGTAATTCTGTGAAACTCTCTGGGTGTCCCTCCCTGTGGAGAATCTTTTCTCCATTAACCTAGATGTTTTATCATTGGCGTGGTATGGATGTAGAAGTCTTGAGGCTACTGTAAGAATAAGACTGAAATCCAGAGGCAGGAGGCTTAAATCCAAAACCTGAGAACACCAGAAAACTCCTGACTCCAGGGAACATCAATCAATAAGAGCTCATCCAAAAGCCTCCATACCTACACTGAAACCAAGCTCCACCCAAGAGCCAACAAGTTTCAGGGCAAGACATACCAAGCTAATTCTCCAACAATGCCAGAACATAACCCTAAGCATTAAAAAACAGGCGGCCAAAAGTCACACCAAACCCATAGACACCTCTAAACTCACTACTGGACACTTCATTGCACTCAAGAGAGATGAGATCCAGCTCCCCCCACCAGCACACCAACGCAAGCTTCCCTAACCAGGAAACCTTGACAAGCCACTCGTCCAACCCCACCTACAGCGAGGAACCTCCACAATAAAGAAGAACCACAAATTCCCAGCATACAAAAAGGCCACCCCAAACACAGCAATCTAAACAAGACGAAAAGGCAGAGAAATATTCAGCAGGTAAAGGAACATGATAAATGCTCACCAAACCAAACCAAGGAGGAGATTGGGAGTCTACCTGAAAAAGAATTCAAAATAATGATAGTAAAAATGATCCAAAATCTTGAAAACAAAATGGAGTAACAGATAAATAGTCTGGAGACAAGGACTGAGAAGATGCAAGAAATGTTTAACAAGGACCTAGAAGAAATAAAAGAGAGACAATCAATAATGAATAATGCAATAACTGAGATCAAAAACACTCTGGAGGGAACCAACAGTAGAATATCTGAGGCAGAAGATAGGATAAGTGAGGTGGAAGACAGAAAGGTGGAAATAAATGAAGCAGAGAGGAAAAAAGGAAAAAGAATTAAAAGAAATAAAGACAACCTCAGAGACCTCTGGGACAATGTCAGACGTCTCAACATATGAATGATAGGAATCCCAGAAGAAGACAAAAAGAAAGGCCATGAGAAAATACTTGAGGAGATAATAGTTGAAATTTTCCCTAAAATGGGGAAGGAAATAGCCACCCAAGTCCAAGAAACCCAGAGAGTCCCAAATAGGATAAATCCAAGGCGAAACACCCTGAGACACACATTAATCAAATTAACAAAGATCAAACACAAAGAACAAATACTAAAAGCAACAAGGGAAAAGAAACAAATAACACACAGGGGATTCCCATAAGGATAACAACTGATCTTTCCATAGAAACTCTTCAGGCCAGAAGGGAATGGCAAGACATACTTAAAGTTATGAAAGAGAAAAACCTACAGCCCAGATTACTGTACCCAGCAAGGATCTCATTCAAATATGAAGGGGAAATCAAAAACTTTACAAACAAGCAAAAGCTGAGAGAATTCAGCACCACCAAACCAGCTCTTCAACAAATGCTAAGGGACACTAGACAGGAAACACAAAAGGTTTATAAACTCAAAGCCAAAACAACAAAGTAAATGGCAACATGATCATACTTATCAATAATTACCTTAAATGTAAATGGGTTGAATGCCCCAACCAAAAAACAGAGACAGGCTGAATGGATACAAAAACAAGACCCCTATATAGGCTGTCTACAAGAGACCAACCCCAAACCAAGGGACATATACAGACTGAAAGTGAAGGGCTGGAAAAAGATATTTTATGAAAATGGAGACCAAAAGAAAGCCGGAGTAGCAATACTCATATCAGATAAAATAGACTGTGAAATAAAGGCTGTGAAAATAGACAAAGAAGGACACTACATAATGATCAAAGGATCAATCCAAGAGGAAGATATAACAATTATAAATATATGTGCACCCAACATAGAAGCACTGCAATATGTAAGGCAAATGCTAACAAGTATGAAAGGGGAAATTAACAGTAACACAATAATAGTGGGAGACTTTAATATCCCACTCACACCTATGGATAGATCAACTAAACAGAAAATTAGCAAGGAAACACAAACTTTAAATGATACAATGGACCCGTTAGACCTAATTGATATCTATAGGACATTTCACCCCAAAACAATGAATTTCACCTTTTTTTCAAGTGCACATGGAACCTTCTCCAGGATAGATCACATCCTGGGCCATAAATCTAGCCTTGGTAAATTCAACACAATTGAAATCATTCCAAGCATCTTTTCTAACCACAATGCAGCAAGATTAGATGTCAACTACAGGAAAAAAAACTATTAAAAATACAAACACATGGAGGCTAAACAATACGCTTCTGAATAACCAACAAATCACAGAAGAAATCAAAAAAGAAATCAAAATATGCATAGAAACAAATGAAAATGAAAACACAACAACCCAAAACCTATGGGATTCAGTAAAAACAGTGCGAAGGGGAATGTTCATAGCAATATAAGCTTATCTCAAGACACAAGAGGAAAATCAAATAAATAACCTAACTCTACACCTAAAGCAACTAGAAAAAGAAGAACTTCAGTGTTAGTAGAAGCAAAGAAATCATACAAATTAGGGCAGAAAAAAATGAAAAAGAAACAAAGGAGACCATAGCAAAAATCAACAAAGCTAAAACCTGGTTCTTTGAGAAGATAAATAAAATAGACAAACTATTAGCCAGATTCATCAAGAAACAAAGGGAAAAGAATCAAATCAACAAAATTAGAAATGAAAATGGAGAGATCACAACAGACAACACAAAAATGCAAAGGATCATAAGAGAATACTATCAGCAACTACATGCCAATAAAATGGACAACTTGGAAGAAATGGAAAAATTCTTAGAAAAATATAACTTTCCAAAACTGAACCAGGAAGAAATAGAAAATCTTAACAGACCCATCACAAGCACAGAAATTTAAACTGTAATCAGAAATCTTCGAGCAAACAAAAGCCCAGGACCAGAGGGCTTCACAGCTGAATTCTACCAAAAATTTAGAGAAGAGCTAACACCTATCCTACTCAAATTCTTCCAGAAAATTGCAGAGAAAGGTAAACTTCCAAACTCATTCTATGAGGCCACCATCACCCTAATACCAAAACCAGACAAAGATGCCACAAAAAAAGAAAACTAGAGGCCAATATCACTGATGAACATAGATGCAAAAATCCTCAGCAAAATTCTAACAAACAGAATACAACAACAAATAAAAAAGATCATACATCATGACCAAATGAGCTTTATCAGGGATGTAAGGATTCTTTAATACCCACAAATCAATAAATGTGATACACCACATTAACAAATTGAAAGGTAAAAGCCATATGATTATCTCAATAGATGCAGAGAAAGCCTTTGACAAAATTCAACATCCATTTATGATTAAAAAAAAAAAAACCCTCCATAAAACAGGAATAGAAGGAACATACCTCAACATAATAAAAGCCATATATGACAAACCAAAGCAAACATTATCCTCAATGGTAAAAAATTGAAAGCATTTCCCCTAATGGCAGGAACAAGACAAGGGTGCACACTCTCACCACTACTATTCAACATAGTTTTGGTAGTTTTAGCTACAGCAATCAGAGAAGAAAAAGAAATAAAAGGAATCCAGATTGGAAAAGAAGAAGTAAAACTCTCACTGGTTGCAGATGACATGATCCTCTACATAGAAAACCCTAAAGATTCCACCAGAAAATTATTAGAACTAATCAATGAATATAGTAAAGTTGCAGGATATAAAAGTAACACACACAGAAATCCCTCGCATTCCTAAACACTAACAATGAGAAAACAGAAAGAGAAATTAAGGAAACAATTCCATTCACCATTGCAATGAAAAGAATAAAATACTTAGGAATAAATCTACCTAAAGAAACTAAAGACCTATATATAGAAAACTAGAAAACTATAAAACACTGATGAAAGAAATCAAAGATGACACAAGTAGATAGATAAATATACCATGTTCATGGATTGGAATAATCAATATAGTAAAAATGAATATACTACCCAAAGCAATCTATACATTCAATGCAATCCCTATCAAGCTACCAACAATATTTTTCACAGAATTAGAAAAAATAACTTCACAATTTGTATGGAAATACAAAAAACCTTGAATAGCCAAAGCACTCTTGAGGAAGAAGAATGGAACTGGAGGAATCAACCTGCCTGACTTCAGACTACACTACAAAGCTACAGTCATCAAGACAGTATGGTACTGGCACAAAGACAAAAATATAGATCAATGGAACAAACTAGAAAGCCCAGAGATGAAGCCACACACCAAGGGACACCTTATCTTTGACAAAGGAGGCAAGAATATACAATGGAGAAAAGACTATCTCTTAACAAGTGGTGCTGGGAAAACTTGTCAACCACTTGTAAAAGAATGAAACTAGAACACTTTCTAACCACATACACAAAAATAAACTCAAAATGGATTAAAGATCTACATGTAAGACCAGTAACTATAAAACTCCTAGAGGAAAACATAGGCAAAACACTCTCTGACATAGCTCACAGCAGGATCCTCTATGACCCACCTCCCAGAGTAATGGAAATAAAAGCAAAAATAAACAAATGGGACCTAATTAAACTTAAAAGCTTTTGCACAATGAAGGAAACTATAAGCAAAGTGAAAATACAGCCTTCAGAAAGGCAAAAAAATAATAGTAAATGAAGCAACCAACAAAGAATTAATTTCAAAAATATACAAGCAGCTCCTGCAGCTCAATTCCAGAAAAATAAGTGATCCAATCAAAAAATGGGCCAAAGAACTAAACATACATTTCTCCAAAGAAGATATACAGATGGCTATCAAACACATGAAAAGATGATCAACATTACTCATTATCAGAGAAATGCAAATCAAAACCACAATGAGGTACCATTTCACACCAGTCAGAATGGCTGCTATCAAAAAGTCTACAAACAATAAATTCTGGAGAGGGTGTGGAGAAAAGGGAACCCTTTTACACTGTTGGTGGGAATGCAAACTAGTACAGCCACTATGGAGAACAGTGTGGACATTCTTAAAAAACTGGAACTAGAACTGCCATACGACCCAGCAATCCCACTGCTGGACATACACACCGAGGAAACCAGAATTGAAAGAGACACGCGTACGTCAATGTTCATCAGAGCACCATTTACAATAGCCAGGACATGGAAGCAACCTAGATGTCCATCACAGACAAATGGATAAGAAAGCTGTGGTACATATACACAATGGAATATTACTCAGCCATTAAAAAGAATGCGTTTGAATCAGTTCTAATGAGGTGGTTGAAACGAGCCTATTATACAGAGCGAAGTAAGAAAGAACAACACCAATACAGTATATTAACGCATATATATGGAATTTAGAAAGATGGTAACGATGACCCTATATGTGAGACAGCAAAAGAGACACAGTTGTAAAGAACCGTCTTTTGAACTCTATGGGAGAAGGCGAGGGTGGGGTGATTTGAGAGAATAGCATTGAAACATGTTTATTATCATATGTGAAACAGATCGCCAGTCCAGGTTCAATGTATGAGACAGGATGCTCAAGGGCTGGTGCACTGGGACGACCCTGAGGGATGGGATTGGCATGGGGGAGGTAGGAGGAGGGGTTCAGGATGGGAACACGTGTACACTGATGGCTGATTCATGTCAATGTATGGCAAAAACCACTACAATATTGTAAATTAATTAACCTCCAATTAAAATAAATAAATTTTAAAACAAAACAAAAAACAAATGTCACAGTTATTATCTATGTTATTATCAAATTTTTTAAGAAACTCAGCAATCTGAGCCAATGGAGTAAGGTGAATAGAAATATTACACTGTTTATTGTGTTACCATTATAAAATATAAGAACTATAAATTCTGAAACAAAGCTGCCTCCAAGCCTTTGGGACAGATTGTAAACCATTTATCTTAGTTCCACTCATAATAAGACCAAGAGAAGACAGAATACTTTTCCCCAAAATTGGTTCTGAACCACGGACCAACCTGCCCAGCCAGCTTGGAATCTACCTAACTGCATGGTTTAAAGGGATCTCGTGAGTGACTGTTGGATATTCCCATGATCTACTAGCTTCCTATCCTCTAAAAAAAGAAGCATGTTTCCATTAGCTTGAAATGATCAGTTCTAGGACCCCAAATTGGCTCACAGTAATAAGTTTCTTATCTAAGTAATCATAAGTCATCTGTTTAAAGCTTGTTTTTATCATTGGAGAAATACTTCCATAAAACTCAGTAGCCCATGCTTTTTATATAATTTGAAAAATCAACAATATTTAATATATTCAGTTGACAAGTATGTTTTAAGCACCTCCTTAGTGTCTGGCACTTTGCTAGTCAATGGCAACATAAGATGAACATGGTTCTTACACTCTCAGGCCTAAAATAGTCTGGCAGGAAAAATAGGCAACAGCAAGGAGATATTATAAAGCATAATAATATATACTAATATGGCAAGTTTGTTATTCTAGAAGTACATTTTAAAAGCACTCAACAGATCTTACAGAAATATGACATACACAGAGCAATCATGTAGGACTTCCTAGAAGAAGATCTCAGCCAGTAGATCTGAAGGATGAGTAGAATCAACCAGATGAAGAGAAAAGGGAACAATCTTTTAGGCAGAGAGCACAGCTACTAACATCTTCTCTCCCTCCAGCTATGACCTAAAGATTTCATCCCCTTCAGAGCAAAAATTTAAGAAACATTTTGAAGTCATCATTTTTCTTGGCCACTCATGTGTATTTGGCAATCCCTCTTTCTTGAAACCCTGGCTTCCCTTAGCTTATGTGACATCACAACACACTTCTTGTCTCCTTATTACTCTGACTTTTGGGCTTTTTGTAATTTCATTCTCTTTCTCTGTTAAATCTTGACTTTCCTCAAGGCTTGGTCCTGTGCCCTCTCCTCTTGACATTCTATGTTCTCTCCCAAAGTAATTGTATTAAAGCCCACAACTTCAATTACAAATTCTGCAGGGTGTCTTACAGTGTTTGTCTCCAGCCTCGACCTCCCCTCAGAGCTGCAGAACACCGACCTCTCCACTTGCTCAGCTCAGAGGCTCCTCAGACTCTGTCCACCAAACATGTGAGTCACTCTGGTGTTCTTCCATCACCTCCTCTACAGGGACTGTCTCCACTGCCATTCAGTGACCCAGCCCAACACCTGGCAGTTTTCTTTGACAGGCCCTCCTTTATTCACCTCTTGTTTAATCCACCACCAAGTCCTACTGACTTTACCTCCAAAATCTCTCTCAAAACAACCCCTTACTCTCCACGTCCTCCATTACTACCCTAATCCAAACCAGGGCATCAGTTGCATGGATTACAACCACCTCTTCCCCCAACAGATGCATTCCTCACATCCTGTCAGCCTCCCTCTCCATATTCATTCTGCAGACAAAATGATCCTTTGCAGACATTTTATCCTGCTGCCCCTGCTTGAAATGCCTCAGTGACTTTCAACCACCTTTAGTACAAAGACAAACATTCTTTTTTCAAAGCCTACAAAGCTGAGCACCATCTGATAGTGCTGACTCACCTCCACCCTCTCCAGCTACACTGACTCCCTGTGATGACTCATCATCATTAAGGATTCCCTTGCTGGACAGGACTTCGTAAATCTTGTTCCTTCCTATACTGGAGACACCTTTCCTTTCTCTTCTTCTCCTAGTTAATGCCTATTCTGACTCATCCATTTTACCAGGCTGACCTGGTAGAACTCTTTGACCTGGCTGACCCCATCTCTCTCCTTATCTCTGTGACAACATTACAGTTTATTTGATTATTTAATCATTATTTGAGTAATTATCATCTCCCTCACAAAGACCACAACTCTTTCTACTTTTATTCTCTCTTTTATTCTCCTTTATATCTTCCAACACCTAACACAGGGCCAGGATCATCAAATATAGCTTTTGAATTAGTTAATATAACATGTGCAAAGGCTCAGAGAAAATTACACATACTTGAGAAGCTGGAATGTAAGGTTGGAACCTCCAGAAGAGGGAACAGATGGAGAGAGTCAAGCCCAGAGAGACTGATGAGAGGCAGGGCAAATAGCCACAAGAAGTGATGAAATGGAAAGTCCCAGCAGCGGTCTTGACAGGATCAAAATTGTATAACTCTGACATCCCTGCAAAGGCTACACAGGAAATGCAGCCAAGTCTAGAGACAGAGAAAGGATTTCAGCTCCTCAGTAATCTGGGAAGTGAATGACTGACTGAGAAATAGAGACTAACAGTAGTGACAAGAAAGACTGGAGAAAACTGGGTTGATCTGAAAATCAGAAAATGAGAAGGACTCAACAAGACTATTGGAGAAGGCAACGGCACCCCACTCCAGTACTCTTGTCTGGAAAATCACATGGACGGAGGAGCCTGGTGGGCTGCAGTCCATGGGGTCGCTAAGAGTCAGACACGGCTGAGCGACTTCACTTTCACTTTTCACTTTCATGCATTGGAGAAGGAAATGGCAACCCACTCCAGCGTTCTTGCCTGAAGAATCCCAGGGACGGGGAAGCCTGATGGGCTGCCGTCTATGGGGTCGCACAGAGTTGGAAATGACTAAAGCGACTTAGCAGCAGCAGCAGCAGCAACAAGACTATGGCCCTTTGTCTTCCAAATGAGGCTGCAATCACCTACTAATTTCAGCATCCTGGACCCTGTCTTTTCTGTCCCCAGAGAATTGAATGTACTGAAAGCAGCCAGATGCTCTCTTATCTTGTATATCCTCTTGACTCCAAGGGTCTTTTTAGGTCATGCTCCCTGATCCAGAACCTTTCTTCTGTAAGTAGCTCCCTGCTACATGCTACATTATGCCATAAAGTAGAAAAAAAGAGTTCAAACATTTGAGGAACACTGTAGGCAATTAAAAAATTTAGCCTCCACAGATGAATGGATAAAGATGATGTCATGCATATATACAATGGAATATTACTCGGCCATAAAAAAGAATGCAACATGCCATTTGCAGCTACATGGATGGACCTAGAGAATGTCATACTAAGTGAAGTAAGAGGCAAATACCATATGCTATCACTTATATGCAGAATCTAAAATATGACACAAACGAACTTATCTATGAAACAGAAACATATTCACAGACATAGAAAACAGTCTGTGGTTGCCAGGGGTATAGGGGAGGGAAAGATTGGGAATTTGGGACAAGCAGATGCAAACTATAATTTATAGAATGGATAAACAACAGATTCCATTGTATAGCAATGGGAACTATATTCAATATCTTATGATAAACCATAGTGGAAAAGAATATGAAAAAGAATAGATACGTATAACTGAGTCACTTTGCTGTATGCCAGGAACAGACAACAGTGTAAATCAACTATACTTCAATTTAAAAAAAAATCAGGACTTAAAATGCTCTGATTAACACAATGATTAGGATTAAATGCTATTTAATAAATATACTAATGATATATAAGCACAAGCTTTAGAAGCCCCAAGACTCTCCTGGGGGTGACTGTTTCATTTAAGAAGGGACTTTGGATCTGAATCTTAAAAGCTGAGTGAAGTTTAATGTACAGAGAACATGTGAAAGGCATAGAAGAGAACATCCCATGTAAATTCATGAGCTGTTATATAACGTGACGTGATCAGATTTGTTTTTTTAGGAAAGTAACTAAACCAGTCATATTGGTTTCCTTAGCCACCTCTCACTTTTCTTCCTCATTGGTACCATTTAGTATTACACTGTGAATTTCTTTTAGAATCTCTCTGGACTATCTTCGCTTTTAGAGAAGAGCTAGCTACTAGTAGAAACAACGGGCTTCCCAGGTGGCTCAGTGGTAAGAATTCGCCTGCTGACACAGGAGATGTAGGTTCAGTCTCTGAGTCAGGAAGATCCCCTGGAGTAGGAAATGGCAACCTGCTCCAGTATTCTTGCTCAGGAAATCCCATGGACAGAGGAGCCTGGGGGCTGCAGTTCAGGGGGTTGCAAAGAGTCAGACACAACTGAGCATACACACACACAGTAGAAACAACAGGATATCATGTATCGCACGCTTGTTTCTTTACACCAGATTGGTCTCTGAACTGAGCTGGTCTAGTGGGCGCTGGGTTGAGTCAGTAAATCTGGCACCAGGTCTTCAACAAGACAACTCTTTATATATGAGGAAAGACTGCCCTTTGCTCACCAATTCCTATAATCACTTCAGGAGAAACTACAGCAGCTCAAAAGAAGCAAGTGTTCTAACAGGAATCACACAACCCCAGGTATCATATATAACATTAGGGGGGAAAAAAAGTGATTCTGATTTTCACTACTCTTTAATTGCAAGCAAAATCTGCTGTGTTTCACCTTACTCATCCCCTCTTTCTAAAAGAAAAAGAAAAACCACATTTATTGGTAACCCTTAATCTAAGATGTAACTATGACTTCCTGCCTTGAGCAGGAATACGGGCCTTCCAACTTCAGCTGACTGAATGCCTGTGCTTTGTGTCTGAGTGGCCATGAACCTCTACAGTCCCCGGGCTGTATACTCATCAGCACTTCTTCACACCCTCAAACTTCCATTATGGATAAATACCCGCAACACATGTTCTCCCTTCATATCCTGGGTGAACTCTTAACGGTCCTATCTCCAAGAAACAGGCTCATTCCCCAACCCCTAAGTATCAGAAACCAAGGATTTCTTAAAGACAGGGAGAGGAAAATGCTCGTTAATGAGCAATTGTCTCCTGGGAAACTCACAAATACACACCTACCCCATCATCATTCTCATTAGCCATAATGTCAAAAGGAAGAACTAAGATAGAAGGGTCAACAGCACTTTTCAGCCTCTGCCAGGAAAAGACAGGTTTTTTAGAGCTGAAAATGGTCCCTGTTGAAACTGTCATTTCCAGATTACAGCTGGCAGGACCCGGAGCAGCAAGGAACCGACAGGAAATCACCAAGCCTGCTCCCAGCCGGCTCCTTGGGAATAGCAGGCCGCCTGTCAGCGTGCATCTCTGCCCACAGAAGTGAGCAGCTGGGCGGCTGCAGCTCACACACCACCTGACAGCCCCATCTCCCGAGGCTCCATATTATTACAGCCTGCCCTTCTGCTGGCGTGGAATTAACTTGTTCTGACGCTGTGACAGTTCTGACGACTACACAGTTTGAGGCAAGGAGTCGGGTCACACACTGCTACATGCATGGGCTGTCACTAACTGTGCCACGAAAACCAGACAAAACCTTGTCAGGGGAGATCAACTCCTCTGGAGACAGAGGTAAGTGACTCAACTCGTGGCCCTCTTGTGAGGGGTTTGTTCAGTTCAAGGACAGGATCGGCTGACAAAAGGACCTGATGTTTCAGAAGGACACCATCGACTACAGCACAGGGACAGAGGCATAGATGCAGAAAGAGAAAAACACACTGGGACAAATGTGAGAGTGCTAAAGGAGAAGGGCTGCTAGGAGGTGGCCAGAGAAGATCGTGTCCTCACTTTTGAAAATCAATGGCGTAAACTCCCAAATCACACCAACTTCACAGCCATAAAACCTCCAGCAAGGAACGATGGCAGTCAACCTTGGTTTTACTAAATACGGTATCTACTGCATGCCTGACAGCATGCCAGATATTAGAAAGGCTATAGAAACATAGCATGTGACTCCTAGATTTGGCAACCTTACAATTTAACTGTTGAGGTAAGACTCACTTTCATAAAAAGATATAAATGTGTTAAACATAACCCTCTTTCCCTAGGCCAGTATGCTCTGTGGGAATCTGAAGACCCAGGCTGAGCTCCAAAGAGAGACAGACTAAGAAACAGGGATGCCCAACAAGAAGAAATCAGAGAGAAGTCACTCCAAAGCTCATCACACCTTCCTTGGGCTGCTAATGGTCATAATTTCAGCTATTCTTTCCTCTCTTTTTGATTGTGCCTGAGGCAAGGCCCTCCAGGGTCCAGGCTAAGAATCAGCTGACTTGGTTTTCACACATCACAGTGGTGTGCTTCTTAACGTACCCCCTCCTGGAAGTGCTCACACTCCGAGATCCTGATAACTCTGGTAAGCCCCAGGTTCATCCTTCTGTCTCCTCCAACTCCTATCCAATCAAAACTCACGCAAGTTAAGTGATAGGAACACTGTGAGTATATGTCCCATGGCTGTCCAACTAAAGAGATGGGCTCTGGGGCAGTTAAGTATTTATTAACTGTGTGGCCTTAGTCAATTTAATCTGTGTTTCCATTTTTCTTACTTGCAAGGACTTATGTAAAAAAGAGAAATTACATGGAAGTGCCACACATGGTACCTGATATTTGGAAGACAATTAATAAAAGCTGGTTGGTTTTAATCCTTTAACAATGACACTGAATACCTAATTAAGTGTAAATGGCTATACAGTCTCTAAGTCCTTAATAATATAGTCAGTTCTCATTACTCACAGATTCTACATTTATGAATCCACCTATTCACTAAGATTTACTTATCACCCCAAAATAAATACTCATGGAACAATTTTGTGGTTGTTCACAGATTTACATAGAATGGAAGAAAATTTGAGTCACCCAGGGCACACGTTCCCAGCTGAGGATGAACAAAGTGACGTTTTGCCTTCTTTCAGCACTCATATTGTATGTAGACAGGTATCCTTTTCACAGTTAATTTAATGTCACATCTTTCACATATTGGGGTACTTTTTTGGTGATTTCACTGTTTAAAATGACCCAAAAGCATGATGTTGAAGTGTTTTCTAGTGTTTCTAAGGGCATAAAGGCTGTGATATGCCTTCAGAGATAATATGTTTTTTATAGACATTCCATTCAAGCATGAGTTATGGTGCCATTGGTCATGAGCTCAATGTTAATCAATTAACACTATGTATTAAATAATGTGTCTTTAAACAGAAACCCACACAAAACAAATGAATTGATCGGTTGACAGAAATGTGAACCAGGAGCTCACAGGCACCTAACTCTATTTCCTTTAGGAGCAGCAGTTCAGACTTTGCTAATTCAGCATTTGATGTCACTTTACAGAAAGCACCTGCCAAGAACAATGAGAATCAATATATATCCTTTCTTCATTTAATTTCCACATCCATCCTGTGAGGCAAAGGGGTAATCAGAAGGTTCACTAAATGCATCAAGACAAAGGAACAACTTTGTCTGAGTATTGAAGGATCTTAAAGCACAAAGGACCTTTGGAGAGAGGGGAGGTGGGTGGGCAATGGAATAGACAACATCTGTTGATTGCAAAGGGCTTCACTAGATCAGAGGACAAGGTGGTAGGTACTAGGGCTTTGTGGCACATTTATACCTCTATGAGGGGGTCTATATTAATAATAAATCATTTGGGATGACTGGATAGATGACATGCATTCTTCTTTCCCTCGACTCTCTCTAATGAGCTTAAGCATTTGTATGGCATTTGTCTACAATTAGCATGATAGTAGGTGATACACTAAATCTGGGGTAAATTTCTAAAACCAAAATCTGATGATATATCAGAAACAACAGAAGAGTTTTTTCAGTCAACCTCTCAGCTAACTCAGGCAAGAAAGATGAAAAGATTCAATATGTCTCTATCTGGAAATCATCTCTTCCTTGCTTTCATTTCCTGCCCTAAACACACTCTCTCTTGGACAGCACAGGGATTTAAAGAACTCTAAATAAAACGCTTCTTTCAAGGAAGTTTAGAATTACTGTTTAGGGACAGGAAGGGAGCTTGATAGCCATCTGTTTCAATTCCCTCTATTTCAAACAAGAACTCTGAAGTTATGGGAGTTACTATGACAGACTGGGAACCATAACCTATTTCCAACCCATAACCAAAGCCCAGTTAAGTGGACTTTCCATATCTATAATTATGACACATATGCAGATTTTCCAGGAGAGCTTTGGTTTTGAGGACATTTGGTCCCTTCATTGCTCTAAGAGTACTTGTATCTGTTAGTTTCTGGGTCAGATAATACGGTCACTACAAATATTATGCTCCATTTTCTCTAACTGATAGCTAGACTTTAAGTTCTATCCTCCTGTGGCTATTCATCCAAGACTGTGGCTTCTCTTGTCACATCTGTATGAATGATCGCCAAGTCAAGAAAGAAATTCATAGAATTTTACAAGAGAGAGACTAATTGGTCATTTACTCAGTCCCTTCGTTTTACTGATAACGGTGAAACTGAGTCTCCAGGAGGCTAAATCGTGACCAAAACACAGCTAGCAAAAGAGAGATTCCAAAAGTAAAATAAGCCTCCTATAAATATTTTAAAAGTATAAAGAGATTGGTTAACATACTTGCTATTTCAACATTATGATGGACCTAAGGGTTGCAAGAACATCAGAAGAAGCATTACAAAACATACACAATACAATGGCAATAACGAAGACTTTCATTCGTCTCCCAGGTGAGAGGCTGCAAGCTGGTTTCCTCAGTACATAAGGCAATACTGACTGGGTTATATCAACATGAAAAACAAGTGCCCTGAATAGCTACCTGCAAAAATAACCATGAAAACATTTACCAGGGGTTTACATAATAGAAGGAATACCTTGAACAAAATACAAATACCTGGTCTACATTTTAACAGTGCTTAAAAGTCAATTATCATTTCACACCAGAAGTGACAGCAGGGACACTGTCAGGCTCTTAGTGATAAATAGACACAATAAGACTAAGCTTTTAGGTCATTTAGAATCTTCTCAAACTGCTAAAGGCCAGCAGATCACATGAGATGAATAGTTGTTCTAAATGATTAAGAAGGCAAACAATAATTTGGACTCCCTAAATCTTTGCCATTAAGGAAAAGCCTTGTTTAAAAGGCACACTGGGTTATAAATTAGGGGGTATCTGGCAATGGAAGCGCATGGATACTCTCATCACACTGCCCTCCCTCCACAAAGGACATGCTGATAACTGGGCTTTACATCTGCTTATACAAAAAGCTGAGTCACTGCCACCACCTCTTCCTTGGTCTCAGTGACTCACAAGTCTTGCCCTTCTAATCCATCCTACATTCTTTGGTCCAGGCATTTCTGCATGAAACATCATGTTACTCATTCCAGTCCCTGCTCAAAATCCTCAGTTACTCAGAGGAAAGCCAAAGTTAGGAAGTACCATCTGGGACAGAATTCCTTCATTCTGTCTGGAGTGATGTCCCAAGATCTGCGGTCAAAGGAAGACAAAAAACAACCTGGAAGACATTACTATCCTAGTGCAGCCCAAAAGCCACCTGGGCTACAGATAGGTGGCCCTTATGCTTCAGTTTGCCTGGCACATCACAGTTTGTGCCTATTATTCCAGCTGGTAGCATCCCCTCCAGCTCTAAAACAGGCTCTAGTTTAGATGTTTAGAAATGTCATGATAACCCTAGTTCTGACTATTATGATGCCTCGTGCCCTCCACCAACAGAAACATTTTTTTTTACCATAAGTTACAGAACCCACAAGGAGCCCATCAGTATGGTACATCATAGTCCTCTGACCTCATCCTCCATGTGGCACTGCATAATCAGCCTGAGAGTGAGGAGGAAAGAGCATGAGGATGGGCAGGATCAACCAGCCAGCTAGTAAAAAACTTAATCCTCTGTCTGAGGTTGCATTCCATGTTTTCCCTATGTGCCCTTGGAACCTGTGATTCTCCATCTGAAAACACAGAAGGGCTCAGGTTTTACTAGACATCTTGATGCATGTCTGCCTCCTGCCTGTCCAGCCATCCCTAGGCTGGCACTGCTGCTGCTGCTGCTAAGTGGCTTCAGTCGTGTCTGACTCTGTGCAACCCCATAGATGGCAGCCCACCAGGCTCCCCCGTCCCTGGGATTCTCCAGGCAAGAACACTGGAGTGGGTTGCCATTTCCTTCTCCAATGCATGAAAGTGAAAAGTGAAAGTGAAGTCGCTTAGTCATGTCCGACTCTTAGCGACCTCATGGACTGCAGCCTACCAGGCTCCTCCGTCCATGGCACTAAGTAACCAGAATTATACCAGCACCTATATTAGCCAGGGGAGAGGCTTGAAGGTATAACTTTAATTGTAGTTTTGAAGGTATAACTTTGCTGAATCCTGGAATAATTAAAATCTAAATCCTGATGTTCAAATGCCCCATGTATTCCTACTGAAGTTCTTCTAACAAGAAAGGAATTTTAAGAGCATAGCTCGGAAATAAATATTTATAATCCTTTGATTACACAGGTATTAACTTTTTGTATATTCCCTCCTAATTTTATAGTCTCCATTACACCATGCATTTAATTTTATATGATGCTTTGATCAAAACTACTTTTCCAAGTTGTAACATAGAGTTACCAAGTGTAATTGCAGGAGCTTCACAAAGGTTTTTTTGAATTGATATATTATAATTTAATAATTTCTCTGGTTTTAATATTTTGCTAAGCTCTGAGAATAATAAGGTTAAAAAATAAAAATAAATGCTTTTTACTGAGTAAAATATTTTTGACTCTTTTTGAAGATCAAACTTCAACTGTTGAAATAAATTTAAATAGCTCTAGTACCTTTTTCATACATTCATCACAAACTTGAAGAAAATAAAGAAAATGGCAAATGAGAGAGAAAAGACCAGAAAAGGAAGGGGGGAGGGGCATGGAGGAGAAAAGAGAACAGGAAGATAAGCAGAGGGAAGGACTTATAATTACAAGGATAAATTGAAGGTCTTACTTCTGTTCTGACATTTGCTTCATGTAAATGATGAAAATACCATACAAATTCATTTGAATACATGTCAAGTCTTTCCATGAATTATAATAAATGTCAGCCTCATTCTAATATTTAAAAACAAAAGCTATCTATAACTCAGACATGACCCTTTCCCTATTGTCTACTCCATCATGTAAAATATCCATTGCCTGGCCTTTAAGGCCTTATATACTCCAGCCCACAGAGCCAAACCAATTTTTCTGCACATAGAATTTCATCTCTAATCAGAAAGACATTCTGGGAAACAAACACAGAGAGGCTGCAGTTTCAGCCATGGAGCAGTAGCCTACATCAGAATCTGACTCCTACAACTAAGAATTAAAAGTCTCTGGACAAAATTATTAAAAATAGAAAATGATCCATAGGCCCTAGAGAATAACTAAAAGTATGCATAAACTGGAGGGCAGTAAACCCTTGAAATGGGAGAATTGAACCAAGACAGAGCATCCCTTTTACAGCTTTTCTCTTAAGTGAACTCCTTGGCCCAAGGGATGTTCAGGTAGAACTTGATGTTTGAGAACAGAGTCCAGGGTCTCCAGAGTAGCTGGAGATTAAGAAAGGAAATCCAGAAAATGAAAGCATCAAAGAAAGGAATCCCTCAATCTGATATATACACTATTCTCAAATCATTGGCTGACTCTGTTACATCTACACAGGAAGACTGCAGAAATCTAGCAGAAAGCAACAGCTGGAAGGCTGGTGATGAGCAGGAATATTTGGTGCTGCTCACTGAAGAGCAGGAAGAGTTTAAAGTTGGAGTGTTTCCAAGTTATAAGCTTTTGGTAATAAATACCTTGGTCTTTCCACTGAAATCCAAGGAGGACATGTCTTAGGATTGACTTGTATGTCTCTGAAGTATTAACCCTATCAATACAAAGGGCAAAAGTAAACATACCCATCTTAATAAAACAAAGCCTCTATAAGTTCAGCCAATAACTTTGTTGCTTAGAAGGGGAGCACATGTATACCTGAAATTTTTTTAATTAAGAAAAAAAAAAAAAGGAAAAAAAAATAGTTGAGGCACTAAAAAAAAAAAAAAAAAGAAGAAGAATGTTAACTTACTATTCCAAGATTTCATAGACTTTCAAGCAGAATTTTTTAAAAAATTTAAACCACATATATAAACATCATAGTTAAGCAGCTGAAAACCAAAGGTAAAAAAATCATAATAGCATTCAGAGAGAGAAAAAAAGAGCCTCTTCATGAAAGTGAAAGATGAGAGTGAGAAAGTTGGCTTAAAACTCAACATTCAGAAAACTAAGATCATGGCATCCAGTCCCATCATTTCATGGCAAATAGATGGAGAAACAGTGGAAACAGTGGCTAACTTTATTATTTTGGGCTCCAAAATCACTGCAGATGGTGATTGCAGCCATGAAATTAAAAGACACTTGCTCTTTGGAAGAAAATTTATGACCAACCTAGACAGCTTATTAAAAAGCAGAGATGTTACTTTGCCAACAAAGGTCTGTCTAGTCAAGGCTATGGTTTTTCCAGTAGTCATGTTGGATGTGAGCTTTGGATTATAAAGAAAGCTGAGCACCGAAGAATTGATGCTTTTGAAGTGTGGAGTTGGAGAAGACTCTTGAGAGTCCCTTGGACTGCAAGGAGATCCAACCAGTCCATCCTAAAGGAGATCAGTCCTGCATATTCATTGGAAGGACTGATGCTGAAGCTGAAATTCCAATACTTTGGCCACCTGATGAGAAGAACTGACTCACTGGAAAAGACCCTGATGCTGGGAAAGATTGAAGGCGGGAGGAGAAGGGGATGTCAGAGGATGAAATGGTTAGATGGCATCACCAACATGATGGACATGAGTTTGAGTAGGCTCTGGGAGTTGGTGATGGACAGGGAAGCCTGGCGTACTGCAGTCCATGGGGTCGCAAAGAGTCAAACACGACTGAGCGACTGAACTGAACAGGGAAACAATAAATAATAAAAAAGAATACTGAGTTCTCATCAATAACAGTGGAGGCCAGAAGACAATAGAGTATCTTTTTAATTAAAGGATAAGGAGAAAAGGGGAGAAATCTATCAACCTAGAATTTGATATTAAGTGAAAATTTTTTTTTGATGTTTCATGATAGTTCATGACACTGAAAACTGATAAAGACATTCATCACCAAAAATGATAAGAGATGATAAAAAAAATTATTTTGAGAGAAATGAAAACAAATGGAAACTCAGATCCATAGGAATGAATAAAGAGCACCAAGAATAATAAATATATGAATAATTATGAATGAATTTTTTTCTTCTCTTAATTTTCCGGTAGAGGTATTAAATTGTGCCACTGCTTAAGAAAAAGTTGACAGTCTCTCATAAAGTGCACATCTGATCTATAAATGTGTGTATCTAGTATTTCCCTAAGAGTGATGAACATGTATATCCACAAAAATACTTCAAAGAATGTTTATTATGCATGACTCATAACTGCTAAAAACTAAAAGTGATCCAGATGTCCATCGACAGGAAAATGAATAAACAAAACTGCAGTATCCTCAATTAATGGAATACTATTCAATAGTAAAAAATGAGTTACTGGGACTTCCCTGGTAATCCACTGGTTAACAATCTGCCTGCCAATGCAGGGGCAGGGGTTCAATTCCAGGTCCAGGAAGATCCCACATGCCACTGGGCAACTAAGCCCACGTGCCACATTACTGAAGTCCCCAGTCCTAGAGCCCTTGCTCTGCAACAATAGAAGTCACCACAAGGAGTAGCCCCCGCTCGTCACAACTAGAGAAAACCCTGTGCATTAACAATGACCTGGCACAGCCAAAAATAAAAATAAAAATGAATGAAGTACTGACAAACAGCATGGATAAATCTCAAAAACATGATGAGTGAAAGAAACTAGATTCACAAGAATACATAGTGTATAGTGAAAGTCGCTCAGTCATGTCCGACTCTGCGACTCCATGGACTACACAGTCCATGGAATTCTCCAAGACAGAATACTGGAGCAGGTAGCTGTTCCCTTCTCCGGGGGATCTTCCCAACCCAGGGATAGAGCCCAGGTCTCCCACAGTGCAGATGGATTCTTTACCAGCTGAGCCACCAGGGAAGCCCACATACATCGTGTATGATCCCACTTATATTAACTCCTAGAACAACAAAAAAAAACAACTGGTTTTATGGAAATGGAAATCAAAAAACTGAGTACTCTGGGAGGGAAAATGACTGGAAGTGGAAGGAAACTTCCTAGATGATGGAAATTTTCTTTATAATGATGGTAGTCAGGCAAGTACATACATTTAACAAAACCCATCCAACTGTACTCTTAAGACTTGTGCATCTCATCGTACATAAATCGTATCTGTACTAAGAGTCTCAAATCAGCACTGTCCATCTTCCAGAAATATGTTTATCTGCTTTGAGATTAGCTCATCCAGACCCTCCAAAAGCTCTTCCTCCTCCAGACAGCATTTCTTGACAGTGCAAGTTTCCACGGAGTTCTCTCTTCTCTCAAGCAGTCTGTGTGTTTTAGCTTTATCATCCTGTAACAGATGGCAAGCTTCTTGAGGGCAGGAACTATACTTTATGCACAAATGTCAGTGCCAAGGGCAAGAATGTGATTTAGCTCATCCAATGGGCGAGGCACCCTGCTGAATGTTCTTGTGTGAGTGAGACATTCTCAGATCGGTAAGGCACAGATTCAGCCCTGGAGGCACACCCGCTCCAGTGTTGGAGGTACACAATTCATCCTGATCCTAGGAAAACTGAGAAAACAAGAAAAGAAAAGCATCCCATGAGAAGTGGGGATGGAAAATCAATTCCAGCTTAGGAGATCTGGAAGTTCTCACTGAAGAGGTTTGAATTCAATCGAGATATCAAAAGGAAAAATAATACTTCCCATTTATGTAATGCTTATTACGTGTCAGGCATGGTGCTAAGTATTCACGCACAGCATGTCATCTGATCCTGATAAAAATTCTATGAGGTCTGTGCTGTTTTCTCACATTATTAATGATGAACTAGTCTTAGAAACCATCCAACAAGGCCACATAGCTAGTAAGTGTCCAGTAAGTGGGTTTAGGCACAAAGATGCCAAACAGTGGGACTTGATGACACTGCTCTATATTAACAGGGAGAAGAAGAGGACTGAGGTATTTCACAAAAAAAGACAAGCAAGTCACAGAAGAGAGTGCATGGAACTGTAGCATGTGATAATTACAAAGCTGGAAACAGACGACCTTAAAGACCAG
Source organism: Bos javanicus (assembly GCF_032452875.1). Lineage (NCBI taxonomy): Eukaryota > Metazoa > Chordata > Mammalia > Artiodactyla > Bovidae > Bos > Bos javanicus. Next base: position 54,927,619 of record NC_083875.1, on the reverse strand, counting down.
GCTCAAATTTTTGGACTGTTTCCTCCATGCCGTAAGTACACTCTGTCTGAAAGCTCTTCACTGATAGGTTTCATAAGTAATAAGTCAAGGGATAATTTTCTAAGAAATATTTAATATAGTTAGCTAGGAAACTTAAAATAATACAGTTATCCTGTTGTCTGCGAGACTGCTTGCTTCCCTCATGGTTCAGTGGTAAAGAATTCACCTGCAATGCAGGAGACCATCCACAGTGCAGGACTGGGTTCAATCCCTGTGTCAGGAAGATCCCCTGGAGGAGGAAATGGCAACCCACTCCAGTATTATTGCCTGGGAAATCCCATGGAGAGAGGAGCCTAGTGGGCTACAGTCTATGAAGTCGCAAGAGTCGGACATGACTTTGGGACTAACCCACCCACTAAACCACCATCACCAGTATTCCGTATATAATCATACTCCTTCAGGGCTTCTCTGGTGGCTCAGACAGTAAAGAATCTGCCTGCCAATACAGGAGACCCAAGTTGGATCCCTTGGTTGGGAAGATCCCCTGGAGGAGGAAATGGCAATCCACGCCAGTATTCTTGCCTGGAGAATACCATGGACAGAGGAGCCTGGCAGGCTGCAAAGAGTCAGACATGCCCGAGCAACAGACACACACAATGTTAGACTCAGGGCAGTGTCTCCAATGGAATGGGTAGTTCCTTTTGGGAAAGCTTTCTGAATTCTTTGTAGTGGAGTGGACGTTGGTTAGAGCTGAATTCAGGGAGGCTGAGAGTGAGAGCAAATTAGCCTGAGGATACTCCACTCAAGTATGGATGAGTCTCTCTCATTTATCTAAACTTATTTTGATGCTATATAGATGAATCTAATGCTAACTTTTTTGACAACATAAATCAGTGACAGAGACCAACCACAGTGAATTCATGGGAACAGAGGCCTCTCATGAGGCTGTTTTTGTAAAGAAGAAACAAATTACAATGTGATGAAAAAGAAAAAGAGACAATGTCCCAAGAGTCTAACATTACCAGAGTTTTATTTTCCCCTTTGAAGGTTTATAATTGTATTCAAATAGAAGAGAGACAGACAATAAGTTATTCTGAAGTTCAACTGAAACGAAAGTATTCATTGGTCAAAACCATAACAGTTGATGAATGAATGCCCATACTAGTCATCTGTATATCACACAGAATATTAAAGTTAAAGGGTGTGCCTTATTGCATGCTTTAGACTGATTGTACCCACTCTCTATTTAGACATCTATTTGCAAAAATAATTATACTTATTTGAATTCAAAGCTTTGGGTACTGTTGTTGACTGAAGCCCTTGAAATGCGTGCTGATTGCAGTGCCAACATAATGTACATTAGCAGAGAGAGCAAGTATTATACAATACCCTTAAATCAGAGAGAGTTACAAGAGGCTAATAATGAAGATGAAGTAATGCTGCGAGCACTTGCCTTTTATTCTGAACTCAAGAAATGCATTAGAAAATAAGTTTTAAGACTAGGTCACAGAGAATGTAAATGTAAATCAGAAGAAAGAAAAGGGGGGAAAAACCCTCCTGGACTAAAGCAGGAGACCTGGAGAGAAGGAGAGGAAAGAGGCCATACCTTAAGGAGATACGAGTAATTTAGAGAAAAGAAAGGAAGAGCCTCCAGAAAGGAAGTGCTGTCCATTTAGATAGAGTGGCAACAGCTTCCACAATAACCAAGAGGACCCTGCCTGCAGTTTCTAAGAAGCATTTGAATTTGAAGGCACATTTATATGAAAATCTTCAATACTGCATCCCCATACCATGCTCTTAACTAATGCATCCTTTCTACCAACAGTTTCATTTCCAAAAGCCAAGAATAACCTATGTGAAGCTGTGACTCAACATTTTTAAATAGACCAGGGTGGAAAATAAATAAGTAATGAAATCTTTACAAGGGAAATAAGCAAGACATAAGATAAGGCTCAGGGAAATATTAATTGACAAACTTTGTGTCTTGTGCTGAAGGTGGACTGTAAACCTGGTGCTGGTCTTTACATTTTTGTCAATCTTATTAATGTCGGGCTTAATAGAAGACAGCTGGACTCACATTTGTGCTTCTGCATTCCATCTGTCGTGATAACCATGTGTGTAGCCCCTGGAAAACCCCACCATACACCCATAAGACAGTGAGAGTCCAAAAGTGAAATACCATCTTTGTATTATGAGGAACACAGTCTTTCCCTCAGGGACTTCCTCAATAGGTCTCGGGGACCCCTATGGGTCTCTGAAAGACATTTTGAGGACTACAAAGTTACTGCAAAAACAGGTCCTATTAAAACAAAAGCAAAGATTACTCAAGAGGTACATGGTCTTTCAAAGAGTGAGTTCTGAGAGAAACACGTTTCCTTCGATCTTAAAGGGAGAGACATGTAACAGGGTATATGCCAGCTCAGCCCATCCCCATAATGCATGCAGCAGTGAGTGGCATATGATTAGCCATTCAGAAGGGAGATATACATACATTCCCTATTTCCCATAATTTATAGCTTCTGGACAAAATGTGAGTTAATGAAATTGACGCTTCCTGTAATTGATGTCAAGTGCATTCTGTAATTATGTTTTGTGGTCTGTGACTTTTATGAGCTTACACCATAAAACAATTAACAACTCCATAAAAATAATGCTTTGACATTTTTTTTCACTTAAAGCCTTCTGCTCTAGCCATGCTATCAAAAAAAAAAAAAGATACAGTACCACTAAACCATGATTTTTCACTATCTGAATAAGATTATTTCTCTTATCTCCAAACTATTCTAACATGTTTTTATTTATAAATTATTAATATGAAAATTTCTTAGCAGTTAAGATAATAACTTTGGAGAAAGGCATGCCTGCATTAGAATCCCAACTCAACTTTTTATTCGTTTTGTAACCTTGAACCCTTTCTTTGACCTACTGAAGCATCAATGTACTCATATGTAAAATGAGAGTCATAATAGCAGCTACCTCATTATGTAACTGTGAGAAGTAAAAGATGTAGAGATAAAAATATCTTAGCACTTAAAAAACAGCGAAAACATTAATTATCATTAACTATGGTTATTACACAATCTTCCCTCTCTGCATCACTCTTCTGGTTCCATGGTCAAAAGCATATTATGGACCCAAAAGAAAGGTGGGAAGTGATAGCAAAACGTAGAACAAGGGAAGGGAAGGCCAGAAAATATACAGCAGTAGAACTCGCAACTTAGAACTGGGGCCAAGGAGCAAGGACACTCTGAGAATTCTCATGTCTGAGCACTTTCCATCCTTCCACAGGACACACAATGAATGCCAGCCACCACTGCGTCTCTGTGCCTGTGTTTCTACTTACTGTGAGTCTCTGTGATGATGGATGAATTGCACTGATGAACTGCTTGTGCCGAGCACATTACCACTAGATTCCTCCAGGGGTCATGACTCCCAACAACCCTAGGGTGATTAGTTTAAGCATTATTGATAATACTCATTTCTCTTTTCAGCAATTATTTTAGGAATTAGAAATTCTGGTTTATATCCCAAGAGACAAAATCAGCTTTGGGAGGAGAGAATGTAATAATATGGATTATTGTTCATTAAATATTCACTACCCAACTCTTCCCACTTTGAGTGGAGTTTACATCTCCATCCCACTTGTGTGAGACTTGCCTATGGAACTTGCTTTGGCCAGTGGGATTCAGTAGATGGCTAGTCACAGGGCTTAAATGTGCATGTACAGTGTGACCCAGCTCTTATTCAAGTTTATCCGCCATCAGAAGAGATGTGTCTTTAGTAGTAGCTGTCCTTCAGTCCATGTCCCAAAACAAACACCACTGAAGCAGACCTGAAGCCAACCCAGAGCCTAGAGCTATTCCCAGAAGCCCCTGTAAACTAAAGTAGATCTGCTCAGCCTACAAGAGCCAAACCACAGTTAAATTATAAGTATAAACATATATACTTTTTCTTTACTACAAATGGGTACTCTGTTACTCATTATTACTATGGCAATAGCTGACTTTTACAACTGGTTGGGCAGAGTACCTGGGAAAGATTTGTGTAATTCCTAAAAAGAGACATACCAGAAGAGAATGGATGTGACACCTGGACCTGCTGCAGCTATCTTGTAACCATAAGGAAGGCAGCCTGCCACTAAGGAGGCCCTGACCTTGTTAAGCCTCCTGATGATGGAAGGCCTGTTGCTTGCCCTCCCTGTTAGGAAATTTTTTTTTAATATTCTTAATGTTTAGGCCAGTTTAAGACATATATTTCTATTCAGTACAGGGATATTCCGATATTTTTGTTTTATTAAAAAAAAAAAAAACCAATTACACAATGAAAAGAAAGTATAAATACACACTGCTGGCAATAATAGGATAGAGATATTATTTAATACCTTAGAATTTTGCCTTCTAAGAGGGTTGTCTTGGTGCCTACTGATGTCAGTCTGATTTCTAATCTTCTTTTCCAATGAGGTAATTATTATATTTTTGAAGAAGGTTCTGGACTGTGTACTCATGAGCATCTGGAAGACCAAGCTACTATATATTAACAGTAAGGATTTTCACCAGGCAACTGTCACTTAGAACTAGGGCATCTTATGACGCATGGGGAGCTTGAAGGGATGGTCCTGGGCTCATCACTGAACCTCTGAATTCTAGTTTCCTCATCTGCTAAATGAGGTTCCCTTTTACTGAGTTCCCATCAGCTCTAAAACCACTGTAACGGAGTTTCTTATAGGTTTTTTGAGCTGATGTGCCCCTAAGGCCTCAGTGTAACACACAGCAGCCTCCCATAACATCAAGCCTCCATGGACCTCTTGGGCTCCAGGACCTCAGGCCAGCTGAGTGTGTACCAAGCTGGTGTGCCTGAACTTCCCTGCAATCCCTGCATGTTTTTTGGCTTCCTCCCTCATCCTCCCAGTGTTGGTTTCTCTGTGTTCCCTCTTCACACTCAGTGCTGCACCCCCACTGACACTCCCTGTGATGCAGAATGGTCTTCTAAAATTGCTGCCCCAAATGGTGAGGACCAAGTCTGTCTGAACTTTTTCCATCCCACCTTTCTCCTAGAAATCCTCTGTCCACAGCTATCTGAAGGCACCTGAATACTGCCACCCCAGCTGATGGCCTCCACAAAAAACACCTGGCCTGGAGCAACAGATGTTCTTGCTGGTGTTCCTCCAAGCCTTAGAGTATGAGATAGAATGACAGGGAAGGGGGGAAATATACTTCCTGAAGCAAACAAGATTGCATGACAATTTTGTTTTCAAAAGCCCTACTACCCAATTCGTGAAAGCAACCTTCAGTTCCCCACCTTACAGTGACATGAGATACACTCATTCAACCAAGAAAGCTTGGGAAATACAGTAAAATTACAATATCCTCTGTCACTGGAAGCTCTTACCACTAGAAAAACAAACTGATTTTGCCACTAGGTTTGGTCTGAAGAAGGAAAAAAAAAAATGACTCCTAGATTTTCCCCAGACTGACTGTCCACTCCTGTCAAAACACCCTACATGTTTTCATTCTGTAACTCGGTAGCCAAAGCATTCGTGGTGCCTGTCTCACTTATATTCTCCGGTCTTGACTGCCACTTCCACAGCCTGAAGTAGACTGAAGATTGAGAGGATAATCAGGAGATTCCCATGCCACCAGACAAGGATAGTGCGCTGGCAGGGTGAAGTCCCGTCAAATCACATAACACCCACCCAGAATTTAGGCATCAGTTACTGCTGACAGTTTCCCCAATCCAGGCTTGCTCCTTTTGTGGGGAGGCCAGCATGCCTGATGCTTTCTGTTCAGGTCTTCTGAATACTTGGAACTTTTCTATCATTAATACACACACACACAAACACACACACACACACACACGTTTCCAAGTGTATCAAAGGGGACCATAATTATCTGACTAGGATCTGTCCCACTTGGGGATTGTACCAGCCCTTTTTTGACGTCTCTGAACCTATTCCCAAGTCTTTTCTGCCTTGCAGTAACCTTCTGTTCTCAGTTAAGTATCCAGATTTCACCCATCTAGCAAATGTGTACCAAAGCCCTACTATGCATAATTCGTACACTTATTATTAGATTCTTCATTAGATCCTGCAATTAGCGACTGCCAAACTTGCACAGCTGCCCTCTCCACCCTGCCAGGGTCAAGGACATATGCTTAAATACATAAAAAACATTCTTGACACTCTGTCCTAGAGCTTAATTTTTAATTTGCTGCAAAAACTACACAAAAATAATTGAATTGAGCTGTTAAATCATATTTTTATAGCTAGCCTTCACTTCCTAGAACACAAAGACTTCCTTTTTCTCACAAAGACACAACAATCAGAAATGAAAACATCATCTATGCCCCCAAGTTGATCAGTTTTCTTCCTTGAACTTCAATGACAAGAGAATCATTTGCATCAAGGAGTATCTTTCATTCTCCCATTAACCAGGAATAAGCCATTCCAAAGGCTTCTTAAACGTTGGCAGATTTCCCCCATAAAAGCCACAGAGATTTTCACCAAAAGTAAATTACAGGAACGTGTAACTTGACTCTGTCTCTCTTAGAAGAAATCCATATTTCTTATTTGGAATGATAAGGCCTTCACCTGCTCTAAAGCCATCTATCTTATTTAGTCTCTCCCATATTTCTATCATATAGTTTTCTACCAATGTCACTATCTGAAATTACTTTATTAATGTATATAATTGGCTACCCTTAGGATGAGCAAGCTCCTTGAAGGCAGTGAGCATGCCTGCCTCATTGTCATTTGTTCAGTACCTAGCAGAGCGCCAGGCAATAGTACATGCTCAATAAGTATTTTTCATGAATAAAGAACAGATGCCTGGCTCTTCTTAAGCTTTTGTCAACATACTTAGGGGAGGCAGACAGCATCCTTCATTTCAGTGATTTCTGTTCTTTCCATTGGCAAGGCCTCAACCACAGCTTTCTTGATCACCCTCCTGGAACTGCTCATGACTATCATTATTCCTTTATATGCTTTTTAGAAACCAATGAGCTCACTGAACTTCTTTGCATTAAAGAGTTTGGTGAACCACCACAAAGTGTGGCCAGGGTTGACCCAAGCTGCAGCTGCTGCAGTATATTTGGTTTACTGCATGAGATTTTTTCCTTTTGAGACATAAGATCTTCCATCTAAATAAATGCCTAAAAGACCTCCACCTTCCTTTTCTTCAATAACCACAAAATATAGTACTGAACTTTTATGCACTTTTAAAAATTTTGCCAGATCAGAGGTCTTTCTAGTTCTTTCCTAAGAGCTCAGTGTGTGAATAATAACTCAGAATTCTTTAATGCATTTTTTCATCTATGGATTCATTAAGGATTAACGTGCAACTATGGTTTAATATAACTTTAAAGTCAGAAGATGCCTACTTTGCTGTTTGCATCTGTAGCTTGTTCCTTTGGCTGTGAAATAGTATCCATTGTATGAAATGTTACAATTTCAGTTGTCGCTTCACATGTTGATGGGCATTTGAATTATTATCAGGTTTTACAAAGATAAGTAAAGCTGCTATGAACATTAAAAATAAGTGAATAAGAATTTTCTGGGAAAGAGCAGATTTCAATTACCCAGGTAGGCTTGCCTTCAAGATGGGGTCAAAGAGATGACACAGAAAATGAACCACAGTGGGGGTGGTAGCAGCTGTCGTTATGGTCTGAGTTGTTCCTCTAAGTGTGGGGCACTCAGCATCCTGTTCTTCCCATCAAGAGTGACAGACAGATGGGGACACGATGACTCATAGTGCCAGCAAATGCTCAAGCTCTTTTAGACTTCAGCTTGTCCACACCTCTGCTATATGCTGGCCTGAAATGTTTTGGCCAGGGAGGAAAAGGCCAGTGGGAAGGGGGAGTCACCCCACAAAAACAGAATTTCTCTTGCCACTGCCCCTTTCACAGCTGGAGCCAGCAGTATATTTTATCGCATGGGATCACCGAGGACTCAGACTCTGGAAGAGGTGTTTGCTCCTGTTCCTTTCACTAAAAGTCATGGTGAGGTCTCAATCCACTGAATAAACAGAAGCAGAAATCCAGTTTGTCACAGGAAGGGGAAGGCATGAGTGTGAGATAAAACCTCTGGAATCTGTCACTGAGAAGAGGGGGGAAAAAGCAAGGCAACTATAGAAACACATGTGCTGATCCAGATCCATGTTTTCTTCTTACTGATACCCCAGGAAGTTCAATTCATTACTACTATGAACTAAAGGGCAAGGCGAGCTGGCTAAAAACACCAGTACATCTTGTGCTTGGAAGAAGGCACAAGCAGTATGATTTCAGCTCCTTTTCAGAGGCACGGATGGAATATTTCAGAAGGCTGTGTTGCCTTTGTTATTAAGAAGCTGTATATTATCAAAGGAGGCAGTGAAAGGCCATATTCCCACAGGGTCTCACCCTCCTTTCTATGCAATGCCTAAACAGGCTCGTTTATTCCCATCTTATTCGTTTCCCTCTAGCTGATACCAGTGACCCCCAAAATGTTCAGCTCCCAAGTTAATGCACATTTACAGCCAGGGAGTATTTTCCTGGCACTGAATTTGGGAATGAGGAGTGGGGAGGGAGTAAGGAGGTAATTTAAGTTGCTCTTTTGTTGGAAGGGAGGGGAGTAATTCTTGCTTCTATCAGCAGCTTGCTGAGTCTCGCCATCATTCCTACCCCCTTTTATTTTATTTATCTCTTTATGGCCTATCTGATAATGCTATAACCATTTCCTGTTGTATCCTAGCTGAGGAAGCTTTCTCCAGGCCCAAGAGCAAATCAATAAAAGCAAGCTATAGCGATTCATAAAAATAAAATTGTCATCATTATTGTTCAATTATTGCTGTGTCTGTGGAAAGAATCTCAAGACCTGAAGGTTTCTCAGCTAATATTTATAATCTGCGTTGAATGGTGCTAATGAATGAGTGGGTGTGCATTAGACTGAAATGCGATGGTGTTTGATTTATACCAAGTCCAGGTCTGATTGCTAATGTTAAATCCATTAAAGTGTCTCTTAGATCTGCTTTAATGTACTCCCCTGCATATAATAGAGCTTAAACATACCCGTTTACTTAGCTTTTCATTATTGGTTGAATATTTGTCTTTATTACATTATCCCCATGATAAATTTGACTTACGATAGTTTAAAAAACAGCTCTTCGGCAAAGCTAGGCTTTTAAGAAGCTACAGAAGTAACTCCAGATTCCCCAGCCTTCCCACACATAAAACAGAATATCCCCAAATAATTATTTTTTAAAAGTTCAAACTGAAATCCGAGAATCTCCCAGATCACAAAACCCAGACACTCCAGGGAAGAACAACTATTTCATCCTGGAAGGGAAATAACAAACAGAGGTATGAACGTTAGCTGCTTAAGCTGACACCTTTGCGGGGTCTCTGGGATGGAAAGCTTTTTGTATTTCTTTAAAACGCTTCTCCCCGAAGGAATCCATAAAGCACAAGTGTAAATAGGGGCAACAGGTGGAAAAGACTTAGGCACAATCATCGAGAGTCCGCTCGAAGGTCGACCGTTTCACTGGGATTCTGCAAAGGCCAGTGAGGATGAAATACATCCGCTGCCTACACTCCCCAGCTTTCATCTACAACAGTTTTCCATTCACAGCTGAGGCAGTCCCAGGCGGCAGGCGCCAAGCCAATTTGGGGTCTATTTCTGATGCCTCTCGCCTTCCGTGGTTTACTGACTTTACTTGAAACTTGGCTCTCTGCTAAGTCTGTGTTTGGTGATGTGTGTCTGGATCAGGATGAGGTACTTCCTGTTTATTTCGGACAACGCTGCCACTGCTTTCACTCTTAGCACTGGTATTCACCCTGTTACAGAAGACCCAAGGCAGAGACAGGACACACAACGTGGAGAACAAACCCTGAGGCTCTGGACAAAGTGAGGCAAGATGGATAAATAGGTGAAATAAATAAATCCCATCAGTAAAGTAGCTAAACGTGGACTGCAAAGTAGTATGCAGAGGATTCCCTAAATACCTTCATGGTTATTTAGTTCCTACCCAGGATGTGGACAAGATGGTGCTAAACAAAGGCTATTGAATATGCCCATGCTGGGCAGCATGGGAAACATGGAGAATAGGCCACACAGTTCCTCCCCTCAGATAGTCCTTAGTTCTGTTTTGTTTTGTGGAGGAAAATGAGAAACATATACTAACTTGGATAACCAGGAATAAATAAGCAATATAAAAATCTCAGGGGAATACGTGTATACCTGTGGCAGATTCATTTTGATATATGGCAAAACCAATACAATATTGTAAAGTTAAAAAATAAAATAAATTAAAAAAAAAATCTCAACTACTGCCAATACTCATGCAATGGTTGGGGATAGAATAGGCTGGTCCTTGCAGGGTTTTTAGAGAGTAAGATGGGCTCAATACAGACTGTGAGGGACAGGCTTTCTGGGAGAGGTGGGGAGTGAACTATCGCAGTAGAGAGATGTGCGCTGATGCAACAAAGTGTAACATAGTTTGACTTACATTAGGCAGAATCATATTTCAAAACTGGAACATAAATAAATGCAGGCACAAATGAAATTACCAAAATCCCAGTATTCATCACACATTTTCATTGAACCCGTACCTTTAGTACCACTAGCACTAAATACGGACATATTTTGGGTTTACATAAACAAATCTAATCCCACAAACTGGATCTATAGTCAACTCTATTTTTGATGGCTTCAGACTTCATGATGAAAATTGTACACTACTTACTCTAAGACAAATGCTAAAATTAAGTTTCACTAAACTGAAATGGTAGGGTTTATATAAACTTAAGGTCCCTAGATTCACTCTTGGCATTGTTTCATGAGGTGCTAGGTAAGAATGGAAAAAGAGTAACTTTAGTCTTGCAATATATGTTGCCAAGGAGTTGTCACATTATCTGGAAGCTGAAACTCAAAAAAGAAACACTTTCCACATCATAAATATTAGCTATAGAACAGAAGGGTCCTTCTTATAAGGATGTATAGCCAAAAGAATTATTTTTAAAACTGTACACTGTCATTTGAAATAATACTACAGACCCTCTTTCCACAGAAAATCCATGTGGAAGTTTCCCTCCAGCAACAGAAATGAATTCACTCTGATCCTTCCACCATCTCTCAGTCCATTTTTCTTGTGTCTAATGAAGGCACAGATTTGGAAGTTGACTGACTGGATTAATAATATAATGAATGTCCAAATAAATACTGGACAAAGTATACACAAAACAAGTACACATCTTAACTAGAAATGCACATAGGCAGGGAAGGAAGAGAGAGATAATGGTCTGAATTATAGTCAAAACTTTTACCAATGAAACAGATCCCTGAGTTTAAAGGACTACTGGACATAATGATCCCAGCATTCCCTCCAATCTCTGAGGTTCTGTGATTCTCTAATTACTGGGATAAGGGATTATTGTTAAGGAAAACAGACGGAATGCTAGATGGAGACTAATACTCATTAAGCATCTACTATTTATCAGAGAAGATAGTAAATATTCACACACAATAGCCAATTGCAATTTTCCAACATTCCTAGTATGCCCATTTCACAGATGAGTAAAACAAGGCTCAGAGAAGCTACTTAAATACATGGTTACATAGCTACTAGGTGGCCAGGCAAGGATTTTAGCCTAGATCAGTATAACCAGGGTTGATAGCCACAATATTTACCAGCCAGTATGGCATGGATTGGAGAAGGCAATGGCACCCTGTTCCAGTACTCTTGCCTGGAAAATCCCATGGATGGAGGAGCCTGGTGGGCTGTAGTCCATGGGGTCACTAAGAGTCGGACATGACTGAGCAAATTCACTTTCACTTTTCACTTTCATACATTGGAGAAGGAAATGGCAACACACTCCAGTGTTCTTGCCTGGAGAATCCCAGGGACGGGGAGCCTGGTGGGCTGCCGTCTATGGGGTCACACAGAGTTGGACACGACTGAAGCGACTTAGCAGCAGCAGCAGCAGCACGGCATGGATACTGATGAATCAAAGCAGATACAGCAACCAGTCAGAAAAGATGTCATTTGTGAACAACCAGCACAGGATCTACAGATATCAGCTCAGGTTTAACTCCATGCCCAGGTTCCTCCTTTTAAACAAACTTGAATTCAGTCCTGAAACGGTTGCTCTGTCTCTAAATGAGAATTCTCATTTACTTATTCAGGTATCTTTTTTGATAATTTAAATAATTTAGGTAGACATCCATCAATCCACTTAAGTCTTATTTAAGGAGAAGGTAATTTTTCTCTTATTATATTAAAGCAAAAAAAAAAATCCCCATAACATTTTATCTGCACTGGAGTACACAGGATATGCTTCAGTTATCACTGGCAAATAGTCAAATCATCATTCATTCTCTCTCAAAGCTAATACAAAATTAATCTGAAAAGCAACAAAGTCTACAGCCATACCACCCTGAATGAGCCCAATCTCGTCCGCAAAGCAACCAAAGAAATGACTTGTTCTAAAATGTAGGTGTGTGAAATCTGTATTTTTCTCTAAATTATGAGGTAATACCAAATCAAGACAAATCTAATAAGTGTAAACTTATCTCAATGGAATGTGATCCTGCCAATATTATTTATCACTCGAAAGCAATCGACATGGAGGGGACCTATAGAGACTGGCCTTTTCAGAGTCACCATTCACCTATAACATCAAAGATATTAATAGACACATGATAGAAAGATAGAAAAGTATTTCATTTATGTGAAGACACTGTTTCTATCATCAGACCTTTACAAAAACTATACAGTGAACTTACACTCACTATGTAACTCAAGTTAATCCTTGACCTGACATTTACCACCCTCAGAATGGATGTTGGCATGGAATGTAGCATCCTGACCCAGGGATTGAACTCACATCCCCTGTGTCTCCTGCATTGCAGGAAGATTCTAATATTCCACTAAGAAAAGAGCAGCCCATTCTAGGTCAGATTTGGGTGACAGATGTGCTTACTTTCACTGGATAACCACCAATAAATAATCCTTTTGGTAATGCATGGAAATGATTACCTTGTATAAATGTCACCCTCCTAGATTTGTGTGGAACAAAAGGGGAGATTCATTAATAAGGGAAAATTAGACACAGAGGGCAACCCAACATAGAGAGATAAATGAGACAGGAATGCCAGCCAATCTACTGCATATGAGTTACAAACAAGAAAGGGCACTTTGTTTGGAAAATATAATTTACCTACTTATGTTTTCTCTATTTTACAAAATGCACCAAAGCACACTTGAGCATATTCCCATGTCACTAACAGATGAATGAAGAGCAGAGGAAAGTGATAATAATAGGGCCAGACTTTGCTTTTATCTTCATGCCTTTCATCCAAGGATCTTTCAGCCCTTTAATAATAATTGATTAAATCTCACAAGATCCCTACTGAAAGTATCTTCGGATGGGCCTGGATAGAAGCGGAGAGAAGTGGAGTGCATCAGATTACCCAAGTTTAAGCCACAGGGCTCTAACAAAGCTAGAGAAAGACCAAGTGAATCACCTCCCCCACCATCACCCATAATCACTGGGAAACAGTCTGGCTTCTCGAAACTGTTGACCAGCCAACCCCCATTTTTAGAGTTAGTTATGCTTTTCATTTAATTATCTTCAGGACATCCGCCTTCAACAGCTGCTCCTCGGAGAAGGTGACTAGAGAACTGTCAACAGGCTTGCCTGTAGCCTTCTCAGAGGGTTGCCTCCCAGGATCACTGCAAAGAGGCTGCATGTAGCACCTATCTAGTAGAGTTCAGTAATTGAGGGGGCTGCTGCCGAAGTACCTTCATGCTGACTAATTAATCTCTAGTAATAAGCACTCAGATGTAAGAAGTGTAGCATTTAAGGGCTGTAATGAGGAAAATAAAATCTGCTCTTCAGAAATTTGCTCAAGAGTTTGATTGCCTTTTTTCAGATAAATAATGGCACCCATCCATTCAGACACAAAAACTGGAGTATGGAATGTACTTCACAGGCCCATACAAAGTATTGCTCAAAAGTTTCCCCAAATAATCAATATGACTAGGTTTAATTCCTACAAAACCTCTACAAAGTCATAGAGTCTTAACCTTATTAGAACTGAAAAAACTTCCGAAATCATCTAGCCCAACTTTATCCTCCTGCAGATAAGGAAATTGAGGCCCAGCGAGGTGAAGACACCTGCCTAGGTCCCTGCAGCTAGTTGGGACAGAGCTGGGATGAGAAAGTGGGGCACTGAGCCTTGTGTCTCACCATGTCCCCCTTTCTCTCACATGAACAGGTCTGAACCCTGCCTGGTCTTGGGCAACCTTAAGAACAGCCTATGCAAAGGAGCACCAGCTGCAGATCCGTGGGGCCCCAGTGCCCTGAGACCAGGACGCAGTGTCTCTGCAGTGCCTTCCTCCATCTCCCTCACCATGAACGACCATTCTTTGCCTTCCTGCACTTCCACCCTCAGCATCAGCTCTTTCCCTGTGTCTCAGTCCAGTAGCACCCAACTCTCAGACTGAAGGATTATGTGATCCCCACAGTGAAAGGGCACACCCAGCTCAGGGATACATGTGTTCTACTAGAGAACCCTGTGTCCAGAGGCTTTTTCCTGCCAAAGAGACAAAGCTATGTTATGCACACATGGAAAGAGAGAAGGAGAGAGGTGGGGAAAAGCAGTGATGGAGCACTTCCTTTAAATATCCATACAACCATTCTAGATAGAGACAAGTCTCTCTCTTTTATTAGAAAGAGTGAAGTCACCCAGTCTTTTATCAATCTCAGGGCAAATGACAGCACCCACAGCATATCATCCCCATTTATGCCTGCCACTCCTTCTCCTTTGCTCCTTTTCCATGCCTCTGCGTTCTTTTCCCTTCCCCTGGCCCCAGATCTGAGTCTCTACCATCCTCTTATCTGACCAAATGATAAACTAAAGGCAGGCACTCTCTTGAAAGGGAGAACCAAGTGCCTGGAGGCCCTGGTGTCTTCTTCCCATGGAAAGCCTTGCCCTATCCATCATTTGAGAAGGAGGAAAGGGAGTGGCCAAGGTTTGGACCCCTCACAGCCTCACCTCTCAGAGGTGCTGTGTTAATTGTCCATCAAGTAGGGAAGTTCAGTTCCTGTTGGGCTGGAGTCAGGCACAAAGCCTTACCACCAGTACATTGTTGTCCTTTGTGTTTTGGGGGTTTTGCTTTAGCTTTTCCTTTCTGTAAGTAGAAGGTGTGAAGGCAAATAAATAAGCCCTTTCAGAGCTTTCCCCTCCTGTTCTCATTTCTTGCAGCCAGATCTGTAGAAGCCAGCCCCAGCCCTGGAGACAATGAGATGCATTGGTTGAAGCACTGGCTGGAGGGGTCCAAATAAGTACACAACTTAAAAAAACTCCTAATTATTAATGCCTCAGTCTCCAAAATTATGTATGCCTCTGAGTCCTAGAGTAGATGTTCTCAATGGTTTCTTTCTGCTCTAATATTTCAGTCCCACTTTTCTTCCAGCAAGTATTTATTGAGCACCTACTTGTAAAAATCACTGTCCAAAGTGCTGGAGATACAGAGGCCAATTAAGCCTCAGTCTCCACCCTCAAGGGTGTCATATACAGTTACCACAAGATTTGAAAGAGGATAATAGAGCCATATTCAAGTGCTCTGGGCAATGGCAGTGAGATTGTGGGAATAAGCAGGGGTGACCCTGGAAGCCTTCGTGGAAGAGGAGATGACATATGTGGTCATGAAAGATGAGTTGGAGTTTCCAGGTGAACAAGGCCTGAGAAGGGCGGGGGATTCAGGACATTACAGGTAAAAGAAACTACATACACAAAAGCCAAGGTCTGAGAATGTCAGCTAGCATGGTGCAGCTAGGGAGAGGAGAATGGAATACATCAGGGTTACATCATACTGGAGAGTTTAGACTTTGTATGTGACATGAGTTTACACAATTGCGAATCCGTTAGCCACACCTATGAGACTAAGTCTGATTTTTCTTCATCACCAAAGCACTGCCTGGGAGTGTTATGTGAAGTCCTCATAAAATCCTAATATCTGACCTTACTCCAAAATGATATTTTCCTTTCTTCTGGTAAACAGGAAGCTAATAGACTTAGCCTCTGGTTTTTAAGCAAGTTCCAACAAGATCCCCAAGACTCTTTCCCAAAAGATAAGCTGCCTGTGGAAATGATAAAGGGGAACAAGTAATGACCTCAAACTTTTAGGTAAAATTCCTCTTCATCTAAAGACCACATTTCTTTCCTTTCTGTGTCTATCAGAGAAGAAAAAATAAGTCCTCAGATTGGTAGTAAGATTCCTCAGGATTCCTGTCCCAGGTATCACCTGCCCCTTTTGCGAGGTGGGGAGTAGTTACACTAAGCAGCTTGTGAGGACTGAAACCAAGGACTAAAACCTTGCCCTGAGCAATGATAGCGCCCAGTCCTAACTGCTGGACCTCCAGGGAATTCCCTGACCACCTGCCTCTTTTTAACACTCTTCCTGAAAACCTTAGAGTTGAGGGCACTCTCTCCCCAGTCTGCTTCTGTTTTTTTAATCATGTCAGCTCAGGGGTCCATGACTGCTTGACCACATAAAGAAACCCCACCTTAGGCCGAGGACTGAAAGCAATGCGGCTAGACACAGTTTGTAAAAAAATAAAAGGACAAATAATTCTCTGGGATTGGACACGGCCTTTTGATGTTCTGTAGACTATTGTCCCATCACAGCAAGAAGATTTAAACAGGAAGTAGTCCAGACAGAGATAGCGTACCTCCAGACCAGGCAGATTCTGAAAATGTTTATCCCATTGTCTCTTAGAAACCTAAATTGTAATAGTGCCCCTTCAACCCTCAACATTGGTCCCAACCCACCCCGCAGCAGTTGATCTACAGGTGTAGCTTCTCCTTCAAGACTATTTTCTCTGTCTCTACAAAGACTCTCCTCTCCTGGGCCAAGCAGATCTCAGACTGGCTTCATTCACTTAAAACCGCAGGTCTGGTACCAGGCAGGAGTCAACACAGTTTTCTAAAAGGGCCTGATAGTAAATGTTTTTGGCTTTATGGGCCAGACAGTCCTTCAGAACCATCAACTCTGCTATGCAGCATGAAAGTAGCTTTGCTGCTAAGTCGCATCAGTCGTGTCCGACTCTGTGCAACCCCATAGATGGCAGCCCACCAGACTCCGCCATCCCTGGGATTCTCCAGGCAAGAACACTGGAGTGGGTTGCCATTTCCTTCTCCAATGCATGAAAGTGAAAAGTGAAAGTGAAGTCGCTCAGTCGTGTCTGACTCTTCGCAACCCCATGGACTGTAGCCCACCAGGCTCCTCCATCCATGGGATTTTCCAGGCAAGAGTACTGGAGTGGGGTGCCATTGCCTTCTCCGGAAAGTAGCTTTAGATGATTCATAAACAAGGGAACCCAGCTGTAGTTCCAATAAAACTTTATTTACAAAAACAACCCACAGCAAGATCTGGCCCTTGGGATGCTGACCTCTGATCCAGACCATGAACCCTGTGGGCACTCATGTGTTATTTAAAGTAGCAGAGAGGTTCTCATACTTGTAAAGATTCAGACGTGAGCAGAATTTAATTACCTGAAATAATCACAGAACACAAGAAGTCACAGGTATGACACCGAGGACAAGGATTTCAATACCCATAAAAGTTCACACTGGAACCTCACTCGTTTGGGGCTGGCAAAGGAGACTAACCTAAATCCTCCCGGGGGACATGTTTCCAGTCCTCTTAATTAAGGCCATTCACAAATGGCTTGGAAAATGTTTGGGAAATGAAGCAGTTGGGAAAACCTATGAAATGGAACATTGGCTATTAGCATCTGCTCCTCCCCACTTGCCCCACCCACACCACCACCCCGAAGGCGAACACACACACTGGAAAATAAAAGCATGCACAAGCGTATTTTCAATGATTAATCTCACTGTTTCACTTTGAAATCTAAAAGGGAAAAAAATGGAAGCATTCCTATTTCCCGTTGAAAGTAATCACAGCTTTATATCCCTGGGTGTTTACATAAAGAGAGCTGTTTATTTAGAATCCTTGCTGATAAGAACACCACACGCTCATAACTTATTATATATTCCCTTTCCATTTTGTCTCTTTTTTGGAGGGGGGGGAGAATTATGTATATTTTATGATAACCCAAAATGACTTATACATAAAAAATACAGACTTTAAAGCTAAAAAGGATTAGTCGCAGGTAATGCATTTTCCATGAGTGGCTATAGGGCTCTCAGTTCCAAGAGGTACCGACTGCATACAAATGAATTGATAAAAGTCTGACGCCGTGGATGGGTAGCAAGGCTCATGCTTTGCTGGAGATGATTCTTAAAGTTACAATAAATCAGACAGACAGTGTCGGCCTTTGAGGATAAACCTGTGATGGCTTGTTGTGCCTCTCTGAATCGCCTCAGAGGCCCAGGGACTCAAAAGTGCCTAGATGTCACATTAAATCTACCGGGAGAATGGAGCACTTCAAAGACGAACGCAATCAGATCTGATGGAAAATACATTTTCTGAAAGCTACTGACAAAAAAGTAATCTTTGATGTGGATGTTGAATAACAATTGATATTGTCTTCCCTGACATTTTTCATTATTGCCGTCTTATACAGCCTACTTCATGTATTAAAGCAATATTAACTGTTTGACAGGGACAAATCCTCCAACTATCACATAAGCAATTGTTTCTGAATTGTCCTAGCCCACTGCCTGTAAAACCTGTCCCAATAACCGCTTTTAAATACGACAGTAGGCTCTTTCTCCTGACTAGCTAGACAGTGTCTGAGCTCCAGTATAGCCCAGTGGGGCCTGGGGAATATTAAAAATGGTTAGGTGGTTATGAGGTGTCATTTGATTATAAGGAAGGAGCAGGAGTGTTTTTTGAAGGTGAGTTTTAATGAGAGAGGTCTATAAAAGTTAGTCCTTATTTTTCCCCATCTTCGGTACACGTTTATATTGAGTAGATGCCCACAAATCTCAGATCTGCTGCAATTCTTGTTGTTCAAAGCGTAAAGCAACGTACAAAAGATCTTTGTTACTCATGCAATGAAATAAAGCAATCTCTGCCTGTGCAAGAACCTATAAATATACTGGAATTAAGTCCCTCAATATGCTTCTGGAAAGCAATCCAAGCAGATCTGGGAGGCATACATGTCTCTTTCAAAATCCATGCTACCTCCTGAGGTTTGATGTCTTAACCTTCAATTGTAAATACATGTGATTTCATTGTAGGTATTTGTAAAACCTAAAATCTCTAATTTTCTGATGACCTTGAGCTTCTTGAGAAATGGACAGGAGAAGTTCTACAAAAAAGCAAGGATTTTTTTTTTTTCATGAAATAGGGTTAATTGTGCCCCAGAGCAAAAGATATAACACTAAAACCCCACAATTCAAAATCACAAAACCACAGTAACCTATGTTGTAAACTCTCAAAAGTTATCATTTGTGGCTTAGATACCTAGGGGATGTAATATATATTCTTCACTTATATCATTATTATTATTATTTACTCACCTTCCCTGGAGTTTCCAGCTTTCACACACCTTAACAATATTGGAGCTTACCTGCATTTTTATGGTGCAGAAGTTTTTCTCAAACTCTCCTTGTCCACTGGGATTGGGGGTGGGAGTGGAAAGTAGTGCAGGAGGCTCCGTTTCCTATACAATATCTGAAATAAAGTAGGTCATGGTGGGGAAAAAAAAATGAACAAACCACTCCCCAAAAGTGGAGAATTATAAGATAAAGCATTGCCACTCAGGAATTTTTGTGACCTTAGGCAAGTCACTTAACCCTTCTTTGCTCTCCATCAGGGGTCAGCAAGCTTTTTCTTCAAGAATCAGATAGTAAATAGTTGATACTTTGTGGGCCATACTGTGTCACAAATACTCAATTTCACTCTTACAGCACAAAAGCAGCCACTGGTGATACATAAATGAATGGCATGGCTGTGTCCAAATAAAACTTTAAAATAAAAAGCAAGCTAATGAGCCAGATTTGGCCTGCAGACCAGATCTGGCCAGTCCCTGCTTAGAATCCCCTTTCTGTAAAGTGGATCCTAACAGACTGAGGTCTAACATGTTTTAACGCTGAACAGATTAAACTAGTTCACAAATGCAAGTGTTTCTCCCTTTGATAAGAAAAAGCGACAGGAAAAAATGCACAACACAGCAAAAGAGTCACTGGATGAATATATTTATCTTAATACATATATTAATAATATGTAATAATATATTAATAATAAATATATTAAGGCTGTATCATTGCTTATTAACCTATTTGGTCAATTTTTCATGACTGTATATTGTAAGATATCATATAGGGACTGCTCTGGTGATCCAGTGGTTAAGTCTTCACTTGCCAGTGCAGGGGACATGAGTTCAATCCCTGGACGAGGAGCAAAGATCCCACATGCCTCAAGCCCAAAAAAAAAACAAAACATAAAACAGAAGCAATATTGTAACAAAGTCAATAAAGATTTTAAAAACGGTCCACGTCTAAAAATCTTAAAAAGAAAAAAAAGGATTTAGCACAGCTATGTTCTCTTGAAGTTCTTTACAAACTCGCAAAACACATTATATAGTTTCTCTGATGGTCACAGGAATAGAAGGCTGGTGAAGTGTATCAAAACTATTTAAGGACAGAAGCTTCCGGGTAGACACAGAAACTTGCCCTCAGGCAGGCCTTCTCTGAATGCTTAAGTAGCCTCTCCTAATAGCACAAATGTGAGATAAATAAATATACATGGCTTATTAGGGTGTGACAAGACCCAAAAAGGCTAGTGTCTCCCATACAATCACATAAGAACCAAATCCATCAAGACCAGTAAGGCTATGCTGCAACAACAAGAAACCAAAATTTCTCCAAGGTTTAAAACGGCAACAAAGGTGATTTTCATTCTGTGCTGAACCTCTACCATGGCTTGGCTAGACGGCTTTTTTTCTTGTAGGTATGGCAGAAAGTGAAGAGGAACTAAAAAGCCTCTTGATGAAAGTGAAAGTGGAGAGTGAAAAAGTTGGCTTAAAGCTCAACATTCAGAAAACGAAGATCATGGCATCCGGTCCCATCACTTCATGGGAAATAGATGGGGAAACAGTGGAAACAGTGTCAGACTTTATTTTTCTGGGCTCCAAAATCACTGCAGATGGTGACTGCAGCCATGAAATTAAAAGACGCTTACTCCTTGGAAGGAAAGTTATGACCAACCTAGATAGCATATTCAAAAGCAGAGACATTACTTTGCCATCAAAAGTTCGTCTAGTCAAGGCTATGGTTTTTCCTGTGGTCATGTATGGATGTGAGAGTTGGACTGTGAAGAAGGCTGAGCGCCGAAGAATTGATGCTTTTGAACTGTGGTGTTGGAGAAGACTCTTGAGAGTCCCTTGGACTGCAAGGAGATCCAACCAGTACATTCTGAAGGAGATCAGCCCTGGGATTTCTTTGGAAGGAATGATGCTAAAGCTGAAACTCCAGTACTTTGGCCACCTCATGCGAAGAGTTGACTCATTGGAAAAGACTCTGATGCTGGGAGGGATTGGGGGCAAGAGGAGAAGGGGACGACAGAGGATGAGATGGCTGGATGGCATCACTGACTCGATGGACGTGAGTCTGAGTAAACTCCGGGAGTTGGTGATGGACAGGGAGGCCTGATGTGCTGTGATTCATGGGGTCGCAAAGAGTCAGACACGACTGAGCGACTGATCTGATCTGATTCAGGGGTCGAGCCTGACAGACAATCTGATCCAGGCTTCTGTGATTAAGAAGGCAAAAGAAATGTAAGTGTGCAGAACTTCACCTGAGCTGTTAAAAGTGGTACACATTGAACTACCACTCACTTTTACTTGGCCAAAGCAAGTCACAAGGCCAAGTCTGACCTCAATATAGTAAGGAAGTGAAACTCTTCCCTTGTACACAACAGTGGTGTCCACTGTAGAGACCATGTCGTTTTCTTTGTGAAGCTCTGACTTGCCTGCTTCTGACATGTAACTTCACTGGAAATTCTCTAAACCGGGAAGACATGGATCCTGGAAGGGCACAGAAAGAGTCAAGGCTCACCAAGAAGACAAGAAAGGCAAATGGGCTGAGGGCTCTATTCCAGGGCCGAGAGGCTCACGGGAGAGCATTGGCTCTGATACACATGTACGTAGCAGCTCAAGAAGGCTGCAGCCTGATACCCCTGATATCTCAACAGGAATCTGCACCGTGCCACCTTCATGAGCAAACAGAGCCGTCAGGATGGGCCTGATTTCAAGAGTAAAATTCCACAGAAGGGACAGAACATCAGAGATAAGACCCTGGATCCACTGGCAGCCCCCTTCAAATGCTCAGCCCCAGTGTCTTTCTGTCTACAATGTGGAAGCAGAACCCACTCAACTGGCCTGAGTCAGTCCCTAGAACCTGGGGTCTGAGGAAGTAAATAGAAGTCAAAAGTGAGATTGGCCCAGAGAGCATGACTCCTCTACATCTGAGGCTGGGGAAGGAGTCTTGCAACTACATGAATAGGAGAGTTTATTCTCTCTACTCTCGTTTTCTCTTTGTTTGTTCATCAGCATCACGGTGTGAGCCGGCCTGAGGAAGTTCCTCCCTTCCATCGAATCCATGCTATCAGGCTTTCACCCACCCCCGAGTGAGAATTTAATGAACTGTTAGGCAGCTGACTGGGAGCAGAGATGAGTTTTGCCACTTAAGCACTAAATGTACAGAACAAAGGCCTTGGGAAACAAAAAGGAGAAAGAGACCTCAAAAGCTTCCCAACAAGGGTAAGAGGCTCTGACTCCAGGTACTGCTGGGGCTGGTCCTTCCCTGACCCCTGAAAGTCACACGTACGCCCTCGTATTTCATCTGGCAGCCACCGGCAGCTGAGCCCAGCTCACATAGCGGATTCGAATCAGACTGACACACAGACTCAGTGCAAAGACTGGAGCACACCTTTCTTCCCAGCAATGCTGCTCTGCTCACTCTGACACCTCACCTGCCTTCCCAGAGAGCATCATCACCCCCAGCCACAGGGCGTGCATCGCCCAGAGCAGCGAAGCTCACGCTTTAGAGTCTCTAAGATCTGAATTCAGCTTCTGTGCTACAAGTTGTGTGGCTTTCAGAAAATCACTTAACCTTTCTGTGCCTCAGTATTCACATCTGTAAGAAGGAATAATAACCTCTTCACATGCCATTCAGCTGAGGGGAGGGGGGTGCCTAACACCTACTGACCACTATAGCATGAACCCTCACTATCATTTGCCTCTAAACAGTCTGCCACATTTGCAATTCTCTTGCCTTCCTGACACAAGGAAGATGATGGAATTACTCTTCCTTGAGCAATCACTATATACAAATAAATTAGTATATCTAACCTCACATATTTATGAATTTTATTTCATTTGAGGTCCATAAGAGCCTAGACACGTTTGTGCCCATCTTACAAATAAGGAAAGTGAGGCTTGTGATAAGAAACACATCCAAAGCCAATAGAAGGGAGATGTAAAGCAATTCTGAAATGCCTGTGAAGTGTTGCTTTCCGCCCCTTTCCTCCTTGAGCCAAACAGAGCAAGACAACTGGTGTGGGTGGAAGAGAAGGGACCTTGTTGACTGATGAATTCTTCTACCAAAATAAAACAGCGAGGAGGAGGAGATGTGAAAGAGGGGGAGGAGGGCACCGCAAAACAGACTGTGGGGCAGCAGTGCCATCTTGAGCCCCCGGAAAGGCAGCCGTCTCATCTCTTGATTCCACACGGATCTCTAGCTGTATTATTCCACAGCAAGGAGAGGACAAGCCCATCCCTTCTGAACATCTGCCTCAAGTCCATCTCTGCCCCCACTGGGGGGCAGACTCTCCAGCTGCCGGCTGCACACTCCCAGAGACCCTCAGAGAAACTTCTGTCCCTTCTAACCTTTCTCCCCTCTGGAGGCACACTCCTCATCTGGATTTAACCAACATCCCCAAGTTTCAAAATAAAGCAACTCGACGAACTGGAACCTTTGTGAAATGTCCCCAGGGATGTGTGTGCTGTCAGGCTCAGCCGAATCTCCAGCAGTCAGAGCCTGTGAGCCAGGAGGTCTGGATTCTGGTCCTAAAAGTCACAGGCTCACTGGGGCAAGAATCCCACCCCCAAGCTTGAGAAGTCCCCTCCCCCCTGTGCTCAGATGCCCTGTAAGGAGAAGAGCAGATGATCCAATGGCTCCTCCAACTCTAAAGAGAAAGTTCCAAATCAAATCCCTTCCTTGATTAGTTGTCCCAAACATACCTCTTTAAGTCCTAGAAAATTCCCAAGTGGAATCCAGCATTGTTACTATCAACGACCTCACTTTTTCCATGTCAGTTAATTGGACCAAATTTGACAGAGTAAAAATGACCAACCTTAACTGAGGAGAGAAACTGTCAGTTAATCTCAAATACCAAAATAATTGGAACTGAATCAATGCCACTGAGATATGAAAAGATAGCAACCAAATGCCTCACTATATATAACAATATATAGCTCTTGTCCTGAGACTCCCTTAAGTGGAAAACCAACAGAAGGGAGATTTTGTGCCAAACAGAGAGAAGATGTTTGTGAAAATGCTTAAAAACCACCAAGTATATACAGATGATCACCTAATGCATGGTGATAATGGGAACAGGTGAAGTGCTGGTGATACTTGTCCTCAGGCTGTGACTATCATTTTCCTTAAGTTATGCAGGAGAGGTGTTAACTCAAATATTCTGTGTTGGAAGGAGAAAAAGGGGAGACCTCTATCGGGCACCTACTCCACACCAGGCCCTATGACAGGTGCTTACATACTTTGCCTCATGGAATCCTCACCCCGGCTCTATGGGGGGATTGTCTCTGCTATAGATTAAACGTTTATATCTCCCCAAACTCATAGGTTGAAATCCTAACCCCCAAGGTGATGGTATCAAGAGGTAGGGGACCTTTGGGAGGTGATAAGGTCATGAGGGTGGGGTCATCATGATGGAATCAGTGCCCTCAAAGAAGAGATCTCACAGAGCTCCCTTGATTTTTCTATCATGGGAGGTTACAGAGAAAAGACACCAAGTATGACCCAGGAATAGGGCTCCCACCAGACACTGAATCTGCTGGCACCCTGATCTTAGACTTCCAGCATTCATAAACGTGAGACATAAATTTCTGTTCATAGATTATCACTCAGGCACTAGTATTTTGTTATAGCAGCCCAAATGGATTAATATAACCTCTGTCCTTAGATTTCAGACCTAAAACTCAACTCTGTAGAGGTTACAAGGACTCTACAGCCGCTCAACCAGTGGCAGACTTGAAGTTTAAGCCTCCAACTCCAAATATAAGTCTATCAGCCCCTGTCTCCAGCCGTGATGCCATGAAGAAAAGCAAATGCAGCAGAACAGTTTACATGTGGCAAAACAATTAGAAAAACAAGGGCCGAGTACAGTAGACTGATTGTTTTTGTCACCTAATATCCATTCACCACTCTTCCAGTTGAACAGAAGCCATGCCCAGGGGGCATATTCAGCCCCGCTATTTTCACTTTCCAGATTTGAAGGGTAGAAAATGAAGATCCCGCCTGGCCATCAGCACCCTGACCTCCACCACCCACAGGGCCCGCTTCAAGAACAGCTGAGTCCACCTGTTCAAATGAAACATGTCTGTTCTGCGCTGCGTTGGCTTCTAAGGCACACAGCTGTCCCCACATGGTACCAAGGCTGGCCCCCAGCAGTTGCAAGCATGTATCCTTCCAGCCAAGCAATCCCAACAGATACTTTATTCTTTTCCTCAATCTCCACTTTAAAGTCCTAGGCTGATTTCAATTTATCTGCTTTGGACAAACATTCTCTTTAGAACCAATAAGGCTGCCAGACAAAACACAGAATTTCTGATTCTTTAAAGTTCAACTTCAGGTAAGTCATTTTTTAGCATGGCAATATTCAAGACATACTTGTATTAAAAAATAATAACTTTTTTATCCGAAGTGCAACTTTTCTTGGGCACCCTATTTTGTTTTCGTTTGTTGCTGCTTTGTTAATTCTGGCGACCCTAAGAACCAGTCATCGTGGCCAAGCAGGGTGGAACAATGGAGGCTGTGGCCAGAGCTGGGTTGCATGTCCGCCCCATAGCACATAAGGAGAGAGCAGTCAACCTCATCTAAGCTGCAGGAACAGAGATGGGGAGAAGGGTGGTTTCCCAAAAGAAAACCAGGTGCCCCTCCCAGGAGAGAGGAAAAGGCTGCTTAACAGCCAGAAACAACAGATGAGCACGAGAACCAGAGAGACTGCCTCTAAGGAAGAGGAACATATGCTTTCAGTGGGGGCGAGGGGCCTGCGGGCCCACTAAGTGGGAGAAAGAAGCAGCCTGCACCAGCTCCTCCTCACCCTTCCAAGCCTGTGTTTTTACCCACACATATTTGCCAGATTGCTCTAAAGAAGCAACAGCTGTGGAAACTGACAGTTTACAGTTGTGATAAATCGCATTAGTAAAGTATTTCAAATAAGTCATATCTAACTAAAAAACAAGAAGTCATCTCTGAACAAATAAATTCCTCCTTCAGTGTGCGGAGCCTTCAAGTGGCAGGTTTCGGCACTTACCCACCGGCTATTGTTCTGCTTTCCTTGCAGGAGTGCCTTTCGTGGGGGCATGGGGACAGTGCATTCTTTTAGCTGGGGAAGACACTTACTCGGGACCCATGCAAAAACCAAAATCTGAAACGAAGCATGTATTTCATTCCTTGGGGGGAATTTCTTAATGACTTAGGGCCCAATTTGGTTTCAGATCTGCCTGTCATCCCTCTTGTGTGGCAGGAGAGAGGGCATGCAAGAGCTTCCTGTGCAGTCCGCCTGTCCAGCCCCATCTGCCGGGTGGCCAGGCCCCACAGGGCTCTGCTCTCTTTCTCAAGCCAATTCATCTACATCTGTAACATTTTTTTAAAAACTCATGGATAGGTCTTCTCCAACACATTCTTTTTACTTCGGTTTAGAAAGTCATTTGCCTGCACAAAATGAATGGCCTGAAGACATCACTGAGCCTCTTTCTCTCCCAGGGTCAGGGCCAGCACAGCCTCCCCAGACCGCAGGGGCCCAGGGCCCCACAAGGGGCTTCAAGCCTTCGCCTCCCCTCCCAGCCCCACCCACCCCCATTCTCCCCCTCCCCTCCTCCCACAGAAATCACATCTCTTTCTCCAAAACAGTCTACTTCAGCTTGATTTCCAGCAGATCCTTTACCCTGCCAGTTAGTAATTCAGGACTAATTAGGTGATTGCTTTCATTTATGGTGGCAGTCGGGGTGAAGGTGGGGAGGGGATGAAATGGTTTTGCCCCTATTCTTGTTGGAAAAATAAATTACATCCATTGTCACTTTAGATCTTATTTTCCCCCCAATCAAGCAAATAAGCAGCTTGGTTCATTTTCCCAGCATTCACTCCTGAACAGACGGCAGCGCCCTGGAATGTGGCTTAGAGTTGTGTGGTCAGTGCAATTGTTTGGGGTTGTTTGTGCCAACAATGAGAAGAGCCGGCTGTCTCCTGAAAGAGGAGTGGCACTTGTCTTGTTTAGGCCAAGGAATTGCCATGAGCTAAGCCAGCCTGGCTTCTGAGGAAGATGTACACCGCCATCTAGTGGAGATGGGGGCTCACTGCAATGCCCTCATTGCTGGCTTTTCCTTCTGTCCAGTAAGGACCAGCGATGTTTTTTGTAGGTTCCTGAAACTGTGGTGTTGGAGAAGACTCTCGAGTGTCCTTTGGACTGCAAGGAAATCCAACCAGTCAATCCTAAAGGAAGTAAATCCTGAATATTCATTGGAAGGACTGATGCTGAAGCTCCAGTACTTTGGCCACCTGATGCAAAGAACGGACTCATTGGAAAAGACCCTGATGCTGGAAAAGATAGGAGGGAGGAGAAGGGGATGACAGAGGATGAGATGGCTGGATGGCATCATGGACTGGATGGACATGAGTTTGAGTAAACTCTGGAAGTTGGTGATGGACAGGGAGGCCTGGAGTGCTGCAGTCCATGGGGTCACAAAGAGTCGGACACGACTGAGCAACTAAACTGAACTGAAAAAGGAGTGACGCTTCTGAACTGTGGTGTTGGAGAAGACGCTTGAGAGTCCCTTGGACTGCAAGGAGATCAAACCAGTCAATCCTAAAGGAAATCAATCCTGAATATTCATTGGAAGGACTGATGCTGAAGCTCCACTACTTTGGCCACCTGATGCGAAGAGCCAACTCATTAAAAAAGACCCTGATGCTGGGAAAGATCGAAGGCAGGAGGACAAGGGGACAACAGAGGATGAGATGGTCGGGTGGCATCACTGACTCGATGGACATGAGTTTGAGCAGCCTCCAGGAGATGGTGAAGGACAGGGAAGCCTGGCATACTGCAATCCATGGGATCACAAAGACTCAGACACAACTGAGCAACTGAACAAAAACAAGGAGGTCTCTTTATATCACCAGGAGCGAAATATTTGCCTCAATGACTTAATGAAAGTGCAACCCCATGCTTGCACAACATCTCTGTTGTGAGTAGCTCTCTTTCATCCCCATGTTCAGGTCCAAGACAGGTTTGTCATTGTCTGAGCATTGGGTAGCTCTGAAGCTGGGGGTCTCTCCCTTGTCCTAAGCAGTGTGGGAGGAGAGCATGGGCATCTGCGGGCAACAGGCTCCTTCTACTCTGCAGCCTCGCTATCAATGCATCTCACCCACAGCAAGTCCAATTCCAAAGTGCATGGGGCAGAGGTATTTGAAAGCTTACTTGTTCACCCAAGGGCATTGCCACTTCCCAGTGCGAGCCAGAAACATATCCAAATCCTAAGACTCTTTCCAGTCTTGGTGTTGAGGAACAGGTCCCACTCTCTACTCTGACAACACACAAGTCAGCATCCTTTCCTTTTCCACTAAGTCTACCTATATGAAAAGCATATTGATCTCCCCTATTTTAACACAGGAGCCACAATTTTCTTGGATTTTGTGTACAGGGAGAGGGGAGAATGGGGATAAGAGAAAATAAATCCCAATACGGAAGGGTTTGGGGCTGTGGTTGGCAAGCCGGGGCAATTTTGCACCCAGGAGACATTTGAAAGTGCCTTGGGACATTTGGGATTGTCACAATTTAGGGGCTGCTAAAAATTCTTCCATGCACAGGACAGCCCCACCATAACAAAGAATTATCCAACCCCAAACAGCAGTAGTGCTGAGGCTGAGAAAGCCTGGTTCAGGCTCATAAAGACTGCCCTCCAGCAACCGAGTTAACACCGATTGTCCTCCAGTGAGCCACACTGCAGAGGCTGTGGATAATTCATCCTCTCCCAAGTCAGTATTTACCATCGTTTTTCTTCTTTTAGACCCTTCCATTTTAAACATAATTTAGCTGTCTCTTCCCCCCTCCTCCACCCCCCTTCCCCGCTCTGCTGGGAAGAGAAAGGATAGGGAAGGGGGAGGGAAGGCGACAGAAAAGGAGGATTAGAGGCATGACCTGTTTCTCCTGGAGAAGCCGGGCACATTCCTCTCTCAGATGTGCTTTGTGACCGAGCAGGGTACAATTAAAAGCACAATAATTTACTTGTTATTCAAGTCAGGCATTAGTCCGGGTAATGGCGTGCTTGGTGGAGAGATGGATTTCCTTGTTAGGAGCTAAGCACAGGATTAGCTGAATTCTCCATGGAGAAATCTTGATTTGTTCAAGGTCTTTCATGTTTTCTACAGAGAAGGGATTATGTCTTCTTAAAGAGGGGCCCTGCTTAAAAAGCTACAAAGTATAAGAAAAGGATTTAGGGCAGAGGGGCCTGTGGTTAAGTAGCTGAGGGGTACAGGGAATTTTAGAGCAAAGGATTATTTAAAGCCATAAAGTTCAAAAAATAATTGGTTTAGCACTACTGGGTCAGTGCTGGCAAGTACACTGTAAAGGCAATTAAGCATGAGCTAATATTCATTTTACTTTGGCTAATTATTGCATGGATCCAGGAAAGAGGGGGGAAAGACAACACGCCCCCTCCCTGGCAATCAGGACGTTGTTTTTGGTTTCTTTGCCTTATAGGCACGCTTATTAGTTGGGGTGCCCAGAATCCAGCCATCACAAGGGCCTTATTAGTTAAAACACAGGAAAATTGTTCTCTCAGGGCAGAACAGTGCATGCTTTGCTATCCTGGCAACCAAGTAGAAGCCGCTATTAGTTTCAACTCCATCAATATTATTGGCCAGAGAGGACACGAAATACACAATCCTGACTTCAATGATGCACCAGCTAAGTCTGGGTCAGGGGCTCTCAACTGGGGAAACTTCAGCCATCCACCCCCACCCCTGAGGGACAACTGACAGTTTCAGGAGACACTTCTGCTTATCACAACTGGGGAAGTGCTACTGGTATCTACTGGATAGAGCCCAGGGATACTGTAGGAATACCTCCCAACGCCAAGGACAACCCCACAACAAAGATGCAAAATGTCACCAGTGGCAAGGTAAGAGGTCCTGGCCTAGACGGAGACAATTTCGTCTCTTTGAGAAAATGAATGTTTCAGAATCTCTGCTTTCTCAAATACCTAACTGACAAGTAATCAGATGACCATATTTAATGCTAACTAACACACTTTTCTTCCTCCTTTTCTACACTGGGCATTCATTCTCCCAATTCTGGAAATCAAGTGATGCCAAGAAAAACTTGCCCTGGAAGAATGGTCCTTGGGAGCCAACCAGGACCCAAGTCTATGCCTGCCTTCTCCTTCCAGGATTCACAAACAAACACACACACACACACACACACACACACACACACACACCTCCACACACATCCAAGAGAGAAGAAAGCAAACTTCTCCGCAATCCTCTGGTTTGGAGTTTTAAGGACTTTTCTTCCCTTTTCTGAGATTACCCATTCCTCCCTGCGTGAAACATGTACAGCGAGGTCATTTGTCCTGCAGCTTAAAAGGAGTTAAGAGTCCAAAGCTATAAAATATCCATTTCTCCCTGGTGAATGATGACTCACCCTGAGGGAGGTTCACACTCAGAACAGGAGTGTCCACAGAGCCGGTTCAAGCTAAGGGGCTGTGAATCAGGACTGTTCTGAGGACTCAACACTCTGGGAGAGACTCAAGGATGCACTGGCACAGTAGTAAAGAAACTGCTTGCCAATGAAGGCGATGCAAGAGACACAGCTTCAATCTCTGGGGCAGGAAGATCCCCTGGCGTAAGAAACGGCAACCCACTCCAGTATTGCCTGGAAAATCACATGGACAGAGAGCCTGGCAGGCTATAGTCCACAGGGTCTCAAAGAGTCAGACGCAACTGAGCCAGCACAACCTCCTCTTACAGGAGGTAAGGAAGGCAAGTGCTGCAGAAGGCAGGTGAAGGGGCCACTCAGACTAAACCCTATCCCTCCCCCTGCAGGAGACAGAAAACCTCTTCCCTCAGGTCCCATCAGCTCTGCTTTCCCTGCTTCTCTGCACCCCCTCCAAACTGGCTTTTCTGCTTTGCCCCTTCTCATTCAATCCACTCTCCGTACAGCAGACAATGGTGATCCTGGTAAGTCCCCAGTCAGATCGTGTGTCACTCCTAAGCTCAAAATCCTTCAGAGGCTTCCATCTGGATCCAAATAAAAGTATTCTCCCTCTCCTTCTCCATCTCTCTCTCTCTCTGTTTCACATACACACCCAGTTCCTCCCCTTCCCTCATGTCCTCCCAGACATACTTCTCCCAGCTGTCCCTGGCTGTTCCTAGCAGCTCCCTCCCCACAACCTTCCACACTTACTATTCACTCTGCCCAGAATGTTCTTTCTCTCCTTATCTATAGGGACTACCATGTTATTCAATTCCACAAAACCCATGTTCACGGACCCACTTGCCTCTATTGCTTTTTTTTAAGATACAGGATTGCTGAATGAGGAAAGCTCTCTGTTATTAACTAAAAAAGAAGAAACTCTTTAAGCCATCAGGTCATTATTTACAAGATGAAACTGGACAAGCACAGCACATTTCTAGCTTCAGTGTTAAAATTTTCAGTGCTATCTTACGTGAAATAACATGAAGACATAGAAGGAATACAGTTTTGTTTGAAATGAGGGACTCCCCAAACCTGCCTGATTCCTTCTTATACTTTGACTTCTTGACCTGAAAAGAGGTCTCCAAGACCCATCTTGGACCATCCAAGTGAGCCTAGCATTGAGCTAGATGACCACGGGCTCCCTTCTAGTCCAGTCAGACTTCACATGACTTTTTTCCTAGACTCTCATTGCTTTAAGAGTTTTTGAGAGTTGAGCCTGTCACACATCTCCATTTCACCTTCAGTTCAGTTCAGCTCAGTCGCTCAGTCATGTCTGACTCTTTGCGACCCCATGAATCGCAGCACACCAGGCCTCCCTGTCCATCACCAACTCCCAGAGTTCACTCAAACTCATGTCCATCGAGTTGGTGATGCCATCCAGCCATCTCATCCTCTGTCGTCCCCTTCTCCTCCTGCCCCCAGTCCCTCCCAGCATCAGAGTCTTTTCCAATGAGTCAACTCTTCGCATGAGGTGGCCAAAGTACTGAAGTTTCAGCTTTCGCATCAGTCCTTCCAATGAGCACCCAGGACTGATCTCCTTTAGGATGGACTGGTTGGATCTCCTAGAAGGGTATAGGTGAAAGTCACTGATACTTGTTTTATGTACTAGTAAGATACTGAGTGGCAGTATAATTTAAAAGAAAAGTTAGGTTCCCTAGAAGTCACGAACCCCAGCATCATGCCCTTAAATGCTCAAATGACCTGAAAAATGAAAGGTCTCCAGACCTCTCAGTTCTCATCTTCAAATGAGAAGACATATCAGACTACATCAGTCGCTGTTTTCCTGAAGTATGAAGTATGGTGTTTACACCACTGTGGAAATTAAGCAAAAGGTAGAACAAAGTTAAGTGCTTTTGTATTATGTACATATCTACCAAGCATGGTGATATTTAAATAGCCTTGCAACTCTATGTTATCTTAGCTATCATTGCTACATGAAGGCTAAAGTAGGTCACACACATACAAGCAAGACCCAGCGCTAGTACATGAAGTCAAAGCATCACAGGAACCATCCCTTCCACCCGAACTGTCTAGAACTATTGACACCAATGAAATGGATACATAGTGTGGATCCTCATGTACCAAATTCCCATGAGCTTTGCTGAAAAGACCTTAGCAGTACATCAAAGCATCGTTCTTGATGAAATGTGAATAGGTTAAAAATATATATATTAATGTGTTAAGTGACTGACTGCAGTTTGAAAAATCCTGCACATGATTTCTCGGTTTCTTCCACTTCTAGCTTTGACATATCACACGCTTATACAAAGGCCAGCATGCTCTCTGCATGTCAGTCTTAATATATAATGTGTATTATATATGTGCCTCATTAAGGACAAACTTTCTAGTTCCAGATGGGGAATCTGGAGCAGGCTCTTTTTTCTCTAAATGAATGGGCCTTTACTCCAAGAACACAGACTTACATGTATGTCCCCAAACA
The DNA here is from genome assembly GCF_032452875.1 of Bos javanicus. Classification (NCBI taxonomy): domain Eukaryota; kingdom Metazoa; phylum Chordata; class Mammalia; order Artiodactyla; family Bovidae; genus Bos; species Bos javanicus. The sequence goes on along the minus strand of NC_083875.1, from coordinate 54,894,253 downwards.
CACACATACACAAAAGTCAAGTCACTTTCTGCCCCTCTGCTCTCAGTTTAGGCCCTGAAGGTATTGCTTACAACCCAACACTTGACCTGCAAGGAAGATTCTCATCCACCTGACATCCCAAGCAACCTCCTTTTCCTGTTCTATTTCTGCAAAGGGAAAGAACTACCAGTGTGATGTAGAGACTGGCTGCAAAGTTGAGAACAGGCCTCAAAGAGGTAAGGCTGAAGATGACCCTACAGAACAGATGGGATGTGGACAGTGAGCATGGAAGCTGGGGAAAATTACAACTGGGCAAGGAAGGAGTGGGCCCTATACGTGGTGGACAGACCTGGAACATAGGGTTTGGCTGGGAAGTAGAGAAAGAGCATGCTAGAGGGCAGGTTTGAGGGGTGGGTAAGAGAGATCTCGATAGCTAGCTAAAGCGTGTAAGCTCCCCCTGTGGCACTCACTCCAAAACATTTTCCAAAGCAAAAAGATTTCACTGTGAGGAAAGATGTAAGTGCTGCTTTAAGAGTTTAACTGAACCAGAATGACTTGGGGACCAAGATTCTTGTCTATCCTCCTCGGGGAAAAACCGCAGCAGAAAATGGCACATTAGTCTGCTTGGGCTGCCATAATAGAATATGACAGGCTGGATGCTTAAACAATAGAAATTTACTTTACAGCAATTCTGGAATTCTGCAGTCTAAACTCAAGGTGCCAGTAGAGATGGTTTCTCCTGAGGCCTCTCTTCCTGGCTTGCAGACAGCTGCCTTCTCACTGTATCTTTACATGGTTTTCCTTGGTGTGTGCATGGACACAGAGAGGGTACTGATGTTTCCTCACCTTATAAGGACACCAGTCCTATCTGCTTAAGGCCTCACCATTACGACTTTATTTAACCTTAATTACCTCCTTAAAGATCTGTTTCCTAATATAGACACTTTGGAAGTGAGGGTTTTAACATATGAATGGGGGGTGCGGAGGGAGGCTCCAAGATGATACCATTAATTTCAAACAATTCAGTTCACAGTAAATGATATGAACTTGGACCAAAATAGTCACAATGGAAATTCAATAGGAAAAGAGAGATATTGGAAGGACAAATAGAAGATATTTGTGAAGTGTAAAAAGGGATGCTTGGGGCTAGTGCACTGGGACGACCCAGACCGATGGTATGGGGAGGGAGGAGGGAGGAGGGTTCAGGATGGGGAACACATGTATACCTGTGGTGGATTCATTTTGATATTTGGCAAAACTAATACAATTATGTAAAGTTTAAAAATAAAATTTAAAAAAAATTTTAAAAAAAAAAGCTAAAAAATAAATAAATTAATTAAAAAAAAAAAAAAGGGACTCAGACAACCCAACATGGCTGGTGGGAGATGCCTCCCAGTACAGAGTCCCCTCGGAGGGTTGATATGCCATTGTCCTCTCCATCACTCTCCCCTGCACGGTGACTCAGGCACTTTCCAATGCAAAAGCACCCTGTCTTTATCAAATGAGAATTGTTAGGTTCAAGTATAAAGAGTTTTTAGGGTGGTGCAACAGACTATAACTAAGGAAAATAGGATGATAGTAAATGAAGAGGATGTAGACTTCAGCAAAAAAAGACCATAATATTGAGCTCTGTGAGACAGGATAATATTCAGCTTCCCAAAGGAAGTAAGAGCTGACACATTCATTCAGCGGCCCAAAGCCAGTTTCAAAATCGTACTTATGTGAGTTCAGCAAACCACTCTCAGAAGACAGGAAACCTTTTCCTCTCTTTTCACCTAACCCCCAAGGTGCTTAAGTCCAGCGTCACTGGCCAGACCATCACAACATCCCATCTGATCAGTAGTTGTGCAAGCTCTTAATCATTTTCATTAAAAGCTGTTCAGTCAAAAATCTGAACATTGTTCACAAACTGGCTTAGATTACATTCCCCAGAAGCAGACTGGAAGATGAGGATTTGTGCATACACAGTTCATTATATACATGCTTCCAGAGACTGGTAAGGAGAGGAGGGGAGCAGGGTGGAGATGGGAGGAAGCCACACAAAGATGTATGTACAGCAGCTCCTACAGAGGGCAGCTTTGCCTGGGTCCCTTGGGCCACTCTAAGCACTTCGAAGTGCAAGTCATACCTCAGAGCCGAGGCCAAGGGACTAGGCTCTCCTACTCCCCCATCATCGGTTAAGGGCTGCACCAGAGTGATTTCCAGGCACCACAGGCAGTCTCCAAGCACTTCAGTCTCTCTGAGTGTTTGGACAAATTACAGTAGCCCAAGTGCAGTTTTCCTAAAAAGAGTCCCAGGTAACTACAGTGGCAATGAAAGCACATCAAAGCCAGTGGGAACATAACAACTGTAAAAAAAAATTCAAGGGGATCTGACCAAGCACACACACCCTAATTTCACAATTCTACTAAAATATAGGAGAAGGAAAAGTCATGGATACGCACAAAGATTTAACCGAGTGTGTCTGTCACCATGCTATTTAAAATGGGTGTGTCACCAAGGATGCTTTTGGTTTCAAGTAACAGGAACCCCAACTCAAACTAGGCTCAGTAAGACAGGGAGTCGGCAGGTTCACCTACTGAAAGGTTCAGAAGTAGTCTAAGTTTACACCATGATTCTACGTAGGCTCTGCTTCATTTTCTGCCAGTTCTCCCAACTCTGCCTTCCTCTAAGCGCAGACTTAACTTGCCTTACATATGCCTTTAAAAAAAAAGGGCGGGGTGGGGGGAGTGTTCTCAGGTGGCACAGTGGTAAAGAATACTCCTGCCAATGCAGGAAATGCAAGAGACTCAAGTTCTGTCCTGGGTTGGGAAGATCCCCTGGAGGAGGAAATGGCAGTCTACTCCAGTATTCTTGCCTGGAAAATTTCATGGACAGAGGAGCCTGGTGGGCTACAGTCTATGGGGTTGCAAAGAGTGGAGCACAACTGATCAACTGAGCACACACGCAGCTGTTATGGGGGAGAGAGGTTTTTTACTCCTCTGTTCCAGGCATGGACACATAGAACGTAGTACCAAGCTTCATTCCAATGAAATTAACTTAGGTTCCTCGCATGCTCCTGAACCAATCACTATGGCAATGGTCACGGGGCCACCTTGAGTTAGTTTAGACCAAGCAGGGCTGATTTAGGGCACAGAGGGAGAAGGGAAATCCTACCTTGACTTCATACTTGATAGACAATGGACATGATGGAAATTCTAAACAGCCATTAAAGCCAGGCAAACCGGAAGTGTTAAAGTGTTAGTTGCTCAGCTGTGCCCAGCTCTGCGACCCCATGGGCTGTAGCCTGCTAGGCTCCTCTGTCTATGAAATTCTCCAGGCAAAAATATTGGAGTGGGTAGCCATTCCCTTCTCTAGAGAATCTTCCTGACCCAGGGATCAAACCCGGCTCTTTCACATCACAGGCAGATTATTTATCGTCTGAGCCACCAGGGCAAACTGAAGATAACCTAAATATCTATAAATTGGGCATTGGTTTTACAATTTATCTTCGTTTCAGTGGAAAACCACCCATCCATTTAAAACATGTAACAAAACAAAAAGAAGTTAAAAATGTGCTTTATATAGAAAGAGGGTTATAAAGCTCTGGGAAAGACATACATCCATTCATTAACAGCCATTATCTCTATGTGGCAGCATTTTGTTTGTTTATTTTTAATATTTTCATGTTAAATTTTTATTTATCTTCTATTCATATTTCCAAAAGTTTTATAATAAAATGTTTTACTTTGTGAAGAGAAAAATATCCATCCTACCACCTTCCTGCTTTTTAAAGGGCTGTATGTTGCTCATCTCATTTGCTTTTCCCATTAACCTTCCTAATAGATAATCCAGCATTGATCCTTTTTTTTAATGAAAGAAATAGGTGCAGCAAAATTAAAGGACGTGCCCAAGTTCTTACAGTTAAGGTATTACAGGAGTTGATATTAAAATTAAGGGATCTTGGTTTCTATAGCAATTCTGTCTCAATTCTCCATATTCAATGATGCATTTCTCCAAGCTGATAAGGAGGAATATTCACTCTTGACACCCTTGCTCCAAAGAAAATCAGCACCGACAAAGGGACTTCTCCACTTGGAGCTCAATATTCCAAAGAAATGCCAGTCCCTTTGTTTTCCTCCCAAAAGTAGTCTAGTGGATAACCCTGCTGAACGGGATTGTTAGGGACACACAGTGAATGAGGTTCTCCTAGCAGTGTCCATTAGTCAGCGGTGCATGGTGAACTGTGGGGGCTGATCCTGCTGGACAGTAAGCCTGACCCCACTTCCACAGGCTATTTCATATTTCCTTTTGTAACGGTCAGTGCCAATGTGATGGAGGATGACCCAACTGCTGGAGAGCAGCAACTCCTCTCAGCTCACAGGCCCAAAGACGGGCTGGGTTGTCTTTCCAACCTCTCTATCAATAGTGGTGCCGAACCCTGCTCTGGGAAAATACTACTAAGAGAAAGATCAAACTAGCAGACTCGTGTCCTCAGTGAACCACGTTATGTGGGATTTAGATAAATAACTGTCACACCCACACCCTCATTACCAGCACCAAAACTCTGAAAACCACTACAAACCATCCTGTTTTATCCTTCATGTATTGTCTATGAAACATCAACTTAATTCTGAATTTGGACCATCATTTTAGACTAGCTAGGCCTTTCAGAATCCTAAATTCTGAGGACTAATGAAAAACATAAGATCTTTTTAAAGCCTAATGTAAAACTTCAAACTCTGTGGCTTCAACATTAGCTGACTTCCCAAAGGACATTTCCCTGGTATATAGCTGCACTGTGTACTACGATATTTTCTTTATTTATGGCTACATCCAGGGAAGACTACACCTCTGCTTCTTTTACCTTTGGGTCCTGTGACTAGTTCTGGCCAACTTGTTCTAAGGACAGTGATATATGTCATTAATGGGCCAAAGCACTTGACAGCGAGACCCTCGACCTACATCATCAACCATGGAAGTATGTGTTGACATGGAGGGGCCACGAGATCGAAGCAGCCTTTACCACTGAGCCAACCCTTGAAAGAGTCTCCCAGAGCCAATGTTAGGTGAATGAAAAATAAAAGCATATTTTAAAGATACTTAAATCCTATGTTTATTGTTACAATAACACAACTAGCACTTGGCTGATACATATCCCACTATTGGGTCAGACACAGGGCTGGGCCCACACATGATTATCTCACTCTTCAAAGCAAACTGGTAAGATGGATTCTATTATGATTCCACTTCACTGATGGAGAAACGGAAAAGTTAAGTAACTGACTGAAGATTACACAGCAACTAAGTGACAAAACTGGATTAGACTCCAAAACGTATTTACAACCACCACATTGCTAAAGGAGCCAAAGCTGAGCTCAGAAGAGTGAGCTGAGTCAAAAGGAGAGAAGGCAACAAGAGAGCCTTAACGGCCAGAATTGAGAATGGAATTTGAGGATTAAAAGAAAAGACACTACCTTAGAAAAAGACCTAAGGCATCAACTCCAAAATAACATTTGGCAATGTAAGTACATCAGAATTGTCATGGGTTAACAGCCCCAGGTGCTGCTAGTGGTAAAGAACCTGCCTGCCAATGCAGGAGACATAAGAGACCCAGATTTGATCCCTGGGTGGGGAAAATCCCCTGGAAAGGAAATGGCAACCCGCTCCAGTATTCTCGCCTGGAGAATTCCATGGACAGGGGGGCTTGGCAGTCCATAGCATTAGAAAGAGTCGGACACGACTGAGGCGACTTAGCATGCACGCAAAAATCACAAATATAAACAGTTAACTGAATTACACGTGTATAAATAGAGCATATCACAATCAAGATGAGTACAGAGAAGTTTCACCTATTTTAAATGCTGAGAACAACGGCCTGTTTTCCTATCAGGTGGAATACTGAGCCATTTTTCCTCAAACCCACTTTACTTCCAGTGACTACTCAGATTCCAGTCTTTATATAAACCCAAGAAAAAATTTAGGAAAATAAATTCTATTAACCATTCATTTGTTTAGAATATCATCAGACTTGGCATTCCACTGGACAGTAAATCAAAGAACCCAAAGCAGTATCACTGAACCAGATAACTGTGGTATGCCTTAGATACAGACACATACACTGCCACTTTTAAGAAACTTCAAGATGTGATTATAAATAGACATCTCCAGAAGTTAGTAAAAAAAAAATCTAAATTAAAAACTTCAAGCAATAAACATGAAAGATGATTCTTCAGTAAATTAAAATTCATTTTTAACGATGTTGGAAAACATCTACTTATTTATATGCACATTTGTGCGTGTAAGATTTTATTACACTTTAAGAAAAGCCAATTGGAAGAATCAACATAAATGCACCATGTCTTAATATTCCCAAAGTTTAACTCCACCTAAATACTGACAATGAAGATGCTAATTTTAACTCAACCCATAACTATAGGTTTGCTTTAGAATCTGTGGAACTGTTTAAATTTCTTGTCTGGAAATCGTCAGAATTCACCTGCCTTCCCCTCCTACATTTAGTTTCTGGTTTCAATTTCCATCCTTTTCTGCCCTGTATTCTTCATGTTTTTCTTTCAATTAGACTCTGGGTTAAATATCAGTGAAGGACAGAGATCCCCCCACCTCCCACTGTATTTATGTTCTTCATTGAGCTGTGCCTATAAACTCTTTTTAAAAATATCCAAGGAATAAACAAAAACTGAAAGTAGGTTGTCACCCATGAGACCTACTCATAAGGCCATGTCCACTGAGCACAAGGGCCCTGAAATGATCACAAACTTCATGTTTCACATATTGTTACCTTTATTAAACAACTGAAACCCCCTCCCACCACACCACCCCCAAAAAATGATGTTTCAGAGTAAGAAGAAATCCAGTATTAGGACATACAGGAAAGAACACTACCCTTGGTGCCACTGTCCCAACCCTCCCCCACACCCAACTTCCACTCCAGTTTGACTTCTCGAGGATCCCAACACACAGCATGCCAGCACTTATTCTTACCCTTTGGTAAATGCCCTTTCCCAGTTCTTTTTCCTACCAGATCCTTATCTATTCTTCAAAGCCCAATTCAAGTGTCACCTCCACCATGAAGCTCCCCTACAAGTTCAACTCAATAGGATCTTTTCTAAATTTCCATTGTTCCAAACTTCTTTCACCATACACTCAGGATGGGGTTGTTTTTGTCAACATTTCCAAGTGATTAGTCCTGTCCCCCACTTAGACAGTGGCCTTCACACATCATTTTTATTCCCCAAAGTATCTAGCATGATACTGATCACATAGCAGAGGCTTAGTTTCACTGTGTTGTTTAGATAACGATGTATAATAATGAAATATTGAAAATGGGATGGCAAAAAGTCAAACTTAAGGATTACAATCCAGTTTCCTCAATATAAGCAAACATCAGTCTTAATTGTGGCAAACCCAACCCCAACGACCTAATTCATCATTTAAGAACACATAAATAATTCATTTTTAAATATCCTTAGCTTCTAGGAGGGAACAAAAGGTTACAGCCTTGAGCTTTGACAATAACCCTCTAACACATTCTGTAGAACAATGTGACCTGCAAAAGGCAGCTCAAGAATCATGCCGAGAATGAATTTCATTATGGCAAGACTAGATGGAAGGCCAGGGCTCCACTATTGTAGTCATATTGATTTTCTGGAAAACTTGGTTTCACTAGTACTCGCTTTTGTCCATTAAGCAGCAACCACTGCTGAGCATGTCAGACAAAAATTCTGAGAACCCAACATTAATGTGCTTTCATGCGAAATTTTGAAATTCAATTTAGTTATGTTATAGAACAGGAATCACTGAAAACAAGCTGACTCTCCAACAACAGAGGAACAGATGAGTTAAAACTAGCGTACACTGCTGACGTCTCCCTTCCTGCTTTGTGTGGCGGCCGCGCTGCTTGGGCAGAACCTCCCCACGCCCAACACAAGCAGGTCCAAATCATCTCATCCTCCCCACCCTAAGCTACAGTGATTCTATCAGTTGTGGGCAAAAAACCAGCTCAGCAGTTTGTGGCATTCCCTGGCTACAATGACTGGTTTCTTCCCTGGTAGCTCAGACGGTAAGGAATCTGCCTGCAACATGGGAGACCAAGGTTCAATCCCTGAGTCGGGAAGATCCCCTGGAGAAGGGACCAACTACCCACTCCAGTATTCTTGCCTGCAGAACTCCTTGGACAGAGGAGCCTGGCAGGCTACAGTCCATGGGGACGCAGAGTCAAACACAACTGAGTGTGACTAACACACACACTGGTTTCTTCTAGTCCAATCAAAGTGAACATACAGCTTTCATTCAACAGTCAGGAGATCTGTCTGGAAAATTCAGTGCTGTGAACTGAGTTATATCCGCCACCCCCAAATTCATATACTGAAATCCTGACCCCCAACTTTTGATTGTATTTGAGGATATGGCCTTCAGGAGTATGAGGTCATGAGGGTAGAATGCTCATGATAGGATTAGTGTCCTTATAAGAACAGACACCAAAGAGCTTGCTTCCTCTCTCTCTCCACCCCCAGGCAGTACGAAAAGACCATGTGAGGACAGAGAGAAGGCAGGAATGTGTATCCAAGGAGAGAGACTTCACCAGATACTGGCCCTGCTGGCACCTTGATCTTGGACTTGCAGTCTCTAGGATGGTGAGAAATAATTTCCTGTGGTTGTGGTATTTGGTTCTGGCAGCTCAAGCTGACCAAGACATCCAGTATGTAGGTGTGGATCCTGAAGTAGGAGGGGCTTTTTATAGCCCCTGAAGAAAGCCAGCCTGAGGTTGGAGCCTTTTGAAGAAGAGCACACCTCTAGACAAAGAAACGGAAACAATGGCCTGAGGACATCATTCCTAATCCCACCTGAAGTTTGGGCTTCTTTCATTCACTAATAAAAGTCCCGTAACATGCACAAATTATTTAGGCACAAGAATAAGGTTTAAGAAAGAATAAGAAGGGATTTCCTCGGTGGCCTGGTGGTTAAGACTTTGCCTTCCAACGCAGGAGGTGCAATCCCTGGTCAGGGAGCTAAGATCCCACATGCTTCACAAACATAAAACATAACATAAAACATATGTTTCCAAAACATAAAACAACACAAATATTATAACAAATTCAATAAAGACTCTAAAAATGGTCCACATCAAAAAAAATCTTTAAAAAAAGAGAAACATAATCATGAAAACATTGAATTTTCAGGGTAGGAAATTGGCAGCTTCTCTTTTATTTCAAATCAGTTCACCTTCATTATGAGCTTACAAAGGTCAGGTATATGCACTGCCTCATTTAATTCCCATTTTATAAGGAGGTAACTGTAAATGCAATTTTAATGTTTGTTCCATAAATTAAAACTTGCACATTAATAATTGAACTGTTAAAAAGATTACTTTATGTGCTCCTGGAAACCATTCTCCTATAGAATAGTAACAGTACAGAGGTCGGTTGACACAGAAGAATCACTCTACATAATACATTAAGGGCAGATGGACAATCTCTTACCCAAACAAGTTTACTAAGGAAAGGTAGTGCCAGTTGAACCTCACAAAAATATCTTTTAATCCCGCCCTCTATTACAGTGATACCAATATGGTTCATAGATAAGATGACCACAAAACCAGGGACATGGTAAGGATTCAATAAATATTTGTTGAATTTTATAAACAACCATTTGGGTAATCCTCTGTAATGTATTTCATTCCGTTAATAGTGTTTATTCAAATGCTTCTGTTGAGATATAGCATTTTTATACTAGTATGTTCAAACTAGAACTCAGAACTGTTGTTGCTGTTAAGTCTCTAAGTCATGTCCAACTCTTTTTTCGACTCCCTGCACTGTAGCCTGCCAGGCTCCTCTGTCCATGGGATTTCCCAGGTAAGAATCCTGGAGTGGATTGTCATTCCCTTCTCCAGGGGATCTTCCCAATCCAGGTATTGAACTCATGTCTCCTACATTGGCAGGTGGGTTCTTTACTGCTGATCCATCAGGGAAGCCCCAGAACAAAGAATGACACTCACTTGAATCCTCATCGAACTGGCATCTCGTTACTCTATCTGGAAGTCCTTGATATTTTAAATGTGCTGTGTTTCATAGCTTCAGTATGCCTCTCCAGACCCATGCTCTACCCTGTGATCTTTACTGACAAGCTTCCAGGTGGGTTTGGCCAATGGAGAGAACATTGTAGACAAGAGAATAAGGTTGGAACACTTATCCCTCTGACTTCCCTCTACAGGGCCACCACAGGCTCTCTCCTGTCATTCACCACTTCTATACAGCTTGCCCCATCTCCAGAATATAGCAGTTGAAACCTCCACTGTGGGTAGTGCTAACAGAACCCAAAAAAACCCCACTGTTTACAACCCCAGCATATGGCACCACTGCCTGTGATTCTGTTCCACACATAAAACTTTATCAAACTCACTACAAACTATCCAATTAGGGTATTACATTTGATTTCGTCAGGATTCTCACTGATATACAGTGTACAAGTGACTTTGTAATACAACTTGAAATCACAAAGACAAATTATGCAGATGCGGGAGATATGCCTCATATGTTGACTTAGTGGCAGAGTATTAAATCTTCCAGCAGAAATACCTCAAATTTTTTCAAGTCTCCACAGAAATCAAGGAGGGGGGAAAAACTTTAAGCCACCACTCAGTTTTATAAAAGCCATTTTGACTTCTTTTCTCTCCTCTACCATTCTTGGGATTCTAAGTTTCAGCCCTCCCCAAATGTGAAAATAAGTGGGAAGAAGAGTATCACTGTAATTTACACCTGACTTTGTAGGTCCAAGTATGGAGGAATCTGGGGAAAGCCACAGCTTGGGAAGAGAAGGAAAGTGGGAACTTGAAGAGAAAGGGAAGTATGGGGGCATGGGGTATGAAAATTAGAAAGTGTGTCCATGATAAAACACCAACACCAGCTGAATGAACTTCCATAGGCAGATGCCATGATACAAAACCATTGTGGATGGCTATACAGCTTTCCCACCACAGAAATGCAAGAAGCACCATATACTGTGTTACTCAATGGAAAGGCCATACAATCAGCAGACCTGCTGAATCTCGAACTCAGATCCCATGTTCCCACATGGTTCAGTTCAGCTCAGTCGCTCAGTCGTGTCTGACTCTTTGCGACCCCATGAATCGCAGCACGCCAGGCCTCCCTGTCCATCACCATCTCCCGGAGTTCACTCAGACTCACGTCCATCGAGTCAGTGATGCCATCCAGCCATCTCATCCTCTGTCGTCCCCTTCTCCTCTTGCCCCCAATCCCTCCCAGCATCAGAGTCTTTGCCAATGAGTCAACTCTTCACATGAGGTGGCCAAAGTACTGGAGTTTCAGCTTTAGCATCATTCCTTCCAAAGAAATCCCAGGGCTGATCTCCTTCAGAATGGACTGACTGGATCTCCTTGCAGTCCAAGGGACTCTCAAGAGTCTTCTCCAACACCACAGTTCAAAAGCATCATGGTACTTTGGTGTGATTAGCTAGACCAGATGCCATGGCCTACTTTTTAATGTCAAGCTTCTATCACTTGGATTCTATCATCATGAATATGGGGAACAGACAAACCTTAGGGAGGTTCTGTGAGTGTACAAACTCAGCTTACTTTCAATCATCAAAACATTCATGAGATTCTTTAATGTGAGTAATTAACAGGGAAAGGGGGCTACTCTAGGATGGGCCAGCAATGTACCATCAAAATAACTTAAGGTATGCGTACATACCTTATGTATAATCTGAATTGTCTGTTATCATAAAAGCCTGGAACTCCAGCTGCTGTTGAAAAAATTTCTAAGATCAGGTAACACTGGGCTCACGTTCCCAAAAAGCCACCATTATTTGGCCTGAGTAACAGGCATGCCCTTAAATCAGGCCTTACGCCATCTGCCTTAGCAACTTACATTAAATCCTGGCTTCTGGAACCATCTGAGTGCAGCAAGCCTGAAAACTCAGGAAAGGAGTTCCTGACTTTCCCTTCTCTGGGCAGAAACAAAATGCTCATTGTCACCAGCAACCTATACGGAGCACTCTAATGAAGAGTAAGAAATACTTGAACCCTTGTGACTGAGGGACAATCTCCTTGATCGTAAGAAGTGACATGAGCTTTACCATCATTGATCAACAAACAGAAATCTCCCCAGATTACAGAAAGACTTCCGTATGTTAAGTTCCACACTCTTTCCATCTAGAACCCTTTATGAGAACTCTCTAACTTTCCAATACATGCTCTTTTAGGTTTTACTCTGCACTGGGTCTCTGGCTACCCCACCCACTCCTCCACTCCACCTCAATCCCATTCTGGTAAGATGGTGAGAGCATGTGCTCTCACCCACAGTTTGGCCCCTCTGCCTCTGGAGGTCCAGGTTTGCCACACATTCACCTTTCTCTGGAGCTTTACATCACACTCCTCCACATCTCTGTGAGAACAGAGAAGGAAAATATAAGAGCTTTTCATGAAACAAATGGTGAGTCCCTCACTCCTTTTTAAATTCTGTTAGTAGTACCAACATGACCATGATGAACAGAAAGAAGTGCAGCCCTGATGAAGCCTCGGCTAACTTCTCAGTCCCACAGCCTGTGAAGGCAGAGACAAAGTTTTCTGCCCTGAACAAGGCCACCCCTCCACACCTGATGCACCTAGAACAGTTGTCATTTATCCACCACATCAGACTGCTGTGGGAAGAGCCATATGCCTCTTTAGAGCTGGGACACTGGCGGCCTCCCAAGTCACCTCTGAAAAGTCCTCTAAACATTGCAGTTTTCAGGGTGGCTGACACTTCTAAGGTTTTAAGGATTAAAGGGTGAATGCTAACTTGGAAGCCATAGGATTCAATAACCCTGAAATGGCATAAGATGAAATAGCAAGGAAAACACATAGGACCTCATAACAACACCTTTGTCACTCAGCTGGACAAGGAGGTGGCATGTGGTCTGCACAGAAGGGTCCTGGCAGATATCCTAGTTTAGTAGGGGTACAACAGGCAAGGATTCCAAAAATAACATAATTGAATTAGGTCTTCATTACAATTGCACTCATCTCACATGCTAGTAAAGTAATGCTCAAAATTCTCCAAGCCAGGCTTCAGCAATACGTGAACCATGAAATTCCAGATATTCAAGTTGGTTTTAGAAAAAGCAGAGGAACCAGAGATCAAATTGCCAACATCCACAGGATCATCAGAAAAGCAAGAGAGTTCCAGAAAAACATCTATTTCTGCTTTATTGACTATGTCAAAGCCTTTGACTGTGTGAATCACAATAAACTGGAAAATTCTGAAAGAGATGGGAATATCAGACCACCTGACCTGCCTCTTGAGAAATCTGTATGCAGGTCAGGAAGCAACAGTTAGAACTGGACATGGAACAACAGACTGGTTCCAAATAGGAAAAGGAGTACGTCAAGACTGTGTATTGTCACCCTGCTTATTTAACTTATATGCAGAGTACATCATGAGAAACGCTGGGCTGGAAGAAACACAAGCTGGAATCAAGATTGCTGGAAGAAATATCAATAACTTCAGATATTCAGATCACACCACCCTTATGGCAGAAAGTGAAGAAGAACTAAAGAGCCTCTTGATGAAAGTGAAAGAGGAGAGTGAAAAAGTTGGCTTAAAGCTCAACATTCAGAAAACTAAGATCATGGCATCCTGTCCCATCACTTCATGGCAAATAGATGGGGAAACAATGGAAACAGTGAGAGACTTCATTTTTTGGGCTCCAAAATCACTGCAGATGGTGACCTCAGCCATGAAATTAAAAGATGCTTTCTCCTTGGAAAAAAAGCTACAACCAGCCTAGACAGCGTATTAAAAAGCAGAGACATTACTTGGTCAACAAAGCTTCGTCTAGTCAAGCCTATGGTTTTTCCAGTAGTCATGTATGGATGTGAGAGTTGGACTGTGAAGAAAGCTGAGCGCTGAAGAATTGATGCTTTTGAACTGTGATGTTGGAGAAGACTCTTGAGAGTCCCTTGGACTGCAAGGAGATCCAACCAGTCCATTCTAAAGGAAATCAGTCCTGAATATTCATTGGAAGGACTGTTGTTGAAGCTGAAACTCAATACTTTGGCCATCTGATGTGAAGAGCTGACTCATTTGAAAAGACCTTGATGCTGGGAAAGCTTGAAGGCGGAAGGAGAAGGGGACTACAGGATGAGATGGTTGGATGGCATCACCAACACAATGGACATGAGTTTGAGTAAGGTCTGGGAGTTGGTGGTGGATAAGGAGGCCTGGCATGCTGCAGTCCATGGGGTCACAAAGAGTTGAACGTGACTGAGTGACTGAACTGAACATGACAGAGTATTGTTCTTTATGCAAAAGATAATTACCAAGTTTTACTTCAATAACAAGTATGCTTTTTTTTTTAATTTCCTTCTCATTCGAGTCTTTGTCTACATGAGGTCTAGCGCTCATCGTGGGCTTGTTCGGACCCAACTAGGATCTCCTGTGACTAGAAAGAAAAGTTAAGTGTGGGCCCTAACAAATCAGAGGGAAATGTGTTAACTGGACACCACTTTCAAAGGGTCATTCCAAAGATAAATATATTTTTGTTCACAAGGTTTTTTCAGCTCTCAATAAAAAAGATGTGCTATTCATCTGGTCCTATTAATAACTTCTTTGATTTTCATTTGTGCTCATACAGACACTAGCAGCTATGTAGCCTGCTTCATTCATTCATGCGTGCACTTTAAATTTACACAGGAAAGTAAACACTGTGCCCTCTTACTTTTTTCAAAGTCTACATTTAAACAGAAGATGGGGTGTGGCAAGGACAAACAAAGCCTTTTTCATCCTAGTTCCAATCTAAGTCTATAACTCCTTGTAATTCGTTTTTTTTTTTTTTCCAGGAAAATAAGGTACAACATGGTGACTATAGTTAATACTGTGTTATATACTTCAAATGTGCTAAAGAGTAAATTTTATGTGTTCTCATCACAAAAAGGGTAACTATGGGAGGTGACAGATGTTACCTGTTAGCTTGATTGTGGTAATCATTTCACAATGCATACATATATCCAATTATCATGTTACACACCTTAAAAACAAATATCATGTATTAATCCATATATGGAATCTAGAAAAATGGTATGGATGAACCTATTTGCAGGGCAGAAATAGTGACACAGACATAGAGAAAGGACTTGTGGACACAGGAGGGGAAGGAGAGGGTGGGACGAACTGAGAGAGGTAGGATTGACATATACACATTACCACGTGCAGAACAGCTAGCTGGTGGGAACTTGCTGCATAGCACAGGGAGCTCAACTTGGTGCTTTCCGATGACCTATTAATAGAGGGGTGGGATGGGTTGAGGGAGCCAGGAGGGAGGCTCAAGGGGGAGAAGATACATGTATGCTTATAGCTGATTCATGTTGTTGTACAGCAGAAACTAACAATGCTATAAAGCAATTGTACCCCAATTAAAAAATGTTATACACCTTAAATATATACGATTTTTATTTGCCATTTCTATCTCCATAAAGCTAGGAGGAAATGGCAAACTACTCCAGTATTCTTGCATGCGAAATCCCAAGGACAGAGGAGCCTAGTGGGCTACAGTCCATGGGATTGCAAAAGAGTCGGACACAACTTAGCGACTAAACAACAAAAGTTAGGGGAACGGGGGGAGGCAAATGTTCCACAAGTAGCTTGCCCTGTCCTAGAGGTACCATCAATTCCTGGTACCTATCTCTCAAGCCCACTGCCCACTAAAAGAACACTAGCAAGTCCAGATCCAAGTTTTAAATTAGCCAGCCCTCTCAACTCCTGAAAGATAGGAAAGGAAAAGCTAAGGAAGGTGAGAGGCTACAGGGGTAACAACAGTGCTAAAGCTGAGACACAAGCCAACAAATGTAAGGAAGGCCGCCGCAGAATCTTAAAGCAGGCCTGTTGTGTTTCGCTCCTGCAGCAGCACATCTGGCCTTCCATCAGCAGGTCTCTGAGCAGTGGGCAACGTTATCACACCATATGTGCTGAGCGCAACAATGGGGCTGATTTATGTTAGTGAACACAAGGGTTTTTCTTGGTATTTCATCTCCTTGTTATTTCAAGAGAAATGTAAGGGCAGATTTATTCTGCCGTTACAGAGAGGCTCCTAGAGTTTGTTTGTTTAAAGTTGATAGTTTCCAGGAGGGTGAGGCAGATCTGTTTTCTATAAAAAGTTGGTGACAGCTAGGAGTTCCCTCTCTTCCTTCTCTACTAAAATGAAAGGAGATTGACTCTCTATCCCCACCCCCCTGCAAAACTCATTCTAGAATCATGGAAAAAGGACAAAGTCAAAGAATATTGTAGAGAATCATCACTCCATACTCTTAATGCTTACATGTGGCCTCTCCTGTTATTTCCTAATTCTTTCCTCTCCTTGGGGAGTAACTCTGACCAGCAGTGAATGACTTCACAAGGCTGATCAGGGAAACCCCAAGACAGTCAAATAACTAGGCGGAAATTTTGGAGATAACAGGCCAGCTCTACCACCTTCATCTCCACTGAAGAAGTCTTGTCATCGAAGTGGGTCAAAAGGAATTATTATTGCTTGTGAGATGTACAAACAACATGCCAAGGGCTATCACCACATGCCCACAGGGTTCAGTCATATCTAGTCCTTTGAGGCTGCTGCTGCTAAGTCGCTTCAGTCGTGTCTGACTCTGTGCAGCCCCATAGATGGCAGCCCACCAGGCTCCCCCGTCCCTGGGATTCTCCAGGCAAGAATACTGGAGTAGGTTGCCATTTCCTTCTCCAATGCAGGAAAGTGAAAAGTGAAAGTGAAGTCGCTCAGTCGTGTCTGACTCGCAGTGACCCCATGGACTGCAGCCTACCAGGCTCCTCCATCCATGGGATTTTGCAGGCAAGAGTGCTGGAGCGGGGTGCCATTGCCTTCTCCCAGTCCTTTGAGGCTAGGGAACCATTTACCTTGTGTGTCTCTAATTTTCTACTGCACTAGGTACCACCCCCACTTCTGAACCTGAACTTGCTGGCACCCTCAAGTCATGTGACAATTCCACAATAGCCTGAAGCAATACCTGCCCTCCCAATGCAGGTCCCTCAACTCCTCTTTCATAAGGTCTCCCACTTCCTCTCATCAACAGACACCAGGCAAGCCCAGAGGATTCTAAAGCTTAAAGAGATATAGCCTGAGGTGTAAGTAGCTGACAGCCAATCTCGTCTCTACCTCCATGTGAACTGTTGGAAACAGGAATGAATTTCTAGTTGGTAGAAAGGCAGACGATGAGACAAAAGGGGAGAGAATCATCTTGCGCCTTGTGGTGAAGAGGCACACTTTCAGGCTGACTCTCAATTTTACCAGGCTGTCCACCTCCTTACACACCCCATTCACCTCTCTCTTACTCACTTCTTTTTCCTAATAGATAAGGAAAAGATGGCGCATTGAATTAGCAGCAAAGCCAAGGGCAAGAACCTAGAGTCTGGAGGAATCTTCCTCCTTTGGCTAACAAATCTCCTTGCCTTACAATAGTAAGGTTTTCTTTCCCTCATCTACTTCATTCAAATTGAGAAGGTGACTTTGACAATCAAATTCAACCTGTCACCTGAAACAGCAAAGTAAGGTATTTGAGAACACATGCATTATAAAGCAGTAACAAGTACAGTTTTAGATTCAAGCCAACTTCAATTTGGGTCTTTGTCACAAACTACCTGCATCATTTAGGGTAGTTATGACCCCTCTAGATTTCAGTTCTCTCTGTAAAATGGGGTTATTCATACCTATGTCATTAAGTGCTGAAAGGCCTGAATGAGATAAAGTCTGTGGACACTTAACAAAGTGCCTGGCATATTGTGAGTGCTAGTAGCAACTGGTTTTTGTTGGAAAGGGGGTTGTGGTTATCGACAGAACCCATTCCTACCACATCGACATCAGCTGAGAGGCTTTGTGTCTTCCGTGTCCTTGAACACAGTACCATACAGACTGCAGATGCCATCAATATCTACTGGACAGAGTAAAAAGCATGGTGTAGACAGTCAATTAAGTTATTCAACAAGTATCTGTTAGGCACTACATTCCATAGAATACCTTAAACTTTGGAGATAAAGCCGTAAAGAAGAACAGATAAACTCCCTGCCCTAGCAGAGTTTACATTCCAGTGGTAAAAGGTAGATAATCAACAAGTAAACAGGCAGGTAAAAGGCAGATAATCAACTGGTGCCCTGGGATGACCCAGAGGGATGGGATGGGGAGGGAGGTGGGAGGGGAGCTAGGATGGGGAACACATGTATACCCATGGCTGATTCATGTCAATGTATGGCAAAACCACTATAATATTGTAAAGTAATTAGCCTCCAATTAAAATAAATAAATTTGAAAAAAAAAATAAACAAATGACATAATTTCCCATGATGATACAGCAACATGAACTATGAGATGTTACGGAGAATTATGGAATGAAGAATAAGTTGGAGTGAGGAGTAACTTTGTACAGGTACGTTCATGAAATCATCTTTGCAGAAATGGTAAATCTAAGCATTGAATGGTAAAGTGTTAACCACAGGAAGATCTAGAGACAGAGGGTTCTGGAAGCAAAAAGAAAGACTCAACGTCCTAGACAAGCATTTAGTATTTGAACAACAGAAAAGCTGCCTGCATGGTAAAAGCATGGTGACTATGTGAGCGTGTATGATGTGGGGTGGGAGAGAGCTGAAGCAAACAGAGGTGAGGGAAAACGAGGGTAGTCTGAATTTTATTCTAATTGTGATAGGAAGTCATGCATCAGAAGTTTTCAGTATTTTCTCAGAAAAGATGCCTGCTTGGTGCATAACTATGTGATGAAGCAAATGAGGCTGTTCTGGCTCCTGTGTAATTGTTTGTTTCATGCAAATACAGCAGGCACGGCTGTCAAAGCAGGTACTTCTGTGGTTGGTACTCAGAGTGGTTGTATCCAAGGAATGAATTTCCTCAGAAGAAAAGGTAAAAATCAGGACTTGCTTTTAACTTCAGAGAAAAGAGGATTAGATCAAACTTATCAACTCATTCAATGGCAGAAGGCTCTAAAGATTTAAGGAAGTGAGGTAGGGGAATCTTGCTTTGAATCCCTTCTCAATCAGAAAGGTTATAAAATCTTACCTCTGTAAGAGACCATTTTTCTCTTTGCATTAGAGCTCAAGCATCCCATTTACTAGGATTCATATCCTAACCGCCAGGAAGTAAAATTTTATAATGATTAATCTAAACCTCCATAACTCAGAAAAACCTGGGAATGGGATTGTGCCATCCTAGTACTATATCATCCCATGTCTCATTAGGAAAACAGAAACCGCTATAGGTACTGCAAACAGAAGGAATTTAAGGTAGGAAACAAACATGTGGAAGAGGTGACAGAGAGGAAAGATAAGAGGTGAACTTAGCCAGAGGTCAGTAATTGCAAGGAGTTGCTTCCATCCTAGGATCCAAGGAACAAAAAGAAAATGTTATTCAAAGTCCATGATCTCAGGATTTCCCTAGTGGTCCAGGGGTTAAGAATCTCCTGCCAATGCGGGGAACACAGGTTCAACCCATGGTCCGAGAAGATCCCACAAGCAGCGGAGCAATTAAGCCAGTGCGCTACAACCACTGAGCCCGCAGGCTGCACTGCTGAAGCCTGCACAGCTAGAGCCCGTGCTGCACAACGAGAGAAAGCCACGGCAGTGGGAAGCCCAGGCACCGCACTAGAGAGCAGCCCACACTCGCCACAACTAGAGAAAGCCCACACACACCAACAAAGACCCAGGTATAAAGACCAAACATAAAAATAAAATTTTAAAAATAAAACAAATACATAAACAAAACAGTCCATAATCTATGCCACCGCCAGAACATTCAATGCTGGTGTTATTGGAACAGCCGTGGTTTCTTTGAAGAAAATCTGGAGCCTAAAGTTGTCCGCAGCAGTCTACTACTGGAGTCAGAGTCTGCAGGTGCTTTGTTGCTGGCATACCTGCCACCTTGGGCAGGATGCAGAGTCCACACTTGTCTACCACCACCACTACCTCTGCTGCACTTCAGAAGTGTATAAAATATTGTTACTTTCTTCATGCCTCCTAATCTCCCATGAGTGCCTCCAATTTGTAGAAGGTAACTATAAGTCATTTGGCAGGGGAATTTTAGAAATGCATTTGCAGAATTCTAGCCCTCTACTCTCAGCATACATACCTAGGAAAGCATGGAGGAGCAGGAATGGAGCCAGAAGCCAAGAGACAGGTAAGTAGCTCTTCTCTTGATCTTCACTGTTAGAAGTCCTAGTAAACTAAAGGCTGCTTGGAGATTTTCTGAAAAGTGTTTGGGACTATAAAGAAGAAAAGGGAGAACCTGAAAATCTACAGAATGGAAGAGGATAAGCTTGCAAGACAAGTGAAAACTATAGTGCTTCCCATCTCCTCCTTAAGTTACTTTCCCTGACCTGTCAATCTTTTCAATAGACCAAACAAGCCTCATTCACACTAAAGTGTAAAGGACTAATAGTTTCAACAATAGCCAATACAGTATGCAGAAAAACACTTAGAAATATCAAGTCATTTTAAAATAAATAATCCCTAAAATGTTCTATATGCCAGAATACAAAATCTTGTCCTTCAGTTTACACAATCTAAGGGTAGAGACTTGCTTCATATAAAATGTGGACGATACAGGCAATAAGTACAAAGGAATAGTAACACAATGAAATTTGATCTAAAACAGTTTCTCAATCTCAGCACTGCTGGCATTTTAGGCCAGGTAATTCTTTGTTGTGGGGAGCTGTCATTTGTATTACAGAACATTTAGCAGCAGCCCTGACTGATAGTATGTCCAACTTGTGATAAGAATTTCTCCAGACATTGCCAAATGTTTTCAGCGTGCAAGATCTAAAATATCTCAGAAAACCTTAAACAAAGAATTAGAGTACATGTAGATTGCCTGATGATTGCCTAATGAGAAGAAGGGAGGGGAGGGATTTCAGGCAGGAAAAAATCAAATGCAAAGGTAAGAAAACACAGAACAGCAATGAGGCTGGAAAATAGGGTATAAGGAAGGAAATGGAAGGATGCAGCTGGGAGGCAGAAAGTGTTTACTAAGCCAGGTTATACATTTGAGCTTTAATCACTAGACAATGGGGAGCTATTGAAGGATCTGGGATAGGGCAATGATTTATACAAATTTATGATTGCAAGCATGTTTTTGGTGGCTGTGTGGATAACAGAATAAGGGGAAAGGAGATGAGAAGAAAGGAACTCAGTTATCTATTTGTAATCATCCTGATCAGATAATAAAGATCAATATGAAGTCAAGGTGAATGATACTTAGGAGAGGGAAACAGGACAATTTAGTGATAAAGTACATATGGAAAGCAAAGAAAAGGAGCTCAAGAATTGCAGGTTGAAGGCTCAAAACAGAAAAATAGAGCAGGCTGAGAAATGGTCTGTCTTTGAAAAGTCAGTGTTGGCTTCTCAGTCACGTCCAACTCTTTGCAACCTCGTGGACTATATAGCCCACCAGGTTCCTCTGCCCATGGAATTCTCCGGGCAAGAATACTGGAGTGAGTACCCATTCCTTCTCCAGGGAATATTCCCGACCCAGGGATCAAACTCAGGTCTCCCGTACTGCAAGTGGATTCTTTACCCTCTGAGCCACCAGGGAAGCCCAACGGTCTGTCTTTAGGTTGTATGTAAAGTGTGAGTTGTCTGTGAGACATCAAGGTCAAGATTTCTAATGGGTAATTATACATGCTCAGGAAAGCTACCTGGGCTAGATCTGTTTGGGGATCTTCCCATGAGTTACATCATGGAGGGAGAGCAGACATCATGAGAAAAGACCTACAGACAGACTTTAGAGGAATATTAACTTTCGGCAAAGGGAGAAGTCGAGGACTTTGATGACCCAATAGAGATCTGAACCCACTTGCTTTCAGAGGGGCCACTTTGTAGGGATGTGCAGTTTTCTAGGCTGCACTCAATAGCTCAAGTTAGGAGTAGACTGAGTTTGGGTAGATTCTGACTGCACTGTCCAACAGAATATGGTAGAAAGGATGCTATTTGAGCTTTTAGGACAGGCCCTTAGACACTGGCAGCTTCTACTTCTAGTCCACGGAATGCTCTCTTGGATCCCAGGGCAACTGTGGAAGCAGTTCAGCTCCTCTGTTGGAAGGACCATATGGAGGGACTGAGACCACACAGAGAGCCGGGTCCAGCTGAGCCCCGCAACCATCTAGCCTCTTCCATCAAGCGGCTAGACGTGTGAGCAAAGCTGACCAGGACCCTCCAGACAAGCTGAGCACTGAATGGCCCAGTCCATGCCACACACTGGGTCCTGCCCAAATTCCAGACCCACAAAACCATGACGGGAAGTGATAAGAAGCTGTGGTCACAGTGTAGCTGAAGACTTCAGAAGCAGAGCTACCCCAAGTTTGGCATGGGCTGGGGTCTCACCCTGGGAGCAGTTTGCAAGGCTGGGTGGTGATAAGATCCCAGCAGTTATTAGGAATGTGAGGGAGAAATTTTGCTACAAGACTGGGGAAAGGGGGAAAAAAAGCTTACCAGGTTCAAATTATTGCTAATCGTTCTTGACTGTTCTTATTTTACAAAAAAAAAAGGGGATTCAAGGAAGAAAATTGTTCACCAGCAGTCACCTCAGCTGCCACTGTGATGCCTGGTGACACATAATTAGAAAACAAATGACAGATTAGTTTAATAATATTCATTAGCAACTAATGAAACTGACAGTGTTTCCTATTGAAAGCAGGTTGGGCTGCTAGTAGATTTTAAGCAAATTCTGCTCCGCCCCTCCACCCTCTCTCCATACCCTTCTTCAGCTGCCTTTCAGCTAGAATCTGGGGGGTGATGGGGGGTGCAAATGGGTCATAAAACACTGCACACAGGGAGTGATGGTTGAGGGGACAAAAAGAACAAGAGGAGACAAAATCAGAGTAGAAGAGGTGTGATGCCTGGGAGTCTTGGGGGAGATAAGAGATGAAGAAGGGGGTGAGTGTAAACCCACGCCTCCCCAGCTGTCTTCAGACCTCTAACTTCCGTCAAAGACAACATTTCCACTTGCCATGGGAAGGACATGGTTAACAGGGGAAAAGAAGGGGAAAAAAAAAATCAGTGCTTGCTTTCAGGCATTGTTTTCTTTTTTCTTAGAAAAAATTTATCCTAAGTAAGAATTTTAACGATATGCAGAAATCATAGCTGTCTCGCTGAATCGCTGTAGGACTGACCCCCCTTGACAGTTCTTAAATTATTCAGCTATCAAGGGCCTGCTAAACATTAAATTAAGCATCCTCTCTCCCCTGTCCTAAACCATTAAGTTATGCAAATGCACAGATAATGGGGCATATGACAGCTGGAGGCATTAATCACGCAGCTCTGTCTCTGGGCTGTTGTTATGTAGAAACTGCATCTGCCAACAGACTGAACAGCCACAATTAGATCTCACTTAATGGAATGAGGAGACACTACCTAGCCCTCCATGCTCGTGTTAGGTTGTAGACCTGGGAGTGAATAAGACACTTGGGAGAGCTGCTGGCTCTCATCCTCCCTCTCCTCCCTCTCCCCCTGCTCTCTTTTTAATACCTGCTCCTCCAATTGAAATGAAAAATTACCTGTAATTGTTATCATTTGCAAACAAAACCTGTCAGAAGACAAACCTGCTGTTTACAATGGATGTTTCTGTTGTTCCCCAGTAGGGCTCTTTGGGGAATTTCCCTGATTTTTTTTTTTTTTTTTTTAAACAAATTCTCCATCTTGGAGGAGAGGCTGGGGCTTGGGCAGAAGCAAACAGACCTCCCATCACAGCCTCCAGATGGCTGTCTGGGAGGCCAGACTGACTTTCCCCACAAGACTGCTTGCTGGAACACTCATCAGCTTACCTGCCTTGCTCCCATTCATACCTTATCATATGGGAAAGAAGTCAGACAGAGACTAAGCCAGGGTCTCCTCACTGCAGTAAGGGGTGAATTAAATGGGCTGGGAGACATCCTACTGTCTTCCCAAGAACTTTCATTGTGCTTCTCCACGATTTAACACTCAAGTCACAGCATATGTATTCTTTAAAATCCAAGTTGTTAAGCATTTATATGGCAGCCAGTTGCTTGTCTTTTGTCTGTTCAGAGTTTTGGGGGATTTTTTAGTTTTATTTTGGAGCTCTGAGGATAACACTGATGCCTTTATGGGAACCATCTATATATATATATGTAGATATGCAACTTGACACAGGAGTTGAGTAGATCTATCTTCTTTTTATACCAAAACACTGATTTCCAACTGGTGTCTCAAGAACCCTGTGATTCAACAATCCTTCTTGGTAAGTAGGAGACCCACTGTGGGAGAGACGGATGATCACCATCCTCCCCAACCCCCAACGGCAGCAGGAGCACCGCTCAACATAACAGCTAAGCACATGAAACAACTTTTTAAGTTCTGTTTAAAAAAAAGTTTGGGAAACCACTGATCTAAAACAAAGTCATGGAGACATTTAGACTTAGTCCCTGGCAACAGGCATTCGATTTCAGAGCTGTTCTTCCTGTCTGCTGAATACAGAATCACTAAATTGCAAACAATCAATGGTACTGTTTTCCCTCCTTTCCTTGAAAGTTCTCCAACACTCTGAGGAAGACTACATGTGTTTATGAGCCAGAAACCCAGAGCAGAAATGAGGAGTGAAGATTTGCCAACTGTAGAAGCCAGCCTGTCCTCTTCCACCTCTCCCACTAGCTACACTAATGCCCATATCAGACCACTTAACTCTGACCCGGGTCAGCACACCCCTGACTTCTACATGCGGACAGAGCAGATTTGTGCAGAGACAAGGAGCAGGCCAGCTTGGGGGGAGTCCATGATCATCACGAAGGGGGAAACTCCCCCAGGTTTCTGAGTAAGATTGAGTTCAGTCAGCTCAAGCATCAAGAAAATGAACTGTATTCTTTCCAAGCCTTCCAGGCCTGCTTGCTCTTTACTGTCTTCTCCTCAACCTTCAAGTCTTCCTCCCAAGGCCCCCCAAACCAGGGCAAACCCAACCACAAGGATTCAAGTACTTCTGGCCTCATCTGGAACACTGGCCTCCTGAACTCTGCTGCACCGCCCCCACTCCATCTTCCCACAAGTCCCTTCGTGCAGCAGTCCCCAACCCTTTTGGCACCAGCGACCAGTTTCGTGGAAGACAATTTTTCCACGGTCCTGGGAGACAGGAGCTGGTTTTGTGATGATTCAAGTGCATTCCATTTATTGTGCACTTTATTTCTATTTATTACATCAGCTCCACCTCAGATCATCAGGCATTAGATCTCGGAAGTTGGAGACCCTTGCCTTAGTGCCTCAAACACAAATCTGTGTGGCTTTTCCCCATTTAGAAGTCACAGCTTTGGTGACATTACACTGGGAGCTTTCCCTGACCTTCCTCCCCCACCCGTGCCTCATGAGCATAACTCACACCCTCTTCCACACTCATAGCCCACCCACCCCCTCACTACTTGTTTGTAGCTTTTGCATTAGGTGCTCATGTATTTGCATGTCTGTCTCCATCAACAAACTCAAGATCTGGATGAGGGCAGGTTCCAGATCCACTCATTGCTAACTGTTGCCTAAGCCAGTGCTTCAGCGTTAAGGTGTCTGAAACCATGAGTTTCCAGGATCTTACTTGAAAAGCAGACTGATTCAGCATGCCCAGAGTGGGGCCTGAGAGTCTACATTTCTAACAGGCTCCCTGAGATGCCAATACTGCCTGTCAGTAAACCACACGTCCAGTAGCCACGCCCTAAATGACCTTCAAATCCAGTCTCTATATCATATTCCCAGTGCTCGGTACACAATACAAGGTTTTAATAATTACCTCCCCCAACCAGTTGTTAAATGATGAGCTGATAAGTCTACCTACTGATTCTCATGTCTAATAAGCCCATAGCAAGATACCATTCTCTTAGGCTACTTGTTACTAGAAACAATTCAGGTGCACAGACAAATGGATCACTAGTCCCCTGACTCATATGAAGGTTCACCAGCTTACTTAAATAGGAAGCTGACTCCTCCCTCCCAACTCCCTCAATTCAGTCAACCCAACCCTGTCACCCCCAGCAGGTCCAGCATAATTTTCTTTGAAGCACTAGTACTCAACATCATTTGAGTAAAAATCATGCTATCCATGCATCCCTTCCCCTGCTCATTGCCCATCTTCCCTCTGAAGGGCCAGGTCCATGGAAGCATGTCTGTCTCTCGCTCCATCACTTCATGAGTGCAGAACACGCCTTGCATTTAAGCATCAGAAATGCCCTCAAACCACTGGGGGTCCCAGTGGTATCCCACAAATTCCCCTGGGCCCACCTTGTGTTTTTGTGTGGAGATTTTTGAACCACTCTTGCTCTTCTTCCTCTTATCAACACTGAATGGCTCCATAAGCCAAAAAGGCAGAAACTCCATAGAAAAAAATATTTTCACACTGGAACAGAGGCAGGGATTTATCTGGAGAGCACTCTGTCATTTTTTAACCTCAGTTGGCTTTTTAAACATTGCAGTCCTCTGCAAAATGCTGATTTGCATGAAAAGCAAACAAGCATACTCTTTTGTAATGATCTTTATTTCTGAGGACCCTTGTACCTCCTGTGCTGTTAACATGTGCTCTGAGGCTGAGAAAAGTGTTCCATTTTCGTTCCAGTGCTTCAATCTTCTAAGGAAGCTATTTAGCAAAGAGCCAATCCATGAAGATTGGCTTGGGGTGGGGGTAAATAAAGCTGGAACATGACTTCACTAAGGCAGCTTTGAAATTCAGAACAATGCTTAACACTGCAGCTGAGGAGATTTGCATTTTCTGCCACTAAGAACTGGGTTTGGATAAGAACACTGGAAGTTTTACTATTTTCCTTAAAAACTCAGTTACACAATTATCAGAAACTGTTCAGCTAGAGAAAATTGAGAAGGAGGGTAGGAGGGACAACTATAAGCCTCTCCACCCTCTACTCTGAATTTCTAGCTCTCTATTTTGTTCAGAAGTATTTTAGGAGTAACTGACAGGAACCTATCTCATACCAGCTTAAGCTGAAATATAGAAGGAATTCATTGGCTCATGTAATTGTCAAGTTCATGAAAAGATGTAGCATTAGGCATAACTGGATCCAAGGTCTCTACAAAGGTCAAGTGTTAGAAGGTCAGTTGTTTTTAAATCCTTCAGCAAAGACATGTGAATTCATGTCTATGTTGGTTCAGCTTCAATTCTAGGGACAATCTGTGGCCCTAATATTGACAGAAACATTATACAAAAAAGGGAACCTGCAAGAGACAATGACACACACTTCAATTATCCAAATTTCTATCAACACCAAGGCTTTGCCAATTAACAGTGAAACTAAGAAGACAGGGGCTAATTAATTAAATGAATGTTAAGAATGAGTTATTAATGGTGGAGTTAAAGATATTCAAAACTATGCAGACTAGCAAATATTTGAGACATTCCTCCCCCTGCAAGAAAAATGCTGGTATATCATTTCTGCAAGACATAGGGTTTTTACCCCCGGTGATCCCCTCCCAGTGCTTCATCCCAAACCAGGCATGTGTCAAGCTACCGGTCTGGCAGATTTCTGGTTATTTATGCAGATCTTAATGGTAGCTCAGCTGGTAAAGAATCTGCCTGCAATGCAGGAGACCGGGTTCAATTCCTGGGTCAGGAAGATCCCCTGGAAAAGGGATAGGCTACCCACTCCAGTATTTTCGGGGTTCCCTGGTGGCTCAGCTGGTAAAGAATCTGCCTGCAATGTGGAAGATCTGTGTTCAATCCCTGGATTGGGAAGATCCCTTGGAGAAGGGAACAGCTACCGACTCCACTATTCTGGTCTGGAGAATTCCAAGGACTGTATAGTCCATGGGGTCGCAAAGAATCAGACACGATTGAGCGACTTTCACTTTCACTTAATGGAAAAGAATCCTGCCTCTAGGATATCATTATCTCTGCCTCAGGCAAACCTTCCAAGCAAAGACCTTGATGTGGCCACTCTGCAGACACAGGATGGACTCTTACCCAAAATTGGATTTGGAGGTCAAGACTGAAAAATAGAAGACTGGCTTGCGTTCTTATTATGTTTAGGGAATGGGGCTGGGGACAGGGTTTGCACTAAGAAAGAGGCTTGAGTGGTTTGAATCCACCCCCACCCTACCCTGGCAACAAAGGAAGGAACACCCAGGCTTTCTGACCCTTACCCACACGTGGGGAAGAGGAAGGAAGGATGCTAAGAAGTCATCAGAAAACATCTAAAAAAAAAGAGAGAGCAGCCTTTTTACTGCAGACCTAAAAAAAAAAAAAAAAATCAAGATTTCTAAATTTGTAAAGCTCATAGAGTACATCAAACTATGTGGCTCCTGATAGCACTTACATGCACTTATTAGGTATCTACCTGTGTGATAACATCTTTGTGAGACCTGCTTTCCTTATCATCAGAAAGTAAGGTTAGAGGGCAGTCAACCCTACCCACCTTCAACATTTTGATGGTTAAAATCACCAGTCAAAAACCACCCACGGGCTTCACATGAGCCACTTGTTTCAGGCAGCTTTACAAGTCCCCTGCTTTCCTTTATGTCACACCCATTTTCAGGCAGATTCTCTGCAGGTGGTGACAAAGGTCAGCACACTGGCCACACAACCCCAGCCAATGGACAGGTCTCCAGACAAAGTCATATCGGGCTAGGGTCACATACCTGAACTGGAGCCAAACCCCTGACAACCAGGCCTGGTTCCCCTGCCCTGGGAACAGACACGCATGCATGCACACATGCACACATACACACAGGCAGTAAATATGACTGTACAGACAGAATTAGTCCTGGCAGAGAAGAGTTTAGGCTCCAAGGTTTGGAGCCCCTCTCACTCAGCATCTCATGTGACCCAAGGAAGCTTTAATTATCCAGTGGCAGTTTAGCCATAGTCTTGCTTCTCCCCCTAAAGCTTCCTTCCTTCAAACCACAATTTCCCAAAGTGGTCTTCTGCTGATCACCTTGGAAGTTTGGGAAACAATCAATGGATTAAACAAAGTCAAAAAATTTCCTTCTGCAGTACTTCTGCGGGTCTCACCATACTAATGAGCACTGTGAACCACTGAGAAGAAAATAGCATGCCACTTCTCATACTGGGCTACCAAACAATTCGGTTCCCCTCCACTACTCTAGGAGGAAGATCTTCTGAAATGAACTCCATGGAAAGTGGTTTGAAAAAACACTGTTCTCCAGAACTAACTGGCTTTTCTTTTCCTTAGATGTGGAAAGATCTATACACAACAGATCTCATTAAAACTTCTTCTTCTTTAATCTACTCCAGGGTTTGATCCCTGGCTTTGCCCTTTATTGACTGTGTGACTTTAAACAGTTGCTTCAGTCTCTGAGATTGTTTTTCATCCATCAGATGGAAATAGTACCTATCTCTCAAGGTTATTAGAAGAGTTCAGTAAGAACAAATATAAAATGTCTAGCACTGTACTTGGTACATAGCAGGTGCTTAATCAATGTGCATCCTCTTTCTTTATCAAATGTAACAAATCCTTCTGGGAGAAGCAGCCATCTTTCTCTATAGCCCACAATGCTGGCATGTGCTGTGTCCAACATGGACTTTAAATATTTTCTAAATTCATGGATGAATGAACCACCAATAGTCTGCTAGACCCTCATCCCTGAGCCACACAAATCGAGGGAGGATGACCAACGACAATGTGATGATCATAAAATGGGAAGAGTTCTGGCACTTACAACTTGATCTCTAGTTGAAAATTTTTCACTGAACGTCATCCCTCCATGCCAAAATAGATAATTAAAGAGCATAGCAGGGAGGTTTAAGTGTTCCAAATCTTTGCTTAAGGACACTGATGACACAATGTTGCTTTTCTAGTGAAGGCAGATGGATGATACTAATGCAGAGAGCCTTAAAGCAGAGAGAAAAATCAGTACACGCAGGAAACTCTGCACTTGAACCTTAGAACCAGACCACAGGGGTTTGAACTGGAGTCTGGTCAAGTGTGACCTTGACCTCCTCATGTCTCAGTTCCCTGTCTCAGCACCTGTTTGTAGGGCTATGGTTAGGATGTAAGTTAATAAATGAGATGTTCTCAGAGCAATGCTTAGATCACAATAAGCACTCAATAAATACTGACTGCTATTACAGTCACAGAAATTGAAACTGCTATTAATTCCTCATCAGAAACCTCCTACAGCCCTGTTTCAAAAGGTTTCTCTCGCTTCACTGTCCTAATCTCATGGGTGAAACAGGGGAAGAGACTCAGCAACACAAAAGGAGTTACTGAAGAAACTTTATTCACAGAACAAGTGTGAAAATTTTTTTATTGGTATTAAAATGGAATTTTCAGGCTGTAATACCAGCTCTTTATTCCTCAAAGGGAAGTAGTTACTGTAATGATGTACTTGGAGCCACATGGCTACTTAGCACCCTCCCTCTTCAATGGGGAACCATGAAATCTATTATGTTCCCTTAGGAGGGCAATTTTCAACGAGAAATTGCTACATTTGTAAAGAACATATTGACCATGATGAAAGATTTTATCCACATCTACACAATGACAAAATTGGACATGACTGAAAGGTTTGGGCAGCCCAATTCTCAGGAACAAAACGTAGAAACAAATGTCATGACACCCATAAAAATGCCTTGATGTGTCACAGGACAGCAATCTAAGCCTTTAATTCACATTCCAGTGCAGATGGCCTCAAAGGTGTTTAGGATCAGTGGTTTTTAAATTTTATTTTAGCAGAACAGCCCTTTTCTCAACATCTTACATGGAACCCAAATATGTAAATAAAAAAAGATACTGCTGGGCCACTCTAGGTTGAAAATCGTAGGATGGCAGTTCTATCCAGCAGTGGCCCCTGAGCTCTTCAGAGAATTTTCCTGGCTCTGTGAGATCTCATGAGCCTGTCTCATAAACTGATACTAAATTGGAGAAGATCAGACAAAATGAAGGAGAGGGTATTGCAACAGAAGAGACTATGCAATTATCCCCCAAAGACCAATCACTCTCTAAAGGGACTTTACACTTATTGGGGCCTACCCAGTTCTAAACCATAAAAGACTTAATGGTATCAATTTGTTTTCCCTTCAACCAGGTAAGTGGGGCTCTTGAGGAATATTAGACCAGCTTTAAGCAAATTTAAGAAACATTTTCTCTATATATTTCAGTTGTAGTTTCAGTAAATTTGCAACCTGTGTGCTAAGGACTTTCTCATTCTAGACCTGGCTTTCTCAACCTCAGCATTATCTCCATTAGGAGCAGGATAATTTGGAGTGTGGGGGTAGGAGCTGTCCTCTGTGTTCTTAGATACGTACCTAGATGCCAATAACAACCTCCAAGTTATAATAACCTAAAACATCTCCATACATGACCAAATGTCCCCTGGGGAATAATATCCCTCCACCCCATAAGAGTTCTGTTCCACATTCACCCCTTTCAGACCACTTTTCATAGTGGCAGGAGGATTTGCTGAAGTCCTTCCATTCATTCATTCAGTCATGTAGTTAACATTTATGAGCACGCACTGTGTGTGCATGCACTCACACAGCTCCATATGGCCTTCAGAGGGTGCCTTTTACAGCCTTAGCCCCACCTCCACTGGCACTTTGACCCACAGCCCTCCACCAGCTGGCCATTACGTGATAACTAAAGATTTGTTCATAATCTTGCAACTTTGTGCTAGCTTTCTCCTGTATCTGAAATTTCTTTTCTCAATACATCAACTTCCATGGGAGTCTCTTTTTTAACTATTTAACAAAGCTCCATCAATGCCACATTCCAGGAATAAAGTTAGTAACCATACACAATCCCTGCTCTGCAAAGACTTAGCTACCAAATACAAACACCTCTAAAGACCTATGGCAATTGAGGGCTGATTCATCTGCTTCTGCCTAGCAGCTGAAACTCCTTGAGGCCTGCCTATATGCTCAGCAACCACCACAACTGTTAGAAGAGTAACTTCAGTAGGATGAAAGTTTCCTACACTCTTAAAATCTTGAGGGCCACAACAGTAGTGTTAAATGCCATTAGAGAGGATTTTAAAAAGCAGAAAAACAATCCAAGGAGGAATATTCAATAGAGAACTACAACTTCTTATAATTCATTATAAGGACAGCAAAATAGCAACTGATATTAAATTGGAGAAATGGGTAATCAACTAATTTCAGTTCTACTGATTTCAAGATTGCTGGAGAAAAAGAACCATGGTTGAAGCTAATTTTGAGCCCTCTCTTCAAAAGCTTTGTATCAGCCAAATGCTGTGTATTAGGCTAAATTTCCACTGGCTTTTCTAAATTTGTGTCCAGACAAATTGCAAACATCACACCATCCAGTGGTCACTGTGAGTCTGCTTTTCACAGGCTGATTGATTTTTATAATGTTCCAGGCAATTTCAAGTTGTCAGTAAGAACTAATTCTGTCTCGTTACTGCCTTCACTCTTGGCAGCTCTGTGACCACTTATTGGTTTTTTGTCTTCATGTTCATTTTCTCCTGCTAACTCTAAAGCCTTATTTTCCCTCTCTAGCCCTATTCAAGGTCTGAAGCTGTAATCACAGGGAGCCCCGCCCCCAGCACAGTTACAGGTATAAGTGTCAGCCCTTCTCATGGGCTCCAAAGTTGAATCCTAAAGCCCCAGACCCTGTGAAACCTCCTGTCAAACCTATTATGGCCTATAATACTGTATTACTTAATCAATCCAGCAACTCTGTAGCTGCAGCCCTTTCTCGAGCTGATATTAAGCCAACTTGTCAATCTGTAATTGTGGCGTTCCACACACTCAACTTACACAGCTAGGAAATAGAAACTGGCTCTGACACGATTCTCTGGGTATTGTCACACAAACTAAAGTAGGAATCATTTATGAACTCCTTTGCTCAAAATCCATATGGTGGGTGAAGACTCAAAGTCATGAAATCTCAACCAGCATTTTATAGTAGCCAGAAACTTAGGCAATTACTCCCTTTGTACCACACATACTTCTTAGACAGTGGAAACTACTTTTAAGACCTGTACTCAAAATAAATTCTAGCATAGCATGCAAAGTATTATAAATAAAATGCTCTGTGGCTTCTCCCTAGTTGATGAGAGCTATGTTTTAAGAGGAAACAGCAAGTCTTTGGCAACATTATACATTACATCTTACCCACATGATTGTTGATGTTGTTTAGTCTGTAAGTCACTAAGACTCTTTTGTGACCCCATGGACTACAGCCCCACCAGGCTCCTCTTCCTATGGGATTTTCCAGGCAGGAATACTGGAGTCGGGTGCCATTTCCTTCTCCAGGGAATTGTTCTGACCCAGGGATTGAACCTGCAGTTCCTGCATTGGCAGGAAGATTCTTTACCACTGAACCACCAGGGAAACCCCTACCCACATAATTACTAAGAACCAAACCTTCTTTGGGTAGAACCAATAAGAGGAATAAAATATGCTTATACACTTGAGGAACTCAAAATCAACTGAGGCCCCTAAAACTGAAGCAGTACTATAAAAGGAGTGTAGACTCTAGGGACCCATAGACAAGAAAACCACGAGTTGGGGTGAGTGTCAGATAGAGTTCCACAGATGAGATAAAAGCTATGCCCTGGGGAGATGGTCCCAAGATGGCAGAGGAATAGGATGAGGAGACCACTTTCTCCCCTACAAATTCATCAAAAGATCATTTGAATGTTGAGCAACTTCCACAAAACAACTTCTGAACACTGGCAGAGGACACCAGGCATCCAGCAGGGCAGCCCATTCTCTTCAAAAGGAGGTAGGACAAAATACAAAAGAGAGAAAGAGAGACAAAAGATTTAGGGACAGAAACCCATCCTGGGGAGGGAGTCATGAAGGAGGAGAAGTTTCCACACAGTAGGAACCCTCTCACAGGTGGGTCTGTGGGGAGTTTTGGAATCTCAGAGGGCAACATAATCAGGAGAAAAGGAAAAAAAAAAAAAAAAAAACCCACAGAATACATGCCTAACTGCAACTGCCAGCAGAGAAGTAGCTCAGATGCTCACGTCAGCCACCGGCGCGCAAGGACAGGGCAGGGAGACGCAGGCTGCATCATCGGTCCTTAGGGTAAGGACCAGGCCTGAATGCCCTGAGGACAATCTGAGGGAGCTAACATGAGACATCAACCCAAATCATGGGATCACCAAAGAGTCCGCTCACAGAACTAAGGATTGAGCAAATACCAAAGGAGAGCTAGCCCGCTGTGTATAGGCCCCGCCCCCCACTTCTGGAGGCTGAGAGGCCTGCATGCAACAGCCAGAGCAGCAAGGCAAGGGGCTGCTGCAATCTCAGCCCCAGAGACAGCATCTCCCACCAAACTGTGAGCAGTGTCCCAGTTGCTAACCACATCTTCCTGGGATCCTGGATGGGATCCACCAGGAGTGTTGCAGCCTGAGATCAGCTCCCCAGAGGAGACACGTGGCACACCTGAAATGGTGCTCTCGTGACACACCTAGGAAACCGAGTGGCCAGGACCGGGGAGGTGATAAAGATGCACGGCTCTCCTGGGACAGTGCACTCACCAAGCACCTGGTCGCCTGAGCTGCTCAGACTTGGGAAAGGCAAAAAATGCATGCCCAATTGGGTCTGTGCCCTTGTGGAGTACCTGAGAACCTGAGCGACTTAGACTTGAGAAGTGCATGAGGTGCAGGGTCCACTTAGGACAGTGCCCCTACAGAGCACCCTGGAGCATAAGCAGTGTTGACCCGAGAAGCACACGCTGCCTTGGGCTGTGGCAAACCCAGTGTGATCCACACACTGCAACCACTCTCCACGCATGCCAGTGATATTTGTTTGCAGTGTCCCTCCCTCCTAACAACACAATTGAACAAGTGAGCCTAAATAAGTGACCACCTCTGCCCCCTTGTCAGGGTGGAAATTAGACACTGAAGAGACTTGCAAGCAAAGGAAGCCAATAAACAAAGAAGAGGGAACTGCTCTGGAAGTGACTGCAACAGATTAAAACCCTGTAGTTAACATTGACTGTGCACTGGAGAGGGCCTATAGACTTGAGAACAAGTGCAACAAGGAACCATCTGAAACTGAACTGACCCCATATTGCCCACAACAGCTCCAGAAAAATTCCTAATTTTATTATTATCATTTTTTAATTTTTTTTTAATTTAAGTTCTTTCAGTTCAGTTCAGTTGCTCAGTCATGTCCGACTCTTTGCGACCCCATGAATTGCAGCACGCCAGGCCTCCCTGTCCATCACCAACTCCCGGAGTTCACTCAGACTCGCATCCATCGAGTCGGTGATGCCATACAGCCATCTCATTCTCTGTCATCCCCTTATCCTCCTGCCCCCAATCCCTCCCAGCATCAGGGTCTTTTCCAATGAGTGAACTCTTCGCATGAGGTGGCCAACATATTGCAGTTTCAGCTTTAGCATCAGTCCTTCCAAAGAACACCCAGGGGTGATCTCCTTTAGGATGAACTGGTTGGATCTCCTTGCAGTCCAAGGGACTCTCAAGAGTCTTCTCCAACACCACAGTTCAAAAGCATCAATTCTTCAGTGCTCAGCTTTCTTCACAGTCCAACTGTCACATCCATACATGACCATAGGAAAAACCATAGCCTTGACTAGATGGACCTTTGTTGCCAAAGTAATGTCTCTGCTTTTGAATATGCTATCTAGGTTGGTCATAATTTTCCTTCCAAGGAGTAAGCGTCTTTTAATTTCATGGCTGCAGTCACCATCTGCAGTGATTTTGGAGCCCCAAAAATAAAGTCTGACACTGTTTCCCCATCTATTTCCCATGAAGTGATGGGACCAGATGCCATGATCTTCGTTTTCTGAATGTTGAGCTTTAAGCCAACATTTTCACTCTCCTCTTTCACTTTCATCAAGAGGCTTTTTAGTTCCTCTTCACTTTCTGCCATAAGGGTGGTGTCATCTGTCTTTATTACTCCTTTAATTTTCATTTTTACAATCTGTTACTTTGCCCCAAAAGACCCTATTTTTAAAACAAATTTCATATATTTTTTTTTAATCTTTGTGATTTTGTTTTATATTTTTTATATTGTATTTTTGAGAGTCCAACCTCTATTTTAGATTTTTAATCTTTGCTTTTTGGTATTTCTTATCAATTGTGTACCTTTAATAATCTAATCTTCAGTATCCATTTCCACTTAGGGATGTGATTACTGGCTTGATTGCTCTCTCCCCTTTTGACTCTCCTTTTTCTCCCCCAGGTCACCTCTATCTCCTTCTCCCTTCTCTTCTCTACTTAATTCTGTGAATCTCTCTGTGTGTTCCAGGCTGTGGAGAACACTTAGGAAACTGATTACTGGATAGATTTGCTCTCTCCCCTTTTGACTTCCCCTCTTCTTCTCCTGGTCACCTCTATCTCCCTCCTCCCTCTTCTCAATGTAACTCTGTGAATCTCTCTTGGTGTCTCTCGCTGTGGAGAATTGTTTCACCATTAACCTAGATGCTTTATCATCTGTGCTGTATGGATGGAGAACTGTGAGAGAAGGACTGAAATTCAGAGGCAGGAGGCTTAATTCCAAAACTTGAGAACATCAGAGAACTCCTGATTCCAGGGAATATTAATAGACAAGAGCTCACCCAAAAGTCTCCATACCTACACTGAAACCAAGCTCCACCAAAGAGCCAACAAGTACCAGTGCAAGACATACCAGGTTAACTCTCCAGCAAAGCAGGAACAAAACCCTGAGCATTAAAAGACAGGCTGACCAAAGCAATGCCAAACCCATAGACACCCCAAAACTCACTACCAGACACTTCCTTGCACTCCAGAGAGAAGAGATCCAGTTCCACCCACCAGAACACAAACGCAAGCTCCCCTAACCAGGAAATCTTGATAAACCACTAGTCCAACTCCATCCACAGGGAGAAGACTCCACAATAAAGAGGAACGACAAGCTTCAAACCTACAGAAAGGGCACCCCAAGCACATATAAACAAAATGAAAAGGCAGAGAAATATTCAGCTGGTAAAGGAACATGATAAATACCCACCAAACCAAAGAGGAGGAGATAGGGAGTCTCCCTGAAAAAGAATTCAGAATAATGATAGTAAAGATGATCCAAAATCTTGAAAACAAAAATGGAGTTACAGATAAATAGGCTAGAGACAAGGATTGAGAAGATGCAAGAAATGTTTAACAAGGACATAGAAGAAATAAAGAACAGTCAATCAATAATGAAAAGCAATCAGATCAGATCAGATCAGTCCCTCAGTCATGTCCGACTCTTTGTGACCCCATGAATTGCAGCACACCAGGCCTCTCTGTCCATCACCAACTCCCAGAGTTCACTCACTGAGATCAAAAGCACTTTGGAGGGAACCAACAATAGAATAACGGAGGCAGAAGAGAAGATAAGTGAGATGTAAGATAGAATGGTGGAAATAAATGAAGCAGGAAGGAAAAAGAAAAGAATTAAAAGAAATGAGGACAACCTCAGAGACCTCTGGGACAGTGTTAAACATCCCAACATTCGAATCATAGGTGTGCCAGAAGACGACAAAAAGAAAGGCCATGAGAAAATACTTGAGGAGATAATAGTTGAAAACTTCCCTAAAATAGGGAAGGAAATAGCCACCCAAGTCCAAGAAACCCAGAGAGTCCCAAACAGGATAAACCCAAGGTGAAACACCCAAAGACACATATTAATCAAACTAATGAAGAGCAAACACAAAGAGTAAATATTAAAAGCAGCAAGGGAAAGGCAACAAATAACACACAGGGGGATCCCCATAAGGATAACAGCTGATTTTTCAATAGAAATTCTTTAGGTCAGAGGGGAATGGCAGGACATACTGAAAGTGATGAAAGAGAAAAACCTACAACCAAGATTACTGTACCCAGCAAGGATCTCATTCAGATATGAAAGAGAAATCAATAGCTTTACAGATAAGCAAAAGCTGAGGGAGTTCAGCAACACCAAACCAGCTCTTCAACAAATGCTAAAAGATCTTCTCTAGACAGGAAACACAGAAAAGGTTTATAAAATTGAACTCAAAACAACAAAGTAAATGGCAATAGGATCATACTTATCAATAATTACCTTAAATGTAAATGGGTTGAATGCCCCAACCAAAAGACAAAGACTGGATGAATGGATACAAAAACAAGACTCCTATATATGTTGTCTACAGGAGACCCACCTCAAACCAAGGGATACATACAGACTGAAAGTGAAGGGCTGGAAAAAGATATTTCATGCAAATGAAGACCAAAAGAAAGCAGGAGTAGCAATACTCATATCAGATAAAATAGACTTTGAAATAAAGACTATGAAAAGAGACAAAGAAGGACATTAGATAATGATCAAAGGATCAATCCAAGAAGAAGATACAACAATGATAAATATATGTGCATTAAACATAGGAGTACCTCAATATGCCAGCAAATGCTAACAAGTATGAAAGGAGAAATTAACAGTAACACAATAATAGTGGGAGACTTTAATACCCCACTCACACCTATGGATAGATCAACCAAACAGAAAATTAGCAAGGAAACACAAGCTTTAAATAATATAATGGACCAGTTAGACCCAATTGAAAGGTCCAAAACAATGAACTTCACCTTTTTCTCAAGTGCACACAGAACCTTCTCCAGGACAGATCACAACCTGGGCCATAAATCTAGCCTTGGTATATTCAAAAATATTGAAATCATTCCAAGCATCTTTTCTGATCACAATGTGTTAAGATTAGATATCAACTACAGAAAAAAAAAAAAAACTATTAAAAGCAAAAACATATGCAGGCTAAACAACATGCTTCTGAATAACCAACAGATCATGGAAGAAATCAAAAAGGAAATCAAAATATGCATGGAAACAAATGAAAACATGACAACCCAAAACCTATGGGATTCAGTAAAAGCAGTGCTAAGAGGAAGGTTCATAACAATACAAGCTTACCTCAAGAAACAAGAGAAACATCAATTATAAATAACTTAACTTTACAGCTAAAGCAACTAGAAAAAGAAGAAGTGATGAACCCCAAAGTTAGTAGAAGGAAAGAAATAATAAAAATAAAAGCAGAAATAAATTTAAAAGAAATGAAACTATAGCAAAAAGCAAAACTAAAAGCTGATTCTTTGAGAAGATAAATAAAATAGACAAACTATTAGCCAGACTTATTGAGAAAAAAAAGGGGGGGGGATCAAATCAACAAAATTAGAAATGAAAACGGAGAAATCACAACAGACAACACAGAAATACAAAGGATCATAAGAAACTACTATCAGCAACTATATGCCAATAAAATGGACAATTTGGAAGAAATGGACAAGTTTTCAGAAAAGTATAACCTTCCAAAACTGAATAAAAAGAAATAGAAAATCTTAATAGACCCATCACAAGCATGGAAATCAAAACTGTAATCAAAAATCTTCCAACAAACAAATGCCCAGGACCAGATGGCTTCTCATGTGAATTCTAACAAAAATTTAGAGAAGAGCTAACACCTATCATACTCAAACTCTTTCAGAAAATTGCAGAGGAATGTAAATTCCCAAACTCATTCTATGAGGGCTGCTGCTGCTGCTAAGTCACATCAGTCGTGTCCAACTCTGTGTGACCCCATAGACGGCAGCCCACCAGGCTCCCGTCCCTGGGATTCTCCAGGCAACAATACTGGAGTGGGTTGCCATTTCCTTCTCCAATGCATGAAAGTGAAAAGTGAAAGTGAAGTCGCTCAGTCGTGTTCGACTCTTTGCGACC
This sequence comes from Bos javanicus, assembly GCF_032452875.1. Taxonomy (NCBI): domain Eukaryota; kingdom Metazoa; phylum Chordata; class Mammalia; order Artiodactyla; family Bovidae; genus Bos; species Bos javanicus. Next base: position 54,854,638 of record NC_083875.1, on the reverse strand, counting down.
CCATGGACTGTAGCCTACCAGGCTCCTCCATCCACGGGATTTCCCAGGCAAGAGTACTGAAGTGGGTTGCCATTGCCTTCTCCTTTCTATGAGGGCACCATCACCCTAATACCAAAACCAGACAAAGATGCCACAAAAAAAAGAAAACTAGAGGCCAATATCACTGATAAACATAGATGCAAAAATCCTAGGCAAAATTATAGCAAACATAATCCAACAACATATTAAAAAGATCATACATCAAAACCAAGTGACTTTATCCCAGGGATGCAAGGATTCTTCAGTATTTGCAAGTCAATTAATGTGATATACCTCATTAACAAATTGAAACATAAAAACCATATGATTATCACAATAGATGCAGAGAAAGCCTTTGACAAAATTCAATGCCCATTTATGATAAAAACTCTCCAGAAATCAGGAATAGAAGGAACATACCTCAACATAATAAAAGCCATATATGATAAACCCACAGCAAACATTATCCTCAATGGTGAAAAATTGAAAGCATTTCCTCTAAAGTCAGAAACAAGATAAGGGTGCCCACTCTCACCACTAATATTCAACATAGTTTTGGCAGTTTTAGCCACAACAAGAGAATAAAAAGAAATAAAAGGAATCCAGATTGGAAAAGAAGTAAAACTCTCACTGTTTGCAGATGACATGCCAGAAAATTACTAGAGCAATATTCATCATACAATGAATATAGTAAAGTTTCGGGATATAAAATTAATACACAGAAATCCCTTGCATTCCTATACACTAACAATGAAAAAACAGAAAGAAATTATGGAAACAATCCCATTCACCATTGCAATGAAAAGAATAAAATACTTAACAAATAGATGGAGAAATATACCACGTTCATGGATTGGAAGAATCCATACAGTGAAAATGAGTATACTACCCAAACAAAGGAAGGCAAAAATATACAATGGAGAAAAGAATCTCTTTAACAAGTGGTGCTGGAAAAACTGGTCAACCACCTGTAAAAGAATGAAATTATAACACTTTCTAACAACATCACAAAAATAAAATCAAAATGCATTAAAGATCTAAATGTAAGATCAGGAACTATAAAACTCCTAGAGGAGAACATAGGCAGAACATTTGGTGGCATAAATCACAGCAAGATCCTCTATGACCCACCTCTCAGAGTAATGGAAATAAAAGCAAAAATAAACAAATCAGATCAGATTAGATCAGTCACTCCATCGCGTCCGACTCTTTGCGACCCAATGATTCGCAGCACGCCAGGCCTCCCTGTCCATCACCAACTCCCGGAGTTCACTGAGACTCACGTCCATCTTGTCAGTGACCATCCAGCCATCTCATCCTCTGTCGTCCCCTTCTCCTCCTGCCCCCAATCCCTCCCAGCATCAGAGTCTTTTCCAATGAGTCAACTCTCCTCATGAGGTGGCCAAAACTGCAGTTTCAGCTTTAGCATCATTCCTTCCAAAGAAATCCCAAGGCTGATCTCCTTCAGAATGGACCGGTTGGATCTCCTTGCAGTCCAAGGGACTCTCAAGAGTCTTCTCCAACACCACAGTTCAAAAGCATCAATTCTTCAGCACTCAGCCTTCTTCACAGTCCAACTCTCACATCCATACATGACCACTGGAAAAACCATAGCCTTGACTAGACGAACCTTTGTTGGCAAAGTAATGTCTCTGCTTTTGAATATGCTATCTAGGTTGGTCATAACTTTCCTTCCAAGGAGCAAGCGTCTTTTAATTTCATGGCTGCAGTCACCATCTGCAGTGATGTTGGAGCCCAGAAAAAGAAAGTCTGACACTGTTTCCACTGTTTCCCCATCTATTTCCCATGAAGTGATGGGACTGGATGCCATGATCTTCGTTTTCTGAATGTTGAGCTTTAAGCCAACTTTTTCACTCTCCACTTTCACTTTCATCAAGAGCCGTTTTAGTTCCTCTTCACTTTCTGTCATAAGGGTGGTGTCATCTGCATATCTGAGGTTATTGATATTTCTCCCGGCAATCTTGATTCCAGCTTGTGTTTCTTCCAGTCCAGCGTTTCTCATGATGTACTCTGCATAGAAGTTAAATAAACAGGGTGACAATATACAGCCTCGATGAACTCCTTTTCCTATTTGAAACCAGTCTGTTGTTCCATGTCCAGTTCTAACTGTTGCTTCCTGACCTGCATACAAATTTCTCAAGAAGCAGATCAGGTGGTCTGGTATTCTCATCTCTTTCAGAATTTTCCACAGTTTATTGTGATCCACACAGTCAAAGGCTTTGGCATAGTCAATAAAGCAGAAATAGCTGTTTTTCTGGAACTCTCTTGCTTTTTCCATGATCCAGCGGATGTTGGCAATTTGATTTCTGGTTCCTCTGCCTTTTCTAAAACCAGCTTGAACATCAGGAAGTTCACGGTTCACATATTGCTGAAGCCCGGCTTGGAGAATTTTGAGCATGACTTTACTAGCGTGTGAGATGAGTGCAACTGTGCGGTAGTTTGAGCATTCTTTGGCATTGCCTTTCTTTGGGATTGGATTGAAAACTGACCTTTTCCAGTCCTGTGGCCACTGCTGAGTTTTCCAAATTTGCTGGCATATTGAGTGCAGCACTTTCACAGCATCATCTTTCAGGATTTGGAATAGCTCAACTGGAATTCCATCACCTCCACTAGCTTTGTTTGTAGTGATGCTTTCTAAGGCCCACTTGACTTCACATTCCAGGATATCTGGCTCTAGGTCAGTGATCACACCATCGTGATTATCTGGGTCATAAAGATCTTTTTTGTACAGTTCTTCTGTGTATTCTTGCCATCTCCTCTTAATATCTTCTGCTTCTGTTAGGTCCATACCATTTCTATCCTTTATCAAGCCCATCTTTGCATGAAATGTTCCTTTGGTATCTCTGATTTTCTTGAAGAGATCCCTAGCCTTTCCCATTCTGCTGTTTTCCTCTATTTCTTTGCATTGATCGCTGAAGAAGGCTTTCTTATCTCTTCTTGCTATTCTTTGGAACTCTGCATTCAGATGTTTATATATCTCCTTTTCTCCTTTGCTTTTCGCTTCTCTTCTTTTCACAGATATTTGTAAGGCCTCCCCAGACAGCCATTTTGCTTTTTTGCATTTCTTTTCCATGGGGATGGTCTTGATCCCTGTCTCCTGTACAATGTCATGAACCTCATTCCATAGTTCATCAGGCACTCTATCTATCAGATCTAGGCCCTTAAATCTATTTCTCACTTCCACTGTATAATCATAAGGGATTTGATTTAGGTCATACCTGAATGGTCTAGTGGTTTTCCCTCCTTTCTTCAATTTAAGTCTGAATTTGGCAATAAGGAGTTCATGGTCTGAGCCACAGCCAGCTCCTGGTCTTGTTTTTGCTGACCGTAATAGGATCTAATTAAACTTAAAAGCTTTTGCACAACAAAGGAAACTATAGGCAAGGGGAAAAGATAGCCTTCAGAATGGGAGAAAATAATAGCAAATGAAGCAACTGACAAAGAATTAATCTCAAAAATATATAAGCAGCTCATTCATCTCAATACCAGAAAAATAAACAAGCCAATCAAAAAATGAGCCAAAGAACTTAACAGACATTTCTCCAAAGAAGACATAACAGACAGCTAACAAACACATGAAAAGATGCTCAACATCACTCATTATTAGAGAAATCAAAACCACAATGAGGTTCCATCTCACACCGGTCAAAATGGCTCCTATCAAAAAGTCTACAAACAATAAATGCTGGAGAGGGTGTGGAGAAAAGGGAACCCTCTTACACTGTTGCTGGGAATGCAAACTAGTACAGCCACTATGGAGAACAGTGTGGAGATTACTTAAACTGGAAAGAGAACTGCCATATGACCCAGCAATCCCACTGCTATGCATACACACCAAGGAAACCAGAATTGAAAGAGACACATGTACCCCAATGTTCACTGAAGCACTGTTTGCAATAGCTAGGACATGGAAGCAACCTAGATGTCTATCAGCAGATGAGTGGATAAGAAAGTTGTGGTACATATACACAATGGAATATTACTCAGCTATTAAAAAGAATGCCTTTGACCCAGTTCTAATGAGGTGGATGAAACTGGAGCCTATTATACAGAGTGAAGTAAGCCATAAAGGAAGACACCAATACAGTATATTAATGCATGTATATATGGAATTTAGAAAGATGGTAATGACGACCATATACGCAAGACAGCAAAAAAGACACAGATATAAAGAACAGACTGTTGTACTCTGTGGGAGAAGGCGAGGGAGGGATGATTTGGTAGAACGGCACTGAAACATGTACATTACCGATGTGAAATAGATGACCAGTCCAAGTTCAATGCATGAAACAGGGCACTCAAAGCTGGTGCACTGGGCCAACCCAGAGGAATGGGATGAGAAGGGAGGTGGGAGTGGGGCTTGGGACAGAGGGGACACATGTACACTGGTGGCTGATTCATGTCAATGATGGCAAAAACAACCACAATATTATAAAGTAATTAGCCTCCAATTAAAATAAATAAATTAATTTTAAAAAAGAGAGAGAGAGCTGTGACCTGCACAGGAAGGGCCCTGGCAGGTAATCAGAGAGGAGAACAGCTAGAAAGAGGTAAGCCTATACAACACTCTCTAGAATGGTCCAAACATAGCCAAGAGTGCTGGGGGATATCAGCTGGCCTCAGGAACAGGCAGGGTGGATACACATGAGGCTGCAGAAGACTAGGAAGGAGTCTTTATCCTGAAGACCTCAGAAATTTAAGAGGAAGATGATGTAGCTATTTTAGAAACTGGCCAAGATGGCCTTAATCCCCTCAAGCTGACTAAACTTTAGATAGGATTCTTCCTGACTCTGGAACACTTTCTTTAGAAAACTTGTATATTCTCTCTCTGTCCTCCTTAAAAATTACAAAAAAATCTTTTTATAAAGCTTCTTGGTTTCTCAAGCCAGTACGATCTTTCTCCAGGACCTGGGCACCTTCTCTTGAAACACTGATGCAATCAAAGAGTACAGGATCTTCACCACCCATTTCCTAAGAAAGGGGAGAAATCTAACCTCAGTGGGCACCTTGCTTCAAGTTGTAAACTTGCTCCAAGTTGTAAACTCCCTCCTATTATAAAGATACAAATTTACTTTTCTTTTGGATAAAACCAATTGGCAAATATGGATAGTCTACAGCTCCCTATCACCAAAGCCCTTAAGAACCCTACCTCTGACCCCAGCTTCAGATGAGCTGAGCTCAGAATGAGATCTGGCCTCTCTCTCCTATTGCAATAGCCTTGAATAAAATCTTCCTTGCCCATTTAGCTTCTCCTAGTATAATTTTTGCTGTAACAAAGCATTCTCTCGGATCCCTCATTCCCCTTCAGCTACCTCCCCATCTCTCATCCCTTTTACAGCAAAACTCCTTCTAGGACTTGTCTAGACTCACTGTCCCTCTCCTCTGCTCCACTCTGACTGTTGCCCCATGATTCCACCAAAACTGCCCTATCAGTCCCATAAGTGACTTCCCATTGCTAAATCCCGGGTCACTTCTCAGTCCCCAGGAGCATATGACCCAGCATATGATCACCCCATCCTCCTGGAAATATCTTCAGCTTCCAGCATATCTTATTCTTTCTCTTACCACTAGCTGCTCCTTCTCAGGCTCTTACTGACCCTCTGATCTGTATGTAAACTCTGGAGCATTCCAGGACTCAATCCCCATACCTGTTCACTTCTCCTCATCCCCTCATCCCCTAGGTGTTCTCACTGCATTTAGTACGATGGATTTGCTGACTGTCTCCAAGTGCATATCTTCAGCCTATACCTTGTCCATGAACTCCGATGTGCATTACAAGGGCTTATACATCAGTGATTACTAAACATCTCCGCTTACAGCTCTAACAGGCATCTCAAACTTAATTTGTCCGAGACTGACATCTTGTCTCCCTTCCCCAACCTGCTCTTTCCACAGTCTTCCCCATCATAATAAAAGGCAACTCCAACCTTCTACTTTCATAGTTTAAAAAACTCTACAATCCTCCTTGATCCTACTTGTACACATAACCATGTCCAATTTATCGTGATATCCTGTCCCTACTTTCAAAATACACCTGGAATGCAGTCAAGTCTCAATTCTTCCCCTGCAAACACCCTACTCCAAGCGGTCATCTCGTCTGGATTTTAGCAGTTACCCACCACTGGGTCTCCACTTCCCTTCCAGCATTGCCTCCACAGTCTACTCTCACTGCAGCAAGCAGACACATCCTTTTAAAACACAAGTCTGTCATTACATCACTTCCCTGCTCAGAACTTGCCTGACACGTCCCCCCTCACTCAGCACTGCACATCCCTGCAGGGGTGCAGCAGGCATTACATGACTGGCCTCCACTGCTCAGGTGGTCAAAGCCCCCACTATTTCCTCTCCTCCCTCCACTCCACTCATTCTCTCTTCCTCACTCTTCCACAAGCCTTCTCCCACCTCAACATTAATGTATACTGTTCTGTCTCCCTGGAGAGCTTTTCTTCAGGCCTCCACCTATATGTCACATTCACAGAAATATCTGCCCTGAAACTATGCAAAGTTGTACCTCTTCTCCCTTCCCCAAGTGATTTTTCTCCGAAGCTCGTATTCTCTCCTATCCTGCATATTTTTCGCTGTAGCGTTTTTTTATTTTTTTATCACTATATCACTCCCTTGACTAAAATATAAAAACTCTATGAGGGCAGGCCACTTCCCAGCAACTAGAACAGTGCCAGCATCCAGCATGTGCTCAGATATGAGTGAATGGAGGTAACATGTAAGATCAAAGATGGTGGGGAATAATGACATATGGGGGTATCAGAAATAAGGCTACTGAAGAAGTCCAGGCAAGTGAGGTAAGGGGTCCAGAACAAAGGCAGTAACAGACAGAATAGAACTAGAGACACAGAACCTATTACCTTGAGGTGGTGACATCATAGGCAGGATTCCCAGATTTAACTGGTCATGAAACCTTCCTGGGTGGAAGTGACTTACAGGCCTATAAGTTGCATGGAACCTAATGTGAGAAACCAGCAATTAGAGGTCCTTAAAAGTTGTTTCCCCAGCAGTAAAGACCAATGATCCTGGGTCAAAAATCATAGATGACTAGGTACATGTGAGTCACAATTATGGAAACCCATCTGTGATGTGGGCATCTAATCTCAAAGATGAGGAGAGTGAGAATACTCCCAGTTTCCAGTAATAGAATCAGATAAACACATGTGATAAAGATATCTAATCTCATATAACAGGAAATCTGGGAGCATGTATTCCAGTTCTCAGAGAAGGCAATGGCAACCCACTCCAGTACTCTTGCTTGGAAAATCCCATGGACGGAGGAACCTGGTAGGCTGCAGTCCATGGGGTCGCTAAGAGTCAGACACGACTGAATGACTTCACTTTCACTTTTCACTTTCATGCATTGGAGAAGGAAATGGCAACCCACTCCAGTGTTGGAGAATCCCAAGGACAGGGGAGCCTGGTGGGCGGCCGTCTATGGGGTCGCACAGAGTCAGACACGACTGAAGTGGCTTAGTAGCAGCAGCAGCAGCATTCCAGTTCTGGTGACAGCCTGCCAATCAGGTTCCACCTGGTTTCTCTGATTTTCATGTTTCTAAACTTAGGGTTGCAAATTGGCTGCTACTGCTCCAGATATTGTATCATCACAATAGTGTTCCACCTTGGGAAGAAAGAGGAGGTATAAGGCAAACTCATTATCGTATCTCTATAGGGAAACATTTTTAAAATTTTTTTCTAGAAACCACCAAACTCACTGGCCAATGTCACACTGCCACTCTGAGCCAGAAAGTAGGATGGGTTTGGGTTTGGATATGCAGGTCAGGAAGCAACAGTTAGAACTGGACATGGAACACAGACTGGTTCCAAATAGGAAAAGGAGAATGTCAGGCTGTATATTGTCACCCTGCTTATTTAACTTATATGCAGAGTACATCATGAGAAACGCTGGGCTGGAAGAAACACAAGCTGGAATCAAGATTGCTGGGAGAAATATCAATAACCTCAGATATGCAGATGACACCACCCTTATGGCAGAAAGTGAAGAGGAACTAAAAAGCCTCTTGATGAAAGTGAAAGAGGAGAGTGAAAATGTTGGCTTAAAGCTCAACATTCAGAAAATGAAGATCATGGCATCCGGTCCCATCACTTCATGGGAAATAGATGGGGAAACAGTGGAAACAGTGTCAGACTTTATTTTGGGGGCTCCAAAATCACTGCAGATGGTGATTGCAGCCAAGAAATTAAAAGACACTTACTCCTTGGAAGGAAACTTATGACCAACCTAGACAGCATATTCAAAAGCAGAGACATTACTTTGCCAACAGAGGTCTGTCTAGTCAAGGCTATGGTTTTTCCAGTGGTCATGTATGGATGTGAGAGTTGGACTGTGAAGAAAGCTGAGCGCCGAAGAATTGATGCTTTTGAACTGTGGTGTTGGAGAAGACTTTTGAGAGTCCCTTGGACTGCAAGGAGATCCAACCAGTCCATCCTAAAGGAGATCAGTCCTGGGTGTTCTTTGGAAGGACTGATGCTAAAGCTGAAACTTCAATACTTTGGCCACCTCATGCAGAGAGTTGACTCATTGGAAAAGACTCTGATGCTGGGAGGGATTGGGGGCAGGAGGAGAAAGGGACGACAGAGGATGAGATGGCTGGATGGCATCACCAACTCGATGGACATGAGATTGAGTGAACTCCGGGAGTTGGTGATGGACAGGGAGGCCTGGCGTGCTGTGATTCATGGGGTTGCAAAGAGTCGGACATGACTGAGCAACTGAACTGAACTGAACAGGTTTACTACAAGTAGCTCAGACCTCCATGCTTCATCCCTTAGGGTTAGAGGAGGGGGTCTCTGTTTCCTAAGATCAAAGCATCTTCACTCTACCTGAACAAAACAGCAGCCACTTAAAGGGAAAGAAGTGGGGGAATGGGCTATGAACAATGGGCCACAGCTGCTGCTGATTGAGCCTGTTGGCTTTAAGGCCACCACATCAGTCCCAGGAGTTCCAAATAGTACATGGTATGCTTATCACCCAATGATCTTGACTGATAGCAGCGGCATCCTGGAAATGCTGTGTTGGGAAGCACCTACCAATGAAGTACTTATAGGATCCCAGAGAAGAAGTGCTGTGCTTTACAACAGTGGCCGTGACCCACATGGCACAGGCGGGTAGCAAGTAGCATGGTATCTGTAATGCAGGTCTTTTCTCACAGCTGCATAGCTGTAGCTTATGCTGTCAATTCCTGTTTTCTTTCCCCTAGAAGATTAATCCCAACCCCACTACACCTGCTTCCGCTTCCTCTGAATGTCAACTGCTCACATTGAGGAGGAAAGGATGAAGCCCAGGAGAGGCATAGGCAGACGGAATCCCACATTCCTTCTGATATCCGATTGAAGCACAGGTAAGGTGAGCCTTATGTTGTCCTTACCAAGTTCTAAGTGTAATGAACTGTACTATACCCACAACCCCAGAGTAAGAACTGGAAATAAATCGATCTGGAAACTTTGTATCTGAAAAATCACCTCAAATCTGAAACCACCAGTATTTCCACACAGTATTTAGTATCTATTTTTATGAACCAGTGTTCAAAAGCACAACGAACAAGAAGTCTGGAGCATTCCAGACTTGAACATTTTTAGGCAAACTTTTCATCTTCCTTGGCTAGATGAGCTCAAGAAAAACATTTCATTTAAGAGGGCTGCATTACAAAGCTTTGCCCCAAGAAAACACAAACTCTTCAAGAGTAAGGACTTGGGGCTGGTTTTCTCAGTGTCCCCAGTATCCACCTGAGGTGTCCTTACATCGAAGTATTCAATAAATATTTGCTGAATTAATGCCATCGGATGACCATCCTTCTTGCACTGTCTGAGATGAGCTGCATGACTTCTCCCTTGGAGATTAAGATACTGATGGAGCATCCTGCAAGATCAATGGTGTGCCCTAGATGAGAGATAGGGATGTGTAGGAGGAAATGTTGCAAGTCAAAACTATCTATCTATTCAGTCTTAAGTGGAAACTCAAAAGACACACACCAAGGGAGCTGATCGTAGGCCCAAAGTTACAGCTCTCCTTAAAGGAACTGTGTCATGCTAGAAGTCACTTAACAATAACCACGGACATTTACATAAATGTGAGGCCCTGTTCCAAGTGCTTTGTATAGAGTACCTCACTTAATCTTCTCAACAAGGCTACAAAGCCGGTCTATTACCATCATGTCCCTTTAACCGATGAGCAAACTGAGGCAGTGTGTTAAACCACTTGCCCAGTGTCACATACACAGCATCAGAACAAAAATTTGAACCTGACAATCCAGCTTAAGTAGCTGTGTGTATAACATCTGCCCTGCATGACCACCTTGGCCTCCCAGGACCTCTAGGATTTCAGTTTGCTCACTGTCTGGGGTTCCAGGGGCAGACAGTGAGGAATGATGGATATACTAGGGGGCTATCAAACCTTTTCAGCTGCTTGATTGCTTTTTGAAAAGAAATCTTACTTGGCTAGTCAAATTCATAGAAAATGTAGAAGGAGAGGAAAGGGAGAATTGCTTTTTAAAGAGAACAGAGTTGCGTTTGCAAGAGGAAGAAGTCTGGAGATCTGTTTAACAATGAGTTCACTGGGTCAGGAAGATCCTCTGGAGAAGGAATGGCAACTCACTCCAGTATTCTTGCCTGGAAAATTACATGGATAGAGGATCCTGGTGGGCTACAGTCCCTGGGGTCGCAAAGAATTAGATGTGACTGAGCATGCATGCACATACAAACACACTTAACACAACTGTTTTTAAATGTACTACTCAGTAAAGATGGAATTTTTTGCTATGTGCTTAACCACAGGAAAGGAGGAAAGAAGAAATGAAAGGACTCTTGCCTGGCAGAAAGTAAAACAGAGGTGGAACTGCTGATTCAGTGGGAATAGGCACCTAAGGTCCCAGCCTCTCAGCTTCTTTTCCCAGCCCCTCCCTCCAGAACAGCCCTGCAAGGAGATCATCAAAGCAAAGGTTTAAAACCACTAGACAAGACAACTTCTAAATTCGCTTTAAGACAGTTTCAAAGGCTTCAGGTTAAATCATACTCTCAAAATTCTCCAGCTTAAAAACCCTTATGGCCCCTCATTGCAGAATCGGTTCAGTTCACATTCACTACCATGGTCCTTGAGATCAGCCACGATGTAGCCCCAGTGTAAGAGTCCAAGCTTAGAGAGCACCACTGAGGCCCCCTGTACTCAGAATTACAACAGTCTCTCGAGCCTCTACGTATTGCCTGTTTCATCCTTTTTGTGAAGCGAGAGTGTGTGCTCACCCACCGCCCCAGCTTAGAACTGTTTCTATTCCCACCTTAGTTACGGTGGCAGTGCTTCCTCTATTCCACTGGCACCTGCACAAGATGCCCAGTTCCCCATCCTGTCCCAGATGGAAGGGAGGGTGAGGAGTGATTCACAAGAGCATGATGATACACCATCTCTCCCTATCCCTTAACCTGTTTCATGATCAGGGAGAGAATGAATGCTGGGAAGGCAGCAACGTCATAACCAGATTGAAGCAATGAAGGCCAGAGAACTAAGACAAATATGTGCCATTGTAGGGACAATGGCACATATTTTCAGCTAAAAAGACAGAAAAAGAAATGCTAGGTAAAGGACAGAATAATTATTATCTTTGACTGTAAACCTCTCTCTACATTGTCCTTGGGCCCTAAAGTGACCTACTTCCACCATATGTTCATTCCACCAGCAGCCAAAATTCATCTCAACACCCATATTATATTCTCCATTTTACATGGAGCTGACTGAAAGGCAGTGAATAAGAAAGTGAGGCATTTGAAAGGGAAATCCAAGCTTCCTAGTTCAGAACTACACCAACTCCTTTGCCCACCACAGGAAGGGATTTGGCTGCTCAAACCATGTAACCCATTTCTCTTTGTTTGGGAACATGGTGATTATACTCAGGGGGTAGAAATAAGATAAAGGACCCATGCACACTAGATTTTTTTCATTTAGCAAGCAGAATAAAAATCATCTGAATATATCCCTGTGGAAAAATTATCAATTTTTTATAGACTTGTTATAGGTTTCACAAAATCTACTGCACACTTTTTTTAAAGTAAGAAAATGGCTTTTTAATGATACTTAAAATATATGGCATGGCAAGAATTATTTAAAATGTGTTTCTGGGGCCTGAAGTTTGGTACTGCCTGTTAAAATATAGATGATTTGGATAAAGCTGTCTTCTTGGGATAAATGTGAGACCTAGGCTCTGCTTATTACAAAGCTAATAGGAAGGAACTTGGTATTCAGGCAGTTAATTAATTGGTATAAATCCTCCCAAGATACTAGATCCCCTGAACTCACCAGTTAGTGGTTGGTCATTGGCCTGTGTGCCTTAACTTCTCTTAACCCAGAGACCAGCAACACATTGTTCACAGAGAAGAAGTCAACACAAAGCAGACCAAGAAGCAGCAGAGCTGAACCCAATAGATATGTGACCACGACTCACCAACAGTGTTTCCTGAGCAGTGCGCCAGGCCCAGGGAAGCAGGACACGTGATCCACGGGGTCAGGATTCTCAGACTTCATTTTTATAAGCCACAAGCTCGTTTTCCATGCTGGTGGGCATACTTTGTGCAAAAACACATTTCCGTTTTTTAAAAAAAGGTTGTGCACCTACACCTGTGACCAGCCTGTATGAGCATGTGCGTGTATGTACACATGTGCACGCATGTGGGTGTATGCATACATATGCGTGACTAAATGAATGGGTAAATGAATGAAGTTCTTTATATCTACATGAAGCACATCTAATATATGAAGATCTATGTTTACAAAAAGGCTTTCCTTTTTTTCATCATGCAGCAAGTCACTGAAATATTACACTATTTTGTGTCTAGCATCTCCCTTCAAGGAGCTATGAAGACATGAAGCACCACAGAAGTCAGAATTCATAGTCTATCTGAGAAGATGCATGACAGACTCGAAACAGACCACATCAAATATCTGACACCAAGTGTAAAAGCTTCCAAAGTCACTTCAGGCCCGGTTTGGCTGAGAAGACTTAGAGAGTGGGTGTTAAGGACAGGAAAGATGGTAGGTTTTAGATGGCTAAACAGGTATCTCAGGGAGGTACAAAAGCAGAAGAAATGATTTAGGAACAAAAATAAGCCTTCTGTTTGCTGATTGAGGTGACAGCACCTGCTCTGATCAGAGCCACAGGAAACAGGGATCATTATAGGGTGGCTACTCGTTATGAAGGGGAAACAAGCTGCCTGGAGAAGTTGATTTATTATATCAGGGAGTCATTTTAGCATCTTTAGTTGGAGTAACAGGGTGTTCCTTCAGTATGGTGAGAATTCACCCCAGGATTCCTTTAAAGAACACACTCCCCTTGACATTGAGTTAATGATTTCATTCGCACTCAGCTTTTCAATATCTCATCTCAGTAGTTCCCAACTTTTGGACCACAGAGTTATGGCAGAGGTCCCTGCAGTCAAATAAACACTGCCTAGAAATGACTTGCTCCCGGTATATTGCCACGATCCCTTTCTAATATGAGTAGATACTGCATGAGACATAAAATGCAAATTCACTGGAAAGCAACAGTAACCTACGCTGCCCCAGGCGCCAGTCTATGGCTTCACATGGAGTCACTTTAACAATAACCCAAATGTCACTGGCTCCAGTCTCGCTGCTGTTCATGCAGGACATCAGCCTCCAGTAAAATACACCCTAAGCATTTCTATGTGATCTCAAGGATTTGGGGTCTGCACCTGCAAACAAAGCCGTCCTCTTCTCCAGCCGGCCACTGGGCGGCGCTGCGTTTGCACGACTTCCTCTCTTGAGCCTTCAAGCACCCCACGGCCTCTAACTCCAGCCAGGCCAAAACTGCAGGATGTTTTATACAGAGTATATATTAGTTGCTCAGTCGTGGCTGACTCTTTGCAACCCCATGGACTGTAGCCCGCCAGGCTCCTTTGTCCATAGGATTCTCTAGGCAAGAATACTGGAGTGGGTTGCCATTTCTGTCTCCAGGGGTTTTCCCTACCCAGAAATCAAACCTGGGTCTCCTGCACTGTAGGCAGATTCTTTACCATCTGAGTCACCAGGTATATGGGGAATATCTCATTCTTCCTTCCAGTTGCTATTCCCAGAGCAGCCATCTTAGCACCACACACAATACTTTACTGAAAGTTTTTTAGGAAAACAACTCTTTCAGTTTTTACTTACAGCCCCTAAGCTATAAATGAAAACTGTATGTGAATGTGAATCCAGTTGAGGCTAATCAGGAAGAAATACACCAGGGACAGAGTCTAAGATGTGCTCACAATCACCCTTTCCATAATCTGCTGTCAAAATGCACATTCTGTTTGACCCAGCAAATTAAACCTGTAAGTGCACAAGGAAGTAAAAGGTGTAAAAGGATTTTGACTGCGGATTATTTGCAAAAGTGAAAAAGGAGAAACACACATCTCCTAGTACAGTACAGAAAGGGTTAAATTATGACACATGGACAAGGTAGAATATAGGCAGCTGTTGAAACAAAAATGATGTCAACTTGTAAGTACTGCTGGAGATCTCTGCAATGTATCCTTTTTAAAAAAAAATATTTATTTATTTGGCAGCTCTGGGTCTTAGTTGTGGCATGCAAGTTCTAGTTCCCTGACCAGGGATCAAACCCAGGTCCCCTACATTGGGAGCACAGAGTCTTATCTACTGGACCACCAAGAAGTCCCTCTGTGATGCATCTTTAAGTGAAACAAGCCAGTCAGAAAACATTAGGGACAGTGTGATCAAATTTCCAAAATGTGTGGGGAAGGCAAGGGAGGTGTACATATTGATATTATATGTCAGGAACAAAACCCATGGAACTATTGAAAATCTTTCTCCCTCACCCCCATTCTCTGAACACTCAGAGTCTTTATGAAACTGATCTGGGAAACAGTAAGAGAGATCCAAGTGTTAAGAGTCTTCAAATGGCCATATTCATCTTCATAAGAAGAGACGAAAGAGGAAGTAGTGAATGAAGGCAAGCAGGCAGCCAACCAGAAGATGGAAGAAAAAAAGTACCTAGGGTTTTTAGAAGCAGTGGGGAGATGGAGATCCTGGAGCAGTGACTAAAGATTTGTTTTATGGGAGAGAAAGCTAGGTGAAGTAGGGCTCAAGAATGTTTTAACGTGTCATATTCTACGTGACCTCCACCGAGTCTGCAAATACAGCCATGGCAAAGGTCTAAAACACGCATGAGGTTTTGAGATCAGATTGGTGTTTCTTTCCCATATTTCTGTGCTGCCCATGAGGTGACAACAAAAGCCTAGTTTAAGGTTGTAGCAGTCTGAAAAATTGCAAGGAAGAACATCCCAGAAGTTGTCCCAGCATTAACCTCTGCCAAGTTTAATTAGGTACTGGTGGGCTTTGTTATAACAGAAGTCCACCAGTTATAATGAGAGTGTATTACACTTATAATTGTAATAGGTAGATATTTTACCTTCACTCAGGATGGGGGATTTGGGTGAGGGAAGCGAGGTGACTAGGGTGCAAAACTTAAGGAGACACTGACTCTCAGCATCTTGCTGGTTCAGAGCCCACATATTAAATTCCCCATGAGGGAGTGCCTCCTTAACTGAGCACTCTAGCCACCTGCTTGCCTCAGCCCTTCCTGTCTCTGCTTACTTTGTTAATCATAGTTCTGAATCTCATTTAAATTCAAACTGGGATGTTACCTGCCACACAGACTGTATACAGAGTACCTTGCCATTCCAAAAGCACTTTCATATACATATTTCACTGGCTCTTCATGACAATCTCAGAGGTAAATGAGAAGGGGATAATTCCATTCTACCAATGGAGACCAGGAAGGTTAAGAATCTTGTCCAAGGTCACACTGCTAAGTGACAGCAAACTAAACTTAGTTCAGCTGACTCCAGTGATCACCATCCCCAGGTATTTCCATGATACCACCCACACAGAAAACACGGCAAAACAAGCACAAAAAAAAAAAAAATCACTCATTATTTATCAGGGGAAAAAATGAATCTCGGAAGTGAACCTAGTCCACATATTCATATCTCCCATCAAATAAGGCCCTGCATCTCCCTTCTGCCCCCTTGGAAACCACAGGAGGCAGAACCCACAGAAGATAGAGGCAGCCTCTAACCAAGACGGCCACCCCAGCAGGAAAAGCTCCTCTGAATTCTCTATTAGCGGCAGGTTTTCAGGAGGGACTGTAGGGTGGGAGAGGGGGGTCGGGGGTCGTTGAGCACGGGAGTGTCCCTGGCTGCTGGTTGGTACCAGGTATGAGCCATAGGAACTCTTCTGGAGTTTGGGGTGGGGGGAGGGCATCTGCCCAAGAGACATTGGCCTGAGAATCTTTCAGAATTGGACATCCCAGCAAGAGTACATGCAACTATTGGTGGTTAGCACTTCCAGCTTTTCCGCTTGAGAGGAGCAGAAGGAAATCACATGGCATCACTAGCCGTTAGCCTGGAGCTCAGCCAGGTGGCCTGGAGACCTAGAAATTTGCTTAGGGAGTTAATTTGGGCAGACTTTGAACTACCCTGTTCATCCAGTTGTATTTTAGGGCACAGCAGGATCCCAACACTGCATTTAGTAAAAATGAAGACTAACTCCCCCTGCCCTCTGAAGGTTTGTTTTTCTCAGTTCCCACTGGTACTTTCTTTTTTTAAAAGTTTCAAAATTAATCAGCAAAGCACACTCATTTGCGAATTGTGCTTTTTCTCCCCTTTCTTTCACAAAAAAGTCCTAAATCATATCTGGTAGAATTCATCCTCTTCTTGTTTACCTGTTCCTCTAAAAATATGGATTCAGTTCCCTTTAGCCTGGGTTTTAGGTACACTGTTTAACCAAGCCTTTGCCTCCCTCTTCTGTTAAAAAGAGGAAAAACACACAAACTCAAGTTTTATATTTAAGAAAAGGTTAAATGGAAACTATCTTGGATGCTTACACAAGCTGTGCAAAGTGGCTTTAAACAGCGTCTAGTATTACAGTATTACCCTCTTACCAGGTTCGAATTAATACTTCCCAGAAAAAGTAAACTTTAAATATCAAATCAGGATCAATTGCACACCCACCTGAGTAGCTGAACAAAATCAATGGAGCAATTCTTTAGTCACTGGACTAAAAGATTCAAGATTGATTTTTTCCCCCTTTTAGCAAAGTATGAAACTCCCTGGTAACCTGAACTATTATTGGAGTCCTGTATCTTGCAGGGATTTCTGGGCAGTTTATCGAAAAACCATCTTTCAACAGCTACACGGGTAGCTGAATTTGCATGATCTCATCAGGCAAAGATTTTTTTAAAAAAACATTAACCTCAGAAACAGAAAAAAATTATGCGTGTGTGTGTGTGTGTTCTGCTAAGTACCAGAGTTTTCAATTATAACATTCCTTTGCAAACTCAGCTATATCCTAAAACAGCCAGTGATCACCTCTCATTATACTCTATTCTGAGGACAATTGAGTTCTAAAGGACCTTACACTGTCGTGAAGGTAATGGGAGATTCCTTTAAGGGAGTTTTTCTTTCTGAGGAAGATGACTACACACCCGTGGACTACTGAAAAGCCCTGCTGGGCCTGTTTCGTTTAGGAGCTGTTTCCACAGTCTTCTGGGTTTACACGGTGCCCCTCCTCTAAATGAGGGTGACCACTACTGAGCATTGAATTAGGCTCTCAATGTACATATATACACACGCTGCCAACCAGGCACCATTACCCTCATTTCTCAGCGGAGGAAAAAGACCAAAAAGTAACTTACCTGGTGGAACGCCGGATCTGCGCTCTCGAAGGCAGCGCGCCTCCGCCCAAGCCCCGCTTCTGTAAAGCCTCTTTCCTTGCCTGGTAGGCAGGCACACCTGAGACCTGATGATCAGAATCACCTGGGAAACTCGTTAGCTCTACCTTCCCAAAGCCTCTACCCTCGAGATTCTTCTTCAGCGGTTCCAAGATGGCCCCGGAAATCACCGCTTTAACAAATGATCCAAGTGTTTCTTATCATCAGAAGATTGTGCCAATGGTTTTAGACCGGGAGTCGGCCGTGGTCGGGGAGCATTTTTGGCTTTGTGGGCCATTAGCTCTCCGTCACGACTACTCAAGGCAAAAGCAGCCGGAGAGGATTCATGAACGAACAGGACTGACTGTGGTCCAATAATTTAGTTACAAAGACGAGTGACTGGCTACAGTTTGCTGACCCCTCTCGTAGACCATTCATCATAGCATTAAAAATGAGACATTAATGCTTGCTATTTGTCAGCTCATTAAGACTGTCTCAATCAGGCAATTGACCCAATGAAAATCTCCCCAACTCCATGAAACATGGCTCTCATCAAGGGATAAAGTCAAAGTTGTGTCTTCCTGCCCTCTTCAGGGAGCAACACTTTTAATGTCAGATGCAGGTTTGTGACTTCCTCTGTCTGCATAATTTATGACACAGTGGAAGACTTAAGTCAGATACATGCAGATAAAGCAAAGCTTTCACTTCAGCATGTTGGTGTGTCCAGAAGGCAGAATTCTAAGATGGCCTCTGGGTTGGTCATCCCATGCTGAATACACACCTTCCTCTAAAGATTCAATTACCCTAATTTTTTTTTTTTTTAATTGGAGGATAATTGCTTTACAATGTTGGGTTGGTTTCTGCCTTACAGCAACACGAATCAGTCATAACTATATGTTTGAATATATCCCCACCCTCTTGAACCTCCCTCCCACCACTCCCCATCCCACCCCTAAATTGTCACAGAACACCAGGCCAGGCTCCCTGTATTACATAGCAGCTTCCCACTGGCTATCTATTTTACACATGGTAGTGTATGTAGCTCAGTGCTTCTTTCTCAATTCATCCCACCCTCTCCTTCCCCCGCTGTGCCCACAAATTTGATCCCTACATCTGCATCTCCATTTAAGTGTCACTTTGCAGGGACTTTGCAGATGGAAATTAAGATCCCAAATTAGTTGATCAAAATCACCCTGATGGCCCTGATCAAATCAAGTGAGCCCTTTAAGCCTGAGTCTAGAATTCTGAAGTAGAGAAGTCAGAGAGAATTACTGTGAGAGGAGGATTCAGCATAAAGGAAGAGTCTCCATTGCTGGTGGTAGTTTTGGAAGGGGGCATGGGGCAAGGGTAATGGTTAACCTCTAGAAGCTGAGAGAGCACCCTCACTGACAGCCAGAAAAGAAAAGGGTTCTCCATTCTACAACCATAAAGAAATAAGTTCTTCCAAGAAGTGTGAGCTTGGAAGCAGACATTGAACACTAGATTAGAACTGGAGCCCTGAGCAAGGCCTTGACATCATCAGGTGAGACTCCCAGCTCAGCAGAGAATTCAGTCATATCATGTCTGGACTTCTGACCTATGGAAACTATGAGTTGATAAGGTTATATATGGAAAACTGCTAAGTTTGTACTAATTTGTTACACAGCAATAGAAAACTATTCTAGGGAGGTCCAAGACTTTGATGTCAGAATTACTGCTGGGGATGTTTATTGGATTGGCCAACAAGTTCATTCAGGCTTTTCCATAACATGTTATGGGAAAACCCAGACAAAGTTTTTTATGAACCCAGTAAGTCCAATAACTTCTGGGTTTAAATGTAGATAGATGTGTCCCTCTAGATCCATATTCATTCATTCTGTCTGAATTCTCATGTGGCTCAGGCCAGTGCATACAGCTCACCTTTGAGGACTATGATTATCAAGATACTGAATGCAATAATGTTTATCCAAGACCAACTTGCAGGCTTATTTCAACATGCCTGCCATATGCAAAGCATTAAACCGCATATTGGGGGGTCAATTAGTGATCAGGGATGAAAAGATAGATAAGTTTACATCTTGGATGAGGGACAGATGTTTGGAAAATTAACTGTCAGGCAGGTATTATAACTGAAGTGTAAGAAAACCATATGGGAGCTCAGAAAGCAAGAAATGATGGAATTTACATGAGAGGATGCAGTCTAAGCCAAAGCGTAAGAAGCAGGCTGTATTTTAAAGGACAAGAATGAGGTGGTAAGTGTGAGATGTTGGTGGAGATTGTGGAGGGTTTTCTTTATTTAATGGATATTCCCTGAGGGCCCCCAAAACTCTTCCTGTACCCTGGGAATTATGAGTTTGGACTGCCACATCATTTTTAAGGTACCTATTGTTATATTCTTTTTTCACATGAGGATGACTGGGGCTCATCTGAATTCAGAGGAGTGCTTGATTTGCCTGCCATCCTCTGGGAGTACCCGGGCTAAATGCATGAAAAGTCACTCACATGAGAGATCATTCAGCCACAGATGTGAGAGTGCCTGTCACCTTATAGAGCTTACAATAGCCAGTGTCCTCTTAAAATTTTCCCCAGAGGTGGGAAGGCTGGAGGGAGTACTGGTTAATACAGTGGAATTTCTACTGGCACCAGCTCCAAGCAGTCTTTTAACAGAGATGTTTAATTGATCTTTATTGAGCAGAACCTTCCCTTCTGCTTATAAAAGAAATGATTGCTCTTCCCTCTGGTTCTATCTGAAGAAGTTAATAGCCCCAGTTTTCCTTGACAGCAGAGATACTTAATAACCTGGAGACTATCATAAATATAGTTTATTGTCCAAAATACAAGTCACGTTCTAATCACCCTTCACACTGAGATTGCTTGCTTGTATCTGTTTATATTTGGAGGAGTTTTTGCCAAATGACGAGTGCATTGTTCTTTCTACTCAGGGTCTGCTGTCCAATTAGACTTAGGCCTTCAGTGAAGTAACCTAAATAGGCCTTTGCCAAAGGGCTTCCCTGGTGGCTCAGACAGTTAAGAATCTGCCTGCAGTGCAGGAGACCTGGGTTCGATCCCTAGGTTGGGAAGATCCCCTGGAGGAGGGGATGGCACCCACTCCAGTATTCTTGCCTGGAGAATCCTTATGGAGAGAGGAGCCTGGCGGGCTACAGTCCATGAGGTCGTAAAGAGTCGGACACGACTGAGCGACTAAGCTGCTGCTGCTGCTGCTGCTGCTGCTGCTAAGTCGCTTCAGTCGTGTCCGACTCTGTGCAACCCCATCGACGGCAACCCACCAGGCTCCGCCGTCCCTGGGATTCTCCAGGCAAGAACACTGGAGTGGGCTGCTATTTCCTTCTCCAATGCATGAAAGTGAAAAGTGAAAGCAACTAAGCACAGCAGCACAAAGACTGTTGTAGATGCCCTCATGTGTATCAATGTGCCCTCACAGGTAGTAGCTCCTAGAGGAGGCCCGAGAGCTGAGCCATAAGCAGTCACCTACCTAGTGCAGGAATATTTTGCAGATGTGAAGATGATCACTGCAATATTTCCATGATGCAGACACATTCAGGATTCAGTACAAACAAAGTCATTACTGCCTAGTAGCTATAAAGAGTGATTGGGAAAAAAAAAGTAATACTTTCCAAGTTTCTTGAATTCATTTATAAAGGGCTTTATTGATATTAACATTACTTTTTGAAATAACCTTCAAACAGGAAAAAGCAGGTATTAATGTTTCCATTTTACAACTAGGAAATTTTGTATTAAGTGTTCCAACTGCTGTGCTACTTGGAGAATAGATTTAGCAGTAAACCAGAGGCTAGGCCTTGCTGCCACAGTAAACTATTATTATTAGGGAATTTGCTCTAAAGTTATGGATCTTCTGGGCCTTTTTCTTTTTTCTTTCCTCCTCCAGGTTTCTGACTTTGCCCACTTGTAACCTGCTATGTCTTTCTCACCCCTCTCAGTTGCCATCTTAGCCTGGTAGGCACCGTGACCATGATTTCTGAACCAAATTTTGGAAGTTGACTTATGAAAAATACAAATGTCCTTAAGTGGACAGGAAGACATAATTTTTGAAACCATGATTTTCCAGAAAAATCTGAGATATATGATCACCCCCATTTTACTGAGATATGGTTGTCATATAATATTGAATCAGTTTTAGGTAAACAACATAGTAACTTACATGTTACAAATTGCAAAATAATTACTACAATGTGTTTAATTAACATGCACCACCTCACAGAGTTAAAATTTTTTTCTTGTGTTGAGAACTTCTAAGATGTACTCTCTTAGCAACTTTCAAACTAAAAAACAGTATTATTAACTGTAGTCATTGTGTGTATTTTAAATGCCCAGTACATATTCACATTATAACTGCAGGTTTGTACCTTGTGACCGCCTTCACCCCTCCCAACACCCACCAATCTGGTCTCTGTTTCTATGAGCTCAGCTCTCATGATTCTACATATATGTAAGATCATAGGGTATTTGTCTTTGTCTAACTAATTTTGCTTAGCATAATGGCCCCAAGGCCCTTCCTGGCTTTCTTTTCACTCAGTATCACAGTTAAACATTCAGAATCATGTTGGTCTTTTTACAAGGTCCTTTTCAGGACCTTATTATGGACTGATTTGTGTCCCCTCAAATTCATATGATGAAGCCCTAAACTACAGTACCTCAGAATATGACTATACTGGAAGATAAGGCCTTCAAAGGGGTAATTAATATGGGTCCCAATCCAATCTGACTGGTGTCCTTGTAAGAAATGGAGATTAGGACATCCAGAGACCCCCAGGCCTGCCCAGAGTCTAAAGGCCATGTGAGAACAGGAGGAGAATGCAGCCCTCAGCCAGCAAAGGAGAGAAGCCTGGTCCCTCACAGGACTTAGGAAACCAATGCTGCTGACACTTTGACCTTGGATTTCCAGCCTCCAGAACTGTTAGAAAATACATTTCTGTTTTTTAAACTCCCCAGACTGTGGTATTTTGTTATGGCAGCCCTAGCAAACTAATACAGATACTTAAAAAATGGATATAGAAAGAGGCCAGAATATCTACCAAATACATGGATTTTACCACATGCAAATAGTTGCCAAACACTAACTCGATACTCACCATAGCCCTGTGAGGGGCCATAGCACTGTCATTTTCATCCCCATTTTACAGATAAGAAAACTGAGGCACAAAGAGGTTCAGTGAAAGCCTAAGGATCCATCTGGCATGTGGAAAAGCTGGAATTTGAACCCAGTCACCAGTATAGGAATGCTCTGTTTTGTCCAAATTTTCTGCCTATGTTCCCCAATTGATCATCCACTTTGGAAGGACCATCCTTCCAAAACTGGTTTTGGAGGCAGCTGCTGCTGCTGCTGCTGCTGCTGCTAAGTCGCTTCAGTTGTGTCTGACTCTGTGAGACCCCATAGACGGAAGCCCACTAGGCTCCACTGTCCCGTATGGAAGGTAAATCTGAGGATACTGTGCCCCACTCTTGAGAGACAAGGACTCAAGACTTACTTGGGGAGCTTTGGAGAGACAAGGAAAGCTGGTTCATCCCAGAGACCCCTGGACAGAAGGAAGAGATACCTGGGCCTGGTGAACTGAGGGCGTGGAGGCAGGAAGACTTTTCCCATGATGGCTGTCACCCTGATCCACAGCTTTGCCATCCGATATCCCCGGGCTCCTCCAGGCATGTTGGCCATGTGCGTAAGTGGTGTACTACATATAAGCTGCTGGAGCATGTTGGAGGCAGAATCAGAATTGGCTCATTCCCTCTCCTGTAGTCATTTCTCCATGGTAAGCAAAGAAAAAATGCCGGAGTCAGGGAGGTTCACCTTCATCCTCCAGACCAGGGTTTCTTAGCCCTGGCTCTAGTGACATTTTGAGCTAGGTCATTCTTTGTCATGCAGTTCTGCCATGGGCACTGAAGGATGCTTAGTAGCATCCCTGTCCTCTATCCACTAGATGCCAGTAAGACATCAGTCACTTATGACCACCAGAAATGTCTCCAGACGTTGCCAAATATCCTCTTAGAGACAAAAATCACTCCCACTGAGAAGCACTTCTCTATCTATGAGAAACAGAAAAAGATACTTCCTCAAGACACTATTTCCCTCTGTCAGGAAGTTGTCATAATAATATATGTGAACATTCTACATTTATGGTGTTGTATAGTGCACAACCTGCCCAACTGCCCATGGTCATCCTTCTCCTCCCTCCCTCTCTTCAAGTGTCACAGGAAAATGAGGCTAACGAGCCCTACACTTTATCATTCCTTTCTACTTTCCATATTTCTGAGATACTATAAGCAACCTGAGGGCTTCCGGACCTAAGTTCAGGGTTGGGTTTGAGACTGACCTTTCTCCTCCCTGAGGTAAGGACTAAGAAAACAAAACCTATGCTGATCCTTCTGATTTTCTAGTTCAGCCATTGATGTGACAAGGCATGAGGTGTTGATAACATTTTTTTCTCTCTGTTGAAGGAATAGATAAAACAATTTTATAGCTGTGTTCCCCTATCCCTAAAGCAGGCAGTATTAATTAGGAAATAAAGCAGTGACAGGGTGTGCATTAATGGGCTATTAATGCCTGCCATGGGTGCCCGGCATGGTCCGAAGCCAAAGGCCAAGCGATTTCCACCACCCGATAAGCGCATTAATGGCCAATTAAAGTCCATCCTGAATAGGCTCTTTCCTCTTGGTCGGGAGTTTTTCGATTTAAAAAGTGGTAAAGTTTCCAAGTATGCATAGATTTGTTTTCATGCATGTTCCCATCTCTCTCTTCTTGCAATAAGAGGTGAATCCACCCACAGAGGGTAAGGGGAAGAAATCAAAGAAAGGACTGGAGTGACAGGGACCAACATACTGACCCTTGAAGCAGTCCCTTGGCCCTGTTTCCTGGAGGAGGCAACAGGCCCCTCGTGGAGATTTTACTCCACCCATTTCTCTCTTGTGTGTCCAAGATGCAGGAGGGAAGGAAGCTGACATTTTTGTAGAAGCTTTTGTTTTAGTGACTTTTCAGTCCTGTTGACAGCTTATCTTTCTAACAATACCTATCTCCTAATACATGTACGAGCTAGGGTAGCACACACTGGGTGTCCACCATATGTCCGTGCGTCCATCTATATGTCGCTGAACCCCCATCACAGCCCCTAAAAGAGGGATTCTGAGTATCCTCATGCCTCTGATGGAGAAACAGGCCCAGAGAGGTTCAATAATATGCCTAAGATCACACAGAGGTGGAGAAAGCCAGCAGTGTCACCATCACCTAGGAGCTTGTTAGAAATACAGAATCCAGTCCCCACTCCAGAACTACTGCATAAGAACCTTCATTTAACAAGATCCAAGGGAGAGGCATACCCATGTTAAAGTTTGAGAGGCGCGAAACTGGAGTCTCATCCCCTGGGTTATGTTCTTCTCTGCAGTCAATTAAAAGGAAGTGAAGATTCATTCTGTGCCTATTTTTCCTCAGTCACTTGGTTATCACACAGGTTTATTTAATCCTCCCAGAACCTGCAAGTGAGACTGAGCGTCAGAGAGTCAAGCACCCAAGATTCCATAAAAGAAAGTGACCAAGCCTCACTTGAACCAAGAGACGTAGGTCCAAAAGACGTAGCCCCAAAAGACATAGCCCCAAAGACGTAGGTCCCTGAGCACAGCAATTCAGATTGTGGATCAGTGGGGCAGTCAGGGTCCCCACGCAGAGGTCACACAGTTCCATAGATGGCCACAGCAGACCACAAGGAAAATGTGAGAAGTTCTCACTGTGGAA
This sequence comes from Bos javanicus, assembly GCF_032452875.1. Classification (NCBI taxonomy): domain Eukaryota; kingdom Metazoa; phylum Chordata; class Mammalia; order Artiodactyla; family Bovidae; genus Bos; species Bos javanicus. The sequence continues at coordinate 54,829,123 of NC_083875.1, read as the reverse complement.
TCTCTGAATTCTGAGGTTTAAAGAAAAAAAATCTACTTTTCTGGGCTGGTTAAAAAGTTCTATCAAGGAGTAAAGAGCAGGCCTCTCAAAGCCCCTTCTGGACTTAGAATTTAATGCCTATTTATTGAGAACCTCTCTGTGCATTTGCTCAGTCCTACATCAAGATGAAGTTGTTCTCTGTGTCCTAAAAGCTTCACTTCTAAAAAGGTCACAGAAATGGGTGAGACATAAAAAAATACCGGAACAATGCAACAGCTTTAATCAGACTGCCTTTGCTTTGCTTGCTTATAAGTCACTGGCTTTAAATTTAATATAGTGTCATCTCTTTATTTTTCTTGAAGTTTTTTTTTAAAAGATCATATAAAGATTTTCTTCCATGTTGAGACTTTTATATTGTATTTTTCTTAAAATGGAGTATGGTACATTTACCCACCATCAGATGATTGCTTATAACTCTCCTTGCTTTATTAAGAACACTGCTAGAGGCTTCTATGCCTCTAGTAATAAAAATGTATTTTCAGGCCCATTCAAACCAATGAAAATCCAAGTTTTCAGAGCACAAGATAATAAAAATTCTCTACATCAGTGTCTTTTAGTACTTTTAATCTGTTAACAGACCCTAAGTGTCTCAGATGAAAAGTACTCTAGTGTGAATTGCCATCATTAGCAGCATTCCATATAGGTAACTCTTGATTATTCCAATTTCTCACAAATTTGGACACTTTTACTTCCTCTATAAAATCTTTAAGGTGTGTGAAAGATAAAAAGAGGCTTGTCAATTTATTTCTCAAAATATACACAATATTATTTTGCATATACATATATGCAAACCTTATAAATTTTGCATGAGGAGCAATGTCAGTAAAGGAGCGACTCCTTTAGAAAGACAAAGTATATGAGTGCTCAGTTGTGTCTGACTCTTGGTGACTGCAGCCCACCAGGCGCCTCTGTCCAGGGAATTTTCCAGGCAAGAATACTGGAGTTGCCATTTCCTATTCCAGGGGATCTTCCCAGGGACTGAACCCGCATCTCTTGGAATCTTCCAACCCAAGGATCAAATTCACATTTCTTGTGTCTCCTGCATCAGCAGGCAGATTCTTTACACTGCACCACCTGGGAAGCCCTGGAAAGACTGCACTTGTTACCAAGTGTTCCCTCACTGAAACCGATTGAGAATTTTAAAGAATCTGCCTACAATGCAGGGGATCCAGATTCAGTCAACAAGACTTGTTTTTGTCAGCCAAAAGACAAATAGATCTCACCACCCACCTGCCAGAATTTTGAGTTTACATACAGACTTTACCAGGGTTCAGTCACGTTTACTGTCCAGATGGCCTCAATAACACATTACTGTCTCAAGGCAGTGTTCTTGGAACTTCCCTCGTGGTCCACTGGTTGAGATTCCACCTTCCATTTCAGGGGACACAGCTTGATCCCTGGTCAGGAAAGTAAGATCCCACGTACCACAGGCAACTAAAGCCCATGTGCCACAAGTAAGACCCAACACAGCCACCTTAATTAATTAATTAAAAACAAATGGCTGCATCCTTCAAAATGGTTCCCACTCCCACTGTAGCAGTGGTAGGCAGTATGTATAATCCAAGGTCGGGGAGGGGGTAAGGAGTCCTTGATCGCCCAGGTCAAGCTCTCTGGTCAGCTGGTGGTCACATCCCCTCAGTGACCTCCTCCAACATGTCACCAAGGAAGGATGCCAGGAAAGATGGCCTAGAGAAGAAACCACTCAACTTGTTATCACGAATGCCTGGGCAACCGAGCAAGTGGATATATAAGCATATGTAGGGCTCAGAAGTAGGAGGCATTTGGGGGCTACCCCCGGGCTGGTACTTTTCATTTTTCTCCCCAAATGAAAAAAAGAGCAGAAACCTGAATGGAGTCAAGACAGAACCAAAAAGTAAGACTGCATATGGAGTTACCTGTGGAGCTAAGAGCATGTGTCTCAGAACTGCTGGGTCTCTGCAGACCAACTGCTCCTCCCTTCTCCTTGAAACCTCATTGGTATAATTAACCCAGGGCAGGCCCATTCAGGCTCCCAAGTCACTTCCGAACTGTCCATGGAGCTAACAGTTACTTGCTCAAAGTGAACCAACTTCCCTAGAGCTGACAGCTGGGCTGCCGTCTACGGGGTCGCACAGAGTCGGACACGACTGATGTGACTTAGCAGCAGCAGCAGCAGGAGGCAGTGGTGGAGAGCAAGTTGACAATAATGACCAGATGAGAAGGGGGAAGACATGCTCAGTGGACCACCTGGGTGGATTGATTCTGTGTGGTTAAGTCTGAACAGCTGGTGAGGGCAGATGCAGAAAATGCAAAAGGGAAGGAGAACTGTGAGGATATAGCCAAGCTCTATTGTATGGATATTTCACCCATATATTTTATACAAATTCCATTAAACTTGCTCTGACTGAAAGAGAGAGAACAGAATTACCATTTAAACCATGTCAGTGATTTTAATTACATCTCACTTGATGAGCTCATAGCCCAGGGTCAGAGGGAAATGGGAGCTGTGGAACTGCCATCTCTCAGGAAGACTCAGACCTCGGAGCCCTCTCATAGCCAAAGTCGCTCACCTTTTGCACTTTTCAAGCAAGATTATTCCTAAGTGTGAGTCACCTTCTTCATCAAGTTCCCCAAGAAATAGCAATCTCTCTCAATGGTAGAGGCAAAAATGGGCTTCTTTGGCTTTTTGTGAAACAATATGTGGTTCTCCAAAATGCTACACTCCTGGGGGACTTTTCAAGAAAATTGACCATCAGTAATGATTTATTTGTCTTCACATAATGTATGACCCAGATGTGCTGAGAAGTAAGAAAAGAATGAATGGATCAAGAAGGGCTGATCCAAAGAGTCCAGGGGGAACCTCCACAGCCTACATGGAATGCTAGAGAAAGGGGACACCCAGCTGGTGGGAGCTGAAGATAGCAACCTCCTTGGGTTCAGGAGTGAGCCCCTCTTCCTACATCTTAATGCTCTCTTGCTCTGTTAGCCCCACCCATCCAGAGCTAAAAAGCCACAAGGGAACACTTTTCTCCAGCCTGTTCTCATATCCTTCTATCCACCCCTCTCCTCTTTCCCTTTGCCACTGGATTTCTTCACTTGACCCCGTTGTTCCCCTCCCATCTTCACTTCTGCCCACTGCAATCTGGTTTCTGCCCCACTACTCATGAAACTGCTCTCCTTGAAGTCCCCAATCATTTTTTTCATTGACAAGCCCAGGGACTACTTTTCAACCCTTACCTCTGTGACCTCCAAGCCAAGTTATATCTTAAACCATGTCTCTTTGGGGGAGAGTGGAGGGGGATACTTTCTTTACAATGTTGTGTTGGTTTCTGCTGTACAACGAAGTAACTCAGCTATATGTATACATATATCCCATCCTTCTTGGATCTTCTCCTCACTGCCCCCCATCTCATGCCCTCTAGGTTACCGCAGGGCACCAAGCTGAGCTCCCTGGTCATTAGTTACCCATTTCACACATGGTAGTATGTATGTGTGTATATATATATATATATATATATATATATATATATGTCAACCCCAATCTCCCAATTGACCCCACCTTCCCTTCTACAATATCTCTTACTTCACAGTCTCTTTCCTTAGTTTCTGTGCCACCCAACCCTTCCAATAGGTTTCCCCTTCTCTGCACCTTTTCAGTCTCTTGCTGAGCTGAGCTTTTTGGGGGTCTTTCTGGGGCTCTGCACCAGGCTCTCTGCTCTTCATCCTCTATGCTATATCTTCCCAGGGAAGCTCATCCTTTCCCCTAGTTTCAATTACCATCTAAGTCTGTCTCCATCAAAGACCATTCTCTCTCTGCAGCTTTAAATCCACATACTGCATCCTGTTAAACATCTCCATTTAAGTGGCTCATAAGTCTGTCAAATGTACACTCAGAAAAACAACCCAGGACAATCAGTTCAATACGGGAAAATTCATATGGTGATGAGAAAGCTAAAAGGCCAAACAGGATGGTGGGACCATCCAGAGAGTCACACCAGAGGAAGCCTCAGCCACCCCTCTGCTGAGCTTGGGGACAGAGAAAGAAGTGGTGTTGCCACCTATGAGGTAGAAGCTGGGAGACAGAGGGAGTGGCTGCCTGGGAGACAGAGGGCCTCAGAACTGAGCAGCCACCCACCAGCCCTGCTGCAGGTGCCCGAATAGACAGCAGGATGGGGAGGGGAAAATACATTGGCTTCTCCCATCCCCAGGCTCTCCACCCTCCAGCCAATGCTTTCCATTGGCTGAACCTACCTGGACAAGAGTTGGCGAGAAAGTCTGGAAGGTGAGGTTTGCAGGATTAGCCCTGTGACATGGAGCAGAGCAGTGGAAAGGCAGGGAGCAGGTCTGAGACAAACAGAAAGATGGCAGCACAATCCTCAATCTCCCTGCCTCTCCTGTCCCACTGGTGGAACCATCTTCATACTTGACCCCTCTCTTCCCCTCCACCTCCCACATCTAATAATCCTTCCTCTAAGTAGCTTATCCAGTCCTCTGTCCCTCACAGCTACCCTCACTCACAATTGTTATTGCACTGGGCACAGCTCTCCTTTCTCCCATCTCCAGACTCCCTCTTCTAATTAGTCACTACACTCCAGCCAGAAGGATTTTTCTTGAATGAACATTTTACTTCACTCTGCTGCTTCAAGTCCTACAGTGGCTGGCCTATTGTGCTTAGGATCCAGTCCAGATTCCACGGCAGGACTTTGCTGCATCTCTGATCTCCCCTCCCTGACAGGGTCCTAAACCCTCCACACACCCACATCCTGAACCACTCCCACATCCTAAACCACCCGCCCCAGAATTTCCTGGGGCAGCCCTCAAGTCCAGAAATTAACACATGCTATTCTCTCTTCACAGAACACTCCCCTGTCTTCCACCTCTTTTGACTTAACCCCTTTCATGTTGGCCTTGATGGAAGTGCTTCCGGGAAGCTTTCCCTGATCTCCTTACATGTATCCCCGTGTGCCCAACGCTTTCCCCAGTGATAGGGTTAGCTAGAGTTTCCCAGGTGGTTCAGTGATAAAGAATTCACTTGCCAACCAGACTTGGGTTCAATCTCTGGGTCAGGAAGATCCCCCAGAGAAGGAAATGGCCATCCACTCCAGCATTCTTGCCTGGGAAATCCCATGGACAGAGAAGCCTGGCAGGTTACAGTCCATGGGGTCCAAAGAGTTGGACATGACTGAGTGACTAAACAGCTGCAGCAGCGGGGTTATCAGATTTAACAAATAAACCATACAAATTAAATTGGCCATCCTGTATTTTATCTGCAAACCTACCTATCAGAGTATGGCAATTCATGTTCACATTTTTAAAATTAATTCATTACTTTTTAATTCTTATTTATTTCTTGGTCGTAATGCATGGCATATAGATCTTAGTTACCCCACCGTGGATCAAACCTGTGTCCCCTGCATTGGAAGCACAGAGTTTTAACCAATGGACCACCAGGGAAGTCCCTATATATTCACATTTTAATTTCCCTACTAGGCTCCAAATCACTTGAGGAGAATGATTTTTCAGTAAGATTCCCCAATTTGCTAAATAAATAGGTAAACTTGGATGAATGGATAAGTGACTTAAGGATGGGAGTTTTTATTTGAAATCATATGGGACTTAACTTCAGCCCTAAACAGGAGAGATGCTTAAGAGATTAAAAGCAGGCTAATGACAATTATTCATCCAAGTGGAGGCTCCTAGGTTAGCTCTGGGCCAGGCTTTCAGACTGTAGGAGAGGAACTTGGAGGAGGAAGCTGTATACCAAAGGGAAATAACAGAAGGTGTAACTAGAAATGATTATTTAATGCTTTCAGCCTGCACAGAGCTAACAGACTAACTTCAGCCAGTTTGAGGATTGCTCTGACTCAGTTCTGAGTCCTTCACACAGCTGGAAAATTTGTGCTCCTGCCACTGGGGTTAAAATGGTAGAAAGGGCAAGAAGGGTGATGGCAAGAATCTTCTTACTCTTTTTACCTTGGGAAGGTTTTCTAATAGAAAGCATAAATTGTGCTATTTTCAGACCCAACACCCAAAGACCAAGGGGTAACAAATGTGAAAAAGAAGGCAAGGTAGAAGAAAGGCAAATGAGAGCACATGATCTGAACAGGCAGCCTCTACTGGCTCCAGACAAATGTCCACACTGAAGTGCAGGTCCAGATGTTCTTCCCCTTCAAGAAAAAGACTCAAAATATTAATGCCTCATCTCATGATTTTTTAATGTGGCCATTGAGTTAATAGGTATTAAATGGTTCAAACAAAACACAACTGTGAGTTTATTACTCCGTATAGGCTTCCAATATTCTACAATGGAATCAGTATGTATCTCCAGGCTGAGAGTCCCCACAATTTTCAAACTCCAGGCAGATGCTGATTCAAATTCCAGAAGCCTCTAGTTGAGAATCAATGTCTCAGATGCTCTGCAGAATCTGGGAAACCATTTGCCAATTTGCTCTGGGGCGAAACTGTCTGTCAGTACCAACCAAGCATGAATGAGATGATTTTCCCTTGCTACCAACATAGTCATCTATACGTTTAGTCAATGTTTATTGAGTATCACTTAGGAAGGTTAGGTGGTCAGTAGATAGTGGAAAGAGGCCCAGAGGAATGGGGTACATTCAGTAGAAATCCAGCAAGTACACACTTCTGCTGCCATACCAGTTATTTATATATTTATCTACTTCTTCCATCCTAGTGATGAACTTTCTCTACCCCAGTTCTAGCCCTGTGGACCTCAGGCCCCAGAAGTGGGCCAATGGTGGATACTCATTTGCGTCCACCTCCAGTCAGCTGGGAGAAGGCAATGAAACCCCACTCCAGCACTCTTGCCTGGAAAATCCCATGGACAGAGGAGCCTGGTGGGCTGCAGTCCATGGGGTCGCTAAGAGTCGGACACGACTGAGCGACTTCACTTTTCACTTTCATGCATTGGAGAAGGAAATGGCAGCCCACTCCAGTATTCTTGCCTGGAGAATCCCAGGAACAGAAGAGCCTGGTGAGCTGCCATCTATGGGGTCTCATAGAACCGGACAGGACTGACGCAACTTAGCAGCAGCAGTAGCAGCCAGTCAGCTGGTGCCTTCCTATAGTCATCCTCCTTTAGCCGCTTGTAACTTTGGCCTCTGAACCATGTCTTGAAGATCTCACACTAACTCTCCTAAGACAGAGTAAAATAATAAATGTCCCCCAAATGCTCACATCACTCATCTCTCCCTAATCCCTTTTGTTTTTTTAAGTTAATTTTTATTGGAGTATAGCTGCTTTACAATATTGTGTTAGTTCCCACTATACAGCAAAGTCAGTCAGTTATATATACACACATCCCCTCTTTTTTAGATTTCCTTCCCAGTTTGGTCACCACAGAGGATTGAGTAGAGTTCCTTGTGCTATTGAGTAGGTTCTCATTAGTTATCTGTTTTATATATAGAACCAATTGTATATATATATATCAGTCCCAATCTCCCAATTGATCCCACCCTCTCTTCCCCCTTGGTAACCACAGGTAATCTTGGTAACCAAGGTTTCTTGGAAACTCAGAAAGGTAATCTCTTTCCTTTTTTTAATGATTGATTTTTTTATTATTTATTTATATACCCTGTCAAGTGGCATGTGGGATCTTAGTTCCCCAACCAGGAATTAAACCTGCACCCCCTGTACTGGAAGCTCAGAATCTTAACCACTGGATCTCCAGGGAAGTCCCCATAACCTCTTTTCTTGATTAATACCCATTATACCTTCAGATTCTAGTCAAGGCTATGGTTTTTCCAGTAGTCATGTATAGATATGAGAGTTGGACTATAAAGAAAGCTGAGAGCCGAAGAATCGATGCTTTTGAGCTGTGGTGTTGGAGGAGACTCTTGAGAGTCCCTTGGACTGCAAGGAGATCCAACCAGTTCATCCTACAGGAAATCAGTCCTGAATGTTCATTGGAAGGACTGATGTTGAAGCTGAAACTCTAATACTTTGGCCACCTGATGCAAAGACCTGACTCATTTTAAAAGACCCTGATGCTGGGAAAGATTGAGGGCAGGAGGAGAAGGGGACGACAGAGGATGAGATGGTTGGATGGCATCACCAACTCAATGGACATGGGTTTGGGCGGACTCCAGGAATTGGTGATGGACAGGGAGGCCTGGCATGCTGCGGTTCATGGGGTCACAAGGAGTCGGACATGACTGAGTGACTGAAGTGAACTGATATAAAATAAATACACAGAATTCAAAATAAATGCATCAACCTAAGATCCAGACTATCCTTTAGGTATTGTTAGGCAATCTGAAGAGAAACAAAGGCTAGAATATCAACAGGCACTGAGTCAGTAGATTCATACATTTGTATTCTGAGGATATTTCTACCAACTTAAAGTATGCTTTCATTTGAATAAAATAATGTATACTTCCTTATACTTAGTGCCAATTACTTATATGTTTAAACACTCAAAGTACAAATTCCATACTTTCCCCAAGTGAAGGCCAATGTCATCAATATTCTCATGTGCTAACAAGTAAACAAGGCCAATTTCTATAACTTAACTATAGAACCTCTTTGTCCATAAACTTTTTCTAATATACCCAGTTCTTAGAAAATCAAATTTACATCTCTGGGATTTCAAATACCACAAGCTATAGTTTTTGTCACATCAAATGAACTATTTTATTCTTTATCTTCTTAAAAAGAAATTCAATAAATCTTTGCTCACTGCTAGCTCTTCTATCTCTCTCCCAACATCTCTTTGATCAAGCTTTTTCCATCTACTCTGGAATGATCCAAGGGTAATTAGAACTTCTTACCTTCTTTAGCCCAAAAGGAGCCAATTTATCACAAACTGTCATGGATTCTGATTCTAAATTACCAAAAGCCCAATTACTAACAGAGGGAAGGAATCTTCCTTCCAATTAAAGTGACTGATTTCTTTGCAGATGCAGTAGCATTTTACTTTTTAATTATGTGCATTCTGATCAAAAGTTAAGAAAGTCTTCCTCATTTTATTTTCCTTCCAAAGAACATGACACAACAAACATTAATCATAGAATGATTCAAGGTTGTACCTGCAAGTGCCTTCAGCCAAATTAGACCTCTGTCAATGGAGCTTGTCCATTTTACAGGTCTTATTGGCTCCTTAAGCTCAAAAGGGAGAAGGGAATAATTATTTGCTGTATCACATAGTTTACCTAAGAGTTTGCCAAGCCTCCCAGACCTGCTAAGCTGTGATGAGACAGCATCAGATATTTAATAAACATAGACTAGCAGGGAACAGAACACAGTATTATTTCTCATGCACACAAAGAACTGCAGTGCTAGGCACAACGCAGTGTCAGAAGGTAAACATGTAATGTGAAAATAAATCTGCTTTTTCTCACTTGGGTGGTATTAACGTGATTATGTGTTGCCAAATTTTGAAAGAGAAAAATAAAACTTCAAAATCAGTTTGGGGGAAGAGGTACAGTTTGGAGAATCTAAAGGAGCATAAGGCCCCCAAGCCTTACACAGATTTCCCAAGGCCTGAAAGACACTTTTCTGTCCACTTGGCTTTTAATCAAGACTGGCCGGTCATGGCTCCCACAGCCTGCTGACCCAGAGGCTGCATCCTTATTTCCTCTTCCCCCTCTTTTCACGTGGTCAGCAGCCTGACGTCAGTTCGTTCACTTGAGACACACAAAGGTCAAGGTTTTCATTCAATGAGTGTATTCCAGCAATCTGTGCTCCAGAACCTTCCTTTGTCCAGACAACAGTGTCCACCCTTTGGACTGGTACGCATGCAGCAGGTACTGACTATTTTTCAAACACTTTCACGGATACATAAAGAAGAGCCTGGGAGCCATCCAAGATTTTAAGTTTTTGTGAAAAATTAAATTTATACTAAGCTTTTGAAAATTAAAAACCCTATGTGAGACTGTACCTCTGCCTTTACTGCAGGCCGTTTGCGAAATTCATGAAGACCCGCCTTTCCATTCATTAGATAATTGCTGAGCATCCCCTAAAGGCAAAGCAGGATGTCAGGTGATATAGGTGAAGAAACAGGACTTGCTCCTTGCTCTAGTGGGGAAGGCAGGTAAACAGACACACTCAGCACAGTAAAGAACAGAATGGAGGAGCTGTGATAGGATAAAAGGGTCACCCTTGTAAGAACAAAGGAAAAGAGCATGCTTGCAATGGAGGAGACACAAACAAGGTCAGGAGGTTGGCAGGTGTCTTGAAGGAAGGCTGGTCTTGCCAAGTTGGGGCAGGAACTCCAGGCTTACCTGTGGAAGCATGGGCTTATGCATGACATTCCAAGAACAAGAAACACAAGAAAGAACAGGCCAAACACATACATTGCTGCTGCTGCTGCTGCTAAGTCGCTTCAGCCGTGTCCGACTCTGTGCGACCCCATAGACAGCAGCCCACCAGGCTCCCCTGTCCCTGGGATTCTCCAGGCATTACCATATGTAAACTAGCTAATGGGAAGTCTCTGTATGACACAGGAAGCTCAACTCCTCCGTGCTCTGTGACAACCTAGCGGGTGGGGTGAGGTGGGGGTGGAGGGAGGTTGAAGAGAGAGGGGACATATGTATACCTATGGCTGACTCATGCTGATGTATGGCAGAAACCAACACAACACTGTAAAGCAATTATCCTCCAATTAAAAATTAAAAAAAAGAAAAGGGCAGACTAGATGCTACAATGCTGTGACTGCTAGGCTAAGAAGCCCGGGCCTTTTTAAAAACCAAAGAGGAGCATGAAGTGATCATCCAACCAGCTGTGCTGTAGGGGATGGTGTGGGCAGATGAGGCTGCTGAAATGACCCTCTGAAGGCTGGCAGAGCTGGTTGTGGCAAGGGGAATGGAAATAAGTGGAGATTCAAGAGCTTTGGGGTTGGTACAAACCACAGGGACTTGCAACCATCACGTGAATGGGTGAGGAAGGAGGTGAAATAGACTCTGAATGCTATGATATGTAAACACTTGGTTGGAGTCCATGGACTGGGCAGTTCTTGCTATTTAAATATTTACTGTGGTTATTAGTCTCATCCAGCATTGAGCCCTTGTTTTATGCTTTAAATATCCCTGAGCAAAGTTAAGGAGTTATTTCTATCCTCCTTTTCAAAGAAAGGGCTTCCCTGGTGGCTTAGCTGGTAAAGAATCCACCTGCAATGCAGGAGACCTGGATTCAATCCCTGGGTTGGGAAGATCCCCTGGAGAAGGGAAAGACTACCCACTCCAGGGCCTGGAGAATTCCATGGACTATACAGTCCGTGGGGTCACAGAGAGTTGGACATGACTGAGCGACTTTCACTTCACTTTAAAGATGAGAGAATCAAGCCTGTAAAGGCTTAGCCCTAAGCAGAGAAACGCAACTAACCCAACTGATTTGTGTAGGGCTCAGACGAAAGATCAGCACAAGCCTCGTTACATAATCCAGCAAAACATGAAGATAGCTCAATACTGTCCTGTTGGCATGTTTTCAGCTGAACTGGGGCAAGCTTCGTAGAACTTTATACTGTGAGCTGTGTTATAAGGTCGTTTGTTGATACTGTCCATTCCAAGAGCCAATGGAAAGTTACCAGTGTGCTGAATCATCACAAACATGGATGCAGAGAATGTAGGTCTTACAACTTTAGTTTAACAAAATACAGTTCACAGATGCTATTTTTAGACTCAAGTTTGCCCAACAGAAAGTTTGTAAAAGAATAATCTGTCTAAAAAGCAGGTAAAGAAATTCACTGACAAAGACTTAGATGTTTTAGGACTTTAATGTCCTTCATATATTCAGCATAAAAAACTGACAATGGGTGAATAACAGGGGAAAAGAGTCTTCAGCAAAGATCTTCCCAAACTCACAGCATCACTGGCCAAACACCATAAAGAAACAGTCATGTGAACAAAGGAAAGAAGAGTTTAACAGAGATTTTTAGTTTAACGGCATAACTGAAAAACAAGGAAACAACCAACCAACCTTTCTTCTACCCACTGAGAGGAATGAAAAAGTGAACCAGGGAGCTTCCAACCCTTGTGAAGTAGCTTTAAAAAGGAAGGGGTAGGGGAGGAACACAGCCTTTGAAAATGTAACACTTCAGTGGTTACGGATCCTATCAAATTCTCAAAGTCTGAACATACACCCACATGAACTGTATTATTAGAAAACATAAGTGCATGGAGATATAAACTATTTAGTGTTAAAAACAGACCTTGTTATATAAACATACAGTATGTCACTTTCATCTCTTTATGAGAATAAGGAAAGATTTCCAGTTTGCCTTTTAGTCTGAACTCCTGAACGCTCACCGCATGGACGGTGGTGACCTGAATTAATAGCTGCAGAACCCCAGGAGACCCCCCCACTGCTGTCATCTTGCAAAGGATCAAAATTCAGCACCCAGAGGACCCCCCCCCCACTCTCCATGCTGTTTGTTTCTAAAAATAATAACCTGCCAATTTGCATAATTAAGGCCATAGGCAGCTTTGAATATGAGATCTAAGCAGAAAGAGTAGCAGTAAAGACAGTATTAGTTAAGAGTTTTTAGAAAAAAGAGAGGGAAGATTTTTTTAAAGGCTTCCAGTTAAAGTCAGAATTAAGTCCCAACAGTTTGGCAGAGCTGCGGATGTGTCGCTGTTTTTCTCTAAAAAAGAAGAATCTACCATATCACTCGAGAAAATGCCATATTTGTTAATATTTTTGTAACCATTCCCAAGTGACTTTCAGCTTCGTTCATTGTTCAAGGGCAGAGTATATACTGGTCAGGATGCGCTCATAGCTGGTGCATCTCCAAAAAATTCTTCATGAAGGCTGCCAGCTTCTGGACGTCTTCGACAGTGACAGCATTGTACAGAGAGACCCGGATGCCTCCCACGGACCTGGAAGGACCACAGATGCGGCCATTAAGAACAGGAGCATCCGGTTTAACATCAAGACCACCCTCCTTCCAGTCACCCACTCCTTTAAGAGTCATGGCACCTGAGATCATCATGTCCAACTTCTCACCTGAAAATACCCATAGGAGGCCAAAAGCTTCAGACATCTCAGTCCTTAGGAATTCTTACCAACACAGTGAGCGTCATGCTTACATGTGACCTAGGTTAACTCAACTCTTCGATGAGCCTGCTGTACAGGGGGCAGGGATCTGGCAGGTACTCTTGCACGTGAGGACATACATTTTTCATGGAGCCTGAAGGATTAATTAACTCCTCTTCCTAATGTCCAGCGGGAGCAATAGCAGCTTTTTCTTACATTGGACAGGGTTGTGTCAGTTGCACCATGGATCGGATGGCAACCTCTGAGCTGTCACAGCAGACAGCCTCAAAGGTAATTTTGACCAAAGCTCCTAGAAGATGGGGCTCCATCACGCTCTCAGCTGAGAAATCATGCTAAGGGTTCTAAAAGCAATAAGAAGATTATCCCATAATAACTGGTCTTTTTCAACTAGTTACAGTAACCGCTACTTCAAGCTGGGCAGGCTCCTGGATGTGTTTTACTCTGCATCTGAAGAGGCTTCCCTGGTGCTTCAGATAGTAAACAACTCGCCTGCCAATGCAGGAGACATGGGTTGATCCCTGGGTCGGGAAGATCCCCTGGAGAAGGGAATGACTACCCACTCCAGTATTCTTGCCTGGAGAGTTCCATGGACAGAGGAACCTGGTGGTCTACAGTCCGTGGGGTCACAAAGAGTCCAGTATGACTTAGCAACTAACACTTTCACTGCATCTGAAAACCAAACCAATTCTCTGACAAGCTTCTGGATGTGACATGTACTCACCTATGCCCTTTCAAGGAGATCATATTGAGTTCAAGAGCTTTGTCAAGAAATCTTTTTTCTAAAGCATCGTCTCCTTTGGTGTTGCCAATGCGGAATGGAATATTCATCTTGCTTCTATTCTGGGGCTCCACTGGACATCTGAAAAACACATTTATTGTTGTAGATAATTTTCTGCAATGTACAACTTTAACAAGTCAACAGAAAATTTTTTAAAAACCATTTTCTAGATGCAAACAAGAGGTTACAAATCTGCCCCAGGACATTTACAATTTACTTAAGGAGACAACTTTTGCATTTGGAAAAGAGAGTTAGCATTCTCTTATACAACTGGTACTACTTAATTTCTAAGAGCCTCAGTTTCCTCATCCAAATATTGGGAATATTAATAAAATCACCATTTCAGACAAGTTTTGACAGTTCAATGACACAATGTATATGAAGCTTCCAACACATGGCAGCCACAGAGCAACATGAATGAAATGACCCTTTCCCTACAAGGCTGCAGAGAAGGAAAAGTTGTTCTGAATAGTGGCTGTAAGACTTAAAAACAATGAGCAGCAACTTTCAAAGCACTTACAACACTGTACTGTCCCAAACCATGTGACCTTGAAACTTACTGACTCTCCCTATCGTACCTCTCTGATGTGAGAACTAAACAAAGCATTTGCAGAGAATTTCTGTGGTACATTTGAAAATGGCCACAAAAAAAAAAAAAAAAAAAAAGGCCACAAATTCTCCATAGCCTTCCCAGCAAGAGGTGGGGCCTAGTGTTCACAGCTTTTGAATCTGGGCTGGCCTTGTGGATTTGCTTTGACCAAGAAACAATCTGAAGGGTTAGGGTGGGTAGGGAGGTTCAGGATGGAGGGGACACGTGAATACCTGTGGCTGATTCATACTGATGTGTGGTAAAAACTATCACAATATTGTAAAGTAATTATCCTCCAATTAAAATAAATAATTTTTTTAAAAGAGACAGACTGCAACAGAAATGATGCCATGCAACTTCCAAGCCAAGGCACATGCAGCTTCTATACCTGTCTTGCTCAAACATTGCTGCTATGTAAGCAAGCCCAAGCTAGCCTGCAGGAAACAACAGCCCCAGCCAACAGCCAGCACTAGCTGCCAGACAGGGGAGCATGGCCATTTTAGACTCCGGGTGAACCACCAGATGACTTTGGTTGAATAAGTGATCTCAGAAGAGACCAGCAGAAGAAACCACCCAGCTGAGTTCAGCTCAACCTGCTGATGGAAAAGAATCCTGAGTAATGAAAATGGCTGTGGTTTTAAGCCAGTCTTGAAGTTTTCTGTGTATGATGCAAAAGCAGACAACTGATACAATTTAGAAGAGTGCCTGGATCACATTCAATGCTATATAAGTATCTGTTAAAATCAAATAAATTTGTCTTTTTATTCCCAGCACCTTGCACGAGGCTCACACAGACTCTCAAAAATGAATGAGTCAAATTTCATAGGTTAGTATATGACTTCAGTTTCTGGTTTGGAAAGCAAGCAAGCCAAAATTATTTTTCATTGACAACCAAATGAGACAAACAGAAGGAGAGCTGACATGCTACTCTGAAATACAAGGAAAAATATGTCATAACTCTCTTTCCCCATATTCTCAAGCACATCCTGTTTTATCCTTCCATTTCTACAGGGTAGGATTCATTAAAATTAAACAGCAAAAAAAGCAGTGTGAGGAAGCCCCCCATTAACAGCTATGCTCACCCCTGAGGGCGCACACACAGTTCTTGTTAAAGTTAACAGGAGTCAAGTCCACATTAACAGACAAAAGAGACCCAAGAAGGGAAATCAGGTCTCTGGCAATAGGCTTTGAGCCTGAATTCTGGCCCCCACCTTTTCACAGGTAGTAGGTTTCCTGGTTGACATTTAAATTAAAATTTTAGTGTCTACCTCCTTTGATATTCTGCTGCCTCAGGCTCCTCAGGCAAGAGTCCAATTATAGAGCCGGAGCAGCAAAAAGGACATGTGGTTTAAGGGTAAAAAATATTAAAAGGGGGAAGAATTAAGAACCTGGGTTTACAAATCTGTAAATACAAATCTGTATTTACAGTCCTCCCCTACAAATTTACCCAACCTATTGTGAAAGTAGATGGTACCATAACAGCAACAATGTCATAAAACCTAGAAACTGAAGATTAAATTAGCATGCAGCAGATACCTGCACAGTGCCCGACAGTGTCTCTGATGTGGGGCTGAGGGAAAGAAGAAATAGATTAAGGGGAATTAGTTGCTTCCAACCTAGCAAGACGGCTACGTAGGGAATTAAAATTCCACGGGACAAGCCCTGTGGAAGCACAGAGCTGAGCAAGTAATTCTCCCCAGAGAAGGTTGAAAGGTTTCAGAGGAAGCTATGAGGGAAGGGTTAGGACAGGGTGAGGGGAAGGAATGGCGTGTGTGTCCGTCAAGCCCTGGAGACCTCAGCAAGTTCTTGTAGCAAATAGGGTGCCGGGTGCCTGGCAAGCCCCACCCCAAAGTATTGGTGGACCCTAATTTCCTTCATCAGACCCCTCCTGAAGGACACCTGGGTTGACTCCAGATTTTCCCCATTATGTAAGCATCCCACATTGGACTTGGGGGCACCTGATTTTGTGCACACTTCCATGCCAGGCAGAGTACTGGCAGAGGGCAGGTGCCTAAGGTAAGTCTTTGGTCAAAGTACAAGAGTTGTGAACTTTGATGGGTGTTGCAACCTCATTGGAGAAGGCAATGGCACCCCACTCCAGTACTCTTGCCTGGAAAATCCCATGGATGGAGGAGCCTGGTGGGCTGCGGTCCATGGGGTCGCTAAGAGTCGGACACGACTGAGCGACTTCACTTTCACTTTTCACTTTCATGCATTGGAGAAGGAAATGGCAACCCACTCCAGTATTCTTGCCTAGAGAATCCCAGGGATGGGGGAGCCTGGTGGGCTGCCATCTATGGGGTCGCACAGAGTCGGACACGACTGAAGCGACTTATAGCAGCAGCAGCAGCAGCAGCAGCAACCTCACTCCAAAATTGAACACATTTACACTCGACATAACCAAAGTGTGGTCCCTTGCCAACACCAGCTGTTATCAATCTTCAGAATTTCTGTTGATCAGAAGGAAAACACCTCATGGTTTTAATCTGCATTTCCTGAAGAAATTAACCCCTTTCATCTATTAGCCAGCTGTTTCTTCCCTGTCGTTTGCTCATACAGTTAGAGACCACCTCCTGCCTGGTTTTTTTTTTTTTGGTTTATCCTTTTTAATTTGTGGATTCTTCCCTATAGCAAAAGTAACCCTTATAAGTTCTATGCTACGAAGTTTTTCTCATATCTATCATTTTGTTTTGTTTATGATGTCTTGAACTGTAGCAAAGTTTCAAATTTTTCATGTAATTAAATGTCTTTTACTTTATGGCTTTTGAGTTTTATGGCTTATTTTGGAAGGCCTCTGTACACTCTATACTTAAACAGAAATTCTTTGCTGGATTTTATATGTATGTCTTGCATTTCAATGCATTTACATCTTTTTGATTGATTAGAATTTATGTATGGCATGCTGAAAATATATAACTCTAATTTTTGTTTAAATGAATTATCAATGCTTCAATCAATTGTAAACATGGTTTTTTGTCTAATTTAAAATGCAGGGACTTCTCAGGTGGTCTAGTAGTTAGGACTTCCCGCTTCCAATGCAGGAGGTGTGGAGTCAATCCCTGTTCAGGGAACTAAGATCCCACATGTGGCCAAAAAATAAACAACAACAAAAACCAAAATGCAATTCTCAAGTAAACAAAAGTTTCTGAACTTTTCCAGTTATCTGTCTTTCCTTCTGCCAGTGGCTTTGTATTTTAATAGATCATATGCTAACATTACATTTTACTAATGTCCACATATGTTAAATATTTTTCAGCTATCCTCTTGCACTAACTTTCCTAGTTAAACACTGAACTAATATTTACTAATGTTTGTGATTATTGTGAATGGGATCTTTCCTCATTTTTTATTGTTATCACTGGAATTTGGGAAAGTAATTGACTTTTATACATTTCGATGGAACCAATCACAATTCTGAACATAATCATTTCTAATCTTTTCCACTGATTCCTGCAGTTTTAATAGAAAGTCACATCATCTGTGATTTCTGTTGTTTCCTTAGTGTAGTAGTTAAAGGCTCTGAAACCAGCCCCACCGACTCTCCCCATGTTCATACCCTGTCTGATCCCACCTGCCCTTTGCACCTGACCATAACCTGTCTCTGCTGCTGTAAAACACTGCTCACAAGGAAGTGACAACAATAAAATGTATTAATATCTGTAAAACACCAAGAGCTCTGCCTGCTTTATTTTGGGGTTGTTTCTGGACTCGTCAGGTGCTTCCCTCTTTCCTAAGGCCTGGTTCCCATAGGAAGTTGATGAGAAAAGGTGACCTCTGATCTGAAATGGATTCTACCACTTGGACTAATATCTAAGTTAATATCTAAGTTAAGTTAGATATTAACTTAGCATGTTAAAGTTAATATCTAAAACATTTTAATTTGATATATGATGCAGGGCACCCAAAGCTAGTGCTCTCTCACAACCTGGAGGGATGGGGTGGGGAGGGAGGTGGGTAGGGGAGTGGTTTCAAGATGGAGGGGACACATGTATGCCTATGGCCAATTCACATTGATGTATGGCAAAAACTGTCACAATACTGTAAAGTAATTATCCTTCAATTAAAATAAACAAATTCTAAAAACTTAGTATCTAATACATATTAAACACTATGTGTCAGGAACATCCCAGGTGCTTTCCATAATAACCACAAATAATATTAAGAGCCAACTTTCATGGATGCTCCCTACCTACCAAGTAGGGTTTCTCATGCTTTACACAAATGACCCAGGGCAAGAGCCCTTAAACCCCTCCATTATATACTCTTGATTCATACGCATTTTCATTTAACCCTCATGATGGTCATAATATTCTATGGACTTATGTCCATTGTGCAGATGAGGAAATTGAGTCTAGAGTGGTCAGGACACCTGCCCAAGGCCACACGCTGGTAAGTGGCAATGCGGGGCTTCTACAGCCAAGATGCTACACTGCCCACGTGGGCTCAACTCACAGCCAGCCAGCAACTGTGGTGGTCAGGCTATAGAATGAACAGGGACTTCAGTAGTGGCCCTCTCAAGTCTCTGAGTCCCCGGCCAGGAACACTGGCAGAGCTGGTCCAACCCCCAGCAAACTGCCCAAAACTGTGTTCCATGAAGGGGCTGCTCTACCAGGCAGGGGGGCACCAAAGGCGGGACAAAAATGAGGAGTGAAAGTGATGGTGAACGGTAAATTCCAACTCTAGGTTCCTTGGTATTCCTCTTAGAAACTGCTCACCTCCCCTTCAGGGCCATATTTCCATAGCGAAGCATTTCCTGAAAATCCAGATGCACACAGAGACAGCTCGTGATTGTCCAACTGCTGAACAGGGGTGAGGGGAGCAGAGTGTGCTCCTGACTATGGTAACAAGGTTCCACAGTAATTCCATGAGCCAGGATGACATTTTCTGGGCAGGCGGCCCAGGAGTGAATGGGAGTTCCCAGAAAGTGGTTTATTCAGAAAAGGATGTACGTTCGGGCTCAAAAGCCTGTTCATAAGTGAATGAGGAGTTTTGCATGGGAAAGTGATCAGATTGCCCAGGAGACAACCCACCTGCCATGTCGGCTTTGGCAGGCTGCTTTCTGGAAGATGCTGGGGGGTGCTTGTAGTTAAAGGATCTCGAGTGGAGGGAAGAATTTCTGGGACTTTTGGTGTTCCTTCTATACTTTATTTTCTTTCTAATGCCCTGGATTTCTTCCAGGGGCATCACCATTCTTTCTGTCCTCTCATTTTGTGCCTATACATTTCCCAAGAAATACATGAAGTCAAATGCTAACAGAAACATTGGTCTCCCCTTCACAATAGCTGCCACGTGCTCTCACTCACATTCATATTCTGTGCACTCTAAGGAAGCCAGGAAGAATAAGGAGACTTATTCTTCTTGGTAACACCAGAGCCTAAAACCAGGCTAGCCCAGAGGAGTGCTCAGGCACCATTTACTGGAGGGGTGGATGGATGAATGGACGGATGGGCAGATGGATGGTAGATGGATGGGTAGATGGAGGGTGGGTGGATGGGTAAGCAGACAAATGGGTAAATGAACTAATGAATTAAACATGTCTTCAGACCTTTCCACACTATCTTTTCAATCCCAGCACAAGCCATCCCTCTAGGCGGCCCACTCTCTGCTCTCCAAACATACTGCTTTCTTCCCTCAGTGCTTTACAGGGGCCATTCTTTGCCTTCCTAAAAATTTATAGAAGAATTTCTGCCTTCTTCTCTGCCTAATTCTACTCCCGCCCAAGGCTGAAGCTCATCTAAAGGCCCTCCCTTCTCCTCCAGCCAAAGCAGAATCCTCCTGTCCTCAGCTCCCGACTCATCATTTAGCCCTTGGCTATGAACTCCTTGGACCATCTATTGCCAATCACGCGTGTTAAAATGGCTCTAGTAAGTGCTAGTGGAGTACTCTGGCTTCCCTTCTCATATATCAGGATCTAAAATGGAAGATTCCCAAGGGCCAAGCCACAGAACCACAGAGAAGGCAGGAATGCATAGTGGGGAATCCCTTCCCCCAGATGGCGTATGGAAGAGGACCCTAAAGCTTAAGTCATTCAGCCAAGCTGGACTCCCTGAGGGCTTGTGGCTGCAGGCCAAGAACTCATAGGAGCAGGCAATCAGTTAAGGGCAGAGATGACACCACCAGTTATGGCTGCCCCATCAGTACACCCCAACCCTTCACCCATGGTTGGTTATGAGATGTGTTAGCAAGTCCTGGGTAAAACATACAACTCGAAGTCAGGTTTGAGGCATTTTTTTTTTTTTTTTGATATGTGGCCCACTGAGTTCTCAAAAAAGAGTGAAAATTCCTTTGTTATTGTCAGCTAGATGTTTTTGTTATAACAGACTGAACTCCGAAGAGTAAATACCACTAAGAAGGGGGTCCTGGCTTGGTCAATGAGAGTATCTATGCATATGTGTGTAGAAATGGGTGTGCATACACAGCATAAAGTCAGATCCTCCCACAGGAGTCCCCACCGTGAAGGAAGGGAAAGCAAATGAAAGCATCGCCTGTTAAGCTCTTTGTGTACCAGGCACCATATGTGGCATTTTGGTGAGAGGCCTGCTGTAGGGGGTTGAATGGTGGCCTCTCCACATTCACCTGTGAATGTGACCTAGTAAGAAAAAGGGTCGGGACTTTCCTGGTGGTCCAGTGGCTGGGACTCCGTGCTCCCCATGCAGGGGGCCAGGGTTCAATCCCTGGTCGGGGAACTAGATCCCACATGCTGCAACTAAGACCTAGGGCAGCCAAATAATTAAAGTAATTACTGCAAAAGAAAAGAAAAAGGATCTATGCTGGTGCAATTAAGCTAAGGATCTCTAGATGAGATAAATCATCCTGGATTATCTGAGTAGGTCCTATATCCAATGACCACCTTGTGAGAGACAGAAGAGAAGACACACAAAGAAGGAGAAGGCCACGTGAAGCAGAGGCAGAGACTGGGGTGAGGCAGGAATGCCCAAAGCCCCTAGAAGCTGGAAGGGGCCAGGAATGGACTCTTCTCGGGAGTCTCTGCAGGGAGCAAAGCCTTGCTGACAGCTTGACTTTGAACTCCTGGACTCCTGATAACTGAAAATAAATTTCTCTTGTTTTAAGGCACCAAGTTAATGGTACTTTTGCTCTAGCATCCCTAAGAGATCAATACAAGGCCCATGGGTTTTCTGGTGCTGGTCCAGGGGTCAACACATGTTCATGAATCAGTTAGTCACAAAGACATTTAACTAGGAGTCAACTATATCAGAGCCAATTCCATTCACTGACTACAGGCCTCAAAATTCTCCAAGCCAGGCTTCAGCAATATGTGAACCATGAATTTCCTGATGTCCAAGCTGGTTTTAGAAAAGGCAGAGGAACCAGAGATCAAATTGCCAACATCCACTGGATCATGGAAAAAGCAAGAGAGTTCCAGAAAAACAGCTATTTCTGCTTTATTGACTATGCCAAAGCCTTTGACTGTGTGGATCACAATAAACTGTGGAAAATTCTGAAAGAGATGGGAATACCAGACCACTTGACCTGCCTCTTGAGAAACCTATATGCAGGTCAGGAAGCAACAGTTAGAACTGGACATGGAACAACAGACTGGTTCCAAATAGGAAAAGGAGTACATCAAGGCTGTATATTGTCACCCTGCTTATTTAACTTATATGCAGAGTACATCATGAGAAACGCTGGCCTGGAAGAAACACAAGCTGGAATCAAGATTGCCGGGAGAAATATCAATAACCTCACATATGCAGATGACACCACCCTTATGGCAGAAAGTGAAGAGGAACTCAAAAGCCTCTTGATGAAAGTGAAAGTGGGGAGTGAAAAAGTTGGCTTAAAGCTCAACATTCAGAAAATGAAGATCATGGCATCCGGTCCCATCACTTCATGGGAAATAGATGGGGAAACAGTGGAAACAGTGTCAGACTTTATTTTTCTGGGCTCCAAAATCACTGCAGATGGTGACTGCAGCCATGAAATTAAAAGACGCTTGCTCCTTGGAAGGAAAGTTATGACCAACCTAGATAGCATATTCAAAAGCAGAGACATTACTTTGCCAACAAATGTTCGTCTAGTCAAGGCTATGGTTTTTCCTTTGGTCATGTATGGATGTGAGAGTTGGACTGTGAAGAAGACTGAGCGCCGAAAAATTGATGCTTTTGAACTGTGGTGTTGGAGAAGACTCTTAAGAGTCCCTTGGACTGCAAGGAGATCCAACCAGTCCATTCTGAAGGAGATCAGCCCTGGGATTTCTTTGGAAGGAATGATGCTAAAGCTGAAACTCCAGTACTTTGGCCACCTCATGTGAAGAGTTGACTCATTGGAAAAGACTCTGATGCTGGGAGGGATTGAGGGCAAGAGGAGAAGGGGACGACAGAGGATGAGATGGCTGGACTGACTCGATGGACCTGAGTCTCAGTGAACTCTGGGAGTTGGTGATGGACAGGGAGGCCTGGCGTGCTGCGATTCATGGGGTCACAAAGAGTCGGACACGACTGAGCAATTGATCTGATATGAAAGGGAAAGAGTAAACTTTTCTAAAAGGGTAAATATCCCAGCGAGGTCAGGAGTGGGTGCTTATACCAAGGGTCTCCAGTGGAGTCCTGAGACAAAGCTGAGACCTTCTAGCATGTTCATGTTTTGTCCCCAGGGACAGAGAGGAGGTGGTGGGGAGACAGGGGTGTGCAGTGTGAGCAATTTCACCACCAGTGGGAGACAGGTCCCAAAGCCTGGTATTCCTGGGGTGGAGATGCAGGAGGGAAAATTCACGTGCATCACGCTCCTGGGGACTTCAGTGTGTTACAGAAAGATGGCTGCATCCATGTTCCAAAACCAACACAGCATAGACACATTTTTCAAGTCACAAGAGGCAAAATGTGAGATAAAAACCATCCACTTACACATAGAATCCTTGCGAATTATCAATAATATCATAAATCATTTGCGATTTGATGGAGCTAAGCTTCTCCATGGCTGCTGCCCCGCCATTGTTCTTAATCCACTCCAGGACCAAGCCCATGACATAGATGCTAAAATAGAGTAAAAAAAATACACGTATCCATTTAGATCAGCTTTGCACAAATAACAAGACATCTGAGCAAACGAAAGCTGTACTAAAATAGACTTAAAGACACCATTAGACAAATTAGTTTTAAAAGAGAAAACATTTCTTTAAAAAGAAAAAAAAAAAAACTGCTGAGTGGACTTCCCTGGTGGCCCAGTGGTTAAGCCTCCAAGCTTCCAGCCCAGGGGGCACCGGTTGGCTCCCTGGCTGGGGAACTAAGATCCCATATGGCACATGGCACAACCAAAAAATGAAAAATAAAATGGTGCTGAGGGCTCCGTGTGCACCTCCCTGAAAGCCCACAGGAACAGAGGTCTTTTGTGGAAAAGACACAGCTCGAGCTGGGCATATGGAGAAGGCCAGCTATGCCCTCTCTACGAGGGGGAACAAAGGTTCCCCAGAGGAATTTGTGTAGACTTAGTTGCTGGGTGTCTAGGTCCAGTGAAGGTCTGGGGGGGGATCCCCCCAACTTAGCTGCTGCCTCTTTTATTAACACTGTAACAGGGTGGGGAGGGGAAGACATATAAGAAGCTGGTCCCAGGGAAGCCCAAGATACTGACTGGCTCCTTCATTGCCTCCAGGTGGCTGGAGAACTCTGGTATTTCTACCCCCAGAAGGTAGCAGAAGCCAATGTGGGGCTGCCCAGGGCCACTGGGCAGAGAATGGCCTGTACCCAGAACCATGCGATGGCTCCTCTGGAAGCTTCCCCAGCGGGCTCCCCAGATGGCCCTGGAAGGAAGGAGAAATGGTGTCCGGGGCCAGAGGGGAGGGAGCTCAAAGCAGAAATCATCCGCTGGGTGTTTACAGCCTCAGCTGAAGCTCTCTGGGTAAAGACTGAGAAATCAGAGGGGCAGAGGAGACAGAAGAAAGCAAGGGGAGGCAAGCACCATTCAGCAGGCTAGGTGCCCTTTTACTGATCAAAAAAAGTCTGAGGCCAGAGCTGCCATTATCTTATTTTACAGATGAGGAAACAGGCTCAGAGAGCTTGACTCTGCATGACTTTTACATCCAACAAGTAGCTGATAAAGCAAGATTCCAACCCCAGCTGGTCTGATCCCAAAGGCCCAGCTCTTTGCACAATAACAAAAGGGCTCTAGACCCTCAGCCACTATCTCACCTGCCAGTGGGGCGGTCAGGCTGGCACCACAGCTCCGACACAGGTGCCAAGAGCAGCGGCTGCAGGGGCATAACAGCTCACACGTGTGTTCCAGATAAGGTGTTCTCCCACTTTACCGTAAGATGCTCTAGAATTTCCATCTAACCCCAAACTGCTCGATCCCCCAGGAACGACATAAACCCACCCTGCCACATGATCCCAGCAGAGTCACGTGTGAATCCTGCCTGTTCAACAGTACATTTTGGTGACTGGGCTTCCCTTCTCACAGCAGCTGTTTTCCCAGGGTTCCCAAGCTGCTATTTCAGTCATCAAATCATGGCTGCAGCAAAGGCTCAGACCAGGTTCATGGTCCCAGCCAGACCTCAGCACCCACACACTTCCCTCTTGGTGTGTGACTCAGCCCCATATCCAGACTCACTGCCCATGCTCCTGGCTAATCCTAATCAGATCTGAGCAGCACAGTCAGCAGAGAACCCTCCCGTTTTACAAGCTGCCCAGAACTGGCGCCCTTAGCTTCCGTCTACAAAGCCTCAGTGTAAGGCAGATGGCTTGGAAGGAAGCGAGTTCTCCTGGAGACCAGATGCCCCAGAAGTGGAAGGATGTCTGGCCTCATGACTCAGCCGGAACTTCTAATGCATAGCTAACACACGCTTCCACTCCCATACCATCCGAAATCTTCAAAACACAGGGGTCCTAAGATGCTTATGCAGCCTTGCAACTTGGTCTCCATTCTCCCCACTAACCAGGGTATCACTTTTAACTGTTATATTGTCTTCACTTCTAAAATGCCACCAGCTTGGGGCTTCCCTGGTGGCTCAGATGGTAAAGAATCCAACTGCAACGCAGGAAACCCAGGTTTGATCTCTGGGTTGGGAAGATCCCCTGGAGAAGGGAATGGCAACCCACTCCAATATTCTTGCCTGGAAAAAATCCATGGACAGAGGAGCCTGGAGAGCTATAGTCAGTCCATGGGGTTGCAGAGTTGGACACCACCGAGTGACTAACATTTTTACTTTCTTTTCACACAGTGTTAAGTGTACTGTCTAAGCCTGTGCGTTAAATGACTATATAAATCACAGCAGATCCATTCTCTGGAATATCACACCACAATTCAAAGAGGAAAAAAGGCAAGCATTTGTCCTGACACAGCCGTGTTCACAGTACATTGCTGGGTGGAAAAAGAATTCACAAAGCAGCCTGTATGGTAACATTTCATTTGCATAATTAAATATATGGCTCTATTTGCATCTGCCCTGCACAGCAAGCAGTTAGCAGTAGTTTCACCTCAGAAGTCTTTGCCAAGATCTTGTGTTAACTTTTCTAAGCAATACAAAATGCTTTTTGGGCACTAGGGATTAGAAAAGCACCCCAGAAAGCCCTGGAAACTCTCCCTGGCTGTTCTGAAGGACTAAGCCTCCTGGGCAGGCCCACATTCCCATTCTGATAAGAAGGATGGCCTGGGTTAGTGGGGAATATTTTGTTTCTCATTAGCTACTTCATACGATAGATAAAACGAATTTATACTTACAGGTCCCGTTAGTCATGGGAAGTAAATCTGCCTTACAGGGTTAGAAGGGAAGTTTAGGAATCTGTTTGTTTGTCCATAAACTGGGCTTAGTGTTAAACAGAATGTCCACATGGTCCTTTATTCCACCCCAATTCACTGCTCAGGGTTACAGGCAATTATGTGAAGGCCAGTCGTCCAGTTCAGTTCAAACAAACTGCCCAGGGCCTCTGGTCACTTGGCTCTAATTTTATTAGAAAAAAAAAGAGCTTCTTTTTTAACTTGGGACATTTTCAAGGACTTCCACGTGATACAAAGTTCTGAACTGTTCTGGGTGCCTTATCAGCTCACAGCCAGGCCTGGGGAGGGTGTCATGCACAAATCCTCCTCTCTCCATTCAATGCTTATTCTCACTGGGAGAACTACAATTTTCTAATCTTAAAAATACACCAAATGAAATATTAGTTTTTCAAGTCATAGACTGTAAGTAACTGCTCAGTCACACAGATGTTTACTGTTTTTCCTTTTCTCTTCTTTTAGAGTAAAAGAATCCAAGACTCCAAGGGGTGTCCTGGGTCAGAATTTAACCCAATCTCTTTTGACCTCCACATTTATATGATTCTCTCTTTTTTGAATTGGCATGTAACTGCTTTACAGTGTTGTGTTAGTTTCTGTTGTACAACAAAGTGAATCAGCTATATGCAATTCTGATCAAATCTTATTGTCAGTCCTGCCCTGAGATGGTCTCAGTTTTCACTTTCCTGATCTGTCTGGAAAAGAAACCTTGCTCTTTTTCTCCCCTTGTTCCTGTGTGTCTGGCTCAGCTCCCTCCTTAGGCAGAAAGGCTCCAGGCAGGGAGTGTCTGCCTCCCCCACCCTGTGCCCCTGCCCCCAGGTAACCAGGTTGACCCTGCACGCCTGACTGGTCAAGGCCCGGGGCGGAGGCCTGCACAGGCGCTGGCAGGGGAATGACCCTCTGTGAGTCATTCAAGAAGGACTTTCTCTCAGTGCCTCCCCCAGGTCTGACTCCAGACATTTTTATTTCCCATTAGACAGACTCACCTGCTAACTCACTATTTCTGCTGACTTTTAATATTAACAGGCTGCATTTTAACATATGCATTACATTAAAAAAAAAATTGATTTCAAGGTCACTCACTCACATAGAGAAGGTGCCAGAGGGTAAGACAGCTCATCCTGCTCCCCCAGTCTATGCTCTGATCAGAACTGCTGGCCTTCAGGGCACATCCAGGGCCAGGGCTTTCCCGGCCCCGCACACTTTCTTGCTCCCAGAGCCTCAGTGGTCTCTGCCTCTGCCTGAAAGACTCACACGCCCAAGACCAGACCCTGGCTGTTTGTTCTAATAGGTAAGGACTGAACGCCTCCCAGCACCTCCTGCCATGGTGTGGCCTGGCTCCAGAGCCCCTTCCCCAGGGGACCCAGCTGTCCAGCACTGCTCAGCACAGTAGGGCTCCTTTCCCAGCTGGCCAGTGGTTACTGGTTTGTCCACTACCAGAAACCCCAGAGACAAGACAAGTGGGCAAGACAGGTTCAGCCCTGCCCCGCAATCCCCACCAGGCACTCCAGAAGCACTTTCAACCGGAGTGAGACAGAGTGGGATTGACAGGTGACCAGGAGAAAATACCAGACACCTCTGTTGCCTGAGGGAAGCAGGGGACACAGAGAGAAGAGCTGCTGCAGCCTACGTGAGCTACGCAGAAAACCAGCAACAATTTCCATCAGCATTCCAGCTGTGGAAAAAGGTCTTTTCTTCCTGTGGTAAATTATATGGAAGAAGTGTCTTTCCCACAGGCAGTGCCTCGGAGGGAGACCGCTAACAAAGCCCCAGCCCCCATGTAGCTGAGGCCTGTACTGGCCCAAGCCCCTCTTCATATGCTCTGTTATGAGAGCATCCACCATCACTGAAAAACTTCAAAGAGTAGGACTCCAACAGCCATCTATTCTCCAGAGATGGGACCCTTCCAACACAAACCCACACTGGTCATTTTGCTGTTGAAGAGCATGAAGGCACCGGCTGTACTTATCCAGGCTTTCAAGTCAGACCACCTGGGTTCAAATCCATGCCACTTCCTAGAAGTATGGCTTTGGCTTCTTCACTTGCAAAACGGGAATAACAATTAGAGTACCTATCTCCTAGGGTGCTTGGGAGATTAAGTGGGTCATACGCATCACTATTTACATCACAGATGCCCTGGAAAGATAAGATAATCTATAAACTCTGGCTCTTATCCCTGCTGGTAAATAATAATACAGCACTAACACTTATAAGCCACTGAGAGCCAGGCATTCACTAAGCACAGTTTGGTGGTAGAGGTTTAGACACTACAGGCTCCCCTGTCCATGGGATTCTCCAGGCAAGAATGCTGGAATGGGTTGCCATGTCCTTCTCCAGGGGATCTTCCCGACCCAGGGATTGAACCCAGGTCTTCTGCATTGCAGGCAGATACTTGACTGACAGCTACAAGGGAAGCCCCCAAGCACATTTTAGACGCATATTTTAACCATCCAATCTTTATCAGCAACTAATTACTTCTGGAGACACCAGATACACAGATAGATTAAGCAACTTGCCTAAACTCACACAGATTGCTAGTAATAAAACTTATCAGGCTAAATTTTAGGTGTCACAAAGATTTTCACCAACTGCCTGAGTCTGAGAGTTAAAAGACCATAAGGTGGAATAGGCTTACTTTCCCCAAAAGTGCTATAATGCAGACTCTGACTAGGATTAACAGGAAGCCAGGCTAACAGGACCCCTGCAGACTAGGTGAAAAACAGAGAAGTGTTTGTTCCAGCCAGTGTGTCCAATGCCAAGCAGTGGGCTTCAAGCAGGCCCAGCTAGGGAATGAAAAAGGCAGGTAGCCCAGCCTTTGAAAGTTCTTCTCTAAAGTTGCACTGCTCGTTTGAGATGCAGGCATGACACTTCATGTGCAGAAAGCTTTTGGGCTAACGGTGAACCACCAAGGCTACCAAGACCAGACAGAAACACCCCAAAAAAGAAAGGCAAGGAAAGCTGATCAGACAGTGCACAGAGGAGGATGAGGAAGAGGTGAGCAGGGCAGAGAGTCCTGAAGGCCATCTGGGCGATTAGGTTACCAATTCACAGAATCATGTCCAGCTTCAGAAAGTCACCTAGTATTGATGGGAAATGCTGAGACCCCCTCCTTCCCTGGTCCCCAGGCCACACCCTGGAGTTACCTGAAACAGGGAGGTGTGTTGTACAGGGAGTTATTTCCAGCCTGCACTTTGTAATCCAGGACCGAGGGGCACTCTTTGAGGGCAAACCCCAGCAGGTCATCTCGGACGATCACCACCGTGACCCCTGCAGAGCCAACATTCTTCTGGGCACCAGCAAAAATCACACCAAACTGCCAAAGAGAAAACGTGCTATTTTAAACGTACTTGGTCATCTTTCATAAATGTATGTCAAATTCCCCAATCTCTTTCTAAAACACAGTTTTTATGAGGAAGTAACTCAATTTTAATCCTGTTCAGAGCAAATTCCCTTTTCTAAAGGAATCTCTATCTGGACAGCAAATCAATACTTGTGAGTTTAGAGCCTGCAGATTATGAATCTGCCTGGTCCTTCTCCCCAGGAAGAGGCCAGCCCAAGCCCACCACTGTGAAGACCTTGTATCTATTCCTATTCACTCTATTACATCTCTTTTCTACCTCCAAACCCATCTTTAAAATAAGGCTGCTGTCCTTGGTGACCTAAAGAAACCAATTTTTTAATCTATTTATATTTGTATAAAGGGACAATCAGAAGACACTGAGAAATGAAACAAGCTGCCCAAGGGAGAAAAAAATTCAGAAAAAGAGATGTTTTAATGTACTTTGGGACAATTTCCATGTAAGATATAGAACCTTCTTCCATGTCTCCCCATGAAACCTTTAGGAAAATTCAGTAGCATCCCACATGGGAGGAGGGGGATAGCCTGGCCCAACAGGAAGAGGTATTTTTACAATTGGCATTGTTTAGAATTGCCAGTGTATGGTAAGTGAAAATAAAAAGTAGGCTATAAACAATATGTATATATTCACACAACAGAATATTACTTGGCCTAAAAAGAAATGGAGTTCTGACATGCTACCACAGGGTGAACCCTGAGAACATTATGCTCAGTGAAAACAAGCTAGACATGAAAGGACAAATATCGCATGACTCCACTGATGTGAGGTTATCTAGACCAGTCAAATTCACAGAGACTAAAAAAATTATATAGAGAATAGTGGTTGCCAGTGACTAGGGGGAGGAAGGACTGGGGTTACTGTTTAATGGGGACAGAGTTTCAGTGGGAAGAAAAAGTCCTGGAGACGGATGGTGATGAGGATTGTACAATCATGTATATGTACTTAATGACACTGAACGGTATGCTTATAAATCGTTAAAACTGTCAATTTTATAATAAGTATATTTTACCAGAATTTTTTTTTTAAAGGCACACTACCACTTAGTTTGTTTTAACTTCCTTACAGATATCACCCTCCTAACCCGTGCTCCCCATGTTGTGCAATGGTGGGTGCCTCTCCCACTGCCCACCCTGGAGATCCACCTGGGAATCTCATGTCCTATGGATGCTCTTGATGCTGGGGTGGCTAACGAGGTAAGGCAGGGCTCCTTCATAGCCCCCCAAGTTTGGATAATGCATATCTTCCCTTGACAACAGCAAGAAATTCCCAAGGTGTCAATGAAAAAAATTTCTAAAAGCCACCCTCAAAGGCAGGTGAATTCCCCAAGGAATCAAGTAGGACCCTGTGAGGCAACTGTCAACAAAGGGCTGTGAATGTCCGGATGTAAATATTCTGACAACCAAGGTCGGCCTTTCTCCGTCCTAGTGTATGTTAAAATGTCCTTAGAAAAACCAAACTGGGTTCCCCCTGACCCAGGCCTCTTTCAGGCTTTACCTTGGAAACATCCACTGGCCTGGACAGGAAGTTTGAGGACATGTCGCAGACCAGCACTGCTCCCTTGACATCAGGGATAAAGTCAAACTCCACTCCGTGCACAGTCTCATTGGCGCAGTAATACACATAGGAGGCATCCGGGTTGAGGGTCCAGGTGCTCGGATCTGGAATTTCTATCACAGGAGACAAGTTTGGGACTCCACGTTTCCTCCCCTCTTCCCTTAGGGAGACGGGAGTCCACCAGGTACGACACCCCTCGCCTAGCAGGGGAAGACTGATCCCAGAGCATTCACAAGTAAAAGGCATCCTATTCATCTAGTATTACAATCACCACCAGTGTCCTAAAAGGATGCTCCATCTCATTCCTTTGACTTCTACTGGGGGCAAATAATCTTTGAGAATGGTGTGGTAGGTATTTGGGTTTTTCCTTGTCACCCAGCTTCCAACATCCTAGGTCCACGGACAGTGTCCTTTGGGTGCCAGTCTCCCTCACTCTCAGCTCATGTGATTCCAATAGAACCAATTCTACCCACAGCCCTGAAGGGAGAATGCAGTTCAGGCAAGGCCACTTGACTGATTTGGAATGGGACACAGGAGACATGAGACTGTTACTGGGAATGTTTGAGCAGAGGCATTGAAACTTGGGAGAATATAAGGCAATGAACAGCTGCAGCCATCTTCTAAAAATGCGGGGGCAGCCTTCCTGACTGTGAAGGAGACAGAGGGAGACGCCAGGACCAGGAGAAGTCCCCTCACTGTAGGGGGGCCCTTGATTAAGCCATACCTAAAGCCAACCCAGCCCCTGGGTTTTGCAACTAAGTTAGCAGCCCAGGTGGAGAGGCAAATGGCAACCCATGCCAGTATTCCTGCCAGGAGAATCCAATAGACAGAGAGCCTGGTGGGCTATAGTCCATGGGGTTGCAAAGAGTCGGACACAACTGAAGCCACTGAGCAGGCACGCACACAACAGCCTAGGATCACTCTTTCTGCAGCAGCCAGTTAGTAATCTTAACAGGAACAGGCAGCCAATCTAAATGGTATCAAACAGGGGAAGAAAGAATTGCCCAGGGCAGGGGTAACCTGCTAGCTAAGGAGGGATCACCCACTGGCCAGCATTTCACAGACCAGCTCAGCTACCAGCACTTACTCGTGTAACTCCCAAGTTTGGGGTGGACAATATTCACAGTTCCGAACTTCTTGGCTTCTTCTGCAGCCTTAGCTGACCAGGATCCTGTCACCACATAGTCAGCACATCTTCCTGCTTTCAGGCCAATCAGGTTTAAGGGGACAGCACTGAACTGACCACACCCACCTCCTTGTACAAAAATCACTTTGTAGTTGTCTGGAATGGCTCTGGGCAGAAGCAGAGGTGACAGTAAACAGGGTCAAAGATTGAGAGTGAGTGATGCTCTTCCAGCACTTCACCCTGGGGTGGACACACCATAAGCACAATGGTAAAGCCCCACCTCTGCCTTCCCCAAATCAGTCATTTATCTACTCAATTTCTTGCACAGATATTTACTGGGCCCCACAGTGAAAGTCTGGGCTTCCCTGGTGGCTCAGATGGTAAAGAATCTGCCCGCAACGCAGGAGACCTGGGTTTGATCCCTGGGTTGGGAAGATCCTCTGGACAAGGGAATGGCTACCCACTCGAGTATTCTTGCCTGGAGAACTTCATGGAAGGGGAGCCTGGCAGGGTACAGTGCATGGGGTCGCAAAGAGTCAGACATGACTGAGTGACTAACACCTTCACTCACTTTTCATGTTGAAAGCCTATGGTTACTGTTTTGACAGAATCTTAGCAACACCCTGCTGTTCCTTTAGGGAAGCATTGGATACCACTCTCAGTCCAGCTGGTTCAAGGGTGCCCAATCCCAGCTCCAGGGGATGAGCACATGACCCACACCGGTCAGTGGGGTTTGGTTCTGAAATCTTGGATCCAAACTTCTAGAAAAGAGAAGCTGTTTCTATTGAGGGAAAGAACTTATAGGAGCTAAATCTGCAACCACTGGTGGCCATCTGATAAAGCAAACACATAAAAAAGCAGATCCAGGAGACAGAGGAAAAGACCTTTACATCATGTGAGCTCCTGCACTTTTCTGTCCTATGAAGTAATACATTTATTTATTTACTTAAGCCAAGAGTTGGGTTTCTCACTTGCAACCAAAAGTCCTAAAAGTATATATGTGCTGGTCCATGCTACGAATCAGGTGAACAGTGGAGAAGGATCTTCCATAACCCTTTAGACCTAAGCATGTTTCACCTACTCCATATATATTGAGATTAAGAGTGAAATGATTTGATTTCAGCATGGAAAATTAAGATGATGATTGGGATAGCCACAGGCCATGGAAACTGGACCCGAGCTTTTGAGCAATGTCAGAGCTTAGGAACAGATTATGCAGAAGGCAAACAGCCAGGCGACAGAGCTCCAGAAAAGAGGCTTAAGGAAAGCAGCAAAGAGCTGGGCAATGTGAGAGGGTCTTGGGCTCACCAGCAGGTGGTATGGTGTGCATGTATCTGGTTCTGAGCCATGGCTGCCTATCTCCAGGGCTCCAGAAAATAGCAGAGCAGACAGGCCTTGGGAGGCGCTAACTATCAGGTTCTTGGCAGCTGGGAGGACAGCAGCCCAAAGCAGGATTCCAGGTTTATGTTATTCAGATGCAGTTAACAAGGCCAAGAACTGGATGGAAGGACACCAGAGGTCTGGGTACAGGGCTCCAAAGGGACCGGCCCATACCCTGAGCCAGAAGTCCAGGCTGGGGAGGCTCACAGCCCTGCGGGTCAAATGGCACGCCTCTCGGGCCACATTCCAAGCATTCATGAAGGACAAGATCGCTCCACGAACATACTGGGGACCCAGCAGGCAGCCCCGCGTGCTGCCAAACAGATGATGAGCGCCTCTGACCTGCACATTGTGGTGGCTTCTAACGCTCCTCAGAAAATGTCACTAAGTCAGCCCCATCTCAGGCATTTTATTAAGGCAATTTAAAGAGCAAGTTATTACACAATTAGTACAAACCCAATTTTGTTAATGAAATAATGCAAGGATGAACCCTAAAACTTTAACAATGATTATTCTTGACTGGTAGGGTTATGGACAATTCCAGTTAAATTTGTGAGTTTTTTTCCCTAAGCTTCCCACCATGAACATGCACCAGTGTTATGAGCAGAAAACAAATAAGTATTGTGTTTCTAAGGTGACCATATTTGTATGTCTATGTGAGTATGTAATGCATAAAACTGTAGCTTAAAGCAGCAATCTATTTAAGAATATAGTTTCCTCTAGGTAAGAAAAGCAGTGCAGATAACTAAGAGAGTTCATTTGAGGAGCAGTTCCCAGAGTTCATAACCCTTAAAATTGCCCAAAGAGTCTGTTAAGAATGAAGTTTCTAAAGAGGCTGTGATTCGACAAGTCTGGGTGGGGCCCAGCACTTGAATTTTTTTTATATCTCTCCCAAGAGGTGATTCTGACAGATTGTATGAGGCCCATAATTTAAAAGCCAGTGAACTAAATTACAATTAATTATGCTGACCACTTGTCATTTAAATCCCTTCTAATCCAATTTAACTTCCACAGTGCTGAAAAATCCCAGATATAATGATTTCAAATCTTTGGAAAAACCACATAAAATAAAAATAAACACACAAATGCAGGATGAGGATCACATTAAAAGCATTATGTACTGATCTAGTGAATCTGGGAGAATCTTTAAAAAGATCTTTTAAAAGAATCTTAAAAAGATGACTTTTAAGAATGAAATATTCTGAACACATAGCAGAATGTAGTAATGCAACATACACCTACGTATATGGATTACCAAACAAGAATAACACAACTTTGTCTTTAAAATTTTATACTTACAACAATTCCCGTACAAGGGTCTCTGTCTTATTGATAATCTTAGAGAAATCTGATGACCTGTGGCTCATTTCTGTGGAAGGAAAAATAAACAAGAAAAATATTCCAGTTCAAAACCAAAGGAACAAAAGCTATTGAAGATGTAACTACAAAATTTGCAAGTAAAATAATAAAGTGAAATGTCAGTTATATTGCACACAAATGATGGACCACACATTTTAAGAGAAAATCCAAACTGATTTTCAAACGGCAAACATTTTAACTTTATTGTCACAGCAGAATGATTTTTTTTCAAGTGGCGATAGTCACTGACTGAGCCATTTGCTAATTTATTCTTCAATCTCTGATTTCTCATCACTTTCTCACAAACAAGAATTGTTTGCAAAGGCTGCCCTTTAAGACAACAGCACAAAATGCCATACTGTGCTGTCCCTTCACAGAAATTTAAGCACATGTCACTTAATTCAAATTAAGGAACAAAATTCAATAGCAATAGCACACAAAGTTAACCCTACGATCTCTTTAATACTCTGTAGCCTCTGGAACTACCAAAAAAGAAAAAGAAAATTAAAGGTTTTAAAAGGTACATTTTAGAACTCAAAAGTCATCTTTCCTAATAACAGAGGGGAGAGAAACAATGGAATTATTAACATGCAAGATCTTCCAAAAAAGGCTTGTATACTTCTATACATTCAATGAGTTCATGTCTAAGAACAGCAAAAACTAAAAAGAATGTGAAACAATATTATAAATGTTTGGGCACTATTATGCAAATACATAGGATCTTTTGATCTCAGATCCTATGTATAGCAAAAACCGATTATGAAATTGTAAGCTGAGATGTATAAACCCCTCACCAGCATTTATGTTGATTTCAAAATTGCTTTGATCAAACATGCCACAGAAGTTATTAAAATTTAAAAATACATCTACAAATGCCTATGGGAAGACCCAGTAGAAATTTTAGGCTTGATGATGCATTTTAGTTAGTTCCCTTTAAATCCTGGACATTCACAACATCCAAAAGTAAATCTTACCAAGAACACTAATCCCAATTCCTTTGTAGTCTAATAATTCTTTTTGCATCTCTAGCAACACCTAGGAAAAAAAATAAAAGAAAATAAGATGATTTCAGTATGCTATGCACAACTCTCTCTGGACACACAAACTGCAAAAGAGGAGGGGCAAGGAGAAGCTCCACCCGCTGGGTCTGTGAGGAAGCATCTGTCCCTGCCACAGCCAATCCCCTCTCTCTGCCTGTTCCCACCGAACCCCGATGATGCAACTTACATTCAAGTTGAGTATGAAACTATGCAATATGACCAATTCTAAGATACAGTTTTTCCAAAGGCACAAATTTAGAGATAAAATCTCACTTGAAAGTAAAATAAAAATCAAGTAGGAAGTTTTCTAATAACAATTCTTTACCTGTCAATATCAGTTAAAGAATAACTTTGGGAAAAATCTGATTCCCTAGAAAATGTCCCCTTCACAATTGCATTTGCAACTCTCACAACTGCATTTGCCATTCTCTGAAAGCAAAAGCACAAAAATTTCTGGGTATAGAGGACAACAAAAAATAATTTATGTCCAAATTAAACTGATAACTCAATTTTCCATCTTTTTGGTCCACTGGAATGGGTGGGTTGGGCAGGAAGTAGGAAGCACTTGCTGTGAATTAAGACAAGGCTGGGATGCTTCCCAGGTGGCGCTGGTAGTAAAGAACCAGCCTGCCAAGGCAGGAGATGCAAGAAGCATGGGTTCAATCCCTGGGTCGGGAAGATCCCCTGGAGGAGGAGACCCAATCCAGTATTCTTGCCTGGAGAATCCTATGGACAGAGGAACCTGGCAGGCTACAGTCCATAGGGCTGCACAGAGTCAGGCACAACTCAAATGACTTAGCACACACACATACACCCATGGGGGTACTGATCGCCCCCTCAACAACAGCGCTGAAGGTGATAGTCTCATCCCCAGTGTGTAGGTGAAGAATCTCAGCTGAGTCGACAAAAGAACTTAACTGCATGTCCCTATCCAGCCCTTTGACCCATCTTGTAAGATCACTGCAATCCCATAAGCACATTCTGCCTCACAAGAGCAACTGGATAGGTGGGACCCATCTTATGGCCAATTGTTCAGTGCCAGGAAAGGGGGGGAAGGGCAAAGCTCATTCTCCACCCACTGCCCCCAAATACACAGCTCACTTGCTAGAGACGTGCCTCATTGTTATTTTTCCCGAAGGCAAGTAAAAGGCAAATTACTACACACTGAAAAGAAAAACACCTATTTCATTTATATATGTATGTATACACACACACACACACTTTAATACGGGCCTCCCTGGTGACTCAGATGGTAAAGAATCTGCCTGCAATGCAGGAGATCCAGGTTCAATCCCTGGGTTGGGGAACATTTGCTGGAGAATGAAATGGCAACCCACTCCAGTATTCTGGCCTGGAGAATTCCATGGACAGAGGAACCTGGCAGGTTACAGTCCATGGAGTCTCAAAGAGTTGGACAGGACTGAAGCAACTTAGCATGCACACACGCACACATATATGTACTTATTTCGTCTACATATTTCATACACATTTCAGTAAGAAGAATAGAAAGCCCTTATCAGAGATGCATGCTGCAGCGTTTACAGGAATGAAATGACATAATATTTGGAACTAGCTTAAAATTTACCTAGAAGCAGAAGGGAAGAAAGAGAGTATAGGGGAGGGAGTGCTGAAACAAGATTAGCAAAGTGTCCTTAGTTGTTAAATCTTGGCTGGGTCTATAAATTTCATTATATTATTCCCTCTCTATCTTTGAGTATGAGTGAACTGCCATAAAGTAAAAATATCAGAAAGAAAAGCTCTAAAAATGTATACAAAATAGGTGAGACAAACACTTTGTAGAAGCATCTTGCCATCAAAGGAGGTTGCCTTAAAAAATACCGGCTAAAGATCTCATATAACATAACCTAAACTAGATCGCAACTTTGTATGAAAAAACATTTCAGCAATAAAGAAAGAATTATACAAAAAAAAAAAGGAGGCTTAAGAATTTGTCATCGTTTTTGTTGGACACATTAGCACTGGCTGATCAAACAAACTTATAGTGAATCCTTTTCTTTAGTATAAACAAACATCTGTGATAGAGTCATCCTTGAACTTCTTTTCAGACTCCCTTCCTCTTATAGAATTCTCTTATAGTATTCTCTGAAAAGAACATCTATAAAGGTTTATAACCAAAATCATTATAAAAAGCTTTAAAGACTTCTACCCAAAAAGCATACCCCTCTAATCAAGTGAAGTTTATTTTTTTCAAACTGAAGAATGCAATAATTTTGTGGATCACAACCAATATTTTTTTTAATGAACTAGAATAGACCAAAGAAGAATAGAATATAAAATTGTGTATGTTGTAGTCATCAGGCTAAATACTTCATAAACTTTTTGTTTTGATTATGTGCAGGTACTTGCTCACTTTGTGAAATATATTTTTCATTATGGTTCAGCCAAAAAAAGTTTGCAAAACTTCTCTAATCTTTATAATTCAACTAACTCAAGAAAACACATAAATAGAAACAGCTGCCCCCTCACAGGTTAGAGAGCACATATGAAGTCATAAATCCTCCAGGAAGATAAATAATAAGTAATTGTATTAATAATAACAATTATCTTTGTAATAAATGCAGAACAAATTACACAGGAAACAAATATGCAAAAGACTCCAAAACACGGAGGGTGAAAACCAGTGAGGGTAGCAGAAACTTTTGCATATTTGTGACAGGAAATCTCACCTATCACAGACTGCAATAACTAAGAAAAAAGTAAGCCCTGTACTCTCAGCTACTATGAGCACTGAGAAAAGCAAAATGTTCTTTACCGTCTACAATTATAAAAATTCTCTCTTCTTAGGACAACACAGAGAAGGCTCTGGCCCAGGGATATTTCCACTCTGTTTAACAATAGATAATTGAAAGCACTTGGCTATGTCTCATGTTGCTACAAGGTATTATCAAAGTTACCCGGTTAGAAAACGCAAAATGTAACAGCAGGGGCAGCTGGTCAACGCGTCCAAGGCACATTAGAGACTAGGCCTCCTTCACAGCTGGTGGGGTGGGGAGGAGAATGGGAGTGGGGGGAGTGGGTATTGAAGGTTAGGGAAGGAGCTGGAACCCGGCTGGGGGCTGGAAGGCAGGGAATGAGTTACACTTGCACTTGAAAGGTCTAGTAATGGCCCGGGGGAGAATTCAGTCATTCATTTGCTCCAGAACAAAATGAAGCGAACTGGGCTAGCTGCCCAGTGCCTACCACAGCTTGAATATTAGAATGCCTTTAGGGTACACGCCAGTACAGGGAGGAGAAATCTATGCATGAAACAGAGCAGAGAAAAATAGGTTTAGGGACGGGTGGAGTCTCTGAGAAGCAAAGCGGGAAAGGCTGGGCTGTACTGAAGTCTTTCAAACTTACATTTTTTGAAAAGCAACGTTTCCAAGTGCTAGCTGAAGCCAACGCTGCTCCTGAGGGGTGTTGCACGGGCCTCTAGTTTACACTTCGCTCCAATTAACACGATCTCTATTCACCACTCATTCACCATGTCCATTCACACATCCACTCAACACTGCCTGGCTCGCAGCACTGCTGGGCAAGGCGAATGCACAGTTGAGACTTTTTCTTTCCCGCCGCACCCCTAGTCCGACCCGGTTGAAGGCACAGCGCCTGAGTTTGCAGGTGTGTTGAGCAGCGAGCCAGCACGTCCCCGGCGGGCCGAACTCAGAACGCGGCGCACCAGTAGCCGGCGCCAGGGGCAGCTGAGCAAGCAAACTTCAAGTTTCCTTCTCCAAAGTATTCTTCCAAAGGCCCACCCGCGACATATCCTGAACTGGGCGTGCACACTCATGCAGAGTATTTAGGGGACTCGGGGAGGGTAGAGGGGATCCGAGCCCTCCACGCAGGGATGCACAGCCACCAACGCGCCTGCTCCCGCCTGGAGCGCCGTCCTAGCGCGCGCTCCCTGGGACTTACGGAGCGCGGCAGCTTGGCAGGCCCGGGTCCGAAGTTGACCACCGGCATCAGGGAGTCCATGGTGCTGCTGCAGGGACGGCAGGAGTCAGCCGGAGAGGACCTATCGATTGAGCAGCGCAAGTTTGCGTCTGGCGAAGACTTTCCGCTCTCTTTGAGTTCCGAGAGGCGCCAGTAGCGGCCTGCACTATCGCTGGCCCTGCGCTGATTGGTTTGCGCAATGGGACTCTCATCCCCCATTGGTCGTGCTTCGCAGTCACGGCTCATGAGCAGTTGCTCCACCTCGCGTTTTCTGTTTCAACCCTTTTTGATCAATGCAAGGCACGCGGGAGATTGCACCAGCCTGTCGGCTCGGCTGCTTGCCCGCCCGACAACCGTGGGCGGCTAGAAGCGGTTGCCCTTGCCAACATGCGTTGGCACTTCTGCACCCTTGAGGCCGGTTCCAGTCCTCCAACCCTGACCTCAGACTCCGTGGGCTGCATGGGGAGATGCGGAGTAAATCATTCCTCACCCCCATCCAACTACATCTTCACCAGACCGTAGACTGGACTGTGATGCATTTGTTTGAGTCAGCAGTCATTAACTCACTAAACTTTCCTAAGCACCCCCGCCATGGGCGCCAGATACTACAGGGGAGAGGCAGAACCCCCAAGGATGGAACTGCAGGGTGAAATGGGCTGGGGGTGGGTGGCTGGGAGATGAGGTTCTCTGCAAAACATCCAGGGGCCAAGGCTTAAAGCAGGATTAAGAGACGTGTGTTGCCAAGGACGCTGAGAGGAGCTTTGACCTGGGAAGTCTAGCTGCTTCCCAGGCAAGTCCTTTTAAGTTGCTGATTCTCCGTTTCCCCTTGTGAAAAGAGCGAGCTGGAACCTGGCATTACCTCTCGGGTTTCGCAGGCGCTGACAAACTGTGAGTTTAGAAACGTGAGGAGATATTAACAAGAAAGCGATACCTCTGGGGAGCGTCAGCCCAAGCCAGGGCCAGGCACAGGGCCAGCACAGCTGAAACTTTTCCACAGAAGTGTTCTTCTCAGAAGAACTCCAGTGAAGACCCACATGGGACTCTGAAATAGGGAGGCCCCCTTCCTGCAAGAAAAAAGTTCCTTCGAAGTCTGGAATTTCATCATTTGTTTAAAATGTGAATTTTTCCTTCTACTCTTTAATTTAACCCAGTTTCTTATTAAAATATTTTCCCAAATCTTTGAGCAAAACTGATACACCAGGAATACACAGAATGCCTGTTCTGGGGCTTTCCACCATCACACCAGCCAGTGTCAACCACGCTAGTTTGAAAAGGTTTGTAAACTGACAAGGTTAGGACTTTTGTTTGCTTTATTGTGGTATGTGGGAGGGATTGAGCTAGAATAGGAGGTCCTGCTTTAGCTTTGGGTGGTGGAGGGCAAAGTTTCCAGAAAAAGCTGAAATGAACAAGGTTCACTGCCTTCCTCTGCACATTCATTTAGAAAATTGCAAAATTGAATAGAGGGTATGAATGTCTATCCATAAACTCAAGTGTGCAAGAATTGTCACGTATCCGTTATCGCATGTAATGACTTAGTTGTAGACCCCAAGCAGCTAATCTACTATGGGAGTGGGGGAGCTCATCCCAGGGAGTTACACAGTTCCGTGGCATGGAGTAGAGAGGAAAGCACTCGTCCATTTGGTCCTCCTTCCCCAGAAAATCTAGCTGAGTTGTTGCCGCTGTTGAAGTCTATATGCTACTTCAATAGCTGTCTACCACTTTTATGACTCGTTTGGGTGGAGAAAGGGTGGCTATCCAGGCTTCCCAAGTAGTACAGTGGTAAAAACTGCATGCCAATGCAGGAGACACAAGAGACATGGGTTCGATCCCTGGGTCCAGAAGATCCCCTGGAGTAGGAAATGGCAGCATGCTCCAGTATTCTTGCCTGGAAAATTCCATGGACAGAGAAACCTTTTGGGCTACAGTCCATGGGGTCACAAAGAGTCGGACAAGACTGAGAGACTGAGCATACACACACAAGAGTGGCTGCCATCCTGTCTACCACAACATGCCATGCAGTTATTCCTCTGAGAGGCTTGTAGTGTCCTAGATGACATCATGGATAAGGCACACAGACCCTTTACTCAGGGACCTGCTGACCTCTGTCTCTTTCTTGGGTCTCTGTCTCTCTCCCAACCCAAGGAAGTCTCTTTTTCACTCTAGAAATAATCTATCTCTTTCTATGCTTCATCCTCAAACATTCTGTCTACAAACACCTTCAGCCAGGGCCACTTAGGTATAAAAAGACGGTGGTGAGACTGTGGTAAATTGAAATGCACACACCCATTTATGGCAGAGTTGCACCAACCCACCCCACATGTATGCTTCCCCTTTCATAGAGTAGAGCCTTTGTCAGGCTCCATATTTCCCAGCTCCCTTTGCATCAAGGCAGGTCATGTGGCTGGGACCCACCAATGGAAGGGAACAGAGGATACCACTTTCGGACCAAGGTGGTTGATAAATGGTATGCTCCTCCACTTCCTTTTTCCTGTTCTGCAGGCTGAAATTGAAGACTCTAAAGTCCTAGGGGATGGTGGAGACAGAAAGGAAGGAGCCCCAGCTTCTGAACTACCTGATCTGGGCTTGTTACACATGAGAAATAAGCTTCTCTTAGGTTATGCCACTGAAATCTGAAGGGCTATGTTATCCTAACTTATACACCATCTAAATGCAACAGCTGCAGCTCAGAGATCCAGCTTGTTGTCACCAAGTGAACAAACAAGATTGTTCAAGCTATGTTCCCATACTTAAAGAGAAACCAAAAACTCAGATTTTTGTGTGACATTTCCTAACTCTTAAATGTTTACAAATTTCAGACAGTAATATGCAGATCAATATTGTGAGGCATCAAACCTAGCTTCTCAGAAGCCTGATGCAGCCTGCTGATCACCAGCTCTCCTTCTAGGGACTATTTATAGTATTCTGTCATGTATTTCCCCTTATTCAACAAAGAGCATCTTTGTTTCTATTTGGAGAAGGGAAGACACTGGGGAAAATATAACCTTAAAATATTATTCTGTCATTCTCGCCTATTCTGCAGTGCAGATGTATAAAGATAGCTCAGGGAACCCCTGTATTTCATGAGGGCCTTTCCCCTCTAGGGCTTTCCTGGTGACTCAGATGGCAAAAAATCTCCTGCATTGCAAGAGACCCAGTCCCTGTGCCGGGAAGATCCCCTGGAGACGAGAATGGTAACCCACTCCAGTATTCTTGTCTGGAGAATCCCATGGGCAGAGGAACATGGCGGGGCTACAGTTAATGGGGTCTCAAAGAGTCAGACACGACTGAGCTGCTAACACTTTTCATTTTCACTTTGCTCCCCTCTTGGTAGATTCTCATGAAATGCATACTTTGTAAATATCAATTTTCATAGATATTTTTATTGAGCCCTTAATATGAATGAATGGGGAGCTTTGCTGCCATTTCCAATCAGATCAGTGTTTGACTTCACTTTCACTTTTCACTTTCATGCATTGGAGAAAGAAATGGCAACCCACTCCAGTGTTCTTGCCTGGAGAATCCCAGGGACGGGGGAGCCTGGTGGGCTGCGTCTATGGGGTCACACAGAGTCGGACACGACTGAAGTGACTTAGCAGCAGCAGCAGGAAGAGAAGAGAAGGCAACTCTGAGGAAGAAAGAAACCTGTTTGTTTGGAATGAGTGAAGTTACTTCTATTACTCTTTTTCTAACTGGAGATGAAGATCTTTTTCCTTTTCACTCATCATTTCCAGAGAAAATGGAGGACAGGGAGAGGGATTCATCAGAGTTTGTGTAGCAAAAAGAAATGTCACAATCCTATTACACTCTCCATTCTGACCCCAACTGGTAGGAAAAGATATCCATCCTACTCACTTTATTACCTCAGTTTATGTCCTCACCCTATTTTGCTTCATTTTTTTATTGTGATAAAATACACATAACATAAAATGTACCATTTTAACATTTTTAAATGTACAATTCAGTGGCATTAATACTTTCACATGGCTGTGAAATCATCACCACCATCCATCTCCAGAACTTTTTCACCTTCCCAAACTGAAACTCTGTCTGTACCCATTAAACAGTGTCCCTGTTCCCCCTCACCTAGCTCCTGTAAACCACCATTCAACTTTCAGTCTCTAAATTTGACTGTTGTAAGTGAAATGGAACAGGACCCTAAGGGGCCTTCCCTGAAACAGGTCCCTGAGTCCACTGCCTCTTGTCTGTAGGAAAGCTTTAGCCCTCTAGACCTTCCCTGAGTTCCAAAGTTCAATGCTCTTTGCAAAACAAAGAAAATGCAAAAACAAAAGAAGGCAAGACAAAATCTTAATAGTTTGTCCATAAAACAGAGTCAAGGACTTTTAGTTCCTCCTCAAGGACTATAGATAATATCCTGAGTCATATCTTTGAATTGTTTTGGA
Organism: Bos javanicus; assembly: GCF_032452875.1. NCBI lineage: Eukaryota > Metazoa > Chordata > Mammalia > Artiodactyla > Bovidae > Bos > Bos javanicus. The sequence continues at coordinate 54,784,855 of NC_083875.1, read as the reverse complement.
GATATTAGAACCCCCACCAGGTAGAAGTTAACTGCATGCTGACCACCAGCACATAGACCCCAGACTGGTTGGACTCAGAAAGTAGATGACTGAGATTTCGAAACTTCATCCTGTCACCTCTTAGTCAGTCAATCAAGCCAATCACCTCTAACGCTCACCCCTAATGTTGTCTTTAAAACCTCTTCCTTGAAAGCCATCCAGAAGTTCAGGGCTTGAGCATTAGCTGCCCATTATCCTTGCTTGACCCTTTCCAATTAATATTATACTTTCCTTCACCACAGATTGGTATCAGTAAATCAGTTTTGCTGCTTGTCAGGTGAGTGTGAGATAAGCTGGGACCTGGGACCCTTTGCTGCAGTGCTGCAATGCTTGCACCTGGACAAACCTCTCCTCCAGCAACAAAGTACAAAGAAACTATATGGGACTAAAAATAACTGTGTGTATGTGCAGTTGAGGCAAGTTCTGGACCAAAAGATACAAAGAAGAAAAAAAAAAACCAAAAAGCCCAACTGCAATTTCTGAAGAGCCAGAAGCAAAAAGTGGATGCTGGAAGTGAAAGCAGGGTACTATACATGCCCTTTGCACTCAACACCACAAAGGGATGGGCAAACCACCTAAACCACCCGTCCCTCTAGCCCAGCCCCTGGACACACTCCCACCCTCATCCCATAAGAGGAATGAGCTCCTTCCCACTACCTGAGCCCCACCCCCAGGAGTGTGCAAGGGAACTTGTCACTTGTTTTAGCTCCCTCCTGCAGCAAGCAGTGCAGGAGCCCCAAAAAAGCCTTACCTGAATTTCTTTTCTGGCCTCTCAGTTCAGTTCAGTCACTCAGTCGTGTCCAACTCTGCGACCCCATGAATCGCAGCACGCCAGGCCTCCCTGTCCATCACCAACTCCCAGAGTTCACCCAGACTCACGTCCATCGAGTCAGTGATGCCATCCAGCCATCTCATCCTCTGTCGTCCCCTTCTCCTCCTGTCCCCAATCCCTCCCAGCATCAGAGTCTTTTCCGATAAGTCAACTCTTCACATGAGGTGGCCAAAGTATTGGAGTTTCAGCTTTAGCATCAGTCCTTCCAAAATACACCCAGGACTGATCTCCTTCAGAATGGACTGGTTGGATCTCCTTGCAGTCCAAAGGACTCTCAAGAGTCTTCTCCAGCACCACAGTTCAAAAGCATCAATTCTTTGGCGCTCAGCTTTCTTCACAGTCCAACTCTCACATCCATACATGACCACTGGAAAAACCATAGCCTTGACTAGACGGACTTTTGTTGGCAAAGCAATGTCTCTGCTTTTGAATATGCTATCTAGGTTGGTCCTAACTTTCTTTACAAGGAGTAAGTGTCTTTTAATTTCATGGCTGCAGTCACCATTGGCAGTGATTTTGGAGCCCCAAAAAATAAAGTCTGACACTGTTTCCACTGTTTCCCCACCTATTTCCCATGAAGTGATGGGACCAGATGCTATGATCTTAGTTTTCTGAATGTTGAGCTTTCTGGCCTCTAGCCAATTTCTATTCATTTGGGAAGACCAAGAACCCTGGGGTTGGTATCAAATGAACCCAAATTTGGTTCAGTAACAAACGTATCTCTTGTAAGTGGAAGATATAAAATTTGCCTTTTGTGACCAGCTTATACCACTTAGTACAATGTCTTCTCAGTTCATCCTTTTTTTTCTCTCTGTTTTTATTTAATAGATTTTATTATTTAGAACAGTTTGAGGTTCAAGGAAAAATTGAGAGGAAGGTCCAGAGATTTCCCAACTACTTCCCATCCCTACACATGCATAGCCTCTCTGATTATCAACATCCCCCGCCAGAGTGGTCCATTTGTTATAACGGATGAACCTCCATTGACACATCATTATCACCAAAAGTCCACATTTTGCATTAGGGTTCACTCTTGGTATTGTACATTCTGTAGGTTTGGACAAGGCTACAGTAACATGTATCCATTGTTATAGTATCATACAGAGAAGTTTCACTGCCTAAAAATCCTCTGTGCTCTGCCTATTTATCCCTCAGTTCCCCCCTTTTGCTTCATTTTCAAATAATCGATATAGAGAGCATTCCACTGCAAACTTCATACAAATAAAATATCTAAGGGGGTCATTTTAGGGGAAGTGGGCAACATAACACAGGAAACACAATACTGCTTATATCTCCTGACACCCTAAAATGATTATGATATAGAAAAAGCATCAAGTTTTTTTAACCTGAAAATGTATGTATTTCACTGCCTTTTTTTAAAAAAAAGGAAAAGAACAACATTTCTGGCACCACCTCTCTAGCTTGTAAACAGACTATTCATCACACCCAGCGTGCTGGACCTAGTCATGTATACATGCATCTTTTGGATCAGCACTATCCACCTGCATGCATGCTAAGTCACTTCAGTCATGCATGACTCTTTGCGACCCCAAGGACTGTAGCCCACAAGGCTTCTCTATCCATGGGATTCTCGAGGCAAGAATACTGGAGTGCATTGCCCTGCCCTCCTCCAGGGGATCTTCCAGATCCAGGGATTGAGCTGTGTCTTTTACATCTCTTGCCTTGGCAAGTGGGTTCTTTACCACTAGTGCCACCTGAGAAGCCCCACTTTTCACCTGGGATATCTCATTCATTTCAGGGTCCCACATGGAATGTGAAAACAGGCCACAGAACACTTGTTTACTCATCTGTTCAAAATCTATATTTCTCTGTTATAGAAACCATCATCTCAGTTTTAGAATGACTTCTGTACTTTTATAATCTGAATGTAGTTTTGTTCTTTCCTTTTCTTTCTGGAGGCAGAGCAAATACAAAGAAAGGCGATACAGCAAAGCCAGGGATATCTGGGGGCGGCAGCAGGGGAAGCCAGTGCAGGACTTGGGTCTTCCTGCCTTCCCCCTTTTTCTCATACTCCAAACTAAGTCTCATTCCACAAGGTATCAAAGGAGGTTTTATCTTCCCTCATTGCCTTATTCACTCTCTTAGCAAATCTGCTCTACCTCCAGACTTTTCTCCGGTCCATCTGCTTCTCTCTATCACCTGCCTGTCCAAGCTCCCATGGATTCTTCTCAATTACTGGACCTGGTTTCCCTGCATTTACTTTGGCCCCTTGAATCCATTCTCCAAAGACCAGGAACATCCATCCATATTGGAAAAACTGTGTGTGTTTTTTTAAAAATGGCTGTTGCTGATACATTTGTTGACACTCTTCACTGTAAAAGTCACTCAGTTGTGTCTGACTCTTTGCGACCACATGGACTGTATAGTCCATGGAATTCTCCAGGCCAGAATCATGGACTGGGTAGCCTTTCCCTTCTCCAGGGGATCTTCCCAAACCAGGGATTGAACCCAGGTCTCCTGCATTGCAGGCGGATTCTTTACCAGCAAAGCCACCAGGGAAGCCCCCAACAGTGAACATTGATCTTTTAGGAATCAGAAAACTAAAATGGACTGGAATGGGTGAATTTAACTCAGATGACCATTATGTCTACTACTGTGGGCAAGAATCCCTTAGAAGAAATGGAGTAGCCATCATTGTCAACAAAAGAGTCCAAAATGCAGTACTTGGATGCAATCTCAAAAATGACAGAATGATCTCTATTCATTTCCAAGGCAAACCATTCAATATCACACTAATCCAAGTCTATGCCCCGACCAGTAATGCTGAAGAAGCTGAAGTTGAACAGTTCTATGAAGATCTACAAGACCTTCTAGAACTAACACGCCAAAAAAAAAAAAAAAGTCCTTTTCATTATAGGGGACTGGAGTGCAAAAATAGGAAGTCAAGAAACACCTGGCTGCTGCTGCTGCTAAGTCACTTCAGTCGTGTCCAACTCTGTGCGACCCCATAGACAGCAGCCCACCAGGCTCCCCCATCCCTGGGATTCTCCAGGCAAGAACACTGGAGTGGGTTGCCATTTTCTTCTCCAATGCATGAAAGTGAAAAGTGAAAGTGAAGTCACTCAGTCGTGTCCAACCCTCAGCGACCCCATGGACTGCAGCCTTCCAGGCTCCTCCATCCATGGGATTTTCCAGGCAAGAGTACTGGAGTGGGGTGCCATTGCCTTCTCCTGGAGCATCAGGCAAATTTGGCCTTGGAGAACAGAATGAAGCAGGGCAAAGGCTAATACAGTTTTGCCAAGACAATGCACTGGTCATAGCAAACACCCTCCTCCAACAACACAAGAGAAGACTCTACACATGGACATCCCCAGATCGTCAATACCAAAATCAGACTGATTATATTCTTTGCAGCCAAAGATGGAGAAGCTCTATACAGTCAGGAAAAACAACACCAGAAGCTGACTGTGGCTCAGATTATGAACTCCGGATTGCCAAATTCAGAATTAAATTGAATAAAGTGGGGAAAACCACTAGACCATTCAGGTATGACCTAAATCAAATCCCTTAAGATTATACAGTGGAAGTGAGAAATAGATTCAAGGGATTAGATCTGATAGACAGTGCCTGAAGAACTATGGATGGAAGTTTGTGACATTGTCCAGGAAACAGGGATCAAGACCATCCCCAAGAAAAAGAAATGCAAAAAAGCAAAATGGCTGTCTGAGGAGGCCTTACAAATAGCTGTGAATAGAAGAGAAGCGAAAAGCAAAGAAGAAATGGAAAGATATACCCATTTGAATGCAGAGTTCCAAAGAATAGTAAGGAGAGACAAGAAAGCCTTCCACAGTGATCAGTGCAAAGAAATAGAGGAAAACAATAGAATGGGAAAAACTAGAGATCTCTTCAAGAAAATTAGAGATACCAAGGGAACCTTTCATGCAAAGATGGGCACAATAAAGGACAAAAATAATATGGACCTAACAGAAGCAGAAGAAGAGGTGGCAAGAATGCACAGAAGAACTACACAAAAAAAATCTTCATGACCAAGATAATCACGATGGTGTGGTCACTCACCTCGAGCCAGACATCCTGGAATGTGAAGTCAAGTGGGCCTTAGGAAGCATCATTATGAACAAAGCTAGTGGAGGTGATGGCATTCCTGTTGAGCTATTTCAAATCCTAAAAGATGATGCTGTGAAAGTGCTACACTCATATGCCAGCAAATTTGGAAAACTCAGCAGTGGCCACAGGACCAGAAAAGGTCAGTTTTCATTCCAATCCCAAAGAAAGGCAATGTCAAAGAATGCTCAAACTACCACACAATTGCACTCATCTCACACGCTAGTAAAGTAATGCTCAAAATTCTCCAAGCCAGCTTCAACAGTACATGAACCATGAACTTCCAGATGTTCAAGCTGGTTTTAGAAAAGGCAGAGGAACCAGAGATCAAATTGTCAATATCCGCTGGATCATCAAAAAAGCAAGAGAGTCCCATAAAAACACCGACTTCTGCTTTATTGACTATGCCAAAGCCTTTGACTGTGTGGATCACAACAAACTGTGGCAAATTCTTAAAGAGATGGGAATACCAGACCGCCTGACCTGTCTCTTGAGAAATCTGTATGCAAGTCAGGAAGCAACAGTTAGAACTGGACATGGGACAACAGACTGGTTCCAAATAGGAAAAGGAGTGCATCAAGGCTGTATATTGTCATCCTGCTTATTTAACTTATATGCAGAGTACATCATGAGAAATGCTGGGCTGGAAGAAGCACAAGCTGGAATCAAGATTACCAGGAGAAATATCAATAACCTCGGATATGCAGATGACAACACCCTTATGGCAGAAAGTGGAAAAGAACTAAAGAGCCTCTTGATGAAAGTGAAAGAGGAGAGTGAAAAAAATTGGCTTAAAACTCAACATTCAGAAATCTAAGATCATGGCATCTGACCCCATCACTTATGGCAAATAGATGCGTAACAGTGGAAACAGTGACAGCCTTTAATTTGGGGGGCTCCAAAATCACTGCAGACGGTGACTACAGCCATGAAATTAAAAGAATCTTCCTTCTTGGAAGAAAAGTCATGACTAATCTAGGCAGCATATTAACAAGTAGAGACATTACTTTGCCAACAAAGGTCTGTCTAGTCAAAGCTATGGTTTTTCCAGTAGTCATGTATGGATATGAGAGTTGGACTATAAAGAAAGTTGAGTGCTGAAGCACTGATGCTTTTGAACTGTGGTGTTGGAGAAAACTCTTGAGAGTCCCTTGGACTGCAAGGAGATCCAACCAGTCCATCATAAAGGAAATCAGTCCTGAATATCCATTGGAAGGACTGATGCTGAAGCTGAAAGCCCAGTACTTTTGCCACCTGATGTAAAGAACTGACTCATTTGAAAGACCCTGATGCTGGGAAAGATTGACGGCGAGAGGAGAAGGGGATGACAGAGGATGAGATGGTTGGATGGCATCACCAACTCAATGGACATGAGTTTGAGTAAATTCGGGGAGTTGGTGATGGACAGGGAGGCCAGCATGCTGCAGTCCATGGGGTTGCAAAGAGTCGGACACAACTGAGCAACTGAACTGAACTGAACTGTTGCTGATATACAGCTGCTATCTATAAAATAGTTATTTAATGAGAACCTACTGTATAGCACAGGGAACTCTACTCTGCTCTGTGCTGAATTAAATGAGAAAGGAAACTAAAAGAGGGGATATGTGTACATGTATAGCTGATTTACTTTGCTGTATAGCAAGAAACTAAAACAACAGTAATCCAATAAAAATTAATAAAAAGTAAATAAATAAAAATTTTAAAACATACATGGAGTAGAACATATAACTGCTCTGCTGAAATCCTCTAACAGCTTCCCATTACATTTAGAACTGAACTCCTAAAAGGCCCACAAGACCTCACCTGACCTGGTCCTTGGTCACCTCTTGGCTCAGCCTTTTACTTGCTCAATCTCCGAACTCCTCCTTCAGTCCCAGGACTCTCTCAGGCCCCTTCCCTCACCAAATTCCCTCCCTCCAGCCTCCTCATGGCTGGCTCTGCCCATCTCTCAGTCTATTGAGGCACCATCTTTTCACACTGTGACTGACCACCTTATCAAAAGTACCCCCTGCCCATCCTTATCTCATTTCTTGGGACACTTCTCTCATAACTTGCTAGTCAATGAAATACTAAAACTTACTCACTGTAGAATGAGTACATTCTAGAAAGTACATTCTCTGAGAGCTGAGACTGTGCCTAACTTGCTCATGGCTATACCTCAGTATCAGGTATACTGATGAGTGCTTGCTTGATACTCCAAGAGTGAATTAAAAAAGGCAGAAAGAATGAAATAGATGGCATTGTTGACAGTCTTTGTTGCTGAAACATTATTTTTCTGGAACTTTCCATAGTGAATATTCCAAACTTAATCAACTTTTTAAAAAGTTGGTTATTTTTTAAATAGTGGAGTGAGGATAGGCATGAGACCCTCCACGAAGCCCTGGTGATCCTGAGAAGCTACTTGGCAACTTTTGCGAGCCCATAACTGCTGAGGCCCATCTTTCTACCAGGTGTTTCTGCTGAGGCTGAAAGGCTGATCATAGCATCTAGTACTAACATGTTGTCCTTTAGTTAGAACTTTAGGTCAGTGTTTCCACTGATGATGGAATCACTTCTATCCAACTGGCACTGGATCCAATCCCACTTCTCTGACTTTGCACAACTACCTGAAATTTATGACAGGTCTTGGCAAGTTGCAAGCTGTTGAAAGGACATGTTTTATGGGGAAAGAAGAGGTAGTTAGAGGAGCAGAGCTGGGGGTGGGGCAGGTGGTAATGCACGATGTTTCTCAGACTCAAAGAGCTGGAATTTTGGAATGTCATCTAAAATTATCTATACATGCAATCTGAGAGTGGGTCTCTCCCAGCATTGTCCTGGAGCAGTGGAAAGGAAAATTATGATACATTCCCTTGTAAGTCAGCACAAAGCCATTCCTAGATGATTGCCCAGAGATTGGGGTGGAGGTTTGCAGAGCTGGGAAATGGGATGAAATTACCATCATATTTAAGGCTGTCTATCTATATCAAAATACGAAGGATTTTCAGTGTGTCTTACACACATTTGGGGGTATCTGTTATCAGATTCAAATTGTAGATCTCAGGAACTTAGTGTAACTCCTTCCCTTTCTGATGAGGAAAATGGTCCTGGGTTGAAGGGATGGTGTCAGGTTGGGCCAGTCCTGCCATCAGTGGCTTCATAGATGTTATCCCCTGTGTCCCGCTAGTAATCTCTGCCCCCACTTTGCAGAAGGAAAAGCTGAAACCCAGCTCATATATCTGTCTAGGGTCACCAAGAATCTGAGAAATCAGACCAAAGAGAGAACAGTAAATCATCCATCTATTCCAGAGACTATGACCCTTCTTCTACACACATCCCCCCTTATTAAAATGATTTAAAGTTGTCAGTCAAGTCATTTAAATTCTCTGAGGAGAGAGCAAACTCAGAGAAATAAGAGCTGAACCTGAGCAATACACAGATCTAGAAAGTGAAGGGTGTGAGCAGGAGCAGTCATACAAGCATGGGCATATGCTGCCCTGTCCTCAGGATGTCCTCAGGATGCTGCCACTCCATCCACAGAATACTGCATCCTCTCCCAACAGCAGGTAGGGCCGCAGACATTATTTCTGTGACTTTGTACTTATGCTGTTTTCTAGTCTGCCAGCCCCAGAGTTGATCCCTGGTATCTCAAGCAGCCTTGGTTAAGCTTGTCCATTTTTTCTCTGTCCTTTCTACCATCCCTTTTCACCCCAAGCTCCTTCTCACCTCTTTTTAGTCATTTATCTCCAAGTTCACTGCTGCCATTTTGCTGGTCCTCCATGTTTCTGCAACTGCTCAGTGCCACAGGGACATTTTAAACCATCCTTAGGGAGATGGCTCAGAGGAGCAGCTTTCTGGCTGGTGTGCAATATAATTTTTTTAGCTATATAAATTTTGAGATGTGTTTATACAGAAGGCCCAGTGTTTGGGAGATTTTCTCTTCTTCCCTGTGTTTTGAACTTGGCTTGTTTACATACTGCTTTGGTACCTGGAGACACATATGGTATTTTGCCTTCGTTTTCTTAGATCTTGAAAAATCTGGATAGCATTTGTTGTTCCAAAGTGATTTTCTCCTTTTTAAAGTTTTCCTGAGGCAAATGTTACACATGACTGCTTTAAAATATTTAAGCATTCTAGATATTCAGAGTGTAGAAGAAAATGTCCAACCTTCAAGACAATTTCAGTTTAGGTATGTTTTTTAAATAGAGAATATATTCATATGATTCAAAAGTCAAACATATAAGAGTTTTACAGTGAAAGTGTCCTAGTTTTCCCACCCATCTAGGTCCCATTGCATCTCTACTTGTAGCCAGTTGCTACAAGTTGCTTTTGGATCTTTCCAGAGTTTCTTTAGCAAATATAAGAAAATACAAATATATATTTATTCAATCCCTTTCTTTTGCACAAAAGGTAGCAAACTACATGCACTATTTTTGCATCTTGCTTTTAAAATTTTACAACAGAGCAAATTTGGCTTAGAACATAAAGAAATCAAAAATAAAAGGCAATTTGCACACATGTGCACACACACACACATGGATGTGCACACTTCTTTTTTTGGTATAACTAAGCAGCCATGAAATTAAAAGATGCTTACTCCTTGGAAGGAAAGTTAGGACCAACCTAGATAGCATATTCAAAAGCAGAGACATTACTTTGCCAACAAAGGTCCGTCTAGTCAAGGCTATGGTTTTTCCTGTGGTCATGTATGGATGTGAGAGTGAACTATAAAGAAAGCTGAGCGCAGAAGAATTGATGTTTCTGAATTGTGGTGTTGGAGAAGACTCTTGAGAGTCTCTTGGACTGCAAGGAGATCCAACCAGTCCATCCTAAAGGAGATCAGTCCTGGGTGTTCATTGGAAGGACTGATGTTGAAGCTGAAACTCCAATACTTTGGCCACCTGATGTGAAGAGCTGACTCATTTGAAAAGACCCTGATGCTGGGGAAGATTGAGGGCAGGAGGAGAAGGGGACGACAGAGGATAAGATTGTTGGATGGCATCATAGGCTCAATGGACATGGGTTTGGGTGGACTCCAGGAGTTGGAGATGGATAGGGAGGCGTAGCAGGCTGTGGTTCCTGGGGTCGCAAAGAGTCGGACAAGACTGAGCTACTGAACTGACTGACTGAAGCAGGCTAAATTAACTGAGTCAATAATTGTTCAGCTTGCTCTTCTTTATGGGCCTTAGTAAGAAATAAACTATTAAGAAGGTCTGGTGTTCCTTTTCTGATGTAAAAGTTTTGGATGAGAAGATCCCATTTGACAGGTAACAGCAGAAGATGGGAGCCGGGGAGCCAGTCTAAGAGCCAGAACTGCCCAGGTTCACGTTTTGCTTATTCAAACACATTGAGATGCACCTCTTTTAGGGCCAACCAAAATTGAGCGACTGAACTGAACTGAACTCTGGGCAATGTATTTAAAAATATATAAGGGTTGAAAGGCCCCTCTGGATGGTGCTGTCTAGCCCCTCATCTTACAGAGGACTAGAAAGTAAATCATCGCTGATCATACAGCACATTTAATGGCAGAAGCAGAAACCAGATTGCTCTTCTTTGTTCTTAGACCAGTGTTCAAAAGACTATTTCCTGCTATTCTCCATTTCCTTGTGGAGGAAGGTAGTAGCCTAGTCCTGTCACTAGTCCATATTTAGAGGAACACTGGATGGCCTGTGCTCAATTCGCTTAGCTGCATCCCTGGGCTCTCCTAATTGCAACCGCCCGAAATCTCACTCAAACCATCAGAGGGGAGATGAATCCATCTTTGAACCTAGAACCAAACTTCAGAGCAAATGGGCAAAGGTAAGGATTTGCTTCAGGGGCAATTTGGACAAGACACCCATGTGCTGGGACTCTCTTCCTTTGTTTTTGTTTTGAAAATCATGTTGGAAGGACTCCAAGGGCCCTTGGGTCACACACCCACTCCTACACTCAGAGGCAGAACAATAGGATAAGCAGCAGCCACTGAACTGTGATACTGAAGCGAAAGGAACTAGTTCAAACCCCAAAGGGGATGCTCCTGGCAGAAAAAAGCCCATGAAGGCTGGAAAGGCAAACATGACATTCTCCCCTTTACGTTTCCCCTCCTTTGCACAGCTGGGCCCAGTGACTTCATCTCAACTTCTGTCAGTGACCAGAATCCTGAGATGTTCTGCTGATTTGCCTGGCCCCCCAGACATTTCAGTTCATCACCATGCAGGCAGATTCCTTAGAGTGAGATATTAGCCCAGCAGAAATCCAAGTTTCAATAGAAAATCAACAATTAACCTTATATTCTGAACCAAAGTTTTAAGCGATATTACAAAAGAAAGACATTTTTATTTTTAAATCAAGTTCTTAACCACTGCAAATTGCACGTGAACTTAAATGACTGAACTCAGAAGACTATACATTACTGGAAAATATTTATCACAGGCAAGAACACTTTCTATCCCAGAGCTTCAAAAAAAAAAAATCTCTCTTTTCTGTGCACCCTATTCTATTATTTCAGATTGAGCTTCTGAGATTTATTCATTTCATTCTTCTTCACTCTTCTCAAAAAGAAGAGATATTTCACCCCCTCGTTTAGACTGGTTTAAAAAACTACAGCATTGTTTGTTCTACAAAAGTCTTCTGTTCCATTTATGTATTTCAGCCACAGATTCCAGAGCTTTCCCAAGTCTCACTAGTTTCAAACAGTAAGAAGGCCAACAGGAGCAGACTCCCTCTCCATAGGAGCGGAGGCTCAGATGTTCTGTGCTGCCTCAGACTTTGGCCACAATTGACTGCTTTAAGTGTTACCCCCAATCCAACGTGTGTTCCTCAAAAATCTTTTTTAGGATTTTAAGGTCAAATATATATACCAAAAGATGTACCATCTTAACCATTTTTAAATGTGAAAAGAAAGTGAAAGTCACTCAGTCATGTCCAATTCTTTGCAATTCCATGGACTGGGGCCTGCTGGGCTCCTCTGCCCATGGAATTCTCCAGGCCAGAATACTGGAGTGGGTAGCCATTCCCTTCTCCAGGTAATCTTCCTGACTCAGGGAGCAAACCCAGGTCTTCCACTTTGCAGGCAGATTCTTTACTGTCTGAGCCACCAGGGAAGCCCATTTTTAAATGTACAGATCAGTAATGTGAAGTACATGCACACTGTTGTGCAACCCATCTCCAAAACTCTTCATCCTAAAGAACCAAAGTTCCATACTTAATAAACAACTCCCCAGGCCTCCCTCCCCCTAAGCCCTGGCAGCCACCACTCTACTTTCTGTTCCAGTGACTATGGCTACTCCAGGTGCTTCATAAAAGTGCAATAATACAGTATTTGTCTTTTTGTGGCTGGCTATTTCACTTAGCACAGTGTCCTCAAGGAACCTTTCAGATTCCCTTCTTTAGCATATGTCATAGCATATGTATGTCAGAACTCCCTTTCTCTTTAAGGCTGAAGAATATTCCATTGTATGTATATACCACATTTTGCCTATCCATTCATCAGTCAATAGACACTTGGGTTCCTTCCACTTTTTGGCTATTGTGAATACTGTGAATTCACAATACTGCTATGAATATGAGTACACAAATACCTCTTTGAGACTCTGCTTTCAATTCTGAAGGGTATGTACCCAAAACTGGAATACTGGATCATATGGTATTCTATTTAAGATTTTTTTTTTTGAGAAGCCATCCTACTATTTTCTACAGCACCTACCCCATTTTACATTCCCACCAACAGTGCACAAGGACTCCAATTTCTCCACATCCTTGCCAATGATTGTTACTTTCATTTTAGTTTTTTGTTCTATAGTAGTCATCCTAATGGGTGTGATTTCATTTCCCCAAGATTTTTAAATGAAACTAAGGGAGGAATTCTCTCCCATGATGGAAGCTATGGAGATGGGACTCTAGAGTTAATTGTCATATTTCTTGACACGTGAAGACAGTCTGTGTTGTTATTTTAATTTTATCCCATTCAACCTTTTATTTATGTATTTGTGGTTGCATTGGGTGTTAGCTGCGGTATGTAGAATCTTTGTTGTGGTGCACGAACTCTCTAGTTGCAGCACATGGGCTCACTATTTGAGTTGCATTGGCTTAGTTGCTCCATGGCATATGGGATCTTAGTTCCCCAACCAGAGATAGAACCTGCATCCCCTGCATTGCAAAGCAGATTCTTAACCACTGGACCACCAGGGAAGTTCCCATGTTGAATTTTTAGGACACAAATTAATTCTACCCATTTCCCCTCCAAAGTTTGGAACCTAACTAAAACCTTTTTAAAAAGCACAATAGACTTCAATGGGGATAAAAATAAACAGCATCAGTACCTTTCAAGGACGACTGGAAACTATGACTGGAAGTCTAGCTTGTCTTCCCACTCCTCTTCCCCCACTAAATGGAATTTATTTACCAGGCAACAGAGGCAAAGAAGGCCCTGGTGGGTTTACTATACAGAAAGACTGCATTCGGCCTAGGGACAGGCAGGATCCACAACAGAACCAGAGGGGGAAGGCAGTGCCTGGAACTACCACTTCGCCTATCTCACCACCAGAATAAGCCACTCCTGCATCTTGGAAGAAAGGAGTCTGGAAAAAAGAATGCAAGTTCAGTCCCCAGAAGCTCTGAAAAAGCTTATTTTTGTGGACGTTGAAGAAATCTCCCTCCCCTTGCTTCCCCAATAGTTATAACCTTTGGGCTTCTTAGGGCTTCCCTGGTGGTTCAGACGGTAAAGCGTCTGCCTGCAATGCAGGAGACCCGGGTTCAATCCCTGGATTGGGAAGATCCTCTGGAGAAGAAAATGGCAGCCCACCCCAGTACTCCTGTCCGGAAAATTCCATGGACAGAGGAGCCTAGTAGGCTATAGTCCATGGGGTCGCAAAGAGTCGGACACGACTGAGCAACATCACTTTCATTTTCACTTTGGGCTTCTTACAGCATAGGACTCAGCTCTGCAAAAAGGCAACTGTTCTTGCTGTGAAAGGATGCTGTATTCACATGAGTAGGGCTGTTTCCTGACATCGTTACAACTTCTTTGTGAAGACACTGAGGTCAGCTCTGGGACCTAAAGGCTCTGAAATGGGTCTGCACAGAACATATTAAATTTGCTCGAGGCTGTTCTGGTGCCCAAGCATGAAAATTCACTCTCCAATCTGTCTTCCACTTCACATTCTCCCACGTAGGACATTCAACAGAGCTCACTGGAGATTATGTAAGGAACTCAAATGAAGGCATGAAATGACTCCAAATAATAAATGCCAGCAATATTAAAATGCCCTGATTTGAACTATATGAAATGTCTCTACATTATTAAATTCTCAGGGAGGAATTAAAGTCCAAAAAAAAATAAATATCCTTTCTCTTGAAGGTTGAGCTCTAAAGAAATCAAAAGTTGACAATTATTTCCTGCCCAATTTCTTTTTGGTTCAGGGTCAGGAAGAGTGTCTCATTCAGCAATGGTGGTAGAGTCTGGCTCTTTCCACAGCTGCTTCCCCTGCAGAACAATCCTGGCTTCAGGTTCTCCAGGCTGTCACTCCCTTGGTCAGTTGTCTGGAGTTGGTGACTTGTGAACTTAAACTCAGATGGGAGAAACCCATTCTCATGGGGTCAGTACTGCAGCCAAAGGGCCCTCTCCTCATCTGGCGGAAGTCTAAGGCTGGCTGAGGTGTGGGTGCCGTGGCGATAACTCTTCTCAGAAGCTGCTTCTCCTCAAACCCAGAAAGAGGAGGCCCACCTCAAAGATGCATCTCTGCCTGCTTGGAAGTTAAGACTGACCCAGCTATAGCAAGCACATTGCTTCTTCCACATGGGCCTCTGCAGTTCTTGAAGAAATGGAGCTGTTTTTAACTTCTCCAAGAGTCTCTCTCTAAAGGGAGGCAGGCCTGTGACATGAAGAGCGGCTGTAGGACCAGAGCAGCTGCAGATGCTATCACGGACTTAGAAAGCCAGTCACCTGCAAGACCAAGGCTGTTTAACTCAAGGCCCAAGGCACTCGACTCTCCAAGGGAGAATGGATGATATGGAGAAATATTATTGATATTTATAGTTATTATAGTTATAATATTATAATATTAATAGTTAGGTAAGACACATCTTTTCATTGTAGGGAAGAATTGTGGGTTTCAAGTTAACCAGACATGGAGAAGCTCTAAATGATTACATTGCCTCTGTAAATCATGGAGGCAATTTACCTCAGGTTAGTGGAAACTTCAGTCCTTGTCCTCTTTGAAAAAAGAAATACTCAAAGGTGTGGACAACTGAAAGTCTTCAGCCTGGTATTTATTTTAACCTAAAGGTCTAAAATGTTAACCTCCAGAGGATAAGCAACAAGGACTTACTGTACAGAATAGGGAACTATATTCAATATCCTGTGTAAACCTTCATGAAAAAGAATATGGAGATATATAACTGAATCACATTGCTGTATAGCAGAAATAAACGTCACATTATAAATCAACCATATGCCAATAAAATTAGAATTTTTAAAAATTCTATGAAGTTTTCTTTTTCGTTTTCCATTTTTTTTTTTTTTAAGAGAGAAAAACTTGCTCTACATGTTAAGGACTTTGAGAACATTAAATAACCCAACTAATGCTCACTGGTCTTTCAAGAACAAAGTTAATGATTTTCTGGTCTATAGGTAGCCTTACCCCCTTCTAAACTGCTTGGTTGGTTGTTGTATTTTGAATCCCCACTGGTTTGACATTTAAAGCCTGTGCAAAGAGAGCAGGGGTGCTTGGCCAAGCCCTTTCAGCCCTGTAGTACATGAAGTGCCTGCGAGCAGCCAGTCACCTGTACTGGTTGAAGTCAAAGGGTACTTGTCCTATTGTTTTTAAAACTCTTCGACCAAATTATATTTTAGACTTCTCCTGTAGGTGTGTCAATTTGAAAACTCAAGCTTTTCATGTAACAAAATGGTTTTTAAAAGGGGAATCTAACAAAAATTACCTGAAGAGTAGTGGGAGTTTAAGAGCTCAGGGAATCTAGGCTTTGGACTTCCTTGGAGGTTCAGTGGTTAAGAATCCACCTGCCAATGCAGGGGACACGGGTTCAATCTGTGGTCCAGGAAGATCCCATATGCCACGGGGCAACTAAGCCCATGGGCCACAACTACTGAGCCCACACGCTGCAACTACTGAAGCCCGTGCCCCCTAGAGCCTGTGCTCCACAATGAGAGAAGGCCGTGCTCACCACAACTAGAGAAGGTTCATGCACAGCAGTGAAAGCCCAGCACAGCCCCCAAAATAAATAACAGATAATAAAATGAAGTTAAAAATTTTTTAATTCATATGAAAAAAGAGAGCTGTGCTTTGGAAGTAATAATGCACAAATGGAGAAGGACTTCAAGCCATACAATAAAGCACGTGTATGAAAGACCTGTGCTTTCTATGCGGCAGTTCTGTCAGAGAGACAGGATAAATATTTGGGGACAGGACCCATTAGTGAACTGTGAACCCTATTGAGCAAGTTGCAAACCTAATTCTCATTGAAGAAATGCAAATAGAACACATCAGAGTGAATCACTAGAAGTACAGTAAGAACAATCTGATGAAAATTTCCACTCATTTTGTGTACTCACAGGTAGGTGTGAACCAGGACAATACCTATCACTTTGCATAAAATAGAATTCTTACTGTGGGTTGTGGCTTTTTAAAAAAGTTTGAATACACTATTATGTAGAAACACCTCAGGCATCCAAAACACTGAGAGGAGGTTACACGGTGAAGCTCATTTTCCACAGCTAGACTAGGACAGACACATTTTGAAAAACAGACACAGGACATACAGTGTTAGAGATTATATATTTGCATTATCCAAGTTTTCTGTGATAAAGAAAATTGTCATCCACAGAAACATGATTATAAACAGATCAAATAACCTAGAAGTAAATGGAGTAAATAATATAAACCTCTTTTTTCATTCCTCCTCTTCCAATCCTAGTGCCTTGGGCAAAGGAAACCATCAACAGTTTGATATGCATTATTACAAACGCTTTTCTAGGCACGCACAGACACACATATGCCATACATATGTAAATAGGTTCCTAACCATACGTATGTAAACAGTCAGTCAGTCAGTTCAGTCGCTCAGTTGTGTCCAACTCTTTGCGACCCCATGAATCACAGCAGACCAGGCCTCCCTGTCCATCACCAACTCCTGGAGTTTACTCAGACTCACATCCATGGAGTCAGTGATGCCATCCAGCCATCTCATCCTCTGTCGTCCCCTTCTCGTCCTGCCCCCAATCCCTGCCAGCATCAGAGTTTTTTCCAATGAGTCAACTCTTCGCATGAGGTGGCCAAAGTACTGGAGTTTCAGCTTTAGCATCATTCCTTCCAAAGAAATCCCAGGGCTGATCTCCTTTAGAGTGGACTGGTTGGATCTCCTTGCAGTCCAAGGGACTCTCAAGAGTCTCCTCCAACACCATAGTTCAAAAGCTTCAATTCTTCGGCACTCAGCTTTCTTCACAGTCCAACTGTCACATCCATACATGACCACTGGAAAAACCAGAGCCTTGACTAGACAGACCTTGTTTATTGGCAAAGTAATGTCTCTGCTTTTGAATATGCTATCTAGGTTGGTCATAACTTTCCTTCCAAGGAGCAAGCATTTTTTAATTTCATGGCTGCAATCACCATCTGCAGTGATTCTGGAGCCCAGAAAAATAAAGTCTGACACTGTTTCCATTATTTCCCCATCTATTTCCCATGAAGTGATGGGACCAGATGCCATGCTCTTAGTTTTCTGAATGTTGAGCTTTAAGCCAACTTTTCACTCTCCTCTTTTACTTTCATCAAGAGGCTTTTTAGTTCCTCTTCACTTTCTGCCATAAGGGTGGTGTCATCTGCATATCTGAGGTTATTGATATTTCTCCCAGAAATCTTGATTCCAGCTTGTGCTTCTTCCAGCCCAGTGTTTCTCATGATGTACTCTGCATAGAAGTTAAATAAGCAGGGTGACAATATACAGCCTTGATGGACTCCTTTTCCTATTTGGAACCAGTCTGTTGTTCCATGTCCAGTTCTAACTGTTGCTTCCTGACCTGCATATAGGCTTCTCAAGAGGCAGGTCAGGTGGTCTGGTATTCCCATCTCTTTCAGAATTTTCCACAGTTTATTGTGATCCACACAGTCAAAGGCTTTGGCATAGTCAATAAAGCAGAAATAGCTGTTTTTCTGGAACTCTCTTGCTTTTTCCATGATCCAGTGGATGTTGGCAATTTGATCTCTGGTTCCTCTGCCTTTTCTAAATCCAGCTTGAACATCAGGAAGTTCATGGTTCACGTATTGCTGAAGCCTGGCTTGGAGAATTTTGAGCATTACTTTACGAGCGTGTGAGATGAGTGCAATTGTGCAGTAGTTTGAGTATTCTTTGGCATTGCCTTTCTTTGGGATTGGAATGGAAACTGACCTTTTCCAGTCCTGTGGCCACTGCTGAGCTTTCCAAATGTGCTGGCATATTGAGTGCAGCACTTTCACAGCATCATCTTCCAGGATTTGAAATAGCTCAACTGGAATTCTATCACCTCCACTAGCTTTGTTCGTAGTGATGCTTTGTAAGGCCCACTTGACTTCACATTCCAGGATGTCTGGCTCTGGGTCAGTGATCACACCATCATGATTATCTTGGTCGTGAAGATATTTTTTGTACAGTTCTTCTGTGTATTCTTGCCACCTCTTCTTAATATCTTCTGCTTCTATTAGGTCCATACCATTTCTGTCCTTTATCAAGCCCATCTTTGCCTGAAATGTTTCCTTGCTATCTCTAATTTTCTTGAAGAGATCTCTAGTCTTTCCCATTCTGTTGTTTTCCTCTATTTCTTTGCATTGATCACTGAGGAAGGCTTTATCTTTCCTTGCTATGTAAACAGGATACTGCAATTAAATATTATTGTGCAACTTGTTTTCCACAGCACTTTGTCTTACAAATATTTTCATGTCCACACTATAAACCTGTTTTTATGTGCTGCAGAGTATTGCGTGGTAGGAATTGACATGTACTAATTCAACAATTTCTTCATTTATGTACAATTACGTTGTTTCTAATTTATTATTTCAAAAAATGCTTCAATACACATTCTTATACCTGATTCCTAGGACACTTGCATAAAGATTCTTTAGACTGGATGCCTACAGTCAAGAGTTTTAAAATCAGAGTCTTGCTCATGTTGTTTAGTTGCTAAGTCATGTCCAACTCTTTGTGACCCCATGGACTATAGCCCTCCAGCCTCCTCTGTCCGTGGGATTTCCCAGGCAAGAATACTGGAGTGGGTTGCCATTTCCTCCTCCAGGGGATCTTCCAGACCCAGGGATCAAAGCTGTGTCTCTGGCATTGGCAGGCAGATTCTTTACTGCTGAGTCACCAGGGAAGTCCAAAATCAGAAGGTAGATACATTTTAAAAATTAATATACACTGCCAAATTGTCCACCTGAAAGGCTATATGGACTAATACTTCCTCCAACAATGACAGAGTGCTCATTTACTCACATTATCTCCAGTACTGCTGCTGCTGCTAAGTTGCTTCAGTCGTGTATGAATCTGTGCAACCCCATAGACGGCAGCCCACCAGGCTCCCCCGTCCCTGGGATTCTCCAGGCAAGAACACTGGAGTGGGTTGCCATTTCCTTCTCCAATGCATGAAAGTGAAAAGTCAAAGTGAAGTCGCAGCTAGTGACCCCATGGACTGCAGCCTACCAGGCTCCTCCATCCATGGGATTTTCCAGGCAAGTGTAATCTCCAGTACTAGCTATTACCAATCCTTTCAAATCTGCCTTTTCAAGGAAGAGGAAAGTGGTCCTCATTTTAATTTTTGACTGTTTATGAAGTTGAACGTTTATGCTTGCTTATAGTTCTTTATAAAAATATCTTTATGCCCTCTGTCCATCTTTTGTCTGGTTTATAACTGCTTTAATATTATGGGTCTTTAATTATTGTTGGGGGCCAGAGTGAGGTACTCCGCCCGTGACAAAGGTCATGAGGAAGGAGGCGCGACATACGCAAAGGCGGGATTGAGCCTCAGGAGTCCCCGTGGAACTCCTCGAGCATCTACCCCCATAACCAGAGCCTGCCTACTTTACTACTTTGTGCTCTCACCTACATCTCTGACTTTACGAGGGGCTGTCCCCCACCACCTCTTTCGGAGAAGGAGTTAACCTAGAGCTCCAGTTAATAATAATTCCTGGGCGTGATAAGAGTGTTTTAACCTACAAACTCCTCTGAAGGTTCTCTAGCCTGCCTGACAGGCTTGTCCGGCCACATGTGATTGCTCACAGCCTCCCAACCGTGAGAGGCACGAGATGCTTTAAACCTTCTAAAAACAGGTTCCTTAGAAAAGTTAGAAAACTATTAGTATAAATATAATGGGCTGATTAGAAATTGTATTGGTGAAGGGTTTTTCATTTGTTGAGCCAATGTTTGTTGCTAAGTCTCCATATCCCCTGCCCTTACACACATTAATGAATATATAGAAATAAGTATTAACCTTTGATATTAATCACGTTAGACCTTAGGCTAAGTAAATTCTTTCCTTAACTAAAACCCACTACACCGTCACCCTATAGGAATGTAACTTTATTTGGGTGGTGTCTGTTTTGAGAATAATCACCCCTGGAGAAATAAGTGTCCTGGTTGACTGACCACTGTCACAAGGAGAGGGTCATAAATTGTCAGCAGGCCCCCCTGGCCAGAAGATGATGCAACACCCCTAAGACCTCTGTATACATTTGTATGAAGCACCTGACTTTGATAAAAGTCAGGACTGATGACCCTGCGTGACTTTTGCATAACATCTCAGTGTATAAAAGTAGACCATGGAAAATAAAGAATTGGGATCAGTTTCTCGAAATACTGGTCTCCCCATGTCTCTCTCTCTTTCACTCTGGCTGAGTCTCCATCTGGAGCTCGGAACCCACCATGCTTACTAATTATGCCTGGGCTTCTAAGATCCGACTGGGGAGGCCTCAGTGTCTCCTCTCCTTCGGGAGAGCAGAAGGACGCCTGTGGCCTACGTAAGTGGTGCAAACTTCTTGTCTTGAAATTTTATTGGTCTCCCGCGTAAACCAAGCCACTCAGCCTCTTTTCTCCACTGAATTTTCCTACTGAGCTATCCTCATTCTATTACTCTTTATATCCTTAATTAACATTTAATTAAGCAATTGTTTCCTGATCTTCGCCTACGCCGTCTCTCCTTCGAATACCCTGGATCAGCCGGGGCTGGTCCCCGGCAAATTATGTTGTATTTCAGATAATCTCCCAATCTTTTGTCTCCTCTTTATATTTATGTATGATTTTTTGGCCATGTGGCATGTGAGGGATTGCAACTGTTCATGCTGCAATGGAAGCATGGAGTCTTAACCACTGGCCTGCCAGGGAAGACCTTTTAAAAAAAAAATGCAATCAAATCTATCAGTTTTTTTTTCTTTCTTTCTTTCATGGATATTGGGCTTTTCGTCTTGCTTGATAAGGTTTTCCTCACTCCACCTTTATAAAAGATATTTTCCCCCAACATTTCCTTCTAATTATATTCATATTTCCATGCAGAGTTGGACACGACTTAGCAACGGAATGATAGCAGTTCAAATTCATTTGGATTTTAATTCTGGTACATGGTATGAAAGAAAAAAGTTTTCCAAGTAGTCAATAATCTCAGCATCATTTATGGAAATGTTCAACTCTTTCTGATTAGCTATCAAACCCCCATCTCCTGCATTGCAAGGCAGATCCTTAACCACTGGATGACCAGGAAAGTCCTTTTAGAAATGGTTCATAAGTTCTCCAAAAGAATGTTTTATATTCATGATGGATAGAAAATATAATGTTTTGAAATCATGGTGGATAATATTTAATATCTTCCCTCTCCTATTTTTGGGAGGGGGAAGGGCCTGAGATTTTTATTTTAAAATTATACAGTAAAAATGATGCTTTTGAGGGGTGGGTACAGTTCCATTAAATTAACTTACGTATGGATTCATGTTACCAGCAACACAACCAGACTATGGAACAGCTCATCGCTGAAAAAAAATCCCTTGCTCATCCTCTTGGTAATCAAATCTTCTCCTGGCAGTCAATGATCAAATCTCATTGCCATAGTTGTGCCTGTTCAAGAATAGTATATAATGGAATCACAAAGTATGTATCTTTTGAGATTACATAAAGATGTAACCTTTTGGCTTCTTTAACTTAGCATATGATTTTGAATACACGAGTTAAAAATTTACTCCTTTTTAATTGCTGAGTAGTATTTCATTGTGTGGTTGACCATGATTTGTTTATCCATCTACCTGCTGGAAGCTATTTTGATGATTATGAATACAGCTGCTATAAAACATGTACATGTTTTTATGTGAACACAAGTTTTCATGTAGGCTTCCCTTGTGGCTCAGCTGGTAAAGAATCTACCTCCAATGTAGGAGACTTGGGTTCGATCCCTGGGTTGGGAAGATCCCCTGGAGAAGGGAAAGACTACGCACTCCAGTATTCTGGCCTGGAGAATTCCATGGACTGTATAGTCCATGGGGTCACAAAGACTTGGACACGACTGAGTGACTGTCACTTATGCTTTCAAGTTTTCATGTAACTTGTGAAACTGCTAGTATATTTATGTTTAAAGACACTGCCAATCTGTTTTGAATGCAAAATGCATCATTTTACATTTCCACCAGCAATCTGAGAAGTTCAGCTGCCTTGCAACCTCATCAGCCCTTGCTTCTGTCAGATCAGTTCAGTTGCTCAGTCGTGTCCGACTCTTTGCAACCCCATGGACTGCAGCACGCCAGGCCTTCCTGTCCATCACCAACTCCCAGAGTTTACTCAAACTCATGTCCATCGTGTTGGTGATTCCATCCAACCATCTCATCCTCTGTCATCCCCTTCTCCTCCCACCTTCAATCTTTCCCAGCATCAGGGTCTTTTCAAATGAGTCAGTTCCTTGCATCAGGTGGCCAAAGTACTGGAGTTTCAGTTTCAGCATCAGTCTTTTCAATGAATATTCAGGACTGATTTCCTTTAGGATGGACTGGTTGGATCTCCTTGCAGTCCAAGGAGGGACTCTCAAGAGTCTTCTCCAACACCACAGTTCAAAAGCATCAATTCTTTGGTGCTCAGCTTTCTTTATAGTCCCACTTTCACATTCATACATGACCACTGGAAAAACCATAGCTTTGACCAGACAGACCTTTGTTGGTAAAGTAATGTCTCTGCTTTTTAATATGTTGTCTAGGTTGGTTATAACTTTCCTTCCAAGGAGCAAGATTCTTTTAATTTCATGGCTGCAGTCACCATCTGCAGTGATTTTGGAGCCCCAAAAATAAAGTCTGTCACTGTTTCCATTGTTTCCCCATCTATTTGCCATGAAGTGATGGGACCAGATGCCATGATCTTCGTTTTCTGAATGTTGAGTTTTAAGCCAATTTTTTCACTCTCCTCTTTCACTTTCAGGAATAGGCTCTTTAGTTCTTTGCTTTCTGCCATAAGGAGTGTCATCTGCATATCTGAGGTTGGTATTTCTCCCGGCAATCTTGATTCCAGTTTGTGCTTCTTCCAGCCAAGTATTTCTCATGATGTACTCCGCATAAGTTAAATAAGCAGGGTGACAGTATACAGCCTTGACGTACTCTTTTCCTATTTTAAACCACTCTGTTGTTCCATGTCCAGTTCTAACTGTTGCTTCTTGACCAGCACACAGATTTCTCAGGAGGCAGGTCAGGTGGTCTGGTATTCCCATCTCTTCAAGAATTTTCTAGTTTGTTGTGATCCACACAGTCTAAGGCTTTGATGTAGTCAATAAAGAAAAAGTAGCTGTTTTTCTGGAACTCTCTTGCTTTTTTGATGATCCAGCAGGTGTTGACAATTTGATCTCTGGTTCCTCTACCTTTTCTAAATCCAGCTTGAACATCTTAAGTTCACGGTTCATATACTGTTGTTACAGGCAGTATTAAGATACCTAATGTAGGTTTTCCATTCTCACTCTACTGTTAAACAGTCAACACATCTTGTCCATCCTATTACTCCTAAAACACTCAATCCATGATTAATGAAATAAATAGTACTGTAGTCTCTTTGTAACAATCAGGTGGTACCTTCTAGAAGAAATCTAACACTTCAACATCTTCCCTAATCCCACCTTTCAGTCTGATTGAACTAAAGACTTAGCTATTCATGTTTTACAGGGAGACTAATTTAATCCAGTGACGTGTAATCATATACTCTTACAATACTCTGTCATTTATAAATTCTACTCAGATAGGGAAAGGTGCTTTCTGAGAGCCCTGCTCTTTTGCACTTACAATGCAAAAGGAAGGCTTTTCCCTCAGTGCCTTCCATAAACCCTTCCTCTCTTAAAAAGGAAACAGGAAAACAAAGTAATTAAGAGCATGGGTTCTGCCTATCCATGAAATATAAACAGAATCAGGAACACAGAGAACAGCCTGGTGGTTGCAAGGGGGAGGGGGTGGGAGAGGGTTGGATTGGGAGTTTAGGATTAGCAGATGCAAACTGGTATATACATAAAGGATAAATAAAAAGGTCTTATTGTATAGCCCAGGGAACTATATTCAATATCCTGTGATAAACAATAATGGAAAAGACTATGTTAAAAAAAAGTATACATATATGTATAACTGAGTCACTTTCATAATAGCAGTAATTAACATAACATTGTACTTAAACTATATTTACATAAATTTTTAAAACTGGCATAAAAATGATCATCATAAATACAAAACAAATGAAACTAAAGTCTGTTAAAAAAAAAAAAGCTTGGATTATGCGTTCTGGTTGAATCCTAGCTCATCAATTATTTCAGTTCAGTTCAGTCACTCAGTCGTGTCCGACTCTTTGCAACCCCATGAATCGCAGCACGCCAGGCCTCCCTGTCCATCACCATCTCCCAGAGTTCAACCAAATTGACGTCCATCGAATCAGTGATGCCATCCAGCCATCTTATCCTCTGTTGTCCCTTCTTGTCCTGCCCCCAATCCCTGCCAGCATCAGAGTCTTTTCCAGTGAGTCAACTCTTCGCATGAGGTGGCCAAAGTATTGGAGTTTCAGATTTAGCATTAGTTCTCCCAATGAACACCCAGGACTGATCTCCTTTAGAATGGACTGATTGGATCTCCTTGCAGTCCAAGGGACTCTCAAGAGTCTTCTCCAACACCATAGTTCAAAAGCATCAATTCTTCGGCACTCAGCTTTCTTCACAGTCCAACTATCACATCCATACATGACCACTGGAAAAACCATAGCTTTGACTAGACAGACCTTTGTTGGCAAAGTAATGTCTCTGCTTTTGAAAATGCTATCTAGGCTGGTCCTAACTTTGCTTCCAAGAAGTAAGCATCTTTTAATTTCATGGCTGCAATCACCATCTGCAGTGATTCTGGAGCCCAAAAAAATAAAGTCTGACACTGTTTCCACTGTTTCCCCATCTATTTCCCATGAAGTGATGGGATCAGATGCCATGATCTTAGTTTTCTGAATGTTGAGCTTTAGGCCAACTTTTTCACTCTCCTCTTTTACTTTCATCAAGAGGCTTTTTAATTCCTCTTCACTTTCTGCCATAAGAGTGGTGTCATCTGCATATCTGAGGTTATTGATATTTCTCCCAGAAATCTTGATTCCAGCTTGTGCTTCTTCCAGCCCAGCATTTCTCATGATGTACTCTGCATAGAAGTTAAATAAGCAGGGTGACAATATACAGCCTTGATGGACTCCTTTTCCTATTTGGAACCAGTCTGTTGTTCCATGTCCAATTCTAACTGTTGCTTCCTGACCTGTATATAGGCTTCTCAAGAGGCAGGTCAGGTGGTCTGGTATTCCCATCTCTTTCAGAATTTTCCACAGTTTATTGTGATCCACACAGTCAAAGGCTTTGGCATAGTCAATAAAGCAGAAATAGCTGTTTTTCTGGAACTCTCTTGCTTTTTCCATGATCCAGTGGATGTTGGCAATTTGATCTCTGGTTCCTCTGCCTTTTCTAAATCCAGCTTGAACATCTGGAAGTTCATGGTTCACGTATTGCTGAAGCCTGGCTTGCAGAATTTTGAGCATTACTTTACGAGCGTGTGAGATGAGTGCAATTGTGCAGTAGTTTGAGTATTCTTTGGCATTGCCTTTCTTTGGGATTGGAATGGAAACTGACCTTTTCCAGTCCTGTGGCCACTGCTGAGCTTTCCAAATGTGCTGGCATATTGAGTGCAGCACTTTCACAGCATCATCTTTTAGGATTTGAAATAGCTCAACTGGAATTCTATCACCTCCACTAGCTTTGTTCGTAGTGATGCTTTCTAAGGCCCACTTGACTTCACATTCCAGGATGTCTGGTTCTAGGTGAGTGGTACACCATCATGATTATCTTGGTTGTGAAGATCTTTTTTGTACAGTTCTTCTGTGTATTCTTGCCACCTCTTCTTAGTATCTTCTGCTTCTGTTAGGTCCATACCATTTCTGTCCTTATCAAGCCCATCTTTTCATGAAATGTTCCCTTGGTATCTCTAATTTTCTTGACGAGATCCCTAGTCTTTCCCATTCTGTTGTTTTCCTCTATTTCTTTGCATTGATTGCTGAGGAAGGCTTTCTTATCTCTCCTTGCTAGTCTTTGGAACTCTGCATCAGACGCTTTTATCTTTCCTTTTCTCCTTTGCTTTTCACTTCTCTTCTTTTCACAGCTATTTGTAAGGCCTCCCCAGACAGCCATTTTGCTTTTTTGCATTTCTTTTCCATGGGGATGGTCTTGATCCCTGTCTCCTGTACAAAGTCACGAACCTCCGTCCATAGTTCATCAGGCACTCTATCAGATCTAGTCCCTTAAATCTATTTCTCATTTCCACTGTACAATCATAAGGAATTTGATTTAGGTCATACCTGAATGGTCTAGTGGTTTTCCCTACTTTCTTCAATTTAAGTCTGAATTTGGCAATAAGGAGTTCATGAGCTGAGCCACAGTCAGCTCCTGGTCTTGTTTTTGCTGACTCTATAGAGCTTCTCCATCTTTGGCTGCAAAGAATATAATCAATCTGATTTTGGTGTTGACCATCTGGTGATGTCCATGTGTAGAGTCTTCTCTTGTGTTGTTGGAGAGGGTGTTTGCTATGACCAGTGCGTTTTCTTGGCAAAACTCTATTAGCCTTTGCCTTGCTTCATTCCGTATTCCAAGGCCAAATTTGCCTGTTACTCCAGGTGTTTCTTGACATCCTACTTTTGCATTCCAGTCCCCTATAATGAAAAGGACATCTTTTGGGGGTGTTAGTTCTAAAAGGTCTTATAGGTCTTCATAGAACCGTTCAACTTCAGCTTCTTCAGCTTTACTGGTTGGGGCATAGACTTGGATTACTGTGATACTGAATGGTTTGCCTTGGAAACGAACAGAGATCATTCTGTTGTTTTTGAGATTGCATCCAAGTACTGCATTTCAGACTCTCTTGTTGACCATGATGGCTACTCCATTTCTTCTAAGGGATTCCTGCCCACAGTAGTAGATATAATGGTCATCTGAGTTAAATTCACCCATTCCAGTCCATTTTAGTTCACTGATTCCTAGAATGTCGATGTTCACTCTTGCCAGGAATCTCCTGTCTCCTGACCACTTCCAATTTGCCTTGATTCCTGGACCTAACATTCCAGGTTCCTATGCAATATTGCTCTTTACAGCATTGGACCTTGCTTCTATCACCAGTCACATCCACAACTGGGTATTGTTTATGCTTTGGCTCCATCCTTTCATTCTTTCTGGAGTTATTTCTCCTCTGATCTCCAGTAGCATATTGGGCACCTACCACCCTAGAGAGTTCCTCTTTCAGTATCCTATCATTTTGCCTTTTCATACTGTTCATGGGGTTCTCAAGGCAAGAATACTGAAGTGGTTTGCCATTCCCTTCTCCAGTGGACCACATTCTGTCAGACCTCTCCACCATGACCTGCCCGTCTTGGGTGGCCCCACATGGCATGGCTTAGTTTCTTGACTTAGACAAGGCTGTGGGCCGTGTGATTAGATTGACTAGTTTTCTGTGATTATGGTTTGTGTGTCTGCCCTCTGATGCCCTCTCGAAACACCTACCGTCTTACTTGGGTTTCTCTTACCTTGGACGTGGGGTATCTCTTCACAGCTGCTCCAGCAAAACGCAGCCACTGCTCCTTACCTTGGACGAGGGCTATCTCCTCACAGCCATCCCTCCTGACCTTGAACGTGGAGTAGCTCCTCTCAGCCCTCCTGTGCCAGCTGTGTAACTGTGGGCAACTCACATAATGTCTCCTCAGACTCATCTACAAAATGGGTATAGAAGTAGTTCCCTACCTTATAGGGTTG
Organism: Bos javanicus; assembly: GCF_032452875.1. Lineage (NCBI taxonomy): Eukaryota > Metazoa > Chordata > Mammalia > Artiodactyla > Bovidae > Bos > Bos javanicus. The sequence goes on along the minus strand of NC_083875.1, from coordinate 54,756,656 downwards.
CATAACCTGCAACATGATTAAGTGTCTTGGTAAATGTTTGATTCTGCCTGGTTACTGTGAATTAAAATACACCAGTGACTTCTGGCCATATGATTTATAATAGTTTGACATTTAACTAAATGGTAAAACTATTTATTTTTCCCACCCCTTTCTAGTCCCCTTACCCTGCTTTATTATTCATATTTTCTCCCACCAGAGTATTACTTTTAAGATAGTAGAGCTTTATCTTGTTCACTGCTGAAACAGCACCCAGAAAAGTACTGTACATATTAAGCCTTCAGTAGACACTAGCTGAATGAATGGTGCAAATTGTCAAAAGGGAAAATAAACCATACACCAAAATGTTCATTATAATAAAAAGTATGGGTAAATCTTTCTCTAATGGCTCCCAGTCATATATTTTAAAACACCAAATGCTATAATAAAAACAAGTAATTTATTAAAATTTGAAGGTAAAAACATAATTTTAAAAGATTTAGACCTATGTCAGGCGTGATAGAGTATGGATGCTTTCTTGAAATTCAAAATCAGATCTAAGAGTATCACTTTCAGAATGTTCAAGAAGATTCGGTTTACTTCTAGTTGTCTTTGATGAAACAGTCAGTATTTCACTCTCTTTCTTAACAGAAATGTGTTTTTTCGAAGACTCGCTTTTAATTGGTTCATTAACCAAAGAGCTATTTTGCCCGATTCCTTTGGTTTTCTGCTTTGCAGGTGAGTCAGAGCAGGAATGCAGGTCCTTCCCAGGCTGTTTCTTAGCAGAGTGCTTTTTGATATATTCACCTGTTTTCGTCATTTTTTCTGAGGCAGGCCTGCTATTTCTAGATAATTCGTCTTCTTTTCTTTGACTTCCAGTTCCACAAATTACATCTGCTGGAGGAGAACATGCTCTAGCAATGAAATCTTCAAAAGACTCCTGCCGCTGTTCTGTGACTGGGACTCCCAAGTTGTCTTTGGAAGTCTCTAAGGTCTCCTGAGTAGAGGCAGGGGCATGGAAGGTGTCGACAGGCAAAGGAATTCTAGTATCACCTGTAATTTTCTGAAACTGGAGAGAAAAACAAAAGACAAGACAAAAATTCAGTGATGAACAAGGCCTACCATTAAAAGCATTCAGTCGCTTCAGTCATGTCCAACTCTCTGTGACCCTATGGACTCACAGCCTGCCAGGATCCTCTGTCCATGGGATTCTCCAGGCAAGAATACTAGAGTGGGTTGCCAGTTCCTTCTCCAAGGGGTCTTCCTAACCCAGGGATCAAACCCATGTCTCTTCAGGTGTCCTGTATTGTAGGTAGGTTCTTTACCTCTAGCACCACCTGGGAACCTATCCATTACAAAGTGGAGTCCGAAATTTCAATGTTACTCTGTGATCTTATTATTAAAACAGTCAGTTGATAATTTAGAAGATTTCAGAGCCAGTTTTTTTCTAATTATATCTTCCAAGTGATTCTCAACTTAGACATATCCAAGATTATGTCTGCTACATTTTCAGACTTCAGTGTTTAGGGTAGTTAGTACCTATTTCCTTTCCCTTACTAAAAATAAAACCCTATTCTCTAAGAAAATTAATTTCTTTTCTATCCTCCAGGTCAATGTAAACCAGTTTTTTTACACAGTTTTACAAAATGGAAAACATGTAAAAATGTGACCAGACTGTGTATCCAAGCTGTCAGTTTCCAAGACCAGTTTGAGACTGGCTAAGGTGAGAGCTGAAGGCTCCGCGTAAGGCTGGAGGAAAAGCTGACAGGTTTCCCCCTCCCATTCCCATAACCAGGTGACTCACTATAGTATACTCCCTATGAACCATGTCTGGACCACTTATTTTAAAAAATTATCTGTATCAGTACTTGTACCTTCATTAGTGTTCCTTCATTGTAAGCTGACTGCATACAAATAGAAACCTAGATAAAATATGAATAGAATAGGCATTTATACAATTTAAAATTTAGGATATTTTCTCTAAGGTTTTCTTTCTTCACTAAGGATAGTTTGCTTTAACTCATAAATTTTCAAAAGAATTTCCAGTTTTCTTATTTACAACAATGCAGTATCATGAAATTTACTGGGCACAAATGTACTAATCTAAGATATCGGAAAGGAGCTCAAAGAGGCTTCTAGCTCCTCAGCATATGAACTCTCAGAGACCGATCATTATTATCTTCTTTCTGACGTGGAAATTTCCTTTTTGCTAATTGCTCTTAGAATCATTAAGTTCTGTTCTGTCCACTTACTTGGATATTTTGCATTTGTCCTAAGGCACTCTGCTGTAAGTCTGATTTTTCTTCTTCAAGTGCCTTCTTTTTTTCTTTAGGTGGACTGCTAACAGTAGAATTCATCTGGGGATGACCTAGTAAATGAAAATCTGACTGATCTATACCAGCCATTGTGGCCAGCTGCCCAAGCCTGGACCAGGGGAGAAAAGGAGAAAAAGACAAAAGTTACTATAATCACAGAAGAGCAGCTTAGATATCCTCAGGCCTACAATCAGGAAATACTTACAACATCTTAAAAGCCAACACCTACCCCAGACTACAAGCCTCTCTCTCCCCCAAATCCTCAGCCCTTTCCAGGGTTATCTTCTGGGATACATCCCATATCCTTGCCTATTACCACTCCATTTCAAACACTCTCACTAGCAGCTTCGACATCGACCACACACACCATCCACTGCCTCTCACCTCCATTCCCACACTCCACTACTATTCCTCCAGCTCCCAAGAAGCGTCTGCTTCTTCCTTCCCAACACCAATTCATTCCCTGACCAAACAGCACTCCATCAATTATCAATCTCCACTTCCCTCTTTCGACAAAACTGCTCCTGGTTGAGACCTGACCTGCATCTTCCCTATACAATTGTTTTTAAGTCCAAGACAAAAACAATCTTAACTCAAACTTATTGAAGGAGAAAAATAAGTGAAAGGCAGTAAAATTCTTATCCATTCCCAAATATTTTCAATTAAAATTGCCTTCAATGTAGTCTTTACAAAAAATTATACCTACTAATTACTCTGTCTACAGGTTACTTGTTTATAATGGGCTTCCCACTCTACCAAAGCAGGCTCCCCTATTTGCTTTTCTTTATAGATTTACTCATTTAAAAAAAAATCAACTCTATTACCTATAATTCACTGCATTTGGCTAAATATGGTCATGGAAGTAATAAAAACCGCTCAAGTTCCTCAGCAAACTACCTCTAAAGTTACAAAGAGAAGAATGCCATGAAGAGAAAAGAACTAACCCAGCATCTTTAAGGAGATCCAAGAAAGCATGGAACTTCCGGAAGGAATTCTCAATGCTGCCCAAAACACCTTCATCATCCAGGATCATGCTTGTCAATGAGTGTGCATGAAGGGCTTCAGACAAAGAGAAGTTTATATTTCTTAACTGGGCATTTTCATGTTCCAACTATAAAAGAAGATTGAAAATATTTGACATGATTTTTTCTCACTGTCATCAAAAGAAAACAAAAGTAGTCTCATCTAGTTTAAAGAACAAAACTAAAACATTCAGAGTGCAATTTGTTGTTCAGTCACTCCGTGGTGTCTGATTTTACAACCCCGTGGACTGCAGCGCACCAGGCTTCCCTGTCCTTCACCATCTCCTGGCATTTGCTCAAACTCCTGTCCATTGAGTCGGTGATGCCATCCAACCATCTCATCCTCTGTTATCCTCAAATGTAATTAATTTGTAATTAATCTACCTCTCCATCAGTAAAGACAGAGACCACATCACATAATAACCGAAAGGCAGAGGCACTCAACAAAGTTTCCTATACAACATATAAATAAATAAATATATACAATATATAAATAAACTGAAATGATTGTTTTATTAACGATCTTTCAAAAGATCAAATTTTAAACTGGTTAAATTCATAATGGATCCTCATTCCACATTAGAAAACTACCTGCTATTAAGTTTGCCTTAAATTAGAAAACGAAGCACAGAACCTAATTTGAACAAAGCATATTACAACTCTGCTGAATGTTAAGGAATAACTTTAGTGAGCAAAATATCTAATGCTTAAGTTTAAAAGTCCTAAATCATAACCAGCCCAATTTATTAACTGTACCATCACCAATATTCTCCTTGGCTTTGTGAAATATTCACTCCCATGCACTCTTCTTTAGATCATCATTTATGATTTGCCCTATATAAAAATCAACTCTAGTATTTCTCAGAAAGGCCATTATGTTCATGATGCCCTCATGTCTTACATAAGCAGGTGTTTAATATTTATTGAATGAACTAGTGTCCACCAATCCAGTAGATGCCCTTTCAAAAATCCCTCCCTACACTCACCCTGTAATAAATTGTATTTATATCGAACGTTTTACCTTATGCTCTGCTTTCATGCACATTACCTAATGTAATTCTCACAGTATGTATTTTTACTTTCATTGCATTCTTACTAGTTTTCCAATCTTATATTTATTTAAATGACTCATTTTCCTAATTCACTGCCAGTAAAGTCTCATCATGTCATTTATGTTACTAGATATACAATACATACACAAAATATGCTTTCTTGAATTGAATAATCATGAACAGAAAATAAGCTAACATCATATAAAGCACACACAACACACAAAAAAACAGATTTTTGCATTTTTAAAAACATACATTCTGGGATACGTAATATAATAATATATATAAACTATAAGCCGATGTCTAAAAGGAAAATGGGAAATGAGAGCTCTATTTCATCCTGTATTTAGATCATATGATCACTAAATACCAGTAAATGTGAAGGTCCATATGATACCCCCAATTTGCAATGTATTAGTTTTCAAGTTTACAAACTATATGCATATGGCTTAAAATCAAATCAAAATAAAACCAAGAAGCTTTCAAAAGTGTAAGAAGAAACTTGTTTACCTCACTGACTCGTTTATCAGCCTTAAGCCTTATGACTCTTTCCTCCTTTAACTGCTTTAGGCACTCCTCCAGTTTTCCCTAGTGTAAAGAAACACAGTAAATATTATACCTAATTCATAGTATGATATTCCAAGGCATTTCCAGCTATAGATTTCATCATGATTTAGGGGCAGAGCCAGAAGTGAACTCAGACTTTAATCTGCTACCTGGAATATCATATCATGCTAGTGAAATTAATTATTGAAATATATCAAATTAGCATAGTAAAGATTTATTTAAATCCCACTCTTTCCAACATAAATCTGTGGCAGCTCACCATAAAAGGTGTATGTGTATAACATAGTAAATATTAAGACCAAGAAAGAAAAATTCCACTTTTATTTGTGGGTCTCTTCACAGCAGGAAGCCATATTAATGAACATGCTTAACATACCCGAGTTACATAACTGCAGATTCAAAAGCATTTTTTAAAAAGAGTAATCACTTTTAAAGCAACTTACTATATGTCAAGCACTGTTCTGGAGTTTCCTGGGCATTAAATATGAGGAAAGAACAATACTAACTTCATGTTATCTTACAGATGAGAAAACGGAGGCAGAGAAGCAGATTAAGTAGAGTAGCACAGCCAAGCTCACACCACTAAGTAGCAGAACCAATACTGTGAATTCAGGAAGCTGGGTGCCATTCCTGTCCATAGAGATAGTAGTCTTTCCATTCACCAAGGTCAGTAACATAAAATGAACACTGGTAAACTCTCACAATTCTTAAGAACTCATGAAATCAAAAGATGCTTACTCCTTGGAAGGAAAGTTAGGACCAACCTAGATAGCATATTCAAAAGCAGAGACATTACTTTGCCAACAAAGGTCTGTCTAGTCAAGGCTATGGTTTTTCCAGTAGTCAGGTATGGATGTGAGAGTTGGACTGTGAAGAAAGCTGAGCACTGAAGAATTGATGCTCTTCAACTGTGATGTTGGAGAAGACTCTTGAGAGTCCCTTGGACTGCAAGGAGATCCAATCAGTCCATTCTAAAGCAGATCGGTCCTGGGTGTCCTTTGGAAGGAATGATGCTAAAGCTGAAACTCCAGTACTTTGGCCACCTCATGCGAAGAGTTGACTCATTGGAAAAGACTGATGCTGGGAGGGATTAGGGGCAGGAGGATAAGGGGACGACAGAGGATGAGATGGCTGGATGGCATCACCGACTCGATGGATGTGAGTTTGAGTGAACTCCAGGAGTTGGTGATGGACAGGGAGGCCTGGCGTGCTGCAATTCATGGGGTCACAAAGAGTCGGACACGACTGAGCGACTGAACTGAACTCAACTGAACTGAAGACACAGGTCCTTGAAGTGGAGGACACTGCTTATGGGTAGGCAGAATTCTAAAAGAGATCCTAAGATTCCTATGCTGAAGTACACAATCCTGCCAGTTTTTCAATCTAGGTGCTGTAGTGAAGGGATTTTGTAGATGTAATTAAGGTTCCAAAATCAGTTGCTCTTAAAAGAGAGAGATTATTTTGGGTGGATGTGATATAATCAGGCATCCAAGGAAAAGGAACTGGACTTCTTCTAAAGATCTGAAATACAAAAGGGACAAGAGGGAGATTCCTCATTGCCGGCTTTGAAGAAGTCAAGCATGATGTTGTGGCAGGGAATACAAGTAGGAGGCCTCTAGCAGCTGAGACTGTCCCCCAGCTGACAGTCAGCGTGGAAACAGGGACCTCTATTCAATCAAGTGCAGGATCTGAATTATGCCAATGAGCTGAAGAAGCTTGCAAGTATTCTTTCTTGGAACCTCCAGATAGTAACACTTTCAGACTGACATCTTGATTTTAGTTTTATGACACTCATGAGCTTTGTTGAACATCCAGTACAAACATGAACATCCAACATTGGGGGCCTGATGTCTTACACTTAAATTTCACACACTTTAACACTCTCTGGAGGGAACCCACATGTTCCCACTATGTATCTGAGTGGAGAACTCAGTCAGTGCTGTGCCTGAACCTACGGAACTGTGAGCTAGCAAAATAGGTATTATTTTAAGTCAGTAAGAGTATAGTAAAGGAAAATTAATATATTACTCAATCTCCAGGTTCAAGAACAAAATAAATGACTGTTATTGTTTTAAGTCATTGTTTCTGGGCGGTTTCTTATGCAGCAATAAATAATCAGAATACCTATGAAAACAGTAAGGTGTATTTATACATTTTAAATGCTTTCAACAATCACTTAAAGAATAAGGAATTCTACTCTATGTTATCATTGTGAGAGGAACTGGTATCACTTTATGGACAATAACTTTTGGTACACAGCAACAATCTTACATCAGCAGTTTACCCTAAGGAAATCAGAGATGTGAGCAAAGATTTATCTACAAACATGATGTCATAAGATTATTTATAATCAAACTCTAGAAGAAAGCTAAGAGACTCCAAATTGGGGTTGGTTTAAATAAAAATAGCACATCATATGAAGGAATGCTCTATGAAACCACTAGGAAAATAACGATGATAAACGGGCTCAACCAGAGTTAATGAATGGGCCTGAGGAGTTCTATATTCAAAATACATCTGTGTCTTTTTCTTGGAAGATGGTCCATAAACTTTATCAAATTATCTGATTTAGAAAAATATTTAGTGACATGAAAAAATATCTTTAATACCTTTTTAAGACAAAAGAGCAGAGGTGGCTTTTATTTCCTTCAATAAGTTGTTCACTGCTTTCAAAAATTTGCTCAATGAACATATTTTTATGCTCAGAACATGCTTTAAAAATTGACAGTCTAATAACTTCAAATTCTTTAAAGTTTCATTACTAAAGCCAACCAAGTTTTCAATGGGAAAAAGGAAAAAAATTCCTCTACTTTTAATATAATGGTTAAATAAATCTTCTAAAATTGATTTCAAAGAAATTCTAAACAAATAAGAAAACAAACAAAAAACCCTCACCACAGTCTGAGAAAAGCAGACTAAATTACAATATTCTTGACTGGTTCTAAATAGTACACTAACGTGTAGTAACATGAAATAGTTTCTCCCTCTAGTGGAAAGTATTAGAACACAGCATTAAATTTTTCTGAAAAAGTGAACCCCTCTCCTACAAAATAATTCATGTCCCTTAAACAGAAATATGGAACCAAAAAAATTAGAAAGTAAAATTGCTTGATATTCTATTACTTAGGTAAGACTAATGATAAGGCTTTGGAGAAATCTTTCCTGTCATCTGCTCTCCTTCCTCCCTTCTATACACTGGCTAGGTTGCTTTTTCTGGAACCAAGCTCCCATCATATTGTATATCATATCAATATAATTTAAATATATTTAAATCATATTGTATACCTTTTTTAATATTTAAAATGATGGAAATCAATCATTTCTCATATAATCAGGGGATTCATAACCTGGATTTTTTTTAAGTGGGCTACAAAATATTTCAATGAGTGGGGTTGCTGTTGCTAAGTCACTTCAGTCGTGTCCGACTCTTAGTGACCCCATGGACTGCAGCCCACCAGGCTCCCCCGTCCATGGGATTTTCCAGGCAAGAGTACTGGAGTGGGGTGCCATTGCCTTCTCCACTAAGTGGGGTTGGTCAACTATTCCTTTGATTACACATTTAAATCCTTTCCAACTTTTCAATATTATAAGACAAAATAACCATTTTTATGCATGAAGACCTTTTTCCATATTTAGAAAAACGTTCTGGCAACAAAGCCATAAAAATGAGGCTGAGATCAAAGCAAACAGATATTTTTCAGGCTTTGAGGTACCTATCCCCAAACTGCTTTCTAAAAGATTCCTAAGATTTTATACAGCCATCAGCAATGTATCACTTGGTATATAATCACTACAATAACTTTTGGCTTATTTCCTCACTTAGAATGCAAGTTATTTGAAGAAAGAGGGTGTATTTTATTGTTTATCCCCAGAACCTGCACCTAGCACAAAGCAGTCAGCCATTAAATAATTGCTGAATAAGGAAAATCCCTACCAATGCAAGTTGTATACAGTATGAAAGATGTGTGCTTTTTCTGTAACTGGGTAAGTGAAAACTTGGCATCTCCCTTAAGTGTGTACTTCTTTGCTTATAATTAGTAATTAAATTTCTCTTTTAAATTATATTTTAAAAATTCTGAAGCAAAATCCTGGCCCTCCTCGTTAGCTCTATAATCTTGGACAAGTTCCATAATGCTAGACCTCAACTTTCTTATCTATAAAGTGGAGATAAGCTCCCACATCACAGAGCTCTTGTGAGAATTACATGAGCTAAAGCATGTAATAAAACATGAGCTAAAGCATATAATAAAACTTATAAGCACTCTTTAACAAGAGTGCTTGGTACACAGAGTATGTTCAATTAATGTTGAGTGAATGAACATGTGAATGCAAACAGCAGTGAAAGGCTTAAAATGAAATAGTCTCGTCCCACATCCACATCCAGCACCCTGCTGCTGCTGCTGCTGCTAAGTCGCTTCAGTCGTGTCCAACTCTGTGTGACCCCATAGACGGCAGCCCACCAGGCTTCCCCGTCCCTGGGATTCTCCAGGCAAGAACACTGGAGTTGGTTGCCATTTCCTTCTCCAATGAGTGAAAGTGAAAAGTGAAAGTGAAGTCGCTCAGTCGTGTCCAAATCTTAGCCACCCCATGGACTACAGCCTACCAGGCTCCTCCATTCATGGGATTTTCCAGGCAAGAGTACTGGAGTGGGGTGCCATTGCCTTCTCCATCCAGCACCCTAGAGGTGACCAATTCTTTGAGCAGGTTTGCAGGTTTTTACTTGTAAAATATTATATGCATATTGAGAAGTACACAGAACAAAAGTGTCAATGTGACAACTGAAAAGCTGCAGGTGTTGGGATTTTCAGAGTACATCACTGATTTACTGAGTGTACTTCTCAGATGTAGTGGTTTCCCCAGGATTCAGAAGGCTGTCATGGATCAGACAGACAGCAGACCACCAAACAGTGACTATGACCCATAACTTACACAACTTACAGTGACTTACATAACCCATAACCACCACTCAAATCTGCAAGTACTTGTCAGCATCTTAAAGATCCCACATATCCCTCCCTCATCTCAGGCTTCTTTCCCCAGTTATAAACACCATCCTCATTTCTTGACAACCATTTCCTTTAACCTGGTTGCATCTTTCACGATATGGAAAGATAGCTCGGTTGGTAAAGAATTCTCCTGAAATGCAGGAAACCCAGGTTTAAATTCCTGGGTCGAGAAGATCTGCTGGAGAAGGGATAGGCTACCCACTCCAGCATTCTTGGTCTTCCCTTGTGGCTCAGCTGGTAAAGAATCCGCCTGCAATGCAGGAGATCTGGGATCGATCCCCGGGTTGGTAAGATACCCTGGAGAAGGGAAAGGCTACCCACCACTGCAGTATTCTGACCTAGAGAATCCCATGGACTATCCATGGGGTCTCAAAGAATCATACATAACGCAGCAACTTTCACTTTCAACTTTATGTAGAGGATCACAGTGTACACTGTCTTTTCTATTTTATTTCTTTCACTCAACATTGTTTTAAAAAATTCATCCAGATTGCTATCTGTAGTTATATTAGGTTGGTGCAAAATAATTGCAGTTTTCTGCATTGTTGAAATTTGCTATTTGATGTTGGAATACATTCTAAATAAATGTGGTTATATCGATATATCGTTTTAATGTGCATTCTTACTTTATTTTTTTTGCTAATGATTTATTACTTGCTGTTTTTATTTAATACTTATTTTAGACTATGGAAATGATAACTGGCAACATTAACAACACATTTGGCCCAGGAACTGCTAACGAATGTACAGTGCAGTGGTGGTTCAAGAAGTTTATAAAGGAGACAAGAGCCTTACACATGTGGAGTACAGTGGTCGGCCATCAGAAATTGACGATAATTGAGAGCATCATCAAAGCTGATCCTCTTACAACTACATGAGAAGTTGCTGAAGAACTCCACATCAATCATTCTATGGTCATTTGGCATTTGAAACAAATTTGAAAGGTAAAAAAGATTGATAAGTCACTCAGTCGTGTCCAATTCTTTGAGACCCCATGGCCTATACAGTCCATGGAATTCTCCAGGCCAGAATACTGGAGTGGATAGCCTTTCCCTTCTCCAGGGGATCTTCCCAACCCAGGGATCGAACCCAGGTCTCCCGCACTACAGGAGGTTTGCCAGCTGAGCCACAAGGGAAGCCTGGGTGCCTCATGAGCTGACCAGAAATTTTTAAATCATCATCATTTTAAAGTGCTATCTTCTCTTACTTAACAACAATGAACAATTTCTCAATTGTATTGTGGTATGCAACAAAAAGTGGATTGTATATAACAACCAGTGACAACCACCTCAGTGGGTGGTCCAAGAAGAAGCTCCAAAGCACTTCCCAAAGCCAAATTTTCACCAAAAAACAGTCATCGTCACTGTCTGGTGGTCTGCTGCCTGTCTGATCCATGACAGCTTTCTGATTCCTAGGCAAACCATTACATCTGAGAAGTACACTCAGTAAATCAATACGATACTCTGAAAATCCCAACACCTGCAGCTGGCATTGGGTTGCAATGGCAACACCTGACCTCACGTCACACAACCAAAGCTTCAAAAGTTGAATGAATTAGGGTATCAAGTTTTGCCTCATCTGCTGTATTCACCTGACCTCTTGCCAACTGACTGCCACTTCCTCAAACATCTTGACAGCTTTTTGCAGGGAAAACACTTCCACAACCAGCAGGAGGCAGAAAACGCTATTGAAGAGTTTGTTGAATCCTGAAGCATGGATTTTTATGCTACAGGAATAAGAAAACTTATTTCTTGTTGGTAAACAAGTGTTGACTGTAATGGTTCCTATTTTGATTAATAAAGATGTGCTTGAGCCTAGTTATAATGATTCACTGTCTGAAACCATAATTATGTTTGCACCAGCCTAATAGTCCATTCAATTTTACTCCTTGAAAGCTTTTCCACTGTACAAACATACATAATTTATTTAATGTTTAACTCTTACAGGACACTTTGGGTTTTTTCTGTTTGTCCTAACGCATGCGCATGAATCCTGTTGTACCGGTTATTCCGGTGCATTTACCCAAGGCGGGCGTGAGGGCTGCTGGGTTACAGGGTATTTATATACCTTCAGTTGATGGAGAGTGCTAAAGGCTTTTCAAAGTACTATTGATGTGTACTTCAGCATAAGCAGGGTAGAAGATTCTCATAGTACTCCAGGTCTATAATACCTGATGCTATCAGACTCTGTCAATCTCACTAGCATGTAGTTTTTTTGGTTTTGATTTGTTTTTTTTCTCATTACTTAATGAAGTTGGGCACTTTTCCATGTTTACTGGCTATCTGGATATCCTTCTTTATTAAGTTTAAGAAAACTAGTCTTATTTTTAATTTTCCATTTCCAAATACTATACTTACATGACTACTTCTGACTAAATTTGAGGCAGTATCTGTTAACTTTCTAATTTACTAGGTAAGGATTTAGTTCCTTTACACTCTTTCCTATATCCACACTGCTTAGTAAAGTTATGTCATTATTAGTTTTTCCACTGGTCATGATCTCTTCCACATGTAGTGATATACTTAAAAATCTATATTGCTGATCAACTATAAACTCTTTCAACGTCCCGCTTTGTAAAATGAGGACATTCGTGTCGTTTCCCCTTTTTTCTACCCCGTCTACCTTCCAAACCTAGCTTTTATATTGTCAAAGTTGAAATTTATATTCTGTTCTATGTGCAGTTAGGCTTCCCTGGTAGCTTGGACGGTAAAGCGTCTGCCTACAATGCAGGAGACCTGGGTTCGATCCCTGGGTCAGGAAGATCCCCTGGAGAAGGAAATGGCAACCCACTCCAGTATTCATGCCTGGAAAATCCCATGGACCAAGGAGTCTGGTGGGCTACAGTCCATGGGGTCACAAAGAGTCGGACACCACTGAGCAACTTCTCTTTTTCTTCTTCATGTGCAGTTAAGTTTTCTGTTATTTGAGAGTCAGTATGGAGCAATGTTTAAGAGAAGAGGCAGAAAGCCTGAACTCAAAGCCCCGATGCAACCATAAATCAGGGACAGGCTGGGCAAGTTCCTGCTGTGGCTTAGCTTCCTTTTCTGAAAAGCAGGAATGATACTAGCTAACACCAACCTCATAAGGTTATTCAGGGCATTAAATGAGTTATAGGCATTAAATGTGTTATTCAGAGCATTAAATGAGTTATATGTTAAAAACACTTAGAATATAATATATACTGAGTACATACCAGGACACGATACGTTTCAGTACATACTAAGTGAATACTAACATACTAAGTATAGTTCAGGTTAGTTATTTGTTACTACATGCAAGTTGACAATAAAAGCTGCAAACCAAGACAGTATTTCTACTATTACAGTTAAATTAACATTGCCCACTGCAGACATATACTGTGTCTCTACGTATAGATTATACTTCTTATACTGTTTCCGTGTCATTACCCTTGTACAGCATGACCATATACCCTCAGATGCCTTGGGGTGTTCCAGTTTATACCTGCTGTCCTGATGTTACAGAAGTATAGTGACTCCTTACATTATTAGTGTTCTGGTTTGGACAACAAATTAGATAGGTGGTCACTGCCTCTGTGTGTCACTGAAAAGGGGGACACCTGTAATGTCAGGTTAAAGTGGATTCTTCTCTTGCTCATCAGTAGTAGTTTAAAATCTACCATAGTTTAGGGAATTCACTGGCTATTCACTATAGGAACTCACACTTTCACTGCCAAGGACACGAGTTCAATCCTTGGTTGGGGAACTAAGATCCTGCAAGCTGAGGTGCAGCCCCCCTCCCACCCTCCAAAAAAATCTACCATAATTTAGTTCACTTCATGTTTATGTCAGTGTAGCCTTTTTTCCTCTGGAGTTCAGTTTCCTTCTCCTCCTCCTCTCCCTCCTCCCTTCCAACAGTATCTAATGCATAGTAAGTACAAGACGCCTCAATGCGTTTCTAAGCTGTCAATCACACAACTAATGGAAGGCTCTTAAATCTATACCAGCTGACTCTGCACTGAATCCACTGTTTCCCGAATCCCCTATTACCTTCCTTCTTAGTTTATTCCCTCATTTGGCCGGATTATTTCTACAAATAACTTGTACAGCACAGGGGGTAAGCTTTTCAAATTTCTTTACGTACAAAATATCTTAGACAGCCTCCACTTATGACTGATAGTCTGGCTGGATACAAAACCCTAGGGTGAAAATTATTTGCCTGAAAAACTTTGGAGTTATCTTTCTAATGCCTTCCAGAATCCATGGTGCTGATGACAACAATGATAATGTCAGATTTTCTTTTTTTTAGGTGACCAGTATTTTTATCTCTGGAATGGATGTATCTTTTCAGTATTTTAAAATTTCATAGTGTAGAGTATCTAGGTAGAAGCTATTTTTGTTTAGCTATTTTCAGTTTGAGGCCTGAAGCTTACTTTCAGCTATGTGGAATTTTCTTGCCCTTTGACAGCTTCCGTCCACTTTTTTCTGGATCTAGAATTTTTAATAGGAACATGCTGGACCTCCTCGATGCAGCCTCTCCCAATATATCACTTCTATCACATTTTCCATTCTTTCTTTTTTATATACTGAGAAATTTCTTTAATTCCTACTGAATTTATTTCAGCAACCACATTTTCATTTCCAAGAGATTTATCTGCTTTCTGACATTCCCTTTTTAATTAACACCCTATTCTTATTTTAAAGTTTCCAGCTCCTATTTTAAGGCTCTTTAAGGACACGAATTAGGGTTTTTTCTTAAATTATTTTGTTCCCTAAATTTTCCCTGGTCCTACTAGGATTTGTTTTTACTCTTTTCCCACCTCTCTTGTTGTAAGTTTTACTCAACTACGAGGCGTATGATAGTTATTTTCTATTTAAGAATGAGAGCAAAAAGCTCCCTGGAAGTCACTGACTGACTAGCTTTTCTAATGCAGGAAAAAGTGGGTAGTGACTATAATAGGATACCCCCAGGCACTCTTTTCTAGGGTGTAAAAACTCACAACAGCTGCCCTAGTTGTCTCCAGTTTAATTTTTTCAAAATGAAATTATCTCATTTCAGGAAAGTGAGGGTGGGGCTGGGATTCAACTCTTTCAAGCACAGACTCAATGAGCTCCCCCTATTTCACTCACCTGCTTAAGTAACTTCACTCTCTCCCCCACATGCACCTCTGAGTATGGAGCTATTTCTGCAGGGGGATCACATTCCCCCTCAGCTGCAGGCGGTCCCTGGGCATATTGTAGGTGATGGTTCCCCTTGTTCTACTGCTTCAGTTTCACATTCTTCCACTTGTCTCCTGTCTTTCAAAGATATTCTGAAATCTCTTGATTGTTGGGGGTTTATATATTTAAACACTTTGATACCATCATTGTAATGTCTTGTTAAAACAAAGAAGAGCTGAAAGGGTTCTCAGAGCATCCTGGATCTATTCTGTAGTCACAGTTTATAAAACTTCTTGGTCTTTCCCAATGTCTACAACTGCTTTTAGAAATATCAATACAACACCCCGACCTACTGGTGAAGGAAACGAATACAACACATCTAAAATGACAACAAATGTGGGTTAAATGCCTAGGGTCCTGTCTTACTCTGCAACTTACCAGTAAACCGCTTATGTGCTGCAAATTGTAGGTGCTCATTTATAAGATGAAAAGGGGGTAATTCTACATGAACTACAGATTCCTCCTACTGTAATATTTCATAATGAAATTTCTCTATATTAACAGTAATTTGACCTAAAAAACTAAAATCTTTACTTTTTCTTTTAAAAATCAAACAGTAATTTCCGTTGTCCTTTAATAATGGGCTAGTTCAAAATTTATCAAGATTTCATACTAAAAGAAAATCATACTAAGTGATTTTAAAAATTGAACACAGACTTTGTAGCACAGTAACAAGGCGCCCTGAAACCATGCTTCCCTTATTTTCTACAAAGTATCGGCTCTGCATTTAAGTGGAAATAAAATTAATATATTATTTGGAAGAGTAAAAACTTCTTATGAAGATCAATTTTTCTTTTCTGTCCATACAAAGAGAAGTATGGAATGACATTGGATGTCCAGTTTATTAGGCAATATAATGGAGCTTATTGCTGTTTTATTTTTAGGAAAGGAGAATATCAATATTGAAACATTTTTTCAACTTTTCATTAAAAATGAGGCCATACACCCCTCCTATAAAAAGAACTGTCAATTTTCTCATCTGTAAAACAAGGGCACTGAATCAGCTGACTACATTCATTCAGAACTCAATTCCTTCAAGTTTATCTTAAAGATTCTCCCTATATCTAATATTAAGGTTCTAAAGAAAAGCAAATATGTAACTAGTGACATGTTTTGATTGTTTATTTCTTAGAGTTCAAATGTCCACCATTCACCTTGGTCTAAGCTAAGTTCAAGGGGATAAAATGCAGACAGAAGGGGAAAACAGAAAGCTCCCACACAAGTTGTCAAGTGTTGCAGTCAGACGCAACTAATCTGTTTGAAAAATAATCTTCTCTGTATCTTTAAAGTGATAACTTTATACCTGCAATGCTTCCTGTTTCAAATTGATTTTCTCTGGCTCTTCCTGAACACTTTCTGCGGAATCATCGACCTCTTCGATTTCTGAGGAGGAAGGACTCTCTATGGTCACAGTCACAGGAAAATCTGATTGCTTTAAAAAAAGAAGACAAAATTGTATAGAAGACAACATGAACAAGATACCAAATATCCAAATATTAAAGGACATTTAACACAAGCAATCTGAGGTATCAAGTCATTACTTGTAAATGTCTCCCACTGCTTCTTAGTCTAACACAAGCAATGACAAAGTAAAATTATAGTAACTTATTTTTGCTATGTTACTGTACAGACCTCTGGTGTACATGGTTAGGATTAGTATTTGGAATTATCTGTATTATTTTATTAAGTTTCTTTCATAGAAGACAAGTAAGGAGCCAGGGTAAACATTTTTTCTCAGATCACCTTTATACTGCAAACTAGAAATTTATTCTTCACCATCAGACACAAGTAGTCTGGAAGAAAATGTAGCTTTTAGGAGGACAATTCATCAGTAAGGGGACTGGTAAAGAATCAGAAGAATAATTAGAAAGTCAACATATCTAAACTGTGAATAATAAACAGAATTTTTTTAAAAATTAGTCACTCCAGTATTTTTGCCTGGAGAATCCCATGGACGGAGAAACCTGGTAGGCTGCAGTCCATGGGGTCACTAAGAGTCGGACACAACTGAGCGACTTCACTTTCACGCATTGGAGAAGGAAACGGCAAACCACTCCAATGTTCTTGCCTGGAGAATCCCAGGGACAGAGGAGCCTGGTGGGCTGCTGTCTATGCAGTTGCACAGAGTCGGACACAACTGACGCGACTTAGCAGTAGCAGTGGCAGCAGTCACATATACATACACAATTAAAACTGACCTATCAAAACTTTCATTTTCTCATCATCCTTCAGTCAAAACTAGTGTAATTATAATTCAATTCTCCTATTGAGCTTCACTGCCACTGGAATGTTGTTCAATAAGACACTTCCATTTAAAAACTGACCTGGTCACAACCCCATAAAAGTATATAAGTCAAAAGGATGTGTGTTAGTTTTATATAACTGTGCAGAAGACAACTCACTAGGATATCATTCTGACAAGCCCTGCAGGAGAGGAAACTCCCATTGGTAGAATGAGGCATGCACTCCTCTACCAGACATCCAGGGGCAGGACTGACACCCAATGTGCTCTTCTTTTAATTTCAGCAGAGCAACTACACAGTCTCCTAAGACCACTGGCAGGATTAGCTTGCTCCAAGGCCATGAGGCTGTAAAAGAAGGCAAGTGTGCAGCCTTGGTGAGGGAGAAGGAACGCTCAGAGAGCAGAGGTTTGGGATATGTCGCTTCATATTGGCTTGAAAATCAGGAACTTGTACAGACAGCCCCCAAACAACATTTTCTGAAAACACATGAACACTCGGGTATGACAGCTCCACGTAAGGAGTTAGAAATTGCAATCAAGTTCGTTCTACTGGGTAACCACTGACTTGCGGACTGGAGAACCCACTTCCTTGTTTACAGACATAACCACAAGGTTCCCAGTGTGCCATATCTATACAACTACACAGAGGCAATGGGAGAACGACGAGACAGGTTTTAAATGGGTTTATTTCAGAGAGGGAACTGTTTTTTTGTAAGGCTCTGTTCAATTTAAAAAGTAAAGAGTATGATCTCCCACCCTTCCCAATTCAACCCCCTGTATACAATAAATATAATAACCACATACCTGCAACTGATTACACACATCACGAGCTTTGATTAATGGAAAACCCCTAAAAAGATATTAACAAAATGAAGTTGTATCTTGATGTACACACATCACCAGTTAATTGCATTTAATATAAGTTTTTAGTATCATGTACAATATCCACATAGAATTGTATATAAAAGTAAGTCAGCTCAAAACAAGGACCTGGAAGGCCTCTGCTATGAAAAAAAGTGAACAGAATTTAGCAGACCCGCTTTGTGACAACTCTATGAACTGCTGAGAGGCACCTTTGGCTCCTACATTCAGGGTGGTTGAGATTTCAGTCTACCTTCTTAACTGGTGGTACGAATCATTCTCTAATTTACAACTCCTTGTGGTGAGGATGGGCCTGAGATTAATAAATGTCTTAAGAAGAAGATATGAATACACAAAGCTCTTAAACTAAAGTGCAAAGACTGGGAATTCAATATTATAGTTTATGCTTTAAGAATCTATATTACCATTTGCAAAAGTAGTCAGTTGTCCAATGGGGATTATAAATATCAACTAAATGTGAGCAATTGAACAGGTATTTTACATAGTAATTAATTACTTCAAGTACTATTTAAAATCAATTCTCTATGTTTTCTTAAGCAATTGTTAACACTAAATTTCATCAATGTGCTCAGATGCTCAGTTCTGTCTGACTCACTGTGATCCTACAGACTCTAGCCCAGCAAGCTCCTCTGTCCATGGGATTTTTCAGGCAAGAATACTGGAGTGGGTTGCCATTTCCTCCTCCAGGGGATCTTCCCAACCCAGGGACCAAACCCACATTTCCTGTGTCTCCTGCGTTGCCAGGTGGATTCTTTACCACTAGCGTCATTCTAATTTCATGAATATTACCAAATAAGTCACTTGAAAATAACCTAGAGCAATTTATTTCATCTCGCAAGCCTAGAGCTATAGTTGAAAAATTTTACTCACAGCCCTATGACAAAATTACTATGAACTTATCCCTTGGATAAGTAATCAGCTAAAGCTAGTTAAGTCTAGTTTGACAAACTAAATCTGATTTACTGAATTAAGCTGGTTGATTTAGATTAGTTCTAATCCATATTTCTCATCCATTCTGCATTAAACCATTCCCAAGCCTAAAATGTCTTTTTTCCCATTCCTACAGATCCAAATGTCTCTTCTGTACTGTAGGGCTTGACTCAACTACACCTGCCTTTACTGAAACTTTTCTCATTGCACGATTGGAGAGAATTTTAGTCTCCTCAGGACACCCATGGGGTTACCTCTGTTGTGACACTTGAGAAACAACTTCAAACTCCCAATTATTTTTTGTTTTTCTTTCTTAGAGGACTCATTAGGCAGAAGCCATGTGTGAGTTATCTTTCTTTCTCTATAGAAACCACCAGAGGCCTCCCACATAATAGAAGCTCCAAAATAAAGAATTCTAAATGACTAAAAGACAGGGAATGAAAATGCTCTACCTGTTCCTTTTTGCACGTTCTGCAGTACGCCATGGGAGGAAACCAGACACACCAGGCGGCAGAGGTTCAGGAGCATAAGAATCTTTACCAGTGGAGTGCTTCTTTCCATTACTTACAGGTTTCTTTGTGGCCAATCCTATGTTTGAGAAATCATGAAAAGAAGGAATCAAATGCACTAAAAGCCTACAGAGCAATTATCACATGCGTACACACTGAAAGGAATAAAACAGGCGCTTTACAATGACGTCAAGGCCATTAAAAATAGGATCGTTTTGTAAAAATGTTTTACATAGGCCAGCAATTTTTAAAAATATAAGTCCACTACAGTAACAAGTTATTTTAACTAAAACAAAAGTACTGAGGTATGCAGAACACGCAAAAATAAATTTTTAAAAAATCCCAAAGAATGATACATTTTATGTATCATGCAGAGACACTCAATCTGAATCTTAGAACACCTTTGGCATTTCTGAATCCCAAGAATAGAGAAATATAAATACACCCATGACTTCTGCCAAATAAAATCTTTGGGATTAGACCAAAATTTCATTTTAAGATTAATTTTTCTATGTAAAAACAAATAAAAATTATGACTGTATACAAGTTACCAGGTGGTAGATGAGTCAATGTTACCCTCCTATAAGTCTGTTGACCTTCACTGTTCATTTGATTTCATATAGAAAACACACAAAAAAAGTGAAACCCACTGGATGAAAGAGTGAAATGCGGAGACTTACCCTACACTTTAGTACTAAAGAGTCAAGTATTTTTATAAGAAATATTTGGTAGCAAAAAAGAGACTTACAAGCTAATATTTTCTTTAGAACAAAAAAATTCACATTTAAATGTTTAATTTGAACATTACTGAAAACAAACATCATAGTTAAAATGATTGTATTTATTTTTCAAACCTACTGTACTTTAGTAGCATTAGGATGGTGTGTAAAATAGAGTGTATGTGGTGATACAGGACAAATGTTTCATTAGTGTAGCTTACTGATAACCACCACATGATCCTGTGCGATTTCTTTGGATAAATTTACATGCCTCAAAATACAGAGGGGCTCAGTTCATTCTGTGCTATTTTGTTTTTTAACTTAATTACATTCAAGAAAAAAAGTCTATATGCACGTGGTTTGTATGTGTACACCTTTACTTGCAGAAAGTAATGCAAATATATTTGTAATTAAAATTTTAAAAATCACATTTGTCTCTTTAGGAGATAAAAACATTTCTGATAAAAGCCCCCATCTTTTTAAGGCATACATAATTAATTGTAGATGGGACACAGTTCACACAGCTATTTAACTCCTATACTCACCTGGATCTACCTACATAGCCAGACATTGATTTGGCTTACCTCTATGTCTCCAAATAACTGAAGCAAATACAAAAGAAAAAAAAAAGCCCAAGAAATAAAATAAAATTACTCTTAAAATAGCTCAGTGAGCTTGCAAACATCAGTTACATTTCCACTTTGTTTAATCATGCTAAATTAAAAAAAATTTGTTTTATTCTCATTCCATGATGCCTTATTCTATACCACCACATACTAATGTTACAGAATTTCTAAGATGTTTTATATATACATGTTTTATTTACCTATATTTATATTTCTAATAGCAAGTCAAATTAGCTATTTTAAGAATACTTTATACATGATATAAACTTTTAATAATAGTATATAATTAGTGTGATATAAAAATCTTAATTTCTTTTTATATACCATTTGATTGATTACTAAACTATTACTGTCTTAAAGTAACAATTGGCAGACAAATCATAAGCTATTTTTGATTTAATAAACACTTTGGACAACTTCTATTTAATACATTATTCTCTAAGCAAGCTGATTAATGGGGAATCAAAATCATACATCTTTTAGTAGGAAAAAAAAAAGAAGTTGTATTTCTGAAGATGCTTATAATAGCTTATTTCAGGTTATTTCCAATTTTTCACAAATTTCAATTGCAAAATACTAGAAGTAATCATCAACCAGGAAATATTGTCAAAATAACAAACCTTTTATGAAATGTAAACAGAAGTAACCAACAGAAGTTGGTTAATATTAACATCTCTTTAAATTCATTTATAATTTCTATATTCTATAAATTCTCATAATACATATCAAGGCAATTACAGTCCTATTAATAATATCTATGTGGTTAATACTGGCTGTTTTAATTTCAGCACATTGGAAAACATAAGGGCTATAAGTTCTAGTAGCATTAAAAAAAAAAGTTACCAATTCTAATAGTAGCTTTTCCTTTCCGACTACCTCCCAAAATTATGGTTCTCTTTTTCTGTCTAGCAGCTTTGGATGGTTCCTTCAATGGTTCCTTCACCGATGGAGAAGTTATCCATTGGTACTGAGAAAGAAATAATAAATATGCCATTTAAGTTACAGATAATTTATGAAGGTTTGATCTTAATTGGAAATTAAAATATTTTAAGTTAATAAAAGGTTTCTGACAGCATTTCTGGGAACCTGAATTAAAGAATTACACAATATTTTCAAAAACAGAAAAGCCACTTGATTTGACTAAAAACTTAGTTTAAGATGGCCGAAAGTATCCTTATAATTTTTTTTTAAGAAAAAAAGACATTAAAGTGAAATTCTTTCTAGAAGACTAAAACATGTTGTACCTCTGACTTGGCACTTCTTCCATTCTGGAGAACTTTTTTGATAATGGCTTTCATCACAGAATGATCTAAAGTAAAATAAATCGAAATGAGAGTATTTATTTCCCAATGAGTGGCTATTTCCATTTAAAAACAAAAGCCAACTAATTACTGCTTTTCCCATAAAATTAAATATGAACTCTACATTATATAATATATACCTATTTTTCCCTTTGTATATTCTAATTTCTTCCTCAAAACCTAAGATGCCATCTTGCAGACTGACCCCAGTGGCTACTATTTGGGTAGCAGCAAAGGTCAAATTTAAACACTTCGCATCTAAAGTGGCATTGGGTACCTTTGAATAGAAAGCAGAGTCTGAGAACTGTCCAGACACTCAGATACCTCAAAGGTATCTAAAATATCAAACCAAAGTCTCGATATTCCCTCAAAAGCTGCTCCTCCCATCAGCCCCCTTCTAAGTGTACCATTCAGTTGTGCACATAATCATCAAGGACTTGACTCTCTGTTAATACCTCCTTCATACCCCACATCTAATCCATCTGCAAAGCTTGTTAGCTACACCCTCATAATACAATCTGAATTCAATGGCTTTTCACTTGCTCCAAACTTCCTAAGCTAAGCCATAAACATCTCTCATTTGGATCACTGAGACAGTCTCCTAACTGGTCTCCCTGTTTGTCTTTGCCCCAGCCCCCCAAGTCTATTCGCTATGCCAGGGTCATCTTATTGAGACATTATTTAGATCATGCCTTTTTCCAGTTTAAAACACTCTACTCTTTTAGAATAATCCATCTGGTCCCATCACTTCATGGGAAATAGATGGGGAAACAGTGGAAACAGTGTCAGACTTTATTTTGAGGGGCTCCAAAATCACTGCAGATGGTGACTGCAGCCATGAAATTAAAAGACGCTTACTCCTTGGAAGGAAAGTTAAGACCAACCTAGATGGCATATTCAAAAGCAGAGACATTACTTTGCCAACAAAGGTCCGTCTAGGCAAGGCTCTGGTTTTTCCAGTGGTCATGTATGGAGGTGAGAGTTGGACTGTGAAGAAAGCTGAGCACAGAAGAATTGATGCTTTTGAACTGTGGTGTTGGAGAAGACTCTTGAGAGTCGCTTGGACTGCAAGGAGATCCAACCAGTCCATTCTAAAGGAGATCAGTCCTGGGTGTTCTTTGGAAGGACTGATGCTGAAGCTGAAACTCCGGTATTTTGGCCACCTCATGAGAAGAGTTGACTCACTGGGAAAGACTCTGATGCTGGGAGGGATTGGGGGCAGGAGGAGAAGGGGACGACAGAGGATGAGAAGGGGACGACAGAGGATGGCATCACTGACTCGATGGACGTGAGTCTGAGTGATCTCTGGGAGTTGGTGATGGACAGGGAGGTCTGGCGTGCTGCAATTCATGGGGTCGCAAAGAGTTGGACACGACTAAGCAAATGAACTGAACTGAACTGAACTGATGTCTTTACCCTGGCCTTCATGACTTTACAAGATCAGGCCCCGGCTAGCTCCTTGACCTCATGGCATACCACACTCTTCCTCACTCAGTGCTCTGGCTATGTTGGCCTCCGTGCTTTTCCTTAAATATTCCACCCACCTACATGCTTGCATCCTCATTGTCCCCTTGTCCTGAAATGTGCTTTCCCCAGATCTTCCATGGCTTGCTCCTCTCTTCATTCAGGTCTCCACTCAAACATTACTTCTCTGGTAAAGTTGTCCCCTAGAAAGCATATTCAATGTAGGCCTACCTGCCCTCCTCACTCCCTTTACATTAAGATATGTTTTTACTTCCTACTATCTAAAACTATACTCCTCATCTATTTACTCATTTCTACCTGAACTCCTTCAGTAGAATGTAAGCTCCATGAGGGCAAGACCTTGTCTGTCTGGTTCAGGGCTTTATCTCTGGTTTAGTGCCGAAACCCGTATCTGGTACACAAAAGGTATTAAAAAATTTTACTTGTTAAACTGACAAAGGAATAAAGCACTTGTTCCAAGAATTGCACAAGAAGGAAATAAGGTGCTTGGCAGAAGCAAGATTACCTAGGTTCACCTTCAGAGTAGAGGCAAGAATGATTTACAAGTATAATTCACTTTAATTAGTAAATTATCTGCTGAAAACATAAGGGAAATGCAACATTTGGAAAGTGCAGCTGACCTTGAACAACACAGGTCTGAACTTTGTGGATCCAGTTACACAGATTTTTTTCAGTAAATATATACTACTGTTCGATTTGATCCAAGGTTGGTTGAATCCACAGAGGCAGAACCACTGACTGTAAAATTATACCCAGATTTTCAACTGTGTGGGGGTCAGCACCAGTAACCCCAAGTTGTTCAAGGGTCAACTGTGTAGTTAAACAAGTTAGTTTTTTTAAATTGTCAATACATTAAAAAGTGCTTTTGTTTTGCTATTTAATCAATTTAAAAAAAAGTGACCACATACCAACAAGTGGGTTTTTTCTTATATCCAGAACAACCAGAGTTCTATTGGTTTCAAGGGCTTTTAGTAAAGCATTTGCTCCTTCATTGGTGAGGCCACACTGCTGCAGGTCAAGTGCTTTTGGTGAAAGACAAAAAGGTCACTTGCTAACTCTATACAGATTAAACACATAGACAATTCTCATTTTCCCACATGTGGAAAAGTCCTGCATAAAAGCAGTCATAGCAGGTTTGTAATTTGGGGTACTGAAAAAAACATAAAAATATATGCACACACACATCCAATTTAAAAACCTCTTCTTGGATGTACAATGATTACCCTGCATTTAGTACCAATAAATCATCCAGCATATTTTATAATTACAGAACTGAAGAATAAATTGCATATAACCTATGAGCACAAAACAAAATGAATCTCAGTTCATAACGAACAAGGGTAGTGGAAGTGAAAGTTGCTCAGTCATGTCTAACTCTTTGTGACCCTATGGACTATAAGTCCATGGAATTCTCCAGGCCAGCATCCTGGAGTGGGTAGCCCTTCCCTTCTCCAGGGGATCTTCCTAACCCAGGGATCGAACCCAGGTCTCCCACATTGCAGGCAGATTCTTTACCAGCTGAGCCACAAGGGAAGCCCAAGAATACTTGAGTGGGTAGCCTAGCCCTTCTCCAGCAGATCTTCCTGACCCAGGAATTGAACCAGGGTCTCCTGCATTGCAGGTGGATCCTTTACCAACTGAGCTGTCAGGGAAGCCCAGCAAGGGCAGTAGTGGCACTGTAAATCTCACAAGCAAAAACTGGTGTAGCTCAGAAACTGCACTGCATTCTATTGATCATCATCTTGAGTTCCAAATCACTCTTGAAACTGGTTAAAAGGGGAGAACAAAGTAGAAAAAGTATAATAACTGCTTTAGAATAAAAAAGACAAAGAAGTCTAAGAGGATACAAATAATAACAAATTCAAAGAATATGTGAATAGAAAATACATGCCAAAAACCTATCATGAAAGGATGTTGGTCAACACTTTCTGTAAAAGGTCAGACAAAATCCAGGACAAATGATCATGAATTCTAATAGCTCTGGGGCTGAACAACCTATTCATTTAAACCAAAGTTATCATCAGTACAAAAGCATAGGTATTAAAAAATACTAAATGAAAGGAAACTATCATCAGTCTTTTTCTAAAGTGCTATGTGTCCCTGGGTTGGGAAGATCCCCTAGAAGAGGAAATTCAACCCACTTCAGTATTCTTACCAGGAAAATCCCATGGACAGAGGAGCTTGAAGGGCTTCAGTCCGTGGGGTCGCAAAGAGTCAGACACGACTGAGCAACTGACCACAGCATATATACTATTACATTAAAATAACTGGAGTCTTTCAAAACCCCATGACACACAGAAATAGCAAGGTCAGACATGTGGATCTGACAGGATATGATGCAATCCTTACAAACTCTTACAACAGACAAATGGACACAGGGTATAATTAACCAACTAGCCAAATTAATACAAACAGTCCCTAAATCTCACTAGTAAATCAAATGAATACAAACTAAAATAACATGTGATTATTCACCTATCAGATTAGGTCATCATGTAATAAAAGCTTTCAGAATCAGTATGTCCTTTTGATTCATCAACTCTCTAAGAATTTAACCAAAAGAAATAATCAGAGATATAAACCAGGATGTGTATGAGAACTGTAACTGAAAAATGGGACACAGCTTATATACAAGAGTGAATAAGCTATGTGGCGTTTTTATATAAGGGAACACTGAACAATCACTAAAAATGATGCTATAGATGTAAATTATTGACTTGTTAGGATGCTCATACTTTATTAACTGAAAAAAGTCACATAAAAAAGGGAGAGGTCTTCATTTTTGTAGTTTTACAGATTTTAAAAGTGCTGTAAGCCAGTGTTTGTGAGGGTTAAGCTACAAATTGGCACAACATTTCTGAATGGCAGTTTGGCAATGTGTACCCAAAGTATTAAAAATATCTCACACTTAGTCATTTCACTTTTAGTAACTTATTCTACAGAAGTAATCCTGGCGGACACAGAGATGTATACACAACGTGTTCACATTGTTTCTGATAGGGAAAAGCAAATTGTCTAAATCTAATTGCAAAGAATTGATTAAACTACAGGACATCAATATGATGGAATACTACATGATACATCATTAAGTGAAAAAAGTAGGAATATGCAATAGCAAGTATACTACAGTCTATTTTTGTAATCCCTAAGTGTATAAATACATTTATAGAAAGAAAAAAAAAAAAAAAAAGACTGAACATATATACACCAAAATGAATGGTGATTATGCCTGGGCATTAAGATTACAGGTAATTGCTCTCCTGTTACTCTGTATTTTCCATAAAGAATATATGCAACTCAGAGAAAGTTTAAAAGTAAAATAAAAGCTATTGAAAAAAAATGAAATTAAAAAAATTAAAATCGTATGGCAACAGTATCATGCCCAAAGCTAAGCACATCTAGTATGAAAAATTCAATATATTCAAGTTTAGAATTTACCTCTAAGCCATAAATCCTCACTAAGAGATTCGGCAAAACCACTTGCACCAAGATCCCCAATGAGCGTGTTGCAGTTCAGAGTGATGCGCCTCAAACCAGCCATGCAGTCGAGATCGGGTCTCCTGTAACGAAGACTCTCGGCCCAGGTTTCTTCATGCCTTCTGATGGTCTGATACTTCACAGGTTGAATGGGAGGAAAGTAAGTCACTTGAATGAACAAACAGCATATGCCTACTGAGTACAGCTTATTATGTCAAAGATTTATACACATGTACGTGCCAAGCCTATATGACAGGAGAAGTTAAACAGTCAATTCTGCTTTAGGGATTTAGTGACCCAGATTCAAGTCTGTCAGTGATCAGACTCTAGCCACTGTATGACTGTTTTTCATTAGCTATATAAAGTTTGACAATTCATTTACAGTCTATGAATTTTATTTCCCTTATTTGCCAACCCAGGGAATTCTAAATTCCGTCATTGCTGAGGCTCTAAATTTTATCATTCTGTCTTCCAGTGGTCTCCAAACACTTGACTGGGCACCCTCTAAGAAAAAATTTTAATATGCATCTTATTTATTAACAAGTTACATACATGAAGTTCTATACATATAATTTGTGTACACTGTAAACAACACAGATATTTTTTAAATGATACAAAAGTAAATGGGTTCTAATATCTTCTTCTAACTTCTAAGGTATTACTTTAAAAACTATATTTACAAAATGGATCTCACATACTACTTCAGGTATACACACCAACTTTAAAGGCCTGGACTATGCAAACTAAGTTTGATGTGCCTTGATGTGCCGAGAATTTGACATTTAACCACTAGCATTATCTTAAAGACATTCAGTTCTTTATATTCATAAAATAAATTTTGTTAACAAGGAACTCTGACTTTAAAGGAAAAAATCTTATTACATTCTTGAACAAGACTCAAAGTTCCTCTGATACTCTAAAAGAAAAATCATTAGTGTCATTTTTCTATCAACAATAACTACACAGTGCTTATTATGTGCCAGGCACTATTTATCCAAATGAGTTCATTTAAACTTCATAACAAAGCACAGAGGTTAAGCAATTTGCCCATGGTCATCAGCTATGAAACTGGGAGAGATGAAATCTGAACCTAGGACATTTGGCTTCAGCACACAAGCTCGCCACCATTTTCTATCCCAGGGATCAATGGATTTGCCCTGTATAGGTGCAAAACATTTTTAAATGTTTATAATTGAAATTAAAAAATTTTCAGCTTTGTGGGCCATACAGTTTCTGAGGCAACTACATATCACCATGGGTGTAGGGTGAAAGTAGCCTTAGTTACCACGCAAACAATGGGTGTGGCGATGTTCCACAAAGCTTTCTTTACAAAACCAGGGGACGGGCTGGATTTGGCCCCCAGCCATAGTTCACCTATCCTTGATCTGCACCATCAAAGTATTAAAAAGGCTTCATGTCAAATTATTAAATAATTTTAGGCCTAAACACAGTAAATATAACCACTATAAAGTTGTTAAGGCAGTATTTCTAAAACTATATTTAGAGAGCTCTGAAGTAGTAATTGTTATTAGTTTATAGACTATAGCAGCTAATAAACACTTCATTTATTTAAGTCTTGAAGACTATAATGACACAGTTTCTTCACAGTATTACAATAAATGTTTTCAATAACTAAAAAGACATAAAAGTATTTAAATATTATTATGTAGTATATATTAAATGTCTTATTGCTAAGATTAAGTGGACTATCTTTACTAAATGGAAGAATCTCAAACTGAAAACTGGTCATATTCTTTCAACAAAACTAAAGCTGCACTCACACGTATCAAAAGACAAAAATCACTGCCATTTGTATCAAAAAATTAATGTGCTTCAGTCACATATGTTTTCATGAAAGTTTAAACATGAAATCACCTTTAAGATCTTGGCCATGTGATCTGCTCCCTGCCATGTCAGATTACACCCCGTGAAGTTGATTGTCTTAAGAGTGACAGAGTTCTTTATACCTTGACAAACAACTAAAAGAAAAAACAAAACAAAACAAAAAAAGAAAACCACACACACAATAAGATGAAGAGCCTATATATTGGTCAAACTTGACTTATTTGCTTTTCTTGAGTCAATTGGAGGTTTATAGCTAGATTCTTAAAATCACTGTTGCCAATCTTCCCCAATAAGTAACTGACTGATAGGTGCATTCTAAAGTAAGTCATAACGAAGTGCTCAAGTGTTCCAGTTTATAGCAATAGTTTAATTCTTCTGCTGCAGCTAAGTCACTTCAGTCGTGTCCAACTCTGTGTGACCCCATAGACGGCAGCCCACCAGGCTTCCCCGTCCCTGGGATTCTCCAGGCAAGAACACTGGAGTGGGTTGCCAGTTTAATTCTACTTAGATACTAAAACTGAATACACTGAATACTGAAAACTTTATTCCTCACCACTCAGTTAAGTATTATATACCTTTTAAGACACACAGGAAAAAAGAAAAACCTAAAATGCGTAAGACTCTTAGTTTTATTTCCAATGATATATCCCAATTTTCAATCAACAATTTAAATGTCAACTATAAATTCAGAATCTTATTAGGTACTATGCAATATAATACAGTAATGTAAGATAGACGATCTCAAACTCTGTTCCCTGAAATTGAAATGCAGCCCACCTTAGCCCTCCAGGCCAGTACTGGGCACAGTGAACACCCACGGATGCTTAAGGACCCCAGCAGTCACCTTCTTTGTGATTACTTCCATGATACACCCCTGCCAACACTACTGAGTTTGCTCGCCTTTTAAATGCTCTTACAGTACTTTGAATATATCTCCTACTTTAACACATTCCACAGTGCATTATAATTATTACTGAAGATGGATGTTTTAGCCATTTAAAGATACAGATTTTTTTATGCTCTTGACATCTTGCTATTTCCCTTCCCATAATATTTCTTAAAGAGAAACCACAAAAATATAAACAAACACAAAAAACAGAAAATACAAAATGTGTGGTTTGGGGCTTAATGCAAACTGAAGTAAAAGTAGTGCTCAGAGTACCCAGCATGACAGACTTCCATGGTACAAATGAGAACGGACCACGGTACAAGCAGATACGGGAAACAATCCAGCCGGGGACAGCACCAAGGAAAGGTACACAGGACTCAACGTGGTGTGCAGTGAATCACAAGACCAGTCTGATGGGAAGACTCAAGACTGACACTCACTTTCTAAACCTCCATCTCCAATCGGACAATTCGCAAGAGACAGGTGCACCAGAGTGGCCGATTTATTCAATCCCTTTAATGAGGAAAAAAAGTTCAAAATTTTATTGGTTTAGTTTCCCCCCAAAGCAACTATCAAACGTTGGCAGGACTCGCTGAAGGCTTACCTTTGTCAACATCGTTAAGTCTCTCTCTCTCAGAACTAGCCCGTTTAGCTCCAGGTTCCTTAGCGCACCTGACGCACTTAAACAGCATTTAAGAGCTTTACACAACTGGAAGGTCACGTCTTTATTTCTTATCGCAGGAACACGACTTCTGTAAACTTTATTCCTGTCAGAAGCTAAAGCAAAACTATTGTAAAATGAGTGACTTCAACCATACATCTTATCATTAAAAAGCATCCACTCTGGGCTAAGGATTAGAAAAGACTCCTGCCCTTTAAACCCTCTTTATGGATGGACATATGTAAACTCAAAACTTTAACCACATGAGATAAAGAAAGATATGTACATATGTACAGAGGTTCCTATGGAAGCAAAAAGCTATATCTAAGTGATGGCTTCATGATCACCCTGAAGCTGAATCTAGAAAGATGACACTACTTAGAGTTGGACAGGGAGGTGGATTAACTGCAGAGAGCACCCTTGTGAAGACATTCAAACCGGACACCTGCTGGGCACTGTAAATACTGCAGGTGGGGATGATAAAAGACCAGGGGTGCAAGTGGGAGAAGAAACAAATTAAAATAGAGATGTTGTCACTCCACTCCAGTCTCAGGCCACCACTGAGCCGCTTTCTGCCACTATAGATTAGTTTATTTTCTGGAGTTTTATAGATGAAACTATACAGTAGGTAGTTTTTTTTTTTTTTCCTGGTCTGTCTTTTCTCACTCAGAGTAATTATTCTGAGAAACCTGTATGCAGGTCAAGAAGCAACAGTTAGAACTGGACATGGAACAATGAACTGGTTTAAAATTGGTAAAGGCATACATCAAGGTTGTATATTGTCACCATGCTTATTTAACTTATACACAGACTACATCACACTAAATGCCAGGATGGATGAAGCTCAAGCTGGAATCAAGACTACCGGGAGAAATATCAATAACCTCAGATATGCAGATGATACCACCCTTATGGCAGAAAGCAAGGAGGAACTAAAGAGTCTCTTGATGAAGGTGAAAGAGGAGAGTGAAAATGCTGGCTTAAAACTCAATGGCATCAGGTCCCATCACTTCATGGCAAATAAATAGAGAAGCAATGGAAACAGCGACAGACTTCATTTTCTTGGGCTCCAAAATCACTTAGGATGATGACTACAGCCATGAAATTAAAAGATGCTTGCTCCTTGGAAGAAAAACTATGACAAAGCTAGATAGTGTATCAAAAAGAGGAGACATTACTCTGCTGACAAAGGTCTGTCTAGTCAAAGCTATAGTTTTCCAGTATTCATGTATGGATGTGAGAGTTGGACCATAAAGAAGGCTAAATGCCAAAGAATTAATGCTTTTGAACTGTGGTCTTAGAGAAGACTCTTGAGAGTCCCTTGGACTGCAAGGAGGTCAAACCAGTCAATCCTAACGGAAATCAGTCCTGGGTGTTCATTGGAAGGACTGATGCTGAAGCTGAAGCTCCAATACTTTGGCCATCTGATATGAAGAGCCGACTCATGGAAAAGACCCTGAT
Organism: Bos javanicus; assembly: GCF_032452875.1. Taxonomy (NCBI): domain Eukaryota; kingdom Metazoa; phylum Chordata; class Mammalia; order Artiodactyla; family Bovidae; genus Bos; species Bos javanicus. Next base: position 54,724,514 of record NC_083875.1, on the reverse strand, counting down.
GCTGGGAAAGATTGAAGGCAGGAGGAGAAGGGGACGACAGAGGATGAGATGGTTGGATGGCATCACTGACTCAATGGACAGGAGTTTGGGCAAACTCCAGGAGATAGCGAAGGACAGGGAAGCCTGGCAAGCTGCAGTCCATGGGGTCGTAAAGAGTAGGACATGACTGAGCGACTGAACAACAACAATTATTCAGGCTGTTGTGGATAGCTCATTCCTCTTAATTGCTGGGTGGTATTTTGTTGTAAGGACGTGCTACAATTTATAAACCTAGTGATGGACACTTAAGTTGTTTCCACCTTGGGGCTACTGAAAATAAAACTGCTCTGAACATATGAATATTAAAAAAATAAAATAATAGAGATGTTGGCTGAAGCAAGTCTGGGAGACAGTATGGCTTTTATACCATAGGTCTGGGGCTACGCTGGCTCAATAAGGGTGCCACTGCTGATTAGAAAAAGGAGCCCCGCTGCTGAAGGACCAGTTAGATAAAGGGAATGATTAGAAAAAGAATCCTCCCTCAGGGCCAAAGAGCCCCATGAGGCTTGGCAGAGCACAGTTCAGATTTCATCCCTCTGTGCAAAACACAAGCTGTGCAACTAACATGCAATAATCCTGTGTGGGAAAGCTATTGCAAGCATTGTTTTAAACATATCTTTTTATTGTAGAACATCACTTAAGCTGAGTAGGCAGAGGGACTTAGAGAACTAAGCCCAAGTGTAGCAAAACCACCTAAGTGCTTCTGCAATAGTCCAGGCAAAATGTAATAATATGGATGAAGAAGCAAATTTAGGAAGAGGCCAAAAGCTAGACCCACTGGATGCAAGACATAAAGAAAGTTCAGTGAAGGAACTATAAGAGAATGCTTTATGCCATATATTTTTCTTATATTCAATGCAAAATATTAGGGAAAATTAAGTACAGTGGCCTTTAAGGTCCCTTTCAGCTGTAATTTCTTTTGATTTCTAAGTTATTACTCTGGTTAAGTAAGTACCTTCAGAGGTAAGGAAAAGTTCCTACACCTGAATGGGATGCAGAGAATAATCTGACTTCCTTTCACCAGGGGATGAGCTGAGCTGTCCTTGGAGAAGAGTTAACAGATGGTGTGAACCCCAGATCCTAGAAAAGGGCCAGGTACATGATAAGCATTCAGGTTTTTAAAAACAAATCATTTCCTCTCCTAGATCTACACACATATCCTCTGCCAGCTACTTTCTCTCATTCATAAACATTCTCAGATGTGTCCACTTAAAAAACATCTCAGAACTATAACTCATTGGATCTTCTTTGTGCATAACCTCATGCCTTCAAACACCTGTCCTCCCCAAAACCCAGATCTATACCTTGGGCCCAGACCTGTTTACCAGTTGGCTCTAAAGCACTGAAAATGAAGTAACATCCTCTCCCCATCCCCACTCCCTTCCTACTGTGCTCTGTATCTCTCAGAAAGATGTGGCTTTTCACCCAAGCTTGCTGCCTTCCTTTATCTAACTGGTCACTAGGTCCCACCCATTCTGAATCACTGATCTCTAAAATCCAGTCCAACCATTTATAACTTAATTTGGACCCTTAGATTCAATTCATCTGCATCCAATTAACCGCCTTTCACATGGAGATCAGAGTGAGTTTCTAAATCAAAAGTCCATCTCATTGTTCTCAGTGTTTCCCACAGACTTCAGGATAAACAACCAACCTTCTGACAGGACAAACAAAGCCCCTTTCTGTCTGGCCCCACGATATTTCCAGTATCAACTCTCATCTTTCCCAAACCCTGAGTTCCACTCTGGTACATTAGTTTTGCCATATTTTCTTATATTTCTCAACCTCTGACACAAACTGCTCCCTCCTGCCACCCCAGAAGCTTCTACATATCCTTAGAGAGGATGGTACCGCCTCCAAGAAGCCTACTCTGAACCTTTTCTTTCAAGATTCTGTGCTTTGCACAGGGGAAAGGTGGAGGGGAAGGATAAATTTGGAGCCTGACATTAACCTATGGTGCTGCTGCTAAGTCGCTTCAGTCGTGTCCAATTATATATAAAATAGATAACCAACAAGAACCTACTGTATAGCACAGAAAACTCTACTTGATAACCTGTATGGGAAAAGAATCTGAGAAAGAATGGATATATATATATATATATATATATGTATAACTGATCATTTTACTGTATACTTGAAACTACAATAACACTGTAAATCAATTATATGCCAATATAAAATAAAAAATTCAATTTAAAAAATCCTATGCTCTGTAACTCCAGAACTCACTCTTTCAGAGTACTGACTACAGCGCTTGTATGTACCTGCTGCCTGGTAGAAGGGGAGATCACCCAGGGCAGGAGATGACTGAACTCATTCATGTGCAAGGGTACTTTACACACATAACCTGCCTAAATCTAAGAATCCATGGAAAAAGTGGTTTTTAATGTCATTTTACAAGTATGGAGATTGCAGTTGAAAAGTAACCTGCCCAGGAAACAGACAGTATAAGCTCTGGAATTCAAACCCTAAGCTCTCTTCACATTTGTGCTCTTTCCACTATGTGATACTTTCTCTCTTTTCTGAGTCCTGTCTCAATCAAAAGGAAATGAAGCTGGGATATATCAACTTCCTAATCTCTTTGTTCTGTACAAAGCAAAGTTATTCAATAGACCAGGTAACATCTGTCGAACAATTAACAATGCTCCAAACTGTGCATTAACAGAAGTGAATCCTGCAACCACCACAGACACATGAAGCCCACATAAACAGATGAACACAAAGATCCTTAAGGCACTCGACCAGGGTCGCGGAGCCGGCAGAGTCCTAGGCCGCATGCCCCATCTCCTGTACACACAAGGGGCACTGGGCACCCTTCCAGTACCCAGGCTCCACCTTGCACCATCTAAAACTCCGCCTCGCAGCGCGGATGGGGGTCCCTGAAAGACGGAACTACAAACCTGTTTCGCCAAGCCACGGCTGGAAGAAGCTCTTGATGCAAATCAAGGGCAGATCTTTATCATTCTTGAGGGTGCTCAGAAGCGGCGCCCAGTCGGCCACGCGGAGGCGGTCGGCGTTGAAGTCCAACACGCCCTCCCGCAGACAAGCGCGCACTGCGGGCAGCGGCACGGAGTCCTGCAACGCGCACAGGTACTCATAGTGCGAGAAGAAGTCGGCCGCGCTGTCGCGGCGCAGCTTCACCGAGTCGATCATGGCCCGAGCGCGGCCGCGGGGGACGCAGGCTGCGGACACTATGCCCGCACCCCGCCTCGGGGCCCCGGGTCGCTACCCGGCTCCTGGGCGCCCACCGCCAGGCGGCTCCTGCCGCTCAGCGTGAGCAGGAGGGGCGGATCCGCCAGAAGACTCAGCGCCCCGGGCCCCAGCTAAGTCGCCCCCTAGATGCCGCGTTTCCGCGCTGCCTCCCGCCCCACGGCACCGGCCGTTGGCGCCCGCCTCATCGCTCTCCGCGGCGCGGGACTGCGATTCAAGCCGGCAGGCGGGTGCACGGATACGTCAACGCGCTCCCCGTGCGTCATCACGCAGGCCCCGCCTCCCGTGGGGACAGTGCCGGCGAATCAGGGGCGGGAGCTTCAAGAAGAGGGCGGTGCAAAAGTAGGTGGTTTAGGGCATTCGGGAATTACAAAAAGCGTTTACTGGTCCAAATGAAAGTGAGATATGGTTGTATCAACGCATTTTACAATGGTCTAAACTCCCGGTAACTGTCTGTGTTTGCACCACCCAAGAGAGGGAGTACACTCGGTAAGGATGCATGTACGGCTGAATGAGAGACACCTGTGGATCATTAAATTGTCACGTTTGTGTTAATTTCCGCAGAGAACTCTTCTCTAGTTTCTGCCTACTTGACGCAGTTGTTGGCAAATGGTGACGTGTTCCATGCATTAAGAACATTATCGTAATTACTAATAATCATTTTGTTTCGAACTGATAATGATGACTATGTCTGGTAACTAGCACTTTGTGTGTCCTCAGAGTCGGACACGACTGAAGCGACTTAAGAGCAGCAGCAGCAGTTTAGTTCAGTTCAGCTGTTCAGTCGCTCAGCCCTGTCCGACTCTTTGCGACCCAATGGACTGCAGCATGCCGGGCTTCCCTGTCTATCACCAACTCCCTGAGCTTGCTCAGCTCAAACTCATATCCATCCAGTCGGTGATGCCACCCAGCCATCTCATCCTCTGTCGTCCCCTTCTGCCTTCAATTTTCCCCAGCATCAGGATCTTTTCCAATAAGAGTTCTTCGCATCACGTGGCCAAAGTATTGGAGCTTCAGCATCAGTCCTTCCAATGAATATTCAGGACTGATTTCCTTTAGGATTGATTGGTTTGACTTCCTTGCAGTCCAAAGGACTCTCAGGAGTCTTCTCCGACACCACAGTTCAAAAGCATCCATTCTTTGGTCCTCAGCCTTCTTTATGGTCTAATTCTCACATCCATAGATGACTACTGGAAAATAAAAGTTTTTTATTTTTAAAATAAAATAGCTTTAACTAGATGGACCTTCGTTGGTATAGTTCTGTCTCCTAGACATAGTTTTAAGCACTGTTTTAGTATGAAATCATCCAATTTTCCTAACAACTCCAAAGAGAATTTATTACTGATTATGGTGGCTCAGACGGTAAAGTGTCTGCCTGCAATGCAGGAGACCCAGGTTCGATCCCTGGGTCGGGAAGATCCCCTGGAGAAGGAAATGGCAATCCACTCCAGCACTTTTGCCTGGAAAATCCCATGGACCGAGGAGCCTGATAGGTTACCGTCCATGGGGTCACAAAGAGTCGGACACGACTGAGCAACTTCACTTCACTTCACATCCACTTTGCAAAAGAAACTGAGGTACAGAAAGTTAAGTAACTTAAGAGGAAGAATTCAGACAGTTGGTGTTAGATTAACTATGCAAGGAGGCCGGTAGACTGAGGTGGCTCCAGTGGACTGATGTGGCCCTTAGACTGATGTGGCCACCTACAAAAAACCAAAACCTAAGCCTATAAATGTCTCGGTTACAAAAACCAGTAAAGACAACCAGTCACAAAATCACCAACTAGGCTATAGAACGGTCGCAGATCAATAATTACTTTGCTTCTACCCTTTTACAGTAAAAATCTCTGCAGCTTCTGTGGGTGGAGTGCACCTAACCACTTCCAGTTTGGTGCTGCCTGAATTGAACCTCTTTTCACTCAAGTAAACTTTTAAAATTATAAATATGCCTCAGTTTATCTTTTAACATTGGGCTTAGACGTTGGATTTGTATCCAGTTTCTAGAACAGTGGTAGTCCTCTGATCAGGCCTTGCAATTATGTTTACAGCATTCCTTTTCTACTGATTGCATTCTGCATACCTCTGCCTACTACTAACATGGGCACATGTGCTGCTGCTGCTGCTAAGTCGCTTCAGTCGTGTCCGCCTCTGTGCGACCACAGAGACGGCAGCCCACCAGGCTCCCCCGTCCCTGGGATTCTCCAGGCAAGAACACTGGAGTCGGTTGCCATTTCCTTCTCCAATGCATGAAAGTGAAAAGTGAAAGTGAAGTCGCTCAGTCGTGTCCAACTCTTCGCCACCCCATGGACTGCAGCCTTCCAGGCTCCTCCATCCATGGGATTTTCCAGGCAAGAGTACTGGAGTGGGGTGCCATTGCCTTCTCCGGAAGGAGCTGTGGTTCAGAGAAATACACTAAAATTTCCTAGATGTGGTCGGTAATGACTTTTACCTACAACATGCTCAAAATATAATATAGCCAAACACTACCTCTATCTTTCAACCATATTGTGAAATGCAACATGACCATTTCTGTTGGAGACTTTCCCAATTACAACCATTCCCCAGCTGACCTTGGGCAACCGCTCTTTGGAACTTGGTATTCAACACTGCAATGGATGTCTTTGTATTTATGCTACATTTGTAACTATTCTTAAACTGCATATAATATTCTACTATGTTTTCTTTTGCTACTTGCTTAGTTTAGTGTTATCTTTCCTAGGTTCATCCATGCTGACATATGAAGGTGTAGTTCATGTACATTTCCCTTGATGTATAGAAATCCCAAGTAGGAAAATACAATAATTTATTTGTATAATTTCCTGTTGATGGTAATTTAAGTTGTTTCCAATTTTCAGTATAATTTCTTTATTGCGGCATCCTTTTTTTTTTAATTCTCCAGCATCATCTAATGTAATTGTCTCCTATCTTCTTAAAGCTCCCTCTTCTGTGTTTTCCATCAAGCCAGTTGATTTTTTTTATCCCTCTCTAATTCCTTCTTCTCAGTCTCACTCTCAGATGTCTCTTGCTTACCCATTTTAAATGTTGGCCTGTTTTAAATATTGGTATTCTTCAGATTCCTATCCTCAGTGCGCATCCCTTTTGACATTTCAGTTTCTCCGGGTGATCTTATCTTCTGCTCAGGCTTAACTTCCCCCTCCAGGGTGATGCCTTCTAACAAAGATCTCTCTCTCCAGTTCCTCCTGGAACTTTAGACTGCTTCCTGGAAAGCCATACATTTCTCATTGTCCTCAACAATCAGGTCTGTATTCCTTAGCTTGGCATATGACCTCCATCATGATTTGACTACCTCTGTTGTCTTATTTCTTGCTCCATTCCTTCCTGAATGTCTTCTCTAGACGTGTGGAACAGCTTGAAATTTCTGATGTTCTGTCATTTCTATCTGAGCCTTTACAGATGATGCTTCTTTACTAAGACCCTCTTCTTCTTCTTACTCTTCAGTGAGCTGATGTCCACTGGTTTCCCGGCCTCAGGTTGGGGACCAGCTTCCCTGGGACGCCTTCTTTCCCTAATCCTCTTCTCTCTTCTGTTTTTTTGATGCCTCACTACTCTACTCCCTGACAGCCCCGTGTCAAAATACTTCATATCTCCAGTGGCAAGCATCTTTTTATTTGTTAATCATTTATTTATAAATTTATTATTTAATTGTTTATAAATAAATCTATTTATAACTGCCAAATAACATGTGGGATCTTAGTTCCCAGACCAGAGATTGAACCCATGCCCCCTGCAGTGGAAGCACAGAATTTTAACCTTTGAATTGCCAGAGAATTCCCACCATCTTTTTAGATGGTTTTCCTTCCATGAACAGTAAGCCCTTTGAAGGCAGGGACCATGTCTCATTCATCCTTGTATTCCCTATGCCTGGCATGGTGTTGGTACAGACGAAGTACTGATTAATGATTACTGGAACATTTTCATCTCTTCTCCATACAAGTCATTACTGCAGATGCAGATCAGGCAAGCTTTTATCATATTAGTTAGTCATTTAACATATTAATTTAAACCTTATTTTCCTGAAGCTTACTATGTTCTATCTGGCAGGATTTCTTTCAAAGTTTGTCTGATATTCTCTCCCTGTGTGCTTAGTTGCTCAGTCCTGTCCGACTCTTTGCAACCTATTGTGGACTGCAGCCCACCAGGGTCCTCGGTCCATAAGGATTCTCCAAGCAAGAATACTAGGGTGGGTTGCCATGCCCTCCAGAGGATCTTCCCCGCCTAGGGATTGAATCCAGGTCTCTTGCATTGCAGGCAGATTCTTTACCATCTGAGCTACCAGGGAGGCCCAGGAATACTGGAGTACCCTAGCCCTTCTCCAGGGGATCTTCCTGACCCAGGAATTGAACCGGGGTCTCCTGCATTGCAGGTGGATTCTTTACCAGCTGAGCTACCAAGGAAGCCCATTCTCTCCCCTACTTATATTTAATTATGGCTTAGTAGTAGCGTTGGTTCCTCTTTCAGCATCTGATGTTTTCTACCCACATATTTCTAGGAACATGATGAGCAAAAGCTGCCTTCCCACAGCACCTCTGGGATCCTCTGACAATTTAGGTCCATGTCTGGCTCAGACAAAATGCCTTGGCTTCTCTGTAGGGACCTGAGCTGGGAGGGACAGGCCTACTGAGTGGTACAAGAAATGGCTGTCCTCCTTTAGGGGTCTGCTGAGTATAAGTCTGACTTACAGTTTAGAATACAGATTATCATTAGTCCCTGTACTCGACCCTGGTCCATCATGCCAACAATGTACCCACACTGCCAAGCTGTTTCTCTTCCCATGAAACTGTGGTGCTGATACTTTCTGTTCATCTGTAACATTCATCTTCACACCTGCTTTCAGAGCATCGAGTTTTTTGGATCTGGTCACAGAGCTATGTCAATAACATAGGCTGTCTTATTTTCGACAGCCTTTGTTATTGGTCTTATGTGGTTCCCATTTCTTTCTTCCCCTCCCTTACTTATGACTGTTTACAATGACACTTCCAAATCTCCTCTACTTTTGTCTTGTCCTGTTAGACTATTCGATGTCCCTGCTCTCTCATCTGAAGAGAATACCTCTTATTTCACCAGGAAAAGTGAGATTTCACATACCAACTTCCTCCTCTTCTGTTAACCCTGGCTGCCTTCCAGTTCATTCTCTGTAATGAAGCCACTAACCCCCTCTCTTAAAATTCTTCTGTAACTTCCCATTGTTCTTAGGATAAAGACAAACCTCCTCACAGTGGTCAAAAATGTGGAGTCACTGACTGGCTGCTGGTTGAGAACTGTTGCCATTCTCTAAGATAAGGAGCTTGCTTCAGAATGTAAATCATATTGCCGAGAGGTATGCTGTTTAGTTCAACAGGCAGGGCTTTCTTGATGAAAGCAGCAGTGTGTCGAGTTGCATTCTAGAGTACGCTTCCCTCTTGTGCACTGGCATTCTTGGTGCACTAGTCTGCAGAGCAGGATGTCCGCTGGACATGGTGGAGCGTGGTCTCTACAGCCTCATCTTGCTCTTGTGCCTCATTCCCTTTCATTCTCAGTCGCCCAGCCCGCAGTGGCCTCCTTTCAGTCCCGCATACTTACAGCGGCACATTGTCTCTGCTGTCCCCTCTCATGGAGTGTCCTTCTGTTCTGTTTGCACCCGATTAATTCTTCCTCATCCTCCTTATCTCTTCTTTTTCATGCATCACTTCATCAAGAAAGCATCCCTTGACATACTTACCTCATCAGATCTCTGTATCATAAGCTCGCATAACACCTCTAGTTTATAGCCTTCATCATATTTCACATCCGTTTTTAGACAGGTGTTACCTTATAGTCCATGAGGAAGAGATCATGTCTATTTTGCTTACTCCTACATCCCCAGTGACTGGCTCAGCCACTGACAACATTTGTTGAATGAATAAATGAATGTATCCAATCAATGACTAAGCCCTGACAGTTTTTCTTTGTAACATCTCTCATAATTCTCCCTTCCATTTGTGTTGCCATTACGCTAGTTTGCCTTTTATTATTTTATACGTGAATTATGGTGGTTGCTTCAGGTTGTCCCACCTTCTTGCCTATATCCTTTATTACGCCTCCCAAGGTGCTTTGATTATGCAGTTGCCCTGTTCCGAGCTCTCCATGACACCCATTACCAACCAATGCAGCCAAACCTTTAAGATTGACATTCAAGACCCTCTGTAATTTGACTTTAATTTCACTTTCTCGATTTGTTTTTTAATAAATGGGTCTAATTGTCTCTGCATGTTTGCTCCCTTCCTTATCTACTTATTTTATATATATATATATATATATATTTTTTTTTTTTTTTAGTCAGTGTATTTTACACCTCCTCTGGAAAAACTTCACTGAGAATCCAAGCATGCTATGGATCCCTTCTTTCTTCTCAACTTGTAAACAGTTAAACAGAATATATGTGGAACTGCCGTAAGTCATCTATATCTTATCTCCCCCTCTGGTGTCTAACCTCCCTGAGAGCCAGGGTACATCTCTGTGTTCTGTGCAGTTATGATTATAACAGTGTTAGAATCAGTAAATATTTGGTGAATGAGTGAATGAGTCACCATAAAAAGAGTATTCTTTCATTCTTTCACTTTTTCCACTTTCAAGTTTCTATAGTCCATTGCCTAAGACAAAGGTTGCTTTGTGGCTGCACAGTATCCAAGCTCACAGGGTCTTGTAAATAGCTGTTAAGAGCATTTCTTTACCATTCCATAACAGCTTGCTCTCCCTCTCAAGTGGAGCGAGGAGGATTCACTATGTATTAAGCGCCTTTGTTCACTTAGCATTTAGAGGCGCCATGACATCAGTGCTCTACACTCAGTGAAATGCCTGTTTTGTTTGTAATTTTACCTTGTGAATAACACCTATCCACAAAGATGTTTCTTTACAATTTTCCATCCTTTTAGATTCATGAAAAGCATTTTAACTACCTACAAGCAGAAAATGAATAGAAAGACTTTGCATTACATTTAATAAAAGCTTCGGGAGACGTCTTCATGGTACATTACTAAACGAAACTTTAACTGTATAAAATGTGTTGGAGAGGTACCAAGAAGTCTCAAAATCTGAGTACATAATTACATGTAAGCATGGTGGCAGCCATCTACATAACCATGATTTGGAGAAGGTTGTATTGGTCAGCTCTTGCTATGATAATGCTTTAGGATGAATCATCCCAAAACTCAGTTACACAAACAAAGATTTATTTTTCTTGGACCTGTGAGCTCTAGCTGCAGTGTCTCTCTTTCAGACCTCTAAGTGGATGTTTTTGCTCCATGCTTTGCGTAGTTTTGAGGTCTTTCCCACATATCTTACTCTGGAGCCCAACTGTAGGGCTGCGGCTCCTAGGCATGGTCTTCTCACAGAGTTCACTGAAACACAAGAGGTGAACCCAACCACACAATCCCATTTAAGGCTTCGGCTAGCATCATGTCTACTAACACTCCATTGGCCAAAACATGTCACATATCTTAAGTTGAATTTAGAATGTGTGTATATATTTAAATTTGGGTGATCTCACAGAAGATTGCAATTTGGACAATGTTGCCTTAGCATTTTTATTGGCATTTGCAAACTTGATAAATGTCGTGTAAACTTTTTCACCTTTGAGAACTTTTTGAAATTGCGGGACAGTTTCTATGGGAAAAGAGGAAAGTATTTCAGCCAATAAAATAAAAACAAATGATTGAATTTGAATATCATAATTTTGCAAACTCTAATGAGTTAACAGATCTAGTCACTGAGTATCAGTGGTTGCTAACATCACAGAAAGAAAAGAGCTAGATGTTGTCTGCTTCCTGATGAAGTAATACATCACTATCTATAGTCTTTCCAAAAGGATTGATCAGTTTCCTATTTTATAGGAAATACAGAGAACAGAGAAACGTGTTGAACTTCACCATGGACATGTATTCAGGAAAACCTGTATTGTGGGAAACGCTACATGTCAAATGCCTTGTGTTCTTCAGCAGATAAATTGAAGGGCAATAACAGAATGAAAAAGTGACCTGTAAATTGAAAGAGAAAAAAATCATTATTTAAAACTAGGCAAAACTAAACCATGCTGTCTAGGGAAGTAAAGTTGGGTGATACACTTATAAAGAAGTTTAAGGAAAAGCTAATTATAAAAGTTAGGAAAATGATTATATTTTGGAAGAAAGGAATTATAATTGGATCAGGACATGTGGAAGGGCTTTAGGCAAAGTTCTGTTTCTTCTCCTGGGTGTCAATTACAAAGGAATTTGTCTTGGAAAATCATTAAGCTATAAATTTGTCTACATCGTTCCTTTAAGCTATGTTTTATTTTATAGTAAAAGTATTTTGTTTTTATTTTAAAATCACATACCTAGGAATAAGTATACTGGAAAGTTTGCAAAAATTCTGCACAGAAAACTGAGAAACTTTATTGGGAGAAATTAAATCATATGTAAATAAATGGGCAAATATATCATGGTCATAGATTGCAAGACTCAGCATTGTAAATCAGTAATCTCTACACTTACTGCAGATTTGATGCAATAGGAAAATCAGTGATCTCCACACATTTTACAAATTTATTGCAACAAGAGTCAGAATCCCTGTGTGTGTGTGTGCATATGTGTGTGCAAATGTGTGAATAAGTTCAAACTGAATCTAAATTGGAGATTCTTAAGACCAAGCAATAGTAAGACATGAAAAATAAGAACAAAGTTGGAGGACTCACACTATCAGACAAGACTCATTAAAGCTATGATAATTACAACAATGTGGTGTTGACACAGAATTGAAATAGAGCAATGGAAGAGAAAGGTTTTAACTTAGACTCATATATGGTCATATATATGGTCATATATGACAAAGGTGACAGTACAGTGTTTTTCAATAAATGGATTTTTTCAATCAAAGAATGACAAGTCTTTTCAGTATCTGTTTCTAACAAGAACTTGATTTCAGTTTGAATAAGAACTCAGTAAGTAAAAGGCCACTTGACAGAAAAATGGGAAATGCTTGAACAGGCACATCACAAAGGAGAATATCCAAAATAATCAAAAAACATGAGAAGATGCTCATCCTAATGAGGGAAGTGAAAGTTAAGTAATTAAAGCAAACAATAATCAGGGAAATGCAATTAAAACCACAATGTGATACCACTATAGGTATCGCCACATCAGTATAGCTAAGACGAGAAAGAGAGTTGATGAAATGGAGCAACTGGAACTCCATGCACTGCTAGCGGAGCAGTAAATTGGTATCAGCACTTTATGCTGGCCATTCTGTGGGAAGCTGAAGGGATGCCTAGCCTGTGACCTGGCGATTGCACTCCTAGGGTATCCTCAGTGGATCTCTGTACATATATGTCCCAAGAAACACACAGAAGACTGTTCAAAGAAGCACTATTCATATAGTCCCAAACTAGAAATAACCCAAATATGGGCCACAAAGGGAATAAATTGTGGTAACTTCAATACTACAGTGAACAGTGAAAGTGAATGAACTCTTGCTATATGCAAATATATGGCTGACTCTCACAAATTTAATGTCGACTGAAAAAAGCCAGATGCAAATGAGTACATATCATATATTGCTTCATAACAAATTACCACAAAATTTAGCAGCTTAAAGCAACACATATTTATGATCTCAGTTTCTGTTGGTTTCAGGAACCCAGGTGTGGCTTACCTGGGTACCTCAGCCTCGTGGCTGTAATTGAGGTGTCAGTTGGGACTGTGGTCTTGTTTTTGTTATCTTCATACACACCTGACGGGTAGAACAGTCAGACAGGATTTCTATACTGAGGGCGCTAGTGTCCCAAGTGGACAGTGGGGAATTGTCTCGGAGAGATGCCCAACTCCTTTTCCCCAACTCTTGTCTGTATGGGAACATGTAATAAAAATAAAGCTCAGCTCAGTTCAGTTCAGTTCAGTCACTCAGTTGTGTCCGACTCTTCGCGACCCCATGAACTCCAGCACGCCAGGCTTCCCTGTCCATCACCAACTCCCGGAGTTCAGACTCACGTCCATCAAGTCAGTGATGCCATCCAGCCATCTCATCCTCTGTCGTCCCCTTATCCCACCCCCAAACCCCCCCAGCATCAGAGTCTTTTCCAATGAGTCAACTCTTCGCATGAGGTGGCCAAAGTACTGGAGTTTCAGCTTCAGCATCATTCCCTCCAAAGAAATCCCAGGGCTGATCTCCTTCAGAATGGACTGGTTGGATCTCCTTGCAGTCCAAGAGACTTGGAAGAACCTTCTCCAACACCACAGTTCAAAAGCATCAATTCTTCAGCACTCAGCTTTCTTTACAGTCCAACTCTCACATCCATACATGACCACTGGAAAAACCATAGCCTTGACTAGACGGACCTTTGTTGGCAAAGTAATGTCTCTGCTTTTCAATATGCTATCTAGGTTGGTCATAACTTTTCTTCCAAGGAGTAAGCATCTTTTAATTTCATGGCTGCAATCACCATCTGCAGTGATTTTGGAGCCCAAAAAAATAAAGTCTGACACTGTTTCCACTGTTTCCCCATCTATTTCCCTTGAAGTGATGGGACCGGATGCCATGATTTTCGTTTTCTGAATGTTGAGCTTTAAGCCGACTTTTTCACTCTCCACTTTCACTTTCATCAGCTGCATAATGGCAGGAAGAGGATGACACTGGTACTAGGGAACACTTTCTAGTGCTCTGTGTCCACTCCCTGGGCTCACAGGTGGTATAACCCAGGGGCCATCATCCATTTCTTCGGAGTTGTACAGAGAGTAGGAAGAATTCTTCTTTAGCAGGTGTCACTGACATTAAACACAAGGGGAATGGGTCTTCCTGGACCTGGGCTTATTCACCACCAAGGCTCACACCGACTTCTCATGTCACAGCAGCCAAAATGCATGAATTGGCTGCATCTTGTCAGTAAAGAGGACACAACATCCTCAGACCCCAGCTTCTTGGATCACAAAATTTTTTAAATTAGGTACAAATGGATAAACATGCTAGATTGTCACCAGTTTTTATGTCAAACCATATACAAAAGTCCATTCAAAGCTCTTTTTGTCGGAGTGGAAAAAAAAGGAAAGTGTTTGCAGCTCTTACTGTTTTTGAGGGAATATATATATGTATATAGGATAAATCTTCACTTATGAACTAACCCCAGCACACAATGTAGTAAGAAGTGAATTATAATCTCAATATCTTTGCAACATGAAGTCAAGAATATATTGAAAACTTTAGGTAGTCCAGGATATAGAGTTCAGCAAAGCAGCTGCCCAAAGATGGTCAAGTCTTATGGATTGGAGTTTTCTTCTTGCAGCAAATTGTATTTCCCCAAAATGAAGATAGCAGTATTTCAAATTCCACAGTCTCTTCCAGAGTCCTGCTAGTCTCCATTAAAATTTGGAGTTTGTTTACCTTTCCCTTAAAGTTGGGTTGGACTTTGTGGCTGTCTCAATGCATAGAATGCAGCAGATGTGATTGTATTACTTTCTTAGGGCTGCCATAACAAAGTACCTGGATGGTTTAAACAACAGACATTCATTCTTTTATGGGCTGGAAGTCTGAAATAAAGATGTCAGCAAGATTGAGTGTTTTTGGAGAGCTCTGAGGGAAAATCTGGGCTTCCCTGGTGGCTCAGATGATAAAGAATCTGCCTGCAGTTCAGGAGACCTGGGTTCAATCCCTGGGTTGGGAAGATCTCCTGGAGAAGGAAATGGCTGCCCCTTCCAGTAGTCTTGCCTGGGAAATTCCATGGACAGAGGAATCTGATGGGCTACAGTCTATGGGATTGCAAAGAGTCAGACATGACTGAGAGACTCACACAAGGGAAAATCTGTCCATGCCTCTTAGCTTCTGGTGTTTGCCAGAGATCCTTGGCATTCTTTAGTTGGTAGATGCATAATTTCATTCTCTGCTGTTGTTACATAAGGCATTCTTCCTTATGTGTCCCATCTCCAAATTCCCCTCTTCTTCTAAGAGCACAAGTCACTGGATTAGGGCCTAACCTAATATGAGCTCATTTTAATTTTATTGCCTCTGCAAAGACCCAATTTCCCAGTAACATCACATTCGCAGGTACTGGGCGTTAGAACTTGAACATGTCTTTTGAAGGGACACAGTTCAATGCAAAACAGTGAGCTTAAGTGATTTCTAAAGTTGTCATAAGAGGCACTCCAACTTCTATCTGAAACTTTAAGAATGCTCACCTTTGGAACCCAGCTACCATTTTGTGAGGAAGCCCTGGACACACGAGGTCACATATAGGTATTCTGACTGGCAGCCACAGCTAAAGTTCCAGCCCACAGCTAGTAGTAATCACCAGTCATGTAAGTGAAGAGGCCCTCAATGACTTCAGTGCCAGCCTTTGAGCTATACCAGTTGGTGCCGAGATGAGCTGTCTCCATTGATCTCTGTCCAAATTGCAGATCTGTGAGCAGAAGAAATATGGTTGGTCTTTTAATCCATCAGGTTTTAGGTAGTTGATTTAGGATAGCATTTGATTACTGGGGCACTACCCAGTGTCCAGTACCCTACCTGAGACAGCTGGAGTCTTCTCTGGTAGGATAGATGTCCTTGAGATCTGGCTGTGGGTTTCTTTGGAGTTCAACTATCCTTCTTTTAGGACACAACCTGAAGAAGATTGACTAGGTATGTAGGCATTACCTGCTTCAGCCTGGCTTAAGTAGAGATGTAGCCAAGTATTTCAAGTTTTTACTGCCTTGCTAGTAAGGAACTCTCATCCTCTGGAGTTCCAGCCAGTGGCATTGAAATGTGTTTGTTTGTTTGTTTTTTAATTTATTTAATTGCAGGATGATTACAATATTGTGATGGTTTTTGCCATACATCAACAAATCTGTCACAGGTCTACATGTGTTCCCCCCCCCATCCTGAATCCCCCCTTCCCACCTCCCTCCTCACCCTATCCCTCTGTATTGCCCCAGAGCACCAGCTTTGGGAGCCCTACCTCATACAGTGAATTTGCACTCGCCATCTGTTTTACATATGGTAATATACATGTTTCAGTGCTATTCTCTCAAATCATCCCACCCTCACCTGAAGTGTGGTTTCTGACACTTGCTAGCTATGTGGTCTCAGCCAAAGTATTTATGCCCTCCAAGCTTCAGTTTTTTCACCTGTAAAATGGACATAATGATACTCTTCTCTCCTTTATGTGTTTGTAGTTCTATGTATGACCCATTATAAGTTTGCCATAAGAAAGAGGTGACTGCTTTGATTGAAAATTCAAATTTTTTTTTCTATATGAAATAATCTCATTGATGGAGGTTATACAAATTTATAAAACATATCCATACTTAGTAACTAACTGTAAGACCACATACTACCTTGGAATCATGATTCTTCAGCATCAAATCAAGGACACTAAATATTTATTACAGCAATATAATCTTTGTTGCTACAGGTCACAAGAACATATTTATTAAAAAATTGGTTGTGCTAAGCCAAGAGTTACTATTTGTCAAAAAGAAAAAAAAGCCCACATCAAATGCTTGGGAAATTCTGACTAGTTTCTCATCTCTGATGACAAGATTTGTTTCCTATATTAGAAACACACATGGCAGGAGACGTAGTGAATTTTGTAGGCATAAGTTTGGAGACTGTGGGATTAGCTAGATTTGAGAGAAACATTTTCTTAATCCTGGAATTTCAAGTGGGAGCCAAGCTTAATGCTTCCAAGTAATGCTGTTTTTATATATAAGATTCTATGTATTAATTTCTGATCATTTTTATTCAGCCTTTTGTATACATCAGAAACTTGAACATTTATTCATTGCAAAATAAATGTGAATTTCATACACATAAGCTTTTGGCAGGAAGAAGTTTCTTTCAATGTAGTTTATTTAGTTTTGCATATTTTTTCCTCATACTAGTGCTTACTAAAGGGAATCTAGTCTTATTTATATTACTGTCTTTTTTTAAAAAAAATTAAAAAGATCTTTTCCTCTTGCTTTTCACAAACCTAGGTTCTACTGGTTAATGACTTTTTTCCCTTGCTTTCCGTGGAAAGCATACAGACCCTAAATGCTAAGTGGAAAGCAACTAAAAGCCAAACTTGCAACTCCGTGCACTTGAAAATGTGTAGCTGGAATGCATCCTTGGTCTGGAGCCTTGATTCTGTTGCTAGGTGGCAATGTTCCCTCAGCAAAAGGATGGTTATTCGTGTTTGCAGGTCCTTTTCTGAAACAGAAAGGAAAACACTGCCTTACTGCCTTTTCATTAGCAACTTTTCAACCAGACTTCCTGGTTTCAGCCCACAAAGAGGCATCAGCACTCTCTGAAACTGCCAGGCTGAAATGATCAAAACAAAAATTTCCTCCTGCTAGCCACTGTACATTGCAAAACTGGGCAGCCTATGGTATAAAGCACATGGTTGCTTCTAATAACTATAAAAATCCACTTTAGGTGGGGACCAGAGTTACCCAGGCCATTGTAAACAAGTGATACAATCTTGTTTGTCCGGTGATTGGTGGTATAGTATTAAGTTCACAGAAGAGCTCTAGCACTGAAGTCATGAAACATCTGTGTATGCTATAGCTACAAATTACTGGAGGTTCCTTTTAAAAAAGGAGTTTTTTCACTTCAGTATCAGACAGGAATGACAGATTCAGTAAATTAAAATATATGCCAAAATTTTAATTTCAGATGAAATTAATTTCTTTAAATTAGCTTTATTGAGATATAATTTACACACATAAAATTTCCCCTTTAGGTATATACATCTATGAATTTTTACAAATGTATACATAATGTAACTACTACCATACTTAAGATATAGAATGTTTTCATCACCCCCCAAATTTCTCCATTTCCCTTTTTAATCAATCCCTCACTCACCCTCTGTCCCTGAGAAACATTGATCAGATTTCCATCATTATAAGCTTACCTCTTCCCCTATTTCATGTAAGTAGAATCATATATTACATAACCATTTGTGTCTGGCTTTTTTCATTTAGCATAATACTTTTAAGATTTATCCTTGTGGTTGTAGGTAACAGTAACTAAATTTTTTCTTTTTTTAGTATGACCCATTGAATAATTGAAACTTACTTTTAATTTTTAAAAAAGTATCTTATTTATCTGAACATTTCTAAATCAGTGGGCCTGGAGTAGAACTTAAAACTGCATTTTAACAAAGACGCATGGTATTTCCCATGCAGGTGATTCTTACATCACACCTTCAGACACCAAGAATCTGAAGCAGTGGAGTTGTGAGTCTCCTTGAAAATCTGCTTAACTCATTGAATATCTTTTACCAGAAAGACATTCACAGAAACTCAGTACTTCCACTCAATTTCTGGAGATTGTAGGACTGACCAAAGTTCATAAACTCCAGGTTACAACCTGTAATGTTGTCACGTGCTTGACTGAAAAACTCAAGTTATATGAAAAAAGCAAGTTATTTCAGATTCTCCCACTCTCTTTGCTCATCACCTTTCCCCGTACTTCTCAGAGCAGGGCATTTTTTTGTCTTTCTATAAGATTTTAACAGAACACAGCCATTCGCATCCCATAGCACGACCCCGTTGGTATGCACCAGTTACCCCACAGGCCAGTCCCTCACCTCCGCATAACCAAGCAAAGATTACCACATGACTATTAATGGTCCTGCCCAGCTATTGGTTAGGCCTGCCGTGGCCCCTCCTCCAAGCGACCAGCTGCCAATGAGCGACCGTTAGTCGGTCATTCAGACAACACTTGGTAGAGCGGTGGTCATCAGGCGGGCAGTGGAGTAAGATGCAGTCCTGGCCTCTCTGGGATGAGTTGGGGGCCCAAGGGAACATGCTAGGTGCTGTGTCTTGCACGGCTCCAGGATCCTCACCAAGGTCATCCATTGGCCTTGGCCCAAGCCTTAAAGCAGCAGTGAACCTCTCTCCCATCCCCACCTCTGCAACCAATCACAGAGGCAGTCTGCCTGAGTAGGCAGTCTGTATGTAACAGAGCGCAGTGAATTCTGCTCTTAGGCTCTTAACACAGCAGCCATTGTCATGCATCATTACGCCCTGTTACTAAACAATTGGTCCTGCTTAGTCATTGGTTGGTACCTTAGTGGGCCCCACCCACTGACAACCAACTGTCAATGAGCCATCCATTAGTGGGCCTGCTAGTGCAGCAGTGGGTGCCGCCCACAAGCAACCAACTGTTAAAAAAGGACAGTTAGTGAGGGGATTGAGACAACAGTTAAGTGATGGTTATGAGGTGGAGAGTGAGGTTGAGGCAGATCCCGGCCTTATCTCCAAGGCCCTCCAGCTCATCTGGCCCTAGGCCAGTGGGTGAGCTGGGGTGCCCAGAGAACAGGCTTGGAGCTGTGTCCTGCAAGGCTTTAGAGCCCTCACCAAGGCCACCCACTAGCCTTGGGCTGGGCCTTGAGGCAGCGGTGAACCTCTCCTCCATCCTGGTCTCTGCAACTTAATAGCAGTGGCATCTGCCTTGTCCCACAATCTGTGGGACCTGGTCTTCCCCCCTTTGGGTGGCCTGAGGACACTGAGGGCCAGTTGGGTTGGGTGCCTGGCTCCCTCGGTGATGACAGCTGACAGAATCTGGGCAACTGGCCCTGAGGGAGCTCCCAACTAGCTCTGGTTCCTCTTAAATCAGGATTGGGACCTTAGAGGGTGAAAGGTCTGTGCCTTGGGACCTCACCCTTCCTTGTCAGAACAGAGAATAATGTTTGTTTGGTAGAGATTTACAGAAATGTCATTACCTGACCATGACATGACCTCAAGAACAAAGAATCTGACACCAAGAAGTTTGCAACAACTAACCACACCCCTCCCTCACCTTTCCTATAGAAGGGCTTTGCTGAAAGCTTTTGGGGAGTTTGGGGTTTTTTAAGGCATGAGTCACTCATCTCCTTGTGGGACTTGCAATAAACCTTTCTCTGTTCCAAACCCCAATGTTTTGGTATCATTTGGCCTCATTGTGCATCAGGTACACAGATCTGCATTTCAGTAACAATATGAAGCCTTGCAACTCTATTCCTATTTGAATGTTATTAAATCAAAAATAGATTAATCATTTACATATCATAAAAGCCATACACAGTTATGACAGAAAGCTAAAATTGCAAAGAAACTTAGAAAATTAAAGAGCAATGAGTAGTCATATCACCCAAAGAGATACTGAGATAATCATTTTATTTTTTTTCATAGTTGTGATAATTATGTAATAATGCTTGGGTCCTGTTCCACATATTCAGATTTACTTGATAGGGATATGTTCTGGACACAACATTTTTCTTACTGTTTTAAAAAATTGAAGTATAGTTGATTTACAATATTAGTTTCAGGTATATATTACAATTCAATGTTTTAATACATTATTTTCTGTTTGAAGTATAAAAAACAATGGCTGTTTCCCTGTGCTGTACAATATATCCTTGTTGCATATTTATTTTTATACATAGTTGTTTGTATCTCTTAATCCCCTATAACTATCTTGCTCCTCCCCTTTCCCTCTTTCTGCTGGTAACCACTAGTTAGTTAGTTAGTTAGTTCTAGTTAGTTCTCTATGTCTCTGAATTTATTTTTCTTTTGCTTTACTCATTCATTTTAATTTTAAGATTTCACATGTAAGTGATAACAGATAGCATTTGTCTTTCTCTGTCTGACTTGTTTCATTTAATAGGCTCTGCATCCATCCACATTGTTGCAAATGGCAGAAGTTCATTCTTTTTATGGCTGAATAATATTTCATTATACATATATATATATATGTATATACACACACACACACACACATACACACACACACACGTACCACATCTTCTTTATCTATTTATCTGTTGATGGCCAGTTAGGTTGCTTTCATATCCTGGCTAATGTAAATTATGCTGCTGTGAACATTGGGGTACATGTCTGTTTTCAAATTAGTGTTTTGTTTTTTTCAGATACATACCCAGGAATGGAATTGTGGGATCGTATGGTAGTTCTATTTTTAGTTTTTTTTTAGGAACCTCCATACTGTTTTCCAAGGACTCAACATTTTTCAAAGACTCCACAGGTGATCATAACAGGCAGTCGAGTTTGAGAGCCATTGTTCCAAGCACCTGCCATTGACCTGTTCTCTGTACTCTTTCTATAGTCTAGATTAACTCTTTCTATATTCTAGATAACTATATTTCTACATTCTATATTCTACATTAACTATTTCTATATTCTGGGCCCTGCAGAGTGGGTTGTATAACTTATTTGCAATCAATTGAAATCATAACTGTGCATCAACATGAAAGGGAAAATCTAATAACTAGTCCATGCTGGAGCTAGGTCTACAATTGTCCATTAATGATGAACAGGGGAGCCCTGCTTGAAGAAATAAGATTAGGTCAGAATGGGAGAAGATTATAGCCAGAAATTATTAGGTTTCACCAATAACCCCTAGAGTTGCCTGAATTCTGTGATTAGTGAGAACTAATCAGGGCTGAAGAAGAAAAGGGGTCATTGATAGCAACACTCCAATAAGACTTAATATTAGAGTTAAGATTTGAGCACCAAGGCAGACATAAGGCCCTGGAAATGATACAGGCATGCCCATTGCCTCAACATCCTGTCTCTAACCAGCAACTATGTCATGGATGGGGGATATCCTCAAAAGGGTATACTTAGCACTCCCCCAACCCTAAACTTCTCGAAGGCTGGCATTGAAGACTCTAGTTTGCTTTCCATGTGGTGCTAGTTATCAGAAGAGAAATCACCGTGCAAGTCCAGTTACCCAACCCAAGTTGCAAGAGTTTTAAAATTCAGTGGCAATATTTAAGTACAGAACTTTGAAAAATGGGTTGAAAGAGACTCAAGGCTTATTTTATGAGTGGTCTCAAGGAACCTCTTAAGGTTGGTTGTACTGATACAACTCCAGAATCAGAGCTTCCCTCCATCCTTAGATTCAGAGACCCTCAAGGGAGGCACTAAAATGGTCTGGGATCTTCTCAATACTTCGTCTTCTCAAGGGGCCATGCATCAGAAATAGACATGTTAACCCTTATACTGACGGTGGAAGAAATGTGTCAGGGGACTCAGGGTAGAGATTCTGTTGTGCACATCACATTACAGTCGTTGCAGATACCTTGTAATATAATTTACTATAAAATTTTGGTAGTAGATCAGCTGTTAGATATTGGTTTTTTTTTTGTTAATAATATGCAGCACTTACATTACCATAAATGTTATTTTAATACTTTGACCATTGCATTTCAGTATTACCGATATTCTTTGTAATCTTATGTGTTTCATTTTATGTATTTGCAGGCACAAACAGGGTTTCATTTTGTATTAATCTGAGTCATGATGCTTGTCACTTCTGTTTTTTTAGTCTAGAGGTGTTTTAGAAATTGGGAGGAGAAAACTAGCAGGGGGAAATAGGGAAATTTTATGTTGTTGTAGCCTACATTCTTTCATTCTGCACTTTATTTCTTTTGTTCCAAGGATATTCTTTTATCTGATAGTGTGACTTACATATGCTTATTTGCTTTCTATAAGAACCCCATTTGAATTACCTTTCCCAGCAAGTAATTATTTGCCTCCCAATGGGAAGCTAGGACGACTGCTGCTGGTTCTATTGCGGAATCAATAATAGGGTACATTAATGAGTCTCAGAATTGCTCCCAGGAGACTGTTTTCCTTTCTGTGCTCTATCCTGTTGATGTGGCCTCTCCTTTTCACAGCATTGGAAATTGTGAGTCAGGTACAGTCTACTTTTTAGCTTATTCTCTGTGTCTCCAGATCACAGGTGGAGATGTGACTTTTAAAAACATCTCCTATTCAAAGGTCCAAAATTAATAGTAGATAAGTCCAGAAGCAGTTTATGTACCACCTTCCCCACACTGATAATTAGGAATAAATGTCAAGAATAGAAATGGAAATTATCCATTCCAGGAGGCCTAATCACAAATATTCTCAGGGCTATTTGGAGGGGGGAGGAGGCGGGGGGGGGGGTGCCGGGGCACGTGCTACAGCACTGCTCCTGAGCTCTTTTCTCAGGACACAAGTCAAAATGGCATCTCAGAAGCCTGTTTCATCAAATAGCAACAATAAAGGACCCTTACATTGGTACTAGTGAAAGTTAATGTTCAAAACAAATAGTAAAATGTGTTTATGTGTTTGTTAACACCTCCCTGTATACTGAAGAAAATTGTATTTCACCATATGCTTTTGTGAGTCCCACATAATTTGTTTCTATTTGTCCTAGTATGACATGAGGTCAGCCCTTATCTTATTCAACACCTTTGGTTAACCACTTAGAGACAAAAGGAAGGGTACAGGGGCAGATTAGCACAAAATGCCATGTCGTTAAACAGTTCTTTACCTCATTAGTCCCTTGATCTTTTCTTGGGTCTAGAACCTGAGAGGAAGCTACAAAGATACCCCCTCTGCTGTTGACATTACCTGCTAGAAGAGAATCGAATATGATAGCCTGGCAATGGTGTGGCAGAGAATGTAGAGAATGCCTTTCTGTTTATTCTTTTTATTTACTTTTTTTTTTTTAATGTGGACCATTTGTTAAGTCTTTATTGAATTTGTTACAATGTTGCTTCTTTTTTTATGTTTTGGTTTTTTGGCTGCCAGGCATGTGCAATCTTAGCTCCCTGATCAGGGATCAAATCCACACCCCCTGCAATGGAAGATGAAGTCTTAACCACTGGACTGCCAGGGAAGTCCCCGCTGCTTATTCTTTAAAATTATAAATCTCCTATATATATTTTGCACCCTCCTTTATGGATATTACATACTATTTATTTCATTTAAATGAAATAAGCTTCAGTGGTTGCAGCACACAGGCTTAGTTACCCCATGTCATGTGGGATCTTTTTGGACCAGGGATCAAACCCATGTCCCCTGCTTTTACAGGTGGATTCTTAACCACTGGACCACCAGGGAGTCCCTTTCCTGTATTTCAAATGAAAAGTTTTAAGTCAATCTGATTCTTTCTCTGTTATATTTTTTTATTCTCTCTAGATAATTTAGTATATTCATTTTATACTTGAAATTTTTATAGGTAGGACTTTGGTAGGTATTTTAAAAATTATTTTTCTTGGTCATCATCTGGTAGACGGAGTCTTCTCATCTGAATATTTAAGCATTTTCCAACACAGTGAACTTCTTCTGTTCTTCATTCAATTCTTCTCCTGAAGCTGAGACATTAGAGACCCAGAGAAATACTTCTGTGACTTTTATCTTGTTTTCTAATACCTTTCTTCTCTCTTCTTTTGCATGTTATGCAAGAATAATGTGATTGATATTCCAGCCCATTGATTTTACCTTCATAGGGTCCATGCTATTGTTCAGCCCTCAATTAAACTTAGTTTTGTATTTCAGTAAAATTCCTAAGGGCTTATTATTCACAGCAAAATTTTTGCTTGAAGAATATCCTACCAAATCTCTCTCAGGTTACCAACTCTATTCTTCTTATGTTCCCTGTATTGACATCTATGAGGATTAGTTCTGTTTGTTGAGTTTAGCTAATTTTTCCTTGAACAACTTTTTTCAACCTATTTTTGAGCTTGAGTGTATTTCAGGGTTCTTCTTATAAATATTTCCCTTTATCTCATATCAGGTTTAGAATTATTCAGTTCTGTTGGGTTTTGCTATAAGTGCATTCCCTCTGTTTTGCTTCTTCCAGAAATCCCTAGGGATTTTTGAATTATGGTGGCATATCTTCAGGCCTGCAATACAATGACATAGGTCTATGGTTGTGTATGGTTCTTGTCATTAATAAAGGCTATGTTTCCCACTTGGTTATTCTTCTTGCATACATATGACTTGAAATCCTACAAGGAGAAGAGAGGAGCATCTGGGCAGGATTTTTGGATACTTGGCAGTAATAATAGCATCTCAAACCAGTACTTAATGATACCCAATGTGTGCTCATGTGGATATCTACAGAAAAACTGGTATTTATGCCAAAGTACCAGAGAGGAAGGGGCTTCCCAGGTGGCTCAGTGGTAAAGAATCTGCCTGCCAATACAGGAGATGCAGGTTTGATCCCTGGGTCAGGAAGATCCCCTGGAGAAGGGAATGGTTCCCACTCCAGTATTCTTGCCTGGGAAGTCCTATGGACAGAGGAGCCTGGCAGATTACAATCCATGGAGTTGCAAAGAGTTGGGCACCGCTTAGTGACTAGGGAGCAGCAGCAGCACCATACAGGAAGGCTGAGGTTCTTTGTGCACCCGGGCCAGCTGACATCATGACTTAATATGAGAATTCGATTTTAAGGAACAGAGGTACTTTTGGAGTCAGAAAATACTCATCTCAAGACAAACAGAGCTTCAGTATACAGCTGTTTTAGGTACTAGCAGCGGTGTAGTTTGTCATTGTTGTTACCAGAGCTCGTGTTTCTCTTCATTGTATTACTCAGCTATGACTGTGGGACAGTATTTTAAACTATAAAAACCATTGGATTTCTGAGGACTAGAGAACACTAATTTGTGAAACATTTGGAATTTTAATTCTTGGTACTTGGCATGGGTACGTGGCTCTAGAATGGTAGTTCCAAATCTAGTTCCTCTTCATGCTACTTTGAAGAGGATACAAGGAAAAGAAAATCACTGTGGAATTCAGTTTTGGATTCATGTGGCTTGTTCTTAGGTCCTGGAATCCACTACTCTGGCCCCTCACCATCATAGTCTCCACCAGGAAATGGCCTCACACAGCTTCTAGTTTGTTCATTTCATAAGCTCATATCATAGATGTGAGCTAAGCTTGTAGGTTCAGTTGTGTTGAAGTGTGACTGAAGTTTTGTATGGAAGGTGATTTTGTTTCAAACATTTATGGAGAAATTAAAGCCCCTATTACGTTAACACATAGAAAAAAATTCAATGAGATTATTAAAAATCTAAGAGCTGCAAAGGAAATTTAAAAGCTTGTGCCCAAATACTGTGCCTCCAGGATTCAAGTTTGTTTCAAAACTCAAAGAGGAATATGATTGTCTCATAAAACTAGGCATCAGTCTTATAGTCAGAACCAGAAGAATATGAAGGATGTCTTCTATTTTCTCTCTCCTGTTTCTTGGTCTCCCCTCAGAAATCATTAAGTCTCTGCTATGTTCTTTGACTTCCAACAGCAGTGCAGTCTGGATTATACCATATGCTGGGATCTAGAGAAATAACTTGGCTTAGAAATATTAGAATATACTAGATATTCATATGTACTTTGTAGGGGTAGATTGATTCGTTGATGTTCATGTATGTTCTACTAACCCTATGAACTTCTGAAAGCCAGAGCGGTGAGACAAGTGGGTTTGGATTAATCCAATTTTAGAGCAGTTTGTGGGAGCTCCACCCATCCCGTGGAGGATGTTACAGGCCACAGCTGTGAAAAAAGGAATTGAGACTCCATGTGAGTGAAGCAACTCTAATTGAGAGTGAACAAAATAAGAAACGAGGATGATGAGAATAATGGACTGTAATTTCTTTCAGACTTTAATTTCAACAAAAGGAGGGTGAATTTGTTTTAGGATCCACCTTCTCTCTAGTAAATTAAATGGGAGACAATTCACATGTTTCAAGTTTGGCATATTCTTTATTGTTTTCCTTAGATTTGTGTTACAAACTCTGGTGAACTGGCTTAAACATCATGATTATGCCTGCATGCGTGCTAAGTCACTTCAGTTGTGTCCGACTCTTTACAACCTTATGGACTGTAGCCCTCCAGGCTCCTCTGACCATGGGATTCTCCAGGCAAGAATACTGGAGTGAGTTGCCCCTGGGTTCCCCATCTAGGAATCAACCTGCGTCTCTTATGTCTTCTGCATTGGCAAGCGGGTTCTTTACCACTAGCACCACCTGGAAAAACCCTTGATTGTGCATAGAGAATGGAAAATAGAAAGTGAATTTAAGAATCCTGTTGGGCTTTAAGTTAATATATTATTGTACCCATTTTGGAGGCTTTGGGCAGCGTAGCTAAGCTAATTCTAGGAGGGTTCTAAGGAGAAGTGATAAAGTAATTAATATTGCGAGGACTCCTCCAAGTTCCAGGAGGACCTCAGTACTTTAAAGTATTACTCACCTTTGATGAAGTAACCAACTTGTCCTCATTTGCCTGGGCTTTTTTAGTGTCCTATAAACTTTCCCCTTCGCCTTGTGTATTAGGGTTCTCCAGAGAAACAAAATTAATAGGACATATTGAATATATGTGTATAAAGACTTATGTGAGACTCTGCTTCACAAGATTATGGAGGCTGAGAAGGCCCCTAGTCTGCCCTCTGCAAGCTGCAGAATCAGGAATCTGGTTGTATAATTCCGTTTGAAACCTGAAGGCCTGGGAACCGGGGGAGCCAATGGTGTTTCATCTGAGTCGAATGGTCTGAGAACTAGGAGCATTCATGTTCAAGGGCAGGAGAGGACAGACATTCCATCTCAAGCAAGAGAGCAAATTTGCCCTTGCTCCACATTTTTGTTCTTTTCAAACCCTCAATGGATTGGTAGATGCCCACCTACTTTGGTGGAGACAGTGTCCTTTACTTGGTCTATTCAAATGCTCATCTCTGCCAGAGATGCCTTCACAGATATACCCAGTAATAATGTTTTACCAACTATGTGGACATTCCTTAGTCTGATCAAGTTGACACACAGAATTAACCATCACACCCTGTGTGCGTGGAGCCCACCATCAGCGACCTTAGTCTCCATGTGCCATCCTGAGGTAATGAGAGGCAATCAAAAATGAAGGGGAGGGGACATGTAAGTTTCCTCTGTCCACCTGTTCCTGGTTCCTTGAGAAGGACAGAGTCGTTAATCAGCATCATAAGAACCCCAGGCAGGTACTGGCTCTTTTTGTTTGTTTTCTTGTTTACTTATGGGTAGGGTTATTGCACTTTTAAATCTGCAACCCTGTGTGTCTCCTCTTGTCTTACTATCTCAAAACAAAGCAGAGTCTGCTTCCCAGAGACAGACCAGCCATTCTCTTCTCCAGCGGTTCCCAACCAGGAGGATTTTGCCCACCCCTCCTCTCTCCATCCGCCCCCGCCCCCCGCAACACTTATCAGTGTCTGAAGATATTTTTAGTTGTCACATCTGGGAGTGGATGTGTGATATTATTTTATGGGTAGAGGTCAGGGATGCTGCTAAACATCCTCCAAAGCACACCCCTCTTCCCAACAAAGAATTATCTGGTCCTAAATTTCAACCGTGGTGCAAGGATATAAAACACTGTTCTTCATCTTCTTCTGTTCCTTGAGGTTGTGCATGTAAATGGGCCAGGGTACAGACCATCCTTTTCTCTGCAAATACAATTGTGTTGTTCACATGTAGAGGAGTAGGAGGACTTACTCAGATCACCCTAGCCATATTTTTGAACATAGAGTCAATGAGAGAACCTTGCATTGTCTATCTTGTTAATGATTTAAAAAGTAATAATGTCTTTGCCTTTTGCCTATTATTCCACCTATTTGGTTCTCTCCATTAGGAATTCTGTAAGGAATTTGGATATTCCTTGTTTCTGGGCTGTAATACTATCACAATATCATGAAAACTTTGCCTTCTTCCATCATCCCTTTCTGATTAAACTACCCAGAATTTGTTTTGTTATTTGTGCCTAATTGAGACTCTTTGGCAAAATGGCAGGCAAATGTAGTATAACTGTAGCAGTCAGTCCTTGTCACAAAAAAGGGGGAAGTTAAATGAATTGTTTAATAAGAGCAGCAAATTTTTTATTAGATTCTCTGCTGTAACTATTCCTTTTCTCCTCTTCCTCCATTTGTAGTAGCTGCATTTGTTAAAGTAGGAATGGTTCAGGTAAAGTTTTTCTCCTGGATCTTAGGGTCAAGTCCGCTCTCTCCCCTGAAGTTATACCTAGGCCTTGGGTAAATGTGTATGCGTGCTAAGTTGCTTCGTTGTGTACTACTCTTTGTGACTCTATGGACTGTAGCCCACCAGGCTCCTCTGTCCATGGGATTCTTCGGGCAAGAATACTGGAGTGGTTGCCATTTCCTTCTCCAGGGGATCTTCCTGACCCAGGGATTGAACCTGCATCTCTTATGTCTCTTGCACTGGCAGGCGGGTTGGGTACCCTGTGATAGATAATACAGGTTTCCCCTGTGATCCAAATGCAGATTCCCCTGAAACCTTCCTAGGCTGAAATGATACAAAGCAAAGAAGCAGTTACCTTATGACACATCTTGCTAACAGATACACAGAGCAAATCCAGATAAAGCACAGATGCTTATAGACAGAGTTCAAGGCTATGGTGGCTTGACGCCGAGATACTGAGGGAAGTTTCCAGGGAAGGAGCTTGGTGGTGCCACTCACACCGCTCAGGGTTCCTTCCTCTCCTATAAGGGCTTCCTGCAAGACAAACACTATACTATTTTTGCTTTTTTTTTTTTTTCCTTGGTAAAAGCGAAAATCCTCTTTGGGTTTCTTTTGTTTAGAGAAAGCAGGTGCTAGTGTAGGTCTTTCATAAAAGAGAAATGGTGTAAAGCAAACTTTTGAAAAGTGGCAGATAACCTTTGATAATAAAGGAAAGCAAACAGGAAATAAGGGAGAACTGATAAGAAGTGTGGATGTAGACTGTTCAGATGTCAGTGCTCTATGACAGAGCCTGGCAACCTCTGCATAAGATAGAGAGTAAATATTCTGTACTTGGTTGTCTGTAGGTTTTTTGTCACAGTGACTCTCTCTGCTATCATGGCGTGAAAGCAGCCATAGGCAACATACAAGTGAACAGGAAGGCCTGTGTTCCAATAAAACTTTATTTATAAAAACAGGTGATAGGCAGGATTTAGTCTGCTGGTTATGGTTTGCTGATCCCTAGTTTTATGTTATGCCAGGCTCTTGGGGTTTAGCCCCCATGTTTACACTTAGGGTCAATTTTCTTACAGTTATTCATTCCTTCTATAATCATTTATTGAACACTTATTTGTTTCTCGAAAGATTTCTATAACTCAAGCAGCTTACAGCCTGGGCTGGGTGAAGTATCTCCTCAATCTTGCCCTTTCAATTCACTCAGGCCCAACTTTCTACTGCCAGAACCTACATTTCTTTGTCTCAGGAATTTCTCTGGCCATGAGTTGTATAGATTTGTAATCCTCACTCTTTCCTAATACATACCTTCTCTTGAATCTTGGTGGGCTCTGTGACTGCTTTGACCAATAGAATCCAGCAGATGTGAGTCTATATAGTATCTGGGCCCATGCCTGAAAAAATTGCTAGCTTGCATTTCCTATCCCTGGAAACATTTGCTCCTAGAATCTAGTTGCTGTGCTATGACAAAGCCCAGAGAACCTCATGGAGAGACCAGTGTGGAAAAGACCCAGTATGAATTTGCTAGCCATGAGAGTGAACTGGAAAATGGATCCTTCATCTGTAGTCAAGCCATCCCAACTGATACACTGTGTGGAGTAGGAATGAACAACTAAGCTCAGCCCAAGTTGCAGATTCATGGGCAAAATATATGATGTAGTTGTATTTAACCTTTAAATTGGGGGAGATATTTAATAGATACGCAGGATACTCACCTTGTTCTAAAAGTAGTTCCTAATATCAGATTTTAACACATGAAGGAGCTGTGCTGCTGCTGCTGCTAAGTCGCTTCAGTCATGTCCGACTCTGTGCAACCCCATAGATGGCAGCCCACCAGGCTTCCCCGTCCCTGGGATTCTCCAGGCAAGAACACTGGAGTGGGTTGCCATTTCTTTCTCCAGTGCATGAAAGTGAAAAGTGAAAGTGAAGTCGCTCAGTCGTTCCTGACTCTTAGCGACCCCATGGACTGCAGCCTACCAGGCTCCTCTGTCCATGGATTTTGCAGGCAAGAGTACTGGAGTGGGGTGCCATTGCCTTCTCCGGAAGGAGCTGTGGTTCAGAGAAATAAAACATGCTTTGCCCAAAGTTTCACAACTAGTAAATTGGAATTAGGATTTCAAGCCCAGGCTCTATTTAATCCACCTTGCTATTTCTATAAGCCAGAAACTGAACTGAAATAAAACAGAATAAAAGAAAAAGAGGCAATAATAGTGAAGTTAAGATGATAGGGGAATATAGGGAATTGCTGAACTAAGGCTGTCTGGTGCTGCTTTGAGGGGAAATATTTCAGGACTACCATTCTTTCCACCACTCCCCTCACGCCTGAGTCCTGCCTGTAATAACTGTCCCTAATTTCTTTCTTTACTGCTGTTCTAATGCTTATGACATGTTCTATTTGTCTCCTTGAAGTGTCTATGCTGCTGCTGCTAAGTCGCTTCAGTCATGTCCGACTCTGTGTGACCCCATAGATGGCAGCCCACCAGGCTCCTCTGTTCCTGGGATTCTCCAGGCAAGAACACTGGAGTGGGTTGCCATTCCTTCTCCAATACATGAAAGTGAAAAGTGAAAGTGAAGTCGCTCAGTCGTGTCTGACTCTTAGCGACCCCATGGACTGCAGCCTACCAGGCTCCTCCTAGATACCTTTAATATATGTATCCCTATTCCTAACTTCCTGGTAGCTCAGCTGGTAAAGAATCCGCCTGCAATGCAGGAGACACCGGTTCAATTCCTGGGTCGGGAAGACCCCCTGGAGAAGGGATAAGCTACCCACACCAGTATTCTTGGACTTCCCTGGTGGCCCAGCTGGTAAAGAATCTGCCTGCAATGTTGGAGACCTGGGTTTCATCCCTGGATTGGGAAGAGCCCCTGGAGAAGGGAAAGGCTACCTACTGCAGTATTCTGGCCTGGAGAATTCCATGGACTGTATAGTCCATGGGTCTCAAAGAGTTGGACATGATAGTGACTTTCACTTTCATGTCTGACTTACGGCTTGACTTATAATAAATATTCAATAAGTGTTCTTTGGATGAATCCTGGAATGTATTGTGGATGCACAAAGAACTTTATCAGTTAGACTGGAGATACAGCTATTAGATGTGCTGCCTATAACCTGGAAAGCCATGCAAAGATGTATAAAGCGTTAATAAGCTCTCCCAATTTATCCAACCCCACCCACACTTGGTTCCCTAGGGTAATCCATGTTAATACCTGGTTGCATCTCTCCATACTTTTCTTCACGTTTGTACGTATTTATACACAGTACATAGTTTTGGGGGTTGCTTGTTAATATTCAAATGTTGTCTCACTTTCCATTTCTCTGCAACTTGTAAGCTAGTATTAGGATAAAAAGCACAATTAAACCTACTAGGCTTGAATCCTGCCTCCTTGCTAACTAGCTCTGGTATGTTCAGAAAATTATTTAACAATCTTTGTGCTCAGTTTTAATCTATAAAATAAAGCAGAGAAAAAGAGAAAATAATAGTTCTCATTTTATAAGATTGTAAAACACAAAGTGCAGAGCTGACACATACATAGTAAGCATTCTAAAATTGCTGGTTACTATACCTGACATCAGTAGATTGGGATTTAACTCATTTTTAAGTAGCTGTATAATATTCCATAGAATGGAGTTTCCAACACTCATTTGACCATTCCTAGTGACAGCCACCGGAGAAGGCAGTGGCACCCCACTCCAGTACTCTTGCCTGGACAATCCCATGGACGGAGGAGCCAGGTAGGCTGCAGTCCATGGGGTCACGAAGAGTCAGACACGACTGAGTGACTTCCCTTTCACTTTTCACTTTCCTGCATTGGAGAAGGAAATGGCAACCCACTCCAGTGTTCTTGCCTGGAGAATCCCAGGGACGGGGGAGCCTGGTGGGCTGCTGTCTATGGGGTCACACAGAGTTGGACACGACTGAAGCGACTCAGCAGCAGCAGCAGCAGTGACAGCCATTGATTTCCTTGTTTCTCCTTTAAATATTGCTACAATAAACATGCTTGGACTTAAATCTTAGTGCTTTTACTTCTGTGGGATAGATTATTCAAAGAGGGATTGTTGTGTCAATTTACTTGAATAGATCTATATCTGGCACAGGAAGGAGTGTATCATTGTCCATGTAACTGTCTCAGAAATCAACTATTGCAACTCTAGCCTGTTTTAAGGGGCTTGGTTAAAAACCAGGCAACTGTTGTCTGTAGGCAGAAATCCCATGAGCTGTCATAAGTCATATGTCCATCTCACTTTTGCTTAGACGTTCAGATGGGTTCTTTTGGTCTGAGGTTCAAATACTTAGTGGTGAGAATTTTGTCTTTTCTCTGAAAAGTCTTCTGAAAACTTTTCGAATTTTAATAACCATGTAGGCGACAGTGTCAGAGAAATGTCCAGTAATGAAATCACACAGATACCATCCATTTCTTCAGCTTGGAAGGATAGCTGTATAAAATTAAAAATGCAGAAAGGAATAATGGGCCAATCCTCTACAAACTGAGTATACCATGTTCTTTCATATTTCAATTCCTATGTGATTCAGTTCTTAACTGATCTCTCACTTGGAAATCTATTGGTAATTCAAACAGCCCTGCATGAAAATGCCTATTGCCTAGTACAAAATCTGTATCCAGTGTTTCTTCAGTGGAATAGGCTATCTCTTTTCTAAATTGGGTTCTTCTTGTTCCCTATTTTTCATTTCCCCTTTCTGTTGTACTTAGACCTCAGATCTTTGGATAGACTCACAGTACCACCCCTGAGATTTAGAAATAGATTACTTTCAAATTGCCATTTCCTTACAACAAAAGCAGCTTTCCTGATTTCTCAGGCACTAAGCACTTTCAAAGTTCCTAAAACAGAACATGTAATATTCCTTGACATGCTGCTGCTTATCACTGATCAACCTTTCTAAATATTATTTAAAAATATTTATTGCTCTCTTTCTGTGGGAAAAAAAGGATCTGGCTTCCTTCTGCTACATTCTAGTGGAAATGAATACCAATATGCTTCCCAAAATAAACAGACCTCAGGCACCCATGAACACCAAAAAGCACTCAACCATACAGAGGTATTTGAATCTGTACGCAGCAGCCATTTTTTTGTCCGTGTAAAAACAAAACAAAACGAGGCCAAGCCCTTAGTCTTCATGAGTTACTCCCAGCAGTCTTTTGTCAGTCTGAAACTGGAGAACATGGAGCAACAGATATAAACAGTATGAAGAAAAATAAGCAATTCTTAACAAGCTGGTTTACTTTAGTATTTTCTGTGAGAAGCTTCAACAACAGCAATATGGCTTTTGGAAACTTGGCTGAGCCCTGAAATGGACTGAAACTATTGCAGTTGTCTTAAAATAATTTGAAAGGGGAGTTTTATTTTTTGTTTGTTTATTTGTTTAAACCTCCTCTTTTCTTGACCCCCTTTATACTCTTACTCCAAGTTCAGGCTCTAACCACATTCTACAAGTATGTATTTTATTAACCAACTTATTTTCACTTCTAGTTTCTGGCATTGGAAGTAGAAGGGAGAGGAATTATGAGGCTTTACTTAGGCTGCTTCCACAACTGGAAGAACATACCTTTTAGTAAGACTGGTTTCAAAAATCTCCTTAAATTAGGTCTCTTTTCAGGATGTCTTTGCCCCTGGCCAGTTGTCCAAACTGCAAATTGATGTGGCAGCTCTTCTGAAACACAGTCAAGCAGCCACGCCAAACAGAGGAATCAACCGCAGTCACACAGGAAGGCCAGAGCCGGGCCGGCCATGTCTGTCAGCTCCCAAATCTCCACTCTTCACCTCTGTGCTCATGCTTTCCTGCACCTCACTCAGCTACAGAGCACAAGGGGCTCCTGAGTCCTGAGTTCCTATAATAACATGTTTGTTTAACTTTATTAGGCGAACTTCCCAGGTGGCGCAGTGGTAAGGAATTCACGTGCCGGTGCAGGAGACATAGGCTCCATCCCTGTATCAGGAAGATCCCCTGGCAAAGGAAATGGCAACCCACTCCAGTATTTTTGCCTGGAGAATCTCATGGACAGAGAAGACTGGTGGGCTACAGTCCATGGTATTGCAAAGAATCGGATATAACTGAGCATTCAGCATAAAACTTTTCTAACTTCTCATGGAAAGACAAACTCTTACTTATGCCAAATGATTCCTATCTAATCTTTTTCTAATTTCCTTGCTTTTCCAGGCAAAGTTGTACAAATCTAAGAAGGATGTAGCATTTCACACGTACGAGTAAAATGTCCATGTTAAAAGACATCATCTTTCAAAAAGAGTTTAAAATACCCTGTTAAAAACAAAACAGAGGAACACAGGATTATTTGCCTAGGGTGGGGGTGGGGGGTAAAGAAAAAAAAAAAAAAAGAGAAAAAAAAAAAAAACAGAATGATTAAAATAGAAGGAAGGGCAAAGTACATTAAGTAAAGGATGACAAAAATAAGGCATATGATGATATTTAGTTAAATATGCCAGAATTAAGAAGTAAATCATTAAACCAAGAAATGTTTATTGAGAAAAGGTAGAATCCTCCAAGAAGATAAGAGTTGTAAGTCTTTATACCCCAAGTAACAGAGAACCACAATACATAAAGGAAATAATGCTAGAAATGCAAAAAGAAAATTTTAAATGCATGGCAACAGTGGCAAACTGTAACAAAACTCTATCATACTTGATATATCAAATACTCAGAATTTAAATAAGAATGCAAAACTTTGCAAATTTTAGTATTTAATCAGTAAGAATGACTTAATAGATACATTAACTATGTTTCCAGTGTGAAGAAAATCACCTTTTTTTCTAATACCTCTGAATAATATGTAGCTCTGGGCCAAATATTAGACCACAAATAAAATCTCAATAAATTCTAGACAAATATACAGGGTTATATTCTTTAAACATAATTAAATAAAAATTTTAAATTGATATTAAAAAGTAGGTATATATCTGCATTTAAGTCACACAACTAGAATAAAGAAAGTTTTTAAAGTGAATTTTGGATTAGAGATTTTAACAACTTATT
The DNA here is from genome assembly GCF_032452875.1 of Bos javanicus. Taxonomy (NCBI): domain Eukaryota; kingdom Metazoa; phylum Chordata; class Mammalia; order Artiodactyla; family Bovidae; genus Bos; species Bos javanicus. Next base: position 54,688,545 of record NC_083875.1, on the reverse strand, counting down.
GACCGGAGACATATTAATACATATTTTGTTACCTGAACATTATTGACCAGAGACGTTCCGGTATTCACTTACATAACAAATTGCCAGCTACAGGCATTAGTTTCTGCAAAAATCCTCCGGTCAATATGTGTTAAAGAGCTAAAATTATGAATTAGATAGAAATAAGTTGGCTTAAAGCTCAACATTCAGAAAACGAAGATCATGGCATCCGGTCCCATCACTTCATGGGAAATAGATGGGGAAACAGTGGAAACTGTGTCAGACTTCATTTTTTTGGGCTCCAAAATCACTGTAGATGGTGACTGCAGCCATGAAATTAAAAGACGCTTACTCCTTGGAAGAAAAGTTAGGACCAACCTAGATAGCATATTGAAAAGCAGAGACATTACTTTGCCAATAAACAAGATCCGTCTAGTCAAGGCTCTGGTTTTTCCTGTGGTCATGTATGGATGCGAGAGTTGGACTGTGAAGAAAGCTGAGCGCTGAAGAATTGATGCTTTTGAACTGTGGTGTTGGAGAAGACTCTTGAGAGTCCCTTGGACTGCAAGGAGATCCAACCAGTCCATTCTGAAGGAGATCAGCCCTGGGATTTCTTTGGAAGGAATGATGCTAAAGCTGAAACTCCAGTACTTTGGCCACCTCACGTGAAGAGTTGACTCACTGGAAAAGACTCTGATGCTGGGAGGGATTGGGGGCAGGAGGAGAAAGGGACAACAGAGGATGAGATGGCTGGATGGCATCACTGACTCGATGGACGTGAGCCTGAGTGAACTCCGGGAGTTGGTGATGGACAGGGAGGCCTGGCGTGCTGCAGTTCATGGGGTTGCAAAGAGTCGGACACGACTGAGCGACTGAACTGAACTGAAGTGATTATGAGAGTGAGGTCCAATAGAATATGGTCAAAAATAAAGCCAGAAAAATAGATTTCAGTATGCAGGATATTTTTTAGTCATCAATCCCTGTGGAAGGGAGGAGACAGCAGGAGAAAAAAGCCTGTCATTGGTGTCCTGCATTGGATACAGAAGGGTGGACCATAATACTCATGCCTTGATCAATCACTGGATTTGGAGGAACCCAGGAAGGGTGATCTTATGGCTGAGGTAGCTGTCTGGAGCTGAGGGAAACACTGGAAGAACTGAGAGCCATAATAACAAGTTCTTCCTTGAAAGGGAATCTGGGCAGTACATCTGTGTACCCACCTTAACTTGATTTAAAAAAGCAGTGACTTAGAGTTATCTCTGAAAGTTTGGTGTAGTGGTCACTAATACCAGTACTCTCCATCATAGCAAACATAAACAATGCAATAAAACAGGAGGAAAACAAGTGGTAAGAGGTTTACATATAAGTAGGGTGTACAAGGTAGGAGAAGACAATGGCAACCCACTCCAGTACTCTTGCCTGGAAAATCCCATGGACGGAGGAGCCTGGTAGGCTGCAGTCCATCAGGTATCAAAGAGTCGGATACGACTGAGTGACTTCACTTTCACTTTTCACTTTCATGCATTGGAGAAGGAAATGGCAACCCACTCCAGTGTTCTTGCCTGGAGAATCCCAGGGACAGTGGAGCCTGGTTGGCTGCCATCTATGGGGTCACACAGAGTCGGACATGACTGAAGTGACTTAGCAGCAGCAGCAGCAGCAGGGTGTACAAGAGGTAATACTATTATATGTAGCCAACATTACTGCTACAGACAGAATGTAAGAAAATAAACCACAAAAAAAGAAAGAATGTATGTTACTAGGTATTTAGAATCAACAGACAAAACTCAGTAGCTTTTCTAAACATCTATACCAGTTATCACCAGAAAAAAAGCACATTAAGTGTGTTAAAATATAAAAAGAAATAAATCTATAATAAGTGTTTATAAGTAAAATAAAATGTTTTAATAACAAGGTGATCAAACCAATATAGACCCCTCTCCCTCAACTACAAGCACTTTGAACTGCTAGATAAAATATGAACAAAAAAGATTAAGTTCTCACCAGCACTTAAAGAAAGGACATCCCCCAGAGGGAGAGCTCAGATGAAACATAGTCTCTTAGGGCTAAGGACTTGGAAATGAGCTCCACCAACCTAGAGGAAACAGAGCACAATGCAAATTCAGCCAGAAGGACAGTTCCCACAAGAACAGTAATTCCCTAGAGGTGTGCAACAAAACAGTCTTGTCGAGAACGATAAATCCTGGATCCAACCAGGTCTCAGGAAGGACTGCCACTTCTGGAAAGAGAAAACTAAAAAAATTATATCCACTGGTCCTGGGAAGCCAAAAGAAAGTTTGAATCTATGAGCCTCAGAGTAGAAATTAAACGTACCTTCTGTAAGACATCAAAGTCTCATGTCTGAACCATATATAACATGGAATTATACATTTAGTATAGCATTCCCCATGCTGAAAAAAAACAAGTGTCACATTAGTCAAAACTCTAGGGAATCACAGCTGAAGCAAACATTTAAACTAATAAAACCATAGACCACTTTTACAATTCCATATTTATAAAATTCCCAACAGGGAAATAAAATCCCTAATGAATATTTACTTATTATAAGAAAATTCCATGCCATATTAGGAAGTGATCAACACGAGACAGCTATCACCAGCAGATAATCAGGATTATTATTACTCTAAGACTATAATAAATAAAACAATCTGAACAACTCTTAAGAATAAACATTTATTAATATTTACATAATTATATTTTTCTAAACAAAGATTGATGATTGGTATCAAATGGATATTATTGATTGGTACCAAATAGCTATGTCTTCCAATTTCTTACTGCTACTTTTGTTTACATTATAAGCAGCCCTGTGTATCAGGGGATACTGGGCTCCTCCCCAGCCTTAGGAGGAAAGTTGTAATAGTCAGTCATGCTCATTCCATTGCCTTCTGACTTAGGAAGGGCATGTGGCTCAATTCTGGTCAACAAGATACAAGGAAAACCTGCTGCAGGCTTTTGGCAAAGTCTTCATTGATCAAATAAATGTACATTTCAATGTGTATCCCCCTTTTTGCCACATTGGACAAAGTGCATGAGAATAAGGTACTTGAAGCTGCTATAGCCAGCTTGTGCAAAGGCCACATATTTAGGATGAAGAGCAGAAACATGGAAAGACCTTGGGTCCTTGATAATATTACTGATCCACTGAATTTGACTACTCTGGAGCTGCCTAGTCCCTGAATTTTCTATTATACAGGGTAAACTTCTTGTACTTTAAACAATTTACACTGGGCCTTTTGTTACTTACAGTCCAGATCAAATCAATTTATTGATTGTACCAGGAAAAAGAGGAAGGAAGGAAAAGAGGGAAGGAGAAAGAGAGGAATCAAGCATGTTTGAAAAGAACCAAATAATTTTTCTAGAAATGAAAAATATAAATGTTGAAGTTACAAACTTACTGAACAGGTTAAACAGCAGATTAGACACAGCTGAATAACATTAGTGAATTGATGATAGATCTGAGAAATGCAAAACAAAGTCTAAAATAAGAGCAAAATGAAGGAGTAGTATACTGAAAGGTAGAATGAAATGGCCTAATTATATTTAAGTTCTCCAAAGGAAGAAAATAAAAAGAATGATGGGTAAGAGGCAATATTTGCTTATTTAATAATGAGGAATTTTCAATAATTGATGAAACACACATCAGTTCTCAAATGAGAGAAAAACAATGAATCCAGAGCAGGATAAACAAAATAATTCTTTGATGTACTCATCATAGCAAAAACGAAAAGAGGGAAACCTTAAAAAGTAAGATTATCTATAATGAAAAATATAATGACCACCTCTGCAAAAGTATCTCTCTAAGTCTATATACCACTGTCTTCCTTTCAAAACTCAGAGGCACCCAGATTTTGTTCAAATACTGGATAGAGTTTTATTGACATAACTAACAGAGGAAGGGCTTTCACCAGTAAAAAATTTTTAAAAGATACATGTAATTAATCATTTTTAGACAATATTCAGTAGACCTTTCAGGACTGAGAGAATTTGGTCCCTGAGAGAATGGAAACAAATGAAATCAGACCCATAAACATTTTGGATTTCTGCACAGACACACTTTCTGCATGATGATGCAAAAATGGAGCAGAGCACAGCAGAGCGCAACAGTCTCAATGAGGCGAAGAGACAGGATCAGAATTCAGGAATCCTAGGATGGCTGGAATCTATCTGGAAGGCTAATGTAGAGAAGAAAGCTCTGTAAAGAAGAAGATCTAGAAATCTACACAGCAGACCCCTTAAATATTGAACAAATACTAAGCTTTTCATTAACAGAATTAGACTTTTTAAGGCCAGAAAAAATTAGTACCAGAGAAAAAACAACTACCGGAGTGTTGTGAGATGAACACCTCCTGGGATAGTACAGGCATGGGAGATGAGCTGTCCAGGGTGGAGAGCAGAAGTCATCAACCACTGAGACAGCCTCTGACTTTGTGTTTTGCCAATCTGAGTCCTTGATTTTCATTCTCAATGTTTCTCTTCTTCCAAGAAGCTTTCTGGAACTCCAGCAGTAGTATCCACCTTCCAGGAAATAGGAAGAAAGAGGGCTGCTGCTGCTAAGTAACTTCAGTCGTGTCTGACTCTGTGCAACCCCATAGACGGAAGCCAACCAGGCTCCACTGTCCCTGGGATTCTCCAGGCAAGAACACTGAAGTGGGTTGCCATTTCCTTCTCCAATGCGTGAAAGTGAAAAGTGAAAGTGAAGTCGCTCAGTCGTGTCCGACTCTTAGCGACCCCATGGACTGCAGCCCACCAGGCTCCTCCGTCCATGGGATTTTCCAGGCAAGAGTACTGGAGTGGGGTGCCATTGCCTTCTCCCAGAAAGAGGGCAGGAGAGGGTAAAAGGTGTACCAAGCTAGCTGTCCATATTGGAAGGACCTGTCCCAGAAGTCTCACCTATCAACTTCTGCATATAGTCACCTAACCATAGCAAGCAGCAAGATAGTTGCTTTCTTTGTGTTTGTTTTTGATTTTTAGTGAACTTGTTGCTCTCATAAATAGAATTTGCTTCTGTTACTAAGGAATATGGGAGAAATGGATATTGGTAGAGGCTTCTGGTTGCTGACTCAAATTCAGTCTCACTTTCTTCTTTGGCACATGGCTGCTTAGCTAAAGATGGCTTTCCTAGTGTCCCTTATTGCTACATATGACCTGGTCGTTAAATTCTGATAACTAGAATGGGAGCAAAAGTGGCGTGTGTGACTTCAGCTTCACTTAGTTAAAAGAAAATCTCTTGCTCTGGTTATTCCCTTTTCCTCCTACAGTGTGTTTTAATATGGATGTGCCTGCAACTCATCTTTGACAGACATTTGAGGAAAATCCCTTAGAGATGGAAAAGAATCAAGAATGAAGGAAAATTGGTTTTCCACATGGACAAAATAACACCAGCACCGTATCTCAGACTACACATAAATGTAAATGTGAGATGGCTCTAAGACATAAATGTGATAAAATAAAATTTCAAAAACTTTTAGGAAAAAAACCTTAGGGTCTCCAGATCAGAAGAATTTCTAAGTAAGACACAGAAACAAAAATTATAAAGGAAAAGATCTTAAAATTTGACGTTAAACTTGTAATGATAAAAATATAAGTATGTTACAAAGCTAAGATAGGCTGTGGCTAATCTCTGATATACAGATTACTCCTACTCATTGATAAGAAAAACTAACAAATGCACTAGAAATATGGACAAACACTTGCACAATCAATCTAGAGAAGAGAAAATTCTAAATGGCTAAGGAACATACAAAATTAACTCAACCTTGCCTGATGAAACATAAGCTGGAATCAAGATTGCCAGGAGAAATATCACTAACCTCAGATATGCAGATGATACCACCCTTATGGCAGAAAGCGAAGAAGAACTAAAGAGCCTCTTGATGAAAGTGAAAGAGGAGAGTGAAAAAGTTGGCTTAAAACTCAACATTCAGAAAACTAAGATCATGGCATCTGGTTGCATCACTTCATGGCAAATAGATGGGGAAACAGTGGAAACAGTGGCTGACTTTATTTTGGGGGGCTCCCAAATCACTTGCAGCCATGAAATTAAAAGACGCTTGTTATTGGAAGAAAAGCTATGACAAACCTAGACAGTATATTAAAAAGCAGAGACATTACTTTGCCAACAAAGGTCTGTCTTGTCAAGGCTATGGTTTTTCCAGAAGTCATGTATGGATGTGAGAGTTGGACTGTAAAGAAAGCTGACTGCCGAAGAATTGATGCTTTTGAACTGTGGTGTTGGAGAAGACTCTTGAGAGTCCCTTGGACTGCAAGGAGATCCAACCAGTCCATCCTAAAGGAGATCAGTCCTGGGTGTTCATTGGAAGGACTGATGCTGAAGCTGAAACTCCAATACTTTGGCCACCTGATGCAAAGAACTGATTCATTGGAAAAGACTCTGATGCTAGGAAAGACTGAAGGCAGGAGGAGAAGGGGATGACAAAGGATGAGATGGCTTGATGGCATCACCGACTCAATGGACATGAGTTTGAGTAAACTCTGGGAGTCGGTGATGGACAGGGAGGCCCAGTGTGCTGCAGTCCATGGGGTCACAAAGAGTCAGACATGACTGAGCAACTAAACTGAACTGCTGTTGAACAGGTAAATGCCAATTAATAAAACAAGGTGTTTTTCCTCAAAATGACAAAGATTGGAAACATCTGATGCTGTTAGAAAACAAGAAGGCAACCTCACCATCTATACAATGAAAAATTGTTGAATAAACTGGGATAAATTTATACTGTAAAGTATTATGCAGTAATTTAAAAGAATGAGATAACTTTCTATATATTTGGAAAGAAGTCTCTGATATTTTTAGATGAAAAAAGCCTGTTTCCAAAATAATAAGCATAGTATGATCTCATTTTTGTAAAAACCAAACAAACCTGCTCCTTGTAAGCAAGCAAACTCTTGTAAATGTATGTAAAAGAGAAACAGTGATTCCTGTTAAGTGGTTCCATTTATTAAAGAAATTCCTGTTTTACAACATGGGAGATTTCTGGACGCTGTGAGCAATACACTTTCTGCACTGCTGTCCCATTTACTTGTTTTCTATTATTTATACAATTTATTATACAAATTTTGGCTTTTATAGTAATATGATTCCCCAAGGGCATATTCATTAGTAGATGAAGGCTTAGCAGTGAGACATGCACAAGCTTGAATGTTATTAGTGCTTCTTCCATACCTCTATGACTGTTTCTGAAATACTTCAAACACAATCACATCCAGATCTTCAGAAGTTAAATCTGTGAAGAATTCTGCTCTCAAAATAATTCTTATCTTATTCTGAGATTGGAATAAACCATTGTTCAAGAAGTTTTCTAAAAGCTGTTAATCTTTGTGGCAGAATCTGGCCCATGGTCAAGTCAGTTTCTATTAGTGCATTTGGCACTTGGGTAGAAACATTAACTTGTTCATGCCATTAGGATGCTATTAGTTAGCTCACAAGTAATGGGCTAGATGGTTCTCCATGTAATGGAGAACCTATTTCCAGGGAGATTCTTAAGCAGAACAGGGTTCATTATGTTCACTGATGCTGTGATATTAGGAACCAGCAGTGAAACAGAGTAATCACAAGGATATACACAAGTGGTATTAGAACAAAGACTTAGAGCAACATAATGCAGTAAAAAAATTCACTGGGCTTGATGGGGTTGGACCCCAGACCCAGTTGTGTGACAGTCTGAAAATGAGGGACCTGCACTGACTTTCTAAGTTCCGTGAGGCTTTCTCAGGGGCACAGGTGGGAGGGGTGACACAGAGAACTCCAACGTGGGGGCTCCGCTCTTAGGTTTGGTGGCAACAGAGCAGCTCTGCTTCTCTCAGTTTTAGACACTAGGGTTCTATGTAATATTTGGTTTGAAATAACAAAGTTCGAAAACCTCTCCACCAGATTATTTCCTTGTTCCCAAGAAGGTCTCAAACTTTTATGATTACAAACACAAATGGAACGTGTTACAGTGGACTTTCTTTAACTTCCAATTTTCAATTTGTCAATAGGAGTGTTTCCCAAAGTGTGTTCTTTAGAACTCTGGTGTTAATAGAAAAAAACAGGGGGCTACTATCAAGAGAATATGTTTTGTAAAATCTTCACTGCAGTACTTGTCAGAGCCTTTTGTATGTTTAAGCACAATGTGAGTTTTAGACGGACATTCCCTTAAGATGTTGCAATTCTGATTTGCTGCCTTTCTTGGTTTACCAGTTTGGCTCTGTGTATACTAGAAAGTAGCTTTCCTTTCCCAGCCAACTCCAAACTATTAACATTTTGAGTCAGTACAGATTTCCTTTGCTGTGGGAACTTCCAGACCCCTGGTGAACATCTGCTCCCTTGGGTGCTGAGACTAGATTTGATCAGTGTAGGGAAATTAAAAACAGTCCAGCTTGTATAAGCCCGATATCTCTCCAAAGTGGGCTGGACAGATTCCATGCCAAACACAAGTTAGGGCTTCCAGGTATGCTAATAAACTGCTGCCCCTCTGACTATGTAAACAGAAGACTTCTGGATTCTGACAGCCACCTGGCACAGTGGATTTGCTCTCTAGAGTAATCTGATGCTGTCATAACATAAGTAAATAGCAACAATAACTAAAATTATTGCAGTTAGAATCCAGAAGGAAACACAGCGAAATGGTATCTATGTCTTTTCCTAAGTAGAACTAAGAATGATTTTTCCTTCTTTTTAATATTTTCCTAAATTATGTGACTTCTAAACAAAACCAATAATAGGTTTTAATTTAAAATCAGACATAATTTAATTTATTTAGAATAAAGCTATCTTGAGCTTGAAGGCAATCACCACCACCCAACTCAGTGCAGAGGATGGGTAATATACTGAATTGACTTAGCTAAAAAGAAAATTTCTTGATTAGCTGTTAAATAGAAACAAAACAGAAATACAAGTGTTAATCTTCCCATTCCACCAGCACTAGTTAGAATGCTGTATCAGGTACAAGGCTATGCAATTTAAATTTATCATGAATATATTTGAAAGATATTTATGGCTACAAGGAACAGAATATCTGACTAAAAATAGCTTACATAATAGGGATTTATTCTCACATAACTCGAGTTTGTAGGTAGTGGCACTAGGTTGAGCTTTTCTGAGATTCTTTTGGCCTCCCCTCATGATCACAAGAGCTTCTCATGTGGCAGTAGTGGTAAAGAACCCGCCAGCCAATGCAGGAGATTTAAGAGACTTCCCTGGGTCTGGAACATCCCCTGGAGGAGGGCATGGCAACCCATCCAGTATTCTTGCCTGGAGAATCCCATGGACAGAAGAGCCTGGTAGGCTCTGGTCCATAGGGTCACAGAGAGTCAGACACGACTAAAGGGACTTAGTTCACTTGCTTGGATGCTCACCAGATGGCTGCTGTAGCTCTAAGCAACATTCTCTCTAGTAATAAAAGCAGGAAGAATGAAAGGATTTCTATTCTATCAAAGGAAGAATTTTCCCTGGAACGTTTCCCATCATATTCTCAGATCCTGTTGGCTAGGATTGGGTTATTTGCCCATTTTCTGGCATCAAAGGATACTAGGAAACTGAATACCTGGTTTCTCTCATCCACGGTGGAAAACAGTGTCTTTCCACCAAGAGGGACCATGGGCAGATGGCTGCAGGAGAGGCACCCAGGAGTGTCTGCCACAGTGGGGGATTCTAAGCAAGTCCAAAAAAGAGTATATCCAGAAATATTGTTTATAAAATCCTTTACAAAAATCGAAGCATTTTTAGCTTGAAGATACTAACAGTCAGATTAATGACTCACTTGGAAAGTATGACATTTTAATACAACAGATAGCTAGTCACCATCATCTACAAAGCATTATTCTAAGCCCTTATAAAAAATATGAAAGTGTGATGAGGGATGGAAAGGTATCTATTACATTCTTACTATAAGTTCAGGTACTGAGCTTATAGTGATAGGTGATTTAAATATACCATTTCTATTTACTCCTTTAAGGGAGACTTTATTGGGTTTATTTATTATTGGATTCTAGATGAGGTAATGGAAGCCTCAAAAAACAGTCCATTTATGCTATCTTACCCTCCTGAGCGCTCTAGCCTCATTCCACTCCCACACCTGGCAATACTTCTTCTAGGGAAAAACCATAACCAGATTACACAAGTATAAAGAGCATATGACTAAGTTAAAATATGAATATTTATGCATTAATTAAAGATAGAACAGGTAAATATGGATGATCTTGAAGTTGATTAGGCTTTATTTTCCCTTTAAATTTGCTTAACCTTAACTGTGATTCGAAATAAAAAAGAACTTTTGGAAATTTTATATTTGTTCATGCTAGTGGGCAAAAATGGTCCACTTTACTAAATAGGAATAGTTTATTTCTATATCTAGGTTGTATCAATATTGTCACCCTGCTTATTTAACTTGTATGCAGAGCACATCATGAGAAATGCAGGGCTGGATGAAGCAAAAGCTGGAATCTAGATTGCCAGGAGAAATATCAATAACCTCAGATACACAGATGACAAGTCCCCTTCTCCTCCCCTCCTCAATCTTTCCCAGCATCAGGGTCTTTTCAAATGAGTCAGCACTTGGTATCAGGTAACCAAAGTATTGGAGTTTCAGCTTTAACATCAGTCCTTCCAATGAACACCAGGACTGATCTCCTTTAGGAAGGACTGGTTGGATCTCCTTGCAGTCCAAGGGACTCTATATATCTACACTCTATATCTCTCTGTAAACACATGATATCTGTCTTTTCCTTTGTTCCTTTCTTTCACGTACATAATGCTTATTACATATAGTTTTTGCCTGAATTGCTACAGTATAACCAGCCTTTGAGCCATTATAACTAGCCGGGCTAAAGTATATTCATTGACAGGAAAATGTTTAACAATAAATCAACTGAGAGACAAAAGATGTCCAATAAGTTAATATGTGAAGATCCAGTTTTTGGTTATAAAAAATAAGTACTTTCCCTAAAAGACATTACCAGATGACAAACACAGCATTTCAGTGGTTACCTCTGAATGGTTTGTAGTAAATGAAGGCATTTATTTTTAACTTACTCTTAGTTTTTCTTCATTTTTAAATTTTCAAATATAAATGTACTTTGATTCTATATTAAGAAAAACAATAACCAAAAAGAAAGTCATGTTTTGACTGAGAAAAGAAGAAATTACGAAGATTGAAATCTTAAATGATGCCCATGTTATTTTCTACAGCCCAGCTATACAATGGGAAAAGTACATTTCTAGGCAAAAACAACAAAATGTTAGGTCCATATCATTTCTGTCCTTTATTGAGCCCATCTTTGCATGAAATGTTCCCTTGGTATCTCTAATTTTCTTGAAGAGATCTCTAGTCTTTCCCATTCTATTGTTTTCCTCTATTTCTTTGCATTGATCACTGAGGAAAGCTTTCTTATCTCTCCTTGCTATTCTTTGGAACTCTGCATTCAGATGGGTCTATCTTTCCTTTTCTCCTTTACTTTTCGCTTCTCCTTTTCACAGCTATTTGTAAGGCCTCCTCAGACAGCCATTTTGCTTTTTTGCATTTCTTTTTATTGCTGATGGTCTTGATTCCTGTCTCATGTACAATGTCACGAACCTCCATCCATAGTTCATCAGGCACTCTATCAGATCTAGTCCCTTAAATCTATTTCTTACTTCCAAAGGGATTTGATTTAGGTCATACCTGAATGGTCTAGTGGTTTTCCCTACTTTCTTCAATTTAAGTCTGAATTTGGCAATAAGGAGTTCATGGTCTGAGTCATAGTCAGCTCCTGGTCTTGTTTTTGCTGACTGTATAGAGCTTCTCCATCTTCGGCTGCAAAGAATATAATCAATCTGATTTCAGTGTTGGCCATCTGGTTATGTCCATTTTTAAGTTTTCTCTTGTGTTTTTGGAAGAGAGTGTTTGCTATGACCAGTGCATTGTCTTGGCAAAACTTTATTACCCTTTGCCCTGCTTCATTCTGTACTCCAAGGCCAAATTTTTCTGTTCCCCCAGGTGTTTCTTGACTTCCTACTTTTGCATTCCAGTCCCCTATAATGAAAAGGACATCTTTTTTGAGTGTTAGTTCTAAAAGGTCTTGTAGATCTTCATAGAACCATTCAACTCAGCTTCTTCAGTGTTACTGGTCGAGGCATAGACTTGGATTACTGTGATATTGAATGGTTTGCCTTGGAAATGAACAGGGATCATTTTGTAGTTTTTGAGATTGCATCCAAGTACTGCATTTCAGTCTCTTTTGTTGACTATGTAGTAGACTATGTAGTAGACTATGTAGTAGACATAGTAGACTATGACGGCTACTCCATTTCTTCTAAGGGATTCCTACCCACCATAGTAGATATAATGGTCATCTGAGTTAAATTCACCCATTCCAGTCCATTTCAGTTTGCTGGTTCCTAGAATGTCGATGTTCACTCTTGCCATCTCCTGTTTGACCACTTCCAATTTGCTTTGATTCATGGACCTGACATTCCAGGTTCCTATGCAATATTGCTCTTTACAGCATCAAACCTTGCTTCTATCACCAATCATATCCACAACTGGGTGTTGTTTTTGCTTTGGTTCCATACCTTCATTCTTTCTGGAGTTATTTCTTCACTGATCTCCAGTAGCATATTGGGCACCTACCGACCTGGGGAGTTCATCTTTCAGTGTCCTATCTTTCTGCCTTTTCATACAGCTCATGGGGTTCTCAAGGCAAGAATACTGAAGTGGTTTACCATTCCCTTCTCCAGTGAACCACATTTTGTCAGAACTCTCCACCATGGCCAGTCCATCTTTGGTGGCCCTACATGGCATGGCTTAGTTTCATTGAGTTAGACAAGGCTGTGGTCCATGTCATCAGATTGGCTAGTTTTCTGTGATTGTAGTTTCAATCTATCTGCCCTCTGATGCCCTCTCTCAGCACCTACTGTCTTAATGGGGTTTCTCTTAACCTTGGACATGGGGTATCTCCTCACAGCTGCCTCTCCTGATCTTGGATGTGGGGTATCTCCTCTCAGCCACCGCTCCTGACCTTGGATGTGGGGTATCTTTTCTCAGCTTCTTGCAGTGCCATGCAGCCACCGCTCACCCCACCAGTGCTGCACAGCCACTTCAGTGCAGGAGATCCCATTCCTGGGGTGGGAAGATCTGCTGGAGAAGGAATAGGCTACCCACTCCAGTTTTCTTGGGCTTCCCTTGTGGTTCAGTTCATACAGAATCCTCTGTATAGAACAAGGAACTCTGCTCAGTAATTTTTAGTAACCATTATGAATGCTCCTGAAGATGGTTCTTCAGGGGAAAAGCTGGAGGAACAGGGAGAAACCACCTCCTGAGATAAATTCTAGAAACGCTACTTTTGTCATAAGAAACTGGCCCTGAGGGTATGCAGTGGACCAGCGAGTTCACGTTCCTGTGACCGACGACCTTGGCCTACCTGAAAGCCATGGCAAGTGCTCAGACAGAAGCGGGCATGGCTGGCCCGGGACCTTCCACCACCTGGATGGAAGGTTATGGCCTTACCAGAGTCTTTATTTGAGCCTCTTGTAGCTGGCTATCAAAAGGTCTCTTTGCCCAGTCTATTGTCTCATTGTAGTTTCTTCTTTATGCCTTTATACCTAGTTGTGAAAGATTTTTTTCTGCTTGCTTTCAGATCTTTTTCATTAATAGTTGCTCTGAAAATAGTTGTAATTTTGGTGTGCCTAAGGGAGTATGTGAGCTCATAGTCTTCCTACTCTTCTGTCTTGGCCATTCTCTATGTCAATACTTTTTGAACACTGGGATGACACTCACATAATTCACTCTTACTTCAAGTATAGAGCAGATTTAGTCTCTAAATTAATAAGCCATTGTGCGTTCATTCTCTTGTTCTCTCTCTCTCTCCACCCCTATGTGTTACATATGAATAATGATTTGGGAAAATGGTACCAAACAATTTGAATGTAGCCAGATCATCAATGTAACCAATCATCTTACATCTATATAATGACTTCTTGGAAATAATGTTCTTGTCCCTTGCAGAGGGAGACAATGACCTTCATTAAACATTAGGAAAAATTAATCTTTTATTTTAAAAAAATTGCACTCAGTTTTTCAAAGGAACGATTAACTTGCTTTTAATAATATGGGAGTGGTAAAAGCTTCTAATTCCACTGTCTTGCTCACAATGGAGAGCCTTCCATTGTTCTGAGCTTAAGTTTCTGGGTTCGAGCCCAAAATCTAGAGAAACTAAAGGCCCTGTTGGACTTTTCAGTATTTGCATTAGTCACCTAGGATGCTACATGCTAATACCGGTCATGTCTGGTGAGGGCTGTAAATGCTGCTGGGCTTAAATACGTTGGAGAAATCTGTATTTTTGAAACCACTTTTGTTTTCTGCTTTTTGTATGCATAAACCCTCCAGTCAGCTTGTCAGTACTTGGTCCTTTTACATTTGATGTTCAGGCACACAGAGCTGGCTATTTTTTTCATTTGAGTGTGTACCTTTCTTTGCCACAAATTTTGTGTACACTCCCAAAGGGAGCTAATGTATATGATGCTAAATTACGGTCATGGAAAATATATTGTAGTTTTTGAAAATCAACTAACCTCACAAAATTCTAATCAATGATAAAGGTACAGGCTGTATTTTTATTTATTAGCCCACTCAAAATAACAGACACAGCTGCTTCCACTCCTCTGCTTCTCCATTTATATCACCAAACAATCTTTCCTTGAACCTAAGACTTTTTTTTCCTAACCCTGGGAGTTTGATTGCTTGACACTGTTGCCTGTATCTTGCTGCTCTACTCTTGCTAAGTGAGATAACAGAGTGCAAGCATTCTAGGGGGAATAACAAGTTAATCAGCATTTGGCTTTGAGGCACTGTTATGTGAAAAGAGCTATATTCTATACTAAAACCAATTACATACATCCACCCCATGACTAAAATGAATTCAGAGGACATATAGATAAAATTAATCTAAGATTGGAATAGATTGGTTGAGTGTTATTAATATATGGGAATATGTTTTACAGACTGCCTCAAAAATACTTTCCTCTTGCAGATTACAAGATTGGCCTAGAGACTAGGTATAAAAAGGATGAGAAAATTCTCCTGAACAGATACATGTCTGCTCAAAGTCTCATTTTCCTAAAAACGAAGCACTAGTATATTCTGCTCTGATGCTCACTTTCCCTGAAAGTGGGTGGTGAAAGAAATGAATGGAACTACTAACTTGGACAAATTCTAAAGAAAAGAGAAGTAATTATAATTATGTGGAAATGATAGAAATCTGATTTTTATTAACATGGAGAATGTCAGAATGAAGAGGGGAAAACTGAGAAATAATTATATATATATATATACTTTAGACTATAAAAAGCAGTTTAAAAAACACAGAGAAAAGACAAATGGCTAGTGAAAAGAGGTTTCTATAGATAAAATTCTTTCTCTCCAATTGGAAATGTTTCTGATGCAAAAAAGTTTTAAATGTACTTGATGATATAGGAAGCTAATTGTGAGTTTGTAATATCCGTATAGATGCCCTTGTAATCAGTCATTGAATTCCAGGAGGCTTAGACATAGATTAGTAAATAATTGAAGTAGCTGAACTCTCTAGCTTAAGTGTTTTGATTAGTTATTAAAATATCATACCCATTTTTTCCTTCCACCTATGAGAGAGTAAGATTGTGGAATTATCTTTCCACCATAAATAATGAGAAAAATGGAGGAAATATAGGAAGAAACTATTTTTTGGACATTAGACAAAAGGCAAAAATGGTCTTTATCTCTGAGAAAAGAGAAATAAAAGAGGTGATGCCTCCCGTTGCCTAGGTATCTCTTCTGGGACAATTCTTGGACTGTGACACAAAGAGTTTGACATCTTGAATTAAGGAGACAGAGATTAAATTTTGGTGACTAGAAATCTGTGGCACTGAGTACTGGAGAGAACGGAGTTACACAGAGAAAGAACCCCTGAAACTTGTGTAGGGATTCCTCCATGTGACAAAACACCAGTCTGCAAATGCATATGACAAGAACCCGTGAAACAGGAAAAGAACAACTTCTGAGGAACTTCTGAGGAGTTGTAAGATGAATAGTCCACAGGCTCACACATTGATCATTAGAGTTTCTCCAAGCCACCTGGAGGGACTTCAATTAGTACAAAGGGCATCCAAAGGAGAGCCCAAGATGGATAGACCTGAGAAATGGGGCTAAATTAGCTACAGAAAAAGGGTCTTCAAGACCAAGTCTATAAAAGCTTTCTAACTTCAAAAAGGATCAACCTTTGACAGTAACTTACTTACTAGCAAAAAATATTCAACATGTTTTTAAAAGGAATACAAATGGCCCCAAACAATATAAAATCCACAATGTTCAGTACTCACTCAAAAATTATCAAGGAATAAGACAAAGGTGCTTATATTTAACATAGTATTTAGCAGACCAATTAGGCAGAAAAAGAAAATTCATCCAAATTGGGGAGGAAGTAAAATTTTCAGTATTTGCATAACATGATATTATATGTAGAAAATACTAAAGACTCTAGCAAAAACTGTTAGAACTAATAAACAAATTCCATAAAATCGCAGAATACAAAATCAACTTACAAATCTGTTGCATTTTTATACATTAATATCAAACTATCAAAAAGATAAGAAAATATCTCATTTATATTGTTTCAAAAAGAATAAAATTACCTAGAAATAAATTTTTTAAATGAGATGAAAAACCTGTACAAGAAAAGTATAACAAGTCAACAAAATAAATTGAAAAACACAAATAAATGGAAAGGTATTCCATGTTCATAAATGGAAAATTAATATTGTTTTATTGTCCGTATTATCCAAAGCAATGTACAGATTGAATGCAATACCAAGAAAAATTCCAGTGGAATTTTTTACAGAAATAAACAGTCCTGAAATCTGAATGGAACTACAAAAGATTCTGGGTTTCCAGGTGGCACGGTGGTAAAGAATCCTCCTGCCAGTGCAGGAGAACAAAAGATGTGGGTTTGATCCCTGGGTTGGGAAAATCCCCTAGAGTACGAAATAGAAACATGCTCCAGTATTCTTACCTGGAAAATTCCATGGATAGAGGAGCCTGGTGAGCTACAGTCCTTGGAGTCACAAAGAGTCAGACATGACTGAACATGCATGCACACATGCCCGTGCACACACACACACACACACAAACACACAAAAGACCCTAAATAGCCAAAGCAATCTTGAGAAAGAACAAAGCTGAAGGCATTATGCTTTCTGATTTCAAAATTTATTACAAAGCTATAATAATCAAAATAGTATGGTATTGGTTTAAAAACAGACTCATAGATCAAGGGAACAGAATAGAGAGCTCAGAAATAAACCACACATATGTGGTCAATGGGCTTCCCTGGTGGCTTAGATGGTAAAGAATATGCCTGCAATATGGGAGACCTGGCTTCAATCCCTGGGTTGGGAAGATCTTCTGGAGAGGAAAATGGCAACCCACTCCAGTATTCTTGCCTGGAGAATTCCATGGACAGATAAGCCTGGTGGGCTACAGTCCATGGGGTCGCAAAAAGTCAGACAGGACTGAGAGACTAACACACATGTGGTCAATTAATTTACAACAAAGAAGCCAATATTAGACAAGGGGAAATGACAGTTTTTTTCAATAAATGCTGTTTGGAAAACTGGAGAGCCACATGCAAAGAAAAAAATGAAACCCAATCACTTACCATCCCTAAAAATTAGGCCAAGATGGATTAAAGGCTTGAACACAAAATCTGAAATCATAAAACTCCTAAAATAAAACATAGCTGATAAACTTCTTGATACAGGCCTTGGCATGACTTTTTTGGATTTGACATCAAAAGCAAAGACAACAAAAGAAAAAAATAAACAAATGAGACCACATTAAACTTAAAAGCTTCCTTACAGCAAAAGAAAACTGTCAACAAAATGAAAAGGCAACCTACTGAATGGGGGAATATATTTGCGAGTCATAAATCTCGTAAGGGTTTGATATCCTAAATATGTGAATAACTCATACAAGTCAGTAACGAGAAAACTACAAACAATCTGATTTTAAAACAGGGCAGACGATCTGAATAAACATTTTTCCAAAGAAGACATACAGATGGCTAAAGGCCACATAAAAAGGTGCTCAACATCACTAATCATCAGGGAAATGCAAGGCAAAACCGCAGTGGCTAACACCTAACAGCTGTTAGAAAGGCTATTATCAAAAAGAAAATTTTGGTGAGGATGTGAAGAAAAAGGAACTTTTGTGCACTGTTGGTGGGAATGTAACAGGCACTGTGGAAAGCAGTATAGAGGTTCCTCAAGAAATTAGAACTACCGTATGATCCAACAATTCCTTTTCAGGGTATTTATCAGAAGAGAATGACAGCACTAACTCAAAAGGATATCTGCATCCCCATGTTCATCGCAGCATTATTACAGTAGCCAAGACATGGAAGCAACCTAAGTGTCCATCAGTGAATGAATAGATAAAGAAAATGTGGTATGTGTATATATATATGTATAATGAAACATAGTTCAGCCATAAAACAATGAAGTCTTGCCACTTGTGACAGTATGGATGAACTTTGAGGGCACTTTGCTAAGCGAAATAAGTCAGACAAAGAAAGGGAAGTACTATATGCCGTCACTTATAGTGGAATCTAACTTCCACAGCGACAACGAAAAACCAACAACGTGGCTCATAGATACAGAGAATACATTGGTAAATTGCCAGAGGTAGAGGGTGTGAGGTGGATCAAATGAGTAAAAGTGGCTAAAAGGTGCTAACTTCCAGCTGTAAAATAAGTCACAGGGAAGTAATGTACAGCATAGTGACTACAATTATTAATTACTAATACTATAATAATCAATTAAAATAACTATCATATAATAGTTATTATATTTATTATTAATATTAATAACAGTATTGTACATTTGAAAATTGCTAAGAAAATGAATCTTAAAAGATAACACAAGAAAAAAATGTAACTGTGTATGTGACAAGTGTTAACGAGACATTGTGGTAATAACTTCACAATATACCCAAATATTGAATCATTATGTTGTATATCTGAAACTAATATAATGTTGTCTGTCGATCATATTTCAATTTTTAAAACTTTGACATGCCTCTAATGACTCAGGAAAGAGATACCAAAAGTACCTCTCTCACCAGAGACTGACAGACTTAAGTACCCACAGGCGAATGGAGAGAGAGGTATGAGACTGAGAAATATTGCAAATTTAAGACGTGTGGCTAGAAAAGAACTCAAGTGTGATTGTTGATACATTGGGACTGATGGAAATTAAATGGATAAAAAGCTTACCAAACTTTGGAGAACATCAAGAACCAATAGTCTTGGGAGAGAATTGGTCTTCCCACAGAGGGCACGTGGGCCAGTGTTATAGTGGACATCTTGAATATGGCAAACTGCGTGGCAGTTTTGTAACATGCTCACCAATTCTTTGACACTTTTCTGAGCCTGTGACTGCTTTACTCAGTAGAGTATAAGTGACACTGTGTTCCTTGGTCACTAGCACACTCTTCAAGGCCTGAGCTGCCATACTGTGAGGAAGCCAAAGCCACGTAGAATTGTGGTCAGCAGTACCATCTGAGCACATACATCAGGCATCTCAGCCCAATCATGAAACATGTGAATGAAAAGCTATCTTAGAAGGGAATCCCCTACCTCAGCTGCTTGTCAGCACCCAGCTGAGAGCCCAGAAATCATGGAGCAGGCAGACCATCCCTACCATACCTCTTCTGAATTTTTGACCTACAGAATATATGAGCATGGAATAAAATTTTGTTTTATACCACTGAATTTTGAGGTGATTTGACAGGCAATAGATGTTATGGACTGAATTATGTACCCCACCCACTCCACCAGTGTAATCTCAATGCCTCAGAATTTGATTACATTTGGAGAATGGCCTTTAAAGATATGATTATGTTAAAATCGTAGGGTAGGCTTTAAATGATTAGGGTAGGCCCTAATCCAATCTGACTAGAGCCCTCAAAAGAAGAGGGTATTAGGACATACAGAGAAACTCCATGAACGCTCAGGTACAGAGGAAAGGCCACGTAAGGACACAGTGAGAAGGTGTAAGCAAGGAGGCCTCAGGAGAAATAAACCCTGCCAAACCCTGTTCTTGCACTGCTAACCTCCAGAACTAAGAGAAAATAAATTTCTGTTGTTTAAGCCACTCAGTCTATGACACTTTGTAATGGAAGCTCTGGCAAACTCAAGAAAAATCTTTCTTCCCCTGTTCCTGCCTGATCTGGCCAAATCACTGAGTGAAACTTCAAACTCCTTTTTCGCTAAGTAACCTTCATCCTCTTTTTTCTTTTTTTGGTTGTGCTGGGTCTTTGCTGTTGTGCACGGGCGTTCTCTAGCTGCAGTGAGCAGGGGCTACTCTTCTGGTTGTGGCACGCCAGCTTCTCATTGCAGTGACTTCTGTTGTTGTGGAGCACAGGCTCTAGAGCAAGCAAGCTTCAGTAGTTGCTGCATGTGGGCTCGCAGGCTCCAGAACATAGGGTCAGTAGTTATGGCACAGAGGCCCAGTTGCCCCGCAGCATGTGGGATCCTCCCAGATCAGGGATCAAACCGCCATCCCCTACATTGCAGGGCTGACTCTCAGTCACTGGCCCACCAGGGATGCCCCCTTATCATCATTCTTAACTTTTATTTAAAATCCGGGCTGAATGGCATCCTCTCACAAACTGGATTTGAGATTCAAAGAAAACCAGGGAATCTCCCCCAGTACGCGTGCAAGAGCAGAAAAATCCAGTCTGCAAAGGCAATATACCTGATATCTGATATCTGATAAAGCAGATACCCAGAAACAAGCAGGTAAAAGAGGGGAGATTCTTAAACATTTCATTTTTCTAGTCTAATAGGACTTTCTTGAGGGCCAGCTATATTCCATGTATTCTGAGAGATTGGCCTCATATGCCAATCATGAACTCTCTGTGTGAATTCAGTTGCCTCACATTGGTTTCCATGACATGAGACCCAAATAACCAAAGTGTCAAGTTGGGTTCACTGGCAGGGGACATTCATTCAGTGAGGGCCTAGACAGAAGTATGTGTGAAGACTCCTGACCCCAGCCCTTACTCCTGCACACACACAAAAAAATTGAGAACTTTGGTGAGGTCAGGGAATCTTACGTGAGCAAGTGGGCAAGATGAGTCAAAGGAACTTGAGCCATAACTGTAAACGTGATCTCATTTGTACTCATAGCCTTAAGAAGCCTGGGAAAATTTTAGTTGCAGAGAAATAAATTGAAAAGTTTGACAGAAACCTACAACAATAGCGACAAGCAGGCCAAAACCAAGAATGAACTGGATTTTTTTTTTTTAAGTCCTAAGGAAAAAAGTCCCCCTCCAAAAAGAAAGAAAGGCAAATTAAATCTGCTGGCAGTGTGTTATGAAATGGTTGACCAGGATGAAAAACATAATAAATAGAAAAACAAAAACATTGTTTCAGAAAGAAGCTGCATGGGCCAAAAAGAAAGCTCAGCTGTGACCCAGTTGCTGGTAGGAAGGGAAAAAGAGTCAGCCCTTGCTCTTTCTTAGCTTGTCAATCCTGACCGAAGCCTGATCCTAAGGCAGGTTCTAAACACACAATGGATTGGTTCTCGGATAGAATGAGAAGGAAAAATACTGGAAACCTGGCCTGGGGAGGAACTAGGAGCCAATATACCAACCAGAAACTCAGTCCTAGACAATGGCCCTGAAGCTTCTTATCCCTAATCAATGGCACATGTATTCTGATGGAGAAGCAGACATATCCTGATAGGCACATGAACCCTGATAGAAAGCAACATATACCCTGATAGCATGAACACTTAGGTAAATTGAACTATTATTCTTGAATACTTGCATCCTATGGGAGGATTATACTTCCTTATGTCATTGATGTCAGGCCAGTCCATGAGATTTCCTCCAGCCAATGAAGCATAAGCAGAAGTAGCATGTGTTATTTCCAGACAGTCACTTTGGACCCAGTGTGTGTCATTTCTCCTTTTTCTCAACCACAAGACTGGCAATGTTCCAGACAGAGGCTGTTCACAGGGTAAATACCATATGAACAAAGCTGCACTGACTTGTAATGAACGTGAAGTGTAATGAGAAATCTTTGTGTTAGAAACCACTGGGATGGGGCAGGGGATCTATTTGTTACTGCAGCATAACCTAGCTTTTTCTGACACACCCTGCAAGATCAATAGCTTTGGTAATGAGAATAGAGCATTTCTGGTCACCAGGGAGAATCTACAGGTTTCAGGGGTTGGCAGTGAAAGAGTATTATGGGAAAAACCAGGGCAATCCCCATAAGTGCAGGATCCAAGATAAGATATACACGAGACCTGGCTGGAGAGAGCAAAACATAAGAAATCCCCTGGAATAGCAAGTATATTATTAATTGCTACTCCAACTGAAAATACAAAGAACCACTGACTTCCAATAAAATAGAGATTATTTTAATGAAAAGGATTTGAGGGGATTTTGAAATTTTTTTCTTTTTGTATTTGAGTTAGATTTTGAGTCAAAAGGTAAAGTGAGGCTCAAACTGAATGAATTGAGGAAGACAGTCAAAGGGTGACAGATACACATGTACCCCTGAAACCACAGTTGGTTTTGGATATAGTCTTGAATACAGATCTACTGCAGACCCACATTCTACTTCTGCCTCTGTTATAAACTCCATCTCTAGCCCCCTATTTAAATAAATTCTTCATTGCAGCCTTGCTTTGCTTTATGCAAGTCTCTGTCTAGGGACAGGAAATCTCCTGAAACTTTGCTTGGGGGCAAGGGTATTTCCCCAGGCACACATTTCCCTTCTGTTGTCTGTCTGCCTGCTGGCTTCTCAGTGTTCCACATCAGAATGCTTCTAGGTTCACTGCCCTCTTGTGAAGATATCAGTACCATTTGGAATCTTCTCAACTCCTACCCTTGCTGGCTTTTTGTCTGGAATAGAACAGAGATTGTTGGGACCCTAGGTCACCATTCTCTGCTTGCCAGCCTGAAACTCTGCAGCCATCTTTTAGTCAGTCAGTCTGCCCCGTGCTGGTCCTGCTGAGTGAGTAACTCCTGTGCCCAGCTCTTCTCTCCAGCTGCTGAGCTGTACTCATCTCATACGGGCACATAAAAAATCAGAGTGACAGCTGGTGTGAACGAAGGGACACTCAGCCTTCAAAATGACCACAACTATTTTTCATGAGTGATCCAAAACAATAAGAAAGATGCCACCAGGTGGGTTTTGTAAGCAAGCTCAAAAATGTAACTAAAAAATGTAACTCCAAGATGGAGAAGATCCAACCTGACAGGTGTAAGAAATGGACCTGTGGTGTGATTTGTTTGACCACAGGAACCAACTGTCGACAATATTGCAGTTGCTAAAAAACTTTTAAGGAAAGGAGTTATTGATCTTACTCTAAATTGTTTTTGCCTGTCTTTATCTGGAGGAGGCTCTGGGCTCTGGCTTGTCAGGTTGAGGTTGATCCAAGATGGCTGGATTAAAACTTTAACTTGAGCAATGTCATGACGGAGAAGGCAATGGCACCCCACTCCAGTACTCTTGCCTGGAAAATCCCGTGGATGGAGGAGCCTGGTGGGTTGCAGTCCATGGGGTCGCTAGGAGTCAGACATGACTGAGTGACTTCACTTTCAAGCGTTGGAGAAGGAAATGGCAACCCACTCCAGTATTCTTGCCTGGAGAATCCCAGGGATGGGGGAGACTGTTGGGCTGCCGTCTATGGGGTCGCACAGAGTCGGACACAACTGAAGCGACTTAGCAGCAGCAGCAGCAGCAGTAATGTCGTGAAATTCGTAGAAAATTGGATGAACTATTTAAGATTAAAGGAAACGAAAGAGTCAGGAAAATCAAATGCAATGTGAGATCTTTTATTTGATCATGGGTTGAAAAAAAAAGCTAAAAAGGCATTATATGAGCATTATTTGAATAATAGGGAAATCTTATATGGTCTATATATGACATTATTAAATTTATTAAATTGCTGTTAACTTTCTTAAGTTAGTAATGATACTTTGATTTTGAAGACAATGTCCTTACTCTTAGGAGATACACATTGTCATGCTAAAATACTTAACCATAAAGTAATATGATGTTTCTAGCTTTCTTTCAAATAGCTCAGGAAAAATAAGAACTACACATATATAACATTGAGATGAAGGATACATAGGTGGATATTGTATAGGTTTTTCAACTTTTCTGCAGGTTTGAAAATTTTAAAGAGGAAATTTTATCCTGAGAAACCAAGATAAGAGGCAATTTGGGGTTTTAAAAGATGAAGAATGAAAGAAGCCAAGATTTCTGTGTTCAATTATATGAAGAACTAACTCAGAGGAAAAGAATGGGACTTCTGCAGAAAGTCTCCAGAGAGCAGAGGTAGGATCTAGGCATGGGAGAGATCAGAAAGTAGACTTTGGCTTGTAATAAAGAAAACTGTGTAATAAGACTCTCACACCTTGGTTACAGCTAGCTCTAGTAGCAGAGAGAAGGCATAGTTTTAAAAACAAGGATGTGTTTGTCACTTGATATGATCTTTGGATTTTAACTATCAGAAAATGACCAAGCAGAATCATGAGAGCTGCTCAAATTTTAACTCAAGAGCAAGAGAAGACTCCATTCACAGAATAAAAATTTAAAAAGCAGTGAAGAATTTAAAAAGCATTGAATAAGTGTCTTCCCCTGTGGTCCAGTGGCTAAGATTCCACACACCCAGTGCAGAAGCTCTGGATTTGATTCTTGGTCAGGGAACCAGATCCCACATGCCACAGCTAAGAGATCACAGAGGTAACTAAGAGTTCTCATGCTGCAACTAAGACCCAGTGCAGCCAAATAAGTAAGCAAATATTAAAAAGCAAACACACAAGCAAAAAGCATTCCTCTGCATGACTCTAGAACCTCCCCTTTCCAGGCCCTAAACATGTATTTTTAAATTATTGAATAGAACTTATTCAAAATACTGAAGCAACCTATATATGTACTAGATAATACAACCAGTGGTGTAAGAGATGATTCAACCTGATATACAGATGTTTCTTTCCCCTTTTGATTTTCTTTCATCTCTTCTCAGTAGTCAAGATGAAATGCTGAGTCTTGGAGTTTTATATCTTCAACTTCTCCCCAGAACCTTCAGCAATCTATAACACTTAACTGAAGATTGACTAAAAACTATTTTTTAATTTAATCTGTATTGATTTTAATGGTTACCTTCTTTTAAAAGCAACTTTCCTGGATTTCCATTACATATTTTTTCATTTTAAATAAATGTATTAAAGTTTGAAAAGTTGAATCAACTAAAAAAATCATACCTATATGATTTGGAACTATACTGATTTGGACAAAAAAAAAATGTGCAGGGAATATTTCAATGTTTGGAGTTGAGGTAAACATTGGAAGAGGTTTTCTTTCTCTCCTCTGTAATTGAAATGCTAGATGTCAATCACTCCCAAACAAGACTTATCTTTATGGAGAGTTGCCTCCTTTGACCATGAGCTTCTGAAAGTCTCCAGTTTTGATATGGACAGATGACATCTTTTCCCATGGGATAAAGCTATGAAAGTAGTCTGTCTTCATGGTTTCTTTATTCACTCTCCTGAAACTTCTGCAACTTCCCTTGAATTGCATTTTTTTTCTGCACTCTGGTCTTCAGCTCTTCTGTTGCTTTCTTTGATGGTTTCTAAGTCTTTGAAGACTTACTAGCAAATATTCTAGTAAGAAATGAGAAGACTCAAGAACTTCTTTGATTTTGGCTTCCTGTCCAGTACATCTAATGCCTTAAGCAATGGTTGAGAGATATTACATAATATTGTGGCACCTACATCAGACTCAGGAACCATTATGATCTTTTCCTTATGCTCATTTGTCCTATTGAAACATACAGATGCAAGACAGATATGTTACTTTCTTTGACCTTCTTCAATGTCCTCTCATGTCTCACTGTATGCTTCAGGCGAGACTTTACTCTCCTTTTAATGATTATGACTTCACATAGGCATTTTTCTCTGGTTTAAATATCATATTATCATAAATAGTAGTACCAATGGGAGTTAAAACAAGCTGAAGTAAATCACTGAACCATCCTGTTTAAGAATATAGTTTCATTGGTCACAAAAGAATCAAATGGTCTACCCTATATGTCAGGTCCATGAATCAAGGCAAATTGGAAGTGGTCAAACAAGAGATGGCAAGACTGAATGTCGAGATTCTAGGAATCAGCGAACTGAAATGGACTGGAATGGGTGAATTTAACTCAGATGACCATTATATCTACTACTGTGGGCAGGAATCCCTCAGAAGAAATGGAGTGGCCATCATGGTCAACAAAAGAGTCCGAAATGCAGTACTTGGATGCAATCTCAAAAACGACAGAATGATCTCTGTTCGTTTCCAAGGCAAAACATTCAATATCACAGTAATCCAAGTCTATGTCCCAACCAGTAATGCTGAAGAAGCTGAAGTTGAACGGTTCTATGAAGACCTACAAGACCTTTTAGAACTAACACCCAAAAAAGATGTCCTTTTCATTATAGGGGACTGGAATGCAAAAGTAGGAAGTCAAGAAACACCTGGAGTAACAGGCAAATTTGTCCTTGGAATACAGAATGAAGCAGGGCAAAGACTAATAGACTTTTGCCAAGAAAATGCACTGGTCATAGCAAACACCCTCTTCCAACAACACAAGAGAAGACTCTACACATGGACATCACCAGATGGTCAACACCAAAATCAGATTGATTATATTCTTTGCAGCCAAAGATGGAGAAGCTCTATACAGTCAGCAAAACCAAGACCAGGAGCTGACTGTGGCTCAGACCATGAACTCTTTATTGCCAAATTCAGACTTAAATTGAAGAAGGGAGGGAAAACCACTAGACCATTCAGGTATGACCTAAATCAAATCCCTTATGATTATACAGTGGAAGTGAGAAATAGATTTAAGGGCCTAGATCTGATAGATAGAGTGCCTGAAGAACTATGGAATGAGGTTCATGACATTGTACAGGAGACAGGGATCAAGACCATCCCCATGGAAAAGAAATGCAAAAAAGCAAAATGGCTGTCTGGGGAGGCCTTACAAATACTGTGAAAAGAAGAGAAGTGAAAAGCAAAGGAAAAAAGGAAAGATATAAACATCTGAATGCAGAGTTCCAAAGACTAACAAGAAGAGATAAGAAAGCCTTCTTCAGCAATCAATGCAAAGAAATAGAGGAAAACAACAAAATGGGAAAGACTAGGGATCTCTTCAAGAAAATCAGAGATACCAAAGGAACACTTCATGCAAAGATGAGCTCGATAAAGGACAGAAATGGTATGGACCTAACAGAAGCAGACGATATTAAGAGGAGATGGCAAGAATACACAGAAGAACTGTACAAAAAAGATCTTCACGACCCAGATAATCACGATGGTGTGATCACTGACCTAGAGCCAGACATCCTGGAATGTGAAGTCAAGTGGGCCTTAGAAAGCATCACTATGAACAAAGCTAGTGGAGGTGATGGAATTCCAGTTGAGCTATTCCAAATCCTGAAAGATGATGCTGTGAAAGTGCTGCACTCAATATGCCAGCACATTTGGAAAACTCAGCAGTGGCCACAGGACTGGAAAAGGTCAGTTTTCATTCCAATCCCAAAGAAAGGCAATGGCAAAGAATGCTCAAACTACTTCACAATTGCACTCATCTGACATGCTAGTAAAGTAATGCTCAAAATTCTCCAAGCCAGGCTTCAGCAATACATGAACCGTGAACTTCCTGATGTTCAAGCTGGTTTTAGAAAAGGCAGAGGAACCAGAGATCAAATTGCCAACATCTGCTGGATCATGGAAAAAGCAAGAGAGTTCCAGAAAAACATCTATTTCTGCTTTATTGACTATGCCAAAGCCTTTGACTGTGTGGATCACAATAAACTGTGGAAAATTCTGAAAGAGATGGGAATACCAGACGACCTGATCTGCCTCTTGAGAAATTTGTATGCAGGTCAGGAAGCAACAGTTAGAACTGAACATGGAACAACAGACTGGTTCCAAATAGGAAAAGGAGTTCGTCAAGGCTATATATTGTCACCCTGTTTATTTAACTTATATGCAGAGTACATCATGAGAAATGCTGGACTGGAAGAAACACAAGCTGGAATCAAGATTGCCGGGAGAAATATCAATAACCTCAGATATGCGGATGACACCACCCTTATGGCAGAAAGTGAAGAGGAACTCAAAAGCCTCTTGATGAAAGTGAAAGTGGAGAGTGAAAAAGTTGGCTTAAAGCTCAACATTCAGAAAATGAAGATCATGGCATCCGGTCCCACCACTTCATGGGAAATAGATGGGGAAACAGTGTAAACAGTGTCAGACTTTATTTTTGGGGGGTCCAAAATCACTACAGATGGTGACTGCAGCCATGAAATTAAAAGACGCTTACTCCTTGGAAGGAAAGTTAATGACCAACCTAGATAGCATATTCAAAAGCAGAGACATTACTTTGCCAACAAATGTTCGTCTAGTCAAGGCTATGGTTTTTCCTGTGGTCATGTATGGATGTGAGAGTTGGACTGTGAAGAAGGCTGAGCACCGAAGAATTGATGCTTTCAACTGTGGTGTTGGAGAAGACTCTTGAGAGTCCCTTGGACTGCAAGGAGATCCAACCAGTCCATTCTGAAGGAGATCAGCCCTGGGATTTCTTTGGAAGGAATGATGCTAAAGCTAAAACTCCAGTACTTTGGCCACCTCATGTGAAGAGTTGACTCATTGGAAAAGACTCTGATGCTGGGAGGGATTGGGGGCAGGAGGAGAAGGGGACGACAGAGGATGAGATGGCTGGATGGCATCACTGACTCGATGGATGTGAGTCAGTGAACTCCAGGAGTTGGTGATGGACAGGGAGGCCTGGCGTGCTGCGATTCATGGGGTCGCAAAGAGTCGGACACGACTGAGCAACTGATCTGATCTGCTACAAATAAATAGTTTCCCACTACTGACCATTTAGTAATGAGTGGATGATTATTAATTTCTCTTGAGCATCACAACATAGCATGTCTTTGTTTTTTTTTTTAATCAGAGAATGTTCATAAATAAGAAAACAATACCTAATTTTCTTAATTTAAAAATCATAAAATTGAGCACGTTATACCTGCAAATGAAAGAAAGTATTACCTAACAAGGAGAATGTTTACCTGGTAAAACAACAATTTCCCTCTCATTGGATAGGATCTTTACAGATAGTGACTGGGCGATCAAATGTTAGCTTTACATTAGTCAAGCAGGATGGTGAAATCATTTATGTTCTCACTAATTCAGTATCATATAAAGTTTTATAGCATAAACTAACCTTTTAAACAGAACGTTTGCTTTACTGTATCAAACAACCTAATCAAAGGAAAAAAATAGGAAGATGAATTGTTATTGTTCAGTTGCTCAGTCATGTCCGACACTGTGACCCCACAGACTGCAGCACACCAGGCTTCCTCTCTTTCATTATCTCCTGGAGTTTGCTCAAACTCATGTCCATTGAGTCAGTTCTAGTTCTGTCAAAGTTTAAATCAGACAGTACATATTCTGAGTTATTATCAAGTTGGACTAGTAAAAGCAAATTATTTAAATATTTGTCTGATGAAATCTATTTTTCATATTTATTTCCTCTGAATCTTCCCTGTAAAGTAAAGCTTGTGATATCTCATAAGAATGTGCACCATAGCTAGGTAAGTAAAATTTTCAAGGATGCTTAAATAATCCATGAAGCATCACCTGTCATACTCAGGCATGTCAAATTCAAACTTTTGTGTATATTAATGATTCATTTTTTACCTATAGTCACTGTATGAAATTTTACCTTCAGTTAAAAATCATAAAATTAGCTCAGAGGAGAAACCAAGATGCCAGAAATGGGATGGATATTAAACTTTCCCTTCAGTAATTTGTTTCACTATTTCATGTTAAAGGCTTACAGTGAAGTTGGATAGATAATTAAATTGCTTTGGAATTTCTCACCCAAATGAGTGAAGAAACAGAAGTTTAAGAGTAAAAAATACTGTTCCTATACTTTATATTGCTTTGTACTTTTTTCAAACCAAATTTTCCAGTGTTGAGGTTTTAAGGACAACCAAAGTGATGTTGGTTTAAGGACAACCAAACTGGAGCAAACTCTCTCCAGATTTGCTTCCTAAAGCTCATTTGCTTGCAGCCTATCCCCATTCAAGCTGGTCTCTCATTGTCACATACACACTTAGCATAGCCACTTACAACTGTGTGTAACTTTCTCCCTTGCCAGCAATACATTTCCTCTCCCTTCTACTTAGTCATATTCTGGAGGAAGGAACTGGAGGAAGAGTTGTGGAGGAAGAGTATGGCTCCTCTAATAGTCAAAACAATTCTCTCAATTAAAAACTGAGAACCTCTGGCACACACACCAAGGAAACCAGAATTGAAAGAGACATGTGTACCCCAATGTTCATCACAGCACTGTTTATAATAGCCAGGACATGGAAGCAACCTAGATGTCCATCAGGAGATGAATGGATAAGAAAGCTGTGGTACATATACACAATGAAGTATTACTCAGCCATTAAAAAGAATACATTTGAATCAGTTCTAATGAGGTGGATGAAACTGTAGCCTATTATACAGAGTGAAGTAAGCCAGAAAGAAAAACAGCAATACAGTATACTAATGCATATATATGGAATTTAGAAAGATGGTAATGATAACCCTATATGCGAGACAGCAAAAGAGGCACAGATGTATAGAACAGTTTTTTGGACTCTGTGGGAGAGGGAGAAGGTGGGATGATTTGGGAGAATGGCATTGAAACATGTATAATATCATATAAGAAACGAATCGCCAGTCCAAGTTTGATGCAGGATGCAGGATGCTTGGGGCTGGTGCACTGGGATGAGCCAGAGGGATGGCATGGGGAGGGAGGTGGGAGGGGGGTGCAGGATGGGGAACATGTGCACACCCGTGGCAGATTCATGTTGATGTATGGCAAAACCAATACAATATTGTAGTTAGCCTCCAATTAAAATAAATAAATTTATATTTTAAAAAAATAAAAAAAAATAAAATAAAAACTGAGAACCTGTCACCTCGCAGAACCATCTGGAGACTTACCCAATTAAAAAGTGTCAGCTACATCTCCTCTGTGAGGTATCATTATACACGTAATACTCATTTATCTTCCTCGTACATGAATTCCCTCAAAAGCAAAGACCTTCCACATCTTTGCTAGTACTTGGTACTGTCAGCCTTTTTTATTTTGGCCTTTCTAGTGTAGTGGTATCTCATTATGATTTCAATTTGCATTTCCCTAGTGATTAATAATATTGAGCATCTTGTCATCTGCTTATTTGCAAGTTGTTGTCTCTTCTTTCGTGAAATATTGTTCAAATATTTTGCCCATTTTCTTCTATTGGGTTGTTGTCTTCTTATTACTAAGCTACAAGTTTTTAATAAATACTTTGAATACAGTTCTTTACTAAGTTTATGTTTTGCAAATGTTTTCTCCCAGTATATGGTTTGTCAGTTCATCTTTTAAAATGTCCTTTGAAAAACAAAAGTTTTCAATTTTGATGAATGCCAATTTTTTAGTTTTTTCCCTTATGGAGAATGCTTTTGGTATCATGTCTAAGAAAAATTTTGCCTAACCCAAGAGCACAAAGATTTTCATATTTGTTTACTTCTAGATTTTTGGTTTTAGTTTTTATATTTAGGTCTACAATCTGTCTTGAGTAAGTTTTTGTATATGGCATGAGAAAAAGAACTAGATTTATTTTTTGTGTGCAGGTATGCAACTTTCCCAATGCCATTTGTTAAAAAAGATGATTCTTATCCTATTGGAATTCCTTGGATACTTTATAAAAAATATATTGGAAATATATAGAAAGTTTGTTTCTAGGCTCTCTATATTCTGTTCCACTGATTACGCCTCTCCTTATGCTAATACCACATTGTCTTGATTGCCAAAGCTTTACAATAAGTCTTAAATCAAATAACTATGTCTCTATGACTTTTAGGATCTGCTTGTCAATTTCTAACCACAACAAAAAAAAAGCCTGCTGGAATTTTGATAAGAATTGCATTGAACTGATAAGTTAACTTGGAGGGAATTGCCAGCTGAACAATATTAAGTGTTAGCCATCCATGAATGTGAAATAAGTCTCTGTTTATCTATCTTCTTAATTTTTCTCCACAATTATTTATGTCAAAGTGTTAATTGCTCAGTTGTGTCTGACTCTTTGCGACCTCATGGACTGTAGCCTGCCAAGCTCCTCTGTCCATGGAATTCTCTAGGCAAGGATACTGGAGTGGATTGCCACTCTCTTCTCCAGGGGATCGTCCCAACCCAGGTATCATCCCAACCCTAGGTCTCCCACATCGCAAGCAGTTTTCCCTATACAAGTCCTGTACTTCTTTCTCAAATATATTTTTAAGTATTTCATATAGTATCATGAATAAAACTGTTTCCTTAATTTCATTTTTGGATTGTTCATTGTTAGCTTTTAGAAATAAAATGGATTTTTGTATATTGATCTTGCATACTGGACCTTGCTAATCTAGATTATTTGTTCTAGTAGGGTTTTTTGGTACATTCCTTAGGGTCTTTACATACAAGACTATGTCATCACAAGTAAGACAGTTTTATTTCTTTCTTTCCAATCTTTATGCCTCTAGTATCTTTACTTCTTGCCACACTGGCTAAAATCTCCAATACAATCTTGAATAGAAGTGATGAGAGTGAATATACTTGTCTTATTCCTGATATTACAGGGAAAGAATTCAGTCTTTCACCAAGTATAATATTAATTGTAAGTTTTTCAGAGATATCCTTTATCAGGTTGAGGAAGTTTGTTGAGAGTTTTTATCATAAATAGATATTGAATTTGACCAGATGCTTTTTCTGTATTTATTGACATTATAATATGGTTTCTGTCCATCATTCTATATTAATATTGTCCATTACATTAATTTCAGACATTTAACTGACCTTATATTTAGGATAAACTCTACTTGATCATGGTGTATAATTGATTTTATATGGTGCAGAGACCCATTTACTATTTTGTTAAGAATTCTTCCATCTCTATTCATGAGGAATATTGGTCTTTAGTTTTCTTATATGACTTAAAAGCAATATTATATGTGTGTACCTTAAGGTATAATCTCTCATGAAGTTTACAGTCATGTTGGAAAGTCAGAAATAACAAAAGAATATATATTTTTTACATATACAATTAGAATTTTGATTGCTCTAAAAGAAAGAAGTAACATTATATGAGTTTTTTTTCCAGAATATAAATATTTTAATCATTCAAATAGCAAGCTTAATATCTGTTTCAAATTCTTTATTATACATCATGGTTGCACAATTTGAGGCTGGTTAAATACAATTGGTTTTCAATTTTTCTTTGAATATTTTCCAGATTACTACATGCAAGTGACCATGAAAATATTTGGCATTTTAAAATTTTGAAACTCTGAACAGGCACTTACATGAAGGAAAACACAGGACCAAATGGAGAGGAATAGGGGATATACTTAAAAACGTATAAGGAAGACCTCTCCAAAGGTGTGATTGACATTCAAGTTGAAACCTAAAGAATGAGCTGGCTGGAAAAAGGGAGAGAGCTTGTGGCAGGTTTCAGGCAGAGGTGACAACAGGTGTAAAGACTACAGTCAGGAAAAACTTTGATTAGAGAAACTGAAAAAGGTGTATGTGAGCCACCTAAGAGAATAGAAGAGAAAGACATGAATGACTAATGGACTGAGCGGGGAAAGAGGATATAGGATTGAATGGTAAAATGGTCTTCTTCATATGAAAAGGTGTTGAATTCAGCCTTGAGCAAAATCAAAATGCCAATTAAAGAAGCCAAGTAGTTGTTTGGATGGAAAAATTACTATTTCTAATCCTGTTTTCTATCCCTTGGTAGATTGTTAGTGGCTAAAGATGATGGTACACTCACAAACCTCAAGATCCCCCTGGTTGACTGTGACGTCAGGGATCTTCAAACATCTTACACATCAAAACCCAATGAAGAGAAGACTGCCCACTGCAATTTACTAGATTCAGTTCAGTTCAGTTGCTCAGTTGTGTCCGACTCTGTGACCCCATGAACCACAGCATGCCAGGCCTCCCTGTCCATCACCAACTCCCAGAGTCCACCCAAACTCATGTCCATTGTGTCGGTGATGCCATCCAACCATCTCATCCTCTGTCGTCCTCTTCTCTTGCCCTCAATCTTTCCCAGCATCAGGGTCTTTTCAAATGAGTCAGCTCTTCGCATCAGGTGGCCAAAGTATTGGAGTTTTGGCTTCAACATCAATCCTTCCAATGAACACCCAGGACTGATCTCCTTTAGGAGGGACTGGTTGGATCTCCTTACAGTCCAAGGGACTCTCAAGAGTCTTCTCCAACACCACAGTTCAAAAGCATCAATTCTTCTGTGCTCAGCTTTATAGTCCAACTCTCACATCCATACATGACCACTTATGTAAATAGCTCAATGCAATTTTATTCTTTGATGCTTATGAAGATTTTTCTGGCATTCACAGAGTTACATGCCCATTCATCTATCAAAACTGAAAGAGAAATATTACTCAAAAAAGTGTTGAAAGGCACAGGTCTAAAAAAAATGCAACAGAATAATACTGAAAAATGGCTCAGTCCTAAACATTCTAAGCATTCTGGGAAGCATGGGTACACTTTAAAACTTATTGCTGTTCTAATTCTCTGTATATCATATTCATGCCTTTAAAAAAAATTACTGATTTCTTTGATGAAGCATTTAGCAAATGAAGAAATAGAATCTTAATTTTGGAATGATTTGATTGCTTCTAATTGCCTGTTGTTTTTTCACATGTCTGAGTTTAACATCACATAAAGCTATTGAATCATTAGCTCTGAAAACATAAGCCCATCACTTAATCACATAATAAGGGAATCAGAAGCATCCAGGATAGCCAAGGAACCTAACCTGGAAGTTCTAAGACTCAACTGGGAGATTCATCTGTCTTCAGGATGCCCTCATAGCTATAATTTTCCAGTCTCATATGAAAATTCATTGCCCCATCCACAATTGAACATTCTAGGGAGTGGAAGCGGAGAAGGCCATGGCACCCCACTCCAGTACCCTTGCCTGGGGAATCCCAGGGACAGCGGAGCCTGGTGGGCTGCCGTCTATGGGGTTGCACAGAGTCGGACACGACTGATGCGATTTAGCAGCAGCAGCAGCAGCAGCAGCAGGGAGTGGAAGAAGCTTTGAGTTATATTCACTTTCTGAAACAAGGGACTCTTGAAGGACTTGAGATGGGAGAGAAAGGGCAGGACAAAGCGGCTCTCACTTCCTGAGACACCCACATTCTGCCTATAGAATGTGTATCTCTAAATAAATTTGCTTTCCCTTTACTCTGGCTGGCTCTAGAATCCTTTCCTGCCCTGAGCCAAGGACCCTCACTTGGCGATCTCACTTGGTGGACGGGATATTTGCCTCTACTGCCACAGTCTCAGCTTGCCGGCCTCCCCTCCTCTCTCTCCTCCCCTCCTCCCACACAGCAGCAGTAGTGGTGCAATGCAGAGGGAGCCTTAAACTGACCTGAACGTTGTGGTGAGCCCTCTGCTTAAGAACAAAAACTGTGGAATAGACCTGCCTTTAGGACTTCCCACTTCTGACTGTACATCCCAAGAAAGTGATTTACTCTCTCTGAGTCTCCATTTCTTTATTTAAAGAATGGAAGAAGTAATCTCAACTTCAAATAGCTGTTCTAAGAAATAAGATGGCATCTGTTAAGCACACGGCCTAGTTCTCGGCACATGGTAAGTACACGTGAAATGGTAGCTACTAATGTTATTGCCATGGCTGTTTCTTTCTTTTAAAATGGATGTATATTTAATTTACAATGTTGTTTTAGTTTCTGATGCACAGCAAAGTGATTCAGTTATAAATGTATGTATATTCTTTTTCAGATTGTTTTCCATTGGAGTTTATTATAAGATATTGAGTAGCATAGTTTCCTGTGCTATACAATAGGTCCTGGTTGTTTATCTGTTTTGTATATAGTAGTTTGTATCTGCTAATCTTAAACTCCTAATTTATTTCCCCCCTTTTCCCCTTTGATAACTGTAAGTTTGTTTTCTATGTCTGTGAGTCTGTTTCCATTTTGTAAGTAAGTTCACTTGTATTATATTTTGGATTCCACATATAAGTAATATCATATGACATTTGTCTTTCTCTGACTTACTTCACTTAGTATGATAATCTCCAGGTCCATTTTTCCTAAGTTCTGCCTGCCAATTGTTCTACAAACCAACCATCAATGGAAATCTTTGGATCTTATTAGTGGAAGGGAGTTTTAAAATTTTGTTACTCAATCCACTTAATTTACAGGTAGAGAAATTCATCAGTCTATAAAATAGCTAAGAAGACACACACTTGTCCAAGGTTACACTGAATGACAGAGCTGAAGTCTCTTGATTTTCATACTTGAGTTCAATTCTGCTTGAAATGCTGAAGTACTTTGGTTATGTTCCGTATGTACAGAATTATTCCTTCTGCTTTCATATTTTTCTAATTCTTGCTGTCTAAGTTCTAGCTTGCTATCATGTAAGCCTTCGGCTAACCAATGTACTCATTTGAAAAAAATCAGAAAACAGTAAAAAATAATTAAAAGATGAAAAACTTAATTGGAAGAGAAATATTTTGAAAATGGTCAAAAAGAGTACAAGATAATCAGAAGAACTATATATGCAAAAAACATTGTAGGAGAATAATGACTTTGTTATAAATGATGATAGTTTTCTTTTTAATTTTCTAAAGAACATTTTCCAGGAAAAAATGATGTTTGATGCAAAGTTTAATGTATACTCTTCATGTAAGTAGGTTTACACTGCTAAAAAATTTTTAAAGTATTTTTATCCTAAATATTTCAGCTAAACGAGAGTGAAGATTTTGAAGAAGGGGAGGGCGGAGGGAGTGACCTGGTGCTGTTTTTTCCCTATGACAGGAAGAGTTTACCAAGAAACAGAAGATGGATGCCACATTGTTGGGTGGTAGGTACTGTGGCAGGTACTTCTATAGCCAGAAGGACTTCACTAAAGCCCAAAGCAAAAGAGGAAATTCAATAAGTGGTTCTTGCTGACAGCTAAGACACTGCGCTGAGAGCTGAGGAGAAGCATTCTTTTCTTGCACTAGTTCAGCATCACCTCGGCTTTATTCTCTTGGGCCTCCAGCCTGGAGTGTCACCAACTCATCCTTGACTTGGGAGAGTGTAGTGCAGGAAATTTACTGAATACATGAGAATAGTACTAATACTGCTACGGTTACTTGGATCAAATGACATAAGATGAAGTAAGAGTCCTCTTATTCTTATTTACATAAATAAAACGTACTTACTATAAATAATGCAAATAATATGAAAAAGAGTGAAAAACCAAATCCTCTGTACCCACAGTATGTGGTATCTTGTTCTATTTTTTTCATTCAACCATATGTCTTTTTTAGGCTCTTCTATGAAATAAATATGAATCTACCTCATTTTAAAAAATAATTAAATTTATTTATTTTTAATTGAAAGATAATTGCTTTCTAAAATTGTGTTGGTTTCTGCCAAACATCAGCATGAATCAGCCATAGGCAAACCTATGTCCCTTCCTTCTTGAACCTCCCTCCCCATCCCATTCCTCTAGGTTGTTACACAGGCCCAGTTCCAGTTCCCTGAGTCTTACAGCAAATTTCTACTGGCTATTTATTTTATATATGGTAATATATTTGTTTCCATGTTACTCTCTCCATAACATCCCACCCTCTCCTTCCTTCCCCAATGCCCTCCACCCTGTGTCCATAAGTCTGTTCTCTATGTCTGTCTCTATTGCTGCCCTGCAGATATGTTCATTTTTATCATATACTATGAAAGGGAAAGTGTTAGTCACTTAGTTATGTCTGAGTCTTTGTGACCCTATGGACTGTAGCCTCCAGGCTCCTCTGTCCCTGGAATTCTCCAGGCAAGAATACTGGAGTGGGTAGCTCCTTTCTCCAGGGGAATCTTCCTGACCCAGGGATCGAACTCTGGTCTCTCGCACTGCAGGCAGATTCTTTACTGTCTGAGCCACCAGGGAAGCCCTATCATATAGTATTCCACAATATAAATGTACCATATTTAATCTAATCATCCTCTAATTGAACGAAATTTCTCTTTTTCCAATTTTTTGTATTATAAATAAAGCTTCAATGACTAGCTATACTTATATTATAAACATCTGTGAATATTTCAGAAGAATCAATTCTTAGAAATGGAATTAAGAACTCCAAAAAACTACTTATTTTGAATTTTGATAGCTATTTCTGAGTTGTCATCAAAAAAGATTGTACAAATTTACACTCTAAAACTATGTGAGGGAATTCCTTGGCAGTCCAGTGGTTAGGACTCCATGCTCTCATGGCCAAGAGCCTGGGTTCAATCCCTGGTCAGGAAACTAAGATCTCACTAGCTGTGTATTGCAGCCAAAAAAAAAACTGTGCGAAATTGCCCATTTCCACTTGATAATACTGGTATCAATCTATTAAATTTTTTAAACAACCTGGTTGGTTTATAAAGTATACCTTTGGTTTATTTTACATTTTATTTATTATTTTGAGAGTAAGCATTTTTATATTTTATCAGTGTTTTAATTTTTGTAAGAAAATTAAGATCATGGCATTTGGTCCATCACTTCATGGCAAATAGATGGGGAAACTGGAAATGGTGACAGACTTTATTTTGGGGGACTCCAAAATCACTGCAGATGGTGACTGCCACCATGAAATTAAAAGATGCTTGCTCTTTGGAAGAAAAGCTTTGACCAATTCCTAGACAGCTTATTAAACATAGACATTACTTTGCCAATAAAGGTCAATCTAGTCAAAGCTATGGTTTTTCCAGTAATCATGTATGGATATGAGAGTTTGACTGTAAAGAAAGCTGAGTGCCAAAGAATTGGTGCTATTAAACTGTGGTGTTGGAGAAGACTCTTGAGAGTCCCTTGGACTGCAAGGAAATCCAACCAGTCCATCCTAAAGGAAATCAGTCCTGAATATTGATTGGAAGGACTGATGTTAACGGTGAAACTCCAATACTTTGGCCACCTGATTTGATGAACTGACTCACATGAAAAGACCCTGAATGCTGTGAAAGATTAAAGGTGGGAGGAGAAGGGGACGACAGAGATTGAGATGGTTGAATGGCATCATTGACTCAATGGACATGAGTTTGAGTAAGCTCCGGGATTTGGTGATGGACAGGGAGTCCTGCGGAGAAGGCAATGGCACCCCACTCCAGTACTTTTGCCTAGAAAATCCCATGGACAGAGGAGCCTGGTAGGCTGCAGTCCATGGGGTCGCTAGAGTCGGACACGACTGAGTGACTTCACTTTCACTTTTCACTTTCATGCATTGGAGAAGGAAATGGCAACCCACTCCGGTGTTCTTGCCTGGAGAATCCCAGGGACGGGGAAGCGTGGTGGGCTACCGTCTACGGGATCACACAGAGTCGGACACGACTGAAGCGACTTAGCAGCAGCAGCAGCAGGGAGTCCTGGCTTGCTGCAGTCCATAGGGTTGCAGAGTCGGACACGACTGTGCAACTGAACTGAACTGACTGAATTTTTGTGAATTATCTCTTCATTTCTTTTTCCCAGTTTTGCATTTTATGTCTTTTAATAATTTTAGGAACTCGTATGTTTTATATACTGTGTTTTACATATTTTACAGTCTTTCACTGGGACATTTTTTTGGGGGGGTCTTATTTCATAAATTACTTTTTATTTTTTGAAATAAGATCTTTTTATTAATGGCTCCTAGAATTTGAATCTTACTTATTAGGAAGGCTTTCATCACCCCCTAAAATTATACAAACTGATATACTATATTTTACTCAAGTTCCTTTCTGATGTTTTTCTTTTTTAGTTTAGTGTAGAATTTAATTTACTTGGATTTTGTGTGTATGATGTGATACTGGAATCTAAATTATTTTTTTCAGGGTTTCTAACCCTCTCAATATCATTTTTGAACAATCTGTCCTTTTTACTCTGATTTGAATTTCTCCCTTTATATATTCTGAATGTCCCTTTGTCCCTGAATTGTTGTTTTTGATTCAATTTTTCCCTATTTTTATTCTGAACCAATACAACATTCTATAATTAGCATAAACTTGGTATATTTTGGTAACTAAAAAATAAGGTCCTTCCTCATTGTTCTTTTTTTTTCCCTTTAGTTTTTTTGTTTGTTTTCATCTTTTTCTCTTCCACATGAACTCTAAAATCAGCTTCCCAAGTTCAGTAAATCTCCTGTTAGGATTTGAATTGGGATTGCATTGAACTTATGGATTAATTTGCAAAGTTGACATCTTTAAAATATTACATCTTTCCTCCAGAAGCATGTATAGCTTTCCATGTATTCGGGTCTTCTTTTGTCTCTTCAAGAAATTTTTTTTTTAATTTATTTTATTTTTAAACTTTACATAATTGTATTAGTTTTGCCAAACATCAAAATGAATCCATCACAGGTATACAAGAAATTTTAATAGTTTTCTTCACATGGATCTTGCGTTGTTCTTGTTGGTTTATTTCAAGGGGATTTTTAAAAAACTTATGTTACCATTGGGAATGGGATCTTTAGATTTTGTTTTTCTACAGAAAAAAGCATATGAGAATGAAAAGAAAGCAAGAGTTGAAAGAATATGAGAGAGAAGAAAAAGAGAAATTCAAAAAGTAAGATGAGATGATGCAGGAGGAAGATGGGAGAAAATGTGATTTTTATTGAGTGTTTATGTGACAAGCCCTGTAGCAGAGGCGGTCACAAGCACCATTTCATGCAGTTTTTCTACCAGGTGGCTCATCTGAGAAAATGAAATTTGAAAAGTTCAGTAAGGAAACCTGGAACAGGAAGCGGAAAGAGAGCAGGTTTGAAGTGAGATCTGGGAATCCATCCCAGATTCCATTCTCACCAGCTGTGTGATTTTTGCTCCAGTCACCTAATTACATTCTTTGCTTGTAAAACTTGCATAATATCTGCTCAGGTGATTGTGAGGATTAACTGGAATAATGTATCTAAAGTGTCTGTCACATTAGATGCCATTCTCCATAAATGCCAATTCCCACCCAGGCACCCATCTTCCCACCACTCCCCATCTTCCTGCCAGGGCAAAGTCAGAGTCCGCTTAGAACAGCATGAAGCCTTCATGTCAATATGCAAAGTGATGTTCGTTCCATGGGAACCTTACACCCAAACATACACTGTAGATGAAATAGTTGTTAGGAGCCATGATCTGAGTCTGAAAAAAACCCACAAAAGCCTTAAAAAAAAGTCATTTTTACAAAAGGAGGCATTGTTGGAATGTGAATCCTTATTCAAGTCCAAATCCCCAGTGAGAAACATGCTCTCTTTCTGTCCAAACAATAGCTTCTTGTCTTGAGACAATGCTGGCTACATAGCCCTGGAAAGCATAGAATCCCCATGGCAATGGCAGCGTTTTCTCCCAGGGACTCTGGAAACAGTGTCTGGAGGAACACCTGACCCAGGGCCCTGGCCATTGACAAGAAGCTTGTTCCCAGTCTGAGCAGCAGAACACAGCTAGTCCTGGTGTCTGGCTATGACGCCTCGTGTTTGCTACAGGTCTCCCACCCTCTTGGAGTTGTCCTTATGAGATGTGACTATGAAGTTGAAAGAGAGAAATTAGATAAATCATACTGAGATGCCCCAAAACGGTGTTCTTTTCCGGCATGTACATTTGCTCCCAACATGTCGCTCTTACTCATCTAGCGCGTGTGTGAAGTGGCCTGAATTTAAATCCTCCAGCTCTGCAGCTGGGAGCTTCTGAGGAAATTAGCTCACCTCACTGAGCCTCCTTTCTCTCATCTGAAAAATGGGGTTAATAACAAGGACCTCAAAGGATTGCTATGAGAATTAAATCACATAAATACAAAAATGTGCTCATAAAAAATCAGAATTGTTCTTTTATCATTCAGGGAATTTCATTTGGAGCCCATAAATATCTCCAGTGCTTCTGTGTTTCACTTTTCAGGGGAAAATATGATTTCTGCAATAGCCAAATGTCATATGATTCTTGGACTAGTAAATAATGTATGCAATTAAGCTAAGCAGCTGTATTTTTTACTTTTTTTAATGTGAAGATCTCTTATAAACACTGAGACTAGTTCCATATGTAACATGAAAATTAACCTCAACCCTTTGGATCTATATTCAAATTGTGTCCAGAAGCCAATCACTTCTCAGCATCACTTCTTCTACTACCCATCCTAGTTAACACTATCATCATCTTTCTCTAGGATTATTGCAAATAGCCTCCTTCTAACAGGTCTTCCAACTTCCACTATTGCCCTAAAAATATTCTGAGCAATGGTAATATCAATGGAATAAATGTGTCATCTCCCCAGAAGAATACTCTGACCATAATTATTTAGATATTCACTTATTCAACAAATAATTATGAAGCCTCTACCACATGCCAGCATTGTTCCAGGCTCTGGCAAAACAGAAGCAGATCCCTGCCTCATAGAATATATATTCTTGAGAGGTGCAATGGCCATTATACAAGTAAACATGCACAGTGTAGCTTATGCCAGATGGTGATGGGCATTATGGAGAAAATAATGGGAAGTAGGGGGAAACACAGCACAGGGAGTAAGGGCTGTTATTTTAACATGGTAGCTTGGAAAAGCCTTCTGACAAGCTGACATTTGAGCAGAGACCAGAGGAAGAAGAGGGAGAGAGCCACATGGGTATGTGGGCAAGGAGGAAGGGATGGCATTCTAGGCAGAGGGAACAGCAAGTGCAAAGACCCTGAAGCGAAGCAAAATGGCCAGAATGGCTTGGGCAGTGTGAGTGAAGGGAAAATAGAGAGGTGGTTACAGACATGGTGGGAATGGGAACGGGCTCAGTGTGGGCCTTGTGGGCCATCATGAGGACCCGGGCTCCTACTCTAATGAGTGCAAAGCTACTACAGGATTTTGAAGGGAGAGGGGCCTATGATTCATTTATATTTTAAAAGGATCATCCTGGCCAACGACTTCTGTACAGCAGTGGATCTCCAAGTTGTGTATGCATCACAGTCACTTCTGGGAGCTTGTTACAACTGTGGGCCCATCCCCAGAGTTTCTGATGGAATCGGTCTGATGTGGTACAGGAGAATTTGCACTCCTAGCAAGTTCCTAGGTGATGCTGATCCTTCTGGTCTGGGACCACACTGTGAGGATCACTGATATAGAGAAGAGTTTGTAAGAGAAGCAACAGTAGAAGTGGGGGATCCAGTGAGGTGTATATTTGCAATATTCCAGGAAAAACTGTGACAGCTTCAATTCAAGGTGGTAGCAGAGGAGGTGGTGAAAGTGGTTGGATTTTGGATGCAAATTGAAAATAGACCTAATGGGATTTGCTTAAGGACTGAATATGGGGATCTAAGAAATAAAGAAGTGAGTCAAGGATTTTAGACTAACCATCTAGATGAACTGCCATTTACTGAGATGGGAAAGACTGTTGGATGTAAGTGGGGCAGATAGCAGGAGTTGAGTTTGGGGAATGTTAGACTTGATGTGCTTCCCTGGAGAAGGAAATGGCAACCCACTCCAGTACTATTGCCTGGAAAATCCTGTGAACGGAGGAGCCTGATAGACTACAGTCCGTGGGGTCTCAAAGAGTCAGACACGACTGAGCGACTTCACTCACTCAGACTTGATGTGCTTATTAGATATCCAAGTGGAGATGTCAAGTAAGCTTTTCTTTTAGGAATGTCTGGAATTCAAGAGAGAGTTCTCATCTAAAGATGGGAAAGTGGGAATCATCAGTATATAGACGATTTCATAAAGACTGGCTGAGATCATTGCTGGAGATAATCT
The DNA here is from genome assembly GCF_032452875.1 of Bos javanicus. Classification (NCBI taxonomy): domain Eukaryota; kingdom Metazoa; phylum Chordata; class Mammalia; order Artiodactyla; family Bovidae; genus Bos; species Bos javanicus. The sequence goes on along the minus strand of NC_083875.1, from coordinate 54,644,690 downwards.
AGAGAATAGGTTTGGGGAATGAGTCCATGGCAGTCAGTCCAAATGACTAGAAGCCAAGGTGATGAGAAGGACCAGAAATAAGACTGAGAAGTGGCCAGGAAAGTGAGAGGAAAATTTAGATAGTGTAGTGGCCTGGGTGTCAGGGAAGCAAGTATTTCAACAAGTTCAGTTGCATATGCAACAAAGCCACCTTATAAGTGACCACCAGATATCTGCTGTGAAGAAGACACTGGCTCCTGTGGAATATGCCAAGTTTTGGGGTGGCTGTTTATGAATAAATGATGGCCACAAGAAAAGATCATCACTGTGATTTAAATGTATTATTCTGTTTATATATACTTTTGAGTTGATTTTACTTCTGCAACCAAAAAACACAGCATTGACACAATTTAATTATTGACATAAACTAGAATCTTTTCTTTCATCTTCAAATTTTCTGTGTAGCTGACTCTTGTCCTTGAAGCATATTGTCCAATTCTGAGAAATAGAACTATAAATCTAAGTAGTTGAGTCTGTGATCAGATTGGTGGGAATTTGCATGAGTAAATTTGAAAAATGTTTCAGGAGGTACAGACTGTTTTTCTTGCCCCTTCCCTTCATTTTCTAACACTGAGTTTTGGAAGTCTCTGGGTTTTAAGTGGGAAAAAAATGAATTGTGGAAACAAACGCTTCAAATTGTTAATTCATCAAGTTTTGCACAATCTGGTCTTTAATCTTTCACTTTTTCCATATGCATCAGGTTGGAAACTATCATATGGTTGTAATGTTAGGAGGATTGGGGAAGACTAGACTTGAGATCAGGGTAGGCTTTCTGGTAAAGAGGAGAAGCATGGAGAAGAGGATCTAGATTTCTTTCAGAAGCCTGGATCTTTGGAAGACAGTCTACAGTTGGGGTTGAGAGACGGATTCTGTAATTGGTTAGCTTGGGTTTGACCAGCTAAGTAGAGGACATGAAGAATATATTGCCAGAGCCCTGTGCTACTCATCCCAGTGACAAACAATGGTGGGCAAGCCAGTGCCCTGAAGTTCTTACTACAGGAAGCTGTCACTTGCCTCTCAGTGAGAATTACAATGGCAGGAAATTCAGAAAGTGCCAAGCAGAGCCATTTACTGCATCTTTTATCAAGATTTTCGATATATCAGATGGCAAGTCAGCCTAACTCAGTGACCTAGTTATAGAAAATCCATTTCACAGAATTTTACAAGATTTCCTTTTGTGAGTTATAACTTCTAGGAATTCATCTTTAAACCTCAAATAGTATATAAAAACATACACCACAGACTGCATATCGCTTTTCGATGTACGGAAAAATACTACATGTAACTTAGCATTATATTACCAAAGTAAATTGGGTAAAGAAAACAATGCCCAGTTTTGTGGGTGATGTTACTGATGTGAACTCTGCTTTACTCCAGAAGAAGTGAGTCATACACATAGCATGTTTATTGTATGTTACTTCTTTAAATGGCGGGGAGGGCCTCTAGATGCTGGTAACCAGCATTCATCCCCATTGATGCTGCCCAAATTGACTATAAGGAGAAAACAATTGTTTATCATTCAGGTTTACTTCTCAAATGGATTATTAAAACACTTAGGACAAGGTACATAATCCTTCCATGTCTTCTTCATTCAACAAATATTTCAATTATGTTTCAGGGACTGATCTATGTGCTTGCAGTATGTTCGTAAACAAAACAGATAAAAACCCTTGCCTTGGGCAGCCAGAGCCAGTGCTCTGGGGCAACCCAGAGTGATAGGTTGGGGAGGGAGGTCGAAGTAGGATTCAGGATGGGGGGAGACACATGTATGCCTATGGCCAATTTATGTTGATGCATGGCAAAAACCATCACAACATTGGAAAGTAATTACCCTCCAATTAAATGAATTAATTTGAAAAAAATATTCTGAGACAACTTAGTGACTACACAATTATAAAAATTTTAAAAATAAATGAGTACAAAAAAAATTGACAAGCTAACTATAAAATGTACATAAGAACAGACAAAATGATTTTAAAAAATCTGCCTTTTTGGAGCTTATATTCTAGTGAGAGAGAAATATAACTAAAAGCATAATAAATATATTTCATAATATTGATATGTTGGAAAGTTATCAAATGCTAAGGAAAAGTAAAGCATGGCAAGGAGTTGTGCTTACAGACAGATTGCCATTTTTAATAGAGGAGATGACACTTGAGTAAAGATTTGCAGATAAACTAGTCAGGTAAGTGGATTTCTGGGGGAAGAATGTTTCAGGCAGATGGATGAGCCAGGGTGAAAGTTTTATGGCAGAAACAAACCAGGGATATGCAAGGCATAGCATGGATACCAGCGTGACAGGAGTGGAGTCATGAAGAGAGAGTTAAACAGAAGACGAGGTCAGAGGTAGATCCAGAAGCAACCCTGCTGGTAGAGGACCTCACTGGCCATTGAAGGAACCTGGTATTTAGTCTGGATGAAATGGGAAGCCCTGGGAGGAGTTTAGGCAGAGAAATTATTCCATCTGAGTTACATCATAGAAAGATCACTCTGGTTTTTGTGTTGGGAATAGTCTCTTAAATAGCCCATTCTGGAACAAGACAACCAAGCAGGATACTGCAGCGATAATCCAGGTGAGAAATTATGATGCCTCAAACCAGGGTGGTGGCTGTGGGGGTGGAAGGAAGTGGTGTGAGTGTGAGGAGCCAGTAGTGAGACCAAAGTTTGGAGTAGGAGCAGTTGGGAGGATGGAGTCTCATTAACTGAAAGGGGAAAATCCTCTGATGGGATTGATTTGTGGGAGAAAATGAGAATGTCACTTTTGGGTATATTAAATTTGACATGTGAGTGAGGCATCCAAGTAAACATGCCAAGTAGGGAGCTGCGTATATGGGTCCACAGTTCAGGAGAGAGTTTGGTCACCTACAAGATAGACATTCGGGAGTCACTGTCACTGGGATACACCAAAATTAATAAGTCTTGGGGAATAGGAGGATTACAATAAAGACTGAGGAGGAAGAACCAGTGACATGGGAGGCAGATGAGAAAACATATGGCATCCTGAAAGTCAAGTGAAGAAATTACAGAGGCTGAAGGCATGAGCAACCATACCACTGGATAAGGTAAATTTCCTCTTCTGTAAAATGCAGGTAACAATATTGCCTGCCTCCTAGGGTTAAAAGGGATAATTTATGTGAACAGCCAATAACAGTATCTGATGCCACTAAAGGCTCAAAAATATTACCTATTATTTTTATTCCTTAAGTTTAAGGTTTAAATGTTAGTTGCTCAGTCGTGTCCAACAATTTGCTACTCCGTGGACTGCAGCCTGCCAGGCTCCTCTGTCCATGGGATTCTCCAGGCAAGAATACTGGAGTGGGTTGCCATTTCCTCCTCCAGGGGATCTTCCCAACCCAGGAATTGAACCTGGGTCTCCTGCATTGCAGGCAGATTCTTTACAGTCTGAGCCACCTCTGGAAAAAAGCACTTACTCTAAGGCTGTTTCTGTACAGGCTAACCCCTAGAGGGTGCACAAGGCTTTCCCTTTGTCCCCATTAGTGTTTCCACAAGAGACCTTAATACTAGATGTAGAACAAAATGGACCCCTAATGTCTACAGAACCATTTGTAGTAAAGGCAGAAAAATCCAATGCAGTGGGTGTCAGAGTTCCATGTGGATAAGAATTACACGAGGGGCTTGTCAAAATAGAAGTCCTCAGCCAGCCCAGCCGCTAGAGAGTCTAAGTAAATCGGGAGGGCATCCAGGAATCTGTGTCTTCCCCACTCCAGGTGATTACAATGCTTGCGTCCCCACGCTGCTGCAGTGTGGGAGCAGTGAAAGAGAATAATAACTGGCCTGTCGTGAATATTTGGCAGAAGGCAATGGCAACCCACTCCAGTGTTCTTGCCTGGAGAACCCCAGGGACGGAGGAGCCTGGTGGGCTGCCGTCTTTGGGGTTGCACAGAGTCAGACACGACTGAAGCGACTTAGCAGCAGCAGCAGCAGTGAATATTCACTTCCTTTCTTCTTCTTGGGACCTTGAAAAGACTTTTGCTTTTCTTTTTTCCTGTTTCTACAGTGACCTGGTGAGGTAAGCCAACCCTGGGCCTGCCTATAGGTGGGAAGTTCTCCCAGGACCAGGGTGATGCCACAGAAGGCAAGCCAGAGTGGGTGGCTTGGGCTGGCTTTTAGTCTGTTCAGAGGACGAAAGCAATGCCTCCCAGGTGGGGGTGGGGGTGGGGTCCTGTTTCAGTGTTTAACAAAATTCAAATTTATTTCTGAAATTAAAAACTCAGGAGATTTCACATGCAGCCCAGGTTTCCTACTTCTCCAGGACAATAACATTTCAAACCTGGTTCCCCATTCCCACCTAGCAAAGTTGCTTCCTTTAGTATATGGATTCTAAAACTGCCACTCTCCCCTACTTTCCTTTCTGCCCCCTGCCATATCAAGGCCAAGTGCCAGTTGCCATTTACCATCAAACTTATCTTTTCCCCAAAGTTGAAGGAAAAATATTTCTTTGGAAAACAAAGATATAACAAGGAGGCCTAGCGTTTCAAGAATAAACTTTCTCACACTAGCCCCTCCCTGTCATTTACATTACTTGCCTGGCTTCTAGGCATTTAAGCTTGCTATCTCCTGTCTACCTCTTAATCCAGATGTGAAAATGTTGTTCTTACACTTAAAAATGATCTGGAATATTATTCAGTATAAAAGGAGTGAACTCTTATACTGAACTAACATGCACAATAAAATGAATGAATTTCAAAAATTAGACTGAGCAAAAGAACAGATCTAAAAACACAATAATGTATAATCCCATTTATATGAAATCCTAGAAAACGCAAGACTAAACTGTAATAACGGAAAGTAGAGCTGTGATTTCCTGGGGTAGAGATTGGCTGCAAAGGGCATGTTTGGGCATGATAGAAATGATTTGTTATCTTAACTATAGTGGTACTTATACATGGCAATATGCATTTGTTAAAATGCATGCATTTTATTTCATGCAAATTTTATGTACTAAAGATGGTTTTTAAAAGTTACGTAGTAGAGTTGTCAGAGAAAAGAGAGAAAATCAAGTGGGTCCTTGTCTAATTTTTTTTTCCCATCATTGTCTACTATAGTAGATGGCATCATGACCAGTATTTAAATCTCCTAGAGATACAAATAAGGAGAAGGCAATGGCACCCCACTCCAGTACTCTTGCCTGGAAAATCCCATGGACAGAGGAGCCTGGTAGGCTGCAGTACATAGGGTCGCTAAGAGTCGGACACAACTGAGCAACTTCACTTTCACTTTTCACTTTCATGCATTGGAGAAGGAAATGGCAACCCACTCCAATGTTCTTGCCTGGAGAATCCCAGGGACAGGGGAGCCTGGTAGGCTGCTGTCTATGGGGTCGGACACGACTGAAGCGACTTAGCAGCAGCAGCAGAGATACAAATAACATTTGGTGCAGGGCAGCAGATCTAGATGAACTTGTGGAGGAGATGCAGAGGTGGGCACAAGTTTCCAGGGGACTTTAAACTGCATGAAGAAATCATTCTGGACCTCCCTCCATATAGAGAGAATCTGCCCTGCCCTGGGAGAGGAACTCATGAGCTGGATGAGGCACTGGCAGAAATGTAGGGGCTTTTGTTCTTTCCCTTTCCTTCATCTCCCTCACCCTCTTTCTACCTTTTCACTAGACTCACTCAGTAACGTCAATCTACAAAAGCAATTTTCACATCTGTTGAGTAACATTCCATATACAGAGTGGAATGTGGTCATTCTTCTCCAAGGACAGAGCAGGCTTACCTCAAAATACACAGGACATTGCTGTGTAGGCTATTGGTTTGATTGTGTCTCCAGTTTGGTGACAGACACCCTGTTTTCTTTCCTATTTTTTGTGTTCCTTAGTCAAGGTTATGGGAAAAGCCTTGTGGTATATGAAAGAGTGACCTTTTATGGCTAGATTGACCTCCTTACAGGAATCTGTCAGAGCCCTTGGTAAAGTGGGAAGTGACATACAGTAATATGGGGGTGGAAACAGACACCGCGGGTACCCCACCCATATCCTCTTGTTCTTACCGCTTCCTCCCTGGCTGTCATTTCAACAGCAGCACCTATGCTTCTTTGCCTGAAGCTTTCCAAAGTGGCTGGACTACTGGTTTTCCAGCAACATACCCGAGATTCCAGGTGCCCCTCATCCCCATCTGCAAGGAATGGTCACGTTCTTTTTTTATCAAAAGCTATTCTGTTAAGTGCGTTCTCTTCGGGATTTTAATTTGCATTTCCGTGGCTGGATGGCATCACCGACTCAATGGACATGAGTCTCAGTGAACTCTGGGAGTTGGTGGTAGACAGGGAGGCCTGGTGTGCTGTAATTCATGGGGTCGCAAAGAGTCGGACATGACTGAGCAACTGAACTAAACTGAATGTCCAGTGATGTTGAGCGTCTTTAATGTACTTATTAGCCTATCCACATATTGCCTTTGGGCTTCCCTGGTGGCTCAGATGGTAAAGAATCCTCCTGCATTGAGGAAGAGCTGCATTCAGTCCCTGGGCTGGGAAGATGCCCTGGAGTAGGGCATGGCAACCCATGCCAGTGACATTACTTTTATGTGGAATCTTAAAAAAGTAATACAAATGAACTTATTTACAAAACAGAAATAGACTTATAGACATAGAAAACAAATTTATGGTTATAAAATAGGAAATCAGTGGGGAGGGAAAAATTAGGAATTTGGGATTAACAAAAACATACTACTGAATATGAAACAGATATACAAAGACCTACTGTATAGCACTGATCACCGAGGAAAGCTTTCTCGTCTCTCCTTACTATTCTTTGGAACTCTGCATTCAAATGGGTACATCTTTCCTTTTCTCTTTTGCTTTTCACTTCTCTTCTTTTCACAGCTATTTGTAAGGCCTCCTCAGATGGCCATTTTGTGTTTTTTGCATTTCTTTTTCTTGGGGATGGTCTTGATTACTGTCTCATGTACAATGTCATAAACCTCCATCCATAGTTCATCAGGCACTCTGTCTATCAGATCTAGTCCCTTAAATCTATTTCTCACTTCCACTGTATAGGCATAAGGGATTTGATTTAGGTCATACCTGAATGGTCTAGTGGTTTTCCCCACTTTCTTCAATTTAAGTCTGAATTTGGCAATAAGGAATTCATGATCTGAGCCATAGTCCACTCCTGGTCTTGTTTTGCTGACTGTATAGAGCTTCTCCATCTTTGGCTGCAAAGAATATAATCAATATGATTGTGGTGTTGGCCATCTGGTGATGTCCACGTGTAGAGTCTTCTCTTGTGTTGTTGGAAGAGGGTGTTTGTTATGACCAGTGCATTTTCTTGGCAAAAATCTATTAGCCTTTGCCCTGCTTTATTCTGTACTCCAGAGCCAAATTTGCCTGTTACTCCAGGTGTTTCTTGACTTCCTACGTTTGCATTCCAGTCCCCTATAATGAAAAGGACATCTTTTGGTGGGGGGTGTTAGTTCTAGAAGGTCTTGTAGGTCTTCATAGAACCGTTCAACTTCAGCTTCTTCAGCATTACTGGTCAGGGAATAGATTTGGATTACTATGATACTGAATGGTTTGCCTTGGAAACGAACAAAGATCATTCTGTCATTTTTGAGATTGCATCCAAGTACTGTATTTCAGACTCTTTTGTTGACTATGATGGCTACTCCATTTCTTCTAAGGGATTCTTGTGCACAGTAGTAGATACAATAGTCATCTGAGTTAAATTCACTCATTCCAGTCCATTTTAGTTTGCTGATTCCTAGAATGTCTACGTTCACTCTTGCCATCTTCTGTTTGACTACTTCCAATTTGCCTTGATTCATGGACCTGACATTCCAGGTTCCTATGCAATATTGCTCTTTACAGCATCAGACCTTACTTCTATCACCAGTCACATCCACAACTGGGTGTTGTTTTCAGCCCAAAGAATTAGAGGAAAACAATAGAATGGGAAAGACTAGATACCTCCTCAAGAAAATTAGAGATACCAAGGGAACATTTCACGCAAAGATGGGCTCAATAAAGGACAGAAATCGTATGGACCTAACAGAAGCAGAAGATATTAAGAGGTGGCAAGAATACACAGAAGAACTGTACAAAAAAGATCTTCACGACCCAGATAATCATGATGGTGTGATCACTCACCTAGAGCCAGACATCCTGGGATGTGAAGACAAGTGGACCTTAGGAAGCATCACTACAAACAAAGCTAGTGGAGGTGATGGAATTCCAGTGGAGCTATTTCAAATCCTAAAAGATGATGCTGTGAAAGTGCTATACTCAATATACCAGCAAATTTGGAAAATTCAGCAGCGGCCACAAGACTGGAAAAGGTCAGTTTTCATTCCAATCCCTAAGAAAGGCAATGCCAAAGAATACTCAAACTACCACACAATTGCACTCATCTCACACGTTAGCAAAGTGATGCTCAAAATTCTCCAAGCCAGGCTTCAGCAATATGTGAACCGTGAACTTCCAGATGTTCAAGCTGGTTTTAGAAAAGGCAGAGGAACCAGAGATCAGATTGCCAACATCCGGTGGATCATGGAAAAAGGGAGAGAGTTCCAGAAAAACATCTATTTCTGCTTTATTGACTATGCCAAAGCCTTTGACTGTGTGAATCACAACAAACTGGAAAATTCTGAAAAAGATGGGAATACCAGACCACCTGACCTGCCTCTTGAGAAATCTGTATGCAGGTCAAGAAGCAACAGTTAGAACTGGACATGGAAAAACTGACTGGTTACAAATAGGTAATGTTGTGTGTCAGGGCTGTATATTGTCACCCTACTTATTTAACTTGTATGCAGAATACATCATGAGAAATGCTGGGCTGGAGGAAGCACAAGTTGGAATCAAGATTGCGAGGAGAAATATCAATAACCTCAGATATGCAGATGACACCACCCTTATGGCAGAAAGCGAAGAGGAACTAAAGAGCCTCTTGATGAAAGAGGAGAGTGAAAAAGTTGGCTTAAAGCTCAACATTCAGAAAACTAAGATTATGACATCTGATCCCATCACTTCATGGCAAATAGATGGGGAAACAGTGGCTGACTTTATTTTGGGGGGCTCCAAAATCACTGCAGATGGTGATTGCAGCCATGAAATTAAAAGATGCTTACTCCTTGGAAGGAAAGTTATGACCAACCTAGACAGCATATTAAAAAGCAGAGACATTACTTTGTCAACAAAGGTCCATCTAGTCAAGGCTATAGTTTTTCCAGTAGTCATGTATGGTGTGAGAGTTGGACTATAAAGAAAGCTGAGCACAAAAGAACTGATGCTTTTGAACTGTAGTGTTGGAGAAGACTCTTGAGTGTCCCTTGGACTGCAAGGAGATCCAACCAGTCCATCCTAAAGGAAATCAGTCCTGAATATTCTTTGGAAGGACTGATATTGAAGCTGAAATTCCAATACTTTGGCCATCTGATGTGAAGAGCTGACTCATTTGAAAAGACCCTGATTCTGGGAAAGATTGAGGGCAGGAGGAGAAGGGGACGACAGAGGATGAGATGGTTGGATGGCATCACCCGACGCGATGCATATGAGTTTGAGTAAGCTCCGGGATTTGTTGATGGACAGGGAGGCCTGGTGTGCTGCAGTCCATGGGGTTGCAAAGAGTTGGACACGACTGAGCGACTGAACTGGACTGAACCATACAGCGTAGGGAGGGCTTCCCTGGTGGCTCAGATGGTAAAGAATCTGCCTACAAGGCCAGAGATCTGGATTCAGTCCCTGGGTTGGGAAGATCCCCTGGAGGAGGGCATGGCAACCCACTCCAGTATTCTTGCCTGGAGAATCCCCATGGACAGAGGATCCCAGCAGGCTACAGTCCATGGGACCGTGAGAGTCAGACATGACTGAGCGACTAAGCATAGCACACATCATCTTTAGTGAAGTGTCTATTCAAATTTTTGCTCATTAAACAAAAAAAATCAATTATTTTCTTCTTGTTGAATTTTGATAACTCTTCATAAATTCTGTACACAAGTTTTCTGTCTGATATGTGATTTGCAAATATTTGCTTCCATTCTATGACTTGTCTTTTCATGTTTTTAGTAGTGTCTTTCACAAAGCAAAAGCATGTTGATGAAATCCAATTTAATCATTCAGTTCAGTTCAGTTCAGTCGCTCAGTCGTGTCTGACTCTTTGTGACCCCATGAATCGCAGCACCCCAGTTTTCTCTTATGGCCTGTGCTTTATACCTTAGAACTGATTTGCCTATCCCAAAGTAATAAACTAGAATCAACACCCAAATGTTTATGAGTCATTTGGAGTTAACCTCTGTTTAAGGTGTGAGAAATGAATCAAGATTCATTTATTTATATAATGATGCTTCTTCCAGGTATTTTACTTATTTATTTTTATCTTTTTGGTCACACCAGGTGATATGCAGGGTCTTAACTCCCCAACCAGGGGTCAAACCCATGCCCCTGCATTGGGAGTGTGAAGTCTAACCACTGGACCACCAGGGAATTGCCCTTCCAGGTATTTTTAAATAATACATTTCAGATAGAATCCCTTTCAGTAATGACTTCACTTTTCCACTCTCTGCTCCCAAGATGTAGCCAATATCAAGATCCAGCTTTTATAGATTTGAATATAAATATGTGTCTATAAAACTAAGGAATAAATTTATGTTTTTGAAATCTATCCATCTTGATATATGTTGATCTAGTTTAAACTTTTTAACTACCATGTAACATTACGTCAGATGAGTCTATATCACCTTTTACTTATACATCTCTTTTTTAATGGACAGTCAGGTGGAAACCATTTTTTCAGTAATATAAACACTGCTATAATAACCATGCTTGCATATGCTCCCTGTACACATATCTGACTTTCTTAGGATCTATAAGAGAAATTCAGTGACCAGGTACTAAAATGTTCTTTTTTACTAAAATGGCCAAACTGCTGGACAATCCCATAACACGGTATGATTTACAATCCCACAGCTTTACCAGCTCATAAGACTGAAATTATCATCACATGATAGGTGTGAAATAGTTTCTTTTTTAACAACTTGTGTTCATCTGATTACTCCTGAGGTCATGCATCCTTTTGAATGTTTATTGGTCATTTCTGAATTGACTTTTTCCTATGTGTTCCTCATCACACAGATTTTAAATTTTGATAAGGATATTGGTCAATATTTTCTATATAGAACTTAGTATATCTTGTTTAAGAAGCAGGGCACCCAAAGCTGGTGCTCTGGGACAACCCAGAGGCATAGGGTCAGGAGGGAAGAGGGAGGGGGGTTCAGAATGGGGGAAATACATTTATAACTGTGGCCAATTCATGTTGATGTATGGCAAAAACCATCATAATTTTGGAAAGTAATTATCCTTCAATTAAAATTAATTTTTAAAAAAGAAATTGTTTTCTACTCTGAACTCATAAGGTTTTAAAACCACTTTCTTATAATTTTTCTCATATCTAATTTTTCAGATGCATATTTTCCCCACAAGTTCAATCTGTTGAGATAAAGTGTTCATACAGGGAAACGCACAACTCTGAAGTGTATAGTTTGACCAGTTTCAACAAATATAGTCATATAACCTATACCTCAATCAAAATGTAGAATGTTTCCATCAGTCTAGAAACTTCCTTTGTGCCCCTTCCCTGTCAACCTTCCCTGAAGTCACCACTGTTCTGATTTTTTTTCTGCCATACATTAGATTTAGAGTCTAGAACTTCCTATGAATGGAATCATGCAAAGCATAGTGATTTTTATCTGGTCTGGCTTTGTTGACTCCACACAATAGCTTTGAGATTATTTTTCCCTATTTTGGCATGTATCCATAGTTTCATTTTTATTGCCAAATGATTCTGTGCTGATTCCAGCTTGGAGTTATGATAAATAAATTTACTGTGAACATTCCCATAGAAGGCTTTTTGTGGACTTAGTCTTTCTCTTCCCTCAAATAAATATCCAGAAGTGAAATTCCTGGGTGGCCACTTGAGTTTTAAGTTCAGAGGTGACGGTCACTGGTCAACTGGCATGGATTAATTGATTGCACTTGATGAATAGAAACCATGAAGCTTTTTTCTTTGATTTTCTCAGAGGGAAGGGATTTTGCTGTCCTTTCCCAGCCTCCCTACCCTCCAATGCCCCCAAGATCTATAGCTGTACAGCCATGTGATTCTTGAATATGAGACATTTATTGGAAATACTCTGGAAGCACTACTTCAGCTTGGAAAACATTATTTTATATGGCAATAGTTTCCAGTTTCTTTCAGGAAGATCAGAACCTGTTTTGCAAATAAGATATTCTGAGGAGACCCTATATATATATATTACATATATATAAAATACTTTTTTAAATGGAGCTACTTTAGTTTTGTGGGGACACCTCTCTGTTTGCCTACTATTCCCATCCTTGCTAAACACATCTTTAATTTCCACGGATTGTGTTTTGAAACATTTCAGTATAAGGAACTTGATATTTAGACACTAGCCAATCTTCTTGTCTAAAATATATGGATATGGATATAGATCTGCTGCTGTGACATTTTATGTGTTCAGGTGATACTGTAACTTTTGGAAAAGCAATACACATAAGAGACTTTAAATTGGAATTCTTCAATCCTCTGACCAGCTACTTGATTCTAATGGAAGCAGTCCTGCATATAGCTTCTAAAAGATGAGAATATGGCAACTAAATGGGACCTTTGTGATTTTTTTCAGAACTTTCATTTCCTTGTGATTAAAAAGGAACTGAATCAATAATGAGAAGAGGTATGCATGTGTGTATGTTTACTGAGCTATCTTAATTGTAATATCCCATTTTATTAACAATTATTATTATTTGCATTCTTCTGGAAATCTAATCAAGTGAGTTTTTTCTTTTGTTCTGTTCTGTTGATTTGTTGGTGCTGTTCAGTCACTCAGTCATGTCTGTTGACTCTGCAACCCCATGGACTGTAGCATGCCAGGCTTTCCTGTCCTTCACTGTCTCCCTTAGTTTGCTCAAACTCATGTCCATTGAGTCGGTGATGTCATCCAACCATCTTATTCTCTGTTGCCCATTTCTCTTCCTATCCTCAATCTTTCCCAGCATCAGGGTCTTTTCCGATGAGTTGGCTTTTCACATCAGGTGGCCAAAGTATTGGAGTTTGAGCTTAAGCATCAGTAATTCCAGTGAATATTCAGGAATGATTTCCTTTAGGATGACTGGTTGGACCTCCTTGAAGTCCAAGGAACTCTCAAGAGTCTTCTCCAACACCACAGTTCAAAAGCATAAATTCTTTGGCATTCAGCCTTCTTTATGGTCCAACTCACAACTGTACATGACTACTGGAAAAACCATAGCTTTGACTAGACAGACCTCTATAGGCAAAGTGATGTCTCTGCTTTTTAATATGCTGTCTAGTTTGGTCATAGCTTTTCTTCCAAGGAGTAAGCGTCTTTTAATTTCGTGGCTGCAGTCACCATTTGCAGTGATTTGGGAGCCCAAGAAAATAAAATCTCTCACTGTTAATATTTTTTCCCCATCTATTTGCTGTGAAGTGATGGGACCAGATGCCATGATCTTAGTTTTTTGAATGTTGAGTTTTAAGCCAGATTTTTCACTCTTCTTTTTCACCTTCATCAAGAGCCTCTTTGGTTCCTCTTCACTTTCTGCCATTAAGGTGGTATCATCTGAGTATCTGAAGTTATTGACATTTCTCCCAGCAATCTTGATTCAACCTGTGAGTCATCCAGTCTGGCATTTCACATGAAATATTCTTATAGAAGTTAAATAAGCAGGATGACAATATACAGTCTTGACATACTCCTGTCCCAATTTTGAACTAGTCTGTGGTTCCAGGTCTGGTTCTAACTGTTGCTTTTTGACTTGCATACAGGTTTCTCAGAAGGCAGGTCAGGTGGTCTGGTATTCCCACCTCTTTAAGAATTTTCCAGTTTGTTGTGATCAACACAGTCAAAGGCTTTAGCATAGTCAATGAAGCAGAAGTAGATGTTTTTCTGGAATTCCCTTGCTTTTCCTATGATCCATTGGATGTTAGCAATTTGATCTCTGGTTCCTCTGTCTTTTCTAAATCCAGCTTGTAATCTTGACGTTCTCAGTTCACATACTGTTGAAGCCTTGCTTGAAGAATTTTGAGCATTACCTTGCTAACATGTGAAAAGAGCAAAGTTATATGGTAGTTTGAACCTTCTTTGGCATTGCCCTTCTTTGGGACTGGAATGAAAATTGACCTTTTCCAATCCTATGGCCATTGCGGAGTTTTCCAAATTTGCTGGCACATTGAATGCAGCACTTTCACAGCATCATCTTTTAGGATTTAAAATAGCTCAGCTGGAATTCCATCACCTCCACTAGCTTTGTTCATAGTAATGCTTCCTAAGTCCCACCTGATTTCACACTCCAGGATGTCTTACTCTAGGTGAGTGACCACACCACTGTGGTTATCCGGGTCATGAGGACCTTTTTTATACAGTTATGTTGATAATGCTTAACAAATGGGGAAGAGACTAGGGGAACTTCCTTTGTCTAGTTCATAATGTGACTTGAAATGATGTTTTATCAAGTTTTAGTGGATTCTGTAGCTATGTTAATGCATCATTCATTTGTGGACTTGAGAACCTGAGTTGTCCCTGTTACTGGTCCCAGATAAATAAGAGAAATAATAGCATGGATTAGAACAGCTGTTTTCTTCTGATTTTCCACTGATATGCCTTTTGGGGGCAGTGGGTAGCAACCACATCACCTTTGGTTGGTATATAGTGTAGATGGATTAATCCAGGAAAGATTATAGTAGAGGGGAATTTTAGCCCCACATGCAAACCCTTAGGGGACACTCAGAGCTTTATGTCTTCCCTCACCACCTCACCATTCTCCCAGAGGAAAAGACCTCAAGTAAAGGTCACAGAAAAAGTGGACAACAAAGATACATATAAGCCACTGTACTAGGGAGCAAAGTTCTGCTGGGAAAAGGAAAGTGTTGTTAGTCACTCAGTCATGGCCGACTGTTTGCAACCTCCTGGACTATAGCTTGCCAAACTCCTCTCTCCATGAAATTCTCCAGGCAAGAACACTGGAGTGGGTAGTCTTTCCCTTTTCCTGGCAGTCTTCCCAACCCAGGGATCGAACCTGTATCTCCTGTACTGCAGGCAGATTGTTTACCGTCTGAGCCACCAGTGAGAAGTAAAGTGTTTATCAATAAAATAGAAATGAGATGAAATATTCCTGGATTTCTTTGGAAATACTTTGTGTTCTTTCTTCCTTTCTCTGAACTTATAAAAATAAATGGTTCCTGACCTCATTCTTTTGCTTGAAAGGAGATGTCCCCATCTTACAAGGTTAGGCCTAAAAGTAACTTCATACTAGGCCAAGTAACTTAGCTTCTAGGCCAGGAAAAATGTCCCATGGCTTATGCAAAGTCCATTCTGGTCTGCCTGAGAGTCCATAAGGACAGAGACCCTCGAACCTTGAGCAGGGGCTGTGGTCACAAGAGGACCCTGGTGTTTCAGGTCCTGCCCTTGTACCCACTTGGGTTCTGCTCAGCTTTTGATTCTTGACTTGCCTCTTTTTTTTTGTTTTGTTTCTTTTTCTTGCCCTTTTCACTTTCTTACTTAACCTCTATTTACCTGGCTTGCTCCTTGACATTGTCTGATGCCTTGATTTTGGAATCAAACCTCTGGCCCTTACCTTTCCTTGTCAATTCAGAAGCATCTTCAATTGTAGTTGGTTCCTCTATTCTGGACTCCAAATGCTGGTATGAATGGATGACCAGCACAGGTACCTCAACTTGGTCAACTCTTCTTGATTTGAATACCAGTAGGGACTGAAAATTTCAGTGAGTACTTGAAATACATTTTGAAAAATAAGCGCTATCCTTGCCTTTAGAGGATTATAAGACAATGGAAACAAAATAGACTGAATACAACATCAGCAAAATTATATAAAGTATTATTATTTGGATTAAGTTTCACCTGGTTCATTAATCCTAAGGTTATCTGAATTCATTTATTGCCTTGGAATAAGGTATTTAAACTTACTTAGATATTTAAGTAAATTTACATTGTAGTAGAATTTGGTAGAAAAAAATTGATCTGTAATTCAAACACATCTGAAAAGAGTTAAATTAGAGTTATAGCTGTACAATGAAAGGATCATTTGAGAATAGCTATCAGGAAAAGGTAACTCACAGGTTTAGAATTAAATCAGGGAAGAATGTGAGTCAGTATTCAATTATTAATTCAGTGAAGTGATAAAGATAATATTATTTTCAATTATTATTGTGAGGTCAGAAGATTTATTGAATTCATATAGCCCTTAGATAAATCCCATAGCCCTTAGAATAGTACTTGGTAATATTATGGCAGACTTTGTCAAAATGAAGCTTGAATATAGACTCTCCTCCTTCTCCCAAGAAAATTAGTTACTAATATGATCTGTAATGATTATTTACACAAATAGGTACAACAAAATGAGAACAAATTACTTGGAACCAAATTGGTTGATTGTTTATAAGACACTGTCTAGCAAATTATAGACACCTTCCCAACCAACTTGAATTTCATCTAAATTAGAAATGCATTCTGAATTTTTGATAAAATGTTTTCTAATCCTTTTCTGTCAGTCCAATCAAATAAATGATAACTAATATTAATAAATACAATATTCATGTTGCAAGATATTTGTTCCCAGCACTCTATTAGAAGAGGAGAAAGTAGAATTACAGTATTATGTTAGTTTCCTTAAGTTTTCCAGGTAAAAGGAACACTAGTATCCAATCAACCAGGTTCTGAATGGCTTATACCAGATTATCTCTGAAAATCTTTTCACCATTCAGTTCTTGTTCAAAAAGACTTCTATATAATATTTCAAATTCAGCTTGATTTTGACGACCATCTAGACTGGTTTTTAGTTCAAATAGTTCAAATCCTCATTTGATTTCATCCTCTCCCTCTGATTCTGCAGCTCCTTTATTAGAACACCAAATAAACTCTAAAATACAGAGCAAAAAACACATGTCTTCCCAGGTAGCTTTAGTGGTAAAGAACCCACCTGCCAGTGCAGGAGTTGTAAGAGATGTAGGTTAGACCCCTGGGCTGGGGAGAGTCCCTGGAGGAGGAAATGGCAACATGCCCCAGTATTCTTGTCTGGAGAATCCCATGGACAGTGGAACCCAGTGGGCTACAGTCCATAGGGTGGCAAAGAGTCAGACATGACTGAAGTGATGTAGCACATACAGCAAATACTATTTTTCAAGTGTCATAAAAGATAAATCAAGTGCTTGAAACCAGAGCAATCAATTTTTTTTTTTTTTTGCAACCACATAGCAGAAAAAGAAATGCTCACTCATTTCTCTCTCCCATGCATTTTTTTTTCACCAATCAACTTTTTGGTCTGTTTCACTACTCACAGAAATTTCCTTATCAACTCTGATTCTAGTTAGAACAATTCATCTAATCTTTTTAGATCTGCAACGTCAACCACCCATATTTTTCTGACAGTTCAGATTGTAAAAGATACTAGAATGTGTAATCTAATTTCCTCATCTTTCTCATTGTGGCATCCTGTAATAATTGCAAAATCATAGTTAAATACCACTATGATGATACTGTTCATTGCTCTTCAGTTTACTGAGTTGGTCATACAAAATCCGTATGCAGATATGCATTCATGTACAAAGTTAAAAAATAGTCATAGGACTGTAGAGTTTTAAAGCAAAACAGGCCTTTCAAAGAGCATTGAGTCTAGCATCTTCATTTTACAGATGAGGAAAATGAAGAACAGAAAGTGTAGATGACTAATGCAAAGTTCTCCAATATTCTTCAAGATATCGTTTATTGGGTCCAAAAAAGTTATAGCAGCTTCTAAACATAGCATCAGCTGACTCCTAAGATTCAGCATTCCTCCTTCTTTCCACCTCAAACATTTAATTCATCATCATGTCTTATCCACCCATCTATTAAGATCTCCCAAATTTGGCTCTTCTCTCTATTCCCAACATTGCAACTATATTTAGGTCATTATTGCTTTGGGAGTAAAGTCCAAACTCCTTATCTTGGCAAGAGTTGTTTATAGGCTTCACCCTGTCCATCTCTCTTTTTGTCTTCACTTGCTTCTTCCATCCAGTGCCCCAACAAATGATAAACTACTTGCCATTCTATGAATAGACAACGTTCTTTCTCATTTTTAGTTCCTTACACTTCTTTCCTTCCATGTCCATTTACCTGACAAGTCTGTTCACTCATTAGATCTTAGCTGTTATCCCTCTATCTCTTCTGATTTGAGGCCCCTTTATGTATTCTTATGGCACTCATATTTCTCATAGTACTCTTTCCCTCTCAGTATTCAGAATTCTATATTGTAATAGTCAGGTAGCTTATTAGGGTCCATGTTTAGACTGTAAGTTCATTAAGGATCAACAAAGAGTGTATCGTATGGAGTTGTTATGTCTTCAGAACCTAACCTAATATCCAGCAAAACAAGTGTGATAATAATAGATACTTTTTATTATTTGCTTTTTATGTTAGACATTGTGCTGTTTGTCACCCACTTTATCAGTATTCCTTCTGTGATAGTTAATTTTATATGTTAACTTAGCTAGGCCATGGGACCCAAATACATCTGGATGTTGCTGTAAAAGTATTTTTAGATAAGATTAACATATGAATCAATAATACACTTTGGGTAAAGCCATTGCCCTCCATAATATGGGGGTCCTCATTCAATCAATTGAAGGCCTTAAGAAAAAGATTGACCTCCTCCAAGAAAGAGGGAATTCTGCCACCAGATTGCCTTTGAACTTAAGATGCAGTATCAGTTTTTTCCTGGGTCTTGCCTGCTTCCCTGCCTTGCAGATTGTGAACTTCCCAACCTTCACAATCTTGTAAGCCAATTCCTTAAACTCTCTCTCTCTCTACACACACACACACACACACACACACACACACACACTCACTCACCCACCACTTCCTGCCCCCCCAACACACACATTCTGTTTGTTCTGTTTCTTTGAAGAGTCCTTAACTAATACACCTTCCAGTAACCTTATGATGAAGGTAAAATTATTTTCACTGAGAAATGAGGAAACAGGGTCACAAAGAAGTTAGTAAGTTAATTGTTTGTGGTCATTTATCTAGTAAGTAGAGATACCAAGCCCTGAATCAAAGGACTTGACCATAAAACTCATGATATTAACTGCAGTATGCTAGGAATGAATGAATGAATAATTAAATGAATAAATTAACAGATAAATGAGACTAACTCATTCTTTATGTAGACATCAGAAGTAGTTAAAAAGTTCTGAAAACTGTAAAGATTCATGTCTTCTATCTGAAATAGACCTTCAAAATCATCTAATCATGCAATCTGTTATTTTATTATTAAGAAAACTGAGGCTCACTGTTGTCATCCAGCTAGTAAATGACTTGGGAGTTTTAAAATCCAGATCTCCTGAGGGTCAGTTCTTGAATCTTTTCACCATACCAACACAGCCTCTGCCACAACAATGTATGGTCTTTGACTCCACTTCTCTGTGGAAAATAGACAACGTGAAGAAATGTCTCTGAGGTAGAATCCTGGGGCCACGATGCTGCCGAACTCTAAGGAGTTCCTTTTCTTCTCTTTAAAAACTGTATATGTCAGAGTACTAATACATGTGAATTTCAAGTCTACCTGATGAATTCTTCAAACCATAGTATGGTTTAACCATCTGGGGCAAACCAATGGGATAAAAAAAGAGAATGGAATTTGATAATATGAAGTTGAACTTTACTGAACTCTTCAGCAGGTTAATAACTTCCCTCTTTCATCTTACTATAGTCAGTGAAAGAGAACTCTGTAATTTGATCCATCACAAAGGATTTTAATTTTTTGCTTACCAATAGGTTAATGGTACCTGTAGGATTTTCATATATACTCAGTGAATACTTTCTAAATAAATGATCTGTGCATATTTAGGAATGATGATTGAAACTGTTAGATGGATGGAGAGTTCAAGACAGAAGGTAAACTCACCACAACTTCCCAAATATGTCTTTTCCTTTATAACCATTGGCTTGAGTGTTTTGAAGCTGCCCAAATATTTTTTTTTTATTAAAGTATAGTTGATTTACAATGTTTTGTTAGTTTCTGGTATACAGCAAATTGAGGATATTCTGTTTGGAAAAGAATACAAAACATTAAAGTAACTGTTTTACTTTGAGACAGAACTTGTGGTAATTATAGAGTTGTCATTCTGCAGCAGTGCAAAATAAATAAATGCCTCTGTGAGTGTGAGTGTGTGTGTGTGTGTGTGTGTGTGTGTAAGAGAGCGAGGCAGAGAGACAAGAAGGAGGGAGGAAGAAATAAAGAAGAGTAAGAGGAAGAAGAAAAGAGAATTCCAGCTGGGTGATCTAGGGCTTCTCTGTTGCCAGACAAAGATTGTTGAAAGAATTAGAGCTTAAGTAACTTTCATAGTGTTTTGTACAAATTAGAAATTCTGACACACTCCAGTACTCTTGCCTGGAAAATCCCATGGATGGAGGAGCCTAGTAGACTGCAGTCCATGGGGTCGCTAAGAGTCGGACATGACTCAGCAACTTCACTTTCACCTTTCACTTGCATGCATTGGAGAAGGAAATGGCAACCCACTCCAGTGTTCTTGCCTGGAGACTCCCAAGGACGGGGGAGCCTGGTGGGCTGCCGTCTCTGGGGTCGCACAGAGTCGGACACGACTGAAGTGGCTTAGCAGCAGCAGCAGGAATTCTGAATGTTACCAATTGTATTAAATGTTACCTTATTTAAAATAGTAATAGCAGCAACTTTGCCTCCTGAGCATGAAGAGGATTGAGGGAATAAGGAAAATCTTTATGTCCTTCTGGAACCTCTTTCCACTGCTTTTGGATAAGTAACTAAAATAACAAAAAATAAAAAATAAGGGAACTGCCTATGAGTATCAGGTGAGCGTGAGTTTAGAGTCCAGTTTTTCCAAGTCACTCTTGAATGTGTATGTTCTGAGTAGTGTCATCAGCCTCGTATTCTCTGGCTTTTCAGTTCACGTGTGTGTTATTCTTTGTCTCTCTCCTCAGCTTCTCATGTTGGAGTTGTGATGCTGGCCAATCTTTTCAATTAGCTTAAACAGCCATTAAAACTCATCCATTAAAATTCACTTCCCCACAGAGATAAAGAGCAATTTTCTGCATAAACCTCTTAGGGTTGTTATAAAGATCAAATAGAAGAAAGTGTGAAGAAGCTTTTTGCAGACTGCTTTGCTGGAAGGGCAGAGAAGGAGATTGGAACATGGCATTTAGAATCAAAACTCTTCTTTTTTTAAAGACTTTTATTTGCTTTCTTTGCGCTCTATGCCTTAGTCTCCTCGTTTATAAAACAACAATTACCATTTATTAGACAGCTTCCATCCCATTGGTTAAATTCTGGTCATGGTACTTGATTTATATGTATATATCACTTGACTCCCACAATCATCCTAAGAAGTATGATTTTATTTTATTTTTGGGGTTTTTAAGTGGGGACATAAATTACTGACAGAATTTGGATGAGAATTAATGCTCATATCTTGACTTTTCCTCTGTGCACTTAATATGGGAAAGAATCTATAGCACATAAAAGGGAAAATTAATTTCACTTTTAAGAGTCGGACACAACTAAGCGACTTCACTTTCACTTTTCACTTTTATGCATTGGAGAAGGAAATGGCAATCCGCTCCAGTGTTCTTGCCTGGAGAATCCCAAGGACGGTGGAGCCTGATGGGCTGCCGTCTATGGGGTTGCACAGAGTCAGACACGACTGAAGCGACTTAGCAGCAGCAGCAGCAGTGTGAAAACATGTGAAGATTTGGTAACACTTGGTGGTAGTGATATAAGGAGCCCTTATCTTATTCTAAAAAAAAAACTGTGCTCTTTCGAAAAGTTTTATAATGAAGAAGATATTTTTAAAATTTCACTCACTATATCTGCTATATAGCATTAGTAACCTTAACTATTCCTGGAAACATTGCCTTAATATCTTGCATCAAGTGAATTAATAACACCAGTGTTTTAAATAATTTTTTTTCTTTTTCTATTTCTGAGAGAGGGTGTAGAATGGCTTTAAGTTGACCAGACTCAGAATAGTCTCCTGAGAGGAATGAAAAACGTGTAATCATGAGTTCTGGTAATCAAGTTATTTGTACACAGAATAAGTAATTTTCAAACATAGCTGGGAGATTAGAGGTAAATCCAAGGACTCAAGTAGATGTCCTCAGGAATATTTTCTTCTGTTTCTCATCCCTTTACTTTTCTTTTCTCTACTTGGCTTTTACCTCTTGCTCTAATTTTACACAGGTGATTTCCCTCTAACAGAGGAAATTGCTGCCAACGTCCCAAGAAATACATTTTCACAGCACTACATCCACATAGCAAACCTCATGGAAGAACTATGATTGGCCCTGCTGGGATCACGTGCTGACCCTTGGCCCAATCACTGTCTTCCAGGCAATACCTGTCATAATTGGTCAGGCCTGGATGCCATGTCCATCGCTGTAATCACCGGAGATTGATATCATCACCAAAATTGCTGGGAGTGGGGGAAGAGTCTTTGTCCCAAAGAAGGGAATGCTAGAAGGAAAAGGAAAACAAAATAAAACATCTAAGACAAGATCTCTCTTTGAAAAATATTATACTATGGTCTTTGAAAGTCTGATTTCACTAAAAGTGAGAGGAAGAATTTAGTAATGAGATTTATTGATACACATTTTTCATTTCATAGTTTTTATGAGCTATAGCAGGGAAACTTTGGAGAAGGAAATGGCAACCCACTCCAGTGTTCTTGCGTGGAGAATCCCATGGACGGAGAAGCCTGGTAGGCTGCAGTCCATGGGGTCGCACAGAGTCGGACACGACTGAAGCGACGCAGCAGCAGCAGCAGGGAAACTATGCTGTACAATTCAAAGAGGGCACAATTCACCTAACTTCATTGTAGAGTTATATGTGGAGTAAAATGTGAATAAAGTCTCCTGATGTTGTACAATGTGGTGACCTTAAGCTAGAATATAATGGTTAGAAATTGGTCTAGTGTGAGATCTTAGTACCCCTACCAGGGACTGAACTTGAGCCTCCTGTGCAGGAAGAACTAAGTCTTTACCATTGGACCACCAAGGAAGTCCCGAAGTGCAAAGTTTTATTTAGCTGATTACATGTACATATAGATCAGACATAATAAGCTGATTGCATGTACATATCGATTGGATGTATTTGCAGCTTCAGGACATGTTTTTGGTTGTTAGACACGGTGTTTACATCATGAGAGCTAGAGTTGTAAAGAACAACTGTTGCCTAAGTTGCTTCAGTTCAGAAGAGCTTTCTCTTGACTAAAAAAAAAAAACAACACAAAAATCTCACTACTTCTGTCCAGCCTTCTGCTTGATAAAACATGCTTCTAGACAGAAAATAAGCAGAAGAGAATCCCTTTTACTCTACCTAGAATACATCATTGTTTTCTAGAATGTAAATATTCTGTTTATATATGTCTGCCCAAAAAGATTGACTCAAAATGGTTAATAGTGTTAGAACAATTAGGAGTGCTGTTAGTTTTCAATATTTTAAGCACACATATTTTAAATTATATCAAGACCAAAGCCAATACAGTAGCTGTCCATTTTCTTGAACTTCTGTCTAAATCAATGCTTTTAAAATGGTTAAAAGAAAAATAAACTTCACTGCACATCTGTGTGCAATCACATCTAATCAAACAACATGCAGGACATGAAGGATGTGGGGCTTTCATGGGTTTTATAATTTTTTAAGATGAGAATATGAGTTCTTTAGTCAAAAGAGAAATCATAGCCTACAAATCATTATTTTCTTTTACATGTAATCACTGAATACATATAAATGTGTTGTGATAGTAATTCACAAAAGGAAAATAATGCAATTTTAACAGTAAACTTGACAACATGAATAACAATTTAAACTAGTAGTGGAATAGAAAAAGGACTTCAGGGACAATTGAATTTCTCACCAGATGTATTGATTGAACAGGTGTCATTATTCGTGCTTTTTCAACAGGTGGCCTTCAGAGCCAGAACTGTGTATTATCTCATCAGAGTATACCTGGGATGGCATTCTTCAACATCAGTTGGCATCAGGCTGATGATATGATGGTGTCAACTCTTTTAACCTTTATATGCTTTCTTCTCTTTGGCTTGACATGTTCTTGCCTTAGTTCATAACTTTCCTTCTCCCTTGCCTCTGTAGGACACTTCCAGCCCCCTCTTTCTCTGCGTCAAAATTTATCTGTTAATAACATGCCCTTAGCACATGTACTTATTTATAATGTCATTGCCCCTTGCAAACTTTATGTAAATATTTAAGTGTCAGGGTTGGTTCATTAGTTACTCCTATATAAACCTGAATGACCGATCTGTTGAATAGTATACACTATGAGAACCTACCCCTGAATTCTGACTCTTTATAATGTATGTTCTCTGGCTGTTTCACAACCCACTTGCACATACTCAAAAATTGGCCCACCAGCTGCATACAGTAGTTTTGCTCTAGGCCTGGATGACTGTTCCATAGGTTAGAGTCTGCTTCCTGAGCCGCCTTGGTTTGTGAAGTAGATACCAAAAGATTTAGAATTTAAAATTTTGGAGGAAAAATGACCAATGGGAAACTGATGCCCAGATGTCACTGTGATGTGAGCCAGGCCATACTCTAATTTAAGGCAGAACTCAGGGAAACATTATTTATCCCACCTTCTAAATTAATGCCCTTTTTTCTAGTCCTTTTAATTCCCTTGTGAATTTGATCTTGAAAATTAGATATTTGTAAAGGAAACTGAAATCAACCATCCTCTGTAAAATAGGTTTGAATGAAAAATTACTATTGCTAGACTCCTAAATTTTATTATTTAATGGTCAATATTTCACTAAAGTAAAAAATTATTCCTTAGTTTATCTTCTTTTCCAAACATAATTTTAAAGAATAGTTTCAGACTTACCTATAATTATTGAAAACATAGCACAAAGAGTTCTTGTATATCTCATAGTCAGTGTCCCCTATTATTAACATCTTACAGAAATATAATATACTTGTCACAATTAATAAAGCAACATTGGTATATTACTATTAATTTCATCTTCTTTTTAACATCATAATTTGGATTTACTTTAATAGAGGCACTTCATAATCTTTACAGAGAATGCTTAAGTTTATCTGAGGTGTTAAATGAAAATTATAAATAACTCATTACTATTTTAAGTTATTCTTCATATTTCTGATCTTATATCCTCTTTTCCAATGGACAATACTCATCCATTTGTTTAACAAATACTTAGATTGTTTTTATTGTGTTCCAGATATTGTTCTAGGTTCTTTACAAATAGTAAGCATTTAACTGCATAATACTATAACCTACATACTATTATTATCTTCAATTTACAGACTGGAAATAGATTATTGAAAACGTTAAGTAACTTGCTCACAGTCACACAGTACAGTCTTGCTCCAGAATCATGTTCTTAATTATGTATTACTGTGCTTCAATCCTAGAAGGCAGAGTCCTGGTATTGTTCATTTCTGTAATCATTCTTCTACTCTAGCACAAATTGCATATGGTAAGGTAAATGTATTAGCTTGTGCTGCCATAATAGAATACCATAGACTGGGTGGCTTAGCAGAAATTTATTTTCTCACAGTTCTGGAGGCTGGAAAGTCCAAGATCAAGTTGCTAGCAAGATTGGCTTCTGGTGAGACCTTCCTTCCTGGCTTGTGGATGGCCACCTTCCCACTGGCCTTTCTCTGTGTACACACATTCCTGGAGTGTCTCCCTCTTCTTATAAAGACATCAGTCCTATTGGATTAGGACCCTGCCCTTATGACCTCATATAACCTTAATTATCTCATTAAAGACCTACCTCCAAATACAGTTACAGTGGAGGTTAGGGCTTCAATGTACAGATTTTGGGAGATGGGGGCCACAATTGAGTCCATAACACTACATAATCACAAGTCTATTAAATTGAATTTACATTGTGAAGGAATGCCCCTGGAGAAAGGAATGGCAACCCACTCCAGTATTCTTGCCTGGACAGTCCAACAGACAGAGGATCCTGGTGGGCTACAGTCCGTTGGGTCGCAAAGAGCCGGAATGATTGAGAGCTCACACACACACAGAGTACTGCGGTCACTGTCATCCAGACATGTCGGTTTTGTTGTCGTAGTTCTGTTTGTATTGCCTCAGATGCGCCTTTATGTGAAAGTTACAGCTCAATCCCAGGACTTCCTATTTTGTAGCACTTTCATCCTCATACTTTACCTCTTATTCTTTTCAATTCATTTCCAAGGAACAAGATATTTGCCATTGAAAAAATTGTTATAACTAAATATTCATCATTTTCCCCCATAAGCTCTTATAAACCCATCATACCGAGATCAAAGCAGTTAATTTGTCACTGATAAAAAAATATTATGCTGTCATTTTAAACAACTCACTTTTATATTTTGGATCCCAGCTGGTGATTTATTTACTTGCTATCTTCTCTTTATGAGGCATCTTTAAACTTCAGAAGTAATTAATTGCAAACAATTTAAACAAAACAGAAATACATAAGTAAAATATGCCATCCGTCTTCATTGTTCTCACTCCATCCCTACCAAATTCCCTTCCCTGAATTAACCATCATTAAAGTTAGGTGTGTAGCCTTCCAGGTTTGGCCTTTGCATGGATAGATAGACAAATGATAGGTAGATAGATGGTTAGAGAGATATGTCTACACATCCATCTATCCATGCATGCAGTTTTCCTTGCATATCTTTTAACAGTTATATCATACTTGCTGCTCTACAATTTCCTTCTATTGATCAGCAATGCATCAAAGTGATGATTCGCTGTCATCACATAAAGATCTGCAGAGTAGGTTATCTGAACCAGCCCTAAGCAAATGCCTTTGGATTTACCCACCCACATATTTTTTTTCCAACCTCTGAGAACATGTGAACAGGATCTTCAAGGGAGAAAAATCTTTTAGAAATTGTTTCCTATAAACTTAAAGTAAAATCAAACAGTTGCCTTATCCTGCTCCCCAACACTTTTATCAAATTTTCCTTATATTTAGTTATTTGTGGTATACATACAGATGGAAGCATTTAGGCTTCACTTGCTTCACAAATGACTTTTGTTTTACACAAATATTATGAAGCATGTTCTTACCTATCACTGAGAGCAGGGCAATTCCAGCTTCCAGGGCATTTCCACCTCTTGCGTTGTGTACTACCATGGGAGGAGGTGCAACATCAAGCATTAACAATTGAAAGCATTTAATTATCACAGTGATAAGCCCCCTTAATTTGATTGCTGCAGAGCTGCCCAAGAAAGTGCCTAGAAAATGGGAAATGAACTTAGCATAGATAGAAAGCTGAAAGACCACAACATATCATAGCATCTCTTCTCTGCTTAATGGTGAAACCGCAAGTCATTACTGGAAATAACCAACTAGTTCCCTCTGTCTTTCATTTGCCAGTCCACTCACCAAAAATACCCACTTTCTTGTGAAAACGCAGATGTGTGGCAAGCTCATGGGAGAGGAACTAATGAATAGAAATGAAAGTAGCAGCCACCAAAAGCAGAATACTGCAGTCAACTTTGGAGTAGATGTTTATGGATTATTAAATCCTTTAAATTACTAAATTATATGAATTTATTCCAAGGTGGTGATAATAAGCCACCAACACATGTTGGACAAGCCCTCCTGCTCTGTGAGGACAGGCAATGATGTATTCCCTCTTACACCGTGTTCTTCCTTTACTTCTCCTGCTACTCCATCTTTCCACGTGTGTACACGTCCACAAGTTCAGTGTCTGCTGAGGTCCACCTACTTCAATCGACTCCTTGTCAAGGAGGTATCTCCCTGTTCTAAACCAGTATCAGTTATCTATACCAAGAACTTGCCAAATATTTAAGTTTTTTGGGGCATATCTTGTAGTGTTGTTTTGTGATTTAATTTTCATCAGTTTTACTTCTTGATTCCTTAACTGTGATACAGACTTTCTGAAGGCTTTGTACTGAGTGTTAGTACTTCAGAGTTTCCAACAGGCTTCCTTCAGGACCAGCTCAAAAAATACCTCTTCTATGGAGACTCACCCAAGCAGTACAGTGAGGTTTACTGTGTACCATTTCTTCAGTATGAACTTTGAAATAGGAAATGAGAAAACGTGGTGTTTTTTTTAAACTCATAAAGAAGAGAAAGCTCTAGGATGGCCAAGGAGAATGATTCTTGGACACAATTTAAGGCTAACACCAAGCAAAAGCATGTTGTAAATGACACAGTCTAATTTAATGGGCAGCCAGTAAGGGCAATGCACATACCTATAGAGTCAGAACAGAAGGATAAAAACAGAATTAATGTATTCTATCAGCACACACACAGGTGGTGTGCACTAAAAGGAAAACCTGCTCTTTATCACAGGGCTGTGTTGTGAGGAATGCAAATGTATTTAGAATTAGAATCATGATTTTGTTTGGTCATGTCTCAGCTAATGCAGCATAATTTTCTTTTGTTTTTTGTTAATTTTTATTAGAGTATAGTTGATTCACAATGTTGTATTGGTTTTCTGCTGTACAGCGAACTGACTCAGTTATACATGGACATATAGTCACTCTCCTTTAGATTCTTGGCCCATTTAGGCCAGTAAGTAAGTTCATCTGTACCACTGTTTAGATTCCACATACATGCAATATCACATATTTGTCTTTGTCTGACTTACATCGCTCAGTATGACAAGCTTTAGGTCCAGCCATATTGCTGCAAATGGCATTATTTCATCCTTTTTATGGCTGAGTAACGTTCCGTTGTATATATGTACCACGTCTTCTTTATCCATTCATCTGTTGATGGACATTTTGGTGCTTCCATGTCCTAGCTATTGTAAATAGTGCTGCAACAAACACTGGGGTGCATGTAGCTTTTCGAATTATGGTTTTCTCTGAATATATGCCCAGGAGTGAGTTTGCTAGATCATATGGTAGCTCTATTATTAATTTTTAAGGAACTTCCATACTGTTCTCCATAGTGGCTGTACCAATTTAAATTCCCACCAACAGTGTAGAAGAGTTCCCTTTTCTCCAAACCCTCTCCAGCATTGATTGATTGTGTACTTTTTGATGATAGCCATTCTGATCAATGTGAAGTGATGCCACATTGTAGTTTTGATTTGTGTTTCTCTAATAACTAATGACGTTGAGCATATTTTCATGTGCTCAAGTTTAGCCATCTGTCTGCTTTGAATAAATGCCTATTTAGATCTTTGGCCCATTTTGGGGTTCATTTTTTTACACTGAGCTGCATGAAGTGTTTGTATATTTTGGAGATTAATCCCTTGTCAATCACTTCATTTGCAAATATTTTCTCCCATCCTGTGGGTTGTATTTTCATTTTCTTTATGGTTTCATTTGTTTTACAAAGTTTTTAAGTTTAATTAACTTTTAATACATTTGACATTAAACATTGTATAAATTCAAGGTGTACAACATGTTGATTGATATGTTTATATATTGTAATATGATTGCCACTGTAGTGCTAGTTATCACCTCTATTATATCACATAATTACATTTTTTAATGGGAATAATTAAGATCTAGAGCCGTTTGATTATTATATTATATATAATATTCTTATAATATTCTTGTCTATAATTTTATAGCATTTAATATGTAGCTTGTATGTAGGATAATTGTATATATAGACTCTTTAACACATACACACAGCCTAGATAATTTCTCCTTCAAGTCAAATTTCTTAACATTTCTTGGTTTAAACAAATCACAGAAAAAGCAATTGTTTCTTCTATGCTCCTATACCACTGTTTGTATCTTTACTTATTTATTATTACTCTCTTTAATGAATCAAAGTTGTATATTTTATTGAATGTTTATATCTTTATTGAATTAGAGTTCACAGGATAGACCCCCATATTCAAGAATTTTAACTTTTGTGATTCTAAAGATTTGCAAGTTACCCTGAAGTTCTGTGACTTGTAAATATTTATCATTTTATCATTTTATTGGGCATATGCACAATTTTGATTTTTGAATTCTGTGAGGCTAGCATCCAGAAGCAAGTCATGTAGCTACTTAGATAAACTGTGCTCAGCACTTATGTTTCAATGTGACTTCACAGTTCTATACTTATCATGACTTTCCTAAGTGATGAGTCCTATTATGTGGTTATCCTATTAGGTGGGATAATAATCCTTCCAAAACCTAGGGTTTCTTGGGTTCCAAGGCTCTGCTCTTCTTTCTCTTATTACTGGAGGGTAAGTTTCTTTACTGCAAACGTATTAGGGCTTAGCACTATTGTAACTCCTGGTGCTTCACATGCTGCCTGGCATACACAAGTTGGAAAGTTTATCTTCCTCCTCCGAAATAATCACATACACAGTGGTGTTCATGTGTACTTTCATACACACACAAACATCAGATCAGATCAGATCAGTCGCTCAGTCGTGTCCGACTCTTTGCAACCCCATGAATCGCAGCACGCCAGGCCTCCCTGTCCATCACCAACTCCCGGAGTTCACTCAGGCTCACGTCCATCGAGTCAGTGATGCCATCCAGCCATCTCATCCTCTGTTGTCCCTTTCTCCTCCTGCCCCCAATCCCTCCCAGCATCAGAGTCTTTTCCAGTGAGTCAACTCTTCACATGAGGTGGCCAAAGGACTGGAGTTTCAGCTTTAGCATCATTCCTTCCAAAGAAATCCCAGGGCTGATCTCCTTCAGAATGGACTGGTTGGATCTCCTTGCAGTCCAAGGGACTCTGAAGAGTCTTCTCCAACACCACAGTTCAAAAGCATCAATTCTTCAGCGCTCAGCCTTCTTCACAGTCCAACTCTCACATTTAATAGAACTATGATTTTAAAATAATCTGCTCTTTTGGATTCTTTATGAATCTGCTTCGTTTCACTAGGATGGATCGTTGAGAATTGATTTGATCTTTACCAAGTGTGACCTTTGGCAGAGGTAAGCATGTATAGAGTAGTGGGTCTCAAATATGGCTGTATATTAGAATCAGCTAGGAACTTTTATAAAAATCCTGATGCTTTGGCTGCACACCAAACCAAAGAGTCAGCATCTTTGGTGGTGGGAACCAGAAATCAGTACTTTCATAGTGGTTCCAGTATGCTGCCAAAGTTGACCAGCACTGTACTAGAGATTCTCTCCTAACAAGTAAAAGGAAATATTAACACCCTAGATAGAAAGGCAACATCTGGAATGGCGGAAAGAATGCTGAAGTGAGAATGAGAAAACTTGGATCTCAGTTCCAACTCTACTTCTTACAAGCTGTGCATGTGGCTCTGGGCACTGTTCCAGCTCTTACAGTGCAACAAACCACCCCAAAGAGCAGTAGAATAAGACAATGTTTCTGAGAATTTCATTATGCTCAGAAATCCCATGGTTAAGAATTTTAAAAGTGCATAGTGAGCATGAATTGTCTCTGCTTCACAATGTTCAGGGACTCAGTTGAAAAGATTTGAATGACTGAGGCTGGAATCATCTGGAATCTTCTTCACTTACTTGCCTGGTGCTTGGGCTTGGATAAGTAGGCTCAACTATGACTGTGATCCTGAGCACCTACGTGAAGCCTTAACAAGTGGCTTGGGCTTCCTAACAGCATGGCAGCCTCAGGGTTGTAGGACTTCTTTAACAGCACCTCAGGGCTTCAAATGTGAGTGTTTTATTAATTAGTTCACTTCAAAAGTGAATGTTTTATTAACCGAACATCAAAATTGTGTGTGCCCAATAAAATGATAAATATTTACCTGTCACTGACTTTCAGGGTAACTTGCAAATCTTTAGAACCACAAAAGTTAAAATTCTTGAATATGATGGTATATCCTGTGAACTATAATTCAATAAAGATATAAACATTCAACAAAATGTATAACTTTGATTCATTAAAAAGAACAATAATAAATAAGTAAAGATATTAGTAAGATGTATTTATATCCCTGCCTTAGAAGTCAAATAGCATCACTTTGAGTGAACTCTGTGGACGGAAGCAATCACAGGCCTGTCCAGATGCAAGCGGAGGGGACCTAGAACTCATCTGTGTATGGCAGGTGTACCACAGAATTGTGGCCATATTTCACTATTTCTGCAAACAGGTGACACTCAGCCTCGGACTACCATTGGTATTAGCTCTCTATTGCTGTATAACACGTTGCCACAAAGTGACTCGAGACAATACACATTTATTTTCTCATAGATTCTGTGGGTCAGAGATCTGGCCTGGCTTAGCTGGCTTCTGTACTTCAAGGTCTCCCATGAGCTGCAAGCAACGAGTTGGTTGGGCTGTAATTGTCTCTAGATTTAACTGGAGAAGGATCCACTTGCAAGCTCATATGGCTGTTGGTGGGATTTAGTTCCTTGTCACATGGGCCTTCCCAGCCATGACACCTTGCTTCATTCAAGCAGACAAGTAGAAAAGCAACAGAGAGAATCTGCTCATAAGATGGAAATTGTAGTCATTTCTAACCTTATCACAGAGTGACATGCTGTCACCTTTGCCCTGTTCTGTTGTTTAGGAAAAAGTCACTAGGCCCAGCCCACATTCAAGGGCTGAGGATTAAACGAAGCCATGAATGATGATTGGGGAGCATTGAGGTCATCTAACAGCTGGCTTACCAAACTCTCCTATAAAACAGAATATTAACCCTGGTCTGCCCAACTTGCAGGCTTTTCATGAGAATTCAATAAACTGGTATGTTTGACAGTGCTTTTTAAGATGCATATCACTGTACAAAAGTGAGTAATTTTCCAAAGTATATCATATATTTTGATGGTCTCAGAACAGCATTTCCTCAGAGAGAGGGGGCTCACTGCCCATAAATGGGTACGTTTATATAGTGGGAAGAGAATTTAAGTTCTTTTTAATCAATCATTTCGCTGTAAATTTCTTTTCATTTATAGCTACCTAACATTGTTCAACAGAGAAGGCAATGGCACCCCACTCCAATAGTCTTGCCTGGAAAGTCCCATGGACAGAGGAGCCTGATAGGCTGCAGTCCATGGGGTCATGAAGAGTCGGACACGACTGAGCAACTTCACTTTCACTTTTCACTTTCATGCACTGGAGAAGGAAATGGCAACCCACTCCAGTGTTCTTGCCTGGAGAATCCCAGGGACCGGGGAGCCTGGTGGGCTGCCGTCTCTGGGGTCGCACAGAGTCGGACACGACTGAAGTGACTTAGCATAGCATAGCATAACATTGTTCAAATAAAGAGTATGACTTCTTGTTCTTGGATAAATGGAATTTATTTTTTATTAAAAGCGTTTGATAATGCTTAGACTCATCACATCTTGTACATTTCCAAAGCAAATAGAGAAAAAGGTCAATGTAAGTGTTCGTAGGAATCAAATTGTAAAATATTCATATCCTATAAAGGCCAGTCTTTAGATAAACTGCCAAGAAACTCTTTTTTTTTTTTTCTTAATGCTACTTTCTAGTTCTTGAACTAGAGTGAATTTTTAATGGCCACAAAATATTGACTGGTGGGTTTATGTATGAGTTTACCCATTAGAGAAAGATAAATGAATGCCTCGCTTTTCTTTTTTTTAATCAAACAGCTTTACTCAAAGATGTCAAATAATACTAGTAAAATGTTACACAGTGCAAAAACTGAAATCTTTAAAAATCAATTTTAACTGAAAATAATTTACACCTGATAGGTATAAAAATGAAGTTATATGTGAAGATGTATAATGTGTTATTAATTTTACATAAAAATGTATGGATAACTTTTATATATACAAAGGTAAGGTAGATGCCAAAATGTTAAAAGTGATTACTTCTAAGTGCTAATTTGAATCTTTTCATTTTATTCTATTTCCCTTTTTTGAGTTTTCTAAATAGACATTCTTTATGTTTATAGACACAGAGAAGCTGTAAAAACTAAAATTGAAAACAATCTGTATGTTTCCACTTTTTAAATAATAAATATATGATCATCAGCAACACAATGATGAATGGGAATAACATGGTCACAGGAAACAGAACTGACTTTGGAGCCAAGCCTCTGGAAGGCCCCAGGGCCCCTGGCATAAGCCCTGGGTTGCTTCTAAGCAGATTAGACCACTGTTTAGGGCAAAGCTGAATTATTAAGAATGAAAATGCCACCACCACCCCTCTTTTCTTTCTGCTAAGAAATAAAATTCTGAAAGGATTTGAAAGAACTACCATTGAAATATCTGCCTCTTGAATGGTTTCTGGTTAAAACTTTGCATTCATTTAAGAAATAATGGAAGGTGAAGACAGATAATATGAGCTGGCTCCAGGTCACCGGCTTTTCTACTCCCATGTAAATTAGGATAAGGTGATGTCTGCTATCTGCTCCCAAACCAGGGCACAGTAAAGCCTGTAAGGTCACTCTTAAAGTCACTCCTGGCTGCAATGGTAGAAACTACCTCAAACAGACTGCCTGAACCCAAGTCTTGTGTCAGGGATTTTCTGGGGGACAAACCCTAAAATAGAAACCTGAGGAAAAAGCACCCTAACCACTTGGGTGAGGCAAAATGTTTCCAAGGAGATTGGGCACGAGAAGGGCTTCTTGGCAAAATTTTGCCTGAAAGGTTGAAGAATGAACTCAGCACTACGTAGATGCTTCCAGAACTGCTGTTGCTTGACTGTTGCTGTATGGTTTAAAAAGTTTTAATCAAAATTGCTGCAAAGAATAATATAGAGACCCACAAAGGAAATAAGATAAGAACAGTTATGTGGGGTTTTGTGAGAGGAAGAGAGCAAAAGAAAAGTCTTGAAAAGGAAGATTCAAAGAATGATTCATTTCTCTAATCTGAGTAGATTATGCAGCCCCTGGCAAGTATCTTTCATTTAATAGCACACAGAAAATGTTTGCTGAGTCTGTGACTGGAATAGGAGTGGGAGGTGGGGATGAGTATATTAATAAATAAGCAAATATTCATTTGCTCTGCCAAAGAACCCTCCTGTTACCTGCTCCTGGGATGAAGAAGAAGAGAAAAGCACACGGTGACCTCCATAATCAAATTAACACAGGATGCTTCATGACGTAACACAGGGCAAGACACAGTTGAAAGCTCTTATCATGATAAGGCCAGGAGAAGAGTTTACAGAGAAAGATGAATTTGCTAGGTGAACCTGACTGGGCATGGGGACAGGTGGATTAAACCTCAAGGAGTGAGACATGTGTGACTTCAGAAGTCTACAGAAGATTTTATGGAGTCCTCGATAGTTAGGAGCTATAGCTGGAGAAGCAGTAGTTTTGATCCTCTGTCCCTAATCATTTTAGAAAAGCCTGCCTCACATATTACACTTCTAGTAATGCTTACCCTGTATCCTAAACCATCTCCCCATTCTTTCCGATGTCTCTCCTGACATTTATTCTTCCTTTCCTCCTTCCCTCCTTCCCTTTTTCTTCCCCTCTGCATTCTGTTCCACCTACCTTCTTACCATCCTTTCCTCTTTTCCATCTTTCTTTCTTCTTCTATCTTTTCTATCTTCTATCTTCATTCCTCCCTTTACCCTTCCTTCCTTCCCTCCCTCCCTCCCTTCCTTCCTTCCTCCTTTTTAACTTTCTGTAGATAATGAATTACATCATCATTAAGAAAAGTAATAGCGGACTTAAATGTCCAAGGAAGGAACTATATTTTAGCGGGGTGGTAAAATAAGAAGGAACACTTTTGTAGAGAAGTCATTCAGGAGGATCGTCAAAGAAAAGTTCCACACAGCAGGACTGAGGAAGGGCATTGCAGAAAGGAAGTGCTGAATGTGCAAAGGAATGGAGGTATCATATAGGGCACAAGTCAGTCCTTGTAGTGAGAAATGTGATACATGTGGCTAGTGGCAGAGGACGAAGCTGGAAGGTTGAAAGTGCAACAACAAGCTGATACTTTCAGTTCATTTCAGTTGCCCAGTCATGTCCGACTCTACGACCCTATGAATTGCAGCACACCAGGCCTCCCTGTCCATCACCAACTCCCGGAGTTCACTCAGACTCACGTCCATCGAGTCAGTGATGCCATCCGGCCATCTCATCCTCTGTCATCCCCTTCTCCTCCTGCCCTCAATCTTTCCCAGCATCAGGGTCTTTTCAAATGAGTCAGCTCTTCGCATCAGGTGGAGTATTGGAGTTTCAGCTTCAGCATCAGTCCTCCCAATGAACACCCAGGACTGATCTCCTTTAGGATGGACTGGTTGGATCTCCTTGAAGTCCAAGGGACTCTCAAGAGTCTTCTCCAACACCACAGTTCAAAAGCATCAATTCTTTGGTGCTCAGCTTTCTTTATAGTCCAACTCTCACATCACACATGACTACAGGAAAAACTATACCCTTGACTAGACGGACCTTTGTGGACAAAGTAATGTCTCTGCTTTTTAATATGCTGTCTAGGTTGGTCATAACTTTTCTTCCAAGGAGTAGACGTCCTTTAATTTCATGGCTGCAATCAACATCTGCAGTGATTTTGGAGCACCAAAAAATAAAGTCAGCCACTGTTTCCACTGTTTCCCCATCTATTTGCCATGAAGTGATGCGACCGGATGCCATGATCTTAGATTTCTGAATGTTGAGCTTTAAGCCAATTTTTTTACTCTCCTCTTTCACTTTCATCAAAAGGCTCTTTAGTTCTTCTTCACTTTCTGCCATAAGGGTGGTGTCATCTGCATATCTGAGGTTATTGATATTTCTCGTGGCAATCTTGATCCCAGCTTGTGCCTCATCCAGCCCAGCATTTCTCATGATGTACTCTGCATAGAAGTTAAATAAGCAGGGTGACAATATACAGCCTTGACATATTCTTTTTCCTATTTGGAACTAGTCTGTTGTTCCATGTCCAGTTTTAACTGTTGCTTCCTGACCTGCATACAGATTCCTCAAGAGGCAGGTCAGGTGGTCTGGTATTCCCATCTCTTTCAGAATTTTCCACAGTTTATTGTGATCCACACAGTCAAAGGCTTTGGCATAGTCAATAAAGCAGAAATAGATGTTTTTCTGGAACTCTCTTGCTTCTCCCATGATCCAGTGGATGTTGGCAATTTGATCTCTGGTTCCTCTGCCCTTTCTAAATCCAGCTTGAACATCTGGAAGTTCACGGTTCACATATTGCTGAAGCCTGGCTTGGAGAATTTTGAGCATTACTTTACTAGCGTGTGAGATGAGTGCAATTGTGCGGTAGTTTGAGCATTCTTTGGCATTGCCGCGTGTGAGATGAGTGCAATTGTGCGGTAGTTTGAGCATTCTTTGGCATTGCCTTTCTTTGGGATTGGAATGAAAACTGCCCTTTTCCAGTCCTGTGGCCACTGCTGAGTTTTCCAAATTTGCTGGTATATTGAGTGCAGCACTTTCACAGCATCATCTTTCAGGATTTGAAATAGTTCAACTGGAATTCCATCACCTCCACTAGCTTTGTTCGTAGTGATGCTTCCTAAGGCCCACTTCACTTCACATTCCAGGATGTCTGGCTCTAAGTGAGTGTGAGTGATCACACCATCAGGATTATCTGGGTCATGAAGATCTTTTTTGTACAGTTCTGTGTATTCTTGTCTCCTCTTCTTAGGATCTTCTGGTTCTGTTAGGTCCATACCATTTCTGTTGTTTATTGAGCCTGTCTTTGCATGAAATGTTCCCTTGGTATCTCTAATTTTCTTGAAGAGATCTTTAGTCTTTCCCATTCTATTGTTTTCCTCTATTTCTTTGCATTGATCACTGAGGAAGGCTTTCTTATCTCTCCTTGCTATTCTTTGGAACTCTGCATTCAAATGGGTATATCTTTCCATTTCTCCTTTGTGTTTTTCACAAGGGAAGTGTTTTTCACTTCCCTTCTTTTCACAGCTATTTGTAAGGCCTTCTCAGACAGCCATTTTGCTTTTTTGCATTTCTTTTTCTTGGGGATGGTCTTGATTCCTGTCTCATTTACAATGTCACAAACCTCCGTCCATAGTTCATCAGGCATTCTATCAGATCTAGTCCCTTAAATCTATTTCTTACTTCCACTGTATAATCATAAAGGATTTTATTTAGGTCATACCTGAATGGTCTAGTTGTTTTCCCCACTTTCTTCAATTTAATTCTAAGTATGGCAATAAGGAGTTAATGATCTGAACCACAGTTAGCTCCCAGTCTTGTTTTTGATGACTGTATAGAGCTTCTCCATCTTTGGCTGCAAAGAATATAATCAATCTGATTTTGTTGCTTACCATCTGGTGATGTCCATGTGTAGAGTCTTCTCTTGTGTTGTTGGAAGAGGGTGTTTGCTATGACCAGTGTGTTCTCTTGGCAGAACTCTATTAGCCTTTTCCCTGCTTCATTCTGTACTCCAAGGCCAAATTTGCCTGTTACTCCAGGTGTTTCTTGACTGCCTACGTTTGCATTCCAGTCCCCTCTAATGAAAAGGACATCTTTTGGGGGTGTTAGTTCTAGAAGGTCTTGTAGGTCTTCATAGAACCATTCATCTTCAGCTTCTTCAGTGTTACTGGTCAGGGCATAGGCTTGGATTACTGTAATATTGAATGGTTTGCCTTGGAAATGAATAGAGATCATTCTGTCGTTTTTGAGATTGCATCCAAGTACTGCATTTTGGACTCTTTTGTCAACTATGAGGGCTACTCCATTTCTTCTAAGGGGTTCTTGTCCACAGTAGTAGATATAATGATCATCTGAGTTAAATTCATCCATTCCAATCCATCTTAGTTCGCTGATTCCTAGAATGTCGATGTTCACTCTTGCCATCTCTCCTGTTTGACTACTTCCAATTTGCCTTGATTCATGGACCTAACATTCCAGGTTCCTATGCAATATTGCTCTTTACAGCATCAGACCTTGCTTCTATCACCAGTCCCATCCACAAGTATTGTTTTTGCTTTGGCTCTATCCCCTCATTCTTTCTGGAGTTATTTCTCCACTGATCTCCAGTAGCATATTGGGCACCTACTGACCTGGGGAGTTCCTCTCTCAGTATCCTATAATTTTGCCTTTTCATACTGTTCATGGGGTTCTCAAGGCAAGAATACTGAAGTGGTTTGCCATTCCCTTCTCCAGTGGACCACATCCTGCTAGACCTCTCCACCATGACCCATCCATCTTGGGTGGCCCCACACGGCATGGCTTGGTTTCATTGAGTTAGATAAGGCTGTGGTCCATGTGATCAGATTGGCTAGTTTTCTGTCATTATGGTTTCAGTCTGTCTGCCCTCTGATGCCCTCTCACAACACCTACTGTCTTACTTGGGTTTCTCTTACCTTGGACGTGGGGTATCTCTTCACAGCTGCTCCAGCAAAGCGCAGCTGTGTTCCTTACCTTGGAAGTGGGGTAGCTCCTGTCTGCCGCCACCCTCAACCTTGGACGTGGGGTAGCTCCCCTCCGCCACCGCCCCTGACCTTGGATGTGGGGTAGCTCCTCTCGGCCGCTCCTGTGCCATCGAGTGACAGGCGTCAGATTTTCCAAAGGCTTGTAGTTGACACTAGTAACAGCAGCTCCTGAATGCAAACACCTCCCACTTCCCTTGTAAGGCTGCAGTACTCAGAATGGCACACCCTCATTTCAGTCTGACTGATACAAATTCATACACTTCTGATGTTCAAGTGCCTTTGGATTATGCATCTATGATGGTTGACGCTGCAACTGCCTGTGTGGCTTACTCAAATCAGTGTAACAGTGATCCAAATTGAGTTTACAGTAAACCCAAACTATGACCTGTGCCACGTGAGTCACGTGCTTGTATGTGAGAGAGAACGGACCATAGCCTGTCTCTCCATTGGGGATAAAGGTTGCTTTTTGGTCCATCTATTGTGCCCAGGAATAATTGGCAATGAAATCAAAAGTCAAGAGCTCAGTGCATGGAAGAATTTTATAAAGGAGTGATGTGAATAGATCTACATTCCAGAAGGAAAATTTAGGGCACTTTAGAGAACTATGACTTTAAGTTATGGTCAGAATGTAGAACTGAATCCCCTTGGAAGAGGTGACTCCTTAAATCCTCAAAACAGGAAAGAAAAAAATCTCTCAGCATGCATTAAAGTTACAAGGGCTTAATGTTAGTGAAACTGAGTAAATACCTTGAAATTTTTCACCCATTTACTCTCAACACAAGGGAGTTGATAGTTTTATTTTTTAAATGAATTGTATTAAAGTGGCTTTACAATAGTACATTAGTTCCTCCTGTACAGCAAAATGAATCAGCCATACATATACATACACTCCCTCCTTTTTGGACTTCCTTCGCATTCAGGTCACCATAGTACCCTTAAGTAGAGTTCCCTGTGCTGTGCAGTACCTTCTCATTAGTTGTCTCTTTTATACATAGTGTCAATGGTGCATATGTGTCAGTCCTAATCCCCCAATTCATCCCACCCTGCCTTTCCCTCTTTCTTAAAGAAAGCCCAGCTTGACCACCCAGACATAAATGATCTTTATTTTCCTTCCATTTCTCTTGTTAACTCAGTGGTTCTCAAACTTTGAGGTGCATGAATGTAGCTAAATTGTATACACAAAACCACACATGCTGTGCTTTGTGGGAAAGGACTGAGTCATTTAAAATTTTTGCTTTATGTGCAGTCTCTACCCTCTAAGCTAAATTTAAGAATCTGATTCCCAATCTTGTACCATAATCCAGGAGAGAGATAGGGAAGCAGGACCCAAGGCAGTGGCTGTGAGAATTAAGAAAAAGGGGCAGTGAAAAACGTCTGTCTGGGGAGCAAAAGCTCTGCTTCCTGGCTCTGCCTCTTGTCTCCTGCTCACTGTTCTCATCGTTACCCCTTGTTTTTGACCCACATTCTCCGTGTCTTCACACTGCCCATCATTTTTAAGCTGCTGGCTTGGCAGTGAGCTTCAAGGATACTCTGATGTCTGGGATAGATGCACATTCTTTTATTTCCTTCCCCTCTGTGGAAGGCAAGTGTTCGTGGCAAGTTCTTTAAAAAAAAAAAAAAAAAAAACAACTTATTTGACTGCACCAGGTCTTAGTTGCAGCATCAGGAATCTTTAGCCACAACCAAAAAATGCCTATTTATAGATGCCACACAGCAACTGGCCCTCCCTAGCCTTGTGTAGTGTATAACCTGAGCTACTATATACAGTGACCTGGTATATTTGGTGTCAGCAATAGGCAGAATCTCGACCTTACT
The DNA here is from genome assembly GCF_032452875.1 of Bos javanicus. Classification (NCBI taxonomy): domain Eukaryota; kingdom Metazoa; phylum Chordata; class Mammalia; order Artiodactyla; family Bovidae; genus Bos; species Bos javanicus. The sequence goes on along the minus strand of NC_083875.1, from coordinate 54,603,591 downwards.
AACAACCTGGGAGCTGAGAAATGATCATTCCTGCACTATAATGTCAAAAATTTTAGTTGGTTATAAGGTTTTCAAGAATAAAACATGCGTAATAATTGCTTTTAAGAAAATATTTTCACCTTTGTTCCTGTAGGCTAGGAGTTCATTCTAAAGTGTAACAACTGTGTTCAGCAGAAAATCCATCTTAACACACAGTCATTTGGCAATCAGCCAAAATGTATATATGTATATTCAGCTCACCTCTAAATATATGTGGATTTTCTTTTTCTTTTATTTCTTTTTCTTTTTTTGCTGTACCTCCGGGTTTGCAGAACCTTAATTCAGTGAAAGCACAGAGTCCTAACCACTGGACCACCAGGGAATTCCCTATGTGGATTTTCTTTTCCATATTCTTTTTCTTGTTATCATGAGGATAATAACACTTCATATTAGTGCAATATTCAAGTGTGAAAAATTTTTATTCCTTTAGTTTTCTCTAGTCAAACTGAGCTAAATTCACATAAGCTTCCATTTCTTCTAATAGCTGAAAACATTATCTGGCCATTTCATAGTAAACTCAGCTCCTTATGGATTCAGTTTCTTTTTGGGTAGGTTACCAGTTTTGTTCCAGGATTCTCTTCTCTCTTCATTTCCTTCCTTTCTAGGATTGCTCTGACATCCACAGCACTGCTTCTGTATCTGACATAGGGCAATTGATGCTTAACTCTAACCAGTTGTCAACACTTGGTCTTGGAGCTACATGATCATCTCATATGAAGACAGAAACTAGAAATCCAGAATTTTATGTGAAAGTATTCCCATTTGTAAATATTGGCAAATTTTTTGCACCTCCAAATCCACTCTCCACCCTTCTTGACTCTGTTTTGTGCAGAGAGGCTGGCCTTTAATGTCAGTATCAATGGGTTGCTTTGTCTTCTAGCTTCCTGTTTCTCTTTAATATTTATTGGAGTATAGTTGATTTACAATGTTGTATGGGTTTCTGGGGAGCTTCCCTGGTGGCTCAGCTGGTAAAGAATCCTCCTGCAATGTGGGAGACCTGAGTTCCATCCCTGGGTTGGGAAGATCCCCTGGAGAAGGGTATGACAACCCACTCCAGTATTCTTGCCTGGAAAATTCCATGGACTATCATGGGGTCGCAGAAAATCGTATGCAACTGAGCAACTTTCACTTTCATGGTGTACAGTGAAGTGAATCAGTTATACATATACATATATCCACTCTTTTTTTTTTTTTTAGATTCTTTTTTCATCTAGTCCCAGCTTCCTGTTGAGCTCAGCCAGTGGGAGTCACCGACTAGTGGGTCACTGAGGGAGGAGAGTGATTTCTCCTTCTCCAGCTCCGTAAATATTGGGTTGCTTCAGGCTGGCCCTGGTTACAATCCTCTGCCAAAGGCTCCTGTCCACAAGCCCTCCAGGGATGGGGACACGATGGCTCCTTGCACGTACAAGCCCCTGAGTGTCTTACCATGCTCTGTTGCTTCCCTAACTCTGTCCATATTCCGATAAAATGTTCTGTTTCCTACCAAGACGTGGGTTGACTCAGAAACTAATTCCACCTTTACTTTTTTTAAATATATGAGTGAAATAAACATAAATTCTATGGGCCACGTAAAACCATGTGTATGGGTTTGCCAGATGGGTTGTAAATATTTTATTTATAGCACCTGCTATGATATATTCTTGCCTGAAAAAATTAATCTGAATCTCATCAAGTGTTTATTTTTATATTCTAATTTAGGGGGGAAAAGGGAGGTAGTGTAGCAAGTTAAGTGAGAAGATGCAAAATATGGGACATTGTTCTACAGGACAAATGACCCAGTTTCTCCAATAAATCAAAGACATGGAAAACAGGTAGCTGGGCAAGGGGCGGCCAGTATAGAATAAGAGAAACTTAAGAAACAAAATAACCAAAATCAATATGTGAGTCTTGTTTGGACCCTGATCCAAACCAAATACCTTTGAGACAATCAAAATATTATAAAATAAAAATTTTAAATATAATATGAATGTGGTATTATATAGCATGAAAGGCTTGTTACATTTTCAGCTTACTTATCAATTAGAGATGTTTCATGAAGTACCAGTTAGAGATACACAGTGAAAAGTATTAAAGTCTGACATCTGGAATGACCTTTAAAATACTCCAGTCAGAGTAATAAATGAATAAGGTAGGGGAGGATTAATGAAAGAAGACTGGCAAATTGTGGCAATAGTAGAAGCAGGGTAATAGTACATAGAAATTCATCATTTTTTTCTCTCTACTGCTGTATCTAAAAATTTCCAAAGTAAAATGCTTTTGAAAATGGGAAACAAAGATTTCCTTATTTGAACTCAAGGAAAATTCTACTATGGAACAAGGCTGTGACCCACACTCTGTGCTAGATCTTCCTCTTCCTAAGAAAGGCCCGTAAGTACTCTGCGCCCTAGGTGAGCCTCTTCCGTGCATGACAGTTCATCCTTGCAATGTCCATCCAGAATGTGCTGGCTCCATTCTGGTGTCCCTTCTCCTGTTCTTTTTGTCTCCTACTTGCTTTTTCATCCTTCCCAGTTCATTGGATTGACCCTTCTCTCTGGCCTGATTTAGGGCTTCTCCCTGGACACTGGATCTCCCTACACCCTGACCATGTCCATGGATTTTCAAATCCTATTTGGGATAAAAGTTGGAAAATACCAAGTCTAATCTAAGGGAGTATCAAGTTAGCTGGTGGCCACTAGTCTTTTCTTTCTGGAACAATGAATTTCCATTGGAAAACTACCACAGAAGCTTTGTGACAAATTCATTTTCTTGTATAAGTATGTGAAAATCAATATCATTGTCTTTGTTTCATAGATGGGAAAATGGAAATACAGTGAAAAAGTAACTTGATAAGAGACAACAAATAATTCTTTGGAAATGTTGATACTATAAGTCAAATTGCTCTAACTGGCAGGTATTATTTATAATATTTTAATTATATTATAATAATTTAATTATATTATAATATTATAATTATTTATAATTCTATTTTTAAAATCACTAAAAAGCAAAAGGCCAGTTTTATTCCTTAAGGGCAGCTGCTGATAAGTAAAATTTAAAGCTGCACAATTTTATACACTCACACACACATACACATGCACTTCTAATCCAATTAACCTTTTTAAGGCTATGTTTTTTGAAAGAAACCATTAGATTTTTTATTATCTATACATACGTTATGTGTTACCGAAGAAATATTATTCTGCAAAGGTAAGCTTAATAATTATCTTAAATGCTAAATGATTTAAAAGTAGATTTTTTACTTATGGCAGGACTAGGGGATACAACATATTAATTGATTTTTAAGAACTGGAATATAAAAAGAACTAAGTAATTTTCTGAAAATTCTGAAATCTCTATTCATATGTGCTATTCTATAAGTTATCTTAGTTTTAGTTAATTAACATAGTAAAAATTTTGATGCAAAATACATACATCCTTTGCATCGTTATTAGAGTTATAAGAAAAAATAATGCTTCCAGATTCTAGTTTGATGATATCCCCATGAGGTCAAGTTCATTCTTGTCTCCAGTTGTGGGCTTTTGGCACACTGCTATATTACATGATAACTGTGCAAAAGGCATTTGACTTGGGTCAGAATTCAAGCTCTGGTTTTGCCGATTAGTGGATATGAATAGCAGACGCTTTGACATTTTTGTCTCAGTTTCTATATCTGTAAAGTACAGATGTAATATAATACTCCTGACATTGGATTAAAACATGAAAGGTATATTGGCACATTGGATGCCCTCTCTCATGTAGCTCTTAGCCATTATTTTGTACTTAGGAATGAGGCCCTTAACTTCTTTGATTCTGTTTTCTCCTCGTAACAATAAAGACAATGTCTCCTTTACAGGTTAAGGGTGAAATGAACTACACATGTGAACGTGCACTGTCCACTATATTGGTTCTAAAATGTGGGGTATCATTTTGATGCGTGCCAGGATTCATGCTCTGACATATCATTGACAGTAGTTTCTACTTTGGGGAAAGAGATATATAGAAATTGAGAATAAGGATTTTCAAGCAAGCACTTAAAGCAGTTTTTGCTAATTGACTGTGAAAACAAACCAGCTCCATTGTCTTTTAAATGATATGCATTTTTAAACCAAGGCCCTGTTGGAAGATACACACACATACACACAAACACACACACTCAAACACACACACTCATGGAGATAGAGGGTGAATTTTGGGTGGGAGGGGGAGAGTGAAGGTGGAAAGGAAGCCTTGGCACTGCGTCAGAGAGTGTACAGAGGAAATAAGTGGAGCCCATTCATAACATGAACATGTACTTCTTGTAAGTATGTGAAACAGGACTCTTTCCATTGCAAGTGTCAAGATCAAATGGGCTTCAGCAAAGGGGTTTTTATTGGTTCATGTGACTGAAAACTCTAGGAGTAGATAGTCTTTAAGCATGACCAAATCCCAAGAGGATAGTTTCCTCAAGGAAAATGAGTCTCCTTTCACCAGAAGATCAATGAATGGACAGTGGGGAGCCAAAAACAATACACATCCACAACAGGAAATATTCTATGAATGAGTTAGAATGAGAAAGGCAGAACTCACATTCTGTTGATATATTTGATGGACACTGATAATCCAAATCTTGTAGGCTTATCAAGGTTCAGATGAGGACATGGATCCTGTGATCATATTATCTGACCAATTTTGTTTTACTAAGACACAAATATTCTCAAGAAGATAAATACAAATTCCCTAGCACGAGACTTGGCACATCGTATGTTAACTTTCTTTCTCACCCTTTTCTATACTCACTAGAAATAGATTTGCTCTGAATCAATAAGAATACTTTTGGCTACAAGCATTAGGAAACTGGCATGGCTAAAGATAATTGTGCTGCAGGTCTCAGGAGCTTTCGTCTCCTGAACTCAAGAGGCCAGTTAAGTTCTGAGACAGAAATCTTAACCCCAATTCTAAATCCTCAAGAAGGAATCTGACAGGTCCACTGGGTCTGGGAGCTACCACCAATCCATCCAGTCAGCATTGGCCAGGGGCCAGAGCTACCTACTGTAAAAATGGTGCAGATGGCCACCTCAAGAGCCAGTGAATGAAAAAGCAGAGATTAAGAGAAGTGGAAATCATTGTGAGAGAAGGACACACCCAAAAGTACCTATGAGAGAATATTCTTTTAGGATAATGAGTGAATTCCCTGGCAGTCCCTCAGGGTCTCTGTGCTTTCACTGCAGAGGGCCCAGATTTGACCCCTGATTGGGGAACTAAGATTCCATAAGCTGAATATTGCAACCAAATTAATTAATTAAAAATGAAAATAATGAAAGCTTCCTCTAAACAAGGGCCTACCCCTTTAATATCTCAGAAGCATCAGTGGGACTAAAAACTGTAACTGGCAAGGATAACATCAATATTTCTCCTCCATTTAGCTAAGGAGATCTTTATACTGTGAATTGGCCTGGGAGAGTTAGCAATCTGTCAAACACAGGAAGTCCGCCAATTCACTGGCCAAAGGTAGCTGAATGCTAATGAGCCCAAGAAGCAAGCACTGGAAGAAAAAAATGAGTAACCTTCTATCCAGTTCAGTTCAGTTCAGTCGCTCAGTTGTGTCTGACTCTTTGTGACCCCATGGATTGCAGCATGCCAGGCCTCACTGTCCATCACCAACTCCTGGAGTTTACCCAAACTCATGTCCATTGAGTTGGTGATGCCATCCAACTGTCTCATCCTCTGTCGTCCCCTTCTCCTCCTGCCCTCAATCTTTCCTAGCATCAGGGTCTTTTCAAATGAGTCAGGTCTTCGCATCAGGTGGCCAAAGTATTGGAGTTTCAGCTTCAACACCAGTCCTTCCAATGAAGACCCAGGATTGATCTCCTTTAGGATGCACTGGTTGGACCTCCTGCAGTCCAAGGGACTCTCAAGAGTCTCTTCCAACACCACAGTTCAAAAACATCAATTCTTCGGCGCTCAGCCTTCTTCACAGTCCAATTCTCACATCCATACATGACCACTGGAAAAACCATAGCCTTGACTAGATGGACCTTTGTTGGCAAAGTAATGTCTCTGCTTTTGAATATGCTATCTAGGTTGGTCATAACTTTCCTTCCAAGGAGTAAGCATCTTTTAATTTCATGGTATGATGTACTCTGCATATTTATCCCCACCCACAGTTGTCATTAAAAAAAAAAAAACAACCTGCTATCCAGGAGACCTATAAATCCCCCATCCTGCTATATACAGATACCCTTCTACTGCAGAGACCATTCTTACAAAATAAAAATATGCAACAAGTTACTTTTTTACTTTGTAGAGGACAAAATTTTAAAAACAAATAGAAAACAAAGCTAAACACCTCCCTCTTTTCTAAGTCCTAGCTTTTTAAAAACAAACTTCTTGTTTTAGAAGTTGTTTTAGAATAGTTTTAGATTTTAAAAAGTTACAAAAGAGACTTCCCATATACTCTGTACCCAGTCTCACCTATTGTTAACATCTTCCATAATGTATCTGTCACAACAAACGAAGAAATATTGATGAATACATTAGTATTATTTACTAAAGTCCATATTTTATGCAGATTTTCTTAGACTTCGCGTAACATTCTTTTTCTGCCTCAGAATCCTATCGAGGACACATTACATATGTGTCATGTTTCCTTTGGATCCTTGGGGACTGTGACAGTTGCTCAGACTCTCCTTGGTTTTGATGACCTTGACAGTCTTGAGGCGTACTGGTCAGGTACTCTTTAGAATTGGTGGGTTTGTTGATGATTCTTTGTCTCTGGTTTGGCTGATGTTTTTCTCACAGTTAGAATGAGGTTAGGGTTTGTGGGAAGAAGACGGTAGAGATAAAGTACCATTCTCCTTACGTCATAATCAGGGTACAGACTATCACCATGATTTATCATTGATGATATGAAACTTATGTATACGGCTGGTGTAGTATTTGTTATGTTTTTCTACTATGAAGTTACTTTTTTTCTCTCTCTTTATGCACTATACTTTGTGGAAAGAAATTACTATGCACAGCCCATAGTAAAGAGTGGGGAGTTATGCTGTTCCTTCCTGCAGGAGCAGGATTTACATAAATCATTTGGAATTCTTCTGTACAAAAGATTTGGTTATTCTCCCTTATTTATTCATTTAAGCATTTATTTGTATGAGTATGGACTCTGGGTATTTGTTTTATGCTTTGAACTACAATTCAATATTGCCTTATTTACTCTTTTGCTCAAATTATTCCAACTTTGGCCATGGCAGCTCTTTTGGTTGGCTCCTGTGTTTCTTTGACACATCTGTTTGTGGTCATTGTTGTTGTTTTTGGCACTTCCTTACTTTCTGGCACTGTAAGATGCTCCAGGCATCTTGTACATTCCCTGCCCCAGCTGTTGAACTTGTCATTTCTCCAGGGAGGTGTGGTTCTTTTTATTGCAAAATGGTATTAGATACCAAGATCTGGGCACTGAGTGTGTTTGTTGTAATAGAGTTGTTGTTTTTATCTCCAGAGGTCCCACATGGTCAGTTGAGTCAGTTGTCGGGCAGGCATTTCAGTAGAGCTTCTCCCTGTGTGCAATCCTGCTTCCTTTCCTCCTATCCATAGGTGTTGATCCCAAGAGGATTCAATAATAAAGTGTCCTGAACACTCAATTCCACCGGGTGCCTTGCTCTCTTTCCCCCCTACTCACTGGTAGTATATGAAGTACTACATTAATGCTATCACTACATTAATGCTGAATAACAAACAATCTCAGTGGCATATGACAATAAACATTTCTTGCTCATTGGTCTGCAGGTCAGTCAGCCTCTGGTGGGATTGTTAATCCTAGCAGGATTCACCGAGGCTTGGCTCTAGGCCACAGCTCAGTTTCAGGTCTAATCTGCTGGTCTTCTGTTCTAGAACCCAGCCTAAAGGAGCAACAGATTCTTAGTACATGTCCTTTCTATGGATGCATGGCAGAGGTACACAAGGGTTGGTGTGAATTGTAAGACCTCAGCTTAGCTGAAACGGTCACTAACTGCTTTTATTGCAGTGGCCAAAACAGGTGACATGGCCAAATTCACCACCCTGGGGATTGGGAGGATACTCCATGACATGCAAAGCAAAAGAAGGGAGAAAGGGAGGAGCAAATGACTATGAGGAATTAATGCTTCAACTAGAAGCAGTCTGAGTGGTGGGCAAGTTTTCCTAGAACCAAGGGCCCTTCTGAGAAAAGGGAGACTAGGAGTTAGGCTTTTCTTGGAGTTTCAGAATTACTAACACATTATTGGGATGAACTGAGATGATCCTATGAGCAAGGAAGGGCATAAATCCCTCTGATATAAAAGATCGTCACAAGGATAGAAATGGAGGAGATTCGTAGAAGCTAATTCTAAGCACATGTTGGGCTACTACAAAAACACTTTCTGAATGTCTTGGGAGAGAAATTGTTCTATATGTATAAAGTGTCTTGAAAAGAGCTTTAACCTTAGGAACTCTCGTCCATCCCCTGCATCTTTCACTTATGGAGGACCAAGAAAGGCTAGTGTGATAGACTGAGCCTAGCACTGAGCCCTCTGCCCTTCCCTCATTGATGTTACGGGGCAATGAAAGGACCCACCCCTGGGGAAGTGGCTGATTCCCCCTCTGTACTTCTTGAGGCACTAATAAGCAAGACTGGACTATTTGACATAGTAAGCACCACACTCCTGTAGGCGTTGGCCTTAGCGTGAGGGACTCATGGAGAAAAGACACATTTGCAATAAACAGAAGAGGTTTGCTTCTCAGAGGAATGTAAATGTAAATCATCTAAATTACTTTGCATACCAAGTATAAAGAAGGAAGTTATGTTGATCAGGTAGAAACAAATAAGACATTGTCCCTGCCCTCTAGAATTTTACAGTGTTTTGGGGAATACATGTAAAATGAGAGTGCAAGGTTTAGACATTCAGTGTCTTTTAGCTTTGCTATTCCATTATGATAAGCTATGATGCACCTTCCCTTTGCATAACACTGGCTCAGTCAAATGTGCAATACACAAAGCCAAAATGAACAAGATGTCTCATGCCAATATCAGCATTCCCTGTAGGGTAGAGATTTGAGTATCTACTGATCTATAACATCAGCCACCTGATTGCAACATCAAATAGTGAGTTGGATGACTTGCCAACCCATATGAGAAAATACCTGATATTTCAAAATGCATAGCTCTGGGCAAGGCTGTTTCCAGAGGACTAATATCTAATGGGGATAATTGCTCTTGTGACAGTATGCAAGTCTGACTACTCTGTTTTACCCTATGAGCTAAAGTAGTATCTTAACATCAGGCCAAAAGACATACATAAAAATAAAGTTGACTTGAGTGTTACTCCTTGGTTTTTGGAGTAGTCACAGCTCAGACAGCAGTGCCCTATGCAGTTCCTAAGTCTTAACTGGACCACCACAGTGAGTTCACTACAGTCCCATCCACAACAGTAGTGGAACCCAGAGCTGCTGTGTTTGGTTTAAGGAAAAGACTGACTTCTGACTTTGGTTACCTGATTTCACTCCAGGTTCTCTGAGGGGACTGGGGTCTTGGGCTCAATTCTATGCGATGTACCTGGGAACATCCCAAAGTGCCCAGCTCTGTCCACCTTCCTCACCTCAAAACTTAACTTCAGCTTTCATATTTCCCGCTGATGAATACTACTCTATTACAACTCAGAAGCATCATGAACCCATGGATCTTTGAGTAATAGTGTTGTCAGGAGGCCCCTTTAGTTTTATTCTACTCACCTAAACAGAAACATATCCCTTGGCATGAGCAGGTCTGAATTAGCCACATCATTCTCCACGTTGCTCTTCATACTGTTTGCCTCTGTGATTGATAGAAAAGTCCTTCTCAGCCCCAGGCCCAGTACTGAAGCCCCAAAATTCTTCCAAGCTGACCCATCCATACTGTGAAAATTAGATCTGTGTGTGTCTTCACAGAGAATAATAAACATTTGTGCTCAATGAATACCCTTGGCATCTCATTTTTCCTTTTTCCTTTTACTGTCTTATCATCAAAAGTGACAGAATTCTGAAGTGTTCTGTATGTTTTGCCCTTGGTTTCTATTGAAACATTTATTAGACTCTTGAGAAATTAGATCCCCAAACTTCATGTGGATTATCTATTCAAGATAGTGAAATTATTTAATCAAAATGTAAAAATGATGGGACTTGGAACTCATACTGAATCAGTGATCAAATCATTGTTACATAATATGAAAATTATCTGCTTGCAAATTTCTGGAGGTTGCTGTCAGATGCCATAAATTACCATACAGCATTAAGTAACCAAGAGGTAATCACGGAAATGAAAATTTTTAAAGCAGAATTGTGACAGGAAACAGTGACCTTTATTTTGGTTAATAACTGTATTCTTTCAAGATAGATAATATTTTAATGTAACTTTTTGGGTTTATTTTTATTAAATAATATTAATTTATAATTATTAGTTAAAGCCCATAGTTTACATTAAGATTCATTTTTGTGTTACACATTCCATGGGTTTTGACAAATGTATAATGATATTTATCCACCATTACAGTATCGTATAGAATAACTTCAGTGCCCTAAACATTTCTATGCTTCCTCCCCTGAAAACCTGGCCATCACTGATCTTTTTACTGTCTTCAGAGTTTTGTCTTTCCCAGAATGTCAGAGTTGGAATCATACTGTATGTAGCCTTTTCAGATTGCCTTCTTTCACTTAAAAATATGAATTGAAAATTCCTCCATGTCTTTTCACAACTTGATAGTTCATTTCTTCCCATTCTCTAGATGTATCACTGTTTATTTGCTTATTCAGCCACTGAAGGACACCTTGGTAGCTTCCAAATTTTGGCAGTTCTGAAGAAAGCTGCTATAAACATCCATGTGCAAGTCTTTGTATGGATGAACGTTTTCAACTCTTTTGGCAAAAACCAAGGGGCACAGCTGCTGGATTGTCTGGCAAGCATACGTTTAATTTTGTAAGAAACTGCCAAACTATCTTGCAAAGTGACAATACCATTTTGCATTCCCACCAACAGTGGATGAGAGTTCCTGGTGCTCCTCACCCTCATCAGCATTTGGTGGCATCAATGTTTTGGAGGTTAGCCATCCTAATAGGTCGGTAGTTCTATCTCACTGTCATTTTAAATTTGCTTTTCTCTGATGACATATGATGTTGAGCATCTTTTCATATGCTTGCTGCTGCTGCTGCTGCTGCTAAGTCTCTTCAGTCGTGTCCGACTCTGTGCGACCCCATAGACAGCAGCCCACCAGGCTCCCCCATCCCTGGGATTCTCCAAGCAAGAACACTGGAGTGGGTTGCCATTGCCTTCTCCAATGCGTGAAAGTGAAAAGTGAAAGTGAAGTTGCTCAGTCGTGTCTGACTCTTCATGACCCCATGGACTGCAGCATACCAGGCTCCTCCATCCATGGGGTTTTCCAGGCAAGAGTACTGGAGTGGTTTCATATGCTTACTTGCCATCTATATGTTTTCTTCAGTGAGATGTCTATTCAGATCTCTTGCCCATTGTAAATTGACTTGGCCATTTTTTTTGTTAAGCTTTAAGAGTTCTTTATATATTTTGGATACCAGTCTTTCATCAGATATATGTTTTGTAAATATTTTCTCCCAATATATGGCTTATCTTTTCATTCTCATAATAGTTTCTTTCTTAGAGAAGTTTCTAAGTTTAATGAAGTCCAACTTTTTCTTCCCTGCATCATATTGCTGTTGTACCTAAAAAGTCATCACCAAATACAAGGACACCCAGATTTTTTAGTAAATAAATGTATCCTTTTAATTTGGTAAAATATACATAACATACAATCCAGTGGCATTAAATGCATTAATAATGTTGCATTCTAAGAAATGTATTTCAATATACATACATAATTTTAATTGCAAAAGTAAAATAGGTTCTTTTTGAAACTTTAAAAATATAGGAGAGCAGAAAGTATAAAGTAAAAGTCACCCACAATTTCCCTTCCCAAAGATATAGCTATTGATATTTTGGTGTACAACCTTTCAAACACATCCCTATTCAGTTCAGTTCAGTTCAGTCGCTCAGTCGTGTCCAACTCTGTGCGACCCCATGAACCGCAGCACGCCAGGCCTCCCTGTCCATCACCAACTCCCAGAGTTCAGTCAAAGTCACATCCATCGAGTCGGTGATGCCATCCAACCATCTCATCCTCTGTCATCCCCTTCTCCCCCTGCCCTCAATCTTTCCCAGCATCAGGGTCTTTTCCAGTAGTCAGCTCTTCACATCAGGTGGCCAAAGTATTGGAGTTTCAGCTTCAATATCAGTCCTTCCAATGAAGACCCAGGACTGATCTCCTTTAGGATGGACTGGTTGGATCTACATCCATATTATATCATATTATATTGTATCATATTAAATATATATAACTTTAACAAACATAATTAGGATCATTCTGTTCACATTGTTTGAAAATCTGCTTTTCAATTTAACAATGCATTTCATTTGATATGATGTTTTTAACAATCATTAGGTTTTTTTTTATGTAGCACACTTGTTCATGGTTACTTCATATTCTATCACATGATATAGCATAATGTATTTAGCCAATTCTCTAACATTTGATTTCTAGAAATGTCGTTTTACTAGGTCAAAAATAATGCCTGGTCTTTTAGGCTTTTATTTACTTATTTATTTTATTGTCACTAAATTGCTCTCCAGAAGAGTGTTGCCAATTTATAAGATAAGAGCATGTGCATTTCTTCACATTACCACCAACGCTTGACAATTAATTTAAAAAGAAAGCTAAATCTCTACCAAACAAAATGCATCGATACAGCTCGCACTATGGGAAAATGAGAGGAAGGGTTATGTTCAGCGATCAGAAAATCGAAATTAACATAGTCATCTTCTAAAAGCACCAAAAATGGAAGAAATTTTAAAACTCATCTGAGAATGGAAGAAACAAGGATCATCTCCTTTAAATAATAATGTATTTTGAGGAAAACCTTATTGTATTTGTCTGTTAAACGTATTCAGGTTTGAATTTCTTGGCAGGACTTAACCTGAATTTCAAAACCTCCAATGCTTTAAGCTGTATATTTTTCTTCAAACCACTGAGCCATTTAGGTCCTGAGGAATGTGAAAAGTTAGTTTTTTGCATTCTAAACTTGTTTAGGGTCCTAACTACAACTACATTCTAAATGATTTGGGCATAATGCCATAAAGATACATAGGATAAAACTTTATTGTCCTTGATTTTGCAATTACTGTCACTATGAAATGGCTGTATCATCATTTTCAACCCCTTCATGAGGCTTCTTAAATAATAAGAGGGGTTATTTTTCTAATAAGAATAATATTTTCCCATGAAAATTGGATAAATCACCAAAGTAAATTATGAATTATAAAACTTCCTACTTTTGGTCAGAGTAATTAGAAGCCTGTCTTTGAGGGCACTTTTTTTTTTTTTTTCTAATTCAAAGACTTCCAAAGATTTGCAAGAAATTAATCATGAAAGTTTTCCTGGGAATATATTTTTTAATTTTAAAGTTTCTATAAATGTCAAATATTTTACTCATATACATTCTCTTTTGAAAGGAGAAAATTTATACTGATTCTTATAGTTGAACATTTTTTGTTTTTATAAAGGGAATAAAGCAGTGTAAGGGCTCTAATTTCTAGGGATCTCTACGGTCACACACTTAAAATGTACAAGCACTTATTACCTGGTGTCCAGCTGTTTAAATGAACCCATGCAGACAGAAATTGAGTCACACGTTTATTCCAGTCACGTGCTTCATCGAGATCCATGCAAGAATTAAGCATGGTGTTGACCATGGGAGCTAGTTTTGACAACCCTAACCTTTTGCAAATCAATTAGGACTCTTGACTTGTAGACTGCATGTTGTTAATTAGCAAAAAATGTATCCTGTGTTGGAGAAGGTTTGTAACTCATACTTTCTGTTGCAAATAGTCAGACACGATTGAGGGAGTAATGCTTTTCTCTTTGCCATGACATGGCACTTGAGTGGGGTTATCATGGGGGGCTCAAAAAAGTCAGACATGACTTAGCAACTGGAACAATGAAACAATCATAAAATAAGTGATTTCCACACTTACTCAATTGTTTCCCTCCCCCACCTTAGACTGGATAAACTTCGTCTAAATTAAAAATCTCTTCCTTTAGAAAAGCTTATTATGAAGAGAAAAACCGCAAGCTTCTTTCTTGTTAATTTGAGTGTGAAATTAGCATTCTTCTGACTCTTCAGAAGATCCTCCAAAATTTGAACTGTTTGAAATGGACACCAAGCAAGTGCTTACTTTCTCCTGTCATCTTGCTGCTATAATTGCTTAAGATCAGGAGCCGCACCCTGCACATTCCCAAGGGCACAGCAGGTGTTCTAGAAATACTTAGGGATTGTAAGGAGCCTAGGAAGCCCACCCCCCGCAAACTGTAATTACCAAAATGAGAGGCCCTGGTTGGCGTGTAATGTACCTTAAACAAATGTCTCCAAATATGCCTGAGATAAACGCATTGCCATTCAGCTGTTTGACATTTGCTTCTACATACCTGGATGCACACAAATGCTTTTTTCTTCCCATGGGAGCTAAATCATGACAACCCTGCTGAAGGGGTTATCAATAATAGGCCAGCAAATATGGGTATCCCCTACTTTTCAGAAGTTCACTTTAAGCCACCTCACTTTTATGAAGGACCTACTCTGTACCGAAAGAAATCAGAAGATTTTTGTCAAGAGGTAAAAAGCGACAACATCGTTCAACATTTGTTTTATAGTGAGTTGTTACGGAGTCAGCACGCAACCAGAGCAGCGAGAGTGACTGGGAAAACCTCCCTCCCTGGAAACTACACTCAGCATCTCAGCATCAGCCGCCATAGCTTTGAACTGTGTGAGCATCTGTGCTTCATCTTGATTCATTTTGTGCATCTGTTAGCAATATGCATCTCAAGGTAATTGCTTCTTTGTTCACACCCTTTTGGCTATGAAAGTTTTTATAGGAATGCTCTACTTTCAGACAGCGGGGAAAACTGTACCTAAAAGTACAAATTTGAGGAACAGATTATGTGGCAACCTGGATAGCCTGGACAGACTAGAATTCATCCTTTCAAGTCATGAACTCAAGAAAGCAGCTGTTTGGTGGGGTTTCTCTAACTGCACCATCCTCCCAATCCAGTGTCCACCATGTGTCTGCTGCTCCTTCTCAAAGTCAGTTGGGACAGGATTCCCAGTCTGCTGATGAAGAGACCTTAGGATTCAGGTAAGTGGTAGTTTAATGCCTTGAATCTTCCCTCTCTTCATAGTCTCTCTTCTTTAGAACTTAGGTTTGGTCATCTGGCAGCCACTGCCAATGCTCATCAAGATTTGAAGTTCACCCTTCCTTCCAGGCTCTTCCCTGGATGTTAGTCATGGCCATGTGACTTGCTCTGACTTGCTCTGGCCAAGGAAATACGAATGAAACCATTTAATTACTGAAGTTGAACTTCCAGTCCTTTCACCCCAGTGTGGCAACTGTAGATAATACAGATTATTATGGGATTCTGGAGTAAGGACGATATACGTTGGAGCCCTCCTGCTGACATGCAGTGGACATGAGGAACAAGTAACATGTTGTTTTAAACTGTTTAGATGCAGGGGTGGCTTGTTCCGGCCATGTCATTTGCCTGATTTAACTGACACACCTCCCCCTAAATGGGATTTGTACTCCAGTTGATTTATTCATTTATTTGATCCCCAAGTCAGAACATTTTCTCATTCACAAGTATAATCCCAGGTCTGGACCTGCTTCCCTGCTTCCTTGTCAAAACTTTGCCACTTTCTAATCTTGCAGACTGCATCCCTGCCTCTGAACTTTAGCCATGGCTAACCTCACAGACCAAGAAGGCAATGGCAACCCACTCCAGTTCTCTTGCTTGTAAAATCCCATGGACGGAGGAGCCTGGTAGGCTGCAATCCATGGGGTCGCGAAAAGTTGGAGACAACTGAGAGACTTCACTTTCACTTTTCACTTTCATGCATTAGAGAAGGAAATGGCAGCCCACTCCAGTGTTCTTGCCTGGAGAATCCCAGGGACGGGGGAGCCAGGTGGGCTGCCATCTATAGGGTCGCACAGAGTCCGACACGACTGAAGCGACTTAGCTGCAGCAGCAGCAGCAGCAGCATCCTCACAGACAGATCTTACGAATAATGACAGCCCACCTAATCCTTCAGTAGCACTCATTCTAGACTGCACACAGCTGGCTCATTCCATTTGCTAGAACTCCCTTCTGTAGCGTTGAACAGCCCCAGATCCCGCTGGGCCCCATGGATGCATCATCTGATCCACAGCTGTGACTTCTCCGCCAGTCTGAAGGTGGAACAGCTCCTGCATTACACATCCAGTGTCCTCTGGTGGTTCCAGGCCTGGGTCTTAGCTCCTTTTGCTCTGTTTACCCTGTACTACCAGGTAGCATTCCTTCCAGAGTAAACACCGTGTCTCAGGAGCGGCCAGGTGGGAGGCATGAGATGGAAGGACTAACAGAACAGGTCTCGTAGGTGGTAGGAATTAGGGAGTTTGTTGAAGATAAAACAAGCCTCTCTCTTCTCTATGTTTTGCTGATCTTCTAGTTTTGAATTATCTCCATAAAAATAATCGTAGTATGATTTGATTCCTCTGTCCCAGTCATTAAATTTCTGACTGGGATGACAATTCAGGGGTACTCACAAGATTTTGCAAGATTAAAATGTGCTCTAGTGGGAGAAAGGTGAATATAAATTATTAAATGCTCAATGAAGAAATGTTATAAAATATGTAAGGATGAGAAAAAATATAATAAGAGATTACTAAGTAATAAGAGCAGACATTCAAAATGGGATGTGATACCTAATCCTAACTTTGTTCAAGAAAGCATATTTATATTTTTATAGGGAAATAGAGAGTTCCCTGATGTCTTACTGGTTAGGATTCCAGGCTTTCACTGCTGTGGCTCAGGTTCAATCCCTGGTCAGGGAAGTTCCTAAAAGCTGCACAGTGTGATGTAAAGAAAAAGAAAATAGGTAGATGATATATAGAAAAATATTTGCCATGCTGGGCTTCAGAGTAATTTTATTATCCTCCTTTATACTTTTTTGTATTTCCCAAATTTTTCAGAGTAAGCACATGTTATTTTCTAATCAGAAAATAATATTATAAAATATGCAAAGAAGTATGGTTTCTACTTTGGACATGGTCTAAACTATTATACTGACACCCTAAGGATGATAATTCCTGTCCTTTCTTTGCAATCAAGGATCCTCAGTTTTCATAATGGCTTCTTTCTTTCTCTCTTCCTTTTCATCTTTGTTTTGCTCTCTTTATGACAAGAAAATTTAACAAAATTACTAAGTACTAACAATTACCATGCAGAACAAAATATGGAGGCTTCCAGAAATGTATATCTGAGGATGTGTACTATATAATTCTAGAAGCAATATTAATAATTTTGAAGTTTCATTTTATTTTCTGAAAAGAATACGTGCCTGTGAGTAAAGTGTTAGAACAATATATCCATCTGGATTATTATTTTTAAAATATTTATTTGATGAATAGATAAAAAATTATGAATGATTAATTTTGAAGAAATCTAAAGTTGTTGGAAACTGGTTTTAACTAAACCTAGAATAGGAAATTTTTAAGCAGATCCTGCTTGGAAAGGGAAGGAAAGAATTGTCAAGTGCCTGAAAATAAGTGAAAGTGTTAATTCCTCAGTCGTATCTGACTCTCTGCAACCCTGTGGACTGTAGCCCGCCAGGCTCCTCTGTCCATAGGATTCTCTAGGCAAGAATACTGGAGTGGTTAGCCATTCCCTTCTCCAGGGGATCTTCCTGACCCAGAGATCAAACATGGGTCTCCTGCATTGCCGGCAGATTCTTTTACTGACTGAGTCACCAGTGAAGCCCAGTGCCTGCTTCCTCCAAATAGCAATGAGTCCCCAGCACAGGAATGGTCCTTCTCCAATTCACAGGACCAATCCAAGACTTACAATTGAGCCTGACTTTCTGGGGATCAGCACCAGCCCTACTGTCTGGGCATAAGTAATATATCACATTGTGCAAAACCCCCTTTGAGGCAGTGTACCAGATTTGGTCTAGGCCCCTAAATTCTGTTTTGCTAACCTCCCTTGAACCCAGTTCCCCAGAGAACTTAGCCTGTCCCAGGAACTAGAACCAGGTTCCAGTCTCCCTGGCTTGTGGCCAACTTTCCCAATCCTGATGCCAGTCCTTCCAGTCACAGTCTTCTTCCTCTTTCTGTATCCTGACTTGCTGCAAAATGGGAATCAGTTAAATATATGAGTGAATGAATAAAAATGATGAAAGGAATAAATGGGGTTATTTGAACTGTGAGCTCATATAGCTCCAATTCTTGGACACTGAGTAATACTAAACAGCCTCAGAAAGAACCTAGAGCAGGATCTGTAAGGCTTCAATGGGCAAAAAAAGTATGATCCTCCCCTTACACTGCCCACTTCTCCCCGTAATACAATGCCTGCCAACTCCAGTCCTAAGACATGCCATGAGTGGTCCCCACGGTTAGATCATCATTTGAATACGATGCATTGAGGAGACACAAATTGTTTTCCTGCCATTTTATTAATATTCAGCCTTCCTTATAGTCCTCAAGCCCCTGTGGATCAACCTGGTATTGAAATACTCCTCTTCCTTCCATTAAGAGAAGAGAATGATTCTCGAATCCTCAGATAACCTTTCTTTTTCTGTTCCTGCCTTGAAGAAGTTTAGAATCTATAGTCCTGGAAGTGCAGTTAGTGGAATTGGCAGCCTTGCACCCATCCTTGTGGAAAAATATACACTGAAATAAATACCTTTGGCACAGTGTCATGGCTTAGGTGGCATTTCAGAGCCAACCACATGCATCTGAGCAATCTGCCTTCTCATTGACATTCCACCACATGCCTCAAAATTCTCCAGGCAGGCTCAACTAAAAAATCTTGTAAGGCATGTACGTCAGGTAAATTCTAACTATAATTTAGGTGCATTTGAGTGATTCCAGGCCTTTAGATATTAATCACTTGGCAGGACATAGAGTCCAAGAGAAGTGATGTGTGATGACTTTAAAAAGATTTAGGCACTGAATGGTTGAAAGAGTCCTGTGAAATTGCTTCGCCCTCAGTTAATCTAGCTCTTATTTTTAAAAAATCAATTGAAATGTACTTTATTTGGAGACTTTCCCTACAAATACAGTGGCAAATGTGTAGCATGTAGCCTATTAAATAGTAGCTTAAGTAGATATTAAATAGGACTTCCTCTCTTCCTAGGGAGCATTTTTCCCCTCACTAATTGGTAACATCCTTTCCTTGATCCCTGCAAAATGTCACCATTGAGGTCCAGTCCTCAGGAAGCTAAGTAAACTGATCCTTCCCTTGGACTCCTTGTGAATGAAAGTGAAGGCTCAGCCTATGGAACTTCTATTTACTTTTTACAAACTATATACCCCTAGACACAAAGAGTTAAAAGGGGGCTTTGCATCTTCAGAATGAAGTTTTGGAAATACATACAGAACAAACTCAAGGTGTATCCAAACTAGAGATCTGGTAGATTTGTGTTAAAGTCTGGAATATTTTGGATGTACTACCAAGAAGACTTTTCTCTGAATTATGGGTTTTATTTGAAATCCCTAAAATAAAATGGCTTTTGAGTTTCTAAAACATAGTTATCTACATGACTTATTATTCAGTTAAAATACTGTTTGTTGTGATTAGATAGATGCATATGTCTATTAAAAAACTCTAAAATTATTAAAGACTCAGAGCATTTCATAATGACGAAGAAAGATTACAGTTAGATAATAAATTATAAGTATTTTGAGCCCATACCAATCCCATAATTTTATTTTCCATTCTAATACTTTTTTATTATCATCATTGTTTTATAAATATAGTTGATTTACAATATTATGTTAGTTTCAGGTGTACATCAAAGCGATTTGGTTATATATATATATACATTTTCAGATTATTTTCCATTATAGGTTATTACAAGATATAGAAAATAATTCCCTGTGCTGTACAAGAAATCCTTATTTGTTGTTTATCTATTTTATGTACAGTAGTTTATGTCTGTTAATCCCATACTTCTAATTTGTCCCTTCCCTGTTCCCTTTGCTAACCATAAGTTTGTTTTCTATGTTTGTGAGCCTATTTCTGTTTTATACATAGATTGATTTGTATTATTCTTTAGGTTACACATATAAGTGATATCATATAATATTTGTCTTTGTCTGACTTATTTCACTTAGTATGATATTATGTAGGTACATTCATGTTGCTACAAATGGCATTATTTCATTCTTTTTAATGGCTGAGTAATGTTCCATTTCATATACACACACACACACCACCATATCCTCTTGAATCAATAGTCTGTTGATGGCTCTTGAGTTGTTTTCATGTCTTGGCTATTGTAAATAATGCTATGAACATTGGGGTCTTTTCAAATTAGAGTGGGCCAATCCTATAATTTGAAAGTCAATAACTGTAGTTTAAAGAAGATGTGGAAATTAAACTTTTAATATATCACTCATGGAACTTTCTGGAGAACAATTTGGCACTCTATGTCAAAAGCCTTAAGTAGAGTATGTCCTTTGGATCAATAATTATACCCTGTTTCATTTATTCTAGGGACATGCAGATACAAAGATTTATATGTAAGGATTGTTCATTGCATCATCATTCATAATGATAAAAATGGAAACAACATAGATGTCTAACAGTTCAGTATTATTTGAATAGATTATTATAAATTCACACAATGGAATGCCCAGTAGCCATTAGCATAATTTTTGAAGTATACTTAGCAAGTGAAAAAAATGTAAGGGATGAACAAAGAAATAAACACATAAATAAATATTTATTATAAAAGTAGCAGAACATTGGAAACAAATACTCACCAATAATGGATTGGTTAAGAAATTGTCGGGAATCTGCACT
The DNA here is from genome assembly GCF_032452875.1 of Bos javanicus. Taxonomy (NCBI): domain Eukaryota; kingdom Metazoa; phylum Chordata; class Mammalia; order Artiodactyla; family Bovidae; genus Bos; species Bos javanicus. The sequence goes on along the minus strand of NC_083875.1, from coordinate 54,582,652 downwards.
GGAAAACTATGCAGGGTCAAAAAGAAAGGTGAAGGCCATGGACCCATCTCTGAGATGTATTGTAAGGAGAGCAAATCATAGAATAGGTTGTGTAGTATGCAACCATTTTTGTAACTAGAAGATATAGCTATCAATATTTCTGGAAGTCTGCCACAGAACTAGTAACACCGGCTGCCTCTGAGGAGGTGAGAGGTGGGTAGGTAGTGGGAGGGGAGATTCACTTCTTGTGTAAAATTTCATCCTATTTGAGCATTTTCCATATGCCTGTACAAATTTAAAAATAAATACATATTATGTCCACTGTGATCTTAACTTGTAAATAACTTCATGTCTATCCATCTGAATAGAAAAGATTCAAGATCAAACAAAAAATGTAAACAAGGGTTATCTTTGGGTGGTAGGGTTATGGATAATATTAATTTTCTTCCATGTATTTTCCTATATTTTCTGAGCCTCCTCCCTTCCCAGGACAATCAATGTTGATAAAGATTTTAAGAATATAATGAGAGGAAAAGGGAAAATTTTAAATGTCTAAAGGTTGTTCAGTGGTTAGGACTCTGCCCTTCCACTGCAGGGGGCATGGGTTCGATCCCCGGTCAGAGATCTAAGACCCTGCGTGTCTCACAGTGCAGCCAAAACTAATTTAATAATTAATTTTAAAAAATGTGTAAAGTCCTAATGAGACAGTTGGTGGGGGAGGGGCTTGCTTGGTTCGGTGATGTGAGCGTTGAGCCTAGCACTGCTGCCGTGTTAGTCAGGACTGGCCTTACTTCCCAGGTGCAGTAGGTGATTATGGCTAACTATTCATCTACTCGGAGAAGGCAACGGCAACCCACTCTTGCCTGGAAAATCCCATGGACGGAGGAGCCTGGAAGGCTGCAGTCCATGGGGTCGCTAAAAGTCGGGAAGTACTGAGCGATTTCACTTTCATGCTTTGGAGAAGGAACTGGCAACCCACTCCAGTATTCTTGCCTGGAGAATCCCAGGGACAGAGGTGCCTAGTGGGCTGCCGTCTATGGGGTCGCACAGAGTCGGACACGACTGAAGCGACTTAGCAGCAGCAGCAGCAGCAGCAGCATTCATCTACTGGCTGAGGTCTACACATATATACTTAGTTTTATTACTGTAACTCACTTCTCAATCTTGCTGGCACATTGGGATACTTTGGGGCATTAAAAAAAAATACCAAAAATATACTAAGCTTTACCCCAAATCAATTAAATCTGAATATGTGAGGTGAGAATTCAGCATCTAGTATTATTAAAGTCTCCTCAGGTGATTCTAATGTGCAGCCAAGGGTCAGAACCACACTTTAACCCAGAGCTTTGATCTAATTGAAAATGCGAATACTCCTGCAAGAGTGCTGTGATTTATCAGTAGGTATAGGCTTCCTGAGAAGAAAGGTAAAAGACTAAGTGAACTATAGATTGTTTCCCAAACTTGGCAAATTCTGAGACCAGGGAAGCTGGAGGCCGAATGCAACTTCTTCCAAGACTCCTTCAGTTTGGGGGCATAGGGAATAGAAAGCTGAGAATGAGAAACCCAAGTTCTAGTTCTGTTTTTGCCACTTCCTGGTTGGAGAACCTGGATCACTTTATAGAACTTCTAGGTATGACCTTGTTGTAAAATGTGCCAGCTGGATTAGTGCAGAGGTTTGGAAAACAGCCTGAGGGACGAGGAAAGAAGAGGTGTGGGGATTCCATGTTACACACCCTACCACCCACCAGTGGATTGACTTATTTATAGATTTATAGATTGGCTCTCCAGTATGCTTCATTTTAAAGAGATAATTCCAGGATTAAAAAAAAAAAATTCCCTAGAATTTGCTGTATGACTTAGGGAACTCAAACCAGGGCTCCGTAACAACCTGGAAGGGTAGGATGGGGAGGGGTGTTCAAGGGGGAGGGGCACGGGTGAACCTATTGCTGGTCCATGTTAATGTTTGGTAGAAAACAATGTAATACTATAAAGCAGTTATTCTTCAGTTTAAAATAAATACATTAAAAAAAATTTTCCCTAGATCACATGGCTTCTTAGCTCTCCTCATTCTACAATCTTTTTAATGTAAGCCCAAAGTGAACCTAAAATCTGTGATTTTTTCCTGTATTTTCGCATCATTTGGGGGGGTTTGATTTTCCTGATATCATGTGTTTTAAGGTATTCTGTGGAAGCTTCTACTTCCATTGGATGATCAATGACTTTTCAACCCAGTTTTCTTGTTCCAATGTCACATGCAGAAATCCTGGATACTTTTAAGTTGTAAAAAGTTGATAACTTTCCACAGCTCATTCCTTCCCAGGAGTGACAAATCTCCCACTTGTATACCAACTCATATATAACTTCCATACCAGGGCCAGGATAGGGTAAGGCAGGTGAGCTTTTTGTCTTGGCTGCAAAATTTAAGAGAGTACAAAAAAACTCAGTAATTCATACAAAAATCCATGAAGAACAAATTATAAAAATTTTAAATAAAGGGACAATCACCAATAGTTCTCTGACAAGCCATACTGGAGCCCATGGCAAAAAAATAAATGTATTTCACTCATCCAATCTATCCTAGGTCCCATTCCGTACTGTTAAAAGTACTCACCACAAATAAGTTCTTAAGAATTTGTATAAGATCGAATGGAACCTAATCAAACTATAAGCTTTTGTCCAGCAAAGGAAACCATAAACAAAACAAAGTGACATACTATGGACTGGGAGAAAATATTTGCAAATAATGAGACTGACAAGGGATTAATTTTGAAAATATACAAACAGCTCCTACAGTTCAGTAACAAAAAAAACAAGCCATCCAATCAAAAACCGGGCAGAAGACCTAAATAGACATTTCTCCAAAGGGGACATACAGATGTCCAACAGGCACATGAAAAGCTGCTCATCATCGCTAATTATTAGAGAAATGCAAGTCAAAAAATGCAATGAAGTACCACTTTACACCAGTCAGAATGGCCATCATTTTTAAAAATCTATAATAAATGCTGGAGAGGGTGTGGGGAAAAGGGAGCCCCCAACACTGCTGGTGAGAATATAAATGGGTATAGCCACTATGGAAAACAGTATGGAAGTTCCTCAGAAAACTAAAAATATAGTTACCACATGGTCCACAATCCAACTCCTGGGCATATATTCAGAGAAAACTCTAATTCAAAAAGATACGTGCGCCCAAGTGTTCACAGCAGCGCTGTTTACAATAGGGGAGAGGGAGGCAGCTTAGGTGTCCAATGACAGGTGAATGGCTGAAGAAGATGCGGTGTGTGTGTGTGTGTGTGTGTGTATATAAATACATATATACAATGAAATATTACTCAGCCTTAAAATATGAAATCTTTGTAGCAATATGGGTGGCCCTAAAGATTACTTATTAAGTGAAGTAAGTCACTTAATAAAGACAAATATCATATGATATCACTTATATGTGAAATCTTTAAAAAATGATACAAATGAACTTATTTACAAAACAGAAATAGACTCACAGACATAGGAAAAAACCTTATGGTTATGAAATGGGAAAACAGGAGATGGGGAAGGATAAATTAGGAGTTTGGGATTAACACAAACCCACTACTATATATGAAATAGAAAAACAAAGACCTACTGTATAATATAGAGAATGGTATTAAATGTCTTATAATAATCTATAATGGAAAACCTATAATCTGAAAAAATATATATATACAGACACACATACACACATATATCATGCATGTGTGCTAAGCTGCTTCAGTAGTGTACTACTCTTTGTGACTAAAAAACAGCAACAACTATATATATATGAATTACTTTGCTGCACACCTAAAACTATGACAACATTGTAAATCTACTACACACTAATTTTAAAAAATGTGTGTGCATGTTAGTCGCTCAGTTGTGTCCGACTCTTAGCGACCCCATGGACCGCAGCCTGCCAGGCTCCTCTCCATGGAATTCTCCAGGCAAGAATACTGGAGTGGCTTGCCATGCCCTCCTCTAGGGGATCTTCCTGACGCAGGGATCAAACCCCGGTATCCCACATTACCTCCAGATTCTTTATCATCTTAGCCACCAGGGAAGCACTAATTAAAATTTAAAAAAATGACCACACAAAAAAATGGAATTTGTATAAGAATGGAGAGATGGAAATACATTGACAAATTTGGAAGAGGTCTCTCAGAAATTTTGTGGCTCAAATAGATTTTGGTAGGCCTAACAGGAAAAGAAAGAAAAAAAAATGAATGAGAGATATCTTTATGTTTAATTTTGTGGTCAGGAAGAGATATTTTATATTCCTATTTAAGACTGAAAATCCATTAGGTTTCTTGTGCTACTGTGCTCAGTCATGTCCGACTCTCTGCCACCCCATGGACTATAGCCCACCAGGCTCCTCTGTCCATGGTATTCTCCAGGCAAGAACACTGGAGTGGGTTGTCATTTCCTTCTCCAGGGGATCTTCCTGACCCAGGGACTGAACCTGAGTCTCTTGCACTTCCTACATTGGCACGCAGGCAGATTCTTTACCACTGTGCCACCTGGGAAATCATTAGATTTCCTACATCTTGGTAAAATTCAGAATGGCAGATTGAAAAATTTTGGAAGGATAGTAACTAATTAGTAAATAAAGGTGATTATTAAGGCCATTTCAATCACTGAGAGGGCAGCATAACATAATTCAATTACTTATGTATTTTTCATCACCTATGTGCTATGTTTCATTAATCTATCATTCAGTTCAGCTCAGTTCAGTCGCTTCAACTCTTTGCAACCCCATGAATTGCAGCACACCAGGCCTCCCTGTCCATCACAAACTCCCGGAGTTTACTCAAACTCATGTCCATCGAGTCAATGATGCCATCCAGTCATCTCATCCTCTGTTCTCCCCTTTTCCTCCTGCCCCCAATCCCTCCTAGCATCAGGCTCTTTTCCAATGAGTCAACTCTTCGCATGAGGTGGCCAAAATATTGGAGTTTCAGCTTCAGCATCAGTCCTTCCAATGAACACTCAGGACTGATCTCCTTTAGGATGGACTGGTTGGATCTCCTTGCAGTCCAAGGGACTCTCAAGAGTCTTCTCCAACACCACAGTTCAAAAGCATCAATTCTTTGGCACTCAGCTTTCTTCACAGTCCAACACTCGCATCCATACATGACCACTGGAAAAATCATAGCCTTGACTAGACAGACCTTGTTGACAAAGTAATGTCTCTGCTTTTCAATATGCTATCTAGGTTGGTCATAACTTTCCTTCCAAGGAGTAAGTGTCTTTTAATTTCATGGATGCAATCACCATCTGTAGTGATTTTGGAGCCCAGAAAAATAAAGTCTAACACTGTTTCCCTATCTATTTCCCATGAAGTGATGGGACCAGATGCCATGATCTTCGTTTTCTGAATGTTGAGCTTTAAGCCAACTTTTTCACTCTCCACTTTCACTTTCATCAAGAGGCTTTTTAGTTCCTCTTCACTTTCTGCCATAAGGGTGGTGTCATCTACATATCTGAGGTTATTGATATTTCTCCCGGCAATCTTGATTCCAGCTTGTGCTTCCTCCAGACCAGCATTTCTCATGATGTACTCTGCTTATAAGTTAAATAAGCAGGGTGACAATATACAGCCTTGACATACTCCTTTTCCTGTTTGGAACCAGTCTGTTGTTCCATGTCCAGTTCTAACTGTTGCTTCCTGACCTGCATATAGGCTTCTCAAGAGGCAGATCAGGTCGTCTGGTATTCCCATCTCTTTCAGAATTTTCCACAGTTTATTGTGATCCACACAGTCAAAGGCTTTGGCATAGTCAATGAAGCAGAAATAGATGCTTTTCTGGAACTCTCTTGCTTTTTCAATGATCCAGCGGATGTTGGCAATTTGATCTCTGGTTCCTCTGCCTTTTCTAAAACCAGCTACATTGAGTAATTAACAAATTGACTATATATTGTGTCATGATCTTAAATGTATATCATTCTTATTACTAAAAATGAATTGGGGATAGGAAATCAATTTTCCTGTATAGTTGATTTAGATGGAATTAATACATTTCCACTGGGTTTGGAACAATATGTTTCATCTGCAGTTTTTTTGATACCCTAGTGTGGCTAATTTTCTTTGATGAAGCCATTTGAGGCAAGATCTTAAAGCACAGGCTCAAGGAAAATTTTATATTGAGGGAGCCAAGCTTTGTGCTCAAAATTCTCCAAGCCAGGCTTCAGCAATATGTGAAGCGTGAATGTCCTGATGTTCAAGCTGGTTTTAGAAAAGGCAGAGGAACCAGAGATCAAATTGCCAACATCCGCTGGATCATGGAAAAAGCAAGAGAGTTCCAGAAAAGCATCTATTTCTGCTTTATTGACTATGCCAAAGCCTTTGACTGTGTGGATCACAATAAACTGTGGGAAATTCTGAAAGAGATGGGAATACCAGACCACCTGATCTGCCTCTTGAGAAATTTGTATGCAGGTCAGGAAGCAATAGTTAGAACTGGACATGGAACAACAGACTGGTTCCAAACAGGAAAAGGAGTTCGTCAAGGCTGTATATTGTCACCCTGTTTATTTAACTTATATGCAGAGTACATCATGAGAAACGCTGGACTGGAAGAAACACAAGCTGGAATCAAGATTGCTGGGAGAAATATCAATAACCTCAGATATGTAGATGACACCACCCTTATGGCAGAAAGTGAAGAGGAACTAAAAAGCCTCTTGATGAAAGTGAAAGTGGAGAGTGAAAAAGTTGGCTTAAAGCTCAACGTTCAGAAAACGAAGATCATGGCATCCGGTCCCACCACTTCATGGGAAATAGATGGGGAGACAGTGGAAACAGTGTCAGACTTTATTTTTCTGGGCTCCAAAATCACTACAGATGGTGACTGCAGCCATGAAATTAAAAGACACTTACTCCTTGGAAGGAAAGTTATGACCAACCTAGATAGCATATTCAAAAGCAGAGACATTACTTTGCCAACAAAGGTTCGTCTAGTCAAGGCTATGGTTTTTCCTGTGGTCATGTATGGATGTGAGAGTTGGACTGTGAAGAAGGCTGAGCGCTGAAGAATTGATGCTTTTGAACTGTGGTGTTGGAGAAGACTCTTGAGAGTCCCTTGGACTGCAAGGAGATCCAACCAGTCCATTCTGAAGGAGATCAGCCCTGGGATTTCTTTGGAAGGAATGATGCTAAAGCTGAAACTCCAGTACTTTGGCCACCTCATGCGAAGAGTTGACTCATTGGAAAAGACTCTGATGCTGGGAGGGATTGGGGGCAGGAGGAGAGGGGGACGACAGAGGATGAGATGGCTCGATGGCATCACTGACTCGATGGACGTGAGTCTGAGTAAACTCCGGGAGTTTGTGATGGACAGGGAGGCCTGGCGTGCTGCGATTCATGGGGTCGCAAAGAGTCGGACACGACTGAGCGACTGATCTGATCTGATCTGGTGAAGGAAAAAAAAGAAAGGCAGACCACCATATGGCCAATATATGGCCTCTTTGATTGAAGGGTCTCTTATTATCTTTTTAAATTTATTTTTAACTGGAACATAATTGCTTTACAATATTGCATTGGCTTCTCCCGTACAACAGCGTGAATGAGCCATAAGTATACATATGTCCCTTCCCTCTTGAGCCTCATCCCACCCCTCTAGGTTGTCACAGAGTACCAGGCTGAGCTCCCTGTGTTATACAGCAGCTTCCCATTAGCTATCTTTTTTACATCTGGTAATGTATGTTTCAGTGCTACTCTCTCAATTCGTCCCACCCTCTCCTTCTCCCACTATGTCCGAAGCCTGTTCTCTATGTCTGCGTCCTATTCCTGCCCTGCACATAGGTTCATCAGTACCATTTTTCTAGATTCCATAAATATGTGTTAATACATGACATTTGTTTTTCTGACTTACTTCACTTTGTATAACAAGCTCTAAGTTGATCTGCCTGTAAGGTCTCTTTTCAATTCATTCAACAAATGCTTATTAAGCATCTACTAATTCCAGGCCCTGTTCTAGGCACTGGGTTCAGGAGTGAACAAAATAGACAAAGATCTTGATTCTTATTGAGGTATATATAAGAAATCATCAAAGGGAGGTGAGTATAAATGGGATAAATTATTATTCAATTTAAAGAGAGGGAAATAACAAATAGGAAATAAATCAATTGCCTCTGTCAACTACCTGATTAATTTCAAAATCCAATCCTCACCTAGCTAATTGCCTTCCAGGGTCCGCCTGGAATGCCCACACATACAGCATGTTACTATAATGTGGAATCTAAACTGGTTTAGGTTTTACAGCAATGGTGAGTAAAGCAGGTGGTAGAAAATGTTGCCATCTGGGAATACAGGGCTAGGATTGCCAGATGTTGACCAAGAACTGAAATACCCATTTCTGTGTGAATCACTAAATGTTTAAGTTATGACAGTTAATTCAATTTTTGCAAAAGTACCACTGAGTCTAAAGCAACCTTTCTATAGCTCAGAGACTATGGAGTTTGTAGCCTTGGTCTTAGGTTGGAGTCCAGCAAAACCAGAGAGTCTTGTGGGACAGATGGCTCCAACTTGTAGTAATTACAGGGCAGGAAGTTCCTATATTAGCTAAGTCATTATTGATCCTTTGCGTGTCAAAAGGATTTTAATCCATGATTTGGATAATCTTATGTCTCACTACTTGATTTTAGTATACATTCATTCATTTGCTCATTGATTCATTCATTAAACCTTAGTAAATGACATTTCTGGCTGAAACATTGGTCTACTCAGCTTAAAAATGGCTCCTGTGTGGTCAACCTTGTAGGTAGGGCCTTCCAGTGCAGTGGGCCTTTGATGGCCTTCACCCTGTGAGATACAATGCTGCCTGTGATAATGCTCACCTTGCATGAGTGCATGCTAAGTCGTTTCAGTCATATTCAACTCTTTGCGACCCTACGGACCTTAGCCCGCCATAGTCCTCTGTCCATGGGATTCTCTAGGCAAGAATACTGGAGTGGATTGCGATGCCCTCCTGCAGGGGACCTTCCTGACCCAGGGACCAAACCTGTATCTCTTACATCTCCTGCATTGATAGGTGGGTTCTTTGCCATTAGTGCCACCTGGCAAGCCCAATGCAACCCTTGAGTAAGCACAAAATATACAGATACATTTGATTAGAACCAGAGGATCATTTGGGGGCTTCTCTAGTAGCTCAGTTGGTAAAGAATCTGCCTGCAATGCGGGAGACTCTGGTTCGATTCCTGGATTGGGAAGATCTGCTGGAGAAAGGATAGGCTTTCCTTTTTTTTAACTCCAGTATTCTTGGGTTTCCCTTGTGGCTCAGCTGGTGAAGAATCTGCCTGCAATGCAGGAGACCTGGGTTGAATCCCAATATTGGGAAGATCCCCTGGAGAAGGGAAAGGCTACCCACTCCAGTATTCTGGCCTGGAGAATTCTGGGTTGCAAAGAATTGGAGCAATTTTCACTTTCACTTTCAGAGGATCATTTGGGTTTCTGTGTTGGTTCAGATGATAAAGAATCTGCCTGCAATGTAGGAGACCCGGGTTCGATCCCTGGTTCGGGAAGATCCCCTGGAGAAGTGAAAGGCTGCTGCTGCTGCTGCTAAGTCGCTTCAGTCATATCCGACTCTGTGCGACCCCATAGACGGCAGCCCACCAGGCTCCCGGGTCCCTGGGATTCTCCAGACAAGAACACTGGAGTGGGTTGCCATTTCCTTCTCCAGTGCATGAAAGTGAAAAGTGAAAGTGAAGTCGTTCAGTCCTGTCCGACTCCTAGTGACCCCATGGACTGCAGCCTACCAGGCCCCTCTGTCCATGGGATTTTCCAGGCAAGAGTACTGGAGTGGGTTGCCATTGCCTTCTCCAGCAGTGAAAGGCTACCACTCCAGTATTCTTGCCTGGAGAATTCCACGGATGGAGGAGCCTGGCAGGCTACAGTCCATAGGGTCACCTGGCTGAGCAACTAAACACAGAGGATCACTTGGATGCATTTCTAAGGGTGGTGATGGAAAGATGTCACTGAACTACTCTACTCTATCTAGAATATATGCCTGGTGACTTTGCAGTGTGGGTATCTTATCTTTCAGAAGAAAGCATTCTTTTTCATGCATTTGTTCAGTCGCTAAGTCGTGTCCAACTCTTTTCGACCCCATGGGCTGCAGCATTCCAGGCTTCCCTGCCCTTCACTATCTCCTGGAGGTTTCTCTAACTCATATCCATTGAGACAGTGATGACATCCAACCATTTCACCCTCTGTTGCCCCCTTCTCCTCCTGTTGACCCTGTAACCTTTCTTTACCAGAAACACCTTAATCTTTCTGCTGTTATGAGATTGTCCTCTAGGTGGCGCTATTTATAGCTCTCTGAGTCTCCCAGGGCCTGCTTGCCTGCCTTCCCCCAAAGCAAGGCCACTTTTATTCCTTGATCAGCCAGCTTTGCCAGCAAGCACAGAACAGAGGAGCTCTTTCCCAGCTCTTTTAGGAGCTGCAGTGCTTTAGGCGGACTTCTAATTGATCCTTCAGGTAGCCATCGTGTGCCTACCCGTATTTCTTCAGGTTGCTTTGCATGGTGGCTTGGATAACTGCTCCTTCTGCCCAATTCCCTCTAGCAAGTCTTTCTCATTAGGAGCCAGGGCTTCTCACTTCACATTGTTGTTTTATGCATGCAGATTGCCTGCCCAAATAGATTATGAAGACTTTAAGGGCTTTGTATGCCTCAGGCATCTGGCATAGGGCACTGCTTGTGACAGGCACAGTCTGTGAGTTGTTGATGTAGGTTCTGGTATTGTGTTTATTCATCTCTTACTGAGTATCCATTGCAGGCTAGGCACTCTTTTGGATGCCCTGAAAACAGTTATGAAAGATAAGGTCTCTACTTGCAAGCAGCTCTCAATCTTGTGAAAGAGAATGAGAAAGAGAAATAGACAGTGGTGCAGTGTGTGGTGTGAAGCAGCCATGCTAGATGATTCTGGAAACAGGAGAAGTGCTATTCCTTCCCTGGGAGCGTCTTTTGTGAGTGTGGTTGTGGCTTTTTCATTCTTTGACCCTAGCATCACTGCTGGAGACCGAACTGTCCCTTTGATAGTTTCTCTTTGCCAGTGCCCAGAGAGCAGGGTTGCATGATGGTGGAGGTAGAATGCCACAGAGGAGATGAGTTTTCCATTTTCCTCTGGTGTTCCCTGCTCCTAGGGTTTTGTGGTTTGCTTTTCAGTCATCAGTAATTGCCTTTGAATTCTCCAAATGGTTTATCTTCTCACTGTCTATCTGGGGGTGATTTGAAATAGCAGATTTACTTTTAAGTGGTGTAGAAACGTATTTATTGAAAACCTATTCATTTCAAATGACCCCTTTCTTGTGAAGTCTTCTTCAGTTCCCCTGAACAGAAGGATCCCTTCCTTTTTATACCTTTATAGTGTTACTTGTCGGAGAAGGCAATGGCACCCCATTCCAGTACTCTCGGCTGGAAAATCCCATAGACAGAGGAGCCTGGTAGGCTCCAGTCCATGGGGTCACGAAGAGTCAGACACGACTGAGTGACTTCACTTTCACTTTCCACTTTCATGCATTGGAGAAGGAAATGGCAACCCACTCCAGTGTTCTTGCCTGGAGAATCCCAGGGACCGGGGAGCCTGGTGGGCTGCCGTCTATGGGGTCGCACAGAGTCGGACACGACTGAAGTGACTGAGCAGAGCAGTGTTACTTGTATCCCAACTTTAATACAAATTGATTTCATTTTCTTTTATTGTGTTTAGAGCTACATAATGCCCTGAAACTTCAAGCCTGTTGAAGACAAGGACTATACTCATCCTATTATCTGTCTTCTTGCACTTTCATCTTAGTTATTTACATATGGTAGGCAATGAATAAATACATTTGTTGACTTAATGAACTAAGACTTTGTAACACGATTCACATTTAGTTGAATATTTTAGCATATTTGCTTGTAGAATATGGTCACAACTTCAGTAGTTTCTACATGGATTTTGTTTGCGTGATTTAGGTTATGTGACTATTTGCTTGGCAAATGCTTTCCAGATACATATGCAAAGGTTTCTGAATAGATCTGGGCTCAGACTTGAAAATTTCCTGTTTCCTTATTGACACTCATATACGACTTTATCACTGGAGAGTGTTGGTTTTCCTTACTTCCCAATTTATTCCCAGTGCTTGAAGGAACATCCTCCTCTTTATTTGTCTAATCCATTCAAATATCTGCTAAATGCCAAGGACGGCCCCGATGCTAGGCATGCAGGGGTGATAAAATAGACTTTTCTTGTTCCACGATGTGTTGAAACAATTTAATTCTGTTCATCAAAAAATCGGTCAATTCAGTCAAAATGGAGTACCTGATAGTGTAAGAGCCCAGGTTGGGAGACATTTTCAAAAATCTTAGATCTTTGGTTAAGAAACCAGACACTTAACTTGAAGATTCTTGACTTTTACTTGATTTTCTAATGTTTTCTATCTCTGCAACTCATGTATAGATATATTTAGAGGATGCAAACTTGTAATTTTTTTTCCCTTGATGCCATTTAAAATTTTGGCATGTTGAATTTCAATGTTTAATTAGTCAGTTAATTTTAAATTTTAATTTCACAGCATTCACATAAGGGGGTGAAGCTGGTGAAGTTTGCCCTTTCTGCTTTCCTAGCCAAGGTGAAATTTTATTACAGTCGACTTCTCCAGGTTCTGCATCCTTAAATTCAACTAAGGGCAACTGCACTTCCTAGGCCAAATATCCTTTAAACGGGAAGTCTAAAACATAGATCTTGTGTCTAGAGGACTTGTTTGATCTAAGTCATGGTATGTGTGTGTCTAGGGGTGGAGGTAATGGTAAATGAAAGAAGGCAGTCACACACCTGTCATCTGACAATATGACAATATCCTATATGCACTCTTGACCTGCAGCAATAGTAGAATCATGCCATCATTTTACATTCTGGATCAACAGGTTGCACCAGAGACTTCTCAGAAACAACATAAAATGTGAAAAACGGATTCCTTTAAGATACAATTTCCTCTGAGGCTCCATTAAGGCAGAAAGCAGTATGAATTACACCTCTTGTAGCTATTAGATCAAATAAAATTTGAACGAGCAAGGATTTTTTTTGGCTGTCACATGTTACAACAAAATATAAGCAAACCACATTTTAAAGTAAACTACCTCAATCGAAAGTGGAAAAACAAAATACCAGAATGGAATTTTGCGGTGGCGATCCTGGTTTTCCCATTTTTCTTTCATTCTTTCCTTTATGCTTATTTCACATTATTTTGCATTTTCTCATAAGTCATAATTTCATCTCGGTCTAGAATGGTGAAGTCGATTTACTTGGCTGTTGCCTTTTTCAAAAACGAGAGGAGAGCTTGTAAGAAGAAAACAAAAACAACTCCAATGGCATGAAAAGTTGGAAGCTAGCAAGGAGGCTCTTGGAAACTGGGCCGCTTTATTTTTCTGCTCAGGATTTAGATTTCTGTCTCCAGGAACTTTGTGGATAGTTTCACCTATTAAGTCTCCCTTGCCCCTCTGCGAGACAGTGACAATCCCGGGTCCTCCCCAGTCGCACTGCACGGTTGAGTGTATATTATTTTCTACGACTCAACTTGGATCAGAGGTGACGGGACATACTTTCTATCCGAATGGCGTTTTAGAAATAGGAACGGGAAAGAACACTGAACTAGGCGAAGAGCCGCCCCACGGGATCTGCTCAGCGCTGCAGAGCGGCAGGCGGGAGGCGCTAGCGCCGAGGCTGCCTTCGGGGGAACCGGGCGGGTGTTCGCGGGGCGGCCGGTGCTGGGGGCTTACGGGGCCGAGATCCCCGCCTTCCCGGAGAAGCCGCGGCTGCGTTTCGGAGGCACTGGGCAGCCGGCTGGCGGAGGCCGCCATATTCCCGGTTTACCACGCCCGGGCGGCGGGGCGGCAGCGGCAGGTCGGCGGCGGCCCGGGCTGCGCCTCGGCGACCCGGCCCCGCCTCCCGCCGGGGGCAGCCGTGACCGCTGAGCCCGCGGGCCCGACCGAGGGCGCGGGAGGGGGAGGCGCCCGCAGAGCCCGAGGGGGCCGGCTCAGCCAGGGAGCGGCGCGAGCGAAGCGAAAGCCGCACTGGGAGGCGCGCCGCGGCGGCTGCGAGCCCAGGAAAGCCTTCCAGGAGGGCCGGGCGGCACCGCCTCCCGCTCCCCTCCTCCCGCGCCCGTCCCCTCCCTCCACCTCCTCCCTCTGCCGCCGCCGCCGCCTCCCTCCCGGATCTGTGCTCCAGTTCAGAGAAAGAAGAAAATGTGTGTGTGTGGCGAGGGGGAGGGCGAGCACTGAGCAGCCGCTCTGCGCCTGGCAATCGGGGCCGGGGGTGGGCGTCTGGCGGAGGCGGAGGAGCGCGCGACGGCCGGGCGGGCGGGCCAGCGAGCCGGGTTTGCGCGCGAGCCGGGCGGTGGGCGCGGGCAGGGCCGAGGGCGCCCGGGAGCCGTGTCAGGCGGCAGCTAGGAGCCGGCGCGCCAGGCGCGGGGAGCCGTCGGCGACCGCTCGCTGCGGGGACGCCCCGGTGGATGTGCTCTCGCCGCCGGGCGCACGGCTTAGGGGAGCCTCGGCGGCGGCGGCGGCGGCGGCGGCGCGGGGGGCCAGGCGGGCCGCCTGTTCCCGGGGAAGGAGGCGCGGGCGTCTGAGCGAGGCCGGGCGCGGCGGCCTTCCCTAGCGCGCCCCCCGAGCCAGCGCCCGCGGCCGCCTCCCGCGCCGGCCTCGCTCCTCCCGGCAGCCCGAGCCGCCACCAGCCGCCGCACCCCCGGCCCACCTGGTGGCCCCGGCCCTGGCCGCGGCCCCCGCGGCGGTTCCCCGATCTCGTCCCGGACGCGCGCCCGGGCGGCGGGGGCTCGGCGGCCACCGCTGCCTCGGGGGAGCGAGGGCGGGAGGGTGTGTGTGCGCGCGTGTGAGCAGGGGGTGCCGGCGGGGCTGCAGCGAGGCACTTTGAAAGAATGACTCTGGAGTCCATCATGGCGTGCTGCCTGAGCGAGGAGGCCAAGGAAGCCCGGCGGATCAACGACGAGATTGAGAGGCAGCTCCGCAGGGACAAGAGGGACGCCCGCCGGGAGCTCAAGCTGCTGCTGCTCGGTGAGTACCGCCGTGGCCGTACGCAGCGGGCCCTCCCGCCGGACCTCTGCGCCCCCCGCCCACCACCCCCAGTCCCCGTACTGCGGCCCCGGCCACCGGGCGCGGGCGGCTTGCCCCTGCCCTCCCCGGGCGCGGCCCCGACCACTACCCGCACCCTGAAGGGCGCGCGCGCGCGTGCAGACACAGGCACGCGCAGAGGGGTCGCGGCTGCGCTGCCCGGGGCCTCGGCTTGTCCTTTTCGGTAGCCCTGAGGGCTGTGCACTCGGGGTGCGCGTTTGTCTGCTGTGCATCTGCTGAATGGCAAATCGCTTCGGGGAGAAGCGCGGGTGGGAAGGTGGGCAGGAGGGTTGAACTTCCAGTGTCGTGGCCGAGGCGCCCGGTGGGGTGGTGGAGCGGAGAACTGTGTGTGCGTGTGGCCTTAGGTGTCAAGCGGAGCCAGGGCGTGCGGTGGGGTGGCCTGTGTGCATCTTTTATCAGTGCTTTTAGGGGTCGGGAGCGAATGGTGGAACGGTGGACAGACTCGCGACTGGACTCTCCAAGGAGTGATGATGAGGGAGCCGAGTGGTTGGCTCTCTGAGGAAAGGGGGCTAACTAACGTATTCCGGGAGCGGGGAGGTGAGCATGTATATGTGTCACACGAGTGCTGTTCTCTAGCCACCAGACCACCGAAAGGAGGGGCCCAGAAGAGTTTCTTAATGGTGACAGGCGTGTTTCTTGTCTCCACCATCCCTTCCAGATAAAGATGAGGGATACGGGAGGGTTGTGCTGTGTGGTTGTTGACAGCGATGGGTATCTTTTGTTTAATGTGGCAACCCAGATGTAGGCCTGAATTCACAATAGTTGCCAGTACAGCCTCTCAATTACTCTCATGGGAACAAATAGAAACCTTTTGTTTAAAACGGACAGCATTTAATATCTTTGGAATCTGGGCTAGAAGGAAAACGGGAAGTGAACACCAAAAAATGTCCCTTTAATCTCTAAAAAATAACCCACTATTCTGCCTTCACATTAAGTTAGCAAGAAAATGCCATTTCTCCCCTAGGAATTTTATTGATTATTATCTCTGGGAGAATGTTCAGAATCAACATTCAGGCCAGCGCGACATAACTCTGAGCTATTGTGTTAGGAAGAACAGCTTTGCAGTAACAGGCCTGAAAAATGTCTGCACTCGTGTTCTGGATATTTGCGTGTATAATAAATAGGTTTCTCAGACATTTCTGGAGGAGAATATTATCAATTCTGATTTGAGAAGCATGCATTTTCCTTCTTATCTTGAGCATTCTGTCTCCTGGTTCAAGGAACCAATTGCCTTTGGGAGGGAACTGCTTATGTACTGGATCGTTTACAAGAAGGAACAAAACATAATGATCACGAATAGTTACAAATGGTTAATTCACATGCCATGCTTAATGTCTTCATTTTGAAACCAGATTAGATAAATGTGCACGTTTATAAAGAACAGAAGGCAAACCCTGGATAAAAGGGGCGGGCTTTAGGGAATGAAGCCAGGGAAGGGGAAAACTGCAATTGCAAAAGGAAGATCTTTTTATTTTTTATGTTTATTCTCATTTTGAGCTACTTCTCATGGCTGAAAAGGTGTAGTTGAATGTTTTCTGAATTCTCAAGATTGAGAAGAAACTAGAGTGGGTAGGAGACAAGAATGGAGTTTAAGTGCATGATTAAGGGGAAAAGCATGTGTTTTAGAAAGACTTGAGGATGGTTTTTCTTTTTCTTTTGCCCTGTGTAGAGTCTTTGTTTGTTTGTTTGGCTGTGAATAGGGCGTTTGAGGTCTCTCAGGCCAACCCCATTGCCTGAAATGTGGCAGCCCTGGGTTCCTAGCAGCTGAATTAGAGCTCAGGGAATTTGTCTGTTTCGGGCCTAGGTTTGAATGTCTAGAAGGAGGACTTGGGGAAATACCCATAGATGGATGCTTAGTTACATACTGCGGACTTAAGTAACACATTATGCTTTAAAAAGTGAACTTGGAGATAATTTTATAAGGACAAAAACTAAAGTAAAACAATTTTACCACTGAAGTGGTAGTGTGGAGAACTTTTATTCTCCCCTTCTTATTAGATTTTTGACTAAGGTTTAATACAGCCTCACCCCAGCCCCCTGATATGGCCTATTAGAAGTGGTAGAAAAAGGACATCGGTTTAGCACCTACATTTATTAGCACTTTAAAAGTGTACAACTTTTTGTTAGAAACCCAATCCCTAGACATCACGTAAGGTGTACTACAGCTCCATGTTCTGGGTATGTTGCTTTTGTAACATAACTACTGCAGTACCTATACTATGTAGTCATGCTGTATACTCACTGTAGATTTGTGTGTATGCTTCTGATTTTTGAATCCAGAAGAGGAGTGATGGTTGATTTGGATCAGGGAAGGTATCAGAAGGAGTTCCTTTTGAGGGATGCCTGATGTGCTGCTTTGATGAGTGCACTGAATCTTCATTCATGTAAATGAGGCCCTTCAAAAGATTCACCAATATTTTTAACTACTTTATTTAAATTAAGGGATCACCATTGTATTTAAATGAAATTCAATGTAAAATTATTTTCAAAGTAAATTTTAGTTCAAAGCATGACGCCATTTTAAGGAAAATGGGTGTATTTGGCAGGAGACCCTTGTTCACATAATTAGCTAATTTTATATTGTGAAGAAATTAACAAGAGAAAATAGTGGTTACCTGCCTAGATGAAAGCTTGGCAGTGAAATTTGGTCTGCCTTGATACATATCCAGCAATTATGCCAATATGTTTCATATTCTATGATACTTACTTATTTTGATGCTTATTTTTTAAAAAGTGAACTCAGAAACCTACTGTCATAAAATGTATTAAATTTTGAATTGTTTATTCATTTTCTGAATTCATTTAGTATTTTAGAATTCATGTTAGTATTTATTTTCTTAGACAACTCAAAGAAAACTGTAGTCTACATAGATGTACAAGAGAATATTTTAATCTGAAGTTTTTATATACTTCTTAGATGTAATATACATTACTTCCTTTAATTAATTAATATTTATAAATATTAACTAAATATTTCTTTGGTGGTACGTAGGTCACTATTTAATATAATCTGTGTTTAAGTCTTTATAAAACAAGTGCCATTGAATACCTGCTTCCGGTCAACTATATTCTTCTGGAAATTTCGGCTTCTTAAAGATACATTTTTTTCTCCCCTTTAACATGTTCTTCTTTTACATGTTTTAAACTCTTTACTCTTCAGATCTTAATCATCAAATAGAAAGATTTAGCAAGAAAGATTTTGCTGTTTTTTTTATTGATTGGATTCCACTTACTGAAGAGGCAAAGTTTAGGCCAGTTTTAGATGAAAGAATATATGTTCTTGCTCTTCTAACTGAATTACAAATGTGGTTGAAAATTTTCTTCCTGTTCTAGACTGGAAGCTTAGGAGGGTAGGGACAGATTCCCTGTTGCACACGATAAAATCCCAGCTTCTAGCACAATCTCTAACTCATAGAGTGCTCTCAGTAAGTATTTATTGAATAAGTAAGCTTCTTTATAACCTAATAGAAATTGGGACCATAAGACAATGAAGACATTATAGAGACATGGAGAAATGTAGAGTTTTTATTCTGTGATAGAGGAAATCATGACCTTTGAAAATAACTATGTGTAACTCTTTGAGCCAATTGATTACAAATTAGTTTTGGGATCGGAAGTGTTAATGTAAGATGTTTTATCGCATAGTGAACCAGTGTATTACAGTTCTGTGCTGGTTGCATTTGGGAATGATAACAATCATGTTTAAAATATGAAAGTTTAAAGGAAAAAAAAAAAGAAATCATACCATGTCTTGGTTACTTTTTTTTGTATAGAAGCTAGCTTAACCCTCTCATCTTTTTGCCATCTCCTTTTCTCCATGACACAGTCAGCAGAGTGAATTTTTAAATTCTGTAGCGCACAGGTGGTGACTGAAGAGATTTTTACAATTTACCTATATATAATTACATGAGAAGAACCACAGTGGTTAACTTTTAGGAATTGTAGAAAGAATGATTTTAATTTGAGCAATATACATTTGTACTGAAGAGCGAACAGTTACAGAGCAGGAAGGTACCTGGAAGGTTGGGAGTGTTCTGACAAATGTAGCGTATGTGGAGAGTTCATTCATACAGGTCTGGGTAAAAACACCCACCCCACCACCCCTCTGTAGAGGTCACTGGCGCAAGGATGGGGGTGTCGATTGCCCAAGTTAACCTAGAGGTTAGTGGCTGTCTAGGATGGCTACTCAGAACTGCAGAATGAAAGCTTCCTTCTAAGCCCCCCTAATAACAGAATCTCCCTGGAAATACCATAATATGGTGATTATGAGGCTGCTTTAAGATCAACTAATTTTATTTTTGCTACTCTTTTAGTTTCCAAGTTTTGAATATGTTTCTAAACGTCAGGATTTGTTTGAATGCATTTCCTCTTTTTTTTTCTTTCCTTATTTTATTTTTTTTTTGGAAACAAAGTATTTATAGTTTGTATCCGAAGAGTGAAGTGGCAGCGTCCCTCATAAAAATCAAAACTGGAGCTCTGACCAAATAACAAAGCCTTCAGAGTAAAATTTTTGCTTTGAACCATGTAGGTTCATTGTCTGGATCTGCCATATAACTGCCAATCTCGTACTTATGTATTAATGTATTGTTTCTTCATATGGGAATTTTGGGGGCAAATTACAACCCTACTGAACAATGAAGCTATCTAGTATATATCTATTCAAATATTTTTAGGTAAACTTAGGAAGGAAAATCAGAAGAATAATTTAGTAGCCATTTTGTTACAAATAAATTTTATAGCCTCTTTTTCATTAAAAAAATCAAACAACCCAGCTGCACTTTATACGAGATGGCTTATGTTCAGTTTTCAGAGATGCCTATTAAATATAGTTATGATTTTTATTACAGATGAATTTTTAAGGACCTTAAACAGCTTTTGCAGTTGTGAGGCTGCGTGCTATGCTAAACTTAGCAGTAAAAAGGAACACATTTTTCTTCATGCTCCAGGCAAACTTATACTTGAAAAGAAATGAACAAGATTTGCCAAGCATGATTTTGATTCCAGCATTCATATTAGTTTTTCTTTAAGGGGAGGTTATTAGTTCTTTTGGTATTAATGGAAGTGTGGATTGAGGGTTACAGAGGAAAAATAAGAGAGCTCAAAGGGTACATTTGAAAGAGAGAGAAGCCATTTTAAGAAGGTTAGGATTGCTTTCTCCCTGAGAAGGTGGAGAGAATCTGTTTTCTTCAGACTCTGTTTTGGGTTGAGGGAAATGCAAGTATTTGTAACAACAAATTTTAAGTCTCATTTTCTGGTTGAAGGGGGAGGGCAGTGACTTTTCAAAGGGAAACTTTTATAATGGCTTTAAAGCAATGTTATGATCTCTGCAGAATTAATCCTAGGGAAGTGTGAAATAGTAATAGAAGGAAAAATGTGTGATTGTTGGTAATTAAATCTGTGGCACTAACTGACTACAGTAAACAGTGAGTGTTTTCTTGTTCTGCCGGATGGAGTACCATTAAAGAAAGAGCTATTCTCAGACCCAAACATTATTTTGTGTGAACAGCTGTTACTAATAAAATTATAGGCAGTTGTTTGAAAATCACCTATGATTTGTTTCCTTACCGATATGTAAAGAACCTGTCTGATTTCTTATCTGCCATGTAATAAAAAGGAAAAAAAGGACCTAAATATTCTGTCATAAATGAGTTCATAAATCTTAGGTCGTCATGAATCTGGGCTTTATAAACAAAATAAACATCCATATCAGTGTTGAGAACCAAAGACTGAATTTGCTAAATAGCTCTGGGGTTGACCTTTATACCTAGCCATAATTTCTGAAATCAGTGCAGAATATTTTGTTAAGAGCCTAACATTTCACTTTGAAGAACAAAATTAATATTATTTAAAAATAAAGTTATCAAGATCTTCAAATTCATTTATTTAACAAACACTTGCCAGTTTAGGGAAAACAAACATTTCCTCTAAAATTTCTTTTTTTTTAAACCAGATGTACCATAAGAAAGAACAGTTGCATATGGAATGTTGGTCAAATGAACAGATATTAAGCACCTACTGTGTATAAAATAATGTGCTGTGTGGGACACACCCTTGTTTCTTATTTGCCGGCAGGAAAGACTACAAGCAATTTTCACAGTTCTTGTTGTTTTACAGTTGACGCCCTCAGCCTGACATGTCCTTCTGGGTGTTATCCTTCCTGGGGCTGGCTTTTTGATTGGCTCTTAATACAAAGAAAAAGACAAAATAATCTGAAGGCCATTCTAGAAGCTTCCCGGGGATTACACAACTGGGGAAGCAGATGGTCTTGAGAATTTGAACTCCTGAGTGATATATATTATTTCCTCGGAGCCGGTGTATCTTTTTTTTTTTTTTTTTGCCTTTAACTGTGAGAAACAGTTAGTGACCATTTGCCCTGTGTTTCTAACTCAAGTGGAAGCTGTATGTGTTTGTTAGTTGCTCAGTTGTGTCCGACTCTTTGTGACCCCATGAACTGTAGCCCCAGTCCATGGGGCTACTCATGTAGCTCCTCTGTCCATGGAATTTTCCAGGCAAGAATACTGGAGTGGACAGCCATTTCCTTCCTCGGGATCTTCCCGACCCAGGGATCTAACCTGGTCTCCTGTGTTGCAGCCAGGTCCTTTACCATCTAAGCCACCAGGGAAGCTACATGAGGACAATGATAGTGGCCCTTCTTTCTTGGTAACTCTGCGAAGCACTTTCTCTTGCTCAGTTTACAGTCATTCTGGTGTAACTGGGGACTCAGTATCTGGGAACTTGTGGATGTAGGACGATGGGGGCAGGGTGGGCAGCTGGGTTCCCAGAAGCAAGCAGAGAGCAATTGGAGGGAGTGAATTTAAACATTTTGCTTTCTTCTAATGGGTATCATTGATTTGTTCTCCATTTACCACACCTCTTTGTCCTTTTGTGGGCCACTTGGGGCATGGTAAAAGAAATTCTGTTTTAAAGGCAAAGTCATTTTTGTCTCTATGCCTGCTTCTCATTCATTGTCTTAGGAAAATGATTTAGTCGAACATTTTCATAATTGTTGCAGGTTGAAAAGTCGATCGTAGTTTATCCAGCAATTTGAATGGAAAACTGTTACACAGGTCCTTTGAAATTTGAAGATTCTACACACCTTTATTACAGGATTAATTTTGGATTGTGAGCGGTTTGACTGCTTTGAAAACAAAATAGTTTTTTCAAGGAAGTGTGTGATGGATTGTGGTGTGGTCAGAACCAGAATGTTTTTAATGCTATTATATTTCTGAAACCTCACAGAAGGGAACAATAATTGATCCACAAATTAAAAAAAAATAGAGTGAGACTTTTTGTCTCTGTTGCAGGAAGTAGATAGTGGTGTTTAGAAACATGTTCATGTATATTTCTGAGAGATAGCCTCATGTTTTTTCCCCCTTTGGAGAACTGAAATCATGAATTAATTGCCTCTTTCCAAAATTTGACACCCCCCCCCTGTTTTTTTTTCAATCATCATCACTTAGTAAATAATTGAAGGAGAGTTTTTCTTTTGCTTCTTTTATGGTTTTAAATAATTTTTTTTTCATGGTTTTCATTTTTACTTTATGTGTTTTACATTTCTATCTGGTGAAGAGGTGGTGGGGTGATTGGTGGCTTTTTCCATGTATTTCCTGGTGACTGCTGCTGAGCAGTTGTTTCTAGAGAGAAATGAAGCAGTCTCATCCACCCATTACTCAGTCTTCCAGCTTTTTGCTGCAGGCCCCCCCCAAAGACCCTTCCATGGTATCCCACCCACCCAATTACTCTAATCGCAGTGTCCTTAACCAAATGCAAGGAGGGATTCCTTAGATTCTCTGGTGGGTGCATTTCTTTAAGATTTAGGGAACTTCCAAGTTGGTGCTTCTTTTAAACATCATGTGGCTGTGAGCTGGTGAGAGGGGAAGTTGGGTGCTTTAATGCATTAAAAGACACTTGCGAATATGCTTTTAGGAGATGATTAACTTTCTGCAGCAACGCTGTGGTCTGCAAAACAAAAGACGTTATCAAACAAAATGTAAAATTCTCCTTCCATTTCCAGAGGGCGGGAACTTGAGATTGGTGCGTGGTTACCAGCAGAAAGCTAGCGAGCCCAAGCTGGATCATCTATCACAGGCCACCCGGTTTCAAAATAGGATGCAGTGCGTGTGCTAGAAGGGGAGAAGGAGCTGGGGTCCTCTGTTGGGTAATAGTGCATCTTCTGCATTTGTTGATTTGAATGTCTTCACCTCACTTACTTGAGAGCTTTAAAACATCTCTTTCTGTGTTTCTTTCCCCATAGGGACAGTGGCTTGAGCAGCAGCCTTTGCTTTCATTATACATTCAGTCTGAGTAGGTTTTTTGGTTTTATTTATTTTTTAAGGTAGAGATGCAATGAAATTTTCTTGCCATGTGACCTGATATTTTAAGATCTACACTTTTCAGAGCTCGTTCGTTATATTATAGGTTCTTTCTGCAGATGGCAAATGCAATTTTCCTCTTGTCCTAAAGAGCTGACCCATTTCCTTTGACTTGTTCTAATAATATAGGATGACTTTAATTCTTGTTCCTGGTTTGCCCTTAAAAGAATGCTGAGGTACTTGTTAAGAGTTTAACTCTCTTTTCTCTCTGACTCTTGTTGAATACCAGTAAATAATGCAAAAACAATGGCACCCTGGCTTTGTAAGAGTTTATTTGAGCAAACCACGAAATACTCCTATGGCTCTGCACGTTGCCGCAGTCACGAGTGTCTTTTCTAAAGCCCGTAACTGAAAGGCCATCGAGAACTCCTTCCCTACCACTCTGAACTAACCCGAGGGTGTTTTGTTCCTTTGTTCCTTTACTGTTTCTATAGAAACCCACAGAATGCAGAGATTGGACCATATCTAAGGGCTGTTTGAACTTGGAAGTTTTCTTTGCTTCCCCTCTGCAGCTTTGGCATCTCAGCCACTTTGCAGCCCCTCTCTTACCCCTGGACAAGGCACCTGAGACTCCACCTCCCAGGAGTGATCAGCCACCATGCGAGGCATAGCCAGGTCAGGTGCGCTCCCCCTGGGCACTCTCACTCTCCTCTCTCTTCCCCACAGGCAGGCACAGACGGCTTGGAGAGTTCTGGGCCAGAGCTGTGAGGTGGCGTTAGCGAGTCTGCCTGGAGCTGCCCTTGTGCTGCCTGGCACACTGCTGATAGTTTCACTGCCTTCTCAGGGAGTGGTATCAAAAGCCTCCTGTCATATCAGCATGAGTCTCTTGCTTCCTGTAGGAAGGGTGACATCCTAGGAGACACGGAGGCTCAGTGCTCCTGAGCGGCCCTGCTCAGGCCTCTGTGTGTTTTCTTAGATACTCTTAGGCAGCTACCTTGGACTCACTCCTCCTCCTCCTCCTCCTCCTCCTCTTTCTCCACTGACGTTTAAGTAATGCTTTTCATTTGCTTGCAAGGAATCTCTGCTGCCCAAGTGCATTTCTGCCCTTTTTCAGTGACGGCAGGTTGCCTTTTTGACCCTGAGCACTGGGAGTGCCTCACACACCTTAGTGGAGCACATTGGGGGATGCTTTGTATTTGGAGCCAGTGGGTGCTTTTTCCAGGGCTTTCTAGGAAAGATTTAGAGTTAACCCTTGGATGGACCACCTGTGTCCTTTTCTTCTTCCATTATGGTGCCCATTTTTCCCTTGGGGCTTTCATTGAAACCAGAAGAATAGATAAGGGTTGACACATTCGTACTATGAAGTAAGACATTTCATATTTTTTAAAAATGTATTTGTATGTGTGTATACACACACACACACACTTCTATGGCCTCTGAACTGCACATAATTGTCATGACCATGATCAGAGAAACTTCCTGTGTCCTTTGTCTACTTTGTCTGCAATCTGAAGAAAGGGCTCTGTGACCAAAGAAGGAACAGCTGGACTCAAATCCTAGCTTTGGAGAAACATTGTTACAAGAGCCCAGACCCACTGGAGGTGCCAGGCAGGGCAGAGGATATTGCTGCTTGTAGAGGTGGAGTAGCTAGGTGCTCCTTAAGCTGTGGAGGAAAGGAGGAGAGCAGAGAAGAGGAGCTCTGTGCTGTGCCTTGACTTGGCCACACCAGCAGGCCAAGCCCGGCCAAGGCAGCTTCCACTTCTCAGCTCCACTCAGCTCCCTACGGAGTTTCTGCACTGTCGTCACATCTACCATGCCCTTCCTCTCCCAGATCATGGGAGGCATTTTTGTTGCATGCACTCTTTGGGTCCTTTTGCTCCCAGAGGTGGTTAGATAGCTGAGGTCAGACTGTGTCCTGAGGAAAACCATTCACACATCAAAAGGAAGAGTTATAACCCGACTCCTCCAAGTATTTTGTTGTTGTTGTTGTTGTTTTTTCCCTGTTAGCTGGTTGCTATGCTATGCTAAGTCACTTCAGTCGTGTCTGACTCTGTGCGACCCCATAGACGGCAGCCCACCAGGCTCCCCCGTCCCTGGGATTCTCCAGGCAAGAACACTGGAGTGGGCTGCCATTTCCTTCTCCAATGCATGAAAGTGAAAAGTGAAAATGAAGTCACTCAGTCGTGTCTGACTCTTCGTGACCCCATGGACTGCAGCCTACCAGGCTCCTCCGTCCATGGGATTTTCCAAGCAAGAGTACTGGAGTGGGGTGCCATCGCCTTCTCCGTTAAGGTGATAGAAATGCATCTATTACTGTATAGAGAACTCTGCTAATCTGGTAATGGGTTATTAGGACGTCTCTTGCTCAGGAAATCTGCTTTCCCAGTGGCTTGCTTCTCCTATAGTAGAGTGCCTTTTCAGTTGCCCGAGGCAGTAAGATAAATTGTATCACGAGATATTCTTGTCAGTGTATTCTTGCTTGGGTGGAGTGATGTAATATAAAAGTCATTTGTAATTTTTAGCTGAGAAGGGCACCTGTGTGTTGGTTGTGTTCTCTTAGGAGCTGTTGACATTCTGGGCTGTCATATCCAAGTCCAGGGAGTAGATCGTTCAGGGTCCCTAAAGTCTGTTTACAACCATCATGCAAAATGGGCTTCATTTGTCCATAATATAATTAAGTGGATTTCTTGATTCAAAATGTAGGCAAATATATTTTGAATAATTTGAATAATTTTGAATAATTTGAGAGCAGAGCTAATGAATGCTGAAACAAAAAGATACTTGAAATCAGCCTCTTTTTTATTAGAGGCTGATCTAATTCTAATCATTCCCTGTGGATTAAGAGCTAATGAATTAACATAGTATTGGCTTCTCTCGAGCCAACCTTGGGCCAGACATGGATTCTAGAGGTGGCAGGGCGTTGATGTGTTCAAAAGTAATGAATGGGATAACCTCTGCACATCCCGTTACGTGTTGAGTCACCATCTAAGATGTTGTCTGAAGCACCTTAGAAATGACTAGAACATTTGGGGCACATGTCAACTCTTGTAATAAGGGGTCTCCTTGGTTTCCCATCTTCTGGTCAGAGGAGATACCTGTATCTTGCTTGATCAGTTTCAGATAAATAATTTGTATTTCCCCATCCATATGATTCTTGACAAAGGATTGCATTTTAATGGAGGAAGTCATTAGACTTCAGGGAAATCTTGACTCCAAATACATTTTCACAGAAGTCACCAGATACGTCGTTTGAGAAACACATTTTCTGTAGGGCTTTCCACTCCAGACCATGCTTATGATGGGAACAGGGATTCTTGTCCAGGGTTTTTCTAAATCCCTAGGGTCTATCTGTGAATTGCTACTCAAATTACAATGTATCCTTCCCAGAATTAAAGTGTTATGCACCACTAATACAGAATTACATCATCACACAATCATTTATTTTTTCTATAACAAATATTCTTTCTTTATATATCTTCAAGCAGTATGCTACTACCTGAATTTATATTGCTTTTTATTCTCCTTTTAAAATGAAATAATGAAAAGCATTTGAGAGATATATCCTCTGATGGTATGGTTGCTTAAGGTTTAATAAACTTACTATAAACAAACTATTATATATTAAACTTACTATAAACAAACTTTAATAAACAAACTATTGTATTGAATATACAAAGTTTGAGTCAAGGAGTACTTTTCTTCCAAATAAGAATTTTCTTACATGATTAAGAATTACATTTTGTTATTTTCATGGCCTTTGAAATGACTGTTCATAATATTTTTTTGTTGTGTTTTTCAGTGTTTTTGAAATTTTATGAATAATGCAGTAGTTTATTAGACAAAATATGGAAAATGTTTTAAAGTTTATTCATAAGTTTAAATGCACCATTCTGATGCAAAAAAAACATGATTTTTTTGTGTTTTGTATATTCCTTTCTAGACTGTTTTATTTTTATGTTTCTTGTATGGATGTAATCATACTGTACAATTTAACATGTTATAAGCATTTTCTGTGTGCCTATATAAACTTCATATTAATATTTAGAATTGGTGTATAATATTCTGTTAGAGGGTATATATTAATTTGCTTGCTTACTCTTTTTTTCTTTTTTAGCATTTAGGTTTCTCCCAGTGTTTCAATTTTCCAGTAACACTGTAATGAAGTTCTTGGCATAGATCGCATTTTTTTAAAACACACACAGTTGCACACTTTTGTTAGAATAGATAAATAGAACTGTTACTTCTAAGTTAGAGGATATGAAAAATTTTATAATTCTTGATTACATACATCTTAAACATATTCTGAAATGACTGTGTATCATTTACAACATCATGAACATTATAATAAGATTATAATAAATTGGTAGGTACGCACTTAAAACGTGCACGTATTTGATCACTGGTAAGACCGACCGTTTCCTGTATGTTTGTTTCTAGTTGAATTCCTTAGTTTGTAAGTTGTCTCTTCATTTCCTTTGCCTGTTTGTGAACTCGAGCTTACAATGAAATTAGCCTTTTTCATGTTTACTGCAAATAATTTAATCCCCGTCTGTTGTTTTTCTTTTACTTTGTTTTGTATTATTTAATACAGAAGTTTTTAATTACTTTGAAGCCAAATCTGGTGATCTTTTGCTATTCTTTTTTAAAATAAAAATCTTAATCTGGTTTAGATACTCCACAAAAATCAGATTTGCTGTTCTTGTTATGGATGAAACTCAATTGAATATACTGTTTACACATCACTGTTGTATGGTTCTTTTTCTTTCAAAATGAAAATGAAATGCATACACATAAATTTACAGCATCTCAGGTAGTACAGCATAAGTTGTTCTGTATGTGCTCGGCTCTTTTCATCTAGTAACATGTAATGGATATCTTGCCATTTAATATAAATCTTTTGTATCATATTTATGGCTTTTTAGTGTTGCGGTGCGTTTTTTTGTTACTGGTCCAGTGCATTAGGAAACATGCAGTGGTGCGCTGTGGCTAGCTTGCACCTGCTCATCAAAGCCAGTTTTATACATTTCTTCTCAATTCTGCATTTACTGACTTCATTTTGGTAGCTTGAAATAGCCATGATTGGGGTATTCATACCACAGAAATAGGCTAATATTACGAATAAGAGTTCTCCCTTACCCACACCTGCAAAACTAGTTAAAAAGTTGCCAGCACACCACCCCTGTATGCCAGCATACCTGACCCCTTGTTAATATATATTTAGTTTGAGGCCATTAAATTTTTTTCATAATCACTGCTCGATATTGTAGGGGATCCGTCTTTGTACATTTATATGTTCAGATAAGTTCCTCAAAGTTGTATCATTAGTTCAATGATAGGCTTCTTTAACATTCTGATACACATTACCACCCTCTGCCTTTTAGAAAGGTTGTGTTGATTTATTTCCCACCTCTAGTTTATGTCATTAACTGTTTTGGCACATCTTATTATCATTAGATTTTTTATTAATCTGATGGGCAAAAAAATTCTTGCATTTATTGAATTTCTGTTATAAAGCCTTCAATTTCTTTTCTAAACTGCTTATTTACAAAAATAACTAACAGGTGCCTCTATCTGTTATTTAGTTTAGGTTTCAGGTTTACTTTAGATTTAGTTAGATTTTTTAAACCACTTTTAGCTTCAACTTTAATAACTGAGATATTTCTAGAAAATTGACCTTTTTATCTATGGAAGAATGGAGTGCCCTAGGATGAATATCTCCAAGGGAAAAAGAAAATAGAACCGATGAGGTTTGGCTGTGTGCAAAATTGTACTGTAATACAGAAGCTTTTACTTGTAATGAAGTCCAGTTTATATTTTTTCTTTTGTTGCTGATGCTTTTTGTGTTACATATTGCTAAATCCAAGGTTACAAAGATTTACCTCCATGTTTTCTTCTAAGAGTTGTATGTGTGTGTGCATGCTAAGTCGCTTCAACCGTGTCTGACTCTTTGCAACCCTATGGCCTGTAACCTGCCAGGCTTCTCAGTGTATGGGATTCTCTAGGCAAGAAGACTATGCCATGCCCTCCTCCAGGGGATCTTCTGGACCCAGGGATCGAACTCGTGTCTCTTATGTCTCCTGCATTGGCAGGCAGGTTTTTTAACAAGTAGCGCTACCAGGGAAGCCCCAAGAGTTGTATAGTTTTAGATTTTACATTTAGGTCTTTGACCCACATTGAGTTGATTTTTGTATATGGTGTGAGGTAGGATTATGATTTCATTCTTCTGTAAGTGGGTATGTAGTTGTAACAGCATCATTTGTTGAAAAGACATTCTTTTTCCATTGTATAGTCTTGATACCCTTATTAATTTATTTTTGCCTTATTTTTATTACTTTCTTACAATTAGTATAGGTTTATTTGGTTGCACTTTTAAAATTTTCTTGAAATTCTTAGATTATTTTAACATTTTATTGATTTAATTTGAAGTGTTTAAAGCTTTGAATTTTTCTGCTTGTTACTACCTAGTGTTCATATCATTCTTTTATAGACATTCTAAATTTATGATTTTTATCTTTGAACCAGGATTAAGACAGTTTAAAATTTTCCAAGTGGTTGTGATTCTTTTTAGCCTTTGTTATTTATTCCTTGTCTTACATCATTTTGATAACAGATTGTGGTCTGTATTGTTTTTACTTTTTGAAGTTTATTATAGCCCAATATATAGTCAATTTTTGTTCTATGGATACATGTATATATTATATATATAAAATAAAAGAAATATGTTGTGTTATTTAATTTTACTGCTTATATTTGGCTTCATTTCTCCATTCTTGTGTGATTTTAAGTTTCTTGTCAGCAACACTGATTTGGCAGTGGTTGGCATATAAATGTCAAGTGTCAGTAAGTACGTTTTGAATGACTGAATACATATTTGATGTATTACATCAAATATACATATTTGATGTAGTGATTTAATTTTAAGTTCTTCAATATTATTTTTTTCCTCCTTATTTCTTTTTTTAAAGCCTCTGACAATTTCTTTCTATGTTATTTCTTTAATATCCTATTTCAAACACTTCACATTTCCTTCAGTTTTCTTAATAGCAGAGAATAGTTATATTCTTAGTTTTTTCTTCTGTTTCCTAGAGTAAGTCTTCTAGAGTGTTCTCTTTCTTTTCTTTCTGCACGTTCTGTGCCTTGTCTTCATTTTTTCTTAGGAATGCTCCAAATTTTGTCTGGCCCCACTGTTTGTCCAAAAATAGTGTGGGCGGAATCTCATTGACTTCCTTCCCTATTTGTCTTGGGTCTGTGTGTGTCTTTCTCTTAGCACTTGAGCTGGCAGGCTGGAAGATGATAGTATATATTCTATTTTTAGCCATTCAGTTGTTGGAGTGAGGTCGTGGTGGGGTCTGTGGCATCAGGCAGCTTCAATCTGTGGGCTTTGCTTCTTAATTTTGTTGTATTTTACAACCAGTTCCATTTTCCTTTTCCTTTTGGGTGTGGCACCATTTTGATGAGAAATTGTTCTCATTTGATGAAAGATGATGCCTTGCTGTTTGTGGGATTTTTGTTCTGTGCATCTGTTGGGTGTATTTCTCCTTATTCTTAGACCACTTTGCACAGGACGCCTGCTTTCAGCCCGCAGCACTGCCAGGTCAGAGGGAGAGATTGGGATTGCTTGGCTATACAGTGTCTCTTTAGCCCCTCTGCTAGGAGAGGTGAGTTTCAGTAGGATGTTACTTACTCCTCCAAGTTGAGGGATACCAGGAAGTCTTTCGGAACCTTGGCTACTTGATTCCCTCAAACTACACTGTTTTACCAGCAGAAGAGCTGTGCATAGACCCCAGCAGATTGGTAGCCTGGTTGATAAGTCCTTTGCTATCATTAATAATAGCAAATGAGATGAGCAAGATGAGATTTCTTCTCTACTTTTTTCCTTTTTGTACATTTTGAGGGATGGAAAGGAAGTTGTTGTTGTTTTTAAGAGCACTTTGCCTTCTTTCCAGGAAGTCTGCTTTATGAGTCTCAATGACTATAATTAACAAATGTGAAGTCTTTCATAGAGAGTTATAATTATAGTATCTCTTATATGCTTTAAAGTCCAAGCTTGCAGCCTGTACTTGAGTCACCTCTGTAAGATCTCCCAATTTATTGTTATTTTGTTCTCTTCTGTGTTCAGTGGTAGGAACATCATTCCCCCAAGAGGAATAACTTCTCTTCCGTTATCTGTGTTGCTTAGAAAATATTCGCATACTGGGCTGAAAACTATCCTGAAACTAGTTTCATCAATCCCTTGAAGACACAGGGACTCTCAAAGCCCCTGGAACACATCTACTTTTCCAAATAATTGAAGTTGTCCTTATGACACACCTGGGGTTTGCTTTCTTCTTTATGTTTAACATTGAGTTCTTTCTATCATTTCTTATAAGGCAGGAACATCTTGCCCTTTATCATTCTAGTTGTTTTCTTAAAAAAGAAAAACAAAAAACCCAAGTGGAACCTAGCATTTGAGGTATGTTTTTATGAAGTCAGAGTAGTATCTTTTCCCGAACTGAGACACATGTGAATTCAGAAATCTTTGTCTTTTGTCTAAGCAAATCATCCCAAGAAAAAGCAATTTTGAGTATAGAGGGCATCTGTAACTTTCCTCTACCAATACCGTGATGATTCTTATAATTTTTCTTCAGTACAGAACTATTTATTTGTAGCTCTGTTTTTGACTTGTGGTCGTCTATGATCTGCATACAATCCTCTGCATTTTTGCATTTATTATATATTTGCATATGGCTCCCACCCCATCCCCTGCAAGTTGCTGAGAGCACTTCTTTCTATTGAATTTCATTCTGCTTCTGTTGGGAGCATCTTTCCAAGGCTAAGATCATTTCAACTTTTTTTCACCATCTAGTATTTCTAATCCTTCCTAGTTCATTCTCAGAGAAAAGTAGATGAACCTATCATAATAAGATTTATTAAGAATTACATTAAGACAAGTGTTTTTGTTAATACAGTCAGTAAAGATGTGGAAGGTATTAGACTTCAAATCAGATCCCCACAGTCTATCATTCAGAGTGTGAACGTGAAAGTGTTATTTGCTCAGTCCTGTCCACCTCTGTGCAACCCCATGGATTGTAGCCTGCCAGGCTTCTCTGTTCATGGAATTCTCCAGGCAAGAATACTAGAGGGGGTAGCCATTCCCTTCTCCAGGGATTTTCCCAACCCAGGGATTGAACCAGGATCTCCTGCATTACAGGTGGACTCTTTGCCTTCTGAGCCACCAGGGAAGCGCCCATCATTCAAACCTCCAGTTGATTTGGTTTTACTTTGTTGTTTGCATCCCTAAACTAAATAGAACCCAAAGTATACTACCTGAATTTGACCTCAGTATTTAATTTGTGTTGGTATAAAAGGAAATCGAGAAATCAAGAAAAGTACATCTGCTTTTTCTTCCTTGACTATGGCCTGGTCTCCCATCATGGCAGGCAGTCTGGTTGCCCTGCTTCAGCGGAACTCAGAGTTCCTGCTTTTGGGTGGATGGGGCGAGTGTGTAAAGTGGTAGCACCCCTGACTCTGCACATTGTGACTGGCCAGTTTTAATCTCCCATCCTAAAGTTTAGGTAGCCATTCAGTTTATAAGGGACACGATCATTAAGGAGCTAAGGAGCGTTTTCTAATTCCTTGACCTCTTTGGATTCTAATTTTAATGTAGAAGAAAAAGAATACTTTTGGAGAAACAGATTTCATTTGGTACCTATTTTCTTTACAGCCAAATTGGTTTAATTGCTTTTTTCTTCCCCTAAGGCAAGTAGTTCTTAAAGACAGAAATCAACTTACAATTCTGTGTACTTTGTTTTATAGAATTTGACATCATGTTCACATTTTTAGCGGTTGCATTAAATTTTCTCATGTAGGAAATTCGATGATTGAGTGTAAGTTGTTCTATTCAGTGTGAGTGTGTTTGTGTGTGTGGGTGTATGCATGCATGCATGCTCAGCCGCTTTAGTCGTGTCTGACTTTTTGTGACCCTGTGGACTGTAGCCCACCAGGCTCCTCTGTCCATGGGATTCTCCAGGCAAGAATACTGGAGTGGGTTGCCGTGTCCTCCTGCAGGGGATCAACCTGACCCAGGGAGTGAATCTGTTTCCCCTGTGTTATAAGAGGGCTTTTTGCCTTTGAACCCCTGGGGAAGCCTGATATGTGTATGCTGTGTTGTGTCAGTCAGTCGGTCGTGTCTTACTCTTGGCGACCCCACGGACTGTAGCCTGCCAGGCTCCTCTGTTCATGGCCCTGATGTGTATATGTGAATGTGTAATTGTTTAATATGAAATAAACTCAGTCCTTCGAGTTGGATGGTGGTGGTCATGGTGGGAGAGAAGCTGATAGTAAATTAGTCTGTTTCTTTAGCAAAAACTGAGAAGAGATCTTGTCCTTCCTTACCCCAGTCTTTTGAGTCTGGCCTGTGCCCATGTGGCTCCGAACCATAGGTTGAAGGCTCTTCTTCACAGTGGGTGGATATTGATTTTGAGGTAGTGGGGAGCCCTTTTTCTAGAACTTTTAACTGAAAAGATGACTGTGTGACAGTTTGATCTTGTCACTTTTCATGGGGCAATCTTTCTCCCTGCCCATGTGTGTGTATACACCTTAATATCATTGTTTTGATTCTCGCCTTATTGAAAAAGGCTTACAAGGGCTTGTTCCTTGTAAGCAGTGCTATCAGGAGTAAGTTTATTTCTTTATTAATTTGGTAATTTACCAGAATGTATTCTATTCTAGTCCTGATTGTTGTAACTTGTTGAAATGCCTGATGTCATTTTTGTTTCCTTCTTTCTTACCCATGAGGATTATTCTAAAAAGAATTTGGCCTTAATACCAATGTTTTAAAGTGTTCTATACCTGGATTTACAACAGGACACATTGTCCTAAATCCAGTTATAGTTAACAAGATATACTATATACCTTTCGGGAGATATCAGCCTTGGAAGCCAAACCTGAGTTTTAAAATAATGCTGAGTGTGTACAGATCAGTTATGGCTGCTTTCCAAGATGTGCGGGATCTCACAAGGTAAGGACTGCACGTGGAAGTGACCCTGATTTACCAAAGTGCTCTTTTAGAAGCTGCCCTTGTTGTAAGTGTGCTTCTTGTATAATTTCAATGATCAAGGTTCCTTTTAAGAGGAAAAAAAAAATGTGGTTGTGCTGACATTTGCTTTGAGCAAGCAAAGTATAGTTTGTATCTGTTGAAATTGAAATTAATAATGCATGGCTCCACAAGCCATGACTTTTCCAATCCTTTTTGTATGTTCTTGCATATAAATTCTTAGGACTCATGGTAAATCAGATGGTGCAGAGGCTGTTTGATTTTTTTTTTCCCCCTCTCTTCCCTGTTTTCCAGTGGGTGGCTTGCCTAAATGAGGGAATGCAATGAATAAATTTATCAGCATCAGAATCTGTATTTATACTATTATTTTATTTTTTATTAAAAATTAAATATTTTGGTCTATTTTTCATTTTTGCAAATGTCCTTTGTCCCCCTCTCCCCCACAAATAATCTTCTAGATAGCTCCTTACTCTGTTTTCAAGTGTTCTTTTCCAGCTGAAATGGAAAGATAAGGGACAACTATTAGTGCTAATTTCATTTCATTGAATGTTTTTTCCTTGACAGTTATTCCTTTCCTCTTAGTCTCTGGGTGATGAATAGGTTATCTTGAAACTATAAAGACTTAGGTTCTGTGTCAGTGCTTTTGAGGTACAAATGCTGTCTGGCCTCTGAGTGTGAACTCAGTCCTTTCTGTCAACGGGGAGAATCTGCACTGGTGAAAGACTCTGGCAAAACCATATGATCCAGGTTGCAGAAAATTCTTTGCTCCTCTCTTGTTTGCATGAGAAATAACATCACACACTGTGCTAAACCGTACTAGCAGAAAACTGAAATTTACTCCTGGCATGCCAAGAAACTCATCCAGTCACCTCATGTGATCTTTTACCCCATCCAGCTAAAGCCATAGCTCCGAGGTTAGGAAAATTGTGTGTTACATTGCAAAATCTCCTTGTGAGTTGGGAGGAAAGTCTCAAACCTGCCTTTATTTGTTACTTTAGAGAGTTTTAAGTTAGCACACATATGTAAACATCTAAACTTCCTTCATCACTTTGTAGTAGATTTACAAAAGAGAAATTTTAGGAGAATTGCAGATAAGCATTGTTTCTGAAAGTGTGATAAAACTAAAGGGAAAAAGCACTATCTTTAAGTTTAAATGATGCTTAAGAATGTTTAAGTCCTAAGATTTCAGATTATTGGTTTTTTTGGCAGTACTAATTAGACATAGGCTGAGAACAGCGTGGGGAAAGCAATACTAGGTTTACTTCTCAGTGTCTGGTAGAGTTTTTTTTCCTCTAAGATTTTTTGTGTATGTTGATGCTCTTTTGGGGGGGGTGCTGCTGGTTCCGTATTTCAGTGGAAGAAGACAGTCCTAATTAATTGGGATCTTACAGGTCAGGGGCTATATGTTTCTTTTAAATTGCAGCCAGATGGAAATGTGTAATTACATTTCTTATTATACACACATAATTAATTTGTTTTATATCCTACTACTTCCTGAAATTAGCCGACAGGTTAGAACAAATTTATGCAGGTAAAACTGGCATACCTACCTACATCCTTGTATTTCACTACTCAACCTCCCCAAGTTTCCCCTAAAAACCTACATGTGAAGTTTGCTTCCGCTTAAGTAGCCAGGACTTTAAATCAATAGCAGGATTAGAACACAAGCTCCAAGAGTGTGTTGTGACCCTGTATAGGAAAGAGTTCACAGAGCAAGTCTGGCTGCTGTCCTTTGAAAGGACAGGATTGGCCCTTGACTGGATGTCTGCAAACTTCGATTTCCAGAGAGTTCCCACCACTCTCAGAACTGATTAGAGTGGCTCACGGTGCCTGAACTGTTTATATGAACAGTGTGGTTTATGTTGAACACCTGCTTTTCCTTTTGGGAGTTTGGAATTTTGGCAGGTGCTAGGCTGACGGTGCCTACGTGACTGACCCTCCGACAAATACCCTGAACTCCCAGGCTCAGGCAAACTTCCCTGGTGAGTGGCATTTCCCGGCCCTGTCACTACTGGGGCTGGGGGGATTAAGTGCATCCTGTGTGACTCCACTGAGAGAGGACCATCCGAAGCCTGGGCTTGGTTTCTTTCCAGCTTTGCTCCATGCACCTTTTTGCCTTTGCTAATCTTGCTTTGTTGTGATAAATCATGGCCATGAGTGTGACTGCATGCTGAGTCCTGTGAATCCACTGAGTGAGCCATCAGACCTGGGGCTGGTCTTGAGGACCCCTGACATAGACTCCGTCATCAACTGCTGAGGGTCTCAGCTTGATTAATATGGGTGCCTGGGGCAGGGGTTCGCACTGCAGTCTGACCTATGGACCGGGGGCTGCCCTGTGTGGGATGGTGTTTGTGTACACTCCTGAAAGCACCAGATCATCACCCAGACACATGCACGGTGATAGGATTATTATTTTCCTTCTTTCATAATACGTTTTGGTCTCTGAAAAATTATATGCATGTAGAATACTCACATATCTACCCTTCAGATAGTATTAGGCCTCTTTCTCCAAACTAGACCAGGCAGATACCAACTTTCCCAGTGGGCTGGCCCTACAAGAATGATAGATAGTGGGGATGTTTTAGATAAGGACTGCCCACACTCTGTCCATTTCCCTGTTGCTCTTAGTGACTTTTCAACTGTATTGATTATGGTCCTCTTCTGTTCAAACTATTAATTACTTACCATGAGTTGCAAAATAAAGACCAGATCTTCATCTGCTGGTCGGATTCATCTGATCCTACCCTTCCTTCCTTATTTTTTCCTGCTTGCCTTCATGCACCTGACACTCTCACTGAACTCTTGGGCATTAATACTTTTCCTTCCTTTCTCCATCTTCACATCTTTGTCATTATCCTTCCTTTGGCCCTCCTCTGTTCCCTGCCTCCCTCCTTTACCCAACCTCCTCCTCTGCCTGTGCAAAAGCCTGTCTCAGCTGCTGCCTCTTCCTCAACAGCTCTGATCTCTGCTGGTCAGAGTCTGTTTTGAGCTCTCATGACATTTTATCTTTGCCATGTGTCTGCATTTATTGGGTATGTGCAGGAAGCATTGGTGGGGGACAGAAGAAGTGCGGTAGTTGAGGAAGGCAGCCAGGAAAGGTGCATTATTAAATCAGCCACCACAGTGGGCAGTCAGAGCTCAAGCCTGGGAAGAAGCTCTGGTTGATGGCGTTGAACAGGGCTTCTCACACTTTGTTATGAGACTCACCTGGAGGTCTGAATACAAAGTGTAGGCAGGCTCTCACCTGGAGTGAGATCTGAGACTCTCTATTTCACACAAGATCCTAGGTGGTAGTGATGCTGCTGGCATGGGTCCACAGGCCCCATTTTGGAAAACAGTGATGCCACAAAGTTGTCCATCTGAAGAGTGAGGGAGCTGGGGTATTCATATATCAGCTCTAGTGGTCATTAGTTGGGGACTCTTTGCTACCTGTGGCCTGTCAAGTTGCTGTCCCTGACTTGGAGAGAAAGCCCTCAGGCAAAGAGGGTGCAAATATCTGAGGTCTCTGCAGTTGGAAGTCTGCTTAGATGGTTCAAAGTCTGCTCTGTCTTGTAACTGTGATTATTTATGCGTTTCTTGTCCTCCATGCCAGACTCTCAGATCCCTGACGGTAGGATCTGTAATTCATCTACTTTCCTGGCAACATCCAGCACACATTATGGTTTTGTATTTTCCCAGTGAATGAGTGGACTGCTGCTGCTCTCTACCTTGATCAGGTATTACAAGTGCAGTTGACAGTCCAGCCCAGTGAAAACTCTAGTTTTACCTTCCTAATCTCAGGGTCTAAGATAAAGATCTATCAGAGCATCCTTTCTGGGCCTAGATCTCTGAAGGCAGCAGTGACCTGTTGCTTGTGGGCCAGGGTTAATAGATACAAGAGAGGAGATAGCCCTGGAAGAAAGCAAAAATTGCCTCTTCAGGATTTCTAAAGCAGTTTTAAGATGGAAATAGCAAATGGCTCGAGAAGAATTTTGGTGCGGAGCTTTAGGGCAGTTGGCGCTGCCTCATCGAGTTTTCCCTCTTGAAGGCACTCTCCTCTCTATTCCTTCAGGGACTTCTGTTCTTTCATTTTCTGTGTTGCTTCATATTTGGATTTCCTAGATGAGGGACAAAATTTTGGTTTTCTTATCATGAAAGTTAAGTCAAATATTTGATCTGGTTGCTAAATTTCCTCTGAATTGTCAAAACTCTTTTTTCTTTTGAATATCCTTTCCCAAATTTCATTTTTCTAGTGACACGTAAAGCCCAGCATTTAAATAACTTTCTATGATGTGGAGCTTTTCTGATGTTTGCTGCTGCTGCTGCTAAGTCGCTTCAGCCGTGTCCGACTCTGTACGACCCCAGAGACAGCAGCCCACCAGGCTCCCCCGTCGCTGGGATTCTCCAGGCAAGAACACTGGAGTGGGTTGCCATTTCCTTCTCCAGTGCATGAAAGTGAAAAGTGAAAGTGAAGTCGCTCAGTCGTGTCAAACTCCTAGCGACCCCATGGACTGCAGCCCACCAGGCTCCTCCATCCATGGGATTCTCAGGCAAGAGTACTGGAGTGGGGTGCCATTGCCTTCTCCATTTCTGATGTTTAATAACCACTAAATATTTATTTAAGACCACCTATGTATCTGGTTGGTTAGAACCACCTATGGTTCTATGGTTGGTTGAAAGGAAGTATAAGACTTTCTTCTCTTGGCCCTCAATAATAATTTAAATGGGGATAAAAGTCAATATGAATATGACAGAAAACACAGTAAGTGTTTAGGGCTGTCCACAGTAAGTGTTTAGGGCTGTATATCTTTGATTTGTTTTTTTCCATTCAATCCTGATTTCATATATTTCATTTTGTTTTCAGATTGTGTAAATTGTGGATTCAAATTCATAGTTGAAAGGTATAATCCTGTAAATACTGGAATTTATCTGCAGGTGGAATGGTAAGCTGGTGTGACGAGGGAATAAAACAGAGAATGAACAGTATTCTGGTTCATCTTTGGAAAGTGGGCCAGTATAGAAGAGACTGCAAGGAGATCAAGGACATGCAGCCCTTGTTTACCTCAAAACCCGAGGTCTGGTTTGGTGTCCAGATGGGGCCTAAAGTTATGGCAGATGCCTCTCTCTTGTAATGAAACCAGCAAACAAATCAGGATTCTTGATTCTTTTTCAGCTTTATCTTTTCTGTGTTCTTTCTTTGAGTCCATAAATATTTTAAATACTCACTTAATAATCCTGTTCACTTTGGTCCTTTTGGCCTTTGACAGCTGGTATAATCTCTTTCCACGGGTGCCTTCTATAAGGTGACTTAGAGGAAGGAGTAAGTGATGAGAGTTGTTTCTCAGTGTGTTAGGGGAGGAAACGTGCCTTCCTCTGATTCATTCTCATCACTTACTAAATACAATTGGGTTGACTGCTAAAAGTTAAAAGAATACAAAGAAAAAAGTACTAAACACTAAAAATGAAATCAAGTTTTTCCATATTGACAAATCCTGTTGTCTGGATAAGTATATAACCATTATACTTTATGATGGAGAAGGAAATGGCAGCCCACTTTGGTATTCTTACCTAGAGAATCCCACAGACAGAGGAGTCTGGTGGGCTACAGTCCATGGGGTCGCAAAGAATAGGACATGACTGAAGCCCTTCAACATGAGTGATTTCACTTGAAAAATAGAGCATTTTGATGAAATACACACATAGTCCCCATCATGAATGGCCTGGAAAGATTATGTGACCTTGTGGAGTAGAGTCCTCCAGGTCTGAAGCTTAGTCCTACTAATAGTTTTATAACTTTGCTTAAATTCTTAAGGCCTTGGAGCTCTTTTACTTGTAAACTAAGGATAATATCTTCTATGTGTTTTATGAAAAATAGTAGATAAAATGATAAGACTGAACACGTGAAAGTGAAACGGAAGTTGCTCAGTCGTGCCAACTCTTCGCGCCCCCATGGGGATCTCTGTAAATGTCTCTTTTTCTTCTCCTCTCTCTAAGCTTCTAATTTTTTTTTAAACCCTGCATTTATTCTTATGGATAGTGTGTCTCTACTGTTTGGTTGATGCCTTTGTTCTGATTGGTTTGTGTCTTTGTTCTAATGGGGTTGATGTGTCTTTGTTCTAATGGGGTTGATTGGTAGGTGTGTTACTGTTGGGTTATTAAATATTTTGAACTTAACTGGGTGTTACATGCTCTTAAACATTTTTCTTATGTAGGGTTTTAGAATATGTCTTTTAAAATAAAAGTTTATTTTAGTAAATTCTACTAAATTAAACGATGAATACTAAGAATTTGCTAGTTTCCTGTTTATGACTTTATCTGAGCAAGCACTGATAGTTATTTTTCCAAAATAATCTTGAGTTAATGCTAATAGAACTATGTATTATCAGTCCCACGTTGGAAGGCTAATTATCAGTCTGTAATCTTGGCAAATTATTATGCCTGTTGGTATAATCCATGTCAGCGAGGTGACACATTGTAATTACATATTCATTTTGCTTACTCTTCGTCTTCTGCATGTATCATCAAAC
Organism: Bos javanicus; assembly: GCF_032452875.1. NCBI lineage: Eukaryota > Metazoa > Chordata > Mammalia > Artiodactyla > Bovidae > Bos > Bos javanicus. The sequence continues at coordinate 54,541,683 of NC_083875.1, read as the reverse complement.
AAGCTTTCTTTATAATAGTTGTGGTTATTTTAGTGGCAACCACTTTCACTTGAATTGACAGAAAAACTTTCTCATCTCTGGGTCATGTGGCCTTTCCAGAGGCATAAATGTGATATAGCATCTGCTACGTAATCTTTTCTAATGATATATATGGAGACACCTTAAAGCTCCTTTTGTTTCTGTGTGTGAACTGTTGGATCATTAAGCAGATTTACCAGTGGACTGACAGGTTTCTCTGAATTCTACTGGTATGTAATTGTGGGCCTAGTTTTCATTGGTCTGAATCATTTCATCATTTTCAATGCAGGAAAGAAAACGAATTGCCCTCTTTTTACTTCTCTCAATTGTAATTCGATGTGATATGTTAGATTTTGGTTACTAATAGTTTGTTTTCTCTAATATATGAACTGTTACTAGATGGTTTTCTGAAACAGAAGTGTCTTGCTCAGTTTGTTCTACAAGCAAAATTCCTTCATTAATGTGTGCTTCTCACATTGTCTAAGCATGCTAACTTATTCTTTTCTTAAGTTATAATCTAAAACTGATGAGGGAGCAGTCTCTCTGGTTCAGGGAAGCCTAGATAACTCATTTACTAAGTGTTACCTTATATTAGAGCTTCAGTAACATTATTCTGTTTTCCAGCTAGGGAACTACCCTAATTACAGGAAGTTGTTCTTTGTTTATTTGTGTTGACTTCACATTTTCCATATTTTGTGATTTCGGTAGGGTAGTCTATGAAATTTGATTTTAGAGTTGGCTTAGAGCTTCTAAAAGAACAAATCATTTTTTGTTATTTCTTTTTGTCCATGTGTCCTGAGCTCTTAGCTCATGTGTAGGCCCACAGTAGACAGATAAATATTTGTTGTAATAAACAGTTCTCCAGAGGCTTGCTTAAAGTCTGTCTTTTGTTTAGTCACCTGGCAAGAAAATGAGGTCTTTGTATTGATTCTGTCTTTGGAGGCCTAATTCCTTAGTTCTTCTGCAGATTGGCATCATCTGATCTTTTCATGAATGGAGAACGTTTTCTGTGGCAGCAGATTCTTCTGGGTAAATGAATCTCTCTATCAGCTGTGGAAATACTGAATTTGGGATTGAAAGAATGCAGAAACATTTGTCTGTCAAGCTTAAGAGATTGTTGAGCAGAAGTAGGGGGGAAGTATTTAAATCAGAAAAAATTTGCTTTCTATTTCGTATTCTTCCTAGCCATCCAGGCTGGCCCTGACTTCCCGTCTGGAGCAAATTCTTTTTTTGATGATTGGAATTGGATATTGTAAGCCAAAATTATTTGCTTGCCAATTTGGTTTGCATTTGAGAAGAGGGATAATTCTAAACATCCACAGGTAGTCTACAGTTGTGCCAGACTGATGGCCTCTGTTACAAATTCATCTTTTTCTTCAAGTCTTTATGGTGGTGGTTCTTAAATACAGTTAGTAAACACTTTTGTCTTTGGTTTCACACAGTACAAAGTAATACGGATTATTTTATCCAGTAGTAGTTTCATGATTTATTTTATTGTATGTGGTATACTCTTTTTGATTTGTATATGTTGATATACCATGAAATAATTTCTAAGTGACTCCTACATAGTCATCAGAGTTTGAGTACCTCCTTAGAGATAGTGGTATATGCGTATTTCCTCTGAAGTCAGAGTCACATCCAGTGCTTCGCCCTGACGTGACAGGGAGCTGTTGCCCGTGACAGCCCACATGCAGAAAGCAGAAGGAATGTAGCAAACAGGGATCCTGTTGTCACTGTTTTAACGGCTAGGAGCTGGAGCGTAGATTTACTAAGGATTGCAGCGTAATAGTCAGCATGAATCTACAGTTTATGCAGTTCATGTTGGGAGTATTTCATAGAAACCAGGTTCTAACTTCCAATCTGCTTTGAAAGTATGTACCTTGTAAATTATTTTAAAAATGCCATGAGAGAAGCCGGGTGCCGTTTTTCCTTGGCGTGTGCTGCCCGTGAGCTGAGTGTGTTCTCAGTATCAGTGGGAACGCCTGGGGCCGCCTGCAACAGGAAGCTAGCGGCCTGACCCTGCCCTTCCTGCTGAGTAAACGGGCCACTAGCCCTTCCACAGGCATTGGAGGGAGGGCTGGGGGGTCTGATTCTGGACCCTGGCCTCAGAGAGAGAGAGAGAGAGCACGTGGTTATTTGATTTTGCGGCTGTTGTGAATGCCTTCATTGAAGGAGATGCAGCAGATCCTTCCCTTTGGCTAGTTCCTTGGCATAAGTCCTGATGTAGGTCATCTTCTTTCTAAGGAAGTCACTTACCATATGCATCAGCAGTTTAACGATCACTTTTGGAAGCCTCTTCAGATTCCTCTCGAGATGCCCTTTGGGATGAGACACAGTGGGGCCTGGGGACAGCCCCTGTTCCCGGGGTCCCCGTGATGAATGGCTTGGCATGATTACACCGTGAATCTAGGTCTTGAGTCAGGATGTAGGCCAGTTCTAGCCTGGAGCTGCAGCCTCCTCCGTCAGGTCATGCATTTATTGATTTGGTGGTTCAGCCTCCTACTTGAGGCCTTGTTCTGGGCATCAGGCGCAGTTCTTAGCCACAGGAGGGGGATCCCAGACTGAGCTCTGTCACCTGGTAAGATGCCAAGCTTTGCTGGGGGAGGAGCTCAGCAAGGTAAGAGGCAGCCTGGAGGAGAATCCAGTGGGAGCAGGAAGTTGGAGCTGGAGGTTCCAGAGCACCTAAGCCCTGAGAAACTTCTGGAGACGTGAAAGGCCAACGTGGGCATGCGGGTGGAATTTGGGAGGTGGGCCCAAGCCCTTTTGATTTACATTTTATAGAAAAGGGTGACTGTATAATCTGGAGACCTTGGGGGACCCAAACAGGTTCTTTCTGTCTTACTGTCACCTGTTTTGATGAGACAGCTCCCAAGCCATCTTTTAAGATGAATGAAGTAAAGGTAGGGGTGACATTCAAACCCTGCCTGGGTTTGAATTGTGACTCCCAACATTTGTTACCTGTGTGATAAAGAATTAAAAGTTGCTTTCTCTTTCTGAGTCTCAGTTGCCTCATCTGTAAAATGGGGCATAATCACAACGATTACTGTAAAGAATATATGAGATATGATATGTATTAGCTATATTGTATAGGGCTTAGCAATAATAAATCCTCAACAAAAGTTAGCTGTTGTTATTATTACTGTGCAGCCCTTGTTGATCTATATCTGACTCAGGTCCATAGAAGAAAGTTAGTGACTGTAGGAAACACATTAATTATTTTCTAATTTAATGAGATCAGAACAAGCTGTAGCCTTGAGTCTGGATTTTTTTTGTGAAATAGATTATGAAATTAAGTTTTATGTGTATAAGCAAAGGAAAGATATGTTAAAATGTTAATTTATCTAGCCACGGCTTTTTTCTGATAGCTGGGTACGTATGACTTCAGTGTCATTATTTGTGCTTGTCATGTGTGCAGTGAAAAGCAGTGCATTTTCTCTCAAGTTGTAAACTTATTAGTAAATACGGTAAAATGAAAAGAAAGTCCTTAATCACTGCAAGTCCCAGTTAATTCAAGAGAAGGAGGTAGGAGATAGGCCTGGGAGTATTTTTAGGTACGTATTGAGGAACTCTTGGGTCCTGATTATTGTTAGGCTGCAGCCTCTTAGGCCCTAAACTGTGTTCCACTTCTCTGATGAATGCTGTTTCCTGTTAATTCTTGATTATGTTCTGGTAGATAGAGGAATTGCTAGATGCAACTGAGGTGACACCTTCTTTATAAGTAATAAATTCTTCATTCTTATTTCTATATGCAAATAGAAAGAGGGGCAAAGACTAGTCACATAAATGCCTTATAGGTTTTTTTTTTCTTTACTTTTAAGGAATTAAATTTATAAAACCCTGTTTCCTAAATGAAAATGTCAGTTTTTGAAACTAAGGCTCTAACAAATTCCAGAAATGAAAATTCCCCATGATATATAGCTTTAGGTCTTGATGTAAGAATATTGTGTTAATGATATCCTTATGCTTCTACCTTCCCACCTTAATTTTATACCCTGAAAATTTCTTGATGATGCCGTCCTCCAACCTGTATTATTTCATCCCAATTGTGCCATTATTGGTCATATTATTTTTATTCCAGTTTTATTGAGATATAATTGACAGACAGCACTGTATAAGTTTAAGGTGTACAACATAATGATTTGACTTACATCATGAAATGATTGTCATAATAAGTTTAATAAACATCCCTCATCTCATATAGATACAAAATTAAAGAAATAGAAAAAAGTTTTCTTTGTGATGAGAAATCTTAGGCTTTTTTCTTTTAACAATTTTCATATATAACATACAGCAATGTTAATTATATTTATTATGTTGTACATTATATCCTTAGTATTTACTTATCTTATACCGGGAAGTTTGTACCTGTTGACTGGCTTCATCCAGCACCTGCTCCTGTCCCTTTTGCCTTTGATAATCGTAAATCTGATCATTTTTTCTATGAGTTTGCTTGTTGTTGAAGTATAAGTCACCTACAGAACTATGTTAGTTTCAGTTGTACAACATAGTGAATCCATATATCTATGCATTTCATAATGATCACCATAATAAGTCTAGTTACTATCACCATACAAAGAGATTACATAGTTACTGCATTCCCCACACTGTACATTTCATACCCAATGACTCCTTTATTTTTTAACTGAATGTGTACCTCTTAATCTTCCTCACCTGTTTCTTTCCTCCTCCACCTCTTTCCTTCCTCTCTGGCAGCCACCTGTTTATTCTCTGTATCTATAGCTCTATTTCTGTTTTGTTATGTCTGTTCACTCGTTTTGTTTTTTAGATTCCACATATAAGTAAAATCACATAGTATTTGTCATTCTGTGTCTGTCTTATTTATTATAATACCCTCTAGGTTCATCCATGTCATTGCAAATGGCAGGTTTTTATTTTTTATGGCTGAGTAATATTCCATTACACATATATATCACATCTTTATCCATTCATCTCTTGATGGACATCATTGGTTGTATTAATGTTCCTTTGAATTCTACAAATTTGAATAACATAACATATCACATAGTAGTTAAGGCATGGATTCTACAGCTGTAGAACTGAGTTTGCATCTGGATCTCCTGCTTAATAGTTATAGCATTTTGGACATTTGCAAGGGTTCTTTTTGTCCTAGTTTCTTCATTTATAAATGGGAGTATTAACAACAGTTTTAGCTCATCTGTACTATCACTGCTGTGAGGATTAAATAATATGAGTTTTTGTATAATGAGTACTTATATTTGTCTGGCACAAGGTAGGCACTACCTGTTAACTTTTATTTTAGAGTATTATAATAGAGTAATAGGATCTGCTGTAACAAGAGTAGGAGCTTATTTCTCATGTATTTTAAATGGAATTTCTTAGTTAATGAGGACCTATCAAACCAAGTAATACTCATTATTAATAAGAACATTCAAATATTAGAATAGCTACCTTGAGGAAAAATTTCGTATGTAACTGTGTAACTAGGATTTGGTTGTATATGGTCCTCATTTAAACCTAGAATCAAGAAGCTACTTAAAGATGTACTTACGGTATGAGAATGGATTTTTCAGGTGGAGTTTTATGAAAGCCCTTACAGGAGGTACACTAAATGATTTTGAAAAGGGGGAGAGAAGTAATAAAAATAAGCTAAAATGCAGGAAAACAGAAGTAATTCAGCATAGATGAGAATGGAATTGTGGTTCATTTTGAGTTTGGGAAGAGATGACTTGACTGGGAAGTGGTATTAGTGGGGGAGGTGTATTGTAAGTGCATATAGGAGTAGGAATTAGTAAAAATAAGTTAAAGTGGGCCCTAGAAGCCAGTAACACATCAGGAAATAAATGAATCTGAGATAATGGTAGTTCATTCAGGAGGATGGTTAAAGTGTCCCACTTCAGCTCTGAAGAAATAGTAACATTTGTAAATGTCTTATCATAAAGTGAAGCAAGCAGAATAATAGGGCTAATTAAGCCCCTAAAGAACATTAGCATATACCTGGTGTTCAGAAATAACTCCAGATATGCCATGTCTAAAACGAACTCAACATAGTTGAGTTTACAGAGCAGCTTCGTTCAGTTCAGTTCAGTTCAATTCAGTCACTCAGTCATGTCTGACTCTTTGCGACCCCATGAATCGCAGCAGGCAGGCCTCCCTGTCCATCACCATCTCCTGGAGTTCACTCAAACTCACATCCATCGAGTCTTTGGATGCCATCCAGCCATCTCATCCTCTGTCGTCCCCTTTTCCTCCTGCCCCCAATCCCTCCCAGCATCAGAGTCTTTTCCAATGAGTCAACTCTTGGCATGAGGTGGCCAAAGTACTGGAGTTTCAGCTTTAGCGTCATTCCTTCCAAGGAACACTCAGGGCTGATCTCCTTTAGAATGGACTGGTTGGATCTCCTTGCAGTCCAAGGGACTCTCAAGAGTCTTCTCCAACACCACAGTTCAAAAGCATCAATTCTTCAGCGCTCAGCCTTTCTTCACAGTCCAACTCTCACATCCATACACGACCACTGGGAATATTATAAATGTCTCCTTACTTCATAATTTTATTGTAGTTGTTTTTCATCCTTTATTAGTTTAAAATGTGGTATTAGTAACTAATTTTAATTTTATATAAATCATTTCTAAAGGATCTTTTACAGTTAAAAGTCCATGTAGCTAAACTGGTCTTGAAATATTATTTTTTCTGTCAAAGGAATGCTTCAGGTACTACTGTAAACATGAATGGATACTTTATAATAAATGATACGTCTACCTGTACTTTAATGTACTTTTTTCCTCAGAGCAGTACATGCAAAAATCAATAGTGTGTTTATTTTCCTTTGTTATTTGCTTTGCTAAAGACTAATGCAATTATAGCTGACACAGTCTACGTATATAATGATTATTAGTATTTTCTCACAACTAATTAAAAAATTGGATATCAAAGCATATTTTTGCATTAGAGAGAAGGCAAACTATAAATTCTGTGGTTTAGACCTTTAGAGTATGAGCTAAATTAAGTTGACTTGTATTGAATTTAATGAGCTTCTAATGCAAATAAAGTCACCATATTTTATATGAAGCCATTAAGGTAGCTGGATATTTAAGGTAGCAATATTAGAATGTGTCTTGTTAGAGGATAAGAAATGTTTTGATTAGAACAGGAAAATTATACAATATAATGTGAGCTACAGTCTACCTGTTTCCTCTTTTGCTTCAAATCTGCTAGCTTTTAAAAAGTTACAGACAGAATAAATTATTTCTATTCCTTTTGTAATGGTTTGTTGAATCAAGAATTTTCATCTTAATTTTTTAGAAATTTTTCATATATTTTTGGACTTTGGCCAGATCACTGTCCTGTCACTCAGAAGTCTGAGAGTCTTTAAAAAAAGGTAAAAAAAAACCCCAGTAAATTTTAGAGTTTATTATTCTTCCTTTTTAGAATAAAACTCATGTCTACAAGGCAATATAGTGTTTGGTGACCTTAGTCTTTGTAGTTCATGGCTAACTTGGATGTGGCATAAATGCCAAAAGCCCAGTGGAAAACTTTAACTTTCTGATGGAAATGACAGTAATTGGCCAATTTTAAATGTTTCTTGCATGATTTTACATTGCAGAGGAAAATGATAGAAACAAAATGAGGAGAGAGGTAAACCAGGAGGGAAATAAATTCTGAAAGGAGTTGAAAATGTAGTGAAGATGTGAAATGCAGTGGAGATGTGAGGATAGAAATTAAAAAGCTGATTGTCGCTGTGATCCTGTCTCCTGCTGCTGGCTGGAGTGCTGGTCCCAGTTAAGGACTGTAGTGGTTAGTGTTGAAATGTGACTGAATTTAAGCCTTCTCTGGTATTTCAGGCCATTTCAATTCTACTGTAGCCTCTAACCTTTAGTATATTCTTTATGCTATGGTGAGAAACATCACTGAAAAAAAGAAGAGAAAGCAGGCAGGCATCAGTAAACTTTTGGTGTACCTCTCAAGAAGCTACCAGGTTAGCTTGAAGAGCCACTGCTTCAGCCACCTGCACGTCCGCATTCCATTGAAAACCACCTGCTTTGCTATGAAGAGTTCTCTAAGCAAGTGATATGTCAGCTGTAAATGGTGAACAGTGCTGTGTCAATAGGGCTATTCTCTAACCAGTGTAAAAGCAGTTTTATTGCCAAAATTTTTTTGTTTCACTTTATGCAGTTTCTATTGTGGATACTTGAAAGCAATTCCTATACTTTAAATATGTACACTGCTTTGAAATCTGAAATTCACAGGACTCTCTACTAGGAACATGTCAAAGGAAATTCATTTGGCAGTGAGATAAGTGGCTCTAGTGGAGATTTTCTTTTCTACATATAAGAAAGATCTATTTGGAGTTATGCAAGAAATGCATTCTTAGGTCATGTGTGTCTAAGAGAGCAAGCAAATAAATATCTTCTCTGTGTATGAAAGGAAGGAAATGATGTTTATTAGCATACTGTAACCACACTTGGCTTCTGTGAATCCATTTTGTAGGAAGGTCGTCATCTAGTGAAACAATGAGGCAAAATTTTGGATTCCAACTCCGGTTGTCTCCAAGGACAGAAACGTCTGATAATGTAGATTCACGCATGCCTTGTATGTGTACATGCACCCACACGTGCATGCACACTTATATCCCATGGAATTCTTGAGACACTGATGCAGGGGTAAGTGTCAGAAGTCTGAGACCTTCAGGAAGGACTCAGGTAAAGGCCCAAAAGAGACTAATTTTCAACAAAAACCCTGTAATTCCATGAGGCACTGAATACCTATAGAAAAAAAGCACAACTCAGAAGTTGTAGTAAATCTTTCCAGCCTTATAATTATGAGAATACCATGAACATATATGGATACAGAGTTATCATTGGCTTTTGTAAATAAACCAGAACGTAAGTTTCATAAAAGTGAAGACAATTAAAAAAAAAAACAACTCAGACTTTACTCAGTTCTTTTATGAGATTTAAAAATGATTTTCAGAAGGGGATTACATTACACTTATAAAGTAGAAAGAGGAAAAAGTGATCTGTTTATTCATTTGTACAAGTGTGAAGTCATTTACCAAAATGAATTTTCAGCAATAATACTGTATTAAAAGAAAATTAGTAATTGTTTATTAAACCACTGTGTTAGCAGATTGATGGCAGCAGAAATACCTGATTCTAATTGCCCTCAGCAAGGAGGAAATTAGTTTTTTCTCGTAACAAGCAGTCCAGAGGTAGGGAAGGCTTCAGATGTCACAGCTGGGGGCTCTGGCTCCAGCACTGGTGTCTCTGGGATTCATAGGTGCTTAGCAGGCCAGCCATGAGGCTTCTAGCTCCATATCCAGATGCAGCAGATCTAGAGACAGAAAGATCTCTTTCTTCTGGTGTTTCCTTCTTGGAAGCAAGGCAAACTTCCCCAAGCTCCCTCCAATAAAACCGTGGCCACTATTGGTTTTCAGCCCTTTCCTGAGTCTCAGAGTCAGACCTGCCTTGCAAGGTCAGCTCACTCCACTTGCACATCAAACTGGACCTTGGATGCACCCATGGTCCTGTGTGGGACTCAGAACTGAGGGCAGGGCCACCGACCATCTTTTGAGGTGTGCGGGGGAGGAGTGGATGTTCTAACAGAGTCGGACATGACTGAAGCGACTTAGCAGCAGCAGCAGCAAGAGTTAAGGGGGAGTGGATGTTGGGTTGGCAACCAGAGGTATCTGCCTTTGTAAACAGAAAATGATGGGAAAGAATGGAATTTTGGAAAGATTATGAAATGTGTCTATCAAATGAAACTTTAGCTGTCTGGGTTACTTTTAGAAAACAACAATCTATTTTTTGTAAAGAAAAGACATGTTTTGCCAAAAAGTAAGAATTTATTTTTAAAAACCTTCCCCAGTTGAGCAGTTATCCAAGAATTCCTATGTAGCATCTGGCATAAGGTTAGGATCAATCATCATTTTGTCTCCATCACCAAGAATAATGGAGTTCTAAGTCCATGGCTGTCCCTTATCTTTGATCTTCTTAGGATCACTGCCATCCTCCCTGAATCTCATGAGTTAATTTCTCAATGAAATGTAAGTATTTAGACTTGCACTTGCTTTAAAAAAAATCCCTAGTACTGTACTTTAAGAGAGTCTTTCACATGAGATGCATAAATGAGGAAGGTGTTACTATGTCTTTGTTGACCTTCTGCAGCTTGTGGGGTTTTGTAAAAGCCTTGAGATCTCTGATCATTGTTCCTACAGAGGTTAATGGTCACAGCCATTCTTTATTCATCATGCGCATGCTCTGCCAGGCCCCATGCTTGACAGGTAGTATGTTCACCATTTATTTTCTTCCAAAGGAGAAAACATAACCTTGTACATGCTCCCCATCCTACAATTGGAGCAGGTAGGATTCAAAACCAGGTCTGTCTGGTCCTAAATCCTATGTTTCTGATGTATCCTACTTCTTCAAAAGAAGCAAGATGAGAAAGCCGAAGTTCTGTTCTCCATTGATGGAAAGATGCTAGATCTAACCCTTCAGCAGGTTAATCAATATGCTCCAAGATGCCTTTCAGTCACAGCACAGAACAGAGCTGTACTCTGGCCAATGTGGCAGGTATTCAAGGAAGCTTTCTGGCCCTGCCTCCCTCCCAGTTTACTCTTCCCAGAGAGTCAGTTATCCTGTTAAAGCACAAAGCAGTTGTGTCTGATCTGCTGAGAACTGTCCGGGGCCTCCTGTCCCACCCTGAGTAGAAGCTGATGTCATGGAGGATCTGCTGGTTGTCTGCCTTCCCTGTCCCTGCTCCCTCCACTCTCTCATTTCACCTCCTTCTCCTCTTCCCTTCCTCCTCTGGCTCTGCTCCTTGCTCCATTCTCCTTGCTACCCCTCAACCTATCAGCCTTCTTTCTGGGACTTTGCTTTGAGGTGTGTCTATCCTGGACTGCTCTTGCAGCAGGAATCAGCATAGCTCATCCCTTCCTCTCTTTCAGGTTTTCACTTAGTCATCTCTGTGAGCACCTCATCACCACTCTCCATGGCAACCTCTAATCCTTGTTCTTCTTTCTTTTCTTCTTAAGAATTTTCAGTAGTTTACATCCTGTATGTTGATTGATGTCTCTCTTTCCCTATGTGAGGTTTTATCTGTTTTGTATATTGCTAGACTCCCAGTGCTGAGAAGGGAGCCTGGTACAGTGTGCCATCTTTGTAAATGTTGTTGCCCAATTGAATGAGTTGGGTGATTTGTCCATAGATTAGATCTCTGGCTGTGATCAAGCAGGTGGACTGCTGAGAGATACTCACAAGGACATGGTGTTACTTAATTGGAAAACCTCCTTTAAATGTTTCTACCAGGTTAGCAGTATCTAGTCCTTTTCTGTCACCAAGAGTGAATCAGAGTATCTGATTTCACTCAGCATATTTTACTCTTGATATTCCTCCAAGCACGGGACCTAGATGTTAATTCTCAACTGCATAAAAACTTATCCAGCCTAACTGACTTTGAGCATTTGGAAGCCTTGAAGACAGTCACCCTGATACTTCCATGTGCCAATGATGCTGCCGACGAAGAGACACTTAAGATGATACTGACATTTCTGTAGTTTGCATGGTGCTGCCTGCAGATGATAAGCCAAATGAAGGCAGGACTTCATATGGAAGTAGTACTGTTTTTGCTACCCCAACAGCGTGATGACAGGTAAAGAAGAGAGCACTAAGTCAGGTTAACCAACATGTTCAGCGAGGAAGGAGAACAGATGCCCCTCCCATTCCAGACCAGATTGGAGATACATATGGCAGTGGTGGTCACCAGCTTTGACAGATGAGGCCTTTGTACTTATGGTATCTTGAGTAGTTTCTATCATTTAAAAAATGTTTCTTTCACCAGGAACTGTGCTACCAGAAACTGTGCTAAGTGCTAGGAATATAGTGGTATGAATAAATAATGTTATAAGATCCCTGTCCTCTTTCCCTGGTGGTCAAATGGTTAAGACTCTGTGCTTCCACTGCAGAGCGCACAGGTTCTATCCTTGGTCAGAGAGTTCCACATGCCACTTGGCCAAAAAAAAAAACCAAGAAAACGAAATCCCTGTTCTCAATGGAACTTCTCAAAAAAAGTAGGGAAAACAGATATATAACCAGTACACCCGTAAGTAAATAACTAATAAACCGTGATCAAAACTCTAGAGAGAAAGAACAAAAACAGAGTTAGGGTGTGATGGTGGAAGGGCTGGGGTGGACCTCGCCTAGAAACTTAAGCTTTGACCTTTGAGTGGGTGTGAGAGTCCAGTTTTAAAGAGATTATTTTGTTGTTTCACTAGCAACAGTCACAGTGAGCCTTGCATATTAGGTCCCTGTAACAGAGTACATAGTATTGGGAAGTTCCGTGAGATTCAAAGGTTACTTAGGAAGAATGGCTGTTTACAGGAGGTTGGTTATGTTGCTTAGAGCAACAGGATTCTGTTAGAGGGAGAGATTGTGTGCAAACAGCGTGTGTGACCAGGATATCTAGGCAGCGGCTATGTGACAAGGGAAAGGGCGGTGGCGGCTATAATTGACATGGTCGAAGAATAAGCAAATATTGATGTGGGACTTTAAACCATGGCAATGCTAGGAAATTCAAGGAAGTAACAACAGCAGTAAGGTATCTGTGTGCTTCAAATATAAGGTTTGTATAAAGTTAAATTCTTCAGCTAAATAAATAGGAAAAAGTCTTCATGTTTTTGTCTTGTTGGGAATATCAAAGTTCATTTAAATTTGGATTGAATGACAGCTGGTTGGAAAAAATTGTACTTGCACTAATCTAGCAAGAGCCAGTTGCTGGCAGTGTTTTGCACCATGTAAGGGTGAACCCCTGGTACGAGTTAACAGTATGGTATATTGTAATTGACAAAACTGTCCTTTACTCTGTGGGATAGGAATTTCTGCAGAAATGAGCGCTAACGATGGATTCTTGAGTCTGCTCCATGATGTAGTGTGACTTGGGTTTCCATAAGAGGAAAACCAAACCTCACCAAAACTCCACAAACTGCTTTCAGAGCAAGTGGTTTATGTCCATGCCGTAGAATGGCCGTTTCTCTCCCATAGCATTGAGGTCATCAAATGGTAGTTCCCATTAGTTATGTAATTCTCTGCCTTCTCTCAGTTCTTAAGTACTGAAATATGATTGAGAATTGCTTCAATGCTGACCCTGGAACTTGGTCCCGTTGCTGACCTACAGCAGTAGGTCAGAGAGTTTCTGTCTCTCTGGCTCTGCTCTGTGCCCTCCACAGCAGGGTTTCCCAATGTATGGAAGGAGCACCTGCACCAGAGCATCTTCACCAGAACCTCCTGGCTGCCCCTGCTAAAACTGCAGATCCCTGCATATATTATATTCTCCCGAATACAAAACTCTAGGATCCAAATAAGGGTTCATGTTGTAGCTTGGTGCCCACAAGTTCTTAGGACTGTGTAATTATCATGACTTCATCCCACACATTTGAACATTATTGTGATAATTCTATGGTGGCAGAGAGCATCAGAAGCTTAAACAAGTCCACTCCAGAGCTCTAGTCTATACTTATAAATATTATCTAAAATGTTACTCACAGCTGGTTCTTTTCAAATTTTGACCAGATTCTTTTCAGAGTAGATCTTATGATTTACCTGCCTGTTCTCCATGAGCCAACTTGTAGAGAAGTGATGCTGTAAAGAAGGGGAATTTTTTTCGTGATGCTTAAAGAAAGATATTTTAAGACAACAAAGGCATGATAATTTGTGTAAGGTTTCTAAAGAAAACAAAAATAAAATGAACTTTTTTTTTAGGAATCTCATATATTTTGAGGACTTGATTAATTATCACATCAGCTCTGTATGATACTTTATAATATTAATAATCACAGTTCTATAGGTAGCTCACCTGAGAATCAGCCATTTCCTGTTGGTAGCCTGCTTGGCTACCTGACCACTTGGTCTACTGGTTTTTTTGAAAATTTTCTTCCTCAATTCTATTTGCATATATGGTATTGATCCAGTATGATTTTTGAGGGAGCAGAAAATAGTCTTTGGATAAAAGGATAAAAAAATTGGGTCTCTTAGTTCCGTATCCCCCAGTACTGAGCAAAATGCCTGGTAAGGTAGCGGAATTCCCGGTCAGTCCTCCGCTCCCTGAGATGTCTGGGCGTGGACTTTCTCTTGGACACAGTGAGTTCCAACTGTGACTTCTCAGGGAAAGATCTCCTCTGCTGAGAGAGTGCAGCTGAGTGAATGGTCATTGGAGTCCCCAGAGTCTCCTCCTGATGATGCCACAGCCAAGGCCAGACATGCCAGTGATGCGGATTATACCTGCATAGGTTGCTGGTACATTTATTGCATTTCCATAAAATATCAGAAAATGAGCACGGACCAGGTGCTCGTAAATCCGCCCAAGCCAGTGCCACAGGCAGGAGGGCCTTGAGAGAGAGAAGCACAGCACACAGCCACCCGCTATGAGGAATATGAGGAATGACGGCTCTTCAGAAAGGCCCAAGGCCACAGCACTTCTCTCAGTGGCGGGAGAAAGGGCTTCGGGGGAGTGTTCCAAACATGGTAGAGATGCCTGGAGGCCACCCGGAGAGGAATTTGGAATGGAATTAAGAAGTTGGCTTGAAACTCAACATTCAAAAAATGAAATTTGTGGCATCTGATCCCATCACTTCGTGTCAAATAGAAGGGGAAAAAGTGGAAGCAGTGACAGATTTTATTATCCTGGGCTCCAAAATAACTGTGGATGGTGACTGCAGCCATGAAATTAAAAGACGCTTACTCCTTGGGAGAAAAGCTATGACAAACCTAGACAGCATATTAAAAAGCAAGAGACATCACTTTGCTGACAAATATCCATATAGTTTTTCCAGTAGTCATGTACAGATGTGAGAGTTGGACCATAAAGAAGGCTGAGCGCTGAAGAATTGATGCTTTTGAGTTGTGTTAGAGAAGACTCTTGAGAGTCCCTGGACTGCAAGGAGATCAAACCAGTCAATCCTAAAGGAAATCAGTCCTGAATATTCATTGAAAGGACTGATGCTGAAGCTCCAATACTTTGGCCACCTGATGTGA
The DNA here is from genome assembly GCF_032452875.1 of Bos javanicus. Lineage (NCBI taxonomy): Eukaryota > Metazoa > Chordata > Mammalia > Artiodactyla > Bovidae > Bos > Bos javanicus. The sequence continues at coordinate 54,526,663 of NC_083875.1, read as the reverse complement.
AGAGCAGACTTATTGGAAAAGACCCTGAGGCTGGGAGAGATTGAGGGGAGAAAGAAAGAAAGACAGGAGGAGAAGGGGACAACAGAGGATGAGATGGTTGGATGTCATCACTGACTCAACAGACGTGAGTTTGAGCAAACTCCGGGAGATAGTGGAGGACAGAGGAAGCTGGCCTGCTGCAGTCCATGGGGTCACAGAGTCAGACATGAGTTAGCGACTGAACAACAACAACAAAAGAGCCACATCCACACAATCTCTATCAGATTTTTTGAAGCACAAATTGGCTACTATAACATGGGCTCTGTTATGTGAGAACCTTTAGAAAACAATGAAGTTGCTTTTTGTTGCTATTTGGCAGTCTGTGACTATATACCACGTGAATGTTATCACCGTATGTGAGATCATGCTATTAAAGAAAACTAGCTGCTAAGTTAAGAACGAAATCTGTTTCTACAAAGGAAGTGTTTGCACAGTTTCTTCAGTTTTTTATACATCAGGACAGATGAGTGCTGGAATGTAAGTATCTGATGAAGTCAAGCACCGGTACATTATAGAGGCAGCAGTTAGAGACCCTTTTATGTATTGTCTTTATGAGGCTTCTCATAAAGATAAAAAACATTTAACTTGGGGCCTTCCTGGTGGCTCAGTGGTAAAGAATCTGCTTGCCACTGCAGGAGACACAGGTTTGATCCCTAGTCTGGGAAGGTCCCACATACCATGGGACAGCTAAGTGCATTCATCATGACTACTGAACCTGTGCTCAAGAGTCCCGGAGCTGCAGCTACTGTGCTCATGTGCTCTAGAGCTAGCACGCTTCAACAGAGAAGCCACCGCAGCGAGAAGCCCACACGCTGCAACTCAAGAAAAACTGGCACAGCAACAAAGATCCAGCCTAACCAAAAATTAAAACAAAAGCAAAAACATTTATCTTGGTAATGCTTATGTTGGCATTGACATTTTTTTTTTTAGATATAGAATCGAACACTGGATCCAGGTAGAGGATTCACTAATGAAAATGGATTTTTTGCTACTGTGCAGTGAATATTTGATGGCATTTTTGTTACCTTGAAACGTTAATACCTTTACAAAAGCTTTTCAGTAACTTCACATTACTTCTCAGAAAAGGCTCATGTTTGTTTAATTTGAGGACATGACTGCAGTTTCCCTTTCCCCCATGTTACGTACATCTGTCTCGTGCATTCTTGTCAGTCCCATGAAATGATTTAGAGTTTCTGTGTGAAAAATACCTTTATGGTTTCTGTAGTCCATAATGCCATTATCATAATTGATGAATCTTTGACCCCCTCACGTCCTTAGATAAAAGGATTCACTTGTGTGTGTGTGTGTGCACGCATTTTCCCGGCATCAGTGGTCAAAAGGTTCCCCCCTTTTTTTTGTTTAAACAGTGTGTGTCAGGAGTGGAATTTGAGCCCACACCTCCTCACGAAGACCAGAATCATTTCCTTTTTATAAAATTCTTTCTGAGAATAGTGATTCTGCTTTGCTAAAAATGTTCTGTAGAAAAGACTTTTCATAAGCACGTAGACAAACAGGATGAGTGTGTATGAAAAGTTACCAATAATGGTAGCCACCCTTTGCAGAGACTGTGTAATTGTTTTGTGCCTGGAGTGAACAGTAGGTTCTTAAAACATCTGCCTTGGACGGTTTAGATGTGGCCCTGCCTTCAGATAGGAACCTGAATCAAATTCCAAGAAACATTTCCACCTCAGGAGGCTGAATACAGAAGCAGAACACTCCCCTCAAAGCTACCAAATCAGTTAATTGTTAGATTTATAATTCCATCATTTGTAAACTCTTATGGATGGTTAGGCAGTTAACAAGCGAGATGGAAATGATGTGGTATTATAATCAAGGTAAAATTGAGCAGCAGAGTAAAAATCCAGCAGCTTTCTGGTTTCTGAGCCATAAGAAAAAAAGAGTTCTGGAGTAATGATGAAAACATGGAGATTCAATTCTTGTTAACTACCTAATAGCTCTTCTTTAAGATTTGGGCTATGAGTAATAACCTTGAAATATGAAATGAGATTTAAGATAAGATTGGCCAAAGGGATGAGTATTTTAAAACCACTTCTGCTGCTGGGCTTTTAGTTGGCTACAAAATTGAATATACAAACCTAAGAGTGGGCAACCACCCATGAATTTACTTGATTCACAGTAAGGGTTATTTTTGTGCCTGTTCATTTCCATCTACCATGTTCTGACCTACCCCGGAGTACAGTGGATATTCTCACCTTCTGCACCAGGGCTCCTGGCTGTTGCCTTCCTGTAGGACAGCGTCTTGTCAGTTGTCTTCTACAGAGGGAGTACAAAGAAGTTCTGTGTTGAAGTGAATTTCTGAGATAGTTGAAAGTATCACCTTCATGAACACAGGTATCTTTCTTATTTTCTTTCCCTCTTCCCTTCTTTTGATGAGTAAGAGGGAGAACATTTTAGGTATTTGCCATTTTTCTTCTGTCTTGGCTGATTAAAAGAAACATGGTTACATGGCAGAATATTGGCAGTGAGGAGAAATGGAAAGTAGATTTAACGTTAACCTTTTGGAGAAACAGTGGAAGGCCAAGAAATAATGAAAGAAAAGGCTTGCTAATAATATTACATACTAATATAATTAAATATGGATAAGTTCATGCATTTAGATGGTGGTCCAGATCTTAACACCTCACCACTCACTTTCAAACAGAAGTTATTTTTGTAAGCATGTAGGAGTAATATGATTTTGGCTTGAAATCATTTTAAGTTTACATCACTGATACAGCATGGATTAAGCAAGTGCAAGCAAATTAAAGAAGAGACTTTAGATTTCAGATCTAAAATCAGTATAACTGTGAGAGGTGGGGCTTGAAATATTGCCGTGGTTTTGGAAAAGTTTTAGTGACACCACATTTTTTTGCATGATTCTTACATATGTACAGTGTGTGGGAGTATTCATCAGCCAGAGTTTGAGAATTCATAATTTTGTGATCAACTTAAAGTGATTCATACAAAGCCTCTCTCTCTCTCTTTAAACCATACATTTGGTTAAATTTTGAATTATAAATTGTTTTTTTTCTTTTTTGCTGGTAAAGTGGTGTCTTTTGGGGTGATTTCTTAATTGTCCATGGTGTAAGGTATATGTTGCCTATGAAACATTGTCATAAGTGTAGTTCAGAATTATAATCAAAGAATGGTCTTTAAAAAAAATCTTCCCAAGTCTAATTGCAAAACAATTTTGTAGTAACTTTTTGTGTGTGTGTCTAGTATTATATGTCTTTCTTCATTTTGTACATTTCCTTTAGTTTTATGACTAGATTCTTAATATTACTTGCCAGCCACCTCAATCTCCTGTTTCTTCCTAGGACCTTAATAAATATAACTTGCTGTCCAGTCTCATATATTATAGCTCATTTGAGAGATAGTTGCTCCTAGGCATGTAAGGTCTAGTGTTAGTAAGCACTGATTAGCTGATTAGCAAGTGCACAGACTCTATTGGTTGAATTATACGTAATCCTGTTTTGTCTTCATAGTACTCTTGAGAAAGAAGTGTGTTTGGCCTGTTCATAGGTTTGGAATCAGAAGTTCAGAGAGCTTCAGTAAATGTCCCAAGACTACAAAGAAAGCCTTTATCTAGGATTTAAACCCAACTTTGTCCTACCCCTAAACTGTTGTTCTTTCTACTATGCAACATTGCTTCTCCTGTAACTTTTACCTAGTTCAGAAATTAATATGTCTTCTGGAGCAAGCAATTTTCTCTCTGCTAGATGTTATGACCTATTTTCTGTTTTGTAATGTTGCTAAGTATATAATTTAAGATTATGCATGTTTTTTGTTATCTTTTTTTTTTAAAGCAAATAATAAAAAAAATTAGGTAGTCAAGAAGCTGATCACATAAGCCAACCTGCACGCAGAGGGGAAAAAAAAAAAGACAAAGTAGCCATGCTAAGTGAGTCATCTCTTCACCTGGTGTCATCTCTCCCCTTGGACATATACCTTGGAGTCTTCAGGCCTCAGGGATGCTTTTTATTGTCTTAATAGTATAAGAAAAGAGAACTCGTTTGACCCTGAGGTCTAGCCAGCTTCACTAAGGATTCTATTTCCCTCTTCAGGAGTTGAGTACTGTTATTGGTTCTGCAGGAAGTAGCATTTGCATAATCATAATGTTGTAAATGCAGGTAAATAGTTGGGTGGTTCATCTCTACACAAGACAAATAAGATGTAATATAAGTACAAGGGGGAAAAAAAAAATCTAAACCCAAGATTTAAAAACCTGACAGTGCAAAAAAGAGTGGAAGACTTGACAGAATTTGTGGCTGGCTAGATGGTAGGAGGGAAAGAGAGGTGATAGGGGATATGTCAGATGCTAATTTCCTTCTCTTTCATGGTGGGATGTCCAGAAATACTGCCTAATGCTGTTGAAACAAGAGACAGCTAACCAATTTATAGAACTAAAAATAGCACAATCAAGAGAACTAGGAAAGAATTAGAGGTGAAGGAAGTGTGAATGTGGAAGATAGGAGGAAGGCAGGCAGTAAGTCAGTAGATTTTGTCTGAAGTTGACAAATCAAGACGAGATACATGCCTATTTAGTTAAGCTGATAACCACAGGACAGTAAGAACAGTAGTAATGGAAGGGAGTAGACTTGGGGAATATGGGTCCAGAGACACTTAACACATTTATTACCATCTAGTTCTGTTTGGAAGAATTCAGCTGCATTTGCGTTACTTTTAGAATAATTTAAGGAAAAGGAAGAATTTCACCAGTTGTGGATGTACGGTGTCAGGAATAACTTTCCATACGTTCTGTGACATCACTACTACCACTAGGCTCCTAGGGACTGCTCTTGCCAGCAGTGGAGGCTCTAGTTTCCAAAGAACTGGGCAGAGCGGGGTGAGGCGACAAGTAATGTACACTCACAACCCCTTTCAAGTAGTCAGCTGTTTCTATGGTTGGTTCCTGATCAAAATGGGGCAAAAAACCCACCACCCTTCCTCCAAGATGCAACCTGGACGGCTTTTCTGATCAAAGCCTGCCCGAAAAGCCCAGCACCTGTGCTAATAAGGCTCCTGCAGGCTCAAGATCCTGCTTCCTTTTCTAGAATGCTGTAGCCATTCTGGAAAGTAGAGGCCGGCATTGCCTTTGTTTTCTCTGGTCTGAGGAGTGGCTGAGCTTCTGGGCACCGACTTCCTTCCAGGAACTTCCTGCGAGGGGAACTTTCTTGACTTTTCTGCGTGAACCTTCCAAACGCCTGTGGACTGAACAATGGCTGCAGCGTTGTTTTTCAAGCAGGGGCTTGGTTTTGTTTTCACCCAAGTGTGGATTGTTGTGTTCATGGCGCCTCCAGGTGGGCAGTCAGGGAAGGTCTTGCTGAGGTAGGAGGCCTGGGAGGATGATAACTTGGTTGTGCCAGTTTTGCTTTTAGCTTTAGTCTGTGTGTCTTGGGATCAGCGGAACAGTAATGGGGTTTGGGTGGGGAATGGAGTCTGATGAAGGAGGTTAAACCAGGGAGTTTGTGCCAACGGCTCAAGGATGCACCCTGGCTTAGGAGAATGTGTAAATAGGTGCCTTTATCTAGTCCCTTTTTGCCTCTTTCCAACCAAATTTCTAAATAACCCCCACCTTTTTGAGATAAGAGGAGATAAAAGAGGGTACACTCTGAGGTTCCCCCAGCAGGTGGAAAATCCTGCCTAATTATAGTTGCAGATTTCTCTGTCAGGAATTGATTTGCCGTTGACTTAATCCAGGGCTGCAAAGTCAAATGCCACAGCAGGTGGTTTTAAATGTGTAGCACCATCAGGGTGGGGACTCTGGCATACTAAAATCTCATGGTTCGTTGAACCCTTTGTTGAGCTTCCAATGTTGTCATGTATAGAGAACAGGCTTAGGGTTTCCAGAGCTTCCAGTTTTTCAAGAAAAACAAGGAATCTAGATATGTATGTGTCATCTCTTAGACGTTAAATGTTGCCACCTAATTTTACAAAATGAAAACTACTGTCTAGAATTTTAAAAACAAGCCTGTTGGGTGGATAACGTCCATGGGCCATCAGTGTTTTCCTCTGGTTGGGACTCTAAATCCTCTCTCCCAGTTGTTCTGCCTTGATTGTCCAAAACAAGCTGTACATCTCCTGGGCACTTTGCTTTCATTCCATCTTGTCCTCAAAGCAATTTAAAGATACTCTTGATTCTCCATAAGATAAATTAGAAGGTGAAAAAGTGAGAACAGAATATAAACGGAATCAGAGTGAAATTATTTGTACACGTATATAAGCATTTCAGTGAAGCACAGATTGGGCAGCTTGCTTAACGGAGAAGTCTTATCAGATATACAGTTTGTAGTGTCTTTGAAACAAGTTGTTGAATAGAAGCATGGCTTTCATTGAAGCTGAGATCAGGGTCTTCAAAGGAACTTGCTGAATCATATGAGAGCCCAGACCCTCATAGTAGGGTAAGTTTTGTAGAACTGTTCTTTCTATTGCCTTCACTAAAAAGCTGGTAACATTTTATGCTAAAGTGTGATTTAGGAGATGAGATCTTGAGGAGGACTGGGCTGTAGGAAAAAAGCGTTCTGTTGGTCTCATGTAAGCTAGTGGGGAGCCAGAGTGGAGATAAACCTAAAATGGTTAGGGAGACAGGCAGTTAAGAAAGAGTCAAGCCTTTGAAAGTAGAGAGCCTGGGTTTGAATCCTAACATAATCCATAATTAGTGGTGGAACCTTGGATAAGTTGCTTTCTTTTCCTAAACCTCAGTTTCTTCATCTGTAAAATGGAAATGTTTATATAATGGACTCACTGTCATAGGACAGTTGTGTGGCTGAACTGGCTTAGTTTGAGTATAGCACTCATTGTAGTTCCTGGTACCCTGTAAGTGTTCTGTCTGTGTGATTGGGTGAAAAAATTGCTGATAGTGGGAAGTTAATTGTCAAAATGATAAAATGTGGCTATCCAAGATGCATTTATAGAGCTTAGATATTTTGGTTTGTTTGCTGCACACACACACACACAAATTTGTTCCACTTTATCCCTGGCCACCAATAATGTGTTAAGTACCCATGTACAGAGTATTTTGTGAGGTTCTGTGGGGTGGCCCCTAGTAATAGACACTCTCAGGGAGTTTGTATTGTGGTTAACAAGGTGAGTGTACACAAACAGTACAGACAGGCTGTGCCAAGGACCATCCCAGCCAGTCAGAGAGGGATGGTCACCATGGACTTACACCAGAGTAAGATTTCACACAGTGACTGACTGTATTATTTTGGAGCTAGATTTTTATAGTTTGAATAATTCTAAACACTGTACAAGTATATTTTCAGCTATATAAAAAGTACAATGAGGACTTACCTGAGTATTTTTATATGCATCATTAGAGGAGAGAGTGGAACAACAGCAATTAGCTATGCTTTGCAATTAGTAATAATTAAATCTTATCACAGGTAATTTAGGTTGGGCCATCATACTCATCTTTTATCACTACAGAGACTGCTGTTAGATGGCTTTGGGGTATGCAGAGAGATGGAAATCTGTTAGCAGACGTGACTCGTGGCAGGCTGGCGCCCAGATCCAAAGCACAGGCCCTGGAGCAGAGCCCCTGAGATCTTAGGGAAGTTAGGTGCACTCTCTGTGCCTCAGTTTCTTCATCTCTAATTGAGGTATGATTGTACTAGTCTTTCATAAGGAGTGCTGTACAGATTTACACGAGTAAGAATCTTTGAAGTGCTTAGAACAGGGTCTGGCAAACAGTAAGCACAACATGTGTTAGCTATTACCATGGGTCCCTCTTGGAACAATCAATATTAAAATTTTAAAGACTGCTGTTTGGTCAGGCTTGGGCATGCAGCCTATAGTTGCAGAACAGAATACAGCTGCCTGAGCACAGGAGGATAGAAACTCATAACTTTACGGCACTCTGGACCTCATTAGCTCCATGACTGTGGAAACAGATGGCGGCTGGTCGGGGGGTAGTTTGGAGGGGCCCTATTTCAGACTCAGAAACTGAAACCTCAACCCCAGTCTCAGCTGCAGCTCACTTGTTCTGTGATATATAACACAATCTTAAGGCTCTGAAAGTTTCTTATCTGTGTCTGTAAAATGGCCTAACTTCTTACTCTTGATCAACTGTACTGAGTTTCCATCCACTTAGAAAGCATTGGGAGGAGGTAATGGTTGAGAAGGGGGTGGATGAATGAATTATACTGTAAAACACTACTAAAAACGAAAGGAGATGTAAATGTAACTACTAAATATTATTGATTTAATTTTAGGTTTTCATAGGAATCCAAATATAAAGTATTTATCGAGTGAGGAAATTAAATTAATTGCCAAATAAACGCTTTTTATTGATTGCTCAATTTTTGTGTTTCCTGGAAATCTTTAATATTGAACATGAAGACCCAGAATATACAATCACCAGGTTTCCACCACCCTCATGAACAGAGGAGCCTGGCAGGTTACAGTCCATGGGTCACAAAAGAGTCAGACCCAACTTAGCAACTAAGCCACAACCACCACCACCCCTCTTTTACAAGGAATTGACTTGAATTTCTGTGTGCATTAGAATCCTACCTACTGGAGGTGTGTTCTTTGTGCTGGCAGAACTCTCTCATACATATTAATGGCCTTGCACACATCTGGCTTCTGAGGCCTCCTTTTTGGGGGTGCTTTTCTGCCACAGGGGTTATCTAGAGATAAAGCAGTACACTGGCTGCATATAAAAATACACAGCAGCCTTTAGAGCTGCACACACAGCAGAGCTGAGCTCTCAGCCCACTTGTGTCTGAAAATTTGTGTATGATGTCATGACATCTCTTTTGGAGCACTTCATGTTTTCTCTTAAAGAAAAAATTTGAACATTCTCACACATTCCTCAAATGAAATTTAGAATCGTTTTGTCAACTTCTTAAAAAAAATCCCACTGATAATTTTAAGTGTGATTGCACTAAATATATAGATTAATTTAGGGGAAAATTTACACTTCTACAATCCAGGAACATGGCATGGTATGCCTCCTCCTGCTTAAAAAATGCCTTCTCCTTTTATACCTCAGTAAGTGAAAACTTGTACTTTTATTTATATAGGTCCTACACATTTCCTGTTAAATTTATTTCTAGGTATTTTAAATTGCTTTTGATTGCTGTAGCGAATAGGCTGTTCTTAAATTATATCTTGCAACTGATGTTTGCTGATTATAGAAGAGCTGTTGATTTTGTACATTTGTAAGTGGGTTTCCAAAGCCCATTTTCTGAATTGCCTGAAAATGGGAAATGATGTCTACATGTGTTCTGTTCATGAACCTAGGAAAAGAGCATGAGGAACATGTATTTTTATTTTATTCTGTTAGATTCAAAAAGGTACCTGGGATCTCTAGTTTTATTCACTGCTGTATCCCTAGCATCTGCTTCAGGATTTACTGTGATCCAGACTCAGTATTTGTGGACTGCTTCTTAACTTCCTTAATTCCATTGTTATAGAATTTTTCAGTTGTTTCTCTTGTCTTTTACAAGAAAAGCAATTCTATTATTCCTAAATAGTAATAATTTTGTCTCCTTCCTTTCTAGGACTAGCTTCTTTCCTTTTAATTCTTGTCTTAGTATTTTGCTAGACTTCCCTGTGCAGAATCCAGTGACAGTAACCATAGTAGGCTTCATTTTTGGTCCTGAATTTAATGGGAATATCTTGAGTGTTTTGCTATTGGAAGTTTGAGGAAGATTTTTATTTAAGTTACATTAAAGATATTTATTTCTCTTCCTAGTTTACTAGAGTGTTTTTTTTTTTTTTTAAGAACAGGAATAGAGTCAGTACACATATATTGAGGTGATTATTAGATTGTCCACTTTTGAATTATGTGATAATTTATTTTTCCCTCTTTATAGTGCTATTATTAAAGTATTGTTGAATTACTAGAATAATCCCTGTTCTAATATATTACTGAATTTAATTTGCTATTTTTAGTGATTTTATGTCTTAAGAAATTAGAATTCCTTCAGTATTTTTTTTATGCTAGCCCAATAAAATAGATGTTAAAAATGCCACTTTTTTTGGCTTTGATAGAATTTAAATCATGTCAGTCCTTAATAGTTTGCCAGAACTCATCTATAAAACTGACACCAGTGGCAGCCTTTGATTTATTTTTTCTTAATATTATTTAACATGGTGTATGTATCATGAACGCTCAGTTGTGTCTGATTCTTTGCCACCCTTTGGATGTAGCCTGCCAGACTCCTCTGTCCATGGGATTTTTCAGGCAAGAATACTGGAATGGTTAGCAATTCCCTTCTCCAGGGGATGTTCCAGACTCAAAGATCAAACCATTTTTGGTTCAGTATCTACCCTTCCAGGCTTTGGCTGGTTGTGTGTTTTCTCTGCAGGAACATAAATTGGGGGGCAGATAATAACAGCAGGGAAAGTAACACTGATGGAAAAGTTCTTTGCTTACTTCAGACATTTCTCCCACGAACATGCTGCTTTACACTTGGGGAGTAACAAGAAAGTTTGAATAGCTTGCTTAAGTTTGTTAGGAAGTAGCAGAGTTGGGATTTGGACCAGGGTCTGTTGCCATGATTCTCATTCCTATATCATGGACCCTGTCTGTCTAAACCTGCGCCAAAATGTAGCCATTAGCCACACATGGCAATTTAACTTAAAATTAACTGAAGTTAGATAAAAATAAAAAATTCAGTCCCTTAATTGCACTATGTTTCAAGTGCTCAATAGGCACGTTTAGATGGTCACTACTGTGGAACGTAAAGACCAGATGGATAAAGAACATTTGTATCATTGAAGAAAATTCTATTTATCAAAGATAGAATCACTGAAATCTGAAAAATCATGAGTATAGGATTTTTTTTTTTAAGCTCTGTTTAGCACTTTTGTTGGTCTTTTATGTTCTAGACTTAAAATGATAGCTCTGGAAAGCTTGCTTGTTTAAGAAACAGGGCAAACCTGCTAAGTCCAAAATTTAGAGAAGAAGTCTTGATCACCTGTTATGTTTTTAGCTCTTCGCTGGGGTGGGGATAAGGTTGTTCTAGGAGATGTGTCCACTGTGGTTTGGATGGATCCGAATGTGGAACATCCAGAACAGGAAAGTGCTTCTTCTTTCATCTGTTTTTCTGAGAAAAGTGAAGGTGATGGATTTCTTTTCCTACCATATACACATAAACCCCACAGGATGGGAGCAGGACGAATCCCTACCAACGCCCCCAGTTTTGACCGTGGCCCACAGATGCTGCCTTTGAGAGGCTCCAGGTGCTCTCTGAGCGGTGTGTGCACTTGGGCCTTCTCATAGCTGCGTGGGGAATGGAACCGGGGAAGCAAACTCGTGTCCAGAGCGGAGGTGATGCAGGTTGACAATGTGTAACTGAGCCCACGTTGGAAGAGGAGAGGTTGGTAATGACGTCAGCTTTCATCAGACTTCAAACCTTTAGCATGAGTTGCTCATACAGAACTTGACAGTGAATTGGGGAAACAGGGATGCTGGTCCTCTGTATCTCTGAAACACATGCTTGAGAGAGATGCTTCTGTTTAGTAGATGCTCAGTAAATAAATGTGCCTTCATGTGTTTAAACACAGAACTGCCCCAGATTTCCTGGAAAATCCATAGGATTGAACTGGTGATGTGGCTAGTAAGTAAGCCAGGTTGGTTTCAGTGCTGCTAAAACCTCAGAAACCATTTCGCCGTATGGTATTTAAATCCTTCGTATGTTAGTAAAACCTGTGATATGTACTAACACACACACACATTTGTAATCTCTCCTCCACCGGTTTTCTCCTTCACCAGATGAAGGATTGGACATCTGAGTTATTTATTGCCTCAGTGGTCCTCTCTGTTTTATGACTTTCTGTTTACACATTGGGCTTAGTTTTATTCTTCAGTGTTGAACCGTCATGTTGGACTAGTTGTACAGGGGAGGCAACATCTTGGGCAGTAAGCAAGCTCATTCCCGAGTTTAAGTTGGAAGCTTTGATGGTTGCATTAACTTTCAGGCCAGCAGAAATTCTTACATTGCTGCTTTAGGATCCAGGATAGTCGTTTGGGTGTGTGAGGAAATTATGGGGAGTCGCAGGGGTGTGAAATCATGAAGGGAGCCACAGTTATATTTCCTACCTTCAGGTGGCAAGGCCAGAGGGAGCATTTAGGGATGGAATGAGGCTGAATGGGCTGCTTGGCCACTTTCGGAAGGAATTATTCTATCTCCCAGTGCTTAGAAATAGCAGACCTGGGCACACTAAGGGAGCCTCAGAGCAGACATGTATTTGAATTTCTTCAGTGAAAAAGTACTATGCTATCATGATTTGTCCAAATTAGTTTTTATTTGGAGTAAACTCTTGCACCCTGCAATCGTGCATCACTGGGAAGGATACCGACCTCACACAGATGCAGACACCGGTGGCATCTCTTCCCCTGGCCTCTGTGAGGGGAATGAACTTTCCCACAGGATGTGATTTCCTGTAAAATCCCCACACTTAGTAATTACTCACACAGTGAACCCTAGCTCTGGTTTTCTCCGTGAGTTCTCTTTAAGAGGCCCGGCATATTAGTGCAATGCAAACAGCACCATCTTTTCTTTGGTTTGCCACACTTGTGAAGATTAATTTGGAATGAAATGTAATTGAAGGGCAATTACATCTGATGGCCAGATCTATTAGAACAGAGCAGTGTTGTTGATTGGGAAATGGAAAGCATTTGAGATGGTGTCTGGGAAATACATTAAATGTATCAAATGCCACTGCCTTGTCTAATAGCCTAATTGAAATGACTTTTTCCTGTACTGTTGCATTAGGTTGTTCGAGATAGACTTCAGAGCCCAAGAGGAAGGAAACTTGGTAAATGAGTGCTTAGGTATCTTGATTCATTTGTTATTGTTGGTCTAAGAATTAGAAAACACCTAAAAGAAATCTTTAGTTTTTGATTTTCTGCAGAGAAAAAGAGGAAAATAATCCACTCTGAATTTAGAGGTTCATTTAGCTTGTAGGGACTTAATTTTATCAGAAGTGGCCCTGAATACTTTATACTAAGGAAATGGCATCCTAGGTATCTTTGTTTCACTCTTTGTACAGTTTTAGTTCTTTAGATATCTTTTTTTAAAAAATTAAGGTATAATTTACATAAAATTCACCATTGTAAGTATACAATTAAGTGGTTTTTAGAATATTCAGAGAATATTAAATGGTTGTAAAACCATTGCTGCCATCCAATTCCAGAATATGTCATCAACCCCGCCCCCCCCTCCCCCCAAGGAACCTGTCCAACCCTCAGTCACTCTCCCTGCCCCTCTCCCCCAGCCCCAGGTCACTGCTAGTCTACATTCTGTGCCTATGGATTTGCCTATTCTGGACTTCTCATGTACATGGAATCGTACAGCGTGTAGCTTTGTTCACTTGCCATGTTTTTAAGGTTTATCCCTGTCGTAGCAAGTAACCAGTACTTCTCAGCTTTTTATGGTGGCTGAAACGGGGTAACAGAGGCACTCTGAGCATGGTGAAGTGTGTGGAGTGAGCATCTGCCAGTGAGATGAAGAGGGGCTGATTCTAGGTACAGCCGGTGGCTGAAGCCTAATAGTTGTGTGAGTGACATTCAAATACAAAAAACTACAGCCTAGGGACATGGACCCTTGGTGATGTAATGCAGGTTGGCTTTGACCTAGAGAATAGAATCCCCCCCATCCCCACCCCCCACCCCTCCACATGAGAAGCTGATGTTTGGTCACCAGGGGTGCCAGTGTATTCAGGACAAGGTTAGCTTCCTACTCTGCATTTCCTGTGTTTTGTCCTAGTCTCAAGAGGCATTTAGGGTTAAAAAAGGTTCCTCACCTTTATTTTAGATTTTTCTTGAAGGTAAAAGTTTTGAAAAGCAAGTGAAATTAAAAAAAAAAAAAACTGGAAAAAAAAAAAGCCCACAGGGAGAATAATGCAGAATGAATCTGAAAGAGGCAGCGAAAGAGGGAAGGAAGTGGCAACTGGTGGATGACTGACCAAACCCAGGCCAAAGAAGGACCCAGGATAGGAATTAGTGTTGACCATGGCAGAGGGCAAGTCGGGCATCATGCGAGGAGGGCAAAACCTTTGACCTCTGCTGAGAAAGCATGTCTGGACACTGGGAAGGAACACAGAGTATTGGAGAATGATGAGATTCATGGTCCCTCATTCATGCTAAGGATTATTATTGGAAAACTGACATTTCAAGAGGCAAGTTTGCAGTTACACACTGACTGTCATTATTTTCCCCAAACTCAATTAATTGATCTTTTAAAGGCGGATTTTTTGTCTTTCTAAATATACGTATTTGGTGCTGTTAGTTTCTAAGTACCACTTTAGTGGCATTTCACTTTTGACATTTTGTGTTTTCTTTTTCATTTTTTTAATGCTTTCTTATTTCTCTTTTGATTTTTAATGTGTTGTTTAAAAATGGGCCTCTTAGTTTTTCTGTAGATATCTTTGTGTTATTTATTTTTAAAGTTTTTATTGTTAAATTTTTATTTCTTCCAGTTTTATTGAGATATAATTGATATAAAGCACCATATAAGTTTAAAATGTATAGCATAATGATTTGAATTACATACTCATGAAATGATTACCACAATAAGTTTATTGATTTTTTAAAAATTCCATTATACTTAGAGAACATATTTTCTATGAATCTTTTTTTTTTTTTAATTTTGTAGGAATCTTACAAAATTTAAGACTAGTTTTATAGCTCAGAGTATGGTCTGTCTTAATAAATGGTTGTATGTACTTGAAAGTGTTTTTTTTTTTCTCCCCGTTGTTCCTGGGGAAAGTGTTCTAAAATTGTATATTAGATAAATTGGATATTAGTATTGTTCAAGTCCTCTTTATATTTCATGCTTTTCTATTTGTTGTATTAATTTTTGAGAAAATATATTGAAACCACTAAATATAACTGTAGAGTTGTTTATTTCTCTCTGCACTTCTGTCATATGCTTCTTATATTTTCAAGCTTTGTTATTAGGTACATAAACATTTAGGACTGATATGTCTTTTCCATAAGTTAACACTTGTCTCATTATGAAATAAATTTTGTTATTTTCTTTAAAGTCTGCTTTGTCTATTTTCACTGTACCTACTATCATTTTGACTTGTGTTAGCATGGTATATTTTTTCCCTCCTTTTAATTTTAAACCATTTTTATCTTTATATTTGAAGTATTTCTTGAAAGCAATGAATAACTGAGTCTCTATATGTAACGTGTCTTTTTTCCTGTTTCTTAAAAAAAATTTTGTTTTAATGTCCCTACTTCATTCTTCTCCCCTTCTAGGACTCAAATTCTAAGTATGTTAGAATCAGAACAATATCAGTAACTTGATATTGTTTCACACATCACTGAGTTTGTTAATTTCTTTCCAGTTTTTGTATCTCTGTGCTTCATTTTTTATGATTTCTCTCACTTTTTCTTCAGATTTACTTATATTTTCTTTTTGGTTTATTATCTGCTATTACTTTCTTCTTTTGTATTTTTCATCTTAGATATTGTGCTTTTAATCACTGGAAGTTCCCTTTGAATTTTCTTCTGTATTCCTTTCTTTCTTCATTATGGTTATGTTTTCTTCTGCTTCTTAAGCTCATAGAACAGAATTAGTATAGCTTTTTGAAAATATATTCTTGTCTGCTAATTCCAACGTGCTTATCTTTTCTGATATAATTTTAGTGATTTTCTCCTACTTCTACATCATCTTTTCTTGTTTCTTTATTTACCTAATAGTTTTGGATTAGATGCCAGACATTGTGAATCTTACACTGTTGGTTGCTGGGTTTGGGGGAGTCCTTTAAATAGTGGTGGATGTCATTCTGTCATGTAGCTAAATCACTTGGAATTAGTTTGATAGTTTTTAGACTTGCTTTTAGGCTTTGGTAGGGTGAGTTTTGATCAAATTGCCAACATCCGCTGGATCATCGAAAAAGCAAGAGAATTCCAGAAAAGTATCTATTTCTGCTTTATTGACTATGCCAAAGCCTTTGTGTGGATCACAATAAACTGTGGAAAATTCTGGAAGAGATGGGAATACCAGACCACCTGACGTGCCTCTGGAGACACCTGTATGCAGGTCAGGAAGCAACAGTTGGAACTGGACATGGAACAACAGACTGGTTCCAGATAGGAAAAGGAGTACGTCAAGGCTGTATATTGTCACCCTGCTTATTTAACTTATATGCAGAGTACATCATGTGAAATGCTGGGCTGGAAGAAGCACAAGCTGGAATCAAGATTGCCGGGAGAAATATCAGTAACCTCAGATATGCAGATGACACCACCCTTATGGCAGAAAGTGAAGAGGAACTCAAAAGCCTCTTGATGAAAGTGAAAGAGGAGAGTGAAAAAGTTGGCTTAAAGCTCAACATTCAGAAAACGAAGATCATGGCATCTGGTCCCATCACTTCATGGGAAATAGATGGGGAAACAGTGGAAATAGTGTCAGACTTTATTTTTTTGGGCTCCAAAGTCACTGCAGACTTTTATTGCAGCCATGAAATTAAAAGACGCTTACTCCTTGGAAGGAAACTTATGACCAACCTAGATAGCATATTCAAAAGCAGAGACATTACTTTGCCAACAAAGGTTCGTCTAGTCAAGGCTATGGTTTTTCCAGTAGTCATGTATGGATGTGAGAGTTGGACTGTGAAAAAAGCTGAGCGCCAAAGAATTGATGCTTCTGAACTGTGGTGTTGGAGAAGACTCTTTAGAGTCCCTTGGACTGCAAGGATATCCAACCAGTCCATTCTAAAGGAGATCAGTCCTGGGTATTCTTTGGAAGGAATGATGCTAAAGGTGAAACTCCAGTCCTTTGGCCACCTCATGCAAAGAGTTGACTCATTGGAAAAGACTCTGATGCTGGGAAGGATTGGGGACAGGAGGAGAAGGGGACGACAGAGGATAAGATGGCTGGATGGCATCACTGACTCAATGGATGTGAGTTTGAGTGAACTCCGGGAGTTGGTGATGGACAGGGAGGCCTGGCGTGCTGTGATTCATGGGGTCGCAAAGAGTTGGACATCACTGAGCGACTGAACTGAACTGAACTGAGGGTGAGTTTTGGAGTTCCCAGGTGGCTCAGATGATAAAGGATCTGCCTACAATGCAGAAGACTGTGTTTGATCCCTGGTTCAGGAAGAGCCTCTGGAGGAGGGCGTGGCAAACCACTCTAGTATTCTTGCCTGGAGATTTCCATGGAAAGAAGAGCCTAGCGGGGTATAGTCTATAGGGTCACAAAGAGTTAGACACAACTGAGGGACTAACACTTTCATTTTCTTTTACTTTCCGGGGCTTAGAGCAGTCTTTATTCTGTGGTTACGTAAACTTAACTTCTGATGATTCAATGACCCGTGTATTATTCTCTCTGACTGGTGGGAATGTGAACATGTGTGAACTTTGGAGATTGTTTGGATTATGCTTTCTAGTGCTTCTTTTCCAAGCCTCATGGAATGTTACCCCACTCATTCTTAGATCATTTTTGAGTCAGAGATTCAAGAATGTGCCTCTTCCCATCTCCAGAGCTTTCTTTCTACTCATCTCTCTCTGCAACATGCTATCATGCAGATTTTAGCATTCTCAGCTTACCTGAACTCTCACCTCTGTCCTTGACATGCTGTTGTGTAGAAACTGCATTCAGGCAGTTATCTGAGGGCAACCATAGGATTTACCTTATTAGTATTCCTGTATTGCCTATTACTCAGTATCTTAAAATAATCATTTTGTATATTTTATTTGATTTTCTAGTTGTTTCCCATTGTTTGTTTTTAATAATGAATATACATTCACACTCTGTTGTAATCAGGTTTGAAAGCATTTATCTTTGTTACTTTAATTTTGTATGGAAGAATATTACCAACTATTATTTTTAAAGGAAAGAATATCTTGTTTACTTCTGTTAGGTGTGCTTAAGGAAGAGAATTTTCAACAGTTTTGTTTGTTGGATCCCTAACTGTGTGTTTCAAAAAATGAAATATATTAAAGATATCTCATACAGAGACTGATATCATACATCTTATATGAAATGGTTGCTTGTACAAAATAATTTCCAGGCTTTCTGTACCCATTAGTCCTACATTAAAAAAAAAAAAAAATTGGCATTAAAAAAATGAAGGAAAGAAAGTGAACTTTTTTTTTTTAAAGCTGTCACTCTTAAAAAAGCCCCAAAACATGTGTCTGTTTATTTTTGGCTGTTGGTTCTTCGTTGCTGCATGAACTTTTCTCTAGTTGTGGTGTGCGGGGACTGCTCTCTGGTTGTGCTGTGAGGGCTCCTCACTGCGATGGCTTCTCTTGTTGCAGAGCACGGGATCCAGGGCCCACAGGTTTCAGTAGTTGGAGCGGCTGGACTCTAGAGCGCAGGGCTCAGTAGTTGTGATGCATGGGCTTAGTTGCTCCTCGGCATGTGGGATCTTCCTGGACCAGGGATTGAACTCGTGTCTCCAGCATTGGCAGGCGTGTTCTTTACCACTGAGCCACCAGGAAAGCCCAGAAAATGAACTTTTAAACTTGTTTTAGTGTTAGTGCAGGGACAGTTGATGTAATATGCTAAAATGATCCTTTGGATTCTCTGTGGTGTTAGTTTAAATAGGTTATCATATCTTTTTCAAATGATATTTTGTGTTAGCCATATATTCTTGACCATCTTGCATCTAGGGCTTTGCTGATTCTGGAAAGACTGCTCCTCTCAGGGCTGGCTAATTCCTAGAGATAGCAACTGACTTTCCTGTGAGCATACTTTCCATATGCAAACCAGCCAGTCCAGAGCCCACACCTACCCACTATCACATTTAGAGCTCTTATAGGTGAGCCATTATCCTCTGCCCTAATATCACCCCAGGACTTGGTATTAAACAACTAGGGGCAGTTCCTCCACACCAGAGCCCTGGAGATGGTTCAGACTAGCCCATCCCATCTGCTGGCCTGTTTCTTCCTGTGAAAACCGCAGTGAGGACTCTGGCCCGCACTTCCCCTCACTGTCTCCTGCCTGGCCCTGGTGCTTCCCCTTTAGGCCCCATGTGGTGTGAGATGTCCATTCTTGGGAACTGTGAGCAACAAACTGTGTTTTCAATGGCAGTTGTCTTCCTGATCTGTTGGCCTCACTGTATCTGAATAAAAATAAAACCCAGGGTACATTTTATACCATTTGGAAATTTTTTTCAAATCTATTAAAATTCATAGAGTAAGCCAAATATATTAAAATAAAGATAGGACTTGAAAAAGAGATTCCTATCATAACCAACCAATTTCAATTATTTCCCCAATCTTTGATTTTGAGGGGGTTAGGAGAGAAGAAAATGAAGAGAGTAGAGAAAATGAAAGAATGGAAAGATTTGAAAAGAAAGGGCAGAATGATTCAGTAGAGCATTTTAAGTAGAATTATACAGCTTCTTTACCTCTAATAAGAAACAAACCCGAAGTTGCACCCGTTTTCTTCTCTGATACCCAGAAGTGTGCGTGCATGCTCAGTGGCTGAGATGTGTTTGACTTTGAGACCCCATCGACTGTAGTCTGCCAGGCTTCTTTGTCCATGGATTTTCCAGGCAAGTTGCTAGCCATTTCCTTCACAAGGAGATCTTCCCAACTCAGGGATTGAACCTGCATCTCCTACACTGACAGGTGGATTCTTTACCACTGACCCACCTGGGAAGCCACGGTACCCAGAAGACTAATGATAGTTGTCACACTTAGTTCAGGGTTATTCTTATGTGAGTAAAAAGTAAAGAACTGGCATTGAATGAGAGGCAAGGGATCCATTTACCTTTGCCGTGCAAAGGAGGGTGGTTGCGACACAGCAGGTCCCATTCACCTTCCCCCTGCAGGCCCTGAGGCCCCACAAGAGAGGCCCAGGCTGAACATACAGGATTCCCAGAACTGTGGAGCCCCTTTTTCTTTGGGTCTGAACGTTGACATTCTTAGTTTCAGAGAATATTATTGTAGAAAATTGATTTCATTATAGTTAGATTTGTCAGCAGGTATTTGGAAAGCAGAGATTTCCCTGACTTTTAAAAACTTTACTTTGGGTATTTATAATCATAGTGTAAATATTGTGGGGAGTAGAAAGGAAAAAGTAATTATAAATGAATTAAAGATTCTTTAATTCTAAAGATTCTAAAACTTTAGATTCTAAAGATTCTAAAACTAAAAAAAAAAGATTCTTAGTAATTATAGAAATAAAAAATAAGTGAGAATAAAACAGTGAGTAAAGGAGGTCAGTCCTGGGTGTTCATTGGAAGGACTGATGTTGAAGCTGAAACTCCAATACTTTGGCCACCTGATGCGAAGAGCTGACTCGTTTGAAAAGACCTTGATGCTGGGAAAGATTGAGGTCAGGAGGAGAAGGGGACAACAGAGGATGAGATGATTAGATGGCATCACCAACTCAATGGACATGGGTTTGGGTGGACTCCAGGAGTTGGTGATGGACAGGGAAGCCTGGCGTGCTGCAGTTCATGGAGTCACAAAGAGTCGGACACGACTGAGTGACTAAACTGAACTGAAAGGATACTCACTGGATGTTCATTATATGCTGTGCTATAATGTTTTCGTAAACATTCAAAACTGTGATTTCCTTAAAAGCATACTTTGAGGTAGATTAATATTTGCAAGTATTAGTATAAAAATTTATTCAAAGAACTATTTTTATAAAATCCTGATTTGTGATGGCAGTCTCTTTTTATTTAAAGATCTTTTTGTATTTTATGGAGATTTTCAATATTACACACTTAATATTTACACATTTCACATTATCTCCAAGTATAAAGAGATAATAAGACCTATAAAAATAAAAATTATATATAGTAAATGAGATGAAATAGATGATTACAAACTAATAGTTCTTCAATGTATAGTATATGAGAAAAGAAAATATATTATTATAGAGTGAAAGTTGGAAAATTTAAATGAAACTAGAGACTTTGGAGTGACAGAACACAACTAACAAGTGAATAGGAAAGGAAAATTTTACAAAATAAAAGAATTATTATAGGGAGAAGAGGGTTCTTTTCAGTGTTGAATAATCACCCCGGGAAACTTGTTAAAAATGCAGGACACTCTCCCAGCATGATTCGGATGTAGGTATTTATTTGTACACCACTCTTTGGAAAAAGTGTGATATTGAGGCTTATATTGTATGCATAATGAAGTCTTTATTTCTCCTTATTTCTTTCATTTGTTTCTTTATTTCTCTTTTCATAAGTACATGTAATTTGTGGAGTACCTTTGAGGGGCTTCCCTGGTGACTCAGATGGTAAATAATCTGGCTGCAATGCAGGAGACCCGGATTCAAACCCTGGGGCAGGAAAATCCCCTGGAGAAGGGAATGGCTACCCATTCCAGCATTCTTGCCTGGGAAATCCTATGGACAGAAGAGCCTGGTGGGCCACAGGGGTCTCAGGGCTACTAACACTCCTACTTTCACTTTGATTTGGGAAAAGGGAAGTCATCAGAGAACTGAGTTTATCAGGGGTTGCAATATGCTAGTCTCTGGGTTGAAAATCAGCCTCCAGGGGTATTTTGTTTTTTGTACATGATGGTCTCCTCACCTCTCACCCTACTTTACGTTTTGAGTGACTTTAAACAGGCTAAGCCGTCTGCTTGGCCACTGACTCTACCACTTCCCGTTGGCCTGCACTCCCGTGTCCTGCATGTCCTCACCTGGCTCATTGTTAATGACGTTAGATTGTGACTGACCTTAGAGTCACTTAGTCACAGACATCTTGGCCCAGTTAAGAACTTTAGCAAATAATTTAACCTTAGTTGGTTCTGTAAATACATAATCAGTCTTGCATATAATCATTCTTACATTTGGTCAATTTCATAACCTCCAAAGGAAGTTTTAAAATTTTGGCCTAATGCAGACCAGAGTAACCCATAATAATGTAAAATTTGAAAATCATTTTTTTAGCAGTGTATTTTATGGCTTAGGGCTATAGCTGTACTTTAAAAATACATTTTACTTGATCAATTGTTAAAAATAATCTTTATTCTCTTTGTATTAACAGTAGGATATAGAAGACACATAGCCCATGACTGATCATGGAAAGAGTAAATTCTAGGCCTTGTAGGGCCTTGTTTAAAAAACAATGGAGAATAACCAGCAGCATTTACTGAAAACTTACTATGGTCCAGGTGCCAAGCTGAACACCATTATTTATATTTTTTAATCCTTCCAACAAGTTTATCAGTTAATAGCTGTGCTATTGCTGCTTTTATAAATGTGAAGAAAGTGATATTTAGAAACATCAAGTCGCTCACATTTCATTTATAAAGACAAAATTTGTGTTTTAAAAAACATGTTTGTGAATTTAATTTGTTGTTGTTCAGTCACTCATTTGTGTCTGACTCTTTGTGACCCAGTGGACTGCAGCATGCCAGGCTTCCCTGTCTTTCACCATCTCCTGGAGCTTGCTCAGACGCATGTCCGTTGAGTTGGTGATGATGCCACCCGGCCATCTCGTCCTCTGTTCCCTTCTCTTCCTGCCTTCTATCTTTCCCAGCATCAGAGTCTTTTCTAACGAGTAGGCCCTTCATGTCTGGTGGCCCAAGTATTGGAGCTTCAGCATCAGCCCTTCCAATGAATATTCAGGGTTGATTTCCTTTAGGTTGGACTGGTTTGATCTTCTTGCAGTCCAAGGGACTCTCAAGAGTCTTCTCCAGCACCACATTTTAAAAGCATCAATTCGTCAGTGCTCAGCCTTCTTTATGGTCCAACTCTCACATCCATACGTGACTACTGAAAAAACCATAACTTTGACTATATGAACCTTTGTCTGTTAAGTAATGTCTCTGCTTTTTAATACGTCGTCTAGGTTTGTCATAGCTTTTCTTCCAAGGAGCAGGCGTCTTTTAATTTCATGGCTGCAGTCACCAACTGCAGTGATTTTTGTAGCCCAAGAAAATACAAAGGCTGTCACCTTTTCCATTGTTAACCATAGACTAATAATATGGTATTTGATCTTGTAAGAATGCGCCTACCATTTAATGTGTGTTTTTTTTTTTTTAGGACACTGTATTACATGTAAACCCACACAGTTGACATATCACAGAGACAGTGTGGCCAGCAGAAACGTCTTGGTGGCACCAGCTGCTTGCTTAAACAAATCCTATTTGGATTGGACTTTGCCCCTGGGGCTCCCACAGTTTGCTCCCTTTAGCAGGTGCAAACCTATTCCTCCTTCATCCTGTAATGGAGGGCCCACCCTAACGCCAGAAGGTGGGCTGCCTGATGCCTGTAACCTCCTCCTTCCTTCAGATGTCTGACCTTCCTTTCATTCAAGTTACTCATGAAATCCCATCCTCTCTGTGAATCTGACCTAGTTCGAAAAGAATAGGCAAATTCCCCATGCTCTTCACCGCCCTTGGAGCAGTCACTTCTCATTAACTGCTTCCCATGCAAGCGTGACTCTGTTCCTTCCTGAGTGTAGTGCAAATGGTGACATGCTGCATGCCCCCAGGGACAGGGGCCTTATCTGTTGTGGATATTATTATTTTATTTTTACACTGCCAACATTTATTTCGATCTTACCGTCTCCAACGGTCCTTTGAAATGAGGTTACTTGATCAGCTGTCATTTCCATTCAGAGTACTGCATCAGGGCTTTATCATACCTGTGCATGAGCTGTACCCTTACTATTTCTTTTGCCCATCCGCCCAAGCACTTGGGACACACTTCTTCCTATTTCAAAAGCCAGAGTAAGTGATGCTGCCCTATGTGACTCTTTACACCTTTCTTCTGTTTCGTTCAGTTGCTGTTTTATGAGTCAGGTGCTCTGTAACTCCCTCACCTGCTGTCTTTGAGGAGGGAGGCAATGTATTCCAGGTGCCCAGTGTTAGGCATGGAGGGGCCCTCCTGAAATGTGGAGTATAGTGAATACGTGTTGCATTGCTGAGGTATGGTCTCCTCCACTTCCAAAACTGTGGTTAGTTTATATATTTTCTCTTCTTTTGGCTGAGAGTAGGGATGAGGATGAGAGGGTGTCATCCTTTGTCACCTTTTTGGGACTCTGTATTCGCCACTGGATTGGGAGAGGTTGAAAACTAGAATTTAGAATGTCAAGAAGTGATTCTGTGATTGAGCAGTGCTAATCTAAAAGTGTTGTAGTGTTTGCTGTAGAAATGGATCTTCTCAGGATACATGGCTTCAAAAGTAAGGAACATACTGTATTAAGTGGAAAACATGATCTTCTGGAGTTTGAAACCATTTTCTCAACCCTTCCCACATTCTGAGGATATGAGAAAGGAAACCCGGCAAGGATCATGACAGGGCCTTAACAAGGTGGCTAGGGATTTAAATTTGCATAAGAAATCACCAATTATTTTACTAGTGGTTACCTTCAGATTCCCTGTTTTGGGGGGCTATGCATTTCTCCCTCAGTATGGGGTCTAGTGAGTCATGCCAGTCCATTAAGATGGGCTGATGCTGGGTTTCAATGTAAAAATAGTAATATTATCTACCTTTTATAAGATTGTTAGAAAGGTTAAATTAGTTGACAAAGGTAGAGGAGGTTAGAACAAAGCCTGGTAAGGAACAAGTGCTCAACACCCATATTGGTGTTACTATTTAATAATGAAAAATGACTCTTTGGTAAAGAAAAAGAGAAATCAAAACCATTTCGCACGAAGTTGTTTATCATGGATGTGGCTTATTCATGGACTCACTGAAGAACAATGGAAGAAAGGAAACATCTTGGTTTTGCGTGGAAACAGTGATCACCTGTCAGCCGTGTGTCAGACAATTTTATGTGCTGGTGATTTTGTACAAATCTAAATCAAAAAAGTGAATGTTGTAGGCAAAGTGATTAGTAGAGAGCACTTCCTTTATGTCCTGTAAATCTCAAGTGTTGAATTTAATGACCCTCTAAATCTAAAGGTCTATAATGCCTATAAAAAGAGTTAGGATTAATCCATAAAATTAATCTACTAAGTGAATTGAAGTAGGCAGATTAAATACCGGCTTTAATTTTTTCATGTTTATACTAGTCAAACTTTTAACAAATTGATTTAAGCTTTTTGAGAATTATTGACCAAACATCTTGGTTTGCCAACTTTGCTTAATAGAACTTTCTGTTATGTATTATTCATATAAATTGCTTTGCATATGCAGAAACAAAATGTAACAAATACTTTTCTTTGATGACTTCACTAAGAAGTAAAGATTCTAGAAAGTGTACCTCCCCCTGACCCATATGTATCTTGGAGTAATTGCTGTAGATTTTGAACATTTTCAAAGTGGATAGTATAACGGGTGTCATACCTGCATCTTCTTAAACTATTTCAGGCTTATTTTCTGGCTAGCTTTATTATTCTGTGGTTATGCAAGAGAGACCTGGTTTAACAGAAATCATGTAATGGTCGGGATCAAATTTAATGAAAATTGAGCATGTTACCCAGACTGCTAATATAGCATTTTATCTGGATTGCCTTCCTTAGAAGGGCTTTGTTATTGTGTTGGTGGTTAACACAGGAATGACTGAGGACATTTTGTCAGCTGAATAGCACTGTAGCAAAAGTCAAGAGACCTTGTTGCTAGACCTGGTTTTGTCGTTAGCCTGATCTGAATTTAGTCTGATCTTTTGATAGCTCTGTGCCTCAGTTTATAGATCTGCAATAAATGAGGGTTCGAGGTGAAGGATCTTGAAGGCCTTTTGCAATACTGGAATCCTAATTTTGTATCTCTTTAGCTCTAATGTTCTTTGAAATATGATAAGCCTTGAATACTGATCTGAGTTAATTAGGATTTGATGGTAAACCATCCAGGAAATTTTGAGACACAGTGGAAAGTCACCCAGCTGGCACACTCAACAGTGTCACTGAGCCCAATTCTTGCTATCATTCGCCTCTTTTATCAACCTTGAGGGTGCTCTGAAACACCAGTCTGAAAATGCAAGTACTCTCAGTTGTTCCTTAAGACCCACTATGGTGGCACCGTGACCAGGTTGACGATGCATTCGACACACTTTGCTTTGACACCGATTTAATGAAAGGAATATGACTTCCTATTAACTGGAATTCTCTAAAACCACTTGGTGTACGGTGGGTGAATTGTGAAGAAGACAGAATATTCTAGAGAGGATGCAAATCTAATTTCAGTGCCTCTTCATTGCAACCTAGGGGGATTCAGTCTCCATGATGATATGACCATTTGTCAGTATCAGATGCAACCAAAGCATGAAAAACTCAGGTGATGAGAAAACGAAACAGCTTTCATTATGTAGTTTCAAAGACATCTTAAATTTTTTTTTTCTGGAAGAAAGCATGTTTTCTGCCATTCAGTTAAGTGGGATACAAAATATTTGTGGCCAGACTTTGGAGTTTGATGAGAATAGAGACTTAAGTATTGTGATGTTGAGTGATAACAGTTTAATCAGTTGTTCTTTAACAGTGAGTTCGTGTTGAGGGAGGAGAAATCCCAAGGGCCGAGTTTGGTTTTCAGGGCAGGCCACGCCACAGCAGGTATTAAACGAGGTCACTGGTGCAAGAGTTCATTGTAATTGTTGTTTGGGTCTGTCTCATTGCCAGCCAGCTGTATTCGATTTACTTCCTTAGTTTTGAAAGCACAGCACTTATTATCTGTTCAAACATAGGCAGATTAAACACCAAAAGAGGATTATTTTACTTAACAAAGCAGTCACACATGAACTATCTGCTCAAATATTTTATTTTTGTTAAAAAAGGAAAAGAAGGCTTGCCACTGGGTTTAAGACCACAGAGATTCACTGCAGGGTAGGGCCAGTTGGGAGACACGCCCTTGAAGCAGTTTCTGATTTTCACCCTTATTTCAAATGGGCACACTGCCAGGCCAGCCTCCTTTAGATTTCGTTCTGGGAAAGGGCCAAGGGGAGACTGCACCTCTCCTTCACGCAGTTTTTTAGTCTAATGGACACCACCTTTTGGTTATTACCTTAAAAACACTGAACTATTTTTACAGCATACAAATTATTATTTTTTATATCGTAAACACGGGAATCACAGTAAACACCCACAAATGATTTTGTTGAGAGACAGCAGGGAATACCCAAGGGATCTTGCACTTTGATGCACATCAGAAGCATTTCAAGTCCTTGCCAAAATACACCTGACCCCACACCTCCAGGTACGGGCCCCACTGGGAACACACTTAGACAGGAGGGAGTGACTCCAAGAGCAGTGTTAGCAGCACTCTGCCTTCTCTAACCTCACCTCCACATTGTCCGCGTGATTTCTTTCCAGTATTGGAAATAATGGACTTGACCACGCAACATGGTATGTGCAGCTGTTATTGGAGAATGTGATTTTGTCCATGTCTAAGGTAAAAATTTTTTATGTTTATTAAAACCTCTGAGTAGTGAATTATAGAGAACTGCTCATTTTGATAGGGTTCTTAAAGATACATTTTATATTTCTCTGTTCTCTCTGTGGGAAGTGTTCTTCATATTTTCCCAGCCTCAATCTTGTCTTTTGGTTTGAATCACCAGCATGACATCTAATATTTTGTTTTTGTTCATTATTTATTGATGAACAATTCTTAGGCATTTACCTATGAATTATTAAGCATTAGATGGAACGAAACGAATGTTGAGTTTAGTGGCCAAGTGACATATTTCTGATTTAGCATGGTAAACTGAGTTTGTGTGTAATGGGCATTTTGTGTTGAAATTTGGTAAACAACTTAAAGAATAACTTTATAAAAGCTGAAACTTAATTTTCCTGCAATCTTCATTTTCATTTCCTGTTTTAAGTTAATCCTTTAAAAATGTATGATTAACTTAAGAGTCCTTTGGAATAAAGGCGCAGTACGTTATAGTAGTATATACTGCTAATATACTTTTTTTCTTTCCTATTGTTTGTGTTCCATCACTCTATTTTTGTGGTAGAATAACTAAAAGTTCAGTTCAGTTCAGTCGCTCAGTCGTGTCCGACTCTTTGCGACCCCATGAATTGCAGCATGCCAGGCCTCCCTGTCCATCACCAACTCCCAGAGTTCACTCAAACTCACATCCATCGAGTCTGTGATGCCATGCAGCCATCTCATCCTCTGTCGTCCCCTTCTCCTCCTGCCCCCAGTCCCTCCCAGCATCAGGGTCTTTTCCAGTGAGTCAACTGTTTGCATGAGGTGGCCAAAGGACTGGAGTTTCAGCTTCAGCATCATTCCTTCCAAAGAACACCCAGGACTGATCTCCTTTAGAATGGACTGGTTGTATCTCCTTGCAGTCCAAGGGGCTCTCAAGAGCCTTCTCCAACACCACAGTTCAAAAGCATCAGTTCTTTGGCGCTCAGCTTTTTTCACAGTCCAACTCTCACATCCATACATGACTACTGGAAAAACCATAGCCTTGACTAGATGGACCTTTGTTGGCAAAGTAATGTCTCTGCTTTTGAATATGCTATCTAGGTTGGTCATAACTTTCCTTCCAAGGAATAAGCGTCTTTTAATTTCATGGCTGCAGTCACCATCTGCACTGATTTTGGAGCCCAAAAAAATAAAGTCTGCCACTGTTTCCACTGTTTCCCCATCTACTTCCCATGAAGTGATGGGACCAGATGCCATAATCTTTGTCTTCTGAATGTTGAGTTTTAAGCCAACTTTTGCATTCTCCACTTTTGCTTTCATCATGAGGCTTTTTAGTTCCTCTTCACTTTCTGCCATAAGGGTGGTGTCATCTGCATATGTGAGGTTATTGATATTTCTCCTGGCAATCTTGATTCCAGCTTGTGCTTCTTCCAGCCCAGCGTTTCTCATGATGTACTCTGCATAGAAGTTAAATAAGCAGGGTGACAATATACAGCCTTGACGTACTCCTTTTCCTATTCGGAACCAGTCTGTTGTTCCATGTCCAGTTTAAAGTTAGGAGATAGAAAAGAGAATTTCTTGTAAAACAAATATCCTCTGTGTTGTTTTCATTTTTATGTTGGGTTTGGCATGTGCAAGAAAAGTTCAGTTTGAGTGCTTGCTTTATTTTCCACTGTTTTGTAGAACTGCTTGGTTGTGTTCTACTCTAACGTTACTTTTAGAACAACAGTAACACAAAAACTACCTCTTCAATACAAAAATGATTATATTTCCTATTTTGAATCAGCCTAGTTTTGGCATATTTTTTCACTTTATTGAGAGGGATAGAGAAATACAAAATACAGATATTCAATTCTGAAATGTAAACTTTCTTTGAGATCATTCAGAACTCTTGGATTTGGTGACTCATCAAGATGATCCCCTTAATGGTCTTTCCTACTAATTGAGTATGGAGAGTCTTAAGTTTGAGAGTTGAAAAGACCTTGGAGTTCAACTTTGTAGCCCTTGCTCCTTTAAGAAACTCTTTTCCTGTCTAGTATCCAAGTGAGGGCTCATTCCAACCATGGACTGAGAAAAGATTGGGCTTTATACAAAGAAGTTTCCCATCTAGAAGAAAACATTTGAGATAAATAAAACTGTAAAGCTGAGAGAGTTTGTTTGTCTTGCGTAATCTGTAAACCGACTGTGAAGGTAATTGTGAAAGATGAGTCCACATGCATATTTAGCAATGGTTGACTGATTAAAATATGTCAATGAAGATCATTCTGGTAAAAGTTGACAATGTTCAGCATTCATATTTTATCGATGCGTCTTAAAGCACACTGGGGTGAAGGTAGGTATAGAATGCAAATCTTGCCTTCATGATGCTTTTCATCTTATTAAAGATGGAGATTTAAAAAATAAGATATGTGTTATTTCATAACCTGTTTTTAATACATGTTTTAATGTAATACATGTTTTAATACCTGTTTTTAATGACAATATAGTATTTTTAGGAGCTGCCCAGTATTGTCTTTTGATGGTAAAAAATCTGCCTGCAATGTGGGAGACCTGGGTTCGATCCCTGGGTTGGGAAGATCCCCTGGAGGAGGGCATGGCCCACTTGTATTCTTGCATTGGAGAATCCCCATGGACAGAGGAGCCCGGCAGGCTGCAGTCAATGGGGTCACAAATTGTCAGACATGACTGAGCGACTAAGCACAGTGCAGTATTGTCTTTTATAGGTGTAATCTGACTTATTGAACTGACACCCTATTTATTGACTGACTCAGGTGTTTCTGGTTTTTACCTGTTATTATCTACCCTTACTTTTTTTCTAGACATAATGACAGGGCAGTGACTATCCCTGTACATATATTTTTCTACACTAGTAACTGGTTCTTTTTTAAAAAAATTATTTTTAATTGAAGTATACTAGATTTACAATGTTCTGTTTCAAGTGTACAGCAAAGTGAATCAGTTCTGCATAATATATGTATATATATTCACTCAACTGGTCCTTTCATAATAAGTATTAAGAAATTTCACATAGCACAGAGATGTATAAAATGAGGGGGAAAACTGCCTTCCCTTTTCCTAGTCCTTCCCTAGAGGGAGGGTAACCAGTTCTAAATGTTTTCTTCTTTATCTGTCAAACGTTTTTGGTTTTTAATACACAAGAAGGCAGATGTTAGAATAACGAAGGTTTGGAGTGGATCCACAGTGAGGGTGCAGAGATGAGCCTGAAAGTGTAGTTGTGGCCCTCACAGGAAAACTTGCTGGAGCAGATTCTGAGATGGAATTTAAATATGTTATAATGCGATTTCCTGAATCACATAGTGACAACCATTTAGAGTGGAGGTACAGAAACAAATCAAGAAAGAATCAGAGAGGAAGTGAGCAAGCTTAACCTACTGTAGACAGGGAATGATGTTCCCTGAAGTGGAAAATTTCCTTTGTTGGGAACTGAGGATTCGGTGATGACTTTAGAGCTGACCAACACATGGATGGAAGCTTAATGGAATTGTTTATAATAGCCTCCAGAGGAGCATCATTTCAGGAAGGGAATCTGATGAGAGCATTACAGTAAGTAGTTTAAACCAGATATGATGAGGTTTTTAGTAAGGGAAGGGTCGGGATAAATAAGGAGGTACATCTGTAAGAAATAAAGTACAGGAAGAAACAGTGGTGGGGAGCAGGGTTGTTTTACACCAGATTGGGTAAGTCTTGGCCACATGAATGAGGAATCTTCTGAAGGTAGTTCCTTCCTTAGGTTCAATACCAAAACCAGATTCCAGGGAACTGGAGAAGAGGATTCTGAACCAAGCCATCGTTTCCTCTCAGTTTGAATATGAATAAAGATATAAAAAAATATGGAAAAGCTTCCTACCCACAGGAGAATTTACATACAAGTCTTTTAATGTTTTTCTTTTGATATATAGTGACGCACCCAGCTCTGCTGGATTTGGCATTAGCCCCACGTTCTCTACTGATGGAGCAGTACATGTCCCCTCCTGTAGCTCTCCAAAACCCACCTCCCAGAGATGTGATTCGGGGGGTCGGGTGGTGTGAGATATTGGTGTGCCCTGCCCCAGCTGCTGTCATTCACCCCCTTATCCCAGCCAGCTGCTTTAAGGCCCTCATTGTGAATGAATTTAGGGTTGTGGGGATGGGGGGAATGAGGGGGTAGTTAGGAAGTTTAAGACTGACATGTATATATTGCTATATACAAAAGAGATAACTAACAAGGACCTTACTGTATAGCACAGGGAACTCTGCTTAATATTCTGTAACAACCTAATTGGGGAAGGAAATTTGAAAAAGAATAGATACATGTATACGTATAACTGAATTACTTTGTCGTATACCTCAAACTAACACAATATTGTTAATCAAGTATACTCCAATGTAAAATAAAAAGTAAAAAAACCCAGAGGTGCTCATTGCTGCTGACCTGTGGTATGGTCCATCCCGATCTCGGGCTCCTGCCTCACTCCCTGAGTTTTCTGCTGGGAGACTCACCTGATCTGAATCACTGTCAAATTTCAGGACTTGATTTCTGATTGGTTCCTGCAGCGAGCCACTGCCATGACAACCTGCCTCCCTCTCCAGCGGCCCGTGAGTCCTGTGGTCCTGTTGCACTCCTCCTTTTTGTTTCTGTCCTACCCTTGAACTTCATCTCCATGTCTGGGTGAAACTCTCTGTGACTGTTCTCTTCAGCTCTTGACTTCTAGGCTCCCGAGTGTGGCTGTTGCTCTGTGGCCTGGTGGCACGAGTGCCTGTGCTGAGGTCTAGCACACCTGGGTTCTGGGACCAGCTTTGCACGTGGTGTTTCTATGGGTTCAGGCAAGTGACTTATCTTCTCAGCATCAGTACCCTCATTTTGTTTTAATAAGAATTTTTGTTTGCATGTAATGGATCTCATCCTAAGAAAATGGCTGCTAGAGGTAGACGTGGAGGGATTGATTTAAAATGTGGAGGATTTCATTTAAGGCTTCGAGGCATGTGTGAAATTCTCTTGGAGAGATCCTGGGGCACCTTGAAGAGATCACAGTTGTACGGGAGAGGTGTGCCATCTTTATCAAGACACGTGAGCAGAGAAGCAAATGTCAGTTTCCAACAGGAACCCCAGATTGAAAGTGTCAAGAGCAACTGCCTTAGAAGAGCCATGGGTTTGGGGTCAGACTTCTGCTCTCTTTTGTCCCGAGGTTCCAGGGCCAGTAGCTGTGGGATTATTCATTTTGAGGATGGATCAAACAGCACTGGGAGGCCTCCTACTCTGCACGCTGGAAGTGATCAAACTTAACTTCACAGGGTCACTGTAAGGATGAGTGGGACAAATGGAGCCTGAAACATCATGGATAACCAGTCCATGGCAGTGGCCATCATTCTTCTTTACTCTGCCCTCTTGTTAGGGCCCTATGCTAGTTCTTGCATCCCTGGGAGCCTGGATCATCACTTAGAGCCTGCTCTAGCCCAGGGAGCTTAGGCTACCCAGCTGGCTCACCCCACGTCAGCTGCAGTCCACTCCAGACCTTCAGTCCTCTTCATCCCCACCTGTCTGGCCCCCACATTCCCCCGTAGCCCCATGTCGGGTCTCAGCCTCCCTCCTCTACCTGGGAAAAGGGTAAAAGGCCAACAAGAGATCCAGAGATCCAGGCCAATCCAGAGATTGAACCTAGGTCTTCTGAATTGCTGGTGGATTCTTTACCATCTGAGCCACCAGGGAAGCCCCCAGTTTAAAATAAGTAGTCTTAAATCTTGTTACTGTTTTATTACAGTACTGTCCTCTGGCGATTTTAATGTAGTTACTGCCTGCAACGCAAGAGACCCAGGTTTGATCTCTGGGTCAGGAAGATCCCCTGGAGAATGGAATGGCAACCCACTCCAGTATTCTTGCCTGGAGAATTCATGGACAGAGGAGCCTGTCTAGCTAGAGTTCCTGGGGACTTTAAAACACACATGCACTGTTTTATTTATTGTTCATGCTGTCTGATAAACATGTTAGTGTTATTCAAAAATAGCATTTCATTCAAAAACATTACTTTCTGCTTTTTAAAATTTCTACTATTATGATAGGTACAGGAGATATTAAGAGATGCATGTTAATAAGAAAAATGGTAGCATTAATCTAGTACTTTCTCTGTGCCAGGTACTCTTCCGGGCATGTTCACTCATGAATCGTCAATAGCTACCTTATGAAGTTTTCTCTTATGTACAGATGAAGGGAAAAAGAGACTCAGAGAGCCTAACTAACTTGCTTAAGGTCACACAGCTATTAAGCAGCAGAGCCAGGCTGTGAACACAGACAGCCTAGTTTTAGTATCTGCTCCGAGGTCTTGCTGCTAAAGTGGTGCCTCAATGTCACATCACCTGGGAGCTGGTTAGACAAGCAGAATATCGGGTTCTACCCCAGCATCCTGGAAGCAGAACATGCATTTTAGTAATATTTTCAGACTGGACTGAAATGCACAGTCAAGTTCAAGAATCACTGCTCCAAACCACTCTGTGTTACCTTTCTCCAGCCATGAGAATTTGATGGTGGGGGAACAGTGTAAGCTGGCAAATGGGCATATAAACATTTATAACTCATGGTACATGGTAACTTTCTGCCCTTTAGACACTTGACTAAAACTTAGCCTGAATGCGAATTTAGTGCTTGGGGCATTTCAGAACCTTTCCCAGACATCCTCGTGGACGCACTTGTGCCTCTTGTCTTTCTCTGTTCACATGCATACACACATATTGTTGTTGCTGTTCAGTCGCTGAGCCGTGTCCGACTCTTTGTGACCCTGTGGACTGCAGCACCCCAGTCTTCTCTGTCCTCCACTATTTCCTGGAGTTGGCTCAGACTCATGTCCATTGAGTCAGTGATGCTATCTAACAATTTCATCGTCTGCTGCCCGCTTCTTTTGCCTTCAATCTTTCCCAGCATCACTCTTGGTTTCCAATGAGTCGGCTCTTTGCGTTAAGTGGCCCAAGTATTGGAGCTTCAGCTCAGTCCTTCCAATGAATATTCAGGGATGATTTCCTCTTGGATTGACTGGTTTGATCTCCTTGCTGTCCAAGGGACTCCCAAGAGTCTTCTCCAGCACCACAGTTTGAAAGCATCAGTTCTTTGGCACTCAGTCTTCTTTAAGGTCCAACTCTCACATTCATACATGACCACTGGGAAAACCATAGCTTTGACTATAAGGACCTTTGTCTGCTAAGCA
Source organism: Bos javanicus (assembly GCF_032452875.1). NCBI lineage: Eukaryota > Metazoa > Chordata > Mammalia > Artiodactyla > Bovidae > Bos > Bos javanicus. The sequence goes on along the minus strand of NC_083875.1, from coordinate 54,492,234 downwards.
ATGTCTCTGCTTTTTAATACACTGCCTAGGTTTGTCATAGCTTTTCTTCCAAGGAGTAAGTGTCTTTTAATTTCATGACTGCAATCACTGTCTGCAGTGATTTTGGAGCCCGAGAAAATAAAATCTGTGACTGCTTTTTGTGAGATTTAATAACAGGGCAGTCACATCTCATGTGTGGCTTTTTGCATTTTGTCATCTCTGCTTTCCTGTTGAGACAGACCCTTTTTAAAGCCTCTTCTCTCTGGGAAGTGTAGCCTGGCCCCTTGCCACAGTAGCCTTCCTGTGCTCCTTCCCCCACTCCCTTGCCTCATTCTAGTAAAGAAACTTTTTTCTTGTTACATGAGTAATTATAATCCTAATGTAATCACATAACGAGCAGCTAACCTGCCTCGGGGGTGTTGGCCAACTTCAAGAACAAGCATGAGGGAGATTTTTGCCAGACGGAGAAGGGCATATGGAACAAAGGGAATAGGGGTCTGAAGAGCATTGCCTGTTGTGGGTTGAGGGGAGTTGCGTGCGGCCTGGAGCATGGCCAGTGTGTGGGCAGAGATGGGAGATGAGGCTGCACAGTGAATGGCTGTAGGCTTTATTAACCATAATGTGGCAGCCAGTCTGGTAAGAGCTTTACATGAATTTCATCTGCAGAATTGCCTTTGGTGAGATAAGCTTCATTATCTTCATTTGCAGATGAGGAAAAGTTACAGCAGAGATTAGGTAACTTGCCCTAAGGCCACATCGCTAATCATGGTGTCTGGATCTGTGAGCTTGGGCTTTAGTCGTTGTGCTTCCCAGTGTGGGGCCAGCGGTCTGTTTAGCAGCAAGTACTTTGCAAGTCATCATAAATAGACTGCTATGTTTAAAGTGAATACAGTTAACACCAGTACAGAACACGTTTTATTTTTGTTGCTGTTGTTTGATTCTGGGTCATTTTGAGAGACTAGTTTTCCAGTGGTAGAGTGTGTGGGTTCATATGCCCAGGGTTTGTACGCAAGGGCTGGGGTTCAGGCACTTACTACCACTGCAGCATGACCTATCTTTGGGGTTTCCTTTGCCTAGGTAGTTTGGAGCAGTCTTTAAAATGTAGAATCTTAAGAAGAAGAAAACACAAGATTCCTCGAGCTGGAAAAGAAGTGTGTTCTGTGTATTCTTTAAATCCTTTATGGACATAGTGGTGATTCTGCTGTTGTGTTCGATAGTGTCGTACTATCTTGTTTTAAGTGAAAAACTTTCTTCTGTCAATAGGTAGAGTAGTAATAGGGATATTTTATTCACCTTGAAATTCATAGGAACTCTCTCTTTCTAGACACAGCAGATTTAATAAGGACTTTCTATTTTCTTTAGTTTCTGCTGCTTCTGCCTTGATTACCATCAGCTAACAGCGTGGTGGTTCTCCTATACTTGGTGATGTTACCACCTCAGCATTTGGTCCTCTCTCCTCTGCATCAATTCACTTTCCTTCTAATATTTTGCTCTGTGAACTGCTCTGGGAATACTTACCCTCCTTGGCTCTGACAGCAGCAGGGCATGTTAGCATTATCTGTTTAGAACCAAGAAATACATGCAGTTCAGGAAATGTGGCAAGCATGTAAGTGGTGGGAAAGTTAGTTAGTGGTTGTGAACTTATACAATTCACTTAACTTCAATAGACCTCAATTTCCTCATTTATAAACGAGGAGGCAGGTCTAGGGTCTTTAGAAGAGGCCTTTAAAGATCTCTAAGGAGGTCTAACATTCATGTACTTCTAATGAAATTTCACCACCAGTTCTTAGCTGTCTTTATGTTTAAGAGGGTTTAACACTCCTGTAAATTTAACTGTAATAACCATTTTCTCATGTACATTTTATTAATAGCTGTAATGAATTGTGAATGACAGTTTAATTAGATCATCCGTGTATAATTAGGACAACCATGTTTTTTTCCTAAGAGGATCTATTTTTCATTTGAGTATGCGGCTTACCTTTAACCTAGGTAATTAAGCATTTTACAAAGTAGAAAAGCTTTTTCTACCTTCTTAATAAACATAAAGATCATCTTACATTTTCTTGAAAAGCCACATGAATAAAATATGGAGAGCAATTCTGGCATACGTTTTGTGACCTTAGGCAGTATATTTGGTAGAGTGGTAACAAAACAGTGTGGAATTTAAGAAAATCTGTTTTCTGTTTACTGCTTACTTTCCTACTTTTTGTGTAAAGCAGCTTTGCAGTCACTTCATCTGTGTTTTGAGTGCTAACTTTTTAAAGTTGGCAAGTAGATTTTCATTAAGTGTTCTTATCTCTTGTGAAGGTGCCATATTAAACACGTAGAAGAAAATCAACCTTATCTGATGGATGGCCTCCAATTAACAGTGGAGGAGCCCTTTGTATTTGGCTTTGCAGTGTGTTTTTGTACTTAGATTTGAGCATGGGTGTGCCTGATCTTCTGAGAATTTACACCACTTCCAGCAAAGAAGGAAGTCCCACTCTGAAGATAGACTCAGAAGGAACTGGAACGCTGACAAGTAGACCTCTCCTTCCCAGATAGTTGGCTGAGTTGTTGTCTGTGCTGGGCCAAGACCCTCCGCGTTCTGGGGTCAAACATCCTCCCGAGCTGAATGGCTCTCTTTTCCTGCAGCGTCTTTGGATTTATGTCCCCCCAGTGCATCTTGGAGTATTTAGACATTGAGTACCTGAATTATTCAGATGTTCTTGTCACTCCAGTCATGAGGAGGTAATTATGGGATCACAGCTGCTGTAGAGAGGCAATGTGTCATATTATGTCCATTGATTGTTTGAGAGCACTTCATCTGGTTGATCCCACTCTGTGCCAATACGGTGACCCCAGTGTGTTCTTGCATTACAGTGAGTGGCCGAGGTTGGAGCAATACCTTGCAGGAGAGATGGCAGTTGACACGAAGGCCCCATGAAGCTCCACTTGCCCCCAAACATCTTCCCCATGGGCCCAACCAGAGGGGCCTCAGAGAATATGTTGTTTGACCAATGGTTAAGTGTAATGGGGAGAGGGTAGATGAGTGGTTCGGTGTCTGGTCTAAAGAGAGGTGGATGGAGAGAGGCAGTTTCCTGGTGCATAGATGCCTGGTGATAACCTGCATCTTATACTAAGCTTTACAAAACAGTCTCTATTGTTCACCTCTTCGGCTTCTGAATTACCTTAGAAAGAAGACGAATGGAGCCAGATTACCTTGTATGACTGAAAATTGGTGAGCCCTTTTAAAATAGTTCTAAAATATGCTTTATTATTAGATTCTGATTGTAAAAATAGTCTACCGAATTTAGAAAATACAAAATAAGTAGCAAACATCACTTGTGTTGCCACCAAGCAGATGTTGCGTTGTTCTTGCTTTGTGTCTGTTTTATATGCTTCAGTAGATTTTGAACAGGTATCATGTGTTCATACTGCCTACCTTCTCTCCTAATAGATAATGAATGTATTCTCTCACTATTAAATATTTCTAAAGCTTTACTTTTATAGTTGCCTAACATGATGTGGGATAACCTTAAAATAAGACGTTAGTCACTCGTGACAAAGGTACTTGAGTAAAAAACCCAGTTTGCATTGTAGGGAAAACCCAGCTTTAATTAAAGATAGCCTTGTATGAATGTGGGTCCTAGAGATTTATATCATGATAGAAATAGAAGGAGCTTTTAAACTTATTTAGTCTGACTCTCTTATTGTATATATATATAAGGGAATTATGGCCCATATTATTTATGTGACTGCTCAAAGTCAAATATCTTTAATGGCAAAAAAGGGACTAGCATTCCTGGTGTTCCTTGTCCACTATATCACCTAACACTTGACAAATACACCATACCTTCCTTTTCTCAAGACATAGTTGAACATGTGACAGCATATACTGTAGTGAGTATCTCTGGGTTTCTTCTGTGGTTTGTAGGTTGGCTTTAAAATGATCCTGAGATTTAAATTTGGCCCACAAACCAAAGCCTCCGAGGGGAGCCCATTTTTTTTGGTTGTATAGGTTAAAAAAATCTTCAGATCTGTTTTGACTTGAGAGCTTTAGAGGCCAAAAATGGATTCTACACTGCCTGGTACTTGCCCTTTGAGGTTATTTGCCTTATATGCTAACCTGGAATTAGTGAAACTACAATAAATAATAATAACAAATAATATTTTATTCACAGATACTGTTCCTATCCATTAAACAGGCATCACTCTTAAAGCAGTGTGTCCTTTGTATTAGACACTTTAAATGTCTTCAGTCAGCAATTACGTGTGTCCCAGCTCTTGCCTAGATTTAATTTGAAGAACATGAACCCTGGGTAGGTAAATCAACTTGTCCACAGTCATATAACCATTGGGCTCAAGTGCAGTAGATTTAATTTAATAAATGATCATTTGAAATTTATAAAATAGAAAAAAATAATATCACCTGTATTCTCCTAGCTCTCAAACAGCTATTAGTACCATTTTGGTAAATTTCAGTGTTTGTTTACTTTTGATAATGTTGTATGCCTGAATTTTTTTAATAATTATTGATCAACCTTTTTTTTGTTTGAACCCCTACTGTGTTCAAGGTCCTAAAAGCAGGGACTTCTGCTAATGTATTTAGTGGAAATTGATTCATTTCCTATATTTGAGTGAGTTCCTTAGGAAACCTGTTGTGACTGTCTTACATATTTTTTTTCCTTCCTTTGATTAGAACAGGGGCTAATGAAGTGAGGTTATAGTTTTAGTCCAGCGCCAGTTCACTTTATACTCTCATAAACCGTGTGCACATTCATCACAATGCTCGTAAAGTGGAGTGCTGGATCACTGTACAATTAATAAGAAAACAGCACAGCCCACGTTTAGTGGCAGACCGTCCACTGAAATCATTTCTTATACGATACTTGACTTCCTGTTAAGATTTTCTTATGTATTTTATCTCATTTTTATCCTCACAAGACTGGGTCTTGGGGAAGTCTGAATAGAGCTCTAACCCACCTCATATTTTTTTTTTTTTTTTTAATACTTCTGACTGAGAGCTCTTTCAGTCTTTCAGCTCTTTGACTGATGCTGCTCCATCTGTGATGTAAAGCCCTCTGTAAAGGGTTAGAATATATTTTTTCAGTTTCTTTTTAATAATTTTTCTTTAACAAAATGATACCTGTTCGGTGCATTAAATTGTGAAAATACATTAGTAAAAAGAAAAGTTGGTCTTCCACCACACAGGTAACCACTTGTAACACATTATTATAAATCTTTCTACCCTACCTTTTTTTGTGTATAGATGTGTGTGTGTGTGTGTGTGTGTGTGAGAGAGAGAGAGAGAGTATGTTTCTGTTGTTGTTCAGTTGCTAAATCATATCCGACTCTTTTTGACCCCACGGACTGCAGCACACCAGGCTCCCCTGTCCTTCAGTATCTCCCGGAGTTTGTTCAAATTCTTGTCCATTGAGTTGGTGATGCTATCTAACCATCTCATCCTCTTTCGTCCCCTTCTCCTCCCTTCAATCTTTCCCAGCATCAGGGTCTTTTCCAATGAGTTGGTTCTTCACATCAGGTGGCCAGAGTCCTGGAGCTTCAGGTTCAGCATCCGTTTTTCCTTAACATTCAGGGTTGACTTCTTTTAGGATTGAGTGGTTTTATCCCCTTGCATTACAAGGGACTCTGAAGAGTCTTCGTCAGCACCACAATTCAAAAGCATCAGTTCTTCAGTGCTCAGCCTTCTTTACGGTCCAGCTCTCACAGTTGTACATAACTACTGGAAAAACCATAGCTTTGAATATATGGACCTTTGTCTGCAAAGTGATGTCCCTGCTTTTTAATTTGTTTCTGAGTTTGTCAAAGCTTTCCTTCCGAGGAATAAGTGACTTCTAACTTCATGGCTACAGTCATCATCTGCAGTGATTCTGGTTGTGTGTAATTAAGTTTTCAAGAACTGGTATGTTGTTTACATACGGATTTGTATTCCATGTTTTCCATTTCCATCTTCATTTATCATGAACATTTTCATACTTAATAATGTAATAAAATACCATTTTTCACGACTGCATGTGTATCACATCATTTATTTTACCCATCCTTTCCTGGTGAATTTTTAGATTAATTTTTGTTGTTTTTAACCAATTATAGGATTCATATCCTATATAGCTAATATGTGCACAATTTGTAATTATTTCCATGGGAAAAGTCCCTAAAAATGGAGTCACTGGGACAGAATACACGGAATATTACAAGACATGAGAGCTATTGCTGAATTTGCCTATAGCTGTCTTTATTTCCTCTAGAAGTGTGGAATGCCAATTTCGCCTAGATTTCTGAGCCCTTCATATTATCATTTTCAACAGTGTTTACCAATTTAATGAGTATTAATTATATCATTGTCATTTGAATTTGTGATTTTTTTTTAACACTAGATGAGGCTAAATTGCTTTTTAATTGATTAAAGGATTTTCTCCCCTAACTTCTCTTCATTGGGAGATTTTAAAATATGATTTGCTAGTGTTTTATGCGGTTTAGTATAAACTCTTTGCAGTTTTGCAGATAGTTTGTCCCAGTGTATTAGATCCTACTTTCAATGCATTGTGTGTTAACGAGAGTTCAGACCCTTTGTAGAATTGATTCCAAGGCATGAGCTAACATTAAGTTTATGAGGTCTCCTAAGACTTCCCTGGTGGCTTAGACAGTAAAGTGTCTGTCTACAAATGCGGGAGACCCGGGTTCAGTCCCTGGTTTGGGAAGATCCCCTGGAGAAGGAAATGGCAATCCACTCCAGTACTATTGCCTAGAAAATCCCATGGACAGAGGGGCCTAGTAGGCTACAGTCCATGGGGTCGCAAAGAGTCGGACACGACTGAGCGACTTCACTTTCACTTTCATGAGGTCTCCTATTTCTTAGAGACCATTTCCTTATTAATATTCTTATAACTTAAAAATATAAAATGACTCGATCAATCATTCAGCCTGGAGTTGGTCTTCTCTTTTCTCTTGTGATCACATAATAAGGCATTACCTATAAAAGGGCACAAGCTATCTGATGCGAGCTGCTATCCTGACTTCCTCTCTAGTGTAAGGCAGTGAAGGTCCCAGTCCAGAGTTTGTAAGTGAACTTTTAATAAGGTGACTGAAATGTTCCTCAACAGGTTTGAAGAAACACATACAGTTCTTTGTGAGGCAGGATCACAATTTTCTGATCAAACTGTGAAGGCATGTGGCTGAAGCCCAGTGTTGGATGCATTAATAGGATTCAGAAATTTACTATGGCAAATCACATGGACGGAGGAGCCTGGTGGGCTGCAGTCCATGGGGTCGATAAGAGTCGGACATGACTGAGTGACTTCACTTTGACTTTTCACTTTCATGCATTGGAGAAGGAAATGGCAACCCACTCCAGTGTTCTTGCCTGGAGAATCCCAGGGACGGGGGAATCTGGTGGGCTGCCGTCTATGGGGTCACAGGGAGTCGGACACGACTGAAGCGACTTAGCAGCAGCAGCAGCAGCAGCATCAACAGCAATGGAGCTTCAGAGGTGGCCGCCAGTGGCCATTGCCAGAAGGGAATACACATCTAAATGTGTGTGTATATTCAGCATTTCTAGAACCTTCCTCAGTCCTTATGCTGCCATTAGGAAGACATGTGGGGACATGCCTGATACTGGAGCAATAATGAGAAAGAGGTGACACTGATTGGCTCGATTTGTCCTCTTCCAGGGTATCCTAGGCAGGATTTCATACCCAGCCCTTCTCTGCACCCCTCTTTCTTCTCTGTGTACCCATGTGCATATAGAGAGACTGTGGGTCATTTCAGTCCCATCTGCCTGGTTCCCACTGCTCTCTCCACCCCATCAGAATTGTAGGAGACACTTTTGTCCCCTGTCTCGTAGATTCATCTGTGCACAATACTGAGCATCCTTTCCCTTCCATAAGCCCAACCAGATGGTTTTTGGCAATTACACTTTCTAGTCTCTACCATGCCCTGGAAATGCATTTGTCAACATCACACATCTAAAAGTGGCCGATCAGCTTCCCCCCTGAAATGAGTGTTTCCTCCTGGGTTCCCCTTTAACACCCTGTGTTAAAGGTGCCCCAGTTTACCCACTCTCCCTCCATGAGCCTCAGTGCCCTCTGTGACTCCCTTTTTCTCTCCCTCCACCACAGACTGGAGTCACACCTGTCCATTCTGCCTTTTCAGTAATGTTCACGTTCTTCCGTCTTGCCTATTTTCACTACAGAAGTTAAGGCTCAGACCTCCTGTCTGGACTTTTCAATAACTTTCTTTGGTCTCATTTCATTGTCTTGTTTCTTCCCTGCAAAATGCAAAATCTGAGCCATCTATCACGCCATGTCCCTGTCTTCTTAGTGGATTCCTAGGATGGAGTTCAAACCACCTCAGAAATTTTCAGTGATTTCTTATAGGCTGTTGAATCAGACTCTTCAGCATGTGCTAAGCAGAAAAAGAACAAAACAGCTACAACAAAACCCAAATCTAAATACGTACTTTCAGAGAGGAGGGAATGCATTTAGCAGCAAGCTCTTCTAATAAGTAGTCAGATATTTTGGCAAGTTAGATATTTGGCAGCTCATTGAAGTTTTATTACCCAAGATGAAAATGTTCTAGAGTTGATTGTGGTGGTGGTGAATCTTTAAAGATCATTGAATTCTACACTTTAGCTGTATGAATGGAAGGTTATATGAATTATGTCTCAGTAAAATTGCTACTAAAAAATTTGCCATACTTTATAGGATTCTAGTTGGAGAAGGCAATGGCAACCCACTCCAGTACTCTTGCCTGGCAAATCCCATGGATGGAGGAGCCTGGTAGGCTGCAGTCCATAGGGTCGCTAAGAGTTGTACACTACTGAGCGACTTCACTTTCACTTTTCAGGAAATGGCAACCTACTCCATTATTCTTGCCTGGAGAATCCAAGGGACGGGGGAGCTTGGTGGGCTGCTGTCTCTGGGGTTGCACAGAGTCGGACACGAGCAGCAACTTAGCAGCAGCAGCAGTGGCATCTGTTATAGTACAATACAAACAGTAAGCAATGACTTAATCACCTTAGAAATATTTATTAAGAAGAATGATAAACATGATAAGGAAACATTTCCCACCTATATTCTTAACTGTGTAGAGTATCCAAAATATTGTAATAGTCATTTCATTTAGTATGTAGTATATTAACAGGCTTTTAAATAATCAGTGGTGAGTATACTTGAGAAAGCTGTTTGTAGATCACAAGATAAGCAAGTGATTATAGGGTTAGCATTAAGCTAAAGCATTTGGATTTTCAAGCTGTGCCCCAACTCTGTGTGTATGTAATGAAAGAGAAAAGGCTGCACCTAAGATGGTCAGTTTCTGGTTGTTTCATTTTTACTCAAACTACTATTATACAATGACAATGTTATATTAATGTATTACTAGGTCAATTTATAAGAAATCACCTATGAGTATATACTAATATAATTTGGACAAAATTTGTTGGATCTTGGGGTCTTAAACCAGGAGTTTAGTGAGTTTACACATTATCTTGGATTATGAGTCTCTTTCCCTTTAACTCTCACTTTTGTTTCTTGGAACAGTCCCATGGACTGTGTAGTAAGAGGAGAGACTCAGTTTAAATCAAGAGAATAATTAGTTTTACTTCCTCCTTTATTAGTCAAATGGTAAGAAGTCATCATATGTGCAAGCCTTCCTAAACCTTAGTAAATTGTACCAGTGTGCTTCTCTCTACTTTTACTTCCTCACGGAGCAAATGTAGTTTTAAGTCTGCCCTTTCCTTTTTCCTGCCCACTGATTTTTACGTTTCTACGTGTGATCCTTTTGAGCAAAGAGTGTGTCATTGTCTCCTTTCAGGAAAAAGACATATTTCTGCATACAACTTACTAAAGAGTATGGAAAAAGGCCTTTCTTGTTCGAGACTCAGGTTGACCATTGCTGTTTTTGAAAAAGCCAGGGAGAGAAAAAAGCAGGAGGAAGGGACCTGCTCCATTACTATTCTGCTGCATGTCTGTTATTGTCACTGGCTTGAACAGTGGAGAAACATATGGCCATCAGGCAAAGTAAATTAGAGGATAAAATTTAAATTAATGAAACAAATCATAGGACAGCTTTTTAATGGACTGGGGAAATTGTCTTGCCATCAGTTGGTGGCACCAGATGTTGCCACCTTTTCTTTGGGTGACACAAATGTCCAAGATGCAGCAATGGGTTGCTTTGTTGCTATTGTTCTTCAGTCGCTCAGTAGTGTCTGACTCTTTGCGACCTATGAGTTGGCTCTTTGCATCAGGCGGCCAGAGTGTTGATGCTTTAGCTTCACCATCAGTCCTTCCAGTGAATATTCAGGGTTGATCTCCTTTAGGATTGAGTGACTTGATCTCCTTGCAGTCTCCAAGGGACTCTCAAGAGTCTTCCCCAGCACCACAGTTCAAAAGCATCAATTCTTCAGCGCTCAGCTTTCTTTATGGTCCAACTCTCACATCCATACATAACTACTGGAAAAACCATAGCTTGGACTAGACAGATCGGCAAAGTAATGTCTCTGGGCTTTCTAATATGCTGTCTAGGTTTGTCATAGTTTTTCTTCCAGGGACCAAGTGTCTTTTAATTTCATGGCTGTAGTCACCATCTGCAGTGATTTTGGAGCCCCCCAAAATAAAGTCTCTCACTGTTTCCATTGTTTCTCCACCTATTTGCCTTGAAGTAATGGGACCAAATGCCATGATAATTCATTTTCTGAATGTTGAGTTTTAAGCCAGCTTTTTCACTCGCCTCTTTCACTTTCATCAAGAGGCTCTTGAGTTCCTCTTCATTTTCTGCCATAAGTGTGGTGGTATCTGCATATCTGAGGTTATTGATATTTCTCCCAGCAGTCTTAATTCCAGCTTGTGCTTCCTCCAGCCCAGCTTTTCTCATGATGCACTCTGCATAGAAGTTAAATAAGCAGGGTGTCAATATACAGCCTTGACGTACTCCTTTCCCTATTCGGAACCAGTCCTTTGTTCCATGTCTAGTTCTAACTGTTGCTTCTTGACCTGCATACAGGTTTTGGAGGAAGCAGGTAGGGTGGTCTGGTATTCCCATCTCTTTCAGAATTTTTCACAGTTTGTTGTGATCCACAGTCAAAGGCTTTAGCATAGTCAATGAAGCAGAAGTAGGTGTTTTTCTGAAATTCTCTAGCTTTTTCTGTTATTCAGCAGATGTTGGCAATTTGATTTCTGGTTCTTCTGCCTTTTCTCAATTCAGCTTGGACATCTGGGAGTTCTTGGTTCATGTACTGTTGAAGTCTAGCTTGGAGAATTTTGAGCATTACTTTGCTAGTGGGTGAGATGAGTGCAATTGTGCAGTAGTTTGAACATTCTTTGGCATTGCCCTTCTTTTGGATTACAATGCAAACTGACCTTTTCCAGTCCTGTGACCATTGCTGTTCACTTTGGAGTAATTCAAATCTAAAAGAGCGAGCATTTCGTGTTCCTGTCTTCAGAACTCCCTGAGCATTAACTGCAAAGATGGCACTTCTCCACTTTGTTGGTAAATGAGCCAGCTTTTTTAAAAAAGTGGAATCTTAAATTTGTTGTTGTTGTTGTTTTATGCTTCTTGGGGAATGGAGAACTTGAATGATTAATTTCTCTCTCCATGGTGTGGTTTTTGAGTCCTCCCAAGTAACCATTTGGAAATGATTAATTTTAAGTCTTTAGTGAAAGTGAAAGTGTTAGTCCCTCAGTCATGTTAGTCCCTCTTTTCGACCCCGAGAACTGTAGTCCACCAGGCTCCTCTGTTCATGGAATTCTCTAGGCAAGAATACTGGAGTGGGTGGCCATTCCCTTCTGCAGGGTATCTTCCCAACCTGGGAATCAAACCCAGGTCTCCTGCATTAGAGGCAGAGTCTTTACCATCTGAGCCACCAGGGAAGCCCTTAAGTCTTAAGCTGGGTGGTGTTCATGCTAATAATGGCACCCCCAGCAGGTACTATGGTTTTTGATCAACATCATCATCCCCGCCCCCCACCCAGAGAGAACTTTAAAATTGTGAATAGTGCATAGATTTGGCTCACTTTTATACATTTTAAAACATGTTCTTTTTCCTCAAGTTTAGTTTTCATTTTAATTAAATTTCAGATGATTCATGAACTTTTGAAAGTCTGTCCTTCCTTGGGAGCCACACTCTACAGAAGTAAGCAGATTCACTAACTCTTGTTTTCCATAGTATAGTCTCTTCAGTATCCTTTCCTGGTTTTTTTGCTTACTAGGCAGACTTGGAATGTATAGAAGCCTTTCTCAGTATTCCTGGTGTCACTAATTGAAATGCTGCTGCTGCTGCTGCTGCTAAGTCACTTCAGTCGGGTCCGACTCTATGCTACCCCATAGACGGCAGCCCACCAGGCTCCCCCATCCCTGGGATTCTCCAGGCAAGAACACTGGAGTGGGTTGCCATTTCCTTCTCCTAATTGAAATACTGGAGTGATCCTAATTCAAAAACATGCAATCTGAATACCCATGTATCTTGTGAGACAGCCCAGATCATTGCTTCTCTTAATTGGAGCAATGCTCGCTCCCTCCAGCACCTTAATTCCCCTACCTCAAAAGATAATTAGTTTTAGAAGCTCAAAGTGAAGAACCACATGAGTCAAAGGAAAAAAATCTTGACATATTAACCTTGAAAGAAGGCTACTGTAGTTTTTAGTCAAGTCACTTGAATTAATATTTGAAAACATAGTGAAAATAATAGGTCAGTTTTTTTCCCCTGCCTCATGAGAAATATAATGAATGATGTTTAATGTTGTACCATATACAGAGAAGGAACATAATCATCAAGTCCAAAAGCTGAAGGGAGCCCTTGAGGCCTTCCAGGCATGTTCTCCTTCTCTATAGCTGAGTGAGCACATGAGGTTCACTGCTGACCATGTGGCCAGCCTGGGTGGACGCTCTTTCCACACACCTGCCAGTAGATCATCTCATGAGAAATATGAAACGAGGCAGAAAATGGCATTTCAGATCTGTCCTGGGCCTTTTCCTCCACTGCCGTTTTCATTTGTTGCTTTCCCTGAGGGAAGGCCACGTGAGCCATTCTATCCTGAGCAGGAATTTACTGGTTTGATGAGGCCTTCACAGTGCTTTCCAGAGCATGGTGTCTGGTCATTTTCCAACTCGTGCATTTTTAAAGTATGCAGTTTATGACTGAGTGTAACCTGAAAGTCTGGGCCACTTACATTCACGTTTTTTATGGCCTGAAGTAATCAATGCTAAACATCTGTGGGTAGGTATTCTGACTGGTTCCTACTTCTTAAAATGTTGTTATGATGATGACTTGGTATTTTTATGGTATCTTCACGCATCCAAATAATATTCCTTGAATTCCCAGTCTTCTCTAAAGAGGTGTGCATGTAGCAATATAAATAGAAGCCTATAAAGTATGTGTGTGTGTGTGTAACTTAAACCTTAAAAAGTCTCTTTTTTTTTTTTTTTAACATAAGGAGCTTTATCTCACAGGAAATGAAATTATAGCCTCAGTATTGCAGTCTGGTCTGACTCATCCATTAGCGTAAAGACCTCAGTCATGGCTGTGTCCTTGCTTTTGTTGAAGTTCCAGAGAATGTAGGACAGAAGCAGAATTTTTCATTTCATGTGTATTGCCTACATCAGTGTGGCAAACCTTGTAAGTGTACAAAAGTGGCTATTGTTAGAGTGAGTAAGCATTTTAAACTGAACATACTTCTTTCTACCCAAATCTTTTCCTGTTCAGGCTTCTGTAACTAAGAATCTAGAGTGTTCATCCATCTAGTTACTTAGGCCAAAAATCTAGTCGGAGTTCTCTCTGTTTTATCTCCTTCCTTCACCACCCACTTTTCATCCAACTCCAGACTTAATCCTGAATTGTTCCACTTTTCTCCATCATGTCTGCTGCCATCCTAGTCTGAACTACCATTCTTTTGCTTGGATTACTGAAATACCCTACTTGCTTGTTCTTACACTCCATTCTTTACTTACCGTGTGTGTGTGTGTGTGTGTGTGCGTGCGCTCGTGCATGCACGCGTACTCACTCAGTGTCCAACTCTTTGCGACTCCATGGCCTGTAGCCTACCAGGCTCCTCTGTCCATAGAACTTTCCAGGAAAGAATACTGGAGTGGGTTGCCTCCTCCAGGGGAATCTTCCTGACCTAGGATCTAACCTGGATTTCTTGCATTTCCTGCATTGGCAGGCAGATTCTTTACAACTAGCACCACTTAGGAAGCCCTTACTTAGCATAAGTCAAACCATATCACTTCCCTGGTTAAAATTCTCCAACTAGGGCTGGCTAGTGTACTTAGAATAAAATTCAGGCGTGTGTCCTGAAATACAGCACCCTGTGTGCCTTAGCCTCTGTATTTGTAGCTGACTCGCCAGTATTCTCTCCTCCCTCCTTCCCCAGTAACTAGTACACCTCGGCCACATTGACCCTCTTGTACCTCCAGTGTACTGGCCAAGCTTGTTCTCACCTTGACCTCTGTGTCAGCTGGTTTACTTCCTGGAATGGTGTTTCAGTGTTTGCTGCTCTAATTTTTTTTTTTTTTTATGTGTGTGTGAGTGGCTAGATCTTGAATATTCAGATATCAGCGTTAAATGTACCTTTTTAGAAAGGCTGTCCCTGACTTCCCAAATTAAAATCCCTCCCAAGTCACTCTGTACTTCATTTTTCTTTAATTCTTCAATGCACATCACCTGTCTCCATCAGATTTTTTTTTTTTTTTTAATTGATCTTCCGTGTGTCATTTGCCAGTCACACTTGGGTGTTCTGTTTGTTAAAATAAGGACTGTGTATCTTGTATCCTGATGCCTATAAGACTGCATGGCATGCAGCTTACACCCAATAAAGTTGTGAATAAAGGATTCAAACTAAAAGTCTCTGAGTAATGTGACTTCAAATATTGAAATACTGGGGATGATTATCTCAGTTATTTTGGGGAATGGAGAATTAGGATCAGGGCCGAGACTAGAATAAGATGAATAAAGTACTTGCCTTGAATACAGAATTTAAAGCAGCTTCTCAGATATCAGTCTGGCACAGGGCAGCACTGTGTTTTATTATAAATAAAGTATCCTTATTTAAATTTGTGTTACTTTGTTCATCATGGATTTGGGAGGATTAATTTCCACTTTGAAAAATACTGCATTAAACTATTCTCTCAATTATTTAGTTTTTGTCTTTTCCCCCAGCCCTGCCTGTAACAGACTGTTCTCTCATTTTCCCATTTGATTTTACACTGTAAATTATAGCTAGAATTTATTGAGTCCTTACTGTGTATCAGACACTGTGCTTTTACTTGGATTAACTCACTGAAAACTCACAGCAAAGCAGTAGGTAGTGGTATTTACAGATGAGGAAATGGGCTTCTAGAGGCCAAGTACTTTCCCCGAGGTCTCAGTGCTGTGAAGAGGAATCAGGATAGGCAGCTTATGTGGAATATATCATATGGATAGAAGCAGACTTCTGAGTAGATTGGGATCTCTCTACCTGGAGATAGGGTCAGATCCCATAGATTAAAAATTCAATCCTACAGAACTGTTCTTCACTTTAGATGTCAATCTCAAGACAAGGCTGCTTCTGATTGAAGGGCTAGAAATCAGATATTTCCAGGACCAACTCCCACCCCACCCCCCACCCCCGAGGTTGGGGTAATTTGCTTGAGCAGCTCACAGAACTCAGGAAAACATTTTTCTTACTAGCTTGTAGGTTTGTTATAAAAGAGTCTAACTCAGGACCAGCATCATGGAAGAAATGCATAGGGTAAAGTAAGTGGGAAAGGGCACAGAGCTTGCACATCCTCTCCAGAGTGTGTGTTCTCCCCAAATCTGAAAGCTCTCTGAACCCTGTCCTTTTGGGTTTTTATGGAGGTTTCATCATATAAGTATGAAGTGATTAAATCATCAGCCTTTGGTGTTTGTGGGTGCGTGCTCAGTTGCTCAGTCGTTTCTGACTCTTTGTAACCCTGTGGACCGTAGCCTGCCAGGCTCCTCTGCCCATGGAATTTTCCAGGCAAAAATACTGGAGTGGGATATCATTTACTATTCCAAGGGATCTTCCTGACTCAGGGATCGAACCTGAGTATCTTGCGTCTCCTGCATTGACGGGCAGATTCTCTACCACTAGTGCCACCTGGAAGCTTCCTGATGGATTCAAGGGATTAGATCTGATAGACAAGAGTGTCTGAAGAACTATGGACGGAGGTTTGTGACATGGTACAGGAGTCAATGATCAAAACCATTCCCAAGAAAAAGAAATGCAAAAAGGCAAAATGGTTGTCTGAGGAGGACTTGAGAAGAGAAGTGAATGGCAAAGGAGAAAAGGAAAGATTTACCCATCTGAATGCAGAGTTCCAAAGAATAGCAAGGAGAGATAAGAAAGGCTTCCTCAGTAATCAATGCAAAGATATAGAGGAAAACAATAGAATGGGAAAGACTAGAGATCCTTCAAGAAATTTAGAGATACCAAGGGGACATTTCATGCAAAGATGGGCTCAATAAAGGACAGAAATGATATGACCCTAACAGAAGCAGAGGTGGCAAGAATACACAGAAGAACTATACAAAAAAGATCTTCATGACCCAGATAACCATGATGGTGTGATCACTCACCTAGAGCCAGACATCCCGGAGGGCAAAGTCAAGTGGGCCTTTGGAAGCATCACTATGAACAAAGCTAGTGGAGGTGATAGAATTCCAGTGGAGCTATTTCAAATCCTGAAAGATGATGCTGTGAAAGTGCTGCACTCAATATGCCAGCAAATTTGGAAACCTTAGCAGTGGCCACAGGACTGGAAAAGTTCAGTTTTCATTCCAATCCCAAAGAAAGGCAATGCCAAAGAATGCTCAAACTACCACACAATTTTGCTCGTCTCGCATGCAAGCAAAGTAATGCTCAAAATTCTACAAGCTAGACCTCAACAGTACATGAATCAAGAACTCCCAGATGTTCAAGCTGGATTTAGAAAAAGCAGAAGAACCAGAAATCAAGTTGCCAACATACGTTGGATCATAGAAAAAGCAAGAAAGTTTCAGAAAAACATCTTCTGCCGTTTTATTGATTATGCCAAAGCCTTTGACTTTTGATCACAACAAACTGTGAAAAATTCTTCAAGAGATGGGAATACTAGACCACCTTACCTGCCTTCTCCAAAACCTGTATACAGGTCAAGAAGCAACAGTTAGAACCTGACGTGGAACAACGGATTGGTTCCAAATAGGGAAAGGAGTACGTCAAGGCTGTATATTGTCACCCTGCTTATTTAACTTCTATGCAGAGTGCATCATGCAAAATGCTGGGCTGGATGAAGCACAACAGGAATCAAGATTGTTGGGAGAAATGTCAATAACCTTAGATATGCAGATACCACCACCCTTATGGCAGAAAACGAAGAGGAACTCAAGAGCCTCTTGATGAAAGTGAAAGAGGAGAGTGAAAAGGCTGGCTTAAAACTCAACATTCAAAAAACGAAGATCATGGCATTTGGTCCCATCACTTCATGGGCAAATAGATGGGGAAACAATGGAAACAGTGAAAGAGTTTATTTTGGGGGGCTCCAAAATCCCTGCAGATGGTGACTGCAGCCATGAAATTAAAAGACACTTGGTTCTTGGAAGAAAAGCTGTGACCTACCTAGACAGCACAATAAAAAGCAGAGACATTACTTTTGCGACAGAGGTCTGTTTAGTCAAAGCTGTGGTTTTCCCAGTAGTCATATATGGAGGTGAGAGTTGGACCATAAAGAAAGCTGAGCGCAGAAGAATTGATGCATTTGAACTGTGATGTCAGAGACTCTTGAGAGACCCTGGGACTGCAAGGAGATCAAACTAGCCAATCCTAAAGGAAGTCAGTCCTTAACATTCATTGGAAGGGCTGATGCTGAAGGTGAAGCTCCAATACTTGCGCTACCTGATTCGAAGAACTGACTCATTGGAAAAGACCTTGATGTGGGGAAAGATTGAAGGCAGAAAAAGGGGGACAACAGAGGACAAGATGGTTGAATGGTATCACCGATTCAATGGACATGAGTTTGAGCAAGCTCTGGAAGTTGGTGAAGGAGAGGGAAGCCTGGAGTGCTGCAGTCCATGGGGTCACAAAGACTCGACTGAGGGACTGAACTGAACGGAGCCCTACCTGGCCTTTGGCGACTGGAGTCAAATTGTTGATCCCTTCTCCCTTCCCCACTGGTCAGGGGGTGAGACTAAAAGTTCTGCTTCTCTGTTGGAGGCTGGTTCCTGGGACCAGCAGAGCCATTCCTTAGGCTCTTTCCAAAAGTCACCTTATTAACATAACAAAAACACCCTTTTGCTCTCTTCCCTTAAGAAATTCCAAGGGTTTTAGGAGCCCTGTGCCAAAAACTGGGATGGAGACCAAATATATATTATAAAACTGTGTATCAAAGATGTTGCTTTTTTAAAAAGTGAGGTAAAGAAAGGTCTGATGGATGTGTCAACTGAAAGGTCTGATGGATGTGTCAACTGATAATACATATAGGCTGGCCAGAGCCTTTACGTCTGTTTTCACCTAATTGCATTTTTTTGATGCCTTCCTTCAGGGATGTTTATCACAAAATTATTTATAAAACTGAAAAACTAGAAGTACTCAAAACGTGTTATGACAGGAGAATTGTTCAATTATCACACATTCTTATGATGGCCTTTTAGACAATCATGAACTGTTTCTGAAGAATAATTAGTATCTTGGAATAATTAGCAAAATATGTTAAGTGAAAAATAACAGTATACAGGACTATTCCATTTTTAGTTTAGAAAATGAACAAAAAAAGGAACATTTGTGAAGTGAAAGTTGCTCAGTTGTGTCTGACTCTTTGTTACCCCATGAACTATACAGTCCATGGATTTCTCCAGGCCAGAATACGGGAGTGGGTAGCCTTTCCCTTCTCCAGGGGATCTTCCCAACCCAGGATCGAACCCAGGTCTCCCACAGTGCAGGTGGATTCTTTACCAGCTGAGCCACAGGGGAAGCTCTTGCTCAGAAAAGGAGTCTGGAAAGAAATATACCACAATATTCAGCTTTTAGGAACTTTGAAAACTCTCTTGTTTTTCTGAATTCTCTATAATAAATAATTGTAACTTTTTAAGTTGGAAAAATGTTTAATAAAAAGAAAGTTTACAAGGACTTAAGATCAAGAGCCCTGGACAAACAGGAGGCCTTGGTAGATTATAGTCCATCTTCTTCCTAATTAGTTTTCAACCAGAAAAATCCTTGAACAAGTCACTTTGCTTCCCTCCTCTGTAAAATAAGCGAGTTTGGAGCTTCTTAAACTTTTTCTCTGAAATATATCCAGAGGCAGAAGAGAGTGAACAAGCTCTCCTAGAGGAGAGGGCTGGGGGGCATGTTGGCTCAAAGAAACTTGAAAAAGTTTTAGCCTGAATATTTGTATAAACCTCCTGTTCTCCGAACTATACTACGTGCATACAAGCTAAGTTGCTTCAGTCGTGTCTGACCCTTCGCAACCCTATGGACTGTAGCCTGCCAGGCTCCTTAGTCCGTGGGGTTCTCCAGGCAAGAATACTGGAGTGGGTTACCATTTCCTTCTCCAGAGATCTTCCTGACCAAGGGATCGAATGCTTGTCTCTTACATCTCTAACATCATACTGATGTTAGTTTAAATTTTCTTAAATTAGTACGAAGTGTACATACCATAAAGTTCATCATTTTAAACTGTACATTTTAATGGTGTTTGGTATAGTCACAAAATGGTACAATCAACTGATGATAGTTTTTAATACATGGATGTTTACCATGAACATGGTCTGGTAAAATGGACATTCTAAGAAAATGCTCTTGTATCTTTGAGTAACCTTGGAAGCACCTTTTTCAGGAGGATTTTCTATTTTAAGAAGCCTGGACGTGAAAGTGAAAGTTTCTCAGTTGTGTCCGACTCTGAGACCCTGTGGACTGTAGCTGCCAGGCTCCTCTGTCCATGGGATTCTCTGGGCACGAATACTAGAGTGAGTTGCCATTTTCTCCTCCAGGGCATCTTCCCAACCGAAGGACTAGGTAATCTCCCTCTTCCAAAACATTTTCAATAAATTGCATTCTCAGTGCATTTTTGCCTGTCTTTTAAAAATAATGTGACTGGGTGAGTTTTTATTAACAGTTCTGGTTACTACTAACTTATTCATCTCTTCAGTTTCCATTTACAGTGGGTGATTTTCAATTCAGTTAATTTCCATGTTACATTTAAAAAACTATCCAGTACCTTATCCACTACCTTCTTCAGCCTTGCTGGGGATAAAGAGTTAAGTATTACCAGCCCTTGCTCTCCAAGGACAGTCTTTAAGGAGAGGAAGTCATGGTGATTGTGGTATTAGAGCTGCTCAGTTTCACGAGCAGGCTGAGTGGGAGGCAGAATATGTGTATTTTAAAGTACATAAGCCAGAATGTGGACAGCACATGGATTGCATTTTGACTCAGTGTTATTAAATCACTTTTATCTCAGTGCTATTAAGTCTTTGCAGGTGTGGGTTGATGATGTGCTTGTGGGTAGAAAATTCCTCCTTGAAATTTCTAGTTCTGCTTTATCCAAGTTTATGTGGAAGTAGCCCAAGTTCAGCTTTGGTGGTGCTGAGATTCCATATTTTAAACTCTTGGCCTAAACCAATGGACCTTAAGTGCAGATACTTGGATTACAGTTGAGCTCCATGAGACTTGGGTTTGTTCTTAGCAGCTCTTTATCTGGGTGCTGGCCAATCAAGAGGGCAGGGCAGGGGCATTTGGCCTGAGCTTTCACATTAATTAAAGGCTTTAGATGTAGACTTCTGATGGTTTGACAATATCTCCAAATACAGTCATGAAAGGCACTGGAAGGATAAAATGGATATATTCACTGTACAACTTTAAATACCACAGTTTTTAGAGCTCTGTTTTGGCATTTCTTCTTTTTCCTGGGAGCCTAGAAAAAGTGGCAGTGGTGTGGGTCTCACTGCGCCTATGAGAGGGCCTGAGAAGGTCTGTTTTCTGACTTGTAGAATAAAAGAAACGAGCCCTGCAGCGCCTGCACGTGCAGCGGTCAGTGACTATTTTCCAGGGGAAACGGAGCACAGCGTGTTCCTCAGACACTGACAGTGTAACTGACATTTTTAGGACACTGAGCAATTCTTGTGTATGTGTGGATTGTGCCTCACAGCCCTTTTGATAAAATGTAGCCCAGGAAGCCAACTAACACGAGAAAGAAGGAACCATTGAGTCCTTGATTGCTTTCAACTACAAGTGACAATTCATGAAACCATTAAGAAGGTAATATGTTATTGGATTTAGAACTGTCAGGGTATGGGATAAGAAAAACTGTCTTCTAAACAATAAGGCTCTATTGTAAAGTGATGAACCATAATGAAAAAGAATGTGTATATACATACATACATACATACATAACTGAATCACTTTGCTGTGCAGTAGACATTAACACTTTATACGTCAGCTATACTTTAGTATAGCTAAAGTGTATTCTTGCCTGGAAAATCCCATGGACAGAGGAGCCTGGTAGGCTGCAGTCCATGGGGTCGCTTAGAGTTGGATACGACTGAGTGGCTTCACTTTCACTCTTCACTTTCATGCATCGGAGAAGGAAATGGCAACCCACTCCAGTGTTCTTGCCTGGAGAATCCCAGGGACGGGGGAGCCTGGTGGACTGCCGTCCTTGGGGTCGCATGGAGTCGGACATGACTGAAGCGACTTAGCAGCAACAGCAGCATACTTTAGTAAAGGCTTCCCCGGTAGTTCAGTGGTAAGGAATATGCCTGCCAATGCAGGAGTCGGGGATTCGATCCCTGGGTCGAGAAGCTCCCCTGTGGACAAAGAAGGGCATGACAACCCACTCCAGTATTCTTGCCTGGGAAATCCCATGGACAGAGGAGCCTGGCAGGCTATAGTCCATGGGGTCGCAAAAGATTCAAACACGACCTAGCGACCAAACAGTAAGGCATATTAATACTTCAGTAAATTAAATTTTAAAAGATTATGCTGAGCAAGAAGCCCCAAGAAAGAAAAACTGGGTTGCTTTTAGAATTGGATGGAACTGACTGCAGACTGCATCTTGAGAATGGGCAGAGTAGTCAGTGTAAAGGTATAGAGGCTTAGTATGAGTAGGATACATAGTGTGAATATGGATTTGTGGCAGCAGCTGTATACAGGAATACTCTTGTGTTGAAAAGATCTTGGCAAAGCCTAAAGTATCAGATTGTGTATTAGAGAGAGTCTGTACATCGAACATGCTGTATTCTAATACCTTACAAAGTGATGCAGTCCACAGTAGGATATTAAATTTATATATTATGTTTGTCCTGATGGAAAGACATGTGAAATGAACTGGGATTGCTCTCGTGCCTTATCCTGATCCAATGGGTAGGGAAGAAAAACAGTATCCCTCAAAACCAATTGTACTTGTTAGATGAAGTGGGCTTTTTAAAAAGCATGATTCTTTTTTTTCTGGACATACCGTGCAGCTTGTGGGATCTTCATTCCCTGACCAGGGATTGAAACATGTCCCCTGCATTGGAAGTGCAGAATTTTAACCACTGGACTGCCAGGGAAGTCCATAGCATTGTTCTTAAATAGTCTTATTTCTGGGTATTTAGATGGGCTGAGATAAGAAAAGGCGTAGTACTCGACAAAAGGTGCAAATAACTTTTGGTGAAAATTTTCAGCCACATTTATAGAGACTAATGAAGATGAAAAGTAAAATTTTTCTAGACTCACATCCTTCCTTGTATATCTTGATATACTTGTTATTATATAATATGATTGGAGATATATTCAAATTAGCAAAGATGGAACTCCTACCCCCAGATTTAATGTAAGGGCTCCTTGCTAGATTTTATTTCATCAGTGGCTTTGGAAACAGTAGATTTGTATTTCTTGAGGTAGGTCAAAAGTTGCTTCTGCTCAGTACTGTGAAAAGAGATTAGACAGCACCGGATTCACAGACCAACCTACTAGTAGAAGTGTGCTTTCGTTCATTCAGAGATAAAGAATTATGAAGTCTCTCATTGTGCTTTCCATGTGGCCTTAGGAAACAAAGTCATTTTTATAATCTGGAACAGCTGGGTGTTTTTATTTGTTTGCTTTTAAACAGATTTTAGAAATTCTAATCCAGAATAGATTTTTAAAATGTCTGTTTCAAACCCCAAGAATATTGTGTAAGTTTATGAAAATAGGAGAAAAACATGAAATTTGGTTTACACATTTGTGAAGAATAGTTCATTTGTCTCCCATGATAGAACTCTTCCTGGAACAAAGAAGCTGAGTTTTTTGCTTGGTTGATGCTTTATTCCATAGTACAGAATAATACTTTATTTGACTACTTTTATCATTGTACCTGTAGCATTTGCATTACATAGATTTTCTCTTAAGTGAAGTGCTGTATTCGCTTTTAATTTGCAGCAGTTATACAATAGCATCAAAGTGTGCTGCTGCTAAGTCGCTTCAGTCATATCCGACTCTGTGCGACCCTATAGATGTCAGCCCATCAGGCTCCCCCATCCCTGGGATTCTCCAGACAAGAACACTGGAGTGGGTTGCCATTTCCTTCTCCAATGCATGAAAGTGGAAAGTGAAAGTGAAGTCACTCAGTCGTGTCCGACTCTTATCGACCCCATGGACTGCAGCCTACCAGGCTCCTCCATCCATGGGATTTTCCAGGCAAGAGTACTGAAGTGGGTTGCGATTGCTTTCTCTGATCAAAGCATGAGTATTAAATTTGTATGTGAAATTTACCTGGGAGGGATGGCCAGTCTTGGAAGATGACACCAAGATTCAAAATACTATTAATTGAAGTAATATTTGGAAATTCAGAATTTGGTTAGATGGATGAAAGTTGAATGTAGTCAGGACCACGTGGAGACATTTTTGGACTGCAGGCAGTAGAAGTTAATTATCTTGGATTTGCACAGCCGTGATTATGAAAGTATCGCCAAATCCAGGCTGGGCAGGTGCAGGCTGGGCTCGAGCCCTTGTGCTGGCACTTACCAGCCTTGTCATCTTTGCCCGGACGCTTCACCTCTCCAAGGCCTTTTCTTTTCCATGGAATGAGGGAAAAGTCATCTATCTCAGAGTTTTGAGAGGATAGTGTCAGTCTATTTCACAGTGGCAGAATTTAAAGGGTTGAACACGGATTTATTCTTTATATTTTTTTATTGGACTATAATTGCTTTACAATATTGTATTAGTTTTTGCTGTACAACGAAGTGAATCGGCTGTTAAATATATGTATACATACATCTCCCCCTTCTTGAACCTCCCTGCCTGCCCATCTCACCTCTCTAGGTCATCACAGAGCACCAAGCTGAACTCCCTGTGCTGTACAGCAGCTTCCCACCAGCTAGCTATTTACACATGATATTGTCTATGTGTCAGCGCTACTCTCCCGATTCATTTCACCCTCCCCCTCCCCTTCTGTGTCCACATGCCTTGAACACAAATTTCTTTAGTTTCCTTTACAAGAGACAGGATATTCAGGGAGTGGAGACCACCATTTGCCCTGTCAGATTAGAGATTAGTCTTGAAGTATGTGTTGCTGGGGGGCAGGTGGGCTCAAGTGTACATGCTCTGGAGGACAAGTACTAGATTTATTAGCACATTTGAAGATGAATTGGGAGCCCTGGATTCTAGTTTGGGCTCTATCATCATGATTGGCTTCCAGAAGAGTGTTAAAAGAGTGAATTAGCGACTAGAAAAAAGGAAGTACTTTGTAAACAAGAGAGCACCTTATAAATAAGATTTATAGAGAAAGAGCAGAAGAAGAAAAGGCACCCCCCCTTCCCTTGCCTTCTTATTTGTTCATTTATTAAGCTGCCCCTGCTCTCCATTGGGTATTTACACATGTCAGGGTCTCAGCAGGAAACAAATGGTCCACTCCAGCTAGGAGACTGAGCAGAGTTTTGTTCAGGGACTGTTTACAAGGTATTAATCCAGTGTAGGCAACCAGTAAGAGCTAATGAGTGCAGTAACCAGGGGCCAGCAAGGCAAGGGAGCAGGTACAGGAGCCCAGAGAGGGCCACCTGGCAGGAGCTGTAGACTCTTGAAGGGGACACAGCGTATCTGTGGGGCCCTTATAGGAAGCAAACTGGGGAAATAGATGCCCCTTTCTCATCCTCCTGCTCTGTGGTCTCTTCCTGGTGTCTCCTATGGATTAAACCCAAGAAGACTTAAGCCAAGAGAGCTGTTAATGTGAAAACCTTCCCAGCCAGCCTCCTGGGGCACCAAGCAAGATGATATAATGGAGAGAGAGGATCCCAGGGTGTGTCCGGGGCAACAGGAAAATATCTTAACCTTGGAGTTAGGTTTTGGATTCTTTTCTCCTTTCCTCTTTCCCCATTCCATTCATTCATGTGTCCTGTGTTCCACCTGTATTTGGAGTCTTCATTAGTGTGATGCCCTGGAGCTTAGTGTAGATCCCAAGAACGGCCAGGTGTTGACTGCTCTTGCCCAACATGACTTAATTGAAAACAGCCAGCATGGCTTAGATGTCTTCTCTTTACTTTCTTGATTTTATTTGGGTGTGGGGGGAGTATATAAAAGCCTTCAGCTAGGAGAAAGCGGCCTCTTGCCTGACTCTCTTTCCTTTTCTTTTCATGTCGTTCAGTTCAGTTCAGTTCAGTCGCTCAGTTGTGTCCAACTCTTTGCGACCCCATGAACTCCAGCATGCCAGGCCTCTCTGTCCATCACTAACTCCTGGAGTTCACTCAGACTCACGTCCATTGAGTTGGTGATGCCATCCAGCCATCTCATCTTCTGTTGTCCCCTTCTCCTGCCCCCAGTCCCTCCCAGCATCAGAGCCTTTTCCAATGAGTCAACTCTTCGCATGAGGTGGCCAAAGAATTGGAGTTTCAGCTTTAGCATCAGTTCTCCCAAAGAACACCCAGGACTGATCTCCTTTAGAATGGACTGGTTGGATCTCTTTGCAGTCCAAGGGACTCTCAAGAGTCTTCTCCAACACCACAGTTCAAAAGCATCAATTCTTCGCACTCAGCCTTCTTCACAGTCCAACTCTCACATCCATACATGACCACTGGAAAAACCATAGCCTTGACTAGACGGACCTTTGTTGCCAAAGTAATGTCTCTGCTTTTGAATATGCCATCTAAGTTGGTCCTAACTTTCCTTCCAAGGAGTAAGCATCTTTTAATTTCATGGCTGCAGTCACCATCTGCAGTGATTTTGGAGCCCCCAAAAATAAAGTCTGACACTGTTTCCACTGTTTCCCCATCTATTTCCCATGAAATAGATCTATGCCATGACCTTAGTTTTCTGAATGTTGAGCTTTAAGCCAACTTTTTCACTCTGCTCTCACTTTCATCAAGAGGCTTTTTAGTTCCTCTTCACTTTTTGCCATAAGGATGGTATCATCTGCATATCTGAGGTTATTGATATTTCTCCCGGCAATCTTGATTCCAGCTTGTGCTTCTTCCAGTCCAGCGTTTCTCATGATGTACTCTGCATATAAGTTAAATAAGCAGGGTGACAATATACATCCTTGACGTACTCCTTTTCCTATTTGGAACCAGCCTATTGTTCCATGTCCAATTATAACTGTTGCTTTCTGACCTGCAAATAGGTTTCTCAAGAGGCAGGTCAGGTAACCTCACATGTTAAGGTTTCTTTCTGTTTTTGGTGTGGAAGAAACTGGCAGAGGTTCTGATTTGACGATTATGTCTTTAGTTGGGCCCTCAGAGCAAGGATAAGAATATCTGGGATAAGGATAATAAACAGAGAAGCAATTTGGATCTTTTTCTTCCATACTTTGAATTGCTCAGAAAAGTAAAGATACTGATTTCTTCCTATAAATTGTTGATTGCTAATGATAAACAATTTCCTAGCTTTATTTCCATTGGGGATACTTCTCTTTAGATATTACCCCCCCACCCCACCCCCACGGTAGTATTCATGGATGGAATTATATGTTCATTTTTAACTCCTTGCATTAATCTTGTTAAAATGTGTTGATCGCATTCATATTGCTATGAATATGTTTTTCATATACTTTATACTTCAAGGAATTCTGAATCACTTTATTAAAATCATATGAAAATGATAAAGGAAGTGTTAACTTAATATTTCAAGAAATTCCAGATCACTTTATTAAAGGTCATATGAAAAGGATTAAGAATTGGCGACCACAGGACTATGGGGCTAGAAGTCATCTTTGTAATTATGTGAGGCTTCTGTGTTTACCAAGACATCTGTAGTCGTTTAAGAATGCTTCTATGAAAACTGTAATACTTATTTGAATTTTTCATGATTGTTTATAAAGATAGTAATGAAATCCAACCACCAGAAAAACCAAACAAAATTAGGACAGATGTCGTATTGCTAGTTTTCAGTTCTCCTTTTCCACCTTTTTTTTTTTTTAATGTCTTGTTGATAGGAAATGGCAGCAAGGGTACTACAATCATCTTTTGAGTATTATTATTATTATTATATTCTGCTTTGCTTACTATCCTAAAAGCTTTTATTTTTCTCCCCACATCGTTAGGGGAGGACATTTATTATTTTGAAAATTTCAAGGAGATTTGAAAGTGAGTGAGAGATATTCAGAAATGAAGTTGCACGCCCACCAAAACAACTTACGTTTTAAAAAATGAAGTTTTTAGGTTTATAGTTTCAGATTCACCGTAGAAGAAATGTGTTGTCATTCAGTGAAATGATATCATCTTTCTGTCTTTCCTCCTCCCCAATGGGCATTGTAGCTTTGTTATGAATTCTCTGCAGGCTCATGGTGACCAAAAAGGAATACTGAAAAAGGGGAAAATGAGAACACAGAAGAAAAAAATTCAGTAACAGTGAATTTCTGTGTCATAGTTAAGAGTGGGCAGAAAGAAGGAGAGTTCCTGTATCTTTCCTGAATTGAGTGATTCCTTGACATAACTCAGCCAAGCAAACCCCCTGGAAATAAATACAGTTGCTACTTGCTATCCTGAAGGATCTGGATTCTTACCTGGATACTGTGCTCTCCATATACCCCATTTTAAAGTAAGAGAAAGTGTCTAGAAATTTTCCTGCATGTTGTCTTACTGATGTCTGAACTGCATTTGTATGAGTGCATTGTCATCTCCAGATCCAGATCCTGGCTAAACATCCCAGTCTGCTGAAAGCATTTCAGACATACTGCAGGGAAGAGAGCTTTATCAACTGTTTATTCTGTTCAAACCATGCTGCTTTCATTGTGTTTCTTATAAGATACATGGTTACAAATCACTATCAAAATTCCATGCTGAGTGGCTTCCAAAAAGGTGACAGTTGTTTATTTATTTTTTTAAACTCTGCCTCTGAGCTGGAGTCTCACTCCTCTCATCTTGCTGAGTGTTCACCCTCGGTGGTACTTCCTCCTCTGGTAATGCTGCTCTCCTGTGATGCTCCTCTCAGCAGGCCCTCAGGATGCCACATCCAAGGCCTGTTCCTGTTAATAGTGTAGTTGTCTGGAAGACTGTGAGCAGGTCTCATGGTCTGATGAGCTGCTGTCGTTTCTCTTGCAGGGACAGGAGAGAGTGGCAAGAGTACATTTATCAAGCAGATGAGAATCATCCATGGGTCGGGCTACTCTGATGAAGACAAAAGGGGCTTCACCAAGCTGGTGTATCAGAACATCTTCACGGCCATGCAGGCTATGATCAGAGCCATGGACACGCTCAAGATCCCCTACAAGTACGAGCACAATAAGGTAGGCGTGGCTCCTCCTGAGAACGGCTGGCAGAGCCATCCCAGGGCGAATGGTCTCTTCACATGTCTGGGATGCACACTGTCTTTTTTAAATGGGCATTTTCCATCTCATCCTAAAATGGGGTTTTTAATAGCTCAGCACAGTTGTTTATAAATGTTTTTTCCTCCTTAAGTCTTTATAAAGTCACAGCTATAAAAGATTGGAGTTGTATTCTTAGTGATATCAGTGAAGGACATGTCTGGATATTTGACAGTAGGTGTATGGATGTTTAAAATGTGGGGGCGTATGTTACATTAAGAAGAGAGTTTTATCAGTTCAAGACAAATTGACCCAAGTGAGGGGATTCAAATGAGAAGTGGTGGCCTTGCCTCAGCCTCCCACTCTTTGTGCTTCCTTGAACAAAGAACAAAACAGCTTCAGACCATTCTGTCCAGTTTAATTTTGGATTTCGTGACTTCCTTTCAGTAGTACCACAGGCTTAATTTTATTTCAAAATAAGCCCATCTGTCACTTCCAGTAACCTTTCAAACACGTTTCCCTGCAGTTGTGTTAAAATAATGGAAAGTTCTAAAACCACTTGAGAAAGGGTTAGGGGAAAAAAATCTAAATTTTCAGCTTTTTAAAAACCAAGCAAACTTTCCCAATATTCAGCATTATTTCTTAATTGAAATAGAAAGCCAGATTTTTTTCTTCAGGTGAAAACAAATGCTGTCATTGCTTACCCTCCAAATATTATAACTACATGATCCCTAACAAGTTTGGTGCATCTGAGGGTGTCCTCAGGTTTGAGTTTATGCTGGGAGTGTATGAGGGAAGCAGAATTGTAGAAACGTCTTCCCTTCCTGTTAATCAATCAGAATGTCTAAGGGTGGAGGCAGTCTTCATTCCTTACAACATGTAGGTGCTGATCTTGCAAGTTGATAAAACCTTAACCTTTTGTTGACAAAACACTACATTTGTACCTGCAGTTGTTTGAGGACCTTCAATCAAAGCATTCATTTTCATTCTCTTAGTACTCGTGATAGTCTGCTCTTGAGGATATTTTCATATACCAGGATCAATGGGTACTAACAAGAAGTCTGCATGCCCAGTATGACTCATATGCTGAGATGTAACTCACAAGCATGAATCATTGGTAAAATAAAGCAGTTCTCTGTACCTCCACTTCTTTTACTATTTAGAAGCTTCTAAATATACAGATCATTTTCAAATCAGGCATTTCTTTTTTTGGAGGTGGTTCCTTAAAATGAACTGGCTATTTCTTATCTAACTGATACCTTCACACTTCATTTTCCGATGGCAGTGAGAGTCTCTCCACAAATAACAGCGAGACCTTCCACAAATAGTCCTCCCAGCTTCTCCTCTCAAGAATGGAAAGATCTGAGTAGGTTCGTGGAAATATGGTACCTGAATCACAGGAAGCTGTCTGGATACGGAAGCAGTCTGACTTTAAAAGGATCAGGACATTTCCCCGTCAGAAATCTTAGTGTAGTGGGTTTCTAAAATAGGTGGTGTGCTTGTTTTGTTGCAGTTGTGAGTATTCTGTTGAAGAAATTTTTTTTTTTTTTTAAATACCCTATGACCACAGTTGGTTGATAATGTGATCTGATGAATTCTGGTTATCGCATGTGTGGTGTAATTGATGTGTGTATATATGTCTTATCAATACATATATATATATATATACACATACATAATGCCAGTCCCTGGTGGCTCAGAGGTTAAAGTGTCTGCCTTCAATGCGGGAGACCCTGGTTTAGTCCCTAGGTGGGCAAGATTCCCTGGCGAAGGAAATGGTAACCCACTCCA
This sequence comes from Bos javanicus, assembly GCF_032452875.1. Classification (NCBI taxonomy): domain Eukaryota; kingdom Metazoa; phylum Chordata; class Mammalia; order Artiodactyla; family Bovidae; genus Bos; species Bos javanicus. The sequence goes on along the minus strand of NC_083875.1, from coordinate 54,461,809 downwards.
GTATTCTTGCCTGGAGAATCCCATGAACAGAGAAGCCTGGTAGGCTACAGTCCATGGGGTCACAAAGAGTCGGACACGACTGAGAGACTTCACTTTCTTTCTACACATTAAAGTACAATACCAACTCCTTAATTATACCTCTAAACCATTTTTCTTGGTGCTCCAGAAGACTCTTTCAAAGGGATCTTGCCTTGATGTTAGATTTTCACATGAAGACATTGTACAGTCATATAGATGTAGAAGATGATGTGAAATTTATGCCTTAATCATAGAACACATAGAAGAATGCTCAATGTATGTTATTTGAGCTCTTTTTGTCACTTCTAGTTAAGTAGGCTTTATTGTGTTGGATACCATTCAGTTAAGAATCAACATCATAAAACATTACTGTAATAATACAAATTTTTCTCAGAGATCATAATTAGCCTATGAAATCTTCCCATGTCTCTTGGTTACTTAACATACTACCTAATACAGTGATATTAGAGTGTGCTGACCCCTGAATTCCTTAAAATGTTTAATTCCTTTCAGTTCATAACAAAAATCACTCTCACATTTGCTCCATTTCTCTACAACACACATGAGTTTTAAAGTATCACCCCTTACTTCCTCCATTAACTTCCTGAGCTCTGCCCCTCCTTGCCTTTATTAAAGCTTATTAAGGAAATAATGTTGTCTGTCTCCTTGCTTTTCCACCCAGCTGCCGCTTCGTCCCGGAGTTCTTCTCTGCTCCCTATGTAGCACTAAGTGATCCCACCCCCTTTAGCAGAACCTACAGTGGAGTACTGATAATTGCCTAGCTTGTATTTGTTGTGATGATTTGGGTATTAATCTTATTTTCCTGACTAACTTCCAGGCTCTTTGAAAGTAAATCTTGGCATTCTTTGCAAGTTCTATCTTGGCATTTTTCATTGACCCTGGCATAGTATCCTGTACACAATAGTGTATTTTAATATTTTAATGGTTAGTGTGCATTTTACTAGCAATTACTTGGAGGCCATGCCTTGTGATTTGTATTATTTTGTGACCCTAAAGATATAAAATATATAACTGATTGATTTATTAAAAAGCTTCTTTAGTCTATGGCAGCAGCATAAATAAAAACAAACATTTTCCAATATTGTCCAGCCTAATTTTGTTCTTGCTTCTGAGTTCATATATTTTGTAAAGCAAAATGTAGCTTACAAATGATGTGGCCCATTCTTAACTGAGAAATTGTTCACTGTTTTTTGTTTTTTTTTTTTTTTACTGTGAAATTGGTCTAGTCTAGGGGACTGTTGCGCCAAAATATTAGAATTTGTTTTGCTCCTGTGTGTTACTTCACTGAACGGAAAGTCTTACTGGTTAGTTAGGGGCTCGCACAGTGGTCAGAGGGAGTCCAGGCTGCAACCTCTGCCCAGGTGATGGCGTGACATTGCAAGTCTCTTCACAGCCCTTGCTGAGTGCTCCAGGGATCTTCAGTTCCAGGGGAGCTCGTAATAAATTGAAAACTTTTACCAAAAATAGATTAATTCTTCCCTGGTTGTATTTCCACTATCCTGTTCTTGGACGTTTTTTGCCAAACAAGTAATATTTATAGGTGAGCTGGTTGGACTCAGCCCAAGTAAGAGAGCATGTTTGAGGACTTCTGAATACTTGAACTTGAGTTTATTTATTTCTAAATATTAGTTTGCCTTTTCCTTAAACACAAGTGTTAATAGTTAACGCTGAAAGGGACTAACTATTTATTGTTTAGTTAAATCAAAAGATCCATTTAAGACTCCACTGGATGCAAGGCATTCAACACTGAAATAGATTACTCTGTCATTTCTTACTTTCCAAAAGAAAGGATGTTTTCATCCCTATTATTTTATGCTTTCCTATTGAGCACAGGCATGCTCTTCTGATTATTCTTTAGTTGAGGCCTTGAAATCAGCTCAATAAAATTTCTTTGTTAACATGGCTAAGATAAGATTGAGTTACAGCTCAAGGGGGCAGATACCAAGGTTTTGAACCCTTGATTTGTGTGTGCTTCCTGTGTGTCCCTGGCAGTTGGCATTCTTGCTGCTTTGCCTGTTGTTGTTTCACACGCACATGCCTTATTTTCTTAGTTGATTGCCGATTACCTCACAATGAGGAAGCGTCTTGTTGTCTCCCACAGCATGCCAGGAATGTTATAGGAGCTTTTGTACCCTGAACAAATTACTCTGGCTAGTGGGCTCTGGTATCCCTTTACTGTTGGCTTATGATTTCTGTGAAATCCAGGTATTCTTACAGCAGTTTTAAAGTATTGGCAGGCCTTTGCTCACGTTGCCAATCCCAGGAAGAGAAAAGAATCTGATGAGTCCTCATGCAGTGAACTCAAGATAGTTATGAGTAGAACTCAGCCATGTGCTGATGTTGGGTAGACATGGCCCTCTTCTGTTTTAGTTTCTACTGTTAGACTCGAAAGTCCTGATGACCAGGGCTCTCTTGGCACCTAGGCTGCAGCTGCCTTTGACCAGCCAGCCAGAAAGTTTCCAGGGTGGAGAGATTGAGGGGACATGTTACTGTAGTACCTCTTGTCCTCCCAGAACCTTTCTAAGAAAGGGCATGTCATAGGGAAAGGACCTGGTTAAACACATTTACAGCTTTCTGAATTTTCTCTAATCCCTGAGAAATCGAAGCTTCCAGAAGCTATTTTTCAAAAGAAAAATGTAGCCAAGATTCTGGAAGATTTGCCAACTTATTTCTGCCTGCCTTTGATCAGTTGAACAAGAAATTACTGTACTACATTTTTCAACATGGGGGAATTTTCTAAGAGACTGATTTCAATTTAATATTTGTCATCTCTATGATAAGAACATGATAAAGGCAGACCTTAATCAGTATATTTCGGTATCTATCCCTCTGAAGAGTTGTCAGTCAGTGTTCTTTGCTTGCAAGCAACAGAAGCCAACACCAGCATTTAATTAATTTAAGTAGAAAAAGAATTGATGGGCCTATGAGGTCACTCAGAGAATTGAAGAGAAGCAAAAGGACCAACTCCTGGAAACCAGGACAGGTCTGTGGAACTCATGGGAGAAGCATGAACTCTGACCATTTTCAGTCTTTGTCACCCCACTCAGGATTCAAATTCCTGGGAAAACTTGCTGGATTCATCCAGCCAGGCTTCTGTGCTAGCTGTCTGGACTAGGCTGGGCAATTTGATTGACAGTCCCTGAGGGAAATCTGGGTACAGTTAGTAGAAGAGGAATGATGCTGGCACAAATCACAGTTAACCACTGCAAAAATCATGCCACCAATTTAAAAAATACAGTGACACACGGATTCTCCATCAGTGCAGGCTCTCCAGTTGCGCTCCACATTTACTAAGCCTGTTGTAGGATGTGGGGGAAGTAAAGGAGTTAGCGGCATAGCAACACTTATAAGTGAGTAACTGAGCTTGGGCCCACACACTGAATAACTGCATAACCTTGGGATTGTCACATTTCCTCCCTACACATGAATTTCTTTACTCTCTTTAGCCTGAATGTCCTCATCTGTGTTATGGTACAGATGATAATAGGATTATATGAAGGGCTTAATAGATAATCTATGTGAAAGTGTCTTGCAAATGATAAAAAGAATAGTTTGTCAACTATTATAAGATGAATTGGTTATCATGGAGAGAATGAATGCTACTCATCTTCCATCTTTATTAAGACTAAAGCAAACTGAAAATAATTTAAACAGTACAACCAGATTTAGGAGGTATCTAAAGAAAACTTTCCTCAGAGTGACAGTCATTGAAATGGGATACCAAGGGAGGTACAGAAATCTCCTTATCTGGATGTGTTCAAAAATAGAATGTATTTTTAACATGTGAAATACTTTAAGGCAATTTTGCTGAAATAAGACCAGGGATGGACTAGACAACCTCTCAAATGCTTTCCAACACAAATTTTTTTTTTTTTTTTCTATGCTGATTCTCTGATTCCAGGACTTTAGCAAAGAGATGAACTGTTGTTAAAGTTACTTTATTATAATTTAAAGCTCCTACCTTTTTTGGACATTGTCCATTCCAAAGTACTATGAAAATTTAAGGGAAGAAAAAAAGACAATTAAAAACAGATTTGTTTTGATAGTGGTCTGTAGTGAAATGGAGATTTTTCTTTCTTTGAATCTCAGTCCTGTGCTGCTGCTGCTGCCAAGTCACTTCAGTCGTGTCTGACTCTGTGCAACCCAATAGATGGCAGCCCACCAGGGTCCTCTGTCCCTGGGATTCTCCAGGAAAGGATACTGGAGTGGGTTGCCATTTCCTTCTCCAGTGCATGCATGCGTGCTAAGTCACTTCAGTTGTGTCTGACTCTGTGCGACCCTAATGGACAGCAGCCCACCAGGCTCCTCTGTCCACATGATTCTCTAGACAAGAATACTGGAGGGGGTCGCCATTTCCTTCTCCACTCAGTCCCATAAGTGATTATAATATTTGTATCTATCTAAGGTTTTTTTTTAACAGTGTTCAAAGTTCAAAATCACATGCAGGTTTTGTGGGTATTAGTAGTGATAGTTATTTTAATTGGGTCGTTGGCTACTGGCCACCAAAGACAGCCTGTAATTTTTCACAGGGCAACTGTCAACTCCTGCATCTACAAATTTTTGAGAGTTTTCTTTCTGATAAAGAGTGTAAAGGAATCTGGAGACTTTTCATGGCCAACTTGATCTGTCAACCACATTTTTTTTCTGAGGCTCATTTACCACTTTTTCATTTCTCTCTAAGGACTCATGTTGGGGAGTTGATCAACATGGATTCTCTACTACCTATATCTGCTTTCAAAATCCCTTTGTATACCTTCACTTTTAATATCTTGCAAATACGTCCTAGCCAAATTTTTTCCTCACTCTGTCCTTGTTCCACTGTAGTTCCTTATTCATTTTACACCCATGGCAGTCATATAAAAATAGAAAATGAATATGAGATTTTGTAATTCCCCCTTCCTTGGCCAAAATTAATCCGTAATCCCAAGGCATGCCATATCATTTATGCAGGATGAGTTATCTTGAGCTCATGTTCATCAGAGGAGAACTCTAAAGCAAAGAAAGACTTGAGCAATAGACTGAGGCTGATTTCTTTTCTTATTTTGGTAATTTTTGTATACAGAAAGGTGCACACATCATTCGTGTTGTTCATGTGTTTTTTCCATATGAACACATTTGCATACAGATCTGTTCATCCAGATTAACATGACCAGAAATTCAGAAGCCTCCTCAGGCTTTCTTCAAAATATGCCCAACCCCCAAGGGGGACTACTATTCTGCCTTCTAATAACATAGATTAGTTTTGTTAGTTTTTGAACTTTATATGAATGGAAGCATACAGTATAGACTCCTTTGTGTCTGGTTTGTTTAACCCAACATTACATTTGTGGAATTCTCATTGGTGTTTAATAGCAATGCCCCATAGAACTTTATGAAAGTGGTTTATGTCTGTGCTGTACAGTATGGTAGCTGTTAGCCACATGTGACTTTTGAGCCCGTGAAACGTGGCCAGTGTGACTTAGGTACTAAATTTTTACTTCACTTAATCTTTTAAATTTATTTTTACACATGACTAATGGCTACTGTATCAGATAGCACAGTTGTATAATATTCCATTTTATGAATATACTACAGTTGCTTACATATCCTATCATAGAAATTTGTTGGAGTTTCTCGCTATTATAAATAATGCCATTATAAACATTCCTGTACCTGTCTTTTGGTGAACATAAGCATGTGTTTCTTATCTGTGAGAGTTCTCTTTGCCCTGTATCCTTGGCAACACTTGGTATTACTATTCTGGTGACTGTATAGTGGTGTCACATTGTTGTATTTCTTTGATAAGTAGACATGTTGAGCAACTTTTTTATATATTTATCAGCCATTTGGTTATCTTTTTAAAAATACTTTATACCTTTTTCTTTCCTATTGGACTGTCTGATTTCTTATTTTGTAGGAGTTCTCCATACATTAAGGAATCTCAGTTGAGTAAATGTATTTCAAATATTGTCACTACCTTGTGGCTTTTTATTTTCTTCATAGTTCTTTAAGTGAAAAGAAGTTCTTAACTGTAATATAGTCCAGTTTATTATATATATATATTTTTTACCCTTTTGACTTGTGTTTTTGTATCCTTTTGAAGTAATCTTTGCCTATTTTAAGGTTGTGTAGATAATCTGCAGATTTTTCTTCTAAATTCTTAGTTGTTTCGCTTTTTACATCCGGATCTAAAAATCTATTTCAGATGGATTGTATTATATGGTGTGAGGTGGAGTTGGGGATCAGGTTTTATTTTTTTCATATGGATATATAATTAGTTCACTTATTGAAAAGACCATCCTTTGCCCAGTGCAATGCAGTGTCTGTCATCTTTTACTTTGTCATTCAACAAATATTTAGTAAAATTTCCTGTGTGAAAATCAACATAAACCAATTTGGCTGTTTTTAAAAAGGAAAAAAGCAAGTGCTCTAAGGAACATGACCGACTTGTCCAAACACATGCAAGAACTCTGTTTAAGCAGTCTCCTCTAAATCCCTTTCAGCTGCTCAGACCTTGGATGTCCGGGGACTGATAGCCACCATATAAAATACATGTGGCATAGTTTAACACATTTTAGTAGGAAGTTGTGAATCTGGTCATTAGGCTGTTCTTAGTTAACTACTGGCAAAGCATCACATAAATATTTTCCTTGTTCTTTTAAACCAAGTAATGCATGACTTTCCCCTTTAATTTTAAAACAATGCATCTATTTCCAATTAGAGAGTCAGAATCTGTTTGTTGGAACCAAAGAAAGTGAATGCCTAATGGAGTGTGAAGTGATCTAGTCAGAGTATGGGGCTGCCCTGTAGCTCAGATAGTAAAGAAGCCACCTGCAATGCAGGAAACCTGGGTTCGATCCCTTGGTCAGGAAGACTCCCTAGAGAAGGGAATGACAACCCACTCCAGTATTCTGGCCTGGAGAATCCCATGGGCAGAGGAGCCTGGCAGGCTATAGCCCTTGGGATCTCAGAGTCAGATACGACTGAGCGAGTAAACACGAGCGTGAGTGAGAAATGCTAGCGTTTTTCCTCTTCATTCTCGTACCACTAAAGAAATAATTTCAGCTCTGAACTTACTTTTTGCTGTTGTTGACGTTTAAGGTGAGACTTGCTTAGGATTTAGCAAAAAAGGCAGCATGGTCACATATATCAAAGGCTGAAATCTTGTTTCTGGTACTCTATTCTTCTTTGTATTGTTTACCATAAATCACTTATACTACATAGTTGTGCTTTTAAATAGCACATTGTCATTCTCCTGTAATTTTCATGAATATATGCATGTATCCAAACATGAATATCCTCAAGGAAATGTACCCTAAGGAAATAATGACAAGTTTCGTGTCACATTATATGTGACACTTTGCTTTCAAAGGATAAAAAAGAAATGCTCCATTTAAAGCTATGATCACTAGTTTTGACTGATTCATTGTAAACCTATACTTCGAACACATTTATTTTCCTGATTTTATGTTGTCACTGCCACTACTTTGTAAGATGATTACGCAGTTTTCTTACAGTCTTGTGATAGTTGTTAAAAATGTAAAATAACTTAGAAAGGACTGGCGTTAACGGCATATATCAAGAAACTTGACACCATGACTTTGTCAAGATGTGTATGATTATAGACTGGTTGGTGGGTTATCTGCTTCGTTCAATGTACACACATCCTCTGTGGTAAAAAGTATAATGGTTCTGAGCAAAAAAGAAGGCTGTGCCAACTGTAGTAGGCACGAGTCTGTCTGGGAGGTGGTGAACAGTCCTTGAAGTCATTGGTTCTATGGTAGGAGTTTGGCTGTTCAGGTCATCGTTTTCCTCATGTGTATCGAAGGCATTTCATGGGGTCGCAAAGAGTCGGACACGACTGAGCGACTGATCTGATCTGATCTGATCTGATCGAAGGCATTAGCCCTATCTTCACTCTCAGGCTATACTCATGGCAAAGGCATCAGTGTGTCACTATTTGGTTATATTACACTGCAGCCAAACTCTCACTAAAGTTGGGTATTACAATATTTGTAAATTGAGTTGTCCTTCACTTGACCTTCATCTTTTATTCCATATTGTAATGGAAAATGTAGTGTTAACAGTGGTTGTCAGAGTTTTAGGAATTTTGGCTTTAGCAAAGCTGAATGCAGTGTTGGTGTGCTATTTAGCCAAGAATTTGATATTGACATAAAATGGCCAATACCGTATACTTTGCTGATGGCCTGTGTAGATATCATGTGATGTGTGCCCATCTTTGGGGGAGAAGGGTGGCCTGAAGGAAGAGTTCTTTTTCTTTGAACAGTGACACTTTTTGACAAATGCTATAGGAAGATGAGATGCCTTCTAATTTGCATATAGGTGCCATATAGTCCAATAGCAGCTTTGGGTCATCCTAACTGAATATGAGGTTGGAAATGACAATTTTATATTCTTGTAACAGTGCTTCTCAAATGTCAATGTATGTGAACCAAGTGGAGATCTAGCTAAAATGTGGATGGTATTTCAGTGTATCTGGGAAGATTCAAGATTCTACTTCCTCACAAGCTCCCAGGTGATACTGAAGTTGCCTAAAGTAGAGTTATCTTTGAAATAACTGACAACCACCAGAGGCAGTGTGAAATTATCAGTGGGCTTCTTTGAGTAAAGATCCCAGAACTGATACATCCATAGGATTTCAGTTAAGGACATTCAGCAGGTTACAGACTTTCTAAGCTATGCCTTCCTTATCTGAAAAGTGAGAATGATAATGTTACCCACTTCCTATAGTCGATGTGGGCATTACTAAGAGAATATAGATACAAAACTTTTAGGATAGTAACATCAGTATAGTAAGTGTTCACTGGATAGTTGGTGTCAAATTGTTCCCAGAAAGTTTTGGGACAGGGAAAACATATGGGCCCTTGGATAAAGCGCAGAATGTGTGAGGAGAAACTGCTAATGTTTGAAAATGTTGAAGAGGCTATGACACAACAATGAAATGTGAGTTCCCCATTATCAAATGTACCAGTGGTCTCCAGTAGTGGCCTGGCCTCTGGTAAAACCTAGGACAGCTGGTCTAGAGTATAAGTAACAGCGGGGACTCAGAAGAGGTTCATGGTTGATGTTGCTGCTGGGGTCAAGGGACACTGATGCTTTCCTGGTGGTCAAGGTATCTCTCAAGGGACACTGATGCTTTCCTGGTGGTCAAGGTATCTCATCCTGACTCCAGGGTGTTTGCAAGTAAGAGGGGGCAGCTAGTCCAGTGAAGAAAGTGGAAGAGGGTGTGCAGGAAAGAAAAGGGAGAGAAATAACCTTTGCCCAGCAAAGCCAACCAACCAGCCGAACAAATAGACTTGAGCACCACGTCTGAGCACACATGCTCAGAAGTGTGAGATGTAGGTAGTATTCTAATTTCACTAATAAAAAAAGTGTTTAAAATGTATATCTCCAATCTCCATTTGTAAGTTTATGGGGCTGGATTTTAAAACTAGAGTTGGGCTTAATAATTTCCAAAAGGCAGCACTGTGCTTGACTCCATGCACACCTTTGGTACCAGGACACACACATACAAATTTCTTATGAGAGAGCAAGTGAAGTTCTCTGCAGCCACTGCAGCTGTCCATCTACCATGCCCCTCATGGCCGGAGAAAAGACTGCACTGCTCACTGCCGTGTCTCAGAACCTAGCACTCTGCCTGATACACATTCAGGAGCAGTAAATGTCCAAGCAGAATGAAGGAACCAAATCTAATCGAACAAAGCTGGTTGTGTGATTGTGAGCCTTTAAGCTCTTCATTCTTATAATCATCCATCTGACTGCTGCTTCCTGACTATAACTCATGGGGGCTTCCCTGGTGGCTTAGATGGAGTAGGAAATGGCAACCCACTCCAGTATTCTTGCCTGGAGGATCCTATGGACAGAGGAGGTTGGTGGGCTATAGTCCATGGGGTCGCAGAGTCGGACATGACTGAGCACACACAGATTTTCAGTTAATAGCGTGGTTATTTGCTTCACAGCTGTGCTGTGCTTAGTCGCTCAGTCGTGTCTGACTCTAGCCTGCCAGGCTTCTCTGTCCATGGGGATTCTCCAGGCAAGAATACTGGAGTGGGTTGCCATGCCCTTCTTCAGGGAACCTTCCCGACCTAGGGATTGAACCCCGGTCTTCTGAATTGCAGGCGGATCCTTTACCATCTAAGCCACCAGGTAAGCCCATTTAACAGCTAGTTAATTTTAAAGAACTAAGTGTTTTTCATTTCCTTAGGGCTGAAGGAAATATGAGACATGTATTTTGCTTCAGGGACTTGGAGTCTCATTAGAAAGAGAGAGATAAGATACCCAACAAATTTTTAAATTCTCTAATTTTCAGTCAAGACAAGGATTTCTACATGAAAACCTATGTTTTTCTTCCTTTTGTGATTTTCCCTTCTTTTGTCCTCCTTCCTGTCTGTCTGGTGGTACATGTGGTGATATGTTTGGCACTGTTGGGCGTCTGTCTGTCTTCTGACAATTGCCCAAGGAGATATCTCTTACGGGAGCCAGGGAAGGTCTCAGCTGCTGCACTTCTGGGCTGCCAGTCCATCTTGCTACATGATGTGAACTTGATCACAAATCAAGAAAGTGATTGGAATGCTTACTCAGCAGAAAAATCACTTGACTCTTAATTACAAAACACACAGTTATGTGAACAGAGCTATAATATGTGAAATTAAGAAATTTGATTGAGTGTTTTCATAAGGACCAGATTTTTCCCCCACCTCTTTTTCTAACATTGAATTTTATAAGAATGAAGATAAATGTGCTTATTATGAAATTTCACATCTGAAAGCAAAGGAAGAAAGTGAAAGTGAAAGTCACTCAGTCATGTCTGGCTCTTTGCGACTCCATGGACTATACAGTCCATGGGATTCTCCAGGCCAGAATACTGGAGTGGATAGCCTTTGCCTTCTACAGGGGATCTTCCCAACCCAGGGATCGAACCCAGGTCTCCCACATTGCAGGCGAATTCTTTACCAGCTGAACCACAAGGGAAGCCCATGAAAAGAAAGTTTAGACGACATCTGAAAGCAAAGAAAGAAAGATCGCTTGTATTACCATGTGGGAAAGTCACTGTGAATATTATGATGGGCAGACATACTAAAATTCAACTGTACACATATAAATGTAGGATCACTATCTTTTATCCAAAACTTTGTAGTCCAGATTGTTTCTGAATTCAAAGATTTTTCTCTTTAGATTTTTGGAAGGTAACCTGAGAAATACATATTTTGTAAAACCACCATCAAGGTATGGAATAGGTCCCTGTAATCAAATACATTAATGTTTCAGTACCAAAGTATTTATAATTAAGGGTATAAAGACTCTTAATATTCTTGGAGTAAGTCACATTTTCCTATAAATGCATCATAAAAAAATATCTTGCAGTTCTTGGAACTTTTGAGAATTCAGATTTTAGATACGGGAGTGTGGACCTGTATATAAATACTAATTGTTTTTATTGGCTGTACACCACAAATACTTTTTTTCTGACTTGCTTTCTCACTTGTGCCATATTGAACATTCTTACAGGATAAATTGTTAGAAATGGAGTTGCTGGGTCAAAATGTGTACATATTTTTAAGAGTTTTGATAAAGCTTGCTGAATTGCCATCCTGAAGTGCATACATGCTGTCACTCAGTCATGTCTGACTGTTAGTGACCCCATGGACTGTGGCCTACTAGGCTCCTCTGCCCATGGGATTTCCCAGGCATGAATGGTATTTCCCAGACAAGGAGTGGGTTGCCATTTCCTCTTCCAGGGGATCTTCCTGACCCAGGGATTAAACCTGCATCTCTTGCGTCTCCTGCATTGGCAGGTGAGTTCTTTACCAGTAGCATCACCAGGGAAGCCATCCTGAAAGATCATACCAAGTTTCAGTGTAGGGTCTGAACATGCCTGTAATTTATCACATCCTTGCAAATGCTGCATTTTATTGATGTTTTAAATCTTGCCAATCTAATAGACTAAAGCAATACTTTACCTTTTTCAGTACTAATGGTGTAGTTCTTTTGTGTGGGAGGGGTGATTATGCATGGTGGCATGCTGGACCTCAGTTCCCCAGCCAGGAACTGAACCCTTATCCCCAGCTGCTTGGACCGCCAGGGAAGTCCCTGTAGTTCTTTTCATAAGTGTTTGCCTGTAGACTTTCTTGTAGATTGCAGAGGTTGGGACATTTTCAAGTCATTAAACTGAGACTACCACCTCATGATGTTTTTGGAGCTGCTATATATGTCAGGTATGATCACTTGCAGTGGTTGTTTCATTTAAAAAGTGAGTGGTGATGTAGAACCAGTGTCTCTGTTGGTGTCAGCAAGCTGTGTTTAATCCCTTGCTGGCTCATTCTCAAATGTGGTTCATCATAGTGTCCCCTTGGTTCTTTTAACCTGGACAAGTATGGTTGTGCCAACTGTGAGGACTCTTTCAAGGATCATTTGCACAGAAATTTCCTGAATACAGAAGAGGTATTGAATGGCATTCACACCTGAAGTGTTTGGTTTGAAATCTCTTTAAGCGTATCATCAACTTTTAGGTAAGAATGAGTTAAGACTGTGCCCTCAAGCCCTGTGCACTTACTCATTTGGTTTTCTGACAGCTGTAAGATAGTACAGCCACACGTACTCTAAAAGAGGAGTTTTGAAGTTTTATCCTTTCATTCTGTAGGGTCTGAAAAGATTTCCCCTAAATCTGAGACAGTGGTTCTTAGATGTTGGTAACCAGGTCTGGAATCACTTGGGGAGTTTAATTACCATGCAGGTACCTGAGGTCAAGCACTAGAGATTGAACCCTGCAGGTCTTAGACTGCCTTGAGAAAAATAGCTCAGTTCTGAGTTTAATCAGGTTATAACAACAATGGTAGTAATCACAGAAGTGATTTTATACTTTTAATTGAGGTATTGTTATTATAATGGTAGTAAAGATCATAAAAATTCTTAATGGCACTCTTAGGAATATCTTAGATGTATGTGATAACTCAGTATTAGTCAAAGTCTCATATAAATGAATGAGGCAGTTTTGGATTCACCGTCCTTAATATCTGGTGGAGTTTTATTTCTTGGTAATAGAAAATAAGTACTTGAAATAAGGACCATTCTTAACTTTTAAACACAGACAAAACAAATACATGCAGCAGTTTTTTTATGATAAAGAAATTTTTGTAAAGTGTTTAGTTTTCTAAGCTGAGCAATAGGATACTAGAAGCAAACTAGAAATTTTCCTGTTGACGTGATCTGACTCTTCTGTAATTAAGTTTACATTTCATTTCCTTACAGTTTGTGTATGTATAACTTTCTTAATTTTTCTATTTTGAAATGAGCCTGTGTGGAATCTAGCGGCTTCCTTGGGGATCTTGTTGCAAGCATGTTTGTGAACAATAGATAAATCATTTGTATCATTTTCCAATATGACTGTGCAGGTCAGCACTCTGGAGCAAAGAAACATAAAAGGGTGTTAGCCTACACCACATTAATTTGGGTCAGCCCAGGATACTGCTAATTACGTGACCCAAGGACTAATTATTTTGTGAACCTTGTTCTTAAAAACATAAGCAGATGTGTGAACTCCCATCTGCTCAATCACCCAGATCCCTTTGTGTCCTGAAAACTCATGATTTATGGTCCCCACAGTCAGCTTTTGACTCCATGAAAAGCAAAGGTAAGTCCGACTGATAGGAGAGTCCCAGTGGGAGCAGGGTTATCGTTGATTGCCTCTGCACTGCAAGTGTTCACCGTTGCAGGAAAGGGGGCTCTGCATTCGCTCAGATCAGCAAATATGATCTGGCTTGCCAGATTACCCAAATAGATATGAAAAGTCAAACGTCATCCCTTCACTGTCCTTGTAAGGGCATTTACATGCGTGCGTGCTAAGTCACTTCAGTTGTGTTCGTCTCTTTGCGACGCTATGGATTGTAGCCTGCCAGGCTCCTCTGTCCATGGGATTCTCCAGACAAGAATACTGGAGTGGGTAGCCATGCCCTCCTCCAGAGGATCCTCCCTAGCCAGGGATCGAACCCACATCTCTTATGTCTCCTACATTGGCAGGCAGGTTCTTTACCCCTAGCAACACCTGGGACACCCAAGAGCATTTACATTTTGCATTCAATTTTAAAATGATTTGACAAGAGTTTTGGTTTGGTTTTGCGTTTCTCTCAAACATGGACAATACATGTAGCCTGGCTGTTAGGTGTGAGGAACAGAGGCACACATGTGGCCTCCCCAGAGTCATACAACCCTGGAGTTGCATTTTGAAAACTGACAATTTACTTTTGGACATTGTTTTTTCTCTCTTCTTTGGAAAGTAAGGTAGATTTACCTGTAGTGATGGATTTGGACTAGAATGACCAGTGTCAGATTATTTTGCTTCCTTACCCTTTGCAGTCTCACAGAGTGGGTCACTTGCCTACCTGTAAACCAGAGAGAGGCTGAGTGGAGAGTCACGGGTAACCTCTTGGGAAAGGGAAGGGAATTATCATTTAATAAGAGCTTTACTTTTATCTTGGCTGTCTGTCCAATACCAGACAGGTGCTAGAGATCTTAGGAGCTTCCTTGAGGTGTCCCACTTTATTCCTCACACTTTCTGCTACTTACTGTATTCTCCCTCTGTAATAAGAAAACCAAGGCTTTATGAGGTAAGATAATATTCAAGGCTACAAAGTGAATATGTGGCATGTCTCGATGGGTATAACACCCACACCACCTGGCTCCATGGCACAGGTCTTTGTCAGGCCACCTCAGCCATCAGGCTCCATCCTTGCTCACTTCCCTAATCTTGTGTCTGTGACTGAACCTCGTCGGATGGGCTGGGACCTGGGGTGCCTCAAAGCTTAATCTTTTATGTCCAGTCTGCCTTTCATCCATAGGCGCCTGAGGTACCACCCTGAGTCGATCTCCTTCCTATGACCTCTGACCCACATTGCTCGTGGTACCTTCCAGCCCTTGTTCTGACTAGCTGAGATGCTGGCCACTCCTCCCAGGCCTTGCTTCTATCACCACCTAACAGGCCATGATGTCTGCCTGGAGATTGGTGACAGCTATGAATTTTACTTCCTCTTATGGTTATGAACTGTATGTGATACCGAAGTCTGGGCCAAATTGCAAAATAATTAAAACAGAAACTCCAAGATTGCATGTTGAGCTGGTGAGTGAAGTAAAAGAGAACTGTGAAATAAGTTAACTCAGTTACCATGACTCGTGGTAAGAAGCCAGGCTGACTAATTGGGAAGGATTTGTACACGCTCTGGGGCCACCACAGAAAACCTTGGTGAAATTTCACAGTCTCCACTTAAATTTACCGTTTTATCCAAAAATAAATTCATGTTCAGTTTTCTACCCTAATTTAGTTTCTGTAAACCCTGTTCTTAAGTCTCAGATGATTACATATCATTGTCATTGATAACATTTTGTGGATTCTTGATTTAAAAAAAATAGATTTCCTTTCCTTTATTATTTTTAATATTTTTGCTTACCTTTTTTTTTTTTTTTGAACTTAAACATTTCAGCTGATGTGCCATGTCAGACCAAGTGTCTTATCTGTTACTATCATAACCTGTTAAGGTATATCTTGCACAGCAAGGTTTTTTACTTTTGTTTTTTAATCATGGATGTCCACAAAAAGGATGAGATTTTAATTAAGGAAGATGCTAATTCTAATAGTCAAAGTAATATTATTGACTAGCATGTTTGATGAAACAGAAAAAGGTATTTTTCATCAGATTAACTATATTATTTTGGAATGAATTGTGATAACAGCAAGTAGAAAGTAAACTGGACATATCTTCTCTATATGCGAAGCTTCCCTTCAGTTCA
The DNA here is from genome assembly GCF_032452875.1 of Bos javanicus. Lineage (NCBI taxonomy): Eukaryota > Metazoa > Chordata > Mammalia > Artiodactyla > Bovidae > Bos > Bos javanicus. The sequence continues at coordinate 54,445,990 of NC_083875.1, read as the reverse complement.
GTTCAGTTCAGTCGCTCAGTCATGTCTGACTCTTTGCGACCCCATGGACTGCAGCACGCCAGGCCTCCCTGTCCATCACCAGCTCCCGGAGGTTACTTAGACTCATGCCCATTGAGTCGGTGATGCCATCCAACCATCTCATCCTCTGTCGTCCCCTTCTCCTCCCACCTTCAATCTTTCCCAGCATCAGGGTCTTTTCAAATGAATCAGTTCTTCGCATCAGGTGGCCAAAGTATTGGAGTTTCAGCTTCAACATCAGTCCTTCCAATGAATATTCAGGACAGATTTCCTTTAGGATGGACTGGTTGGATCTCCTTTCAGTTCAAGGGACTTTCAAGAGTCTTCTCCAACACCATAGTTCAGAAGCATCAATTCTTCGGCGCTCAGCTTTCTTTATAGTCCAACTCTCACATCCATACATGACCACTGGAAAAACCATAGCCTTGACTAAATGGACCTTTGTTGGCAAAGTGAAGTCTCTGCTTTTTAATATGCTGTCTAGGTTGGTCATAACTTTTCTTCCAAGGAGTCAGCATCTTTTAATTTCATGGCTGCAATCACCATCTGCAGTGATTTTGGAGTCCAGATAAAGTCAGCCACTGTTTCCCCATCTATTTGCCATGAAGGGATGGGACCGGATACCATGATCTTTGTTTTCTGAATGTTGAGTTTCAAGTCAACTTTTTTACTCTCCTCTTTCACTTACATCAAGAGGTTCTTTATTTCTTCTTCCCTTTCTGCCATAAGGGTGGTGTCATCTGCATATCTGAGGTTATTGATATAAAGGAGCTTCCCTTATGTATACAGAAATTCTGAGAGGATTTCATTTTGCTTCACCCAGTGGGTTACAATAAATATAATTTAAATTTAATCCTAAAAAGGTGGGTATTTTTAATAACGCCAGTTATCGATAAAGAGCTTAAGTAACAAGGCTGAAGTTGCAAAAGTGCAGAAAAGATGGATTCATGATGAGGATCCTAGGCCAGCAGTGTGAGGAACACAGGAGTGAGTGTGCTGCTCAGTGAGAGACATGGAATGGGTGAAGTTGAAGAGAAGAGCTCTCATGGGTGAGGGGGGCCAGGGAAGCTCTGCCAGGTGACATTTGCAGTGGTTGCTGAAAGATGGAGAGAATTCTAACAGATGAATGGGAGTGGTGGGGAGGTGAGGAGCAAAGATACAGAACAGGAAAGCACAGGGCAGTTCTGGGGCAGCTTGTGTGACTTGAGGGACAAAGACAGCAGGATGGGCAGGTTTTATGGTGGGAGTTCAAGCTTGAAAGATAGAAGGGAGTCAGATTGTGAGGAGCTTCAACTTCCATACTCCTGAGACTGATTTTTCCTGCCACAGGGCTACCAAGATCCAGGGGTAGAAAAAGGAGGTGACTGGAGTCTATGTTTTCAGAGTTCAGGTGGGCTGAAAGTGTGCCAGATGGCAGTATCTAGAAACTGGAGGAATGCCTGGGAAACGGGGTGATTCGAATTGTAACCAGCATGAAAGGGATGGGCATTGGGTTGAAATGGCAGCTTGAGCGGGGACCCAAAAGCAGGATCTAAACAAGTTATTTTGTTTGTTTTTTTAGTGTAAGAAGAGAACTGAGGGTGTGTATAGGTCAGGGGAAGATGGCTGGTAAAGAGGGCAACTGTTGACAATATGGAGAACATAAAAGAAAACAAAGCCCTGAAGCATTGCTTGAAAACTGTTAGAAGTGAAAAGAGAACTGGCAAAGTTGGGAAATTTGAGGCAGAGAAGGCAGCTTTTACCAGACGTCCTAATCAGTTTCATCAGAACTGATAGGTAGGATCATCTGCTCAGAAAGATGGGCGTGAGTAAAGCTCGAGGAGGTTGGGGGAGCGGTCAGAATTCTGGGGAAAATGAAGGAAAATATCTCTTGCAGGTAATTGGTAATTAGTGAAAGAAAGTGAACCTGACATGAATTACCGTGCACCTTATATCTAACCACGCCTGGACGTTATCAGCTTGCCCTGCTGGTTAGCTGGACTCCATACAGTCATCCCTCAATTTTCCATGATAAATGAGAACAGGTATAACATGAATGATTTAAATATCCAGGGGGTCCCAAAATCTCGTCGAGTATTAAGCTTCTTTTGCAAAATGTCTTCGTGTCAGAAGCATCTTTTTTTGACCATAATTGTACATGTGGTTCTGTCAGGATGTGGAATCCCTCTGGCCCGTGACAGCCCAGTGACCCCAGGATCATTGATTGACTTAGTAAAGAACTTTGTTGTTCTAAGGAACTGGATTCAGTCAAGGAATAGCTTTGAGGAGTCTACTAACCCAGTGAACAAATGGACCCTGCCCAAAGAGAGCAGCAGTTTGGCAGCATGTAACAAAACAAAGTATATAGTCTCTTTTAGCTAGCACTTGCTCTGTGCGGTATTTGCTCTGCGAGAAGGAAAGCTCTGAGATGGCAGGGGTCGTGTCTGTTAGTTCATGCTGAGTTGGAAGTGCCGAACCAGTTCCATGCATGTAATACATGCTCAGTACATATTTGTTACAAAAATGTGTGACCGGAGCTCTTATCAAAGAGTGCAAAGACACCATTCTCCACCACTGTTCTCTGACATCCAGCCAGATCATCTGTCACTTCTGTACTTCTGCTGTGGTCCCTCCTGCACTGGGCCTTTGCACATGCCACCTGCCTCCCCATTCCTCTAGATTCTTTGATGAGATGCTTTCATATGATTGTATCCTTTGCTTTCTGAGCATTTATTCCATTTGGTGATTGTTTATGTGTTAATGTGGTTCTCTAAATAATGTCTTTCTCTCTCATCAAGCTCTGATCTTCCTGAGAGCAAGATGGTATCTGTTCACCATTATATCCCAAGGCCTGGCTTATACAGTGCTTGGCGCAGAGTCAAATACATGTGTGCACACAGACACATGCACACGCTAAAAGTGAGCTTCTCTACAGCATTATTTACAATAGTGAACACTTGGAAATGACCCAAATATCTCTCAACAAAGAAATAGGTAAATTATGCTATAGTCACTGAAATTTAACGCAGCTGAGATAAACAGTGAGAGGAGTTGTATACACTAAATCTGAGAAGTCATATGTGACATATTTATTATTGTATTCTTTAAAAAGCAAATTGCAAACTGTTATGCATAGTGTAATCTTTTTTAATAAAAAATAAAACCCCCCAAATGTATATATTGTAGGTGAATGAGAAAAAGACTAGATGGATACACAGTGAGCTCTTAATAGGTTCATTTTTGAGTTGTGGAATCAAAGCTCCACTTTCAGTTCTTTTGTATGTAATTTATTTGAAAAAAAAATGTAGCTTTTTTTTTTACTATAAACTTCATTCTCTGCCCTCTTCATTCATTAGTTCATTCAAGATATGTGCCAGGCACTGTGCTAAGCATTTTGTATTTAACTAATAACAAGCTGCTCTTGGGTTGCTAAACTGCTGGCTGGGACCACAAGCAAGTACATGGCCAGTTTAGTATAAGTGTTATAATGGGAGAGACTATAGCATACCTTGGACTGGCAATGGTCTGGATGGGTGAGGAGCACAGAGAGGCTCCCTAAGACTTTTTTGCTCAAGCTTTTATTTTTTGAGTGCCTACTCTGTGCAAACCTTTGGGCTTATTTCAACAAATTCCGTGTCCCCCAGAAACCCATAAGCTCTTGGAGAGTGTGTGCCTTTATTTAGCACTTAGTAGCCAAACTGTTCACCACGTGAGCTAATAGCCTCAGATTGGCAAGAAAGAGGGAGAATAACCTGGATGATCCAGTCACAGAACAGTTGGCCCCTGTGTAGTTAAGAGGGCTGTGTGTCATTGTCTATAAAGATGTCACTCCCCCATGGATTCAGGATCCATGACACTCCTGAGTCATGTTTCCCTTCGGGCCTCCTTAGCCTTTCTTATTCAGTTGCTTTATTCTAATGAAGCATGTCTTGGATTGCCCTTTTTTTTCCCCCTCCCAGAGAAAGTCTTTTTAATTGTTCACTAATTTCTTTTTAATCATGGTAATTTTGAAATAAAATAATTGATTTGAATGAGTAACTGTGGCGTGCCAGGGAGTGGGAGGGGGAGCCAGTGCCTTCTAGCCTCGTATCAAGGACCACTTGCAGCAGCGCCCAGATCCTGGATGGCCTCACTGCCCTCAACATATGCCTTTTTTGGTGTTTTGTTTCGTAGAATATAATCTACGAGTGTAAATAGGGCACCCTTGATGAGAGTCTCTGGGGACAATCCCACAGGAAGCTTTACTCGGGGCCTCTGTCAGGCTCGTCAACCCCTGGCTCCAGCCCATTTCTGCAGGGCGAGCTGTATGAGGGCAGAGCGGAGAGAGCCATCCCCACAAAAGGCCATTCCAGAGTCACTTGGCCTCTGGTGGCCTCCATGACACAATCGGATTTGCCATTCAGAGTTGGCTAATTCTCCCTTTTTTGTTTACAGACCTGATGGGCATTACCAGTCCCTAAAAACTAGTCAGAAGCCCTGACCCTCTCATCCTGCTCTCAGCAAAGATTTAATAGCTGTGTCCTGCTGCAGCGAGGTTTTGTGTTCCTCAGACTTCATTATTATTACAAAACATGCACTGGAGCTTCATCCTAAATAATTAAAAACCTCTGACAAAGAAAATGATCCCAGTACATCCTGTGATACAGCAAACTGATTTTCCCCTGCACCACAGTCGTCTGTTGGCCTACTAATTCCCCAAGCTCCAGAATTAACAATGGGCAGCTCTGTTCTTAAGAGAATTACCCAGGTTTGGCTCTGATTCCTTCTTTGTAATGGGGCAAAGGGGGTGAGTTGGCTGGGTTCCTACCAGTCTCTCAAGGAGGACTTCAGTGTGCTTCCCATTGTAATTAAGTATCACTGTAATAACAGACATGCCTAGTCCTTCATGATGTGGATCACTTCTGGAAGACAAAACACAGCTGCCCCTATGGTGTGTCATATGTAGTTGTTTTCCACTTTAAAGACAAAAAGTGAGGGAAAAGAAAAACCGAAGAACTGAAGACCAAAAGTGAGGCTAGAAAGTCTCAGGCAGGTCCACTATGTTCTGAGGTGCATAGTAAATGATCAGGGACATGAAGTGACTAAAAATGATTATAATTGTGCTAGTTTCTCCATTAAGTTGATACCCTGATTAAAAAAGGGAAGTTGAGGAGGGGCTGTTATATATTAAAAGGAACTAAAGAAATGAAATGCAGTAAATATTCTTTGTTTGGATATCCTGATTTGAACAAAACAAGTTTAAAAAGAAAGTAATTCTTACATAAACAGTGGAATTTAAAAGTGGACCAGGCCTGATACCAATGATTATTCAGACTGTGTTCTGTGTAATGAATATATTCTGAAACCTGGAGGGGTAAATGACCACTTTAGGACAAATGCCATTTACTCTGAAATGCTTGAGCCGAAAAATTATAAAGGGTGGAGTGGTGAAGCAGATAGTACAGTCTGGCAAAGTTTGGATGATTGTTGGGTTATGGGGTTGGGTTACTGGGTTATGGGGATTCATTTGACCCCTCCTCAGACTTTTATGTATGTTTGAATCGTGGTGCCTTAAGATGACTGAGTTTGAGTAAGCCCTGGGAGTTGGTGACGGACAGGGAAGCCTGACGTGCTGCAATCCATGTGGTCACAGAGTTAGACACGACTGAGCAACTGAACTGAAGGTGACTGAGACGTAAGTTCTTTAGAAGGAAATAGCTATTGTATTTTGTTAAGTAATTTACAAAACATTCCATTTCAACTTCTTTGGTTGTAAATTCCTACATTTTAAAATGGGGATAATGGATTAACTAAAGCTAATCCCCACCCTCACCCTCAAGATTTGTATGTAAAACGTATGACCAGGTTTCCCCCCAGGATACCTCACTACCTCATCATACCTCTGACCATTCTCTACTGAATCGCCTACATTTAGTATTTTCTAACTTAAGAATTTTCCATCTTGCTCTCTGCCTAGCCCTCTCTGTTCCTTGTCATCTGTCACAAGAAGGAAGGGAGAGTGTCAAGAGCTCTACTCTCACCAAAAGGCTATGCTGGCCTGCCCCTACCTTTCTGGGGGCTGGGACCAAGGGGAGGGTCTCCTGGGAGTGCCTCCACCTCACTGCTCACGTCTGAGGCCTCCTGTATCTGTCACGTAACCAGGGTGAGTTCTCTGAATGTGACAGTATTGCCCAGGGATCAGATCCCCTAACACCACGATTTGGGTGTCACCACCGCCACTTATTAGCTGTGATCTTGGGCCAATCAATTGCGTTCCCTGTGCTTCAGTTTTTTCCTTGGTTAAAGTGATGATAATAAATAGTTAGCTCACGAGGTGATGATTAAATAAAATAAATATATAAAGTAACTACTAGAGTGCTTTTCATAGAATAAATACTCATAAATATTTGTTACCATTCTTAGGTTTCTTATATAAAAAACATTTTTGGGAAATAATGCTTATATGATTGATGAAAAAAGTAATTTGTTATTTAGTCTCCCCATCTTATCACAAAGTACAGAAGAATTCTGTTCAGTCAGTGTATTACTAGCAATACTATTTTTTACTGTTAGTGACTTAAAATTGATATTTTGGGGATTTAGTAACACCCTTTTCTATGGGGTACAGTTAATATAAAGAAATAGCATGGATGACATGCCATTCTAGAAAGAAAAATAGTATAGAAACTAGACATCTGAATTGGAATGCTAGCTTTTTATCTTATTGCCCTTTTGGATAATTTCTTGAAGCCACATCTCCCTCAACTCTGAAATGGGAACATGAGGCCTGCGGGGAGGTCCATGGTGGGGGTAAGGAGAGCTCCAAAGCCGTCACAGAGTTCCCGGTTTGTGAGAGTCGCTCTGCAGATGTGTCCAAGGTTATGGCAGCTTAGCACAATGTACTTGCTGAGAATGTGGGCAGGGGAGGTGACATACAGGACTGGTAGCCCCTGTGAGAAGATCTGCTGCACCCTTGCTGATGCTGAGGCTGCAGAATCTAATGGCCCAAATCCAAGAACCTGCTTTTCTTGAATTCTTCTCAAGGTGTCAAACAGACAAGAACCTCTACATTCACCAAAACTTGTACTAGAAATATTCATATGACCTCCTAGTTCACCTCTTCATGACCCAGCTGGGGCAGACTGAGGTTTCTAAACCTCATAGTTAACCTATGAAATGGACAGTTTACCCTCAGAAAGTCAGGAATTGGATGGAAGAATAAAACCATATGACATTTCAGTGGAATTCTCCTTTTATTAAATTCAAACATGAGTGTATTCTATCCACTTCTCCTTAATTTTTCTCCTATGCCAGAGGTTAAGCAAAAGCTTTGCAAGATATGACAAAAGATTTTTCTTTCTTTTCAAAATCTGTGTTATTAACTAAATAGCTGTATTATTTCCAGAAGGGATTGTTCAAGAATCTACTCAGAGATTCTTATCTATGTTGCATAAATGAAGCATTATTCGCATAAGAATGGCCAGCATATATTTAATTTCCACACCAGTAATGCCATAGAATAAAACCCAGGTCATGTTGATAGTCAATAATGCTCTTCAGCTTCAGTTTTTAACAAAGCATTGCTCATGGCTATTGTTAAAAATCACTCTGCAACACTGAGGGACTTTGTATGGGCTGTGATTACAAAATTCAGTCTCGTAAAATGAAAACATCAGCTCCCTCTAAATGCTTACATGAAAATGGGCATTGACCTAGAAGAAGTCAGTGTGGACGTAAGTGGTAGCCAACATTGAATCTATTAATTTAAGATCATGTCCTCCTTTCTGTTTATTTTACATTTGATGATCAGTTGTAAAAGTTGAAGGAGAGCTTCAAACCTCCTGAATGAATGTGCATGGTCTAAGGAATGGAAGAACGCGTTTGTGATGGGTGGAGCGCTACAGAGGGATGGGGGGAGAGCGGAGGGGTGGGGACTGACCATTGGCTGGAAGGCCTGACTGTAAAAATGAGGTGAGGACAGAGGCGTCGAGTAGGTTGGATAACACTGGACACAACTCAGTGGACCTGAGATCTATTTACGAGACTGAATTTAAGATTCCCTAGATGCCAAGAAGGACAAGTGAAATTAGAATCCGTTAAGTTTTTAAGAAACAAATTCGGTGCTTTCAATCTGTTGGAAAGCTGAAAAAGGAGACTTTCTGGATATAAACCTTGGCTTCTGAAAAAGGCAGAGTTTGGTGAAGTTGGTAATTGAAGACTTATTTCTCATCCTGTTGCATGCCTAAGGCAATGACCTGACTTCAAAGCTCTAGTTCAAAGGGGTCTGTCCACAAGGATCCATTGCTTAACAGTTTAAAATGGGCTTAAAGAGTGGGGGAAATACCAACTGAGAAATGAGAGGAAGGGATTTTTGGAATATGCTCTAACCATAACACACTGAAAGAACAGCACTGCACATATTAGCATGTTCTGTATGCCTGGCATGGAGGCCTCTGTTTTAAGAAATAGTGTGCTTTGCAAAGTTGTGACTGCATGTTTCCAGTAGGGCCAGCAAGGTGGAAGGAGAGCCATCTTTTTCCTTCCTATACTTGAGGGCAGTGAGTGGACCCCACTCACTGGCAAAGGCAAGGCCCCGAAGCTGGAGCACTTATGAAGGTATTAGGCATCATTCACATAGAAAGACACAATGGCAGTGTGTGCTGAGCTTTGCAAAATGAACTTGGACACTAAATTTTCTCTGAATATATGTATAGGGGCAAGATGAGTAAATTGCTAGATTTTTAAGATTTAAAATAGGCACTTCCCTATCTTTTGCCCCCTGCCCCAAACACGGCAAAACAAAACAAAACACCACCCTATTTTGCACAAGGGAAAGCATCCAACGACAATATGCAAAAACTATTGAAACTTTCAGAGGAAAGATAAGAATGCTGTTAGAAAAGCTAGAGATAGGGAGTATGTGTAATGGTTTGGTCAGTGAGATTAGGCATGATAAGAATAGTTGAGAGTATGTATGAGGATTTAAAAAATGGCAAAATGGATGCTGTTAAAAAAGTAAAAGCCTGAGTAAAGAACACTAAAGCTGCTTTAGTTTTGCTGAAGTGCGTTTTATCTTTGAATGTTTATGAATTAGAAAGTTAAGGTCTGAAATAAGGACAGTTTTTTGAAAAACAGATTATGGAAATGAAAGCATTTTCTTTTAATACTGTGACTTTGAATGAGATGCTCTCACTTGACGAGTCTCTGGCCAAATGATTCCAGCACAAAGATGTCAGCTCTTTTGAACACTCAGCGTGGGTATCCCCATCACCTCTCCTCCGTTGCATTTGTGTTAGACATTTTTTAACACATTTCTGATTCTCCTATTTCTCTTAGGAAGTTAGGAAATGACTACTATCGAAACTGCCTTACGCACAGCTTAGGCAATGCTGGGTTGCTTGGGTAAACTTATGAAGTTTTTACAGTCAAATCAAATATTTGTTTGGGGTTTGACAGAGACTGTGGGGGATTCTAGGATCATGCTGTTCTACCTGCCCAAATAACCAATGCAAAGATATGTGCAAAGAGGAGATTAAAACTAGAAGAGAATTAAGATACATTATTTCCATGAGAATGTGGTGTTGAGGAGAAAAAAATATTTTGAATAAAAATTTTACTAAAATGCTAAAGGATAAAGTATAAAGTGTGTCAAGCAAATAAGTCATTGTGTGTTTGGAGGATTAGTTTTTATGTGTTAGTAAATAGATAAAAGGAACAACTAAATTGTAGTTTTAAGTTCACTGTGTATGATTTAGTGTGTTACAGAATTTCTGCATATGAAATTAATACAAATTGACTTTGACAGAAACATTATCTCATAACTGGAAAATTATTCTAAAGATCAAGACAAAAGCTCCAAACCAGAATGAGTTGGCAATTTATTAAAATTTCTAGGCTATGGTAACTTAAGATTCTGGGGAAACATAACAAAAGAAGTGATAGATGGCAGTGCATTAGATAAGAATAAACAGCGGTTTATTTTGACAAAGAGAAACAAACTAATTGAATACAGCGAGCAGAACTCATTAGAGACTATGATAATAAAGGGAAAAGAGAAAAGCGTGGAATGATTTTGCCTCATATCAAGGGTCTAGTGAGACAGCAAATTGAAAATGACCTTGCAACAGGACATGGAACGAGGAGTGATCAACACTGTGTCAGCATAGGGGTAATGATCCTTCTTTGAAAATATCCTGAAAAACGCCTGGAATGCCATATTTACAGACAAAGGCAAGATGCTAGAAACAGGTCAGAAATTAATAAACATTCTTATCCAAGATTAGATACAATTAATTTTTGAAATATTCAATTCAGTATGTATATTTTGACTAAATAGGGGAATAAATTAAAAACTGTTTTTGAGGGGTTTAGTTAAAAAGATGATACATATTGTTTCAAGGCCTAAACAGTTTTTTCTAAATGTTTTCTAAAGGAAACTGGTCTAAAAAATGACAGTGACAAAGGAGAGTTCAGGCTTATAAGTAGAATATTAGATTTTTCTGGTTTTCTGATTTAATTCTTCGTGTTGCAAATACAATCTCTTCTATGACCCCTCCCATTCTCTCCTCTCTTAGGGGCACATGGCTTTAGTGCTCTGTTGCATCAGACACTTAAGGGACTTTGCTGGGCTAATTGCTAATGAGTCATCTGGAGGCTCCCACTCTGTTCTTCTGATTTACAGGAATGATCATCTTCCTTATCTTTCTTGTAAACCCATGCCAAAGACTGTTTTCCAAAAGCAGACAGTCTTCTCAACCAGAGTCCCATGTGCAGAAGAAACAGACTAAATGTTGAGTGTTTTAGATTCAGGTACTTTCCTTCTTTTTTTTTTTCTTTCAAGGCAAGCAGAACTCCAACCACAAGGTAACCCCAAATAGGTATTTTAAGAGTGACCTTACAACTGAGGCATTAGGGGACTGGTGACAGTTAACAGACATTTAAACTGTTCGCTCTTGCAGCTAACCACTGGCCTCCTTCCTGCCTCTCTCCCACCACACCCAGTAAAGTTGTTTAGCTGAGCTGTTATTGCTATACTTTCTTAATTAGATATTTTCTCTGGGAACACTCATTTTGAAAGATAAGAGTTCCAGAAGTCATCCAAGAATTACTACCTTGAAATAATGTATAGTTACAGGAGGAATTGTTGGTAGTTATCTAGAATGAGATTCTCAAACCTTTTAGTCTCAGTACCTCTTTACATTCTTAAAAATTGTTGTGGGCTCTAGCATGGACTTTTGTTTATATGGGTGAGGTCTACTGATATTTACCCTATGAGAAATTAAAATTGAGACACTGTCAAAACACAAGCATATACAAGCACACATGTCATTAATTGTCAGAGCAACAGGCATCATCACATGTTTTGTCGCCTCTGGAAAACCCCAGTGTACCATCATGAGAAAATGTGAACAATAAAAGCACAACATGTCTTACTGTTAACCGTGAAAGCAATTAAACCCCTCAGACCTTCTTCAGGGATCTTAGCAATCCCAGGGGTAGCCAGATCATACTGTGAGAGAACTGCTGATCCAGATTGCTAATTGCTAAGAAATAGAATTATTAAAAGAGCTAATAGTTAGCTCATAATGAGTGTTTAATAAATGCATATTTTAAAGTGTAAGGATGAAATAATACTAACAACATGATATTCAGTAAAAGTACAACAGAACATTAAGTTTATGTATATTAATTATATGATTATATATACTAATTATATAGTAACATCTTGTAACATGTGTAGCATTCATATAATATATTAAGAGTCTGTGTATTTAATATTAAGGCTAATAATATGAACATTTTGCTTCATCTGGTAGGATTGCATATATTCCAAGATTCTCTGAATCTCCGGCTGTGACAGCTAGAACAGACGAATCGTGCAGCCTCAGCAAATGTTCCCTGTGTAACTGGCATTCCTTACCTGTGTGCATGAGCATCAAACTACATGTGAAGCAGCAAAACTAGTCTTGTCTTTGGGGAAGATAGAAATTTAGGGAGTAAAGCAGTCGGACAGGAAACGATCTGAGGATTTGTTTTAAGCCTAATAATTAGTCTTTGACTGAGCCCTAAAAACTGTTTATTTTCTTTGATAAAGGCAAAAAAAGGTATTAAATCTATTTTGATTTAAAATTATAACCTGAAAGAACAGGTAAATTTGCTTTAAGATCTTTACCTTTAAATCCAGGATATGTGTCTTCAGTTTTTAGCAACATTAAATGTATCTGCCAGTGTTCAGAAATTGTGCTTCATTCGTTATATCATCAGTCAAAGCAAGCACAGAGCTCTTTGACAAACGTGGGAGACCCCACTCAGCTTTTCTAGGCAGCTGCTTTTCTATGTTGGGGGAGTTGCTGAAGTGGTAGCTGTGCTAAGCTTTACTGTAACTTTAGTAGAGCAGATACAAGTAGCTTGTCCACAGCATTTTCTTTCTTTCTTTCTTTTTGATTGACTATACAGCCACTGATATTTCAGTCTTAATAAAGTTTATTTTACATTCCTTATTCCTTCATTTGTTTTCTAAACACCCTATTATTAGATAATATAAGTTTGAATGTCTCACCAACCAAAATCTTTCCTGCTAACCTTTGTTTTGAGCCAGTGGAATCCATTTTTTTTAAAAATTGAGAATTCATTCTAGGATTCTCAGGGGCATTCTTCCTGCATTGTAGCAACTCATAATGCTCTGACTTTCTAGGAGAAATGGTTCAAATGTGAGAAATTAGATACTAAGCTGCTGCTTTTTTCCTGAAACTCATAGTCACTGCTAAAATTTCAGTTTAAGTAAGTTGTGTTAATATATTTTTCTGACAGGTTTCTCCAGTTTTATTTAATTTTTCAAAATTAAAAATGGCACTGCCTTTCTTTTTAAATGCTGAGAACAGTATATTAGAGCATTTTAATAGGTCACTAAATCATATTAAAAGTTGAAACCTTAAGGGGAAGATTTTTATGTTCTTTTAACATCCGCATTTATTGAATTTGAATCTGCTTTCAACAAAAGACATATTGTCAAGATGATACCACTTTTCTTGTCCTTAAAGGTAAAGCTCTTATTCCTCTTCTCTGTGCTCTGCTTATAGTCAGTATTCCTGATCACCAGATGTGAGGGGTCACCCCCACACCAAGCACTTCTATGACACCAGCTAATGTCCTACAGTTCAATTCAATTCTGACACTTCTTGACCTGTAGTTTGTTTCAGAGCCCACAGGCAAAAGGTTCAGTATCACAAGACTGCCCCCTAACCGCACTTCTGGTGCTGATCTCAAATCCTGGTTATTCCATGGGCTTCTGACCAGCCAGCTATAAATCAGAGCTTTCCCCAGCCCTCTCCTTGGGTTTGGCAATTTGCTAGAGTAGCTCAAAGAACTCAGAATACAGTTTGCTTACTAGAATACTGGTCTTTTATAAAGGACTATAACCCAGGAAGGGCTTCCTAGGTGGTTCAGTGGCTGAGACTCCATGCTCCCAAGGCAGGGGGCCTGGGTTTGATCCCTGGTCAGAAAACTAAACCCTACATGCCACAACTAATAAATTTATTTGGGCTTCCCAGGTGGTGGTAGTGGTAAAGAATCCTGCTGCCAATGCAGGAGATGCAAGACACACAGGTTCAGTCTTTGAATTGGGAAGATCCCCTGGAGGAGGGCATGGCAACCCACTCCAGTATTTTTGCCTGGAGAATCCCATAGACAGAGGAACCTGGCGGGCTGCCGTCCATGGGGCCGCAGAGAGTTGGATACCATTGAGTGGATGAGCACATACATAACCCAGGAACAGCTAGAAAGAGGAGATGCACAGAGCAAGGAATGTGGAAGGGCATGGTGCTACCTTGTCCTTTCCATAGGAGATATACCACCCCCCGAGCCTGCCCAACCTGTGTGGGAGGAGGTCCTCAAACCTCCTACTTTAGGGATTTTTATAGAGGCTTAATGATACAGGCATGGTTGACTAAATCATTGGCTGTTGGTGACTGATTCAATTGAAAAGTGAAAGTGTTAGTCGCTCAGTTGTGTCGGATTCTTTGTGATCCCATGAACTGTATGTAGCCTGCCAGGTTCCTCCGTCCATTGGATTTTCCAGACAAGAATGCTGGAGTGGGTAGCCATTTCCTTCTCCAGGTGATCTTTCCAGCCCAGGAATCGAACCCAGGTCTCCTGCATTGGAGGAAGACTCTTTACCATCTGAGCTACCAGGGAAGCAGGGTCTCTCTAATCCTGTGGTTACTTTCCCCAGAGCAACCAACCCCCATCATAGAGGCTTTCCAAAAATCACTCATTAACATAAACTCTCTTGTGTTTGGAAAGGGCTTGTTATAGATAACAAAAGACTCTCCTTTCACCTTAATGAAAAGTGTCACTTAAGAAATTCCAGAAGTTTTAGGAACTCTTTACCAGGTATGGGGGTGAATACCAAATATATATTTCTTATTATAAATCACAGCAATCACAGTCCTCATCCTTTTCTTTTTCTCTCTCATCCTGGAGGTTCCCTCTTTCACTGTCATTTTAAAAAAATCAGTTTTAGGGAAATACAAGTTATGCACAATCATGAATGATTTAGTGAGTTTGAAAAGGGACTTTTCCATCTCTAGTGAGACAATAACTGTAGATTTGGGGGCTGGTAATTTCAAAATCATAAAGACAAAAGATCATTTTTGTGAGTTGTAAATCTGGAATAGCTCCTGAGAAAGTTAAAAAAAATCAAATTTATAGTATCATTTAAATCTAATTTATACTGTTATTTAAATCTAATTATAAATCTAATTTATGTATTTCTAATTTATTTTTTGTGTGTGCTTTTTCTCTCTTCCCAAACTCAGTTACTAAAACACAGTTAACCCTCAGGAGAGCTGTACGGGTCAGGGATAGACCTTTTTGGTGTTTTGTTTTGTTTTTCTTTTCTTTTCTTTCCCCTTACCAATAGAAAGAAATGAGTTCATTAAAACCTACAGAGCCCACAATGTTCAGCAAAGCTCTCTTACAATTCCAATTTGTTTTGGGACTCTTGTTTTCATCTTCATCTTTATTTTGCTTTGTATCTGGCTTGTTTGGCATTATTAGCTCTTGTGAGCATGCTGATTTCCTGAGAATGAGCAGAACTTACAGGTCTGTGTACTTATGTGTCTGAGGTTCCCAAAAAGCCAAGACCTTGAGCACATCTCTTCTTTTCCCTGAACTCCAATTTTCTTAGTTGTAAAATGAAGATGCGGGACTAAGAGATCTCTAAAGTCCATCCCAGCCCTGCTATTATAGGAACAGTAATAATCCCTAATTTTGAATAGCTTGTTATGGACCAGGAATCTGTGTCTTATTTAACCTTTAGAAATTTAGCAGGTAGACACAACTGTTTTCTCCATTTTACATATAAGGCTTTGACAAGTCACTGGATATTCCCAAAGTTACAGAACTCTGGAGTCGTAGAGCTGGGATTTCAAGCCGTGATCATCTGATACAATTGCTTTTCTCCACTCTGCCTGCTGCTTCCTAAAAAGGGGAAGGTCATTAGCCACCATTTTTATTGAGGGCTTAACTCTATGGCCTGCAAACTGCTAGGCACTTTGTGCAGAGTCTTATGATATAAATATTATTAGCTTGGTTTTGTAGACAAGGAAATTGAGGCTCAGAGATAATAAACTTGTTTAAGAAACAGCCACTAGTAAATGGTAAGGAAATTTTTGAATCAAAATCTCTTAACAGAGCTTTCACTCTTAAATACCCCTGAGGGATCCTAACTTATGAAGGCTTGGTTGAGAAAGGAGGAGAAGGAATGGGAGGGACAAACTCCTCTCATCAGCTTCTGTGATTCCGGGTTGCGGCTGTCCATAAAACATCTGTCTTTCTGGATCCAAGGTGACATGCAAGGAGGCATGGATGAACAATAATGGAGCTTTGACAAGCTGTTAGGGACTGGAAGTCAGTGACCATATTCTGGATAGAATAAGTACCAAGTGCTTGAGTTTGTTTCTTGCCAGGACCACTTTGATGGCCTATGGGTTAGCTAGAGGGACCCAGCGTTTTAAAAAACTGCACCAGAGCAGTGATTCTCAAATTATGGTCCCCAGACCAGAACCATCATCATCTCTTGGGAACTTGGAAATGTAGATTCTCAGGCCCTACCCCAGATCCACTGAATCAGGAACATGAGAGAAGTGGGGCCCAGGAATCTGTTTAAACAAGCCCTTCAAGTGATTCTGATATAGACTCAGGGTTCTGAGCTGCTGCAGCAGACAGTGGGCACTTTCCTTCTGTCAGCATTGTGGCTACCTGCAAGACACGAGCATGGGTAAAGGGTCAGTCTTCAAAATTGAAGTTTTGAACGTGTTGCTTTTGTCTTTTACTATTGCACACACAACATTTTATCTTTGCGAATAAATGAATGTCCTAATTGTAAAATACCTGCCACTTCTCCAAAACAAGGTCACTTGCAGTTTGGTATTAAAGTGCACATCCTTAGAGACCTGATTTAAGAGTAGGAAGATGGGTCCAGGAGGCCTGGACAGATGGGTTTATTGAATTTCTCCCATTTTACAATCTTTTTTCCCTTCATGGAAACAGCTGCCACAACTTTGGCTGTCTGAACAGTTTAGGAAAGAGAAATGAACTGCAATCTTTTGCCCTTAAAGAAAACAGAACCAAGGAGAGAGAGGGTCAGTGGTAGCCAGTACTAGGAGACAGTGAACGCTTCTGGCTTTCTTTTGGAAGAAGCTTCACAGTCAATTGTCATTTAAGGGCTAAACTGTAACACAAAATTGAAAGGAGAGAAGAGTACTTCCTCCTCAAAGTCTCCCTCTCTAAACCCTGACCCTTGTTAAGCTACATGTTACTGATTTCTGGCAAGTTTCTTAATCCACAGTGTCCTTGGGACAGTGGCCCTTCCCTAGTAAAAGGAATGAAATGTTGGGTGTATCACCAGGAGACTAGTGTGCCAACTAGACCTCAAAACTGAACAGCCACAGCCTGCCCTCTCTGGGAACAGATGAGCTTTCCTAAGGCAATGATCAAAGGCACAATGTATAGGCTGGAGTTCTGACCTCAGTTTGAAGGGGGGAGGTGTGGCAGACAACTATTTCTCTAGGCATCTCCATTCTTTGCCACTGGGAAGAACCGAGATTCCTAACTCCTTATTCATCATTATGGAAAGTTTTGCTTTTGTTGCAGCTTGCTTCATTCATTGTGTTCTTTGATGCTTTAATTTTTTTCCCTATTTCAAATAAATCCCCTTTGATTTCATAATCATTTGCCTTTGCTCTTGCTCTGAAATACAGCAGAATAGAGACTTTGGGCAAAATGGCCAGTGTGCGACTAGAGCCAGCCAGTACGGAACGTCCTGAAGGCAGCTGGTGCTCCAGGCAGACTGGAGGAGAAAGGCTTCACACCCCCATAGGAAGTTGCCAGAGCAAGTGCAGGAAGACTCACCTACACAACTTAACGGAGGAAATGTATAATATATCTTTTTCTCCCCCCATTTCCAAACCCGAGGGTATTTCTGAAGTTAAGAAATTTTAGTAGCTTTGAGCATGTTCTTGGGCTGGCTGTTGCTTCTGGCAGTTTTGCATGACTTTTTTCGCACTTAGAGCAGCCACCCATTCAGGAATTCAGTCTGTCTTCAGGGAAGTCTCCCTCCATGTCTGTTTAGGGAGCATACTGGGTAAGGCAAGACATCCTTTGTTCTCAGATAAACTCATTTTTCCTGAAACACCAAAATCTTGAGAATTTGAAAGCCTGTGGCAGTGTTAGATGAACTTGGTAGTTTCTACTTCACCAACTATTATTTTGGGTGGGCGTTGGCAGGGAGCAGGAATTGGGCAGTTTGGGATGGGAGTGAGTCAACAGAGCACTGATGAAGGTGTGACAGCCTGAAAGGGAGGAAATTTTCCTCAGAAAATAAAGACTGTTCATACCCTGGTTCTCAAGTGATCCATAGACTTACCAGGGAGGCAAGTATGTTGAAATCCAAGCCTAGGAAAAAAAAAAAAAAAAGCCAGCCCCTTTTTCCTGTGAGAAGGAATCACTTACTGATCCTCAGGCTACCTAGAAAAGCGCCCTTAGCCTGTTTCTTTGTTTCTTCTCTGTGAAAGGGGCAGTGAGCATTCAGGTGAGTGAAACATCGGGGTGTCTGAGATGCTGCTGAAACAGTTCTCTGACTCCATATGCTGTGTGATGTCACTTCCCCAGGCGCTGGGAGAGGGGAGGCTGAAGCATGCTGTGGAGAGTTGGGCTAAAGCCTGTGTTGTTTATACTGGGAGATGAGTAGATGGGGGTATGAATTTGATTTCAGTTAACTGATGGAATTCAGATGGGGAAAACGTTTGTTCCTTTATATCTCCAGCTATTATACTATATTTTCCCAGTCACCTCAATATCATAATTGATTTTACTCATCACTTTGTTTCTCTTATAAGATAGTTTCTTGGGAGTTAAAAGCTATGAACTGAAATGTTTGCATTGTGATTTCAAGAATTTGCTTTTTCTGTAGAAGGGCGCTGAGTCTGTTAAGCATGCCTTTGGTATATGTGTATGCTAAGAACAACAGACTTGGTGGAGTGGAAATCATTAACAGAGCTAAACTCTCTGTTTCACTCTGAATCAGTATCATGTTCTTAGGTATCTCTTCTGCACATGGATACTTTAAAATAATTTTTCTCCATTACAAAAATAATTAGAAAATACAGAAAAATGGAAAGAAAAAATTTCTATCAAATAGCCTTATCATGAATACTTGTGGAATATATCCTTCTCATCTTTTTTTCTCTTGCTTTTCCTCTTTTTCTCTCTTATCAAAAACTGGAACTCAGCCTGTTTTTGAACCTGTTTTTGAGGTTCAAAAACTTGAACCTCATTGTGAATGCCTTCTTATGTTATTTGACCATCTTTTCTAGCCCTGTGTTGGTAACTATGCAGATTCCTGTTGTATGGCTTATAAATAGCTTGTGTAATCCACTGAGATTGTGGGATATTTAGACTGTTTCTAGCTGTTCACTAATACAAGCAATGCTGCAGTGAAATTCTTGGAAAACTTTTACACTCGCTCGATTGCAACTTTCAGATAAATTCCTGGAAGTGTTATTTGCTCATTCCCAAGCTTCTGTGACATCCCCCTCCAGGAGGGCTTATTTTTCTGGGATTCTGTGTTCAGTTTAGATCACTTAAATATAAGATTTCAAACAGCATTTCTCCTCTCTCATTTTGTGTGTTACTTTTCTATTTTGTATTTCATCTGGGGAAAGAGAAAAGAAATTCAAATGGACTCCTTTGTTAAGTGGGCCTATTTTTCTCAAAGCTGAAGTCTTGGCAGTGCATTCATAATATCGTTTAAAATCTCAGCTGATTGAGTCAACAGCACTTAGAGTAGGAATCCTCTATACACCCTTGGTTGGTGTCCATAAAACTCCATGAAAGACAATAATTGGGCAGAAAACAGGTTGTGACTGACAGGGTCAATCAACTCTTTCATCTGACTAAAAAAAATTAGAGGGTCACCATTCATTAATTCACCAAAGAGATTTTGAGCCCCTCCTATGAACCTTTCTGGGTGCTTGGAGCAAACCAGTGAGCAGCTCCTGTACCTGTGCAGCTGACGTGGCAGCATACAGGGGGAGGTGGTGTGCAGTAGTTTGCATAGTGTGTGAGAAGATATCAGTGTCACAAGAGCAAAATAGACGGTAGTGTAAGGAGGATGGGCCACAATGTACAGAATGAAGGAAGATGTTGGCCTCAGTGAGACGCTGACATTTGGGCCAACAAATTTGTAGGCGAGAAGGATGGAGTATGCCGACCTATACCTGGCAGGGACGTGCCATGGGCCAGGACTGCAAGGGCTGAAGAGTTGTTGCATACCCAGGCACACCAATCCAGAATGTACTCAGCCCCAGTGCCTGCCTTGCTTATGGTCATCTGGAGGACAGCCTTGAGCAGCCAGGCCCGTCATGCTGGGGCAGGCCCTGGGAAGCCTATCTTTTTCATGTAGAAAAGTACAAAACATCCTCTGTGTGTACCTGCGTCAGCCGGGTAAACGAATGGAAAAGAAATTGGGCCCAGAAGGAACCAGAAGCTGTCTACAATGAATGAGAATTCTTTCCCCTCATGAGCTAAATAAAATTTAGGATGCCATGAAATTCATGAACTAGGCTTTCTGAAATGAAATATAGTCTAGTGAAATATTTAGGCTTATTGGTAACATCTAAATTGCATGAGAAAGGGTATAATCCCATTTGGCATTCAGTGGACTGTATAGGTGATTTTGAAACCCTAAACCCAAAAGAATCAGCCGGGGCATCTTTCTCAGCTCGCCCCATTTTACAGTGGGGAAACTGAGGTATAGGCAGTTGCAGGACTTGTTCCCAAGCTGGCGTGAACTCACCGCTGAGTTGCTGTGAGCCGGATTCACAAGAGACCTGCGTTTCCTCCCTCTGTGGGTCTCTCCCAGGGCCTGTGTGTTTCCATTTCCATCACACTTCCTTGTTCATCAAAAGGACTGATTGATAAATACATTTCCAAATAACATCAATTATGAGATAATTTCCTCTCACCGTTCCTTGAACTGATAATCGATTTCTACTCATTAATGTGCTGTGTGGCATGCTTGGAAACTATAAACAAATTACTGAACTCTATTTTCCTTGAAAGAAAATGTGCTACACACATCATGAAAACCAGATGGAGCTGGTAAAATTCATCTAACCAGGATTTTTCAAACCCAGCAACACAGCAGAACCCAAGGGGTAAAATTAAGTTCCACCTTAGTGAACTGATTAGATGAGATTGTTCTGTTCTGGTCTGATTTGTTTATAGACACAGCTCAGATCTTTCTGTTGAAGCTCACTCTGTCAAATCTGTCCCTTGAGTGGTAACATTGTAAGAATATGGTTTTGTCATCAATAAAGCCATTGTGTATAATATCTATTAGATATTGAGTGGTGGTTGTCAAGAATATAATCATCAGAGCTAGAATTTGCCATTATAATAAGTCTGTATTAGATATTACTCAAAGGCATTATGTTCAGTAAGAGTAATCCATCTCTAGGAAGAAGAGTTTAAGAATGACTTGCCACAGAAAAATAAGCATTGTAGAATTACAGTTAAAACTGCAGTCTTTTCCTGTATCTTTTCCACATTTTTCACATGGTCCTTGTTATTACTTTTCAGACTCATCATTTTATTCATTTTAAAATATTACTCAAAATCTCTTATAAACTTCAAAATTTCTGTCTTAAATAGTTTACTTAATAGCTCTATGCTCAGTTGCTCAGTTGTGTCTGACTCTTTGCAACCCCATGGACTGTAGCCCACCAGGCTCCTCTGCATATGGAATTTTCTAGGGAAGAATTCTGGAATGGGTTGCCATTTCCTTTTCCAGGGAATCTTCACCCCCCAAGGATAGAACCTTCAACTCCTGCATTGACAGGTGTTTTCTTTACCACTAGCGCCACCTGGGCACCCCAAATAGCACTGTGACTGACCTTAAGTTTTACTCCTCCCCACTTAATTAAAACCCTGCTGCTGCTAAGTTGCTTCAGTCGTGTCCGACTCTGTGCAACCCCATAGACGGCAGCCCACTAGGCTCCTCTGTCCCTGGGATTCTCCAGGCAAGAATACTGGAGTGGGTGCCATTGCCTTCTCCGAATTAATACCCTAGGAGAGTATTTATCATGATTTCTTTGTCAAATGATTAGAGATTAAAAGGTGGCCCTGAGAAACACAAGAAAGCCAACATACTTGGTGTGTTTTATGGCCCAGGAAGTGTGCACATGTTTTATATGCTACACCTTTAAGTCCCTCAGACACCCTGTTTTAGGGATGAAGAACCCAGCCCACAAAGATTAAACTGCCCAAGTCATATAACCTGTAAGGCGCAAAGGTGCATGTGGACCTCAGCCATTCTGAATTTAAAGCACATAGTTTTCCAGTCTTCTTTCTCCTTCCTTTTATGGCATTACCCTGGACCATTTTTTCCAGACTGAATATAAAAATTTTGAGTAGCATTTTTATATTTGGAGGGGCTTCTGAAAAAAAGTTTTTTTTTTTTCCCCTACACTGCTTTGGCATGATTCCTACCAGAGAGCCAGAACTTTATCCATCTAATATTCCTGTGTATACTGGCAGTCAAGGTAGATACTAAACAAAAGCAGTAATTCATTCAACAAACTTATTAATCATGACATCAAATTATGAAAACTGTGCTAGGTGCTCGGGTTCAAGGGGAGAATGAGACTCTTCACTTCCGTCCTCATGGAGCACACCATCAGGGGAGGGATGCGGTCATTCCAAGTGTGATGACCAGGTCGAATGGGGAAGCAGCTGGTGTGTGGGAGAGTTAAAAGGTAAGCTTTGAGACTTCCCTGGCAGTACGGTGGTTAAGACTCCACGCTTCTACTGCAGGGGGCATGCATTCGATCCCTGGTTGGGGAGTTAAGATCCCATACGCCATGTAGAGTGCCCCCCGCGCCCACCCCCCTGCTGAGAAAAAAGTGAGCTTTAGTCAGTGGACCAGACAGAATGCAGTGGACATTGTGGGGGTGGGGTAGGGGAATGACTCACTGACTGGAGCTAATAGAACTTGAACCTCGGGGCAATAAATAAGAATTAGGATGACGGAGTTAAGTGGTCATGGCAGAGGGACTTTGTCGTTTGCAGGGCAGTTTAAACCCATTTCCTCCTGCCCTGGCTCAGTGAAAATGTTTTATTCCTGTTAGATTGTTTGAGTAGAAAATAGGATCATAATAGTTTCATATGAAAATTTTTTGGTTAAAGCAGAATACTTCAGTTGTATCACATCTCTCCTCAAATAACAACCTTCATTTCTGGAGCATGAACATTTATTATCCACCTGTGTTTCTTCCCACTTGGCAGAGTTCCCAATTTAAAAAAATAATACAGCAGTCTCTCAACAAATGTATAGAATCTGTGCTTGAAAATGTATTAACTTGTCAGCTATCAGTTCCACTTCCCTGAAACTTGAATCTATTTCAAGTGTCCTTTGAAAAGAACTGATGGGTTTTTACCCACTCTCGTCGTTACATCCAGTGTTTGAGGAGCTGTTACTGAGGCCATGCAGTGAGTATTCAAATCTCATGAAAAACCTATAGTAATCATGACCTTCGTAATGACAGTCTCTGAAATGAAACAGGGAATGTAAACAAGTTATATGAGAGTGCAGAATATTTGAATAGCTACCCCAGTATTCTTTGGAGAGAGTTGGTCTGCAAGACAAGCATTAGACGCATTATCAGAGAATAATGTTACAGGATAATTACAGTGACCCATTCATTCATAGGACTTTCATCCTTCTTGGGAATGTCAGTATTAAAAATGGTTCATCTCAAGTGTTTCCAAGTATGGCATTTTTTGGCTAGTATATTGAAAATAAATTTAGTTGAAAGGATTTATTACATTTAATTTGTAATATAATAGACATGAAGATCTATTTTAATTGATTTTTCCTCAGTTGCTCTGTATGGAGGATTTTGGCCTTTTAAGGCTGTATTTTGTGGTTAGGAGGTAATGAATGTCAAGTGGAGGGTAGTGCTGTCGTAGAGTTTATGCTCCTGCAGTTCTCCAGTTTTTAATTGCTTTCACAGAGACCAGAGTAGAAGCCAGCTCACTGATTTATTACCGGATAACCAGGGGCAAGTCCCACTTCTTTCTTCTGTAGAATAGGCCTACTTACCTTATAGGGTTATTGGGAGGCTAGAGAGAGATAAGGATCAAATGAGCATTAAAGTTCTGTGCTTAGCATAATGCCTGGCACCCAGTAAGCAATCCCTTCATAAACCTTAGCTGAAAACAATGACTTTAGGTTAGTTCTTACTGGAGCTGTGTTTGCCTGTCCTTGTTTTAGAGTTAAAACAGCAGCAGGAGCAACTGTAATAGACATCTTTTAAAAAGTCAGCAATTAGACTTTGTGTGAATGGGGAGGGTTACAAAGAATGTGATATTTGTTTTTTCACTTTAACTATGATATAAAGTGTCTTTTAAAAGATGATGAAATAATCCTGGTGGTATGCAGATATGGCAGAAAATGCTTTGGTGGAATATGAGGGTGACTGGATTGGGGAAACTGCTGCCTGGCATGCACCTCACTTTGTGTAGGTCTCTCTCTCCATTGTCTTCCTCTTTTCAACCAAACTCTCCTTTCCCCCTGCACCCCAAAAAATAACAGCAGTGAGTTAAGTCAGCCCAATTGTCATGTGAATAGAGAGTGGCTTGGGGTTGGGTTCTTAGTTTATTAATTGACTGACCATGGCACTAGGCATGTGGGATCTTAGTTCCCTGCCCAGGGATTGAACCTGCACCCCCTGCATTGGGATCACAGAGTCATAACCACTGGTCTGCCAGGGAAATCCCAAGGTTCTTTGTTTGTGTACTTAGATGTTCAGTCGTGTCCAACTCTTTGTGACCCCATGCACTGCAGCCCGCCAGGCAGGCAAGAATACTGGAGCAGGTTGCCATGCCCTCATCCAGGGGATCTTCCCAACCCAGGGATCAAACCCAGGTCTGCTGCATTGCAGGTGGATTCTTTACCATCTGAGCCACCAGGGAAGCCCAAGAATACTAGAGTGGTTAACCTCTCCCTTTTCCAGTTTGGCTTTCCTGAATTCTGCAATGGAGCATGGTCTTTCTGTCACTCACTCTGAGAGGTTCCCATCGTCTGCATGACTGAAATGTAAAGTGATGCCTCCGCATTGTGGCTTCTGTTATTCTCCTCATTGCCAGGAAAAGAGTGATGAGCTCAGCTTCTGAGGCTCTTTATTGGCATTAAAGTTGGCTCTGATCTATGGAAGTGGGCATTTTCCAAGACATTTCCCCATTCCCAGGAGCTCCATGGAGATGTATTTGCGGGAAGCAAATCCAATCAGCAGATGGACCCGTCTGTAGTGATGGTCAGACTCTCAGCCTAGTAGCTTGTTGGCCTGACTTGTGGTTCCTTCCTTCCTTTGGGGGATGGTTAGCACAGATGATTGTTGTTGAGCCTAATAAAAAGTTAAATTATATTTATGTTTACTGTTCTAACTGCAAGCAAGTAGCAAGTGAAAGTCGCTCAGTCGTGTCCAACTATATAGTCCATGGAATTCTCCAGGCCAGAGTACTGAAGTGGGTAGCCTATCCCATCTCCAGGGGATCTTCCCGACCTAGGGATTGAACCCACGTCTCCCTTATTGTGAGCGGATTCTTTACCAACTGAGCCACAAGGGAAGCCCTACTAACTGCAAAGATGTGGGCTAATGTAACCGCCTGCCCTTTGACTGGAGAGATTCACATAGACTGTGTAGAGTATTTAATTTCTAACACAAGTGGAAGTAGTTCTGGGATGTAGGGTATCCAGCTGACCTTTTTAAAATTTGAAGTGTGTTGGTTATCTGAAGCAATGATAAAGTTGTCTCTTAACCTCTCCTTTGCTATTCACTCAGGCCTAACCTGAGAATTTGTTTTTCAGTGATCTCAGTGGGTCAAATAAATCACACTAAACTTGAAATTTTCGATGGCTTACCTTGCCAGCCTACCCTGAATGTAAGTAGAAATGGTTGGGCTGCAGTCCATGGAGTCACAAAAGAGTCGGGTGTGACTTAGCAACCAAACAGCTGAGTCCAAGGGGCTCCGAGAACCATGGGGAAAGCCGCCTGCCTCAGAGGCTGCCTCCATCCAGCCTTGACATGACCAGTTCCTTTCTCTTGAGGCTGCTATTAACTAGCTTTGTCTGGGCTCCTGGGTTAAGGGGATAGATTGAAATCGGGTGGGCAGTACGAGGAGGTGGAAGGAAGAGCATCTTGGAACCTGGGTCACTGTCCCAAAAGTTCATACCTTGTCCAGAAATAGGTAGAAAGTTCCCGAGAGGGTAAGTGAGACAGACTCATTTCACCTTCTTTATGGATTTACACAAGGCAGGTCAGAGCCTAATATCCTGTGTGAGGTGCCTGGTCTTTTCTCTGCTTAAGAACAAGAAGTGGTGGAAGGATTTAGATGCGTTTGTGTAAACCACCCGTGCTCATGAAGTCTGAACATAATGCAAGAGATGTTGTGTTTCTGTCCTGAGCTTGGTCAGTGCCCTGGCACACAGCTGCTTTGGGGTATTTCGTCTCGTCTTGCCCCCGGGCCCAGGTCAGCGGCTGCCTTTCTTTGTCTTCTCCATGCAGCATTTCTTCTTGACTGGCTCCTTCCTCCTGGCCCTTCCCATCCCTTACTTACCCTTCTGTGGAAACACCTTCTGACGAATCCCTAAATGGCATTATTTGCAGTAAAAGAAGAGCAGCTTGGTGATTTGATTCCTGCATATGCTTTCATTTGGCCGGAGGTGGGGGGTATTTTTTAACTCCTGGGAACACTGCAAATAAATGTAAAATAAACAGACATCTCTGCCTTTAGCCCTGTTAGAGAACACATGAGCATTTACTTCCTTGGGGCAAAGTCCAGCCTCAGAAAGGATGATAGATATAATAAGGTTTATTTCCTATTTGTGCCCAACCACGAGTAGGTATCAGCTGTTCTACTTTGCATATGAAAACCGATAAAGCTGTTTCTTTGTGTGGGCAAGCATCTGCTCACTGTTACTGCCATTCCATTTCTTTTCTTCAACCAGCTTCAGCTGTGTGGGGTGTTTGAGTATTGTGACATCCTCAGGGTTAGACCCCAAGGGAGGAACACAAAACCTCACCATCCTATGCTCCCTTCCAGTACGTTCTTCCTTCCATTGAGGCAAATGTGCTCCATGTTCCCTCCTCCATTGCCTTTTGTGGGCACATTCTCATAGCCTGGAATATCCTGTCACTGTCTTCTCAGCCAGGCCTTCCTTCTGCCGGATTCTACCTTGGATGTTCCTTTCGCATTAGTCCTTACCCCTGGAAGAGTGTGCCGTCAGTTTGCCCAACCTCAGGGGGCTGCTGTGTTGCTTACTGTGTGTATGGAGCCCCTCTCCTGCCTCCACGGGATGGTGTGTATGCAGAGGCTGGTGTGGTGTAACAGCAGAGGACCAGAGGTCAGAACCGCCGGGAGTCCTTGGGTGTGGGACCTTGTGTGTATCTCCGTTTCACTGGGCTTCAGCATCCCCATCTGTGAAATGGAGGGTCATTTCTTCAGCACCAGACCCACAAGTGTGTGGTCGAGAACTCAGTTTGCTGAAGTGAGTTTAAATGTACCTTGTAATCTGCACCTCATGAAATACATATTTGTAGTGTGAGTTTACTAAAATCAGAAACAGCTTCTTAACCCAGTGGAGCTGTATCATATACACATTTAGCAGCTGCCAAAGTCACCTTACTTAGAAGTGCCCCCTGAAGCTAACTTTGGCTTCCATTGCCCTAGCTGTAGAAAGCGACAGCTGACATGCTAAAAAAAAAAAAAAAACAAAAGAAATCATTTTTGTCTTTAAGTGTTCAAGAATTCACTAGTAAGTTAAGGATAATTTGACAGTGATTTTAGGGATTTTCATGGGTAATTTTGACCATATATAATTTTTACTTCAAGTGCAGACTTTACAACCAAACCATAGTGTGTTTGCATTTTACTTCACGTAGTTTGCATTACTTAGCTCAGTGCTGAGTGAATGCCTGCTACTGCTGCTGCTAAGTCACTTTAGTCGTGTCTGACTCTGTGCGACCCCATGGACGGCAGCCCACCAGGCTCCCCCATCCCTGGGATTCTCCAGGCAAGAACACTGGAGTGGGTTGCCATTTCCTTCTCCAATGCATGAAAGTGAAAAGTGAAAGAGAAGTCACTCAGTCAGTCGTGTCTGACTCTTAGTGACCCCATGGACTGCAGCCTACCAGACTCCTCCGCCCATGGGATTTTCCAGGCAAGAGTACTGGAGTGGGGTGCCACTGCCTTCTCCAGAGTGAATGCCTAGATAATACTAAATAATACTATAATAGAGTAGGAAGTTCTAAGACTTTGACAAACAAGCGATAGCATTTGTCCTTCAGGAAAGTTTGGATGTTCATGCTTCCTAGTATTTGGTTTGGAGGAACTGTTAAAACCCATTCTCTATTATCCCTGGAATAAAGTAAGCATTTAGATTCAGCCTACTTGAGATGTAATTTAGGGCACAGCAGTGTTTTGTCCAAAATTTTGGCCTCCATTCTTGTCCCTTCCCTGTACTGTAGCGATTTTTGTGAACACCCACACCCTGGGGAAAGTTGCTCCAATAATTAAAAAATCTCAAGTTGTCCTACGGGAGTACTTTTTCCTCTTATGACAGCTGGTCTCTGATAATAAAGACCCACAGGTTTCACATTTGTCCACTCAGGTAATAAAATTCTACAGTTCTGTTACAGATCAGAGGAGAGTGATATCTTTGTAGCACACTTTGGGTTACTGACACATCTTTACCACTCCATCTGGGAGCTCACCATGGAATCAGACATCAGAAGCAAAGCAAGGTGAGGGTATGGAGGGAGGAGGTCACCAAAGAACAGCTCTGGAATACTTGCCTTTGAAGAAGACATTGGGTCAGCTAAGCCCTTGGCTCTTGAAGACCCCCTCTGAGGTTTCCTAAGAGATATCCCTCTACCCTTCCAATGCCCCCCAAACCCGAAAACTCTGTGCTTTAGAGAGGCAAGGAGAAATATAAGCCAGTCTAAGTGTTTTGAGATGACTTTTCTGAACAGTGTTTAACCCGTCTCCTCTGAGCAGACCACTGTTCTGGCTGCTTGTTCCTGGTTCCTGAGTGTGGTACTGGGAATGAATAGTGGTTGTGATTTGGGAAGAGGACAGTGCTGAATGAAAGGCTATCATTCTCTTCCCATGAACCCAGAAGATATGTTTTTAAACAATATTATCATAAGAAAGAAGAAACTGAATTGTCTTTTGTCAACTAATTTATAGTTTTTTTTAGCAACCATGTGTAGCCTATTAAATGTGTTGTAGGCAGAATCATAACTAAGATTTTTTTTAAAAAATTTAAATTTGAGATATATTTCTCATTTGATAAAATGTGCCTATTTCAAGGATACAGTTTGAGGTTTTACAACTGGGGTAAGGTATGTGCCGTTGGTGGATAAAAAACTAACACCTAAAAATGGCATCAAACTTTTATCTAGCATTTCAAACATACTTCTCAAACTGCTTCCTCTAACCTCATTTATATGTCACAAATGTATTTATCAATATCACATAACTAAATCATCCCCAAAGGTGACTATTTAAAAATTTTCCATTAGCTAATTAAGCTCATAGCCTTCTTGACCCAGAAGATAATTTTTTTGTCCTAGTCTTAAAAACTGTCATATCAGCATATTACTTTCAAAAGTTATTGAACCAAGTGATGAAGGAAAGCAGTTATTTATCCTGTTCAGCAGTGTTTCTTATTGCAGATGTTTCAAAGATCTCAAAGTCCCCACTATCATGACCCTTCTTAGAATCTATATATACATTTAGATATATAAATTAAAAATTTCACATCTATCTGTCTAATTAGAAATTCTAAATATTTTCAGCATTTTCTGTGGCTTGAGTGTTTGGAAGAGCTTAGTGGCAAAGTGGGGAGACCCTGTGTCAGGCCTTGAGTGATGGTAAGTGTGGAGGGCTTCCAGGAAGGGGATGGTGTTGAGCATAGAGAAGGCAGTAAAGTCCTTTGAGAGGAGAGTGAGTCATGGCCCTGTTGAAGGGTATTGGTTCATAAAATTATATACTTAGGAAGTGACCAAATTAAGGAGCATTTTATAGGCTGCACAGGGAAGTTTGGATTTTATCCTAGAAGCATTTGAAAGTAGTTATGAATTTTTCAGCAAGACAGTGATGTCATTAAGGTAGTATTTAAGAAGATTTAATTCCTGTTTTATTCTCTACATTTTTATGTAACAGATATGGTTGTTTACCAATTTAGCTAAGTAAATTATCCCAAGAGGGGATAATTCAAATTTGTCCTTAATCTGATTACCCTGGTTTAGCCTTTTTGACCCCAAAATTATGTTCCTATATAACCGGTCTTCTATAAATATTGTATATGTCCCTGGAATATGGTTAACATAGGCAACCATGACCTGTTAGTTTTCTCATTCTTTGTCCAGCATTTTCTCCTAGAGCACTTTTGGTTGAGGCTTGTTATTTCCACTTAAAGAAAATGGCTTAATATTGAGGAGTAGAAAATAAAATTGTCTGACTTCATTTAATCAGGTTTGTCCTACAAATTACACAGCTAAATTTCCTGTCTTAGATGTGAATTCTTTGTGGTTTTTTTCCAATCAAAATAATGGAAGAAAGAAGAGTTTACATGATTAGTTTATTTAGAAATTAAAATTTTATGTCAGTAAGCATTAACAAAGGCAGTCAGTGGGGAAATAGTTGAAAATAATATTGTTGATAATAAATATATAGACTAGGTCAATAAATACAACTTATCTCCTACTATTTAGCATTCATATTTCTTGAAGAGTTAAATTGTATATTTAAAGTTAATTTGGGGAAATGTCATCATTTAAGAAGAAACTTAATAAACTTTTCTTATTAAAAATAAGCCTATTAACTAAACTATGCTATAAATCATTAAATATCTTCTGATTCATAATTCATAAAGGTTGGTCTGTTTCAAAACGTGAAGGTTGACTTTTTATTTGAAAAACATTATTGCAGTTGGAAAAAACAGGTGACCATCAACACCAAAACCAAAAATTGGTGGAGTGTGTTATTTTGAAGTATAACCGTAGAGCTGTCCTTAGATTAAATTGGTTTGTGAAAGTCATTCAGTCTTGTCCAACTCTTTGTGACCCTGTGAACTGTGCAGACCATGGGATTCTCCAGGCCAGAATACTGGAGTGGGTAGCCTTTCCCTTCTCCAGGGGATCTTCCCAACCCAGGGATCAAACCCAGGTCTCCCACATTGCAGGTGGATTCTTTACCAGCTAAACCACCAGGAAAGCCCAGATTAAATTGGTTTAGTAATACAATTTGCTAGTATTTCTATTACTAAGTAACACACATTCATACAGTATATCCTATGATACATATTTACAAAGATGAAGGTATAGTTGGCCTTCTGTAGCAGCAGTTTCTGCATTTGTGGATTCAACCAGCCATGGATCAAAAATATTTGGAAAAAAAAGAAATCCCAGAAAATTCCAGAAAGTAAAAATTGAATTCACTGCATACTGGCAACTATTTATGTAGATTTACATTGTATTTGCAACTATGTACAAAGTGTTAGGTATTTTAAGTAATCTAGAGATTATTTAAAGTATACCGAAGGAAATACATAGGTCATATGCAGATACTATGCCATTTTATATAAGGGGCTTGAGCATACCTGGATTTTGGTATCCAAGGGGGGCCTGGAACCAATCCCCAGGGATACTGAAGGAGGACTGTATTTTGTAATATATGCTGGTGCTTCTTTTACTGCATCTGTGACTAGAGATCAGAGTCTCGGTAATTCACATCTGTTGACTGCCGGTAAGCAAAATTAGCCCTGTTGAGATCTGAGAGGGCTGATATTTGTGCCTGCGAGCTGGTAGTTTGGGGACTGGTTCATATTGTAAAGCTACTTTTTGGTCCAGGTTGATTAGTGATTTGTGCCCATAGCCTACTTGAGTTCTTTCAGTGGGACTTAATGATGTTGAGATGTCTGAAAGGCTCGGTTTATTCCTGAGTGTCTTCAGACCTGTCTCCAGTCCTCCTCCATAATTTAGATGGGATTAAGCCAGTTCTCAATCACAAACAACTTTAATTCATAGAAAGGACTGCACTTTAAAATCATGATTATTTTTCTGAATCTGTGCTCTTTCGGGTGATGCTCTCACACCCAGTTATTGTCACTCTTCCTCCCATTAACAGAAGAAGGTGCCTTTGTCCTCCTGAGGGCCACACCATTGGAGATGCATTCACACCATGGGCATAAGCCCCTACCACATCCAGGACACTGTTCTGGCCCTTATTGGGGGATCCTTTATTTCTTTTGTTTATACTCAGCCTTGATCCAAAGAGCAAAATAACAGAAATTGAAAGTAGTTGAAAAATGGAAAACAGTATTTGTGATTCAAGAAACTTTGGAATCTGATGTTAGTTTCTGTGGAAGCTTCAGTTGAGAGGATACAAATGAATAGTTAAAGCAACAACAGAACTGTCATTACATATTGAGGGGCCCAAATGGGTGGCACAGGCAGTCAATCTGAGTGTAGAGTTCCTAGAGAAATCGGATGCTCAGGCAAGAAGAGGGGGCATTTGAGCTGGGTCTTGAGATGGAGCACAGGGTGGGGCAGGGTGGCAGCTGATAAAAGTTGTTGTCTGCACAGATGAGAGATACAGAAAGGATGTTCAGAATGTACTCCATCTTACTAAAGGAGCTCTGATGTCACCTGGTATGTTCTTCGAGCTCAGTAACTACTGTTTTAAAGTCTAATGTGGAGCGTATCTTTTAATTCTCAGTTTAAGATGCAAAGCTTGAGTATATTTCTTTAAGACAATGTTAATAAATTCTAGACTATTTCAGTAAAAAAGATAGCTTTTATATGCCACCATTTTTAAGTTTTTATTTTAATTTAGACAAAATATTTGACTAAATTTTTTATCAGCTACTTTCTAAGCCTGTATGTATTTTAATTCACGATGTGTGTGCTGTGCTAAGTCAGTTAAGTCATGTCTGACTCTTTGCGACCCCGTGGGCTGTAGCTCACTAGGCTCCTCTGCCCATGGGGATTCTCCAGGCAAGAATACTAGAGTGGGTTGCCATGCCCTCCTCCAGGGGATCTTCCCATCCCAGGGATCAAGTACAGGTCTCCCGCATTGCAGGTGAATTCTTTACATCTGGACCACCAGGGAAGCCCTTAACTCAATGATAGTGATGCTGAATTTAAGACTTCCTCAGTTGTTATTTTTATGTACCTTTTATAACTCATTGTTGTATGCAGCTATAAAGTTATTGTGTGACATTGCTAGAGAAGTTCTCTTGACTGGATTATTTTGTCCATCAATGTGGTTCATATATACCATATGGTTAATATATACCAACTGGTAATGTGATAATTTGCTCAGCCTTGGCAATCAGTAAAGATTGACAAGATAACACAACAAACACTTTTGGCTGTGATGATCTGTTTTATTTTGTTGTTAATTGTTTTTAACCACTGCTTGTCTTTATTTTACCAGCTAGCGGTAAATAATTAAAGTATTTTCAAGCATGGTTGTTCCCTCCACTTCCAGGAACATTAGAATCGAACACTATTGTCTGTGTCCCCTTTAAACCATATGTAAAGTTCTAATATAACAATGTTAACAATTTAATATGTAATCCTCTTCAAAACAAGTTCTTCATGGGTAGGGATAGGTATCTTGATCATCATTTTAGTTCCAGCACCTGAAATAGTACATGGCACAGTTATCTTCTTTGACTACTGAATGAGTGAATGAGTAATGCTAAAGCTGATTATAATCATTACTCACCTCTTCATTAGCATTTTGTAGCACTTTCCAACTCAGTATTTCATATATAGCACATGAGAGCTGGAGTGATTATTAAAGGTGATCTAATTCCTTTTATTATGAATGAGGAAAAGCTGAGATCCAGAGAAAACATTGACCTGCTGAAGGACACAGAGCCTGTGACTGGCAGAGTTAGGCGTAGAACTCTGGGTGCCGTGTGGTCAGACCATGTTCCCATTACACTCCTTGCCACTGCCCACTGACTACTCAGTCATTTCTCCCCAACAGTTCAACGTTATACATAGTTGGTAATGCTGCTTTCTACACGTATAGCTCCAAGGACTTTGCTCCCTGGTATTTACAGTGTCTAACTGGATTATCCTGAAGTAACATTTTTCAAACCAAGGCTGACATCTAATAGAGCCAGCAAGTTCCAGAAGTTCCAGAATACAGATTATATGAAGCAAAGAACTTTCTTGCTCTTGTAAGTTCAGTAATTTCACAAAAATGCATAGATAAGATTGGGAGAAGGACACTTTTATTATCATATTGTAAACTACATGCAGTTCTTGAAATAACATTCTGAAAAAATTTGTGCCAGATGTCATCAGTTTGAGCTGAGTTGGCCTATGGTGGTTGGCCTAGTGACCATTCAGGTATGGGAAGGAAACATGGAATAGCACCGTGAGTTGTTTGTTAAGAGAAATAAATTAACCAGTTACTGACAAATATAGAAGAGGCCTGGGTTTTAATTTGGCTTCATTTGGAGTTTAGAGTGAAACTGGATTTATTTTCTTTTAGTGTTGTTCAGTCGCTAAGTCGTGTCTGACTCTTTGTGACCCCAGGGACTGCTGCATACCAGGCCTGCCTGTCCTTCACTATCTCCTGGAGTTTGCTCAAACTCATCTCCATTGAGTCAGTGATGCCATCTAACTATCTCATTCTCTGTGGCCTCCTTCTCCCCCTGCCCTCAATCTTTCCAAGCATCAGGGCTTTTTCCAGTGAGTCAGCTCTTCACATCAGGTGGCCAAAGTATTAGAGTTTCAGCTTCAGTCATTCCAGTGAGTATTCAGGGTTGATTTCCTTTAGTATTGGCTGGTTTGATCTTTTTTTAGTGGGAAAAAGCCTAATGATAAGGTAGGTCTGTTTACTCTGGGTTCCAACAGGAGTGCAATCAAAATGGGTAGAGTATGGTTTATTTAAAGAAGCTCTCTGCAAAGGTACAAATGGGAACCACCAAGGAGAGTCCAGTGACCTAGGCCAGAAAGGAGAATGAGTGGCCCAGAACCTGAAAAGAGTGTATTAGTTTCCTGTTGCTGCTGTAACAAATTACCACGAAGTCAGTGGCTTTTAAAACAAGACTTCTGGAGGTCAGAAGTCTGAAGTGGGTTTTACGGGCCAAAAATCATTGTATCAGCTGGGCTACTTTCCTTTCTAGAGGCTCTAGGAGAGAATCATTTTCTTAGCTTTCTGGCTTGTAGAGGTCTTTTGCATTCCATGGCCACTGTTCCTTCCTCCATTTTCACAGCCAGCAGCAGTGGGTCAAGTGCTTCTCACATAGCACCCCTCTGACCTCTTCTGCCACCCTTTTAAATGTTTAAGGACTCCTGTGATTATATTTTCACCCAGGGTAATCCAAGGCAGTTTCCCTATTTAAGATCATGTAAATTTCATTTGCAACCTTAATTCCTTTTGTCATGTAAGACAATATATTAACAGATCCTGGAAACTAGGACATGGGTATTGGTGGGGGGCATATTATTCTGCCTACCACAAAAAGTGAAAGGTGCATAGAGTTTGTTAGCTTCAGCAAGCTGTGAACTTCAGTCGGGAATCCATCTAGCCTAAGGTAACCTTGTAGAAAAAAGCCAGGGAAATAAATGCTGTGCCTTCAAGCCTGCTGCCAGAGCTCGCCATTGGCTGAACCCATCTGAAAACCATCAACGCTGTTGATGTAGTGGACTCCATACAGGGAGGCAAGGGAGAAGGAGGGACCAGAAGGGGCAAACTGAACCTGTCCCACAAAGGAACTGTAGGCATTCTAGGTCTTGACTTCTGGAAGACTTTCTGCCTCAGTATAGTTTTTGTGCTTGCCTGGTAGCTCAACTGGTAAAGAATCTGTCTGCAGTGCAGGAGACCCGATTCAATTCCTGGGTCAGGAAGATCCCTTGGAGAAGAGTTAGGCTACCCACTCCAATATTCTTGGGCTTCCCTGGTGGCTCAGATGGTAAAGAATCCGCCTGCAAGGTTGGAGACCTGGGTTCGCTCTCTGGGTCGGGAAGATCCCCTGGAGAAGGGCATGGCAACTCACTCCAGTATTTTTGCCTGGAGAATCCCATGGACAGAGGAGCCTGGTGGTCTGCAGTCCACGGGGTTGCAAAGAGTTGGACATGACTGAGCAACTAAGCAAGCAAGCAAGCATAGTTATTGTGCAGTCATTGCTAATGAAGTGCCCATCACCCAGGAGAGGAGTTAGGATGATGGAAGAAACTGTATCATTTAGTTTTGTAGTTCAGCCAGTATTTGCTTCCCTTTTGTTATCTGCAAGTATTTATAGTAAAGTCTTCTTTAAATAGTTCCTTCTAGTGTTGGCTGCATGCTGTTAATTAAGAAAAGGTTCATGTGTGTTCATGTAGACACCATGTTAGTGCACTTCCCTGCTGCCCCCAGGCCACCCCAAGCCTACTGAGAACAGTAATTGATGAGGCCTCTCAAAGCAGTTTCTCTCCCTTCAGTCTCCAGGAGCTTAATGGCAGAGTGTTTCTTGATGGGGAGCTGTTGCATGTGGGGCAAGACAGTTCTTCCCCCCGCCCCTACTGTGCCTCACAGTGTGTGAGATCTTAGTTCCCCAACCAGGGGTCGAATTGACACCCCTGCTTTCAAAATGCAGTCTTAACCACTAGACCACCAGGGAAGTCCCCTTTCTTCCTTAAGTGAGGACTGTCCAGTGTGTTACAGAACATGTAAAATTTGTTGTCTCCACCCACTCAATACCAGTAGGGTCCCGCAGTTGTAGCAACCAAAATGCCTGGCAGAGGGTAGGGGGAGGTGGTCAGCCTTCATTGAGAACCACTGGAGGTGAAAAGGGTAGTATTGGTATTTAGAGGCACACCAGTCTCCCCAGTAAAGGCATATGACTTCCGTTCTCCTGGATTTAGTTTCCTCATCTGTAAATCAAAGATAATATCCACTTCTCCAGGTCACTTGTGTCACTAGTAATAACACGTGTGCATAGTCTGGCAGAAAACCCAGTCAGGAGGGTGGGCAGTCTGAGCCTCAGGTCTGAGAAAGCCCTGGGGATGAGACACCAGCTGATCTCCCTTGGCTCCCTGCCCCGACTGGCCAGCAGATGCCCTATGGGCCATGGGCTCCTCTACTGAGAAATACCCATTTGGCTCCCGTGCAACCTTGATGTGAAATCTCAACCTACGAGTATTTCTTGGCTTCTGTTATATGTGGAAGAAGAATATCTGGATGAAGTCACACTTCATTTCTTTCCTGACCTTCCTAATATAGAGGATAAATTATATATATCTGTGCCTAGGGATTTTTTTTTTCTTTGCTCAAGCAGTTGAATGTTGCTACCACTACATAATTTACTAAATTCAGCATAAAAAGTTATAATTTTGCTCACTCACAAGTGGCTTGCTGGGGCCATTGGGAGCTTCACTCTCTTAGGATTCGGAATAGATGCAGGGTAGGTTCAATGCAGTTACTCTTCATCCTACACAGTTGGCCTTACACTTCGCTGCATTCTGTATGGCAGGTGTCAGCTTAGCAGTACTTTAAAATAGCATTTTAAAATCTTGTCTTCTCTTGAAAAAACACTGTTATATATAGCTTGTCCACATCTATAAACACGTGAGCATCTTGACCGTAGCTAGTTTTCTTAACTTTGGTTGTTTTTTTTTTCCAAATTTATTTATTTTAATTAGAGGATAATTACGCTACAATATTGTGATAGTTTTTGCCATACATCAACACGAATCGGCCACAGGTATACATGTGTCCCCCACATCCTGAATCTTCCTCCCACTTCCTCCCTACCCTATCCCTCTGGGTTGTCTCAGAGCACCAGCTTTGGGTATCCTTCCTGCTTCATGCATCAAACTTACACTGGTCATCTATTTTACATATGGTAAGGTACATGTGGAGAAGGCAGTGGCACCCCACTCCAGTACTCTTGCCTGGAAAATCCCATGGACAGAGGAGCCTGGAGGGCTGCAGGCCATGGGGTTGCTGGGAGTCGGACACGACTGAGCAACTTCACTTTCACTTTGCAGTTTCATGCACTGGAGAAGGAAATGGCAACCCACTCCAGTGTTCTTGCCTGGAGAATCCCAGGGATGGGGGAGCCTGGTGGGCTGCTGTCTACGGGGTTGCATAGTCGGACACGACTGACATGACTTAGCAGCAGCAGCAGCAAGGTACATATTTCAGCTTTTCTCTCAAGTCATCCCACTTTTGCCTTCTCCCACTGAGTTCAAAATTTTCTTGAACTTTGGATCCCATTATAATTGTGGAACTTATGGTTGCCAGGGCTTAGAGTTGATATTTTTATATTAAACAAAGCAACTGCTGCTTCTTTATGTTAAAACAAAGATTCCAAGTTACACAAATGGAGAGAATTTCTACATCATGTTTTCAGGTTTCATACTAATGAGCTAATCAGCTTGATCTGTTTTTTATTATACACAGTGTGACCAAACAGAGATGGATCATAGGTGTGGGGTTGATTTATTGAAATTATTATATGTATCATTATTTCTCATTATCCTGTTTCTGTAGTGAAAGCAAAACCAACCAACCCATTAGGGGAACGAATAGGTTAACTTTTCTGACTATACTGTAAGGATAAACCTTCCTTGACTCTTAGCTTATGAGTTTCATTTTGTTGTTACTTATTAGTAATTCATCAGTGTCACAATTGTGCTATAGATAGTAATCCTTAGAAGAGACGCCTTGTGTTTGAAGGGTACTGGAGAAGACGTCTTCCAAGAGTTAGTTTTTAAGGAGGTGTAGACACTCACGCAGCTGATGTGAACTTAGGGATGTTAGCACAGGGGGACCATTCTGGGGAGGAACAGGCAGGATGCTGCCACTGTGGTTTGGTGTGTAGGGCAGAGCCACAAAAACAGATCAAAAAGCTGAGATTTGTAGCTGGTGTGTTGGGCCCTAAGTATAAAGAGGGAATGACAGTTACAGAAACAGAGAAGGCCTAGGGAAGGAGTTAATTGACCTGAGGTACACACAGCCCTCACCGACTTAGAACACTAAAAATGCTGGCAGGCTGTCACCAAGCAGGACCAGGAGCTTTGAAGGATGAGTGGGCTGGTGAAGCCAGAGACATGGGTGTTGATAGCTGCAGCTCAGGGAACAGCCAGGACATTCAAGGAGAGAGAGAAAAATAGTGGGCTCAGCACAAAATTCTGGAGGAATGATTGCATCCGGGGGTCAGCCAGAGGAGAGAAAGTGGCCAGAGAGTAAACATGTGGAGCTACAGGGGTGGCTGAGAACCAGCCAGTAGTTTCAAGAAGGAGGAGGTGACTAATGGTGTCAGGTATTATGGAAAAGAATGAAGACTGAGGCAGGGTGCAGGTAGATCTTTGGAGACTTATGTTGGCTGCCCATTGAGAGTGAAAGATTGATTGAGAGAGAGGGATTAAGGAATAGTGAGAAGTGATGCACCAACCCTTGGCCTGGCAGGGAAATAAAGATATCAGTGGTCACTCTAGGTATCTGAGGGGGACCAAGTGGTAGCATCCAAACCCTCCTCTATCTTTGATTCGCTCCTTGCTGTGGATGTGGTGCTGTGGTTCTGTGTGGGAGATGTGGGGTTGGCTGTGTGCTATGTTGAGAAGCTCTCCCAGGTTCCACGGTCTGGGTTCCAAGTCTCCGAATGAGCATCCCAGTGCTAGAGAATGAAACACAGAACCCATACTACTGTCCCATCTGGGGACTTAGTGCCATGGTGGAGCCAGGGCAGAAAACCATCCCCTTCCCCATCCCATCTTGGCTCCACATTGTACTGGGGGTGAGCTGGGAGCATCACTGTGGAAAGCAAGAAGGGTCAATTCCTACTCTTAGTTCACAAGCAGGTTTGTAGTGGAAATGCAGCAGCAACTCTTGAATGGGTGCTCACTCCCATCCACGGGCTCTTTGTAAATCAGAGATTGGAACAAACAGAACTGACAGCTCTGTTTAAAAAAGCTTTGGGGGAGTTTGTAAGGAAATTAAAAGAAGCCTAATGCTATGTGAAACATGTAACCTAAATTCAAAACAGAAAAGAAAGAGCTGTTACTGCCTTTTCAACATGCTTTACCTATTGTTTTTGTTTTTCCATTAGGTTAAACAGCAGAAAAGAAAATGGCCTTTTACAAAGAACAGGAAGCTTTCTCCTTTTATTATTAACAGGCATTACCATTCAGGGCAGGAATTTAGGTAGATTCCTCTCTTCCTAGAAGAAGGTGATGGCAACCCACTCCAGTACTCTTGCCTGGAAAACCCCATGGGCAGAGGAGCCTGGTAGGTTGCAGTCCATGGGGTCGCGAAGAGTCATACACGACTGAGCGACTTCACTTTCACTTTTCACTTTCATGCCTTGGAGAAGGAAATGGCAACCCACTCTGGTGTTCTTGCCTGGAGAATCCCAGGGACGGGGGAGCCTGGTGGGCTGCTGTCTATGGGGTCGCACAGAGTCAGATGCGACTTAGCAGCAGCAGCAGCAGCCTCTCTCCCTCCCTCCTTGTCCTGTGGGTTATAATGCAGTGGGTACCACACAGGGTCTGGATCCCTGCAAGTTAGACAGAGATCTAG
Source organism: Bos javanicus (assembly GCF_032452875.1). Classification (NCBI taxonomy): domain Eukaryota; kingdom Metazoa; phylum Chordata; class Mammalia; order Artiodactyla; family Bovidae; genus Bos; species Bos javanicus. Next base: position 54,405,862 of record NC_083875.1, on the reverse strand, counting down.
ATAAGAAGATGATATTGTTAAAAAATGGCATTTCAGAGAATGGTACACCACTAATCTCACAAAACTGAGAGATGTAGGTCAAGCTTTAGGTGCCTGTTGAAAATAATTGAATTTTACAATAGAGAATTCCATGTGTGGTAAAGCAAAGAGCCCGAGGTAGCAACATGCTAAGGCCAACAGTGATAAAGAACCCAGTCACTTCCATGTTTGGGTTTTCCGTCACATGTGCATCAGCGTGGGTCTGAATTTCCCTCCCTTGCCTTCCCTAATTGCCTCACTTGGCTTCTCAGCTTTTCTGCAGTTTTAGAGAAGGTGGTGATTCCATTACGTAGAGGGTCCACTTTCCTTTTTTCCATAATGGAAGGGAGAGCTCAGTGAGAGAGGGAATTTGAAAGAGGTATGGATCCAGATGGTAATAATACCTCTTGATTTCATGAATTATTTCCATCCTCTTCACAGAATTCCCTTTCATTTGAATAAATGTTTAAAAGAACTGCCAATAAGAGGTCATGTTTAAATCCCTTCTGTATTTCATGTTGTTGATTTTCAAGGTAAAATAATTGAAAAGTAACAAAGGCTTAATACCCAACCTTACTATTCTAAGAATAATTTTTAATTGCTTACTAAGCAGACCCATTTAGAAGATGCCGAGAGTACAGATATAGGGGCTTCCCACGTGGCTCAGTGGTAAAGAATCCACTGGCCAATTCAGGAGACATGGGGTTGGATCCCTCGGTCGGAAAGATCCCCTGGAGTGGGAAATAGCAACCCACTCCAGTATTCTTGCCTGAAAAATTCCATGGCCAGAGGAGCCTGGTGGGCTACAGTCCATGGGGTCGCAAAAGTCAGCCATGACTGAGCAACTGAGGACGCATGCAGAGTGTAGATCATAAAAATAACTTTAAAGTAATGATCTAAAGAAGTCACCCTGCTGTATACCTGAAACTCATACAACACTATAAATTAACTATACTTTAATTTTTTTAAACGGTTAAAAAAAGATGAAAAAAAAGTTATCTTAGTTTTGATAATCTTTCTTTGTCCTTTCCCTTCTCTGCCACCATCATGTTGGAAGTTTAATTAGGATATCATGTAAGTGGAAGTTTGGGGTAAATTTCATCCTCTTTAAGGTGTTCTCCATCAGAAAAGAGTCACTTAGATGTTACATGCTGCCAGAGGTAAATTATTCATGTCTGAAATGCTGATTATAATCAATTACTCTAGAAAAAATTTCTGGTTTCCAGTTTGTTTGAAGATTGAAATAATCTGCTGAATTACTTGTTAGTAACAGTTTAATAGTTTGTGTAATAGTTTAATAAGTTTACATATAGATATATATATACCTACCTTTCATTCCTAAGCAATACATACATGTTTCTAAATCTTTCAGTCTTTATATATACAACACATATATATATGAATATAAAATGTACGCCTCCTTTGTTCTAGGCTATCACACTTGGCTTTCATAGGGAAAAGCTGAGGCTGAAGTGAAAAGACTAAGAACCTAGACATCTCTTCAGTTCCTCCAGAGGTAGTGGTTCACAGTAGGGTAAAAACCATATCCTTAAATCACAGCCTCTGCCCACAGCAGTCAGGGAATGAAAATAGTTGTGTGGGCCCAGGAGTGCCTTTCATTGAAAAGCAAGCACTTTCCATGCAAAAATAGAAAGCAAATATAAATGATACTTAGATTATTTATTCATTCAACAAGTATTTAATAAACAAAACCTGTGAACCAACCCCTATGCCAGGAATTTAGCTATAGTTTGTGTTATTTTCATATTCCTTTGACTGGGTTTACTGAATGTATACTTTGATTAAAGTCTATAGTAAATAAAAGAACTAATTATAAGAATCAAATGCTTTCCTATGTTTAATGCAGTTATAAAATATCAATAGGTGCATCTGATAGATTCACTTCTTTTTTTGTTCTCATAGATGGTTATGACATTTATAGCAAATGGCAGAGGGCTTCTCTTTATAGTTCATTTTATTGCATTTTTAAAATTATTATTGGAGGTAGTGGAACTTTCACTAGGAAATTAAAACTCAGCATCTTTGCCCTTAAGTGTTCTACTAGATTACCATTACCAGTGACGGCATTTGTTTCTTGCTGTGAGTAATCTATTTGTTTCTGCATGTTTAATCATGGAATTTTCATTCTAATGATGGGTATATCCCATGTTTTCATGCAAAATAGATCTCATTTCAGCCAACAAAGAGGAAAAGAGGTGAGATAATGAACTAGTTTCATGGATATACCAAGCATCATCAAAATGTAAACCTGGAAAATCATTCTTTAGGGGCCATGATTTAAAACATAGCTTACTTCTCTAGCTAAGAAGATGCTTTAGTTTGCTTTTATTGATTCCTATTTTTTTTATGAAAGGGAACTTTTTGTGGGAGGGGAAAAAAAAAACTTTTTAAAGTCTTTGACAAGGTTCTCTGGTCTCTTTAATTGTTTGTATCCTCTGCAATTACTTTTGCTGGCTTAATCCTAATTTTTCCTGCACCATTATACCAAGTTCCCTGTCTCTTCTTGTTTTCCTTCTATATTTCCATTTGTGTTTTCAGAGAAATTTTTTTACTAAGATGCCATCTGGCCATTCTATGTAATTTCTTTGGGTCTGGGACAAGGGCACAAGGCACTTTCATATCACTCCATTGAAACCATTTTTGGGGCAAAAGACAGTAACCAATAAACAATTTGCAGAACTTTATCAAATTCTCTCATTTCCTAGTTTTAAAGTGCCTGGTTATTTGTTCTTTGAAAATACAGGGTTGGATTTTTTTTTTCTCAGTTACACTAGACTTTCCTATTCCACACAAAATATTGAACTTCTAGGTGAGCAAATCTTCAGATCAGATCAGATCAGTCACTCAATCGTGTCCGACTCTTTGCGACCCCATGAATCGCAGCGCGCCAGGCCTCCCTGTCCATCACCAACTCCCGGAGTTCACTCAGACTCACGTCCATCGAGTCAGTGATGCCATCGAGCCATCTCATCTTCTGTCGTCCCCTTCTCCTCTTGCCCCCAATCCCTCCCCGCATCAGAGTCTTTTCCAATGAGTCAACTCTTCGCATGAGGTGGCCAAAGGACTGGAGTTTCAGCTTCAGCATCATTCCTTCCAAAGAAATCCCAGGGCTGATCTCCTTTAGAATGGACTGACTGGATCTCCTTGCAGTCCAAGGGACTCTCAAGAGTCTTCTCCAACACCACAGTTCAAAAGCATCAATTCTTCGGCACTCAGCCTTCTTCACAGTCCAACACTCACATCCATATATGACCACAGGAAAAACCATAGCCTTGACTGGACAGACCTTTGTTGGCAAAGTAATGTCTCTGCTTTTGAATATGCTATCTAGGTTGGTCATAACTTTCCTTCTAAGGAGTAAGCGTCTTTTAATTTCATGGCTGCAGTCACCATCTGCAGTGATTTTGGAGCCCAAAAAAATAAAGTCTGACACTGTTTCCACTGTTTCCTCATCTATTTCCCATGAAGTGATGGGACCGGATGCCATGATCTTCATTTTCTGAATGTTGAGCTTTAAGCCAACTTTCTCACTCTCCACTTTCACTTTCATCAAGAGGCTTTTGAGTTCCTCTTCACTTTCTGCCATAAGGGTGGTGTCATCTGCATATCTGAGGTTATTGATATTTCTCCCGGCAATCTTGATTCCAGCTTGTGCTTCTTCCAGTCCAGCATTTCTCATGATGTACTCTGCATATAAGTGAAATAAACAGGGTGACAATATACATCCTTGACGTACTCCTTTTCCTATTTGGAACCAGTCTGCTGTTCCATGTCCAGTTCTAACTGTTGCTTCCTGACCTGCATACAAATTTATCAAGAGGCAGGTCAGGTGGTCTGGTATTCCCATCTCTTTCAGAATTTTCCACAGTTTATTGTGATCCACGGAGTCAAAGGCTTTGGCATAGTCAATAAAGCAGAAATAGATGTTTTTCTGGAACTCTCTTGCTCTTTCCATGATCCAGCGGATGTTGGCAATTTGATCTTCCTATGCCTTTTGAGCAAATCTTACATGTTGTAATTGTACTTTCTCAGTGGGAAAGCAGAATCAATGTTGGCATACAGGCCATGCCAACCTGTGCATTATACCAGCTACATCTTTGTCCCTAGAGATTGCATGTCCCTGAGGTATAGGACGTGCTAGTTTAGTGTAGAGAGAAGGAAAACACCTGCCTTGGCCTCGTCTCCTTAAAAGGCACTCGGGCATTTATTCATGAATGAGTAGAACAGACCAGGGCAGAGAAAATAGGACATTTTCACATCTTCCTGCTTTGTGTCCGGCTTTTGGGGCCATTTAAAAAGAAAGAGTAAGCATTAACAAATGAAACCTGAAGTAGTAAATGAACAGGTCATTACCCCACCGTTCATACTACTGACTCTTCACCTGTGTTTTAGTCTGGTCACATGACGAATATTACCTATTTTCATTTCTTTCTTTTTCTTTTTTTGGCTTCACTGTGTGGTATGTGGGCTCTTAGTTCCCTAACCAGGGATCAAATCCACATCCCCTGCAAGGCAGACTCTTAACCAGTAGACCACCAAGGAAGTCCCTCTGTTTTCTTATGAACATTTCCAGAATTTTAATTTTCAAATTGATGTAACCTATAATTTCTAAGAAGGAAGTAGAGACTATAAATTATATTACATCTAACCTCAAAGTTGATAAATTATTTCTCATGAGATAGTGTTTTTCAACTATTGCATTTTTTAATAATCTTAAATACATTCATCTCTGGGCTAAAAGTGATTTAAAACAAAAACAAATCAGAGTGCTTTTCCAGAAAGGGATTCAATACACTTATACTGTGTATTTATGAGTCTACATTTTAAAGTTACAAAAATATAAAGCATGCAAGGGAGATGTGTGATCTGTATGAAATATTTGTATTTGGGTGGCAGGGTGAAAATCAGAAAGAGATTTTTCCAATTTAGGCTCAAAAATAGTTTGAGCCCCTAACTCAGTTTTTCCTATAGCAATAACTTGTCGTTATCATATCCACAGATCTGCAGCAAGCTCTGTCCTCTTGCCTGGAGGTGCTCCAAAATTCATTTAGGTGGTTTATGTAATAGTGGAAAGATTCTTAGAAATGGGACAGGCTGAATATAATAAGATAATTGCTTTTTTCTAATGAAATAGTGCTGTCGTTTTTTTGTCGTAGTTTTACAAAGATCCTAAATTGAAATTTAGTGGAATAATAGGGCACTCGAGTGTAGCCGTTGTACGCTATTCTGTATTATACCCAGCATGTCTGTATCTTTGACTTATGGTTATGAGTACATAGGTCCATTTTTCAAACTGCCAATTGATCAAGATTTCTCAGGGTATGACGCAAAATCTAGCATAATGGTGACTCTTCTGATCTATCTGTACTATTAGAAAGGCTGTCAAGTACCTGGTCGAGAGAATAGTTTCCATGGTTATGGTTTTGAAAACAAAATGTTATGCTCACTGTTACTGAAGTCAGGATCTGTTATGCCCGCAGTGGTATAAATAATAATAACTAATTTTATTAACGGTTTGCCTTGGACTAGGTTGTTAGCACTATCTACATACATCATTTCATGTACATATCATCCCTTTAAGGTAACCACCCCATCCTTATTTTCAGATGAGGAGCTAAGAAGTTTAAAATTTGCTGGCAGAGCCATACAGTCATACGACTCCAACTCATGTCGGACTCCTGACTGCTACCAGCAGATTCTCTGTTTTTCTGGGTTAAAGAAAGTGACCTATAGTATGCCCTTCTAAAATTTTCTTCCTGTTGGTATCATTTGGTTGATAACAGTGCTTCTCTATCTTTGTCTCTCTTTTGTTTTTATAAAATGCCTTCGATTTTTATAGAAAGAGAAAATAAAAAATATGTGGCCTTCTGGAACGTCTTTTCTCCATTTGTGAGTGCCTGAATGTATATGCTAAAAGAGCCTCTATTTTGACAGCCTTACCACTCACTACCAGGATACAAATCCATCAGCCTTGTCTCAGTTTCCCCACTGGTAAAATGGAAATCAAGTCATCTCTGCGCTGATTTGAAGGGATTGATGTCATCTTCTTTCAGCTCTTGAGAAAAAGTATAATTGTAAATACAAGGCCAGGGGTATAATTGCAAACATTAGAACAAATATCTGAGGTTTCCTCCTCAGATATTAAGATACCTGAGCTGCCTGCAAAAGGTACTGTGTTTTGAAGGACAGAAGAGAAGAGTTGGGACCAAGGGCACTGTGCCAGGAGTCTTCCCAAGGCCCCACAGCTGAGCAGTAATACTTCTAGAGATGATAAATGGATACCTGGAAAGAGGAGGTAAATTCATGCTGTAGGTGGACTAGAAGAGCCAACTGTTTGAGTCCTGCTGCTAGTGGAGGGTGTGAGAACCAGGAGCAGTGGGCACGGGACTCCCAGACCTTAGCAAGGCAGAACAGTTTGCCAAACCATGGTTACCATGGCTATACTTCCTCTGTACAGCGACAGTATGTCCCTTTTCTTTAGCACTCTGCCAAAGCTCTTGTACCTCTGAACCCAGAGTCCAGGCAAAGCAGGTACTGCCATAAGTGGGGAAAGTGGTCAGGTGGCCTAAGGGACAGTCTATTGAAATGAGGGTGGGGCAGAATGGTGTGTTTCTTGTCTGCATATACAGACGAGAGTATTCTTTCAGCGAGAGGAGGAAATTCTGTCCAAGTTTACAAAAGCATGGACCTTTACCTGGCCAGTTAGATCCAGGCAAACCAAGCCTGTCCCCTTTGTGAAGTTCTGGCCCTTTTCCCCTGTCATGCTTTCTCACCAAGTGTGAACTCCTGATTGTGTGTCAGCAGCGGAACCCCATTACAAATAATCTTCAGCAAAATCTCGCTTTCGATATCCTATTGACTCTGGCACCTGCTCTGTTTACTTAAGCACTCAGTTGATAAGAACAGGAATCTGTGCTGATTTCCACCCAGGGCTGAAAGAGAAAGCCTCTTAAGTCAGGGGTGGAGGTGGGGGGGAAACACCTTCTTCTGAAGCTTTACATTGAAGGGGAGATGCCAGGTCATTTGGTATACGGGGTGTGTGGCTACATGAGGCTGAAAAATGATGGAGAGAGGAGAGTAAAGGGAACTTTTAACAAATAGAAGGAGGGAAGCAGCAATTAAAGGAAGTAGAGCAAGCGTCCCACTGTCCCACTACGTGCTGCCACCAGCACTTGTAATCACCTCCCCCAAACCAAGCAAGGTAGTGTTGGTGGGAGAGGGGGTAATCAAGGTGGAGACTGACAAGAGGGACCACACAGGGACACAGCCTGCAGATAGAAACAAAAGCAGAACAGTTAGAACAGTTAACTGGCTGTTAATTAAGTTGGCTTAATGTAATCTTCCCAGGTGGCACTAGTGGTAAAGAACCCACCTACCAATACAGGAGGTGTAAGAGTTGAGGGTTCGATCCCTGGGTCAGGAAGATCCCTGGAGAAGGAAATGACAGCCCACTCCAGTTTTCTTCCCTGGAGAATCCCATGGACAGAGGAGCCTGGGCAGGCTACAGTCCATAGGGTTGCAAAGAGTCAGACACAACTGAAATGACTGAGCATGCACACAATGTAATCTACCCGTCCCATTGAATTTGGGTCCTTTTCAGTGACCTCTAGTAAGGACAAGAATGACCTTAGAGCATGTGTTGTATATACTCTCCATGGGACCAGAGATCTCAACCCCTCACATGGTGATGCCCAAATACCTAGGTAATGATACATTTCAGAAGACTTATCACTGAATGTTGCCAATTTTGTTTCTAGGGAGTTTTATTGTAGAAACTTTTTGTCAGTCATAAAGGAAAAAAGCAGATCTTTTATCTGAAAATCTGGGTTTCTGAATCTTTGCCTTCTAGATGTTAGGTTAACCATACAACTTTGCCGCTCCTTCCCCATCTTAGACTTGTGTTTGTTGGGTGAAATGAACATGTGTGTGTGTATTCCCATCACAGGTTTGGATGGAGAGAAAAAGGATGTAAATTTACATACGCCCATGAAGCTCTAAGATGGGCAGCATCTTCTTTTTTATAGTAAGTGTTTATTTATAGTTTAAAAGGTGCTGATCACTTTAGGAGCTAGAGAGAAGAAGAGGAAAGAGAAGTGGTGGTCTCTGTCATCAGGCCAGCCTAGATCCTCTGTGAGACTGACCAGGTGAAGATGCACATTTACTGAAGGAGTAAAGAGACAGGAGTGACTGCCTGGGAGTGGGCATGGTGAGGGGCAGGAAAGACTTCAGAGCAAAGGAGCCATTTGATTTGGGTAGTGAAGGACAAGTAGCAGTTTTGAAGGCTGAACTGGGGGATTGTCGAGAGAGAAGCATGGTGATACGAATAGGCTTGCCAGGGAAATGAGAGGGGTCCTCTTGGCTAAGATTAATAGTGCAGAGTGGGAGCTGAGGTGACCAGGAGGTTCTTCGGGGTTTACATTTGAAATTCTGTCCTGTAGAGAGTGGGAAACTGGGATGGGAGGTGGGGGATTTTGAGTAGATGAGAATGTGAGTGAGTTTATGTTCACGAGAAACTCTTGGATAGTGGTGTGGAAGATGGATTTCAAAGAGAGCTCCCCCAGTGCAGGAAGAGAGGACAAAGCTGCTGCCGTGGTCCACACAGAGCAGAATGACCTCCTGACCCAAGGCAGTGGATGAGGAGGTGGAAAGGAGGGACACAGCTCAACAGGTGGGTAGGCGGTAGACTTGAGTAATACTTAGTGACGGAGAGTATGAAGTTCAGGAGGCAGAAAGGAGCCAGAACCGTCCGGAGTTCCTAACTGAGGTGATTGGGTGAATGAGAATGCCATTACCTGTGACAGATAAACAAGACTTGCTTTGGGGGGGTTGGGACATGAACAGGAAGTATTTGGAGGACATATTGGGGTAGACAGTGACTAAGAACATCAAGTAGAGTACCTTGCAGATGTTTGGAAGTTCTGCTAGGAAGAAAGGGTGCTATTGGTGTTCTGGAAAAAAACACCAGGTGCTACTGGCATTTCTACATTTTGATGCTAATGTCGTATCAGAAAAATCACAGAATACTTGGTTTGAGATAGAGCGGTCAGTATTATCAAATATTGAAAAAAAGACAAGAACTGAAAAGGGCCCCTCAGATTTGATCATCTTGGTTAGTGCAGTGGTGAGGAAGTGGAAGGTAAGTTCCAGCAGGCTCGGAGCTGGTGGGCTGGGGACAGGTTGAAATGCCAGTTCTGGTGACCATTGTGATTCAGTTTGGCTGGGGGAAGGGACAGAGGGAACTGGAAGATGGGGAATCTTGGGCTCATGGTTAAACCAAGAGCAAATTTTAGATTCTACATGACCGTTAATTGAACTGCCAGCCCCACCCCAGTGTCGAGGCTTTGCCTATAGCTTAGGAATTTTGGTGCACTATGAAGCATATACAGCCTTTCATAAAAGACTTTTCATTATTTCTAAATGATTATATTTTAAAAATAGTTTTAGGATGCTTGTTTTGAGAGTCATGTTTTAATTCACCCGTCTGTGCGATGAGATACTATGTTCCTTTCTAGAAAGCCCTTGAGAGTCATCAGTCATCCTCTCCCACAGTTAAATAAGTGATGTCCTTTGCTGTCAACTCGAGTCAGGGGGATGCCATCCTGTGACTCATGCGTTCTCGTTCACGGCGTGTTGAGCTGTGTGCTTGGTGCGAGTGCCTAATAAAGCCTGCTGAGGACCTTGTCACTGAGCTCGAATTTTCCTCAATGGGCTGGATTCCTGTCACCACACATTCCTTATGCATGCTCTGAGGCACTTCTCAGAGAAGGAAATGGCAACCCACTCCAGTGTTCTTGCCTGGAGAATCCCAGGGACGGGGGAGCCTGATGGGCTGCCATCTATGGGGTCGCACGGAGTCGGACACGACTGGAGCAACTTAGCAGCAGCAGCAGAGGCACTTCTCAATGAAACATTTGTCCTTTTTCCCCTTTATTATGTCTAGAATGATGTAGCCTCTAACATACTGCATTTTGCTGCCAAATATTTATCTCTGGTTCTAAGTTGAATTTTCAGTGATACTGGAGTTCTTTCATCTTTTTTGTTCCTGAGCAAAGAACTCCTTGGAAGGTCTTCTATCCTGTGAAGCAGCCCCCCAGGCTGCTTCACAGGGGCCCAGAAACCTCCCCAGTGCATCTTATGATGCAGACGCGGGCTCCAGCTAGAGGCCAGTGCCACATCCCTCAGAAGGAAACAACAGAGGCTCGGCTCCTTGGAGAGGCAGCTCCTCATTCCCCGCACACTAATTAACGGCCATCTCAGAAGGCAGTGAGACCAGTTGTTCTAGTGTCACCCTGGCCAGGCCAACTCTGGAAGCAGTCTTGAGCAGCCAGCTCTCTTGCAATTGGTCAGGAGCCTGTGTCCCAACAGTCTGTGGGGAAGCAAGCCAATTTGGCATTTGATTTGCAGCCTCAGAGATGCCAGCCATGGCGTTGCTTAGGGAAGTTGCACCGTGAGGTTCTAGTGAAATGACTTGAAGATCTGTGGCCGTGGTTGGAATTTAGCCTCAAGAACAAGTATGATTTGCTTGGGAAATTGAAGTTGTCCTTTTAAAATGGGCCAGTGGTCCCTGGCCACATAGCACATCATGGAAGTTGCATTCTTTCTTCTTTTATTTCCTTGGAATGTAAATGAAGAAGGGGAATGTGATGTTAATTTGCGGGAAGGCTCAGTGGAAGACATTTCTGGACACGCTGGAGAGAGAAATAGGATTAGCCTTTTGGCACTGGCTTCACAGTGGCCCTGAGGAGATGGGTAAATGGGGCTGTTCTCACTGCTCTGGCTGGAGAAAGTCAAGCAAAAGAGCTCTTACCTAGTTTGTGTAAGGCTCTATGTGGCTGGTACTCAAGTTCAGGACATCCAACATGACTCTGTTGCTTAAAATGACTCAGGCTCGAAGGGCCAGAAGCTGACATGCGCAGACCTCCGCCCAGGTCGGGGCTGCTGCTTACACAGCGAGAGCCTTTGTGCAAATGAAGACAGGCGTCCGCTTACAAGAAGATGTTTCTTCCTGGCTCAACGAGGCACACAGCTGGGTAGGCAGAATGGTGGAAGGGTTTCAGGCCCTGGATTGACCCCACTGAGCGTTCACTTTTACACAGGGCACAACACAAACACAACCGTATGTGAACAACTGAGATGGGCATCTGTCTTGACAAAGGACTGGTTTTCATGCATTTGCAACCAGTTGAGCAAAATCTTTATCTCCCCACTCCTTTTATTTCTAACCTAAAAAAAAAAAAAAAGTTCATCCTTTAAAGAGTTATGCATGTCCCACCTTTCCAGCATTCTTAAAGAACTCATTCTTTGAGCCATTTTTCTTTGCCTGCACATACCCCTGCTGCCCTTCCTCTCTGAATCTGCTGTAGCAAAGGGGAGGGCCGCAGCCTGCCCATGGGACGAGGTCTTGGAAGCAGCCGTTTCCCTTTCCATCCCCTCCAGGCCATTCCCGGCGTGTTTTTTGTGGCACCAGCCACAGGAAGGCACATTGAATAGCAGCGCTGAAAAGGCACTTTGTTGGTTATGTTATTACCGTGGGTTTGTCTCTGCCTAATAATTAGTGTTTCCGGCTTTCTGAATTTATTTGCCAAAATATTTGCAGGCCTTTCTTGAACAAATAAGGGATGTTTCTAGACACAAATGACCACTGCTTGCAGGCTAAGTGAACTCCTGGCCCTCTGAGTTTGGGGGTGGGGGCGAATCGGCTCAGGGGAAATCATCCTAGTAAGGGAGAAACCTCCTCTAAGTCACTGGCCACTCTTGTGTCTGAGCAACCTCTGTCCGGGCCGGTTGAAGTGGCCCAGCGTTCCTCCTGGTCTCGGATAGGTCTTTGCCAAGGACTGGCAAGTCTATGGGCTGTGGTGACAAATGCCTGGTATGAATCCCATCAGAGTTCCTCAGCCTGTTTTCTGCATTGTGTGTGTATCCGTGATACACAGTAATACTGTTTGCCTAGTCCAGCTCACAAAATTATAGTTTGGGACACATTAAAGAAAATATACGTAACAGCGCTTTACTAATCCTAAAGCACTGCAACAATGTGGCTTATATTACCCTCTAAAGACACTGCTGTCCACAAGCAGACTAACCAGGGAGAGACCCTTACACCTCACACTTAGGTCAAAGTGGATATGTACTTTATCTTTGTTTTCTCCCTATTTAAAGCAGAAAATAAGAAGATCCACATTTCAGCCACCTCCTTGCCCCCTCAGTGACTACTGTGCCCTCCCAGCTTGTTCTCTATTGGTCTACCCAGGGTTGCCCGTGCCGATTTAGACCCATTCCCCACCCAAGAAGATCTCACCCCTGCAGTCCTCTCTTTTCTGTCATGATCAGCCTCTCCCGGCCAGCTTGTTATCCTAGCTGCATGTGTGCCTGTGAACTAAGTAACAGAGCAGGCTGAGAGGGGTGGTGGGGATAGCAGCAGGCCAGGGGTGCGTGTCCATTGCAGGGAGAGGTGGCTGCACTTGGCTTTAGGCAGCTCAGCCTCTGACTCTCACTCGTCTCCAGAATTTTCAAGAGAAGGCAGAAATCCCAAGTTTTATGTGACATTTTCCAATTTTTAATACTAGGATCTACTTCATTATTTTTTATTAAAGTATAGTTGATTTATAATTTGTGTTTAAGGTGTACAGTGAAGTGATTCTTATTTTTTCAGGTTTTATTTCATTATAGCTTATTACAAAATATTGAATATAGTTTCCTGTGCTATACAGTAAATCCTTGTTGTCTGTTTTATATATAGGAGTGTGTATCTATTAATCCCATACTCCTAATTTCTTTCTCCTTCTCCCATTTGGTAACCATAAATTTGTTTTCTATGTCTGAGTCTGTTTCTGTTTTTCTACATGGATTCATTTGTATCATTTTTAGATTCCACACGTAAGTGATATAATACAATATTTGTCATTGTCTGACTTATTTGGGAGAAGGCAATGGCACCTCACTCCAGTACTGTTGCCTGGAAAATCCCATGGATGGAGGAGCCTGGTAGGCTGCAGTCCATGGGGTCACTAAGAGTCAGACACGACTGAGTGACTTCACTTTCACTTTCCACTTTCATGCATTGGAGAAGGAAATGGCAACCCACTCCAGTGTTCTTGCCTGGAGAATCCCAGGGACGGAGAAGCCTGGTGGGCTGCAGTCCGTGGGGTCGCACAGAGTCGGACACGACTGAAGCGACTTGGCAGACTTATTTACTTAGCATTCTATGCTCTAGGTCCATCCACACTGCTACAAATGGCAGTGTTTCATTCTTTTTTATGGCCGTCACTGTGTTTTTAGTAATCTGCGAATAAACAGAGTGTACCTGAACAACGCATTTGTGAGCCATGCTTCACTATGGAGCTCCTGATGTGTGACCTTCTTAGGTGTTTGAGCACGTTTTGGATGGTACATATGATGCAATACTTAGCTAGACCATCAGCCTCCTTTTGGAGAAGGCAATGGCACCCCACTCCAGTACTCTTGCCTGGGAAATCCCTTGGACAGAGGAGCCTGGTGGGCTACAGTCCATGGGGTCGCGAGGAGTTGGACACGACTGAGCGACTTCACTTTCACTTTTCACTTTCATGCATTGGAGAAGAAATGGCAACCCACTCCATTGTTCTTGTCTGGAGAATCTCGGACGGAGGAGCCTGGTGGGCTGCCAACTATGGGATCGCACAGAGTCGGACACGACTGACGTGACTTAGCAGCAGCAGCAGCAGCAGCCTCCTTTTCTGCCTCTGCCTGTCTACAGCCTCCCTTGGCTGTGTCTCTCTCCAATCTACTGTAATATAGCTCCCACTCCAGGCAAGCAACTCTTTCTTTAATGGATGATGACATTCTCTTGGGATCTTTTGTCTACACTGCCTGCTTGCTAAGTTGCTTCAGTTGTGTCCAACTCTGTGCGACCCCATAGACTGCAGCCTACCAGGCTCCCCCGTCCCTGGGATTCTCCAGGCAAGACTACTGGAGTGGGTTGCCATTTCCTTCTCCAATGCATGAAAGTGAAAAGTGAAAGTGAAGTTGCTGTGTCTTGTCCAACTCTTAGCGACCGCATGGACTACAGCCCACCAGGCTCCTCCATCCATGGGATTTTCCAGGCAAGAGTGCTGGAGTGGGGTGCCATCGCCTTCTCTACACTGCCTAGACCCTTCTAATCCTAGGTTTTTCTGTGGTTGACACTCCAAGGAACCACTCTTTCTAGTGGGATGACTTCTTACACCCATCACTGTCCATCTGTTCCTAATTGTTTACACCGTGTAAAAGTTTACAGTAAGGATATTTTCTTCTTTCCCTGTTCCTGGGTAGGAGGTCATCTTTTTTTTTAATAAAGAGATGCCTGTGAGATAGTGAGAGATGGATTGCAGAGAGTGGATACAAGCCTTACAATTATGTGGTAAACTTGAAATTATTTCCCGGGAGTGACTTTTTAGGGGTTTATGTGAGGATATAACCCCTGCTCAGGTGAAGCTACTTTTTAAAAATAATGTCCACAAAGGAATTGGGTAGATTTTTCTGTTGTTTCCGGTGTGAACATACCAATTTAATCTACATCTGTTCTTGGTGCCAGATGGATTGTAAGGAATTTCCATGATTCCACTTCAAGTTTATAATGAAAGTGTATACACTGAAGGAATTCACCACCAGAAAATTGTGTTTAAAAGGGAAGACTCAGCCCCAGCTTACGTTCCACAGTTGCTTTTGACACTTGCCACTGATTTATTACAAGGAGCGAATCATAGACATTATTACTGGGGGAAGTGAAATGGAATATAATTTTAGATTTTCTAACAAGATGGCACCAAGAACCAATGTAAAAATGGATTGTTTTAACAACTTTAGCCTTTGAGTTATAATCCCAATGAGTCACAGCCTTGACGTACTAAAAAATAAGCTGATGCTAGAGTATCACACAGAGGTTCAAACATTCTTTAGGATCTCACCTCATCCTGTACTTTTATGATGAGGTAGATAAAATAGTTTTTGAAAAGATTTCTAATTTTATTTTATACATTAAAAATAACCGGATTCAGAGTTATGATATGACTTGCCCAAGGGCACACAGAGAGATGATTCAAATATTCACCTTCCATTTTTAATTTCTTCCTATAATTTCTGATTTTCAGAATGTGAGGGATGCATCCTATACTTAGCAGCTGAAGCCTGAAATGTTCCAATTAGAATTTATCTGGATGGTTTCTTCTATTTCTCTGTATTTGTCTCTGGTCACAATACACATGTCCCTGGAAAAATAATATAAAGGATAACATAAACATCCATTCAGTCAGCTGAATGGATCTTTTTCTCCCTAGACTTTATTTTAATGGGGGAAGAGTCAGAGTGCACAGGGTGGTTAAGGAAAAGGATGAGGAACCCTTTTCTGCCTCCTTGTCCTCTTGCCCAGGAGTGCAATCATTATTTTAGAGGTGAAACTCTTGGTACGTCTCATTGTTTCCTACTCAGGAAAGGCTTAAGGGGGACCCGTTATATACCATAACCCACTGGAACTTGGGGTTGTTATTCTCTTTCATACCGTAGGCATTGCTGTGTAATAGAAGTTGGGGGTCAACATGGTGCCGCTCATAATGACTATCCTTGCAATGAGGTTACCTACAGAATTCTGGGAGCCTGGCAGAGGGGCACATATCTGTTAGAGCCTCACAGTGCATATACTCATCAGAGCATCCCTGGAAACTGACGCCAACTCAGCTTGGTTGAGCCACACACCTGGTCTCTGAGGAAGTGGAGGGGCTCTCCTGCCAAGACTGAGAGAATCCCAAGGTCCAGGGTCAGCAGCATGTGGGGTAGCAGGCAGATGTCTCAGGGTCCCAGCATCCCCAGCCTTGTAAGGTGTGTATCGTCAGCATGATCTTTCAACTTTCCTGCCTCTCTAGGCAGTCTTCAATGAAACATCTTCAAAACATAACAAATAGAAATCAGAATTAAGAAAAATCTCATTTCTTCAAAACAGTTGTTTTCCATCCCCAAATATTCACCAGGCTTCTTTCTACATTTTACCCAGTAACATGCTGAAACTGGTTTTGATGAAGACTGAGTTCATATTCTCAGCCAAGGAATGTTGTTTGTTGAGTCTATGCCCTTCTGTTCATACTGTACTGTCGGAATTGATCAGGCCATAAAGAGGGAACGCATTTGATAGTTTCAGTCCAGCTTTCCTCACTTGGGTTAGAGCACTGGAGATTGGGTTGTAGCTGCCAATCCCAGTTCAAGGTCAGCAGCAGATACTCCCACGCCTCCTCAGAACAGGAGAGGTTAGAACTGGAAGCCAGGATAGGGGCTGGGGGACGTTGCTGAACTATGACATCTGCCTGTCAGGGGAAAGATCCTCAAGAAGTTCAATTTCATATCATTTCTTCTGGCATATGAACCCTCCTAGTAGGGTTTGCGGAGAAGGCAATGGCACCCCACTCCAGTACTCTTGCCTGGAAAATCCCATGGATGGAGGAGCCTAGTGGGCTGCAGTCCATGGGGTCGCTAAGAGTTGGACACGACTGAGCGACTTCACTTTCATGCATTGGAGAAGGAAATGGCAGCCCACTCCAGTAGTCTTGCCTGGAGAATCCCAGGGACGGGGGAGCCTGGTGGGCTGCCGTCTATGGGGTCGCACAGAATCGGACACGACTGAATCGACTTAGCAGCAGCAGCAGGAGGGTTTGATTTATTGAAAATGAAACTCCCAAGTCAAATAGTCACTGAATGCTCTCTAAGCTATATATCTATGGATGAGTAAAAGGGCTATTCTTATTTTTTAAGATTCTGTTATATATCACACAGAGCCTCCTGAATAATATAACTGAAGCCATGGTTTTGAAAGGCACTCCCAACTTTAATATACAAACCAAAATTTTTTTACCTCAACCTCAACTACTGGGCACCCGTGGTAAGAATTTACCTCTGCCTCAGTTTCTCATTTTTTTTTTTTTAAATGAAATTGTTTTTAAAAACAGTGTCAGGGATTTCTGTGATGGTCCAGTGGTTAAGACTCAGACCTTCCAAGGCAGGGGATGTGGGTTCAATTCCTGGTTGGGGAACTAGGATCTCATATGCTATACCATGTGACCAAAAATAAACAAATAAAATTTTTAAATAAGTAAAAATGTAATCTCCGTGTGAAGGGTGGTGCCTAATCAGAGTCATTCTTATAATGAAGTCATTCTTTGTCAGAGGACTTTTATTAGTGCCAAGCTATCATTCTAAAAGCTGGTGTAAATTACATATGATTTTGTTTTACTAAGTGATTTTTTGTGTTTAATTACTTACTAATAATTTGGTGTAATAACCCTTCATATATCTGGAACAAAGTAATAATGATTATTGTAGATTTGTTTCGAATGAAAATTCTAGAATGCAACTAAGTCAAAGGCAAGAAGGGGGAAAAATTGGAATAAAATATAATGGCTACTCTGAGAAATACACCTGAAAGGGACATTTATACCAAAATTGCAGTGATTTTTCCCCAGTTTATTGTGTGAAAATTGCAGAATGATGATTGCTTCTTTGCCAATCATTTCTCTGTGGCCATGCTGTTTTAAATATATGCTGAAAGATTTGGCCTTTTTTTCCCTTCCCATTTGTCCTTGCAGGATATGTCAATGCAAAACTTGACTTCAGTATGAGATGCTGGATAATTTTTTTATTTAAATGTTTCCAATGTCTATTTTTAATGCCAATCTCTCACCACAAAGCAGTTAAGAAAGGTTCTTTAATATGTGTGTTATGTGTACAGAGATTTTTTTCTTTTATAGGTCAGCATAAACTCCCATAGGAGGCAGAAAATATTATTGAAAATTTTTTATGTGTGGGTCTGTGCTTCAGTCCATTTTGGCTGGGCTGAGTGTTTTTTTAAAACATGAATGCATGAGGCATAATATCTGGGGGATCTAGACCAGGAGGGACTAGGCAACCACTGCAGGAGTGGTATTCCTCCTACTGTGTCTCTCCACAGTTGAGAGGCCTTTCTAGTGATCAGGTGGAGCCAAGTCTGATCTGTTCTCCTTGCCTGCTACCTTGTTCCCGTGCTGCCTCCAGGGCTGTCCCTGAAGGGAAAGGAGGAATCTGACTTGTGACCTTGGGCTCCAAGAAAAAGGAACTGCCGCTGCCAACTTAAGTCCATGAGCACCTCATTTCCTCTCACCCCTTCCCTGAGACTGGCACAGTGACATGACCTAGACTTGAACATTAATGATGGAAGACTGATCATTTGCCCATTCACTTTTTTGTTTTAAAATATTTAATTAAGACATAAGACTCTACCTAAAATGTTACAAAACATAATAAACTGCACACATTTGCACCAAACACCCAATCCAGGAATGAAAACTGAGATAATTTGCACCTATCTACATGCTAATCCATTCTTTTTTTTTTTTTTTACACAGAAGGAAATGTTCTATTTAGAAGTACATGCATTTTTTCCATAGCACCAGACTTATGTATTTTAAAAAGATTATTCAATCAACCATTGACTAAGTGCACTGTGTATCCAGAATAGCAAAGGAAGAGCTGTAACATTTTCTTTAAAAAATGAAACATGTCCTTCTTGAGCATTTGCAGAGAGAAATGTCCAGGTTCCCAGTCAGGAAGAATTAATTAAAGATAAATCACTGAGTCATTTGGAAAGGTCTCTAGTTGCTGGTGAAGAAAATAAAACAGAAAGTCAAAAGTTGAACTTGGCCCTCTCAGAAATCTCAGCAGTGTTAAAAAACAAAGCTCCCTGTCATCATAAATTGGGCACAAGAATGCTAGAGTATTGCTAAGTTAATGTACTAATTAAATTCAAAGTTCTTGTGTGTTTTTCAACACTCTTATCAGAAAGGTGAGGATAACATTCATGTTTCTAACCCACTATGTGGAGTAAGATGTTATTTCTTAATAGAAAACTTTGCCCATTATCCAAATCTAATCACATGTTTTCTCCAAGGAAAGTAGAATTAACTCTTGCCATCAGAACTGCACTTACCTGCCTGCCTGGTTCTCTCCCATCCATAGAGGGTCTTTAGGTCGTGGCACACAAGAGGTTTAAGGCTAGGCAGCACATGCTGGAAAGTGCCCTTTTTCAGGATGCCTGTAGTTAAATCAATTGAGGAATCCTAAGCCAACTCTGGCCTGAGTATGAAGGCTATAATTTGGAAGTGTCAGATTCCCCACCCTCTTTTCTCCCATGTGGTCAGCCAGGACTTTGGGTACCTTGTAGCTCACAGACCCGCTGAATGAAGTTGAGAGGTATAATGATTTATGGAGAGTAGATTCCAGTCCTTCGGAAATTATCCAATCAGTCCTCCTTTAATTAATTATCTTAGTCCCGGGTAAGCTATTGGAGGATTCTCAATATTTGAACGACTATCTCCTTTCACTTTAAAAATCAAGATTCTTGATGAGGTCTTCTGGTCTTGACCAATCAAATCTGACTCCAGTTTGGGTTAGCATAGCTCAGAAAAAGATTTGTTTTTTTGTTTGCATGCATGCTCAGTCTTGTGTCTTACTGACTCTGCAACCCCATGGAATGTAGCCCGCCAGGCTCCTCTGCCAATGGAGTTTTACAGGCAAGAATATTGGAGTGGGTTGCCATGTCCTCCTCCCGGGGAATCTTCCTGACCCAGGGATCGAACCCTCATCACTTGCATCTCCTGCATTGCAGGCAGATTCTTTACCACTGTGCCTCTGGGAAGCCCTTTGGTTATTCACTTGCTAATAATATAGTGTAGTCAACCAGAAGACCCGAAGGGAAAAGAGATGGAGCCTAAGAACCAGAAATGGAAGTTTTGGAGCAACAAAAGGAGAGAGAAGGGGAGTCTCCATCTCAGCCAGCATGGACCTCAAAGATGACGATTGTAAAGATGGCTCCATTTATGTTCAGTCCACAAAATCAGTTCTCAGAAATAAAAGCTGTCTCACGATAGTTCCCCACCCCCCACCCCATTAGACTCACAGGTGCTATCTTACTCTCTTCAGAGTATCCATTAGAAATTACACCCCAGTAAAAATTTTCAAGTTACTATTTAGAATGTGTATGTTTATCTTAAATTGCATGAGTAATGTAATTCTTTGTAGACAAATCAGCAAATGCTGATGAAGATCAGTTTAGAAATTAACCATCCTTATACATTTGCTCTATTTTTGTGTGTGTGAATTTATTTCATGTATATAGATTTCAAAACTAAAAATGACATTTTACTATTTTACAATCTATCATTTAGTTCCTGTATTACATTTTTAGCACCTTTTCATGTCAGTTAATATACATTTGACGCTTTTTTAAGGGTAATGATTTTATTCCTCTTTTGAAAAATAATACACTGTTTTTTTAAGTCAATCACTATGAAGAAACAACTTTAAAAGGATACTCAGAATTCCACCCTTGAGAAATAGCTGTCATCAGCATTTGGTGAACATCATTCCAAATGGATAGAAAGACTGATTGACTTTATTATATCTTTCTACATAAATATTATATATTAATTTTTAATTTTACTTCAACTCAGAAGTAGTAGAAAGAAACTGAGACACTGAAAAAAAAAATCACTGAATTTCAGATATACATTTCATCATAGAGAAAATTAGTTCCTAATAGTTTCTCCTGATAAAAGTAGAAGGTAATAGAAACATCATAATTTTGAAATAGTTTTCAAAGCTATACATTTAATATATACCTTTTCTGTCTACTTGCTGCCATTGAAAGATAGGAAATTAGAAAAATTCTGTGACCTACTTCTCCTTCACCCATCTTTCAGTATGTGAAGGTTATTGTATTATTTTTACATTGTCAAGCTAAATGTAAACATAATTTCCACAATTTAATTTTAGTGGTAGGCTTACTAGATACAGGAGTTACTACTAATTCTTTTCTCAAGTTCAATGAATTTAAACATCTTGTAGTTTTGTTTTTATTATTTCAGATTCTGTTTTTATTTTACTATTTACTTTTTGTTTGTATTATTAATTTTTATTTTAAGATGAGTACTATATTCCCAGTCTTATTGTCTTCAGAAAATCTTGTTGAGTACCCTCCTCAATTTGTAGACATTGCTCTAGTATTCCTGGCATTGATAATTACGATGGAGAAGACTGAGGTCAGGAAGAATTTTTTTTCCCCCTTGAATCTGCCTTGATTTTTCTGTCTAGAGGTTTGGTGTATAATATAAAAGAAGAAATGAAAATGATTATTTCAAATCTAACACTGCCTAAACAATGGTGTTTTTTTCTGCTCATAGTAATCTGCATGAGCATTTTCTTCCTATCACTTTCATAATTCCCCCTCATTCCAAGAATTTGACCAACTAGTGTAGTCATGGGATGTCCAATATATTGGAATCCCTTGGAGTTAGAAAAGAGAGCTTTGGTAGATCCCGGTGGCCTGTAATCATGGAGATCAGGAAATGAGTGTATTTGCAGAAAAGTGTAGGAAAAAGTTTGCAGGTCTAATTTACTTCACCTGGTGGCTTCCATCCACTCCTGTGTCTTCAACCGTAGTTCCCCAAATATAGCTGCTTAGCTTGGTTGTTTTGGCCTAAGTATATAATGCTGAATGTTCAGACCTCAGTTTTTTTTCTTTTCTTTTTTTCCCTTAATATCTTAAAATCTCTTATAGGAAGCCCATCTCATAGTCACTTTTGGAAACATTTCCACTGTATCAACAACTTGGAATTACTATCTTCAGATTATCTAAATTATAAAGACAAGTTACTTTTGCTCTTTCTCCATTATTAGTGTATCATTATGATACAGGCATTCTGGAACCAGCTTTATAAAGTTGAATGTTTATTCTGCCATTTATATGAGTGACCGTGGGCAAGTTAGTTACCAATTCCTCCACTCCCACCCCAATGAGTAAAGCTAAGAATAGTACCTAGCTTCTATGGTTGTTGTAAAGATTAAATGCATATTCTATATTACAGCTCTTAGAACTGTGTCTGCCTAGCACACAGTAAGTGTTCAAAGATAGACATTTTTCTGCCCTTACTATCTATGGTTATACATAATTTTTCAGTATAAAAATTTTTCCCTTCTTTGGTTCAAAATGATACTATAGAAGTTATTCTCCTGTCCCAGTACTTTGTCATTAGATTTAAAGTATTAGATTTCATCTCCTCCCTAGTCAGTTCTGCTCTAAAGTTAGTAATGAGTGTGTATCATGCACAGTTACTTCAGTTGTGTTCGACTCTTTGTGACCCATGGATTGTAGCCTGCCAGGCTCTTCTGTCCTTGGGATTCTCCAGGCAAGAATACCGGAGTGGGTTGCCATATATGGGTTTCTCCCAGTAATGTGTTCTTTTGCTAATCTGAAGTTGAAAACTCAACCAATAAGAAGTTGCCTGTAGTATGCATGCTAAGTCGCTTCACTTGTGTCCGACTCTTTGCAACCCTATGAACCGTAGCCCGCCAGGCTGTCTATTGGATTCTCCAAGCAAGAATACTGGAGTGGGTTGCCATGCCCTCCTCCAGGGGATCTTCCCGACCCAGGTATCGAACCCGCGTCTGTTAGGTCTCCTGCTTTGGCAGACAGGTTCTTTACCAGTAGCGCCACCTGAGAAGCCATAGTTCTTTTAAAACTCCAGTTCAAGGACCTGAAAGTAGATCTTCACTATTCCTATCTCCCTAGGCATTAAAAAAAATTTTTTTTAAGAGCAGATTGGAGGTGGGTCAAGCTTTCTTGTTCATTCCAAAGATACTTCCTACCAGATGCCAGAAGTCACTACCTTTCCAGTACTTGCAGGCGGCTTCTCTGCCAGCATCCATGCCAGGAATCCAATTGCCTTGGGACACTTTAGGCAAATGTGGGCCAGGCTTTGTTCTCAAAATAAGATTTGCAATTCTTTCTAAAATCAACCAAAGTTGCAGAATGTGGTACATTAAATTTGGCTAATGATGTATATCTTGGCAGTGTTCTGTTAAAAATAGGTGGAGTCATAGTATATGTGAAAGAACAGTCCCCAATTTTAAAATTCTTTACCAAAATTCATGTAAGCCCTGAAATCTCAATTGTGGGTAGCCTAAAGGTATAAAGTCATATCTGCTAAGAACTACAGGCCTTAAACAGCCGAATAAAAAAGTACTGTTATTTAACAGTTCATAATTTATGCCAGATGACACCACCCTTATGGCAGAAAGTGAAGAGGAACTAAAAAGCCTCTTGATGAAAGTGAAAGACGAAAGTGAAAAAGTTGGCTTAAAGCTCAGCATTCAGAAAATGAAGATCATGGCATCTGGTCCCATCACTTCATGGGAAATAGATGAAGAAACAGTGGAAACAGTGTCAGACTTTATTTTTTTGGGCTCCAAAATCACTGCAGATGGTGACTGCAGCCATGAAATTAAAAGACGCTTACTCCTTGGAAGGAAAGTTAGGACCAACCTACATAGCATATTCAAAAGCAGAGACATTACTTTGCCAACAAAGGTCCGTCTAGTCAAGGCTGTGGTTTTTCCAGTGGTCATGTATGGATGTGAGAGTTGGACTGTGAAGAAAGCTGAGCGCTGAAGAATTGATGCTTTTGAACTGTGGTGTTGGAGAAGACTCTTGAGAGTCCCTTGGACTGCAAGGAGATCCAACCAGTCCATTCTAAAGGAGATCAGTCCTGGGTGTTCCTTGGAGGGAATGATGCTAAAGCTGAAACTCCAGTACTTTGGCCTCCTCATGCGAAGAGTTGACTCATTGGAAAAGACTCTGATGTTGGGAGGGATTGGGGGCAGGAAGAAAAGGGGACGACAGAGGATGAGATGGCTGGATGGCATCACCAACTTGATGGACATGAGTTTGAGTGAACTCCGGGAGTTGGTGATGGACAGGGAGGCCTGGCAGGCTGCAGTTCATGGGGTTGCAAAGAGTCGGACACGACTGAGCGACTGAACTGAACTGAAGTGAATGTATGTCATAATTAATCTCTCAAATAGTCAGTGTGTCCCCTAAATGATTGTAAACTACAGGGAAACAAGATGAGGAAGTAGAAAATATTATAACAACTCCTTCCATCAAAACTCACCTGCTATGCGTTTGAGGGCTAAGACAAAAATCTTAAACTCTTCTCACTCAGCAGTTAGAAATGTATAGTTGTAGTGTGACAGGAAGGCATTATTGCACAATGGCTTTCTTTTTTACCTTCTTTTTTAACACTGAGAATTTCAACACTCAGTTTCAAAAACTGATACTCTTCATTAGTATCCAGTACTCAGTTTCTAAATGTATGATTACATATTTTTCTCCATGTTAAAAAAAAAAAGGAAAAAGAAAAACCAACTCAACACCATTCAGCATGTGGTTTTAATTTTATCAGACTGTAGGAATTTTGGACATTGTCTTTGCCTAGATGTTAGAAGAAAATATTTTTTCTACAACAGCCAAGCCTTTCATACTTTAACCATTGGATCAGCTTCTCCTTGTGAAGAGCCTGTTTCTACAAAAGAAAGAGTGGCAACTGTAGAATTTACATAAAACTTTTGCAGTTTGCCTTATTGAGCAAATTGCCTCCTTAGCAGTAGAATGTTGGATTAAAAATAGTTGTGTCTATGACCAGACTCACTGCCTAAAGAGGAAATGGATCTTGCTTCCTCACTCTTCAAAGCCATTGCTATATCATGCGAGGGACATTCTTAGAAAAACTTCTCAGTTTCCAGTTTTTCTTCAGCAGGAGCATGTCAGGAAGTGGAAACTAAACTTTCAGCCTGGATACATATTTTCAGGAATGGCTTCAGGTCTATTCATGGCCAGGGACAAAGGTGTGAATCAGAAAGCCGTGGAAAGCAATGAACATGATTTCCCACACACCCTGTGTAAGTGTCATTAACCTTCAGTGGCTGGGTACAAAGCACAGTTGTTTACTTTGCACTTCTGATCCAAACAGGTTCTTGAAACAAAGACATTCAGAACCAACTAAGGGAACCCCCTGAAGGAATGACTCACACAACGGAGAGACATGCCACCCAAGTGAAGTCTAGCTAGGGAGATGACATTTAAAAATATAAAAATGAGAATAGCACAAGACAGTGTATCATTAGCACATGCCGTAAATGCTACCTGGAGGCAAAAAGAGAAGTCTCTGTGGGCTATAAAGTTGCTGCCTCTCCTGCAGGCGTGCCCTTATCAGGGCAGTGCCTTTGTGTGACATGGAAAAGGCCTTCCTGGGAGTGGACCCCATGTGTCTGGCCAGCAGCACGTGGGCAAGGCTTCGGTTCCCACTGCCCCCTTGGCTCAGGACCACGTGCAACAAGTCACATGACTGTGCGAGGCAACCTGCTCGCTCAGCGTCCTCCCCTGGGGGCATCACAGATTTTAGTGTGAGGTAAACCTGTGAAGAGCTCCCAGAAGGATCTGAATTTTTCCCCAGAATGTGCACTTCAGGGATGCCTCTTCATTGAACCCTTCCATGCCCGAAGTCTTTTCCAGCTTCCTTCCTTTTATTATTTGTCTTTATAGCTGTCTTTCTAACCACGTGCACCTGTGTCTGTCCTGAAGTGCCTACCGCAGTGCTGGGCACCAAGTAGGTGCTTAGATGCAGTAAATGGAATAAAGTATTTCCCACGTCACTCCCTGTAAATGATAGGTGGATTAGTAGCAAATAAAAAAGAGTCCAGAAGGACTGGGAAATACCCATTCAGTCAGCCTTCCCCAAAAAGGGGAACAGAAAGTACCTGTTGTCATGGACTTGAGTACTCCCAAATTCACGTTTTGGGGTTTCCTTGGTGCTTTTCTAAAGATGCATTTTAACAGTATGGATGCTGTGAAGTCTCACTTATCCAAGTAAAATTTTGTTCCCATAAACTTTGACTCCAGGCACCCTGAATCTTCTACCAGGTGTACCCCATCCATTTCTTTCCACCCACTAGGTTGGCACCTCAGTGTAGTCTATATAGGTCTACAGAGCTGGATATCTAGTCTCTATCCTAACTTTCAAACCAAGTAGCCATTGTGAATAATTAGAGCAAGAGCTGTGTTATTGAACATCTAGGTTTAAGGAAAAATAAAATGTCCTGGTGGGTGAAGCCTAGACTGGATTTACTTTGTTCCTTTTCCGTCTCTTCTTCCTCATGAATCAGCAAACAGGGAGCAAAAAACAAAAGGAGTATAGCAGTTGTATGTGATGGACACTTGGTGGAGAACCATAAGGAGCGTGAGGTTTTTGTCTTACTAAAATTCAGATTTTTGTGCCCCATATTGAAAAATAGAAAAGTAGTGGAAGGTCGGAGGGATGCTCTAAATGCTGCCTGAGGTTGGGGATGGATTTAAATCTTTACAAAGTATGTCTTTGACCTACATGTGCTATATCCTCAGTTACCCAGAGCAGGGGCACCTCAGGTGAGAGAAGCACGTGGTCCCAAGCCAGTGGAGGATTCTCCTGCTCATTAGTGTGTTCTGAGAGGCGAGCTGGTGAGGACAGTTGCATGCAACTAGTTTAGGTCATGAGAGACCCTGACATTGTAAAGGAACCAAAGGCAAGGTTATATGGAATATATAAAACTGTTCATGAATACTTATTGCTTGTACCTAATACATTTGCATAAAGATTTGCTTTTCAGGGCAAGATTTCACAAAAGCAGAGACAGTGTTTCTGTGATCATATAAGATGTAATCTCTATATAACAGTAGGAGCATTTTTAAAGAACAAGACGTTTTAGTGATTTTAGCAGCTAAAGCAAACATTAATACATGGGGTGTGAAACAGATAATTCTGACACATTGAAAGTGGGTGTCTTCTGGGGCTCAGAACACTGTCTCGTAGTTTTCCACTGTACTATATTTAACAGAGGCTTTTTATAACTCAGGGAGACCAGTTAATAATTTTTCCACTTCCCAGTGGCTGACCATTATAGATATTGATTCAGAACACGTTATCCATTGATAAGAATGGTGATTTTGTGTTCCATTAGTAGAAATGGACCCCACCAATATACTGCAAAGGTACAGTTTTTTTCACCAAAAGTCATTGTTTTTGTCAATCACGTCTCTTGCTCACCCACCGTATAAAATCATCATACGAGATGCTGAGACAAAGAAAATAGGGGGCACAGTCCCTCCACAGGTTCATTGAACTAGTGAAATGTATACCTACCTGCTGAAGCAATTATGCTTGATTTCTAAGCCAGTCGTTAGCAAAATTTCTTCATGGCTCACTCTCTGGCATAGGATTTCTAGTGTTTCCTATTCTACACTACCAACCCACAGGTAGCAGTGTGCACCTCCTCTCTCCTCGCTGCACATCAGATCTTGGAGTGGCTGAGTGAATGCCCAGGGTCTGTTAAATGGTCCACACTTTTTGGAATCACATACCCCATCAATAAAAATTATTTTGACTTTTGTTGAAGTTATGTTTGATGATGTTTTTGAGTT
The DNA here is from genome assembly GCF_032452875.1 of Bos javanicus. NCBI lineage: Eukaryota > Metazoa > Chordata > Mammalia > Artiodactyla > Bovidae > Bos > Bos javanicus. The sequence goes on along the minus strand of NC_083875.1, from coordinate 54,378,501 downwards.
CTTTGTGATGTAAAACATTTAAATGTTTTAAAAAATTGATTAATTCTGTGTGACAGTGATTCAGTGGTCTGGTTCTAAGTTCAGTTTAAGTCAGTACTTATTTTTAATGTCTTATAAATAAAAAGATACCACACAAGATATGTACCTGTCAGTGGAAGGAGCTCCATCGTTGGCTGTGCCTATGAAATCCCAGTGCTCGTTTTCAACCCTGTTCACCAATTATGTGAAAGTTTTTCATTGAAATTTTGCTAGTGAATTTCCATCTTACTGGGAATTAGTCAGCCCTTTTTTCAAACCAGCTGAAGAGTGTTACATTATTCATCTTTAACAAATGGGATAAAAACCCCACTAAAACTCTTTCTTTAAAATATGGTTTACTCAAGCTTTTAAAGTTTACACATAAGATAGTTTTTTTTTTTTTTCACCTGGTATCACACCTTATGTTGATTTTAACAGCAAAATCACATCACGGTGAGAACATTTCCAAATATCCATTTCCACAGTGCAAGTTTCCTAGCAGTTTCTCTCTCATTCATTTCTAAAATGCTCTTTGGCCTTAAAGAGATAGTTTAAATATGTTTATTTTTATAAAAGTATCAGCCAAAAAACCCTGCTCCTTCATCACCCTTGTCATGACAAAGAAAAAAAATATTTGGAACACTTGTCATTTTATAAAAGAAAAATGTGTAACTCTTCTTTGAGTTCTACAGTTCTTGTCAGTAGTTTGCCATCACGTAATTAGGAAACCTCTCATGGCTCAAAATGTCTTCCTGATTATTTCCCTTCTCCTTATAAATCGTCAGTGTTCTTCGCTTTAAGATACTAGAATCTGTACCTCAGCCACTGGGGACATACTCCTGGGGGTGTGTAGCAGTGCACTGAAAACGCACAAAGGACTGAAGACTCCCTGGGAACTTCCTGCCTTTCTCTCAGGACTCGCACTGTACACGATCAGACATCTAAGGGCACCATTGTTATGCCATCTGTTAAATACAGGACAACTTCATATCTTTCTCCTTTCCATATTAAACACACAGGTTTTGATAGCGCCTTCCTGTACCCAGTGGTTAGTTATGTGCCCGCTACTCGGGAGACCAAGGTGTCCACCAGTGTTTCTCTGCTCTGGCTGTACGTTAGACGGCCTGGAAAGTGGTGTAAAACCTTGACCACTTCCCAAACCAATTAAATCAAAATGCTGTTGTTTTAGTTGCTGAGTCATGTCCAACTCTTTGCAACCCCATGGACCGTAGCCCTCCACGGTCCTCTATCCATGGAATTTCCCAGGCAAGAATACTGGAGTGAGTTGCCATTTCCTTCTCCAGGAGATCTTGCTGACTCAAGGATTGAACCCATATCTCCTGCATTGCCGGGTAGATTCTTTGACCGCTGAGCTACCTGGAAAACCCAAATCAGAATGTGCACACGCTATATTTTAAATGGATAACCCACAAGGACCTACTACTGTACAGCACAGGGAACTCTGTTCACTGTTATGTGGCAGCCTGGATGGGAGGGGAGTTCGGGGGAGAGTAGACACATGTATATGTATGGCTGAGCCCCTCTGCTGTGCACCTGAAACTGACACAGCGTTGTTAATCGGCTATATTCCAGTGTAAAATAAAAAGTTTAAAAAAATTAAATAAAGCTATTATGAACAGAATCTAAGAATCTCCAAGGGTGGGACCTAGGCGTGTGTGTGTGTATTTTAAAGTTCCCCAGGTGATTCCAGTGTTCACTCGAAGTGCTAAAACTCAGTGACACTAATGCTTAGTACCACTTTGGGCAAGGGTTACATCAGCCCTCCCCACTTCTCCTCTTCATCTTCTTGGCTCTCGGGGCCGCTAGTATGCCATGAGCTGTGTCCAGAGGGGCCTCAAATCCCTAGATGGAAACGTTATTGCTGTCACACGTCACAGGGAATTTTATTGTGAACAGAGAATAGCACTTTCTTCATCTGTGAAGCCAAGGTTGTAGTTAGGTCTGTTCTTGGATGTTATGCTTTATTTATTTAGCAAAGCAGGACATGGAGCATGGTTTGGGCTCCTCATTGCAAGATGCTTGTTTGTGTGCTAAGTCACTTAGGTCGTGTCCAACTCCCTGTGACCCTACGGACTCTAGCCTGCGAGGCTTCTCTGTCCATGGGATTCTCCAGACAAGAATACTGGTGGACTCATGCTCATGAAGGAAAGCCAGAAGTTGTAGAATGGCTACCTTAAAAAAAAAAGGATTGAGTTAGAAGTATGGGGAGGAATGGAAACAAGAAGATTCATTATTGTTAGTATTGGTGGGAATTTGTTTTCATTTTATTGTAAGCTCTTAGGTAGTCCTGCACCATCAGATGAATAATAAGTTTTTAATAAAATCACATCTATCACTCAAAAGACATTACTTATAGAGCTGGTATCCAGCCCTTACCTGTTACCCATTGTACCAGCATTAAAATTTTTTAAATTTCTATTACAGCCACTGCTCCAAGTTACTTCAGTGACCACAGCACCTGAGACCCTCTTGACCACTTCACAGTCCAGGAGCTAAAAGTTGATGTGTGGCATGGCAAGGGAAGTCCAAAGCCCTGCTCTGTTCTGTTTGACTTAGGGTCCATGCAATACCATTGGATGAATAATTTCATCCTAACTTAGTTTGAATGTATATCACAAAGGCACAGCACTTCTGCCATTCTCTAGTCCAATAACTTATTTACAGAAGTCAGTACTTAACCTATACAGGTTAAGAAACTAATGTAAAAAAAAAAAAAAAGAAAAGAAAAGAAACTAGTCTAACATCATGCCAGAGCCCCAGCCAGACCTCCCAACTTCTTGGGCAGAACTGTTTCCTCTGTTCTGTATTGGTCATTTTTTTCTTCTTATCCTCAGTTCAGTTGAGTCGCTCAGTCGTGTCCTACTCTTTGCGACCCTATGAATTGCACCACGCCAGGCCTCCCTGTCCATCACCAACTCCCAAACTCATGTCCATCAAGTCGGTGATGCCATCCAGCCATCTCATCCTCTGTCGTCCCCTTGTCCTCCTGCCCCCAATCCCTCCCAACATCAGAGTCTTTTCCAATGAGTCAACTCTTCGCATGAGGTGGCCAAAGTACTGGAGTTTCAGCTTTAGCAACATTCCTTCCAAGGAACACCCAGGACTGATCTCCTTTAGAATGGACTGGTTGGATCTCCTTGCAGTCCAAGGGACTCTCAAGAGTCTTCTCCAACACCACAGTTCAAAAGCATCAATTCTTCGGCGCTCAGCTTTCTTCACAGTCCAACTCTCACATCCATACATGACCACTGGAAAAACCATAGCCTTGACCAGACAGACCTTTGTTGGCAAAGTAATGTCTCTGCTTTTGAATATGCTATCTAGGTTGGTCATAACTTTCCTTCCAAGGAGTAAGCGTCTTTTAATTTCATGGCTGCAGTCACCATCTGCAGTGATTTTGGAGCCCAAAAAATAAAGTCTGACACTGTTCCCACTGTTTCCCCATCTATTTCCCATGAAGTGGTGGGACCGGATGCCATGATCTTCATTTTCTGAATGTTGAGCTTTAAGCCAACTTTTTCACTCTCGTCTTTCACTTTCATCAAGAGGCTTTTTAGTTCCTCCACTTTCTGCCATAAGGGTGGTGCCATCTGCATATCTGAGGTTATTGATATTTCTCCCGGCAGTCTTGATTTCAGCTTGTGCTTCTTCCAGCCCAGCGTTTCTCATGATGTACTCTGCATATAAGTTAAATAAGCAGGGTGACAATATACAGCCTTGACATTCTCCTTTTCCTATTTGGAACCAGTCTGTTGTTCCATGGCCAGTTCTAACTGTTGCTTCCTGACCTGCATATAGGTTTTTCAAGAGGCAGGTCAGATGGTCTGGTATTCCCATCTCTTCCAGAATTTTCCACAGTTTATTGTGATCTACACAGTCAAAGGATTTGGCATAGTCAATAAAACAGAAATAGATGTTTTTCTGGAACTCTCTTGCTTTTTCGATGGTCCAGCGGATGTTGCCAATTTGATCTCTGGTTCCTCTGCCTTTTCTAAAACGGGCTTGAACGTCTGGAATTTCACGGTTCACGTATTGCTGAAGTCTGGCTTGGAGAATTTTGAGCATTACTAGCGTGTGAGATGAGTGCAATTGTGCGGTAGTTTGAGCATTCTTTGGCATTGCCTTTCTTTGGGATTGGAATGAAAACTGACCTTTTCCAGTCCTGTGGCCACTGCTGAATTTTCCAAATTTGCTGGCATATTGAGTGCAGCACTTTCACAGCATCATCTTCCAGGATTTGAAAGAGCTCAACTGGAATTCCATCACCTCCACTAGCTTTGTTCGTAGTGATGCTTTCTACGGCCCACTTGACTTCACATTCCAGGATGTCTGGCTCTAGGTGAGTGGTCACACCATCGTGATTATCTTGGTTGTGAAGATCTTTTTTGTACAGTTCTTCTGTGTATTCTTGCCACCTCTTCTTAATATCTTCTGCTTCCGTTAGGTCCATACTATTTCTGTCCTTTATTGAGCCCATCTTTCCATGAAATGTTCCCTTGGTATCTCTAATTTTCTTGAAGAGATCTCTAGTCTTTCTCATTCTGTTGTTTTCCTCTATTTCTTTGCATTGATTGCTGAGGAAGGCTTTCTTATCTCTCCTTGCTATTCTTTGGAATCTGCATTCGAATGGGTATATCTTTCCTTTTCTCCTTTGCTTTTTGCTTCTCTTCTTTTCACAGCTATTTGTAAGGCCTCCCCAGACAGCCATTTTGCTTTTTTGCATTTCTTTTCCATGGGAATGGTCTTGATCCCTGAATCCTATACAATGTCACAAACCTCCATCCATAGTTCATCAGGCACCCTATCTATCAGGTCTAGTCCCTTAAATCTATTTCTCACTTCCACTGTATAATCATAAGGGATTTGATTTAGGTATACCTGAGTGGTCTAGTGGTTTTCCCTACTTTCTTCAATTTCAGTCTTCTTATTCTCAGTCTTGTTAAATCTCATTTCTGGACAAATACATAACAAAGGAAGACAGTTCATTTCCATAGTAGAATATTTATTGAGTAGCCCTAGCATTGTGCTAAAGTTTAGGCAGTCCGTACCCTGAAGTAATGAGAATTGTTGGAAATTCTATACATATAAACATGGAGCACTTAAATATTAGCAGTGCCAGACGGTATATATTTTGGTGCCCCACAAGTGTTTTATGAAGAGTATAAATGCACCAGAAGATAGAAATAATTAAGAAAAGCTTAAGTGGGAGGATGGATAGGATTCTTGGAAGACTGAGTCCCCACTCTGTATCCTTTCTTCACCAGATCTGTAGGTTACCTTTTTAATTAAGGACTGCAGGCTCCTTAGGACCAGTGGTTTCCTTCATAAATGCAAGGCTCCTATGCTGCCGTTTACTGGCTACACACTCAGATTGTTTCTGCTTGCAGTCAACCCACCATATCTGCAGTTGAATCCACGGATGCAGAAACCATGGGTAAATAGAGGGCCAGCTGTATTGATTGTACCACACCATTTTATATCAGTGACTTGTGCATCCACAGAGTTGGTATTCTAGGGGCTCCTGGAACCCATCTACTGCAGATAATGAGGGATGACTGTATTGCTAGAAGTTACCTCCTCCTACCAAAGTTGTCTTATGTATATAATTCAAGGTATTAAATATGATATTAATGAGTGGAAAATAAAAAGAGAAGAACACTTTCATAGAATGATAATTAATCTAGATAAACTAGTCTCAAATCCCTAACTACATGTGTGCCATTGTTTTTAACCTCTTCATCTGCCTAAGGTTAAAAGAGGTAAATTTCTTCCTTTAACTCATTTTCCTAGTAAGAGGTCATTCTGATTGAAGATGTTGATGTTCTAGAACAGTTAATATTTCCTACCACCAAGTGAAGGTAATTTTAAAATATATGTAGATGGTGCCCGCAGAAACTGCCGAGGGAAGACAGTGGTCACCTCGTGCTACGTGCAGGAAGAGGTTAGTGTAAGTCAGCCTTCTTTTTGAGAGTCTGTTTCTATGGAGGTTCTTCGGAGTAAAGATCAGAATGTTATCAGAGATGGATTATAGCTCAGATGGTACAGAAAAAGAAAGTAGGAGCTAAATTTAGAAATTACATGAAAACGTTTCAAAATAGATATATACATAAGAACACATAAAAAAGGCAATATGCATTTTTATTTTCAAAAAAAAAAGCAGTGAAAATGCTAAGTCTTTTTGAGTTATATAAAGGTGAATTTGGTTTGATTTTTATTTCATGACCCATGTGCTATCTCACCAATCAGCCAGTCATGGGAAGCTCATCAGAATTTAAGGGAAAGAGAACATCTGTATATAAAATATCTGATAAAGTCTTCATACAAGTCTATTTCGGTGTCTTAAGAAAAAGTTTCAGTCAAATTACGACCTTTGCATGTTTTGAAAACTCAACATTGAGATTAATACAGTGTAATGAGGTTTGGGTTTACCTGTGGAGATGAGAAAATTTGTATGTGAATAAAAATGTGCTGCTATTTGGAAAAACAATTTTAACTGTAAAATAATCACCATTGTCACTCTAAATACTGTATATAATCCATAATTTAAATAAGAGTTTAACGTAGCATTTCCTTAAGATATTAGACTGTTGGAGATGTAGCATATTTGGTAGGAATCATGGAAATTATTTTATATTTTTGAAATAGATTCCCCAAAGTTGAACCCCCGAAGCGTTCGTTCACTAAATGTAAGAAAAAGGCTGGGTAAAAGGTATTTCACCATAATTCCCCTTGGATCATATCTGAAGTACAAATTAAAGGCTGCTTCTATTTACTGAGACATCAGTGTGTGCTTTTTACTGTGCTGTTTCAGGTATAGTATTACCTTCAGGCTTTATGACAGTGCTGTAATGAAAGTATCATTATCTCAATTTAGGGATAAGGAAATTGAAGCTTGGAGAAGCCCCAGAGCAAGTAAATAGAAGCATGGGTGAAAGGGCTCCAAAGCTACAGACCCTGCCTTAGCTACACCTTGTGATGGTCCTGACCACTTGAAACAACTCAAGCCACACAGTGGCTTTTCCACTGTTACCATTTACCTAACACAAGCCCTGGTTCCCTTGATTAAACCAGAGTGGGTGGGAACTGATAATACAGACATTCACAGTTCATTGTAACCACGGCTTCAGGCTACAATTTAAGGGGATGATGAGGGGAAAATACTGGACAATCACAGGTGCGCAGCATTTTTTAATGGATCGTGACCAGGACACTGAGAAAATGCTCACTGGTAGGAATCAAATGTGATGTGATTCTCAGTTCCTCTTATGCAGATGTATAAGCCTCCTTATCACACTAAGGATGCACAAATTACACAAACTGTGTGGGAGTTGAGGGTGGAAGGTAGAGAGTAAAATCAGATTTCTTCAGGGCCATGCAGGTATTGTGGAGAAGGAAATGGCAACCCATTCCAGTATTCTTGCCTGGAGAATCCCAGGGACGGAAGAGTCTGGTGGGCTGCTATCTGTGGAGTTGCACAGAGTCAGACACAGCTGAAGCGATTCAGCAGCAGCAGCAGCAGGCAGGTATTGTGAAGCTGCTCAGATTCTGTTGACACAACTCAGTTAATTAGGTAGTTTTGGCCTTAACAGGACAGAGGATATTCTTCACTTTCAGAAATAATTATGCTCTTTCTTATAATTATTGACAATAGTGAGAGGCAGGTAGTAGCTTTCTGACTGTGGCCTCTTGTCTTCTTGGAACATGGGCAGTGTTGCTGATCCTACAGTTTATCAAGAGAAGTAGGGAATCTGTTTTATCTGTCTAATGGAAAAGTTCTCAATTTTAGATGTTAATGGCTTTTAAAAAAAATCATTTGTACAAGACCAAGCAGGTCTACAGACCATCAGCTCACTTCTAGTTTTCTTGACCTTCAACCCCAAGTCTTCCCCACACAGAGGTCACCCCTGAGTCCCAATTTGCCTGAGGCATTTGTAGTTTATACCTCTTGTCTCAGCATCCCAGTTGTTGAGCATTTGTTCTAGTTTCCTGTTTTTTCAAAAATAAATATTATTATTTATTTACTTGACCACATTGGGTCTTAGTTGTGGCATGCAAGATCTTTCATTGTGGCATACCAACTCTAGTTGCAGGGCGCAGGCTCAGTAGTTGAGGTGTGCAGTCTTAGTTAACTCCTCGGCACGTGGGATATTAGTTCCCAGACCAGGGATCGAACCCTGGTCCCCTGCATTGCAAGGCAGATTCTTAACCACTGGACCACCAGGGAAGTCCCCCACCCCCATTTTTAATGGCGCATTCTTATTATTAGCTGCATTAAAATAATCCAAGATGGATTTGATAGACTTTCACTTAGTATTTCCAAACCCTGCCCATGCAGTTGAACAGATTTCTCAACTTTAGCACTTGGTTAAATCTGAAAGATCTTCCAGCTCTTTTCCAAATCCTTTCCAGATGCAGTGTAACTACATCTTTTTTTCAAAGACAGCATGTGGGCACTCACCGCTAATAATGGAATAAGTGTGGACAAGAGTGACCATGGATAGCCAGTTCTTCCGGTGTCTAGGGTAGTAGTGAAGGATATGCTGTTGCTGCCTTTATCAGCCTTTTGTCATTAGCCAGTCATGCTGTGCTCTGGTCTATAAGCTAAAAGGTCCAGTAACACACCAGATCTTCAATGAGCAGAATCAGTGGGAAATTGTTAGGTGTATGTGAAATGTATGTGTAAAATCAAGGTTGAGCAGTCTTGCTATGGTGGTTTGATAGCTTTTGCTTCCATGGTTTTATCATTTGTTTTTGGTGTTTGTTTTGTTGTTTGATAATGCTTTTATTTTGTAATAAATTCTTTTGGCCATAGTAAGTTTTTTTAACCCTGAAAATGCACAGGTAACAAAATTTAGTACTGAATTTTTGCTCCTTAAGAAAATGAATGGTAATGTATAACTTATACAAAACAGCTTGTTGATATTTAGCATCCACCATTACAGCCAAAGTGATATCATCAACCACAAAAAGTTTGAAAGACACAGATCTTCTGAAAAAAAATCAGCATCTACTTCAAAAGTTAGCTTTATATTCAGTAGATTGTGCCCAAAGATGACATTTTAGCATAGTCAGCTGCAGAAAATGCATTTTTATATTACTGTGTGAAGCATGACTTTTCATTTAAATCAAGTGACTTTCCTTCAAAGTTAATTTAGTTCATTTTTTATTCCAAGTTTTCTTCTGCAGGTGCAAAAAAATGAGGCAATAACTATTCATCTGTTAACTCCCTTAGCAGAAGGAAATCTTTGCAAACAATTAATAATTTGGTGTTCTCTCTTTTTTAATTTGTGGAATCAAGGTACAGCTTTTGATAGTTAATTTGGATAAAGTGAAATATCTATTATTATTTTGAATACTATAAGTGTTTTTGTTTTAAAAAATGTTGAAAATAAAAATATTTCATGGTAATGATAAGAATATAGTGTTTGGTGGTGCAGAGTGTCATTGTAAAACAATTATTAAATTAAGCCTATGGAGCAGAAATGTACTTGCAATTAGTTATGACTCACACACAAGTCGTACTTGTGTTCAGACAAGCTGTGATAATGTACCAGTCTTGAGTTTTGTTTCCTCAAAGTATCTGTGAAAGAATAATATTATAAATTGATAAAGGAGATACTTCTTATGAAAATATTTGGTCTGAAATGTTTACAAATTTGCATTTGAAAAAATGATAGAGTTAAGAATATCTACCATGTAGCAGAATTTGTTTTGTGCTTACCAGATTCTTCAGCCCCTAAGAGAGAATATTTTTCAATTAAAAACATTAAGGTCTGTAGGGTAGGACCCAATTGAAAATGTTATATTTTCAAATTTATTAACCTAAAATGGTTAATGCAATTTTTAAGAATATTTCAGGCAGTTTTATGAAAGTTAAATATATAATATATCCATATTGCAAAAATAGTCTTTTTTTAACTTTATATGGATATATGAAAGTTTTATTCTTTTAGAAAGTACTTTATGTTTGAAAATATTGTAATAATACCTATATAATATACCTGATGGGACCCGATGCCATGATCTTCGTTTTCTGAATGTTGAGCTTTAAGCCAACTTTTTCACTCTCCTCTTTCACCAAGAGGCTTTTTAGTTCCTCTTCACTTTCTGCCATAAGCGTGGTGTCATCTGCATATCTGAGGTGATTGATATTTCTCCAGGCAATCTTAATTCCAGCTTGTGTTTCTTCCAGTCCAGCGTTTCTCATGATGTACTCTGCATATAAGTTAAATAAGCAGGATGACAATATACGGCCCTGACGTACTCCATTTCCTATTTGGAAGCAGTCTGTTTGTTCCATGTCCAGTTCTAACTGTTGCTTCCTGACCTGCATACAGATTTCTCAAGAGGCAGGTCAGGTGGTCTGGTATTCCCATCTCTTTCAGAATTTCCCATAGTTTATTGTGATCCACACAGTCAAAGGCTTTGGCATAGTCAATAAAACAGAAATAGATGTTTTTCTGGAACTCTCTTGCTTTTTCCATGATCTAGAGGATGTTGGCAATTTGATCTCTGGTTCCTCTGCTTTTTTCTAAAACTAGCTTGAACATCTGGAAGTTCACGGTTCACATATTGCTGAAGCCTGGCTTGGAGAATTTTGAGCATTACTTTACTAGCATGTGAGATGAGTGCAGTTGTGCAGTAGTTTGAGCATTCTTTGGCATTGCCTTTCTTTGGGATGGGAAATAGATGGGGAAACAGTGGAAACAGTGTCAGACTTTATTTTTTTGGGCTCCAAAATCACTGCAGATGGTGACTGCAGCCATGAAATTAAAAGACGCTTACTCCTTGGAAGGAAAGTTAGGACCAACCTACATAGCATATTCAAAAGCAGAGACATCACTTTGCCAACAAATGTCCGTCTAGTCAAGGCTATAGTTTTTCCTGTGGTCATGTATGGATGTGAGAGTTGGACTGTGAAGAAAGCTGAGTGCCGAAGATTTGATGCTTCTGAACTGTGGTGTTGGAGAAGACTCTTGAGAGTCCCTTGGACTGCAAGGAGATCCAACCAGTCCATTCTGAAGGAGATCAGCCCTGGGAATTCTTTGGAAGGAATGATGCTAAAGCTGAAACTCCAGTACTTTGGCCACCTCATGCGAAGGGTTGACTCATTGGAAAAGACTCTGATGCTGGGAGGGATTGGGGGCAGGAGGAGAAGGGGATGACAGAGCAGTTGAGATGGCTGGATAGCATCACTGACTCGATGGACGTGAGTCTGAGTGAACTCCGGGAGTTGGTTGATGGACAGGGAGGCCTGGCATGCTGCGATTCATGGGGTCACAAAGAGTCGGACACGACTGAGCGACTGAACTGAACTGAATATACCTGATATGTTGGTCAACAAATAATATTTCAAAGATATATAGCATTAACTATTTTTAATAGTCTTTTTCATATTCAAAAGTGTTATATATAGACTATAAACTATATTACAGTCTCATTAGAATGTTAATTTCTCAACACTGGTCCAAATAGTACATTTTACAATTGATTCTTATCCATAATCGTCCTGAAATTGGGTTCTTCCTCAAGGTGACAAATTATATCTATTACTGTTTGCCCCCAAAGAGTGCCTAGTGAGATAGGATTCTCTTATTTCTCTTCCTTTCTTCCTATTCAGATTCTAGATGTTCATTACCCTTCTTCATTGGACAAGTAAGCATAAGTGCTATTGATTCTCTTTACAGTCTTACTGTTGGAACAACTTCTTGGTCTCTGAATTAAAGAGACCTTTAGACATGTGTTCTAGGGAATTTCTTTTCTTCTGCAAAATTCTGGGGCTAGGAGCCTTTCACTTTGAGTTTTCTTGAACACAGTTTCTGAAGCCGCAGTGATCCAGTTTTGTAGTGGGCGTCCCAGAAAGACTGTAGGATCCTGAAATTTCTGGGGACACCTGGGCCTCCCTTCATTGAGAAGCTTGTCCTTTCTATTATTTTTTCCATCTTTGTCTGAATGTCTGTCAAGCTGGGCAAGGAAACCTTCTTGATCTGTTTTTCCTGTTGTCAAACAAAATAAAATTCCAAACCAGCAGCACACTCCTCTGGCTAATGAGATTGTAGGAGTCCAGACATTGCAAAGGGCTAAAATGATTATGTTTTTTTCTGAGATGTAATATCAGGAAATGAACCACATGCAAAATGTGAACTCAACAATGAGGATGATGTGAATCTGTAAAGCAGGCATTAGCCTATTGTGCCAGTGTGGGGGGAGAACTGGTTAGTTGTTTTGCTTGTGTAAAACCAGTCCCCACTTGGTTATTGGGAGTCTCGGTGTTTGTTCACTGTTTTGCAAAGTGTGATTCAGAGAACACCAGTCTCATCAACTGATTTGAGGGGGAAAATGCTGCCATTGTCATACCGTGATGTCTTCACCCTTACTCCATACTCATGGATTCCTAGCAGCATTATCTTATTAAAGGTACTGAGTCCTGTAGTATGAACCATCTATTTTACTTTTTATAAATATTATTCTCTACAGTTGGGCTTCACTTGTGGCTCAGCTGGTAAAGAATCTGCCTACAATGAGGGAGACCTGGGTTCAATTCCTGGGTTGGGAAGATACCTTGGAGAAGGGAAAGGCTTCCCACTCCAGTATTCAGCCCTGGAGAATTCCACGGACTGTATAGTCCGTGGGGTCGAAGAGAGTCAGACATGACTGAGCGACTTTCATGGTACAGTTATTTGACTTTGGCTATAGAACCCACTTTTCAAACAGCCATTAAAATCCCAAGTAACTAATAGTCCTCAAATATTCTTTGACAGCAGCCATACAAGTATACCTGATTCTTTTTAATCTTAGTAAACATGTATAACTTTAAAAGAATCTTCTATTTTTTGTCACTATGACTTTGAATAAACTCTTTGAAAATAAACTTTTTTGTAGCATTGATAATGTATTCATGTGTATTACCATCATAATCATGAAGGTAATAAGTAGCATTTCAAAGAGTGCACAGTTTTTTATTTCATCCCAAGATTTTGCAGACCTGAGGGCACAGTTCTTCATAATGGAACCATGTAATTACATCAGTCAACAGACTCTTTGGAACTGCTTGGAGTGTGTGATGCCATAGTGCATCAAGCTCTGACCTACAGATGTTGCTGATCCTGATAATTATGACATGGCCTGCAGACATGAAAAGGGAAAATGATAAGCAGAGGACGAAATAGAAGAATATTTGCGTGTGAAAGGTATAGTGGTAGAGCCGAGGAAGAGATGGAGTTCTTTAAAAGAAAAAGAACTTCTTAAATAATAAAGGAGTGTTTTCTCCAGCAAGGAAGGAATCCAGTATATGTTAGAATAAGCAAATGTACCTTTTAGTGAAACAAAACCAAAAAGAGAGGTGTTCTGGGGGAAAGCAGTGTGCTTTATACTCATTGATTACCTTGGTGAATGCCACAGTAACGATTAAAAATAAAACTCTAGGATTTCCCTGGTGGTCCAGTGGTTAAGAGCCTGCCTGCCAGTGTCAGGGACATAGGTTCGATCCCTGATCTGGAAAGATTCCACATGTTGTGGAGCTACGGCAAGAGAAGTTGCTGCAACGAGAAGCCCATACGCTGCGACTAGAAGGTGGTCCCCACGTGCCGCAACTAGAGAAAATCTTGCACAGCAGTGGACACCCAGCGCAGCCATAAATAGGGAAATAATGTCGGAGGGAAAAAAAGACATTTGTCAGGGGGAAAAACCTCTCACCATAGAAAAGCAATTCGAGTCATGAGAATCAATTTGTAAAATCTTAAAGTAGAACAATATGCAGCAGTTTAATAAAATTTTATTGAATATTTTGCTCTCTGGAACATTTTACTTAACACAGATTCACTTCATTAGTATCTAGTATATTGCCTGACACATAGTAGATAAGTATTGTGTTTGTTGAAATAATTAATATTTATTAATGATAATTTTGAAATACCACAAGGTTTCATAGCAATTATAGTACTTGTATTTTATGTATTTTGTTAACAATTCTTATAACTTTCCTAACTACCCTAAAACAAATTGTTTTTTTGTTTCATAGATGAGGTAGCTGAGGTTCAGGAAACTTGAGAGACCAGCCTGAAGACACAGGGCTGAAATGTGCTGAAGTCTGGTTGGTTCTCAAGCTATTGTTCCTGGACTTCCTCTTTGCTCCTTTGGTTCTCTGGGTTACTCAGTGAGAGAGAGATTCTGTATAGTTGACCCTAGATATCAGCAAAGTCAACCAACGAAGGATGAAAAATATTGTTAGGGGGAAGGAATTCCAGAAAGCTCCAAAAATCAAAGCTTGAATTTGTTGTACCCTGGCAACAACTAGCATAGCATTTACGTTGTATTAAGTAATATAAGTAATCTAGAGATGATTTTAAATATACAGGCGGATGCATAGGTTATATACAAATACCAAGACATTTTTATAAGGGTCTTGAGCATCTGCACATACCTACTCTGTTCTGATACTGCGTGCAGAGGGACATGGGTGCTGTAACAAAGGAGAATCAGTAGATCCCTAGCACTGAAAGATTACATACAGGATTCAAAATTTTCATCAGAGACTTCAAAAGGCTGTGTCATGTAGTAATTTGTAATTTTGCTGAGCCATGAGTTGAATCATAAGTGTGGAGAGGCTGTACTATAGGAATGAGTCACTGGCTTCGAGAACCCAGCCAGCAGTAGCTCAGTGTGACTTTGCTATTCTTTGTCAGTTTTGCAGTCATGCCCATAAGAAAATGCAGCAACAGCTGTCACTCTGTGTACAGTGCACCGTACACAGAGAAGTGTACACTGATGAAGTCAGAGAAGGTGAAATGGTCTAAGAAATGACAGTTCTTGCCAAGTTTTTGGTAGGAAATTTTACGGAGTATTTGCAAATTTGAGGACTCATTGATATCCATTATCCAGGATGATCTCTAGAATGTTCTTTCACTTTGAGCAAATGTGGGCAGTTTGCCCAAAGTCTCAGAGCTAAAAAGTGCATATATACCAAGCCTTTTGCACTTTCTGTGCTATTTTCCTTTTCTTTTGCTTTCTAAACAATTAGCTTTGGGTGTTAGATGCTGTCTTTAAATGTTTTACATCCATTAGGTCATTTAACCATCAAAGTAAGTACTGTTGTTATCACATTTATTAGATTAGGAAATAAAGGTTTACAAATGTTAAATAGCTTGCTCAAGGTCATGTTCAACCAGTTCTGGCTGGAGGTGGTATTGCAACGCAGAGATTTGATCCCATCTCTGTATTTCCCTTGAGAAGAAAACAAAAAAAGCCTGAGATTTTTCTGTTTCTTCCCCCTCCCCCGCCCCCATAATTTAGAATCAAATGCCAAAATGGAGATAAGCACTGAGAGTGGGGGGAAGAAAATGTGCTTCTCAGTTCAGGATTGAAACATACTCAGACAGAAGTTCAGGATTTTACTAAATCAGAGGCCCTCTGTCTGTGCTGGGCATCCTTTCAAATAGAGCTGCCCTAATGAGCTGAATATTTGTGTCTAAGAGCTTCAACAAATGTGGAAATTACCATTTGGTTTTCTACTTCTGGAGTGTAGGAACCGGAATAGGTGTGACATTCCAGCCTAAAGCCGCCCTGAGCTGTTAATGAGTTTTTGAAAATCCTTCCAAAGTGACTATAAGATCTTTTTTATTTTATCTGAAGACTTGGCCTTCTGTGGGCAGGGTAAGACTCACTGTGGTGGGAACTCAGTTCTTCCTTCCTTTTGCTGAAGCAGTCTTGGAAATATCAACAGACCTAAGATTTACCTTAATTTTATGACCACCGAATCGCAAAAACAAGACATTACCACATTGGCACATCCTGTGGTTTCCATGTGGTCTTTCCCTAGAATTCTGCCAGAGTTCCTAAGAGTAGTTACTTGGTTCTCACAATGTTCCCTCTGAGGCTTGCCACCAGCTTGCTAAGAATTCTGAAAGCTCACATTCATTATTAAATATTTCCATCCAGTGTGTTCAACTGTAACTTGAAATAGAGTTATATTTTGCATTTGGTTTATATGATTGATTAACTCATACCTGTTTTGCTTTTATATGTACGATGTTCAAAATAAAAAGGGTAGTCAATTTTAATTGTTATTTGTATTATTAGAAATGACTTCTTTGCTTTTCATCATAGCCTATTTCATTAGTAAGTGGTTTAATTTTGCATGATTACTTGTGATTTTTACTACTTCACATTTGATATTTGGAAAAATAGAAAAGGGTCTAATTTATCTTCCTACTCTAACACACTAAAAAATATTCTTTTCACAGACAGAATACTTTTTACCAAAAAAAAGAGAGAGAATTGCACTTTTGTTGAGGACATTTATATAGGCATTTTTGAAATTCTATGTGTATTTTGTAAAATGCTGTCATAGTTTTAAATAACTTGAGAACTTCAGGTGAAAGCTCTTACATAAATGCAAATTACAGTAGATTATATTTGAATGTCATTTTACAAAACAGCAAGGATAGAATTAAAAAACAAAGCTAAGGATGCAATAAAAGTGACTTAGAAATTCAGACCTGGATGAAGGCAAAGTAGTGATCTTTGCATATTTTGAGGCCAGTATACTTTCATAGATGGTAGACATTGGTTATGGTTCATTGTTGTTGTTCAGTCGCTTAGTCAGGTCCGACTCTTTGCAACTCCATGGGCCGCAGCGTGCCAGGTCTCCCTGTCCCTCACTGTCTCCCAGAGTTGGTGGGAGTTCACATTCATAGCATCAGTGATGCTGTCCAACCATCTCATCCTCTGACACTCTCTTCGCCTTCTGCCCTTGATCTTTCCCAGCATCAGGGACTTTTCCAATGAGTTGTCTGTTCACATCAGATGACTAAAATACTGGAGCTTCAGCTTCAGCATCAGTCCTTCCAGTGAATATTCAGGGTTGATCTCCCTTAAAATTGACTGGTTTGATCTCCTTGCTGTTCAGGGGACGTTCAGGAGTCTTTACCAGCACCACAGTTCAAAGGCATCAGTTTTTTGTTGTTCTGCCTTCTTTACGGTCCAGCTCTCACAGTCACACGTGACCACTAGGAGTACCATAGCCTTGACTGTACAGACCTTTGTCAGCAGGGTGATGTCTCTGCTTTTAGCACACTGTCTAGGTTTGTCATCACTTTTCTGCCAAGAAGCAACCATCTGATTTCATGGCTGCAGTCACCGTCCACAGTGATTTTGGAGACCAAGAAGAGGAAATCTGTCACTACTTCCACCTTTTCCCCTTTATCTGCCACGCAGTAATGGGACTGGAGGCCATGGTCTTAGTTTTTTTAATATTTAGTTTTAATATGGCTCTTTCTCTCTCCTTCACCCTCATCAAGAGGCTCTTAATTCCTCTTTACTTTCTGCCATTAGAGTGGTACCATCTGCATATCTGAGGTTGTTGATGTTTCTCCCACCTATCTTGATTCCAGCTTCTAACTCATCGAGCCCAGCATTTCTCTTGATGTGCTCAATGTATAGGTTAAACAAACAGGGTGACAGCAGACAGCCCTGTTGAACCAGTCAGTTGTTCCATACAGGGTTCTAACTCTTGCTTCTTGACCCACATATAGGTTTCTCAGGAGACAAGTAAGATGGTCTGGTATTCCCAACTTTAAGAGCTTTCCACAGTTTGTCATGATCTACCAATACTTTGGCCACCTCATGCAAAGAGTTGACTCATTGGAAAAGACTCTGATGCTGGGAGGGATTGGGGGCAGGAGGAGAAGGGGACGACAGAGGATGAGATGCCTGGATGGCATTACCGACTCTATGGACAAGAGTTTGGGTGAACTCCTTTCTTGAACCAATCAGTTGTTCCATACAGAGTTCTAACTCTTGCTTCTTGACCCACATATAGGTTTCTCAGGAGACAAGTAAGATGGTCTGGTATTCCCATCTCTAAGAGCTTTCCACATTTTGTCATGATCTACCAATACTTTGGCCACCTCATGCAAAGAGTTGACTCATTGGAAAAGACTCTGATGCTGGGAGGGATTGGGGGCAGGAGGAGAAGGGGACGACAGAGGATGAGATGCCTGGATGGCATTACCGACTCGATGGACAAGAGTTTGGGTGAACTCCAGGAGTTGGTGATGGACAGGGAGGCCTGGCGTGCTGCGATTCATGGGGTCGCAAAGAGTCAGACACGACTGAGCGACTGAACTGACTGACTGACACAGTCAAAGGCATTACTGTAGTCGATGAAACCCAGATAGATGTTGTTCTGAAATTCCCTTGCTTTATAATCCAGCAAATGTTGGCAGTTTGATCCCTAGTTCCTCTACCTTTTCTAAACCCAGCTTGAACATCTGGAAGTTCTTGGCTCCCATAATGCTGAAGCCTAGCATGCAAGGTTTTAAGCATGACCTTACTAGCATGGAGGGCTTCCCTAGTAGCTCAGATGGTAAAACGTCTGTCTGCAATGCGGGAGACCTGGGTTTGATCCCTGGGTCTGGAAGATCCCCTGGAGAAGGAAATGGCAACCTACTCCAATATTCTTGCCTGGAAAATTCCATGGATGGAGAATACAGTCCATGGGATCACAAAGAGTCAGACACAACTGAGCAACTTCGCTGGTGATTACTAGCATGGGAGATGAGTGCAATTGTCTGATGGTTAGCACATTCTTTGGTACTACCCTTCTTGGGAATTGGGGTGAGGATTGACCTTTTCCAGTCCTCTGGCCACTGCTGGGTCTTCCAGGTTTTCTGACATAATGAAAGCAAAACCTTGATGGCATCATCCTTTAGGAATTTGAATAGTTCTACTGGAATATCATCGCATCCACTAGCTTTATTAATAGCAGTGCTTCTTAAGGGCCACTTGACTTTGCACTCCAGAATGTCTGGCTCAGGGTGACTAACCACACCATCTAGTAATCCAGTTCATAAAGGTCTTTTTTATACAGTTCTTCCATGTATTCTTTCCATCTCTTCTTGATGTCTTCAACATCTACTAGGTCTCTACCATTTTTATCCTTTATTGTGCCCTTCTTTGGGCCGAATGCTCCCTTGATGTTTCCAGTTTTCCTGAAGAGATCTCCAGTCTTTCCCCTTTTGTTGTTTTCTTCTATTATTAAGCACTGTTCATTGAAAAAGGCCTTCTTGTCTCTTTAAGCTGTTCTTTGGAACTCTGTGTTTAATTGGATGTACTTTTCCCTCTCTCCCTTGCTTTTCACTTCTCTTCATTCTTCTGCTGTTTGTAAAGCCTCCTCAGATAACCGCTTTGCCTTCTTGCTTTTCTTTTTCTTTGGGATGGTTTTGTTCACCGCGTCCTGTATTACAGACTTCTGTCCATGGTTCTTCAGGCACACTGTTAACTAGATCTAGTCCCTTGAATCTATTCGTTACCTCTACTTCAAATTCATACAGGATTTGACTTAAGTGGATATTAGTTATGGTTCACAGGTGAGGTTAATATTGTAGCTTTCACTGTGGAGGTTAATTTGCATTAAGGGTCAGCATGAAATTTCCTCACTAGACTGTTTTCCCACAGTTAAGAGAGTGCCATGTTTATTTTGTCTACCAAACCTTTGTTCATCTATTCCTCCTCCGTCACACATCTTTATCTCCACCTGCCAGCTAACTCCTGTCTTCTCTCTGACACCTTGTCTGGCCATACTGAGTTCTTCTTGTTCAGTCCCAATATACCGTCACTCATACAGACTTCTTCATGTTCTGCCCTGTATTCTCAGGCACTTTTGAAATAGTGAGGTTTTGTTGCAATAAACGATATTATGTGCTCCTTGAGGGACAAGATCATAAGTCCTTGGTGCTCTGTGTATTCTAGATGTATTTATTTATGATCGTGGAGTATATGTCTAGATGAAGCCATAGGGAAATGATTTGTTTCAATTGCATAACCTTATAGACCAGGAAAATGAAGTTGTAAAGAAGTAAATAATTTCTTCTAAGGGTTATTGCTTGTGTTAGGTGTAAAGCCAGGCCTAGTATTTAGGTGTCCCTGTTTCCAGCTCAGTATAATTTCTACTGTTCCTTCCTATATTCTTCATTCAACAAATATTTATTGAGCATCAGTGACAGGCACTCTGCTAGACCCTGATACTGCAACACTGAGTTTGTCTCGGAACTTGTACTGTGATTAGGGAGAAGCATACTAACAAATATCATCCGGATAGATATACACTAGCTACTGACGTAAGTGCTATTAAGGATTGTGTGGTTCTGAGAGAGTAGGTAATGGGTGGAAGATTTCCTTAACAAACTCGACTTTGGCTTGTAGGAAGTTGGGTTTATGTATGACTTTTAAATCTGACAAATATTTGTTGTCTGCTCACTCTGTGCTGGGCCCCAAAAGAAACGAGAGCCAGGAGCTACAGCCCCTTCCTTCAATGTATGGTCTAGAAGACGGTAAGTCAAGAAATGTAGAAGTTCCATGGTTCAGAAGATGCAAAGATCACATTTTGGGGGAGAGGAGGAACACTGGGAATATCTTCTTGTGAGAGACAGCATAGGATATGGTGCCTGAACAAAAGCTAAAAGAGATATGGAAGGGACTAGAGAAGGTCTTCCAGATGTAAGAAAAAGCACATTGAGGTAGATCAAGAGAGAAAATTGGAGGAGTTTTCCAACAGTAAAAAGTAATCTCATTTTACAGGAAGACTTTTGAGTTATACAACTGTTGAGAATGTTGTCTCTTTCAGTCAACTGAAATTAAAGATGGAAATGCAAATGTTCCCTCTTGTTTCTCCTCCTGGAGCACATAATCCTGTGCTTTGGTTGCCAGCTATATGGACTGTTCCCCCTACCACCAACCTACCCCTACACCTCACAGCAACTGTGTCTGTGGACTGTTCCCCCACCCCTAACCCTACCCCTGCACCTCATAGGAACTGGGTCTAAGTCTTTAATTGCTGTATTACCTAACATTTCTTTGGGGTTCAATAAACATTTAATCATCATCTTGAAAAGTGTCTGCTCTGTTGAAACTGTTTTCTCTAAGTTCCCTACCTTAGAAACAGAAATAGAACTCCTTCCATATGACATGGTTGGCCTGTTGTAATGAGTATCAAATTCAGTTTTTAAATATTGCCTACACTGTTCTGTGTCATCATGTAGCTTTTACCCAATTTAAAGAAGTCTCGGCCATTTCTCCCTATGGATAGTATAATAGTTTGTCTAAATATTATTGTAGGAAAGTGCTGCAGAATTACTTCCCCATTAGCATGTGTTAAGTGGCCAGCTGCTGTATCCCAGGTTCAGTGTAAGACATGGTGTTATTGGTCAATCTTATTAGGGAAGTCCGTGGAGAAGCAAATGATTGGTACCTGATCCAGCTCAGCCACAGATACACTTTATCTTTTATAGCGTTGCCAAGAATAAAAATTAGGGATATCTCATGGAAAGATCTAGATTTTTGGCTTCCCTTGATAACTCAGAAAATCTGGCAACACTCAGCTTGTATCCCAGTGGCAACAATTAGTTGGAGCTAACTAGCAGCTGTCCTCTTTCTTTAGGGTCTGTGTTTCTCAGTGTGCTGCAGTTCTCATCACTCACTATTACCTACATCCAGCCTGTTTTACTCATTTCTGCGGCTTCCTGGCCCTTTTAACGCCCCTTGTTTTGGAGTGCTGTTGCCTTTCTGGGCCTCTTCTCTTAGTTTCCAATAACAATTTCATGGCCAGCCAGACAGTTAATTATGACCACAACAACTAGTGTCTACGTGATGCTTGATAGCTTGCAGTGGTTCTCAAACTTTGCCATGCATCTGAATCATCCAGAGGGTCTCTTGAAACAGATGGTTTATCAGTTTCTCATCCAGAAAGTTTGATGTAGGATTAAAGGATTGCATTTTTATGAAATTCCCAAGTAATCCTGCTGGGGTGTGGACCACCTTTTGAGAACCACTCACCTACTGTATTGTAGCACAGTAATAAGCCACATGGACTTGGTGGGACAAGATGTTGCCCACCAGAGATAACATTTGGAAAGATTAAGCAACTTATCCAGTGTCAAAAGAGGAAGCAGAGTCCGATGAAAACCATGTCTTTAGAATGTGTCCAATAGGAGACCATCCTGTGCATGCCTGTTTCTGCCTTGCATCTGCCTTCTAACTTCCACAGAATCCTCCAGAGAACCCTGTAAATCAGATGTAGCCAGGAAATCGAATTTAGGATTATACCATGCATGATCATTGTCATATCTCAGGACACAAAGAATTAGAACTTGTTTGTATTCAGTGAGCAAGGGCAGAAGGACAGGGCCCAAAGCTTGACCTTAAGATATAAGGTATGAGACATACCTGCTGGGCAGAGTGGAGCATGCCCCATACCTAATGTTTTGTGCTTGGAGGAGGTCCACTTGAGCAGGTGGGACCAGGACAGTCTTTGGTATCGACATAGAGCAACGGGTGCCACAGAGCCAGGCAGAGCATAGCACTGGGGATTCGTTGGGGAACCAGTGACATATTTTCAAAGCGGGGGTTTCATGGAAAGCTATGATTGGCCTAGGCCCACCTGGAGTGACACTTGGAAACAGGACTTCAGGATAGTCAGATTGCTGGGATAGGACAGATTGTCTGGGCAGGAACTAGGTACATAAAACAATTTTAGGGATTCATCTTCCAATGTTGGGGTGCAGGGCAGAGCTATAGGGCTTCTCACTTACCAGATCTGATGGTCACAGTCAACGTAGAACCAGCAAGAAAGGTGGTTTCTTCAATTTTGGCACTTTAGGCTTTGTAAAATCTTATTTAAGTAAAGATTAGTCTAATGACATGGATTCCCTCCGTCTTATGGGATGAGAAGGAAGAGAAAGATTGGGAACCAGACATGCCTAATCACAAGTTTAAATTTATTAAATTCTATGTGCTTGAAACTCTATGGAAGGAATAATTAGGTCATCATGTAATCAAGATAGCCATTCACTAACCTAGTTCACAAGTTTGTGTATCTGTGCAAAATCAAGACTGTTTTAATAAATTAGTAGCCATCTGTCTCCAGTTTTCAAGATAATTAGTTATTATATCTGTTGATTTGCACATTTATGTACTGTATAATTTACATGTATACTACACCTATGAAATCTATTTTGTTAAGATTGTTAGGCAGTGGTGTATGCTGGTTAATTTGGAGGTTGACCATTTTGATTTTAATCTTGTTGAAAATTTTTTAAAAGTCTTTTTACCCTTTCCTACTAAATGTTGTATATAATGAACATAACAAAGTCCTTTTTCTGTGTTAAAAATTGAGTAGACTCTTCAATCTGATAAGCTATGAGGTAGATATAAAGTAAATATTGAAAATTTGGGTGTGTGGGAATAGAGGGGGCATGGTCACTATTGTGAAAATCAAATCATTACCATTAACTGTTCTTCTAGTAGTTTTACACCCTAATCCTCACAGTGAATCATAGAAACTAATGCTGATTAGTTGAGTCTGATTGAGTTTTTGCTAAGATATAACACTCATGCGCTGTGTATATTATGTGTTTGATTATAATAAACTATAAACATAGAGGGGATAAATAACCCAGTCTTTTTCCCTTTAATAATATGAACTGTTTTAGGATTATGGTCATCACCTGAAAATAGTCATTATTTGTAGCATACCGTCCTCATTGTTCCTGTGGGAGCTGAACAGTCTGCTTTTCTCTTGTCATCTTTAGGTAGCTTCAGCATTTACTCTGGGGGAAAAGATTTGGGACTGGGTTTTATCTAAGGAAAAGAAAAAAGAAGCAGCATTACTTTATTATAAACCAGTTTGAAAACCAGTATATGAGGAAAGACCATAATGCAGTGTGCAAGCCAAGGCAGTTTTCTTCGATGGAAAGGAGATTAAAACTGCTTTTTTTTTTTTTTTAAACAGGCTCATGCACAGTTAGTTCGAGAAGTTGATGTGGAGAAGGTATCTGCATTTGAGAATCCATATGTAGATGCAATAAAGAGTTTATGGAATGATCCTGGAATCCAGGAATGCTATGACAGACGACGAGAATATCAGTTATCTGACTCTACCAAATAGTGAGTATTCCTCCAGAAGGCCCTTTGCATCTTCCTCTTTTCTTTCATGGTTTCTGCAATGAGACCGTCTCGGTCCTGTGTATCGTATCTGATTCTGACTGCACAGTTAGGAATTATAGATATTAAATTTGTGCCAGCTTTATAAATTTAGACTCTATGTAAGAGATTGGCATCATGAGTCAGGGAGAGTATTTCTTTTATTGTTTTCTGTTTGAAAACCAACTGAAGACTCTAGGAATCTGCATCCACTAACCCATCTCTTCCCCCAAATTGTAAACCAGTGATTCTCAAACATATACTTCATTGTGATTTGAAATCTGATAATAATCAATTTTAATGCAAGTTTCTGATCTTATTCATGTGTTGGAAAGCACCTACACAGAAGAACCTCTAATAAATACACTTAATTATGGCTTCTCAAACATCAGACTTCCCGGTTTCCAGACATAGGATCTTGACTGTTTTCTGGGACCCACTGTTTTGTTGATGGATAGGTTTGCTTTTGCATGGAAATTGCGTGTGAGTCTAATTTTGCATGCATCCCAGGATTATTTTGTGAGCTGTCGATCACAATCATGTGTCCCAGGAGGGATTTGCATCCTAGAGAGATTTGTTAATTCTCTAGATTAAATCTTGCCTAATAAAAAGAAAAGTAAAGATTTGGCAATCATTGGATTAATGTAATCAATGTGGTCAGCAATGTAGATAATCAGGCGCCTGAAAAATGGAATTTTGTTTTTTTTAGTGTTTTTTTTTCAGATTTCTGTCTCCATTATGTTAACCCAGCATTTGCCTCTTCTATTGGTTCTGGGCAGACAGAAGAAAGGGTGGAAAGTATTCTGCAGCCTTAGGCCAGTTTGTATGTTGAAATGACCCTCTGAACAAGGGCCGGACTATAGGGGAAATAAGGAGCCCTACGTGCAGATTGACATCGCTTAACAGTGCAGGGAAGATCCAAGAGCAGTTGGGCTCTGTTTTTGCAGTAAAGTAGATCACGCTCTTACCCTAGTTCTAGGCATTTGTTTAAGATGAGTTATGATTCAGGTCAGCCACAGAAATATTGCCTGGCCAAAACAGTACTTGGATTCCCAAGGTAAATCTGAATTACGTCATTCTGAAAAGTGACGTGAAATGCTCAGGAGACCGTGTCTGTCGTGTTTAAGCCAGTACCCACCCCGTGTGTCTCTGAAATGCGTGCTTCCTCATTCCTGGCTTCCTCTGTCCTCCTTGCACGCTGCCTGTCTTCCTCTTCTATGTCTGCCTGCCTTCCTTCGCCCCGCCCCCTTCCTCTCTCCCTCTCTCCTCTCCCCTCCTGGGGTTCCAACTGTGTAAGTTTCTGTAAGTACAGAGATGAGAAGATGCATTCAGCTCTTTTTTGTTCCAAATTCTGCCCCCTCAACCTTTGACCAGCTGTCTTCCTTTTCCACGCTGCCCCCTCTGTCCTTCTGTTTCCTTTGCCATTTTGGATCTCATCCATCTCCCCACGTTGCTGCTGTGGTTTACCCCTTGTCCTTGTCCCTGCTCACTCTGCCTTCCCCTGCCTGCTGGTTTCCTCATCCGCCCTCAGCTCTGGTCCTTCTTTAACTCCTCCACTTCTCGATTCACTACTGTGATGCCTCTCCTGGCCCCTACCAATGAAGAACTCCTCCATTAAAAAGTTACATTCACCAAGAAATCCTCTTGCCTCCCATCATTTCTAAATCCCTTTCTTTTTACTTTAGCGTATATCCTGTCTCTCCCCCTCCTCACCTGTTCTAGTCTCTACCTGTCCCCCAGATCTCTTCTCCCTACAGAGAAGTCCTGTGACTAGGGCATCAGAGCACCAGTGTCCGATAATGATGTGCTTACCGAGTTAGGGCTTCCCGTTAGGAAACGATTTGCCTCCTGCTCCTCGTAGGCTCTCTGAGAGATTCCTGTTTGCCCTGAGGACACCTGGGTCAGCTGCTGCAGCTGTATTCTTGAGACAAAGCTCCACCACATGTCTGGTGACATTACTTCAGCTCAGATTTGTGGATTCCTAGACAGGTACCCATGAGTTGCTTTAAGGCTAAGAGTTATCCGCGACAGTTACTCCAGGCCCGTGTTAGCACTGTGATGCTGGGGAAAGCCATCATCTTAGACCTCGGTCACATGGGCTGCATCTGCCATAAAAACACGCTCACTCTATAGGCACATCCCTCATGTTAGAGCTCAAGATGTGGGGGCACCTGGGACGGGCTGATATCAACCCCTGCAAATGATGACTGTTTAAACAGTTCTAGTTTCCCTTGGTGGGGACAGGGAGAACTCTATTTTCTAAACATGTGGATATATGTGTGTATGCACATACACCTATTTCATTTTGCATATGTTTATGCAAAAGTAATAAAGTACGTTGTAACAACATGTCCCTATATCCACATTTCAGTGTGCATCTTTAAAAAAATGGACATTTTCTTACATAATAAGTAATACCATATTATACCTAAAAACTAATCATCAGTCCTTTTTATCATTCTATATCCAGTTCATTTTCATATTTCCCAAACTCTTCCAAAATGTTCTTTAGAGTCAGTTGATTTTAGGACAACACTCTGCATTTGGTTTTTATGTCCCTTAAGTCTCTTAATCTAGTAGAAGCCTGTTCCGCGTTTCACTGGCATGTCAAAAAGACTGGCCTGGATTGGGTCTGACTGCTGCCTCATTGCATGATTTAACTTTCTCCGCTGCCTCTTGGATTTTCTACAAACTGAAAGTCACATTTAAAGGCTTGGTTAGATTCCAGTTAAACACTGTGAGTAGAGCACACAAGATTTTGTGCACTGGTTTACACGTCATTGGTAAGTTAATGTTCACCAGTGAGTAGAACATACTCTAAGTGATCTCCTGCACTGGTTTACTTATCATTGGTAAGTTAAGGTTTACCAGTGAGCAGAACACACTCTAAGTGATCTCATGCATGGGTTTATCTGTCACTGGTAAGTTAAGTTTCACCACAGTGTTTGGGCACTGACAGCCTCCATGATAAACCTGTATTTTTTTCCTCCTGCCACCAAAAACAATCTGTGTGGTGTGACTTTGTCATTGTGTAGTCTCCAGTTCCCCATAAACTCTTCACCTGATGTTTTAATTCCAATCATTAAGTCTTGTCTGATATAAGAATTCCAAATTTTATCCGTTGGTCTGCGTTGGCATTCTTCTGTGAAGTACAAGGTTTTCTTCTCTTGATGCTATTTGATTATCCTGAAATACATTTTCTGCCAAAAAGTATATGTTTCAATCTTTTTGTTACAGTAATTTGTTACATAGACTAAATAGCTGGTGACTGTATAATTTATCATCAAACCAGGACATTTTGTGAAGGAAAGGGTTACTATTAATAATTAGAATGAAATAGCAGGTGTAAACTGGAAATCTCCTAGTCAAGCAGGAACATTTGATCATCTTAGCTAAATGAAACCTAGGGAGGTTTCATTTTCCCCTTTGTTTTCTCTAGAAGACTCTTGTTTACTTTCAGGGATTAGAACCAATCACTTCCTGCCAATTATGGAAATTGTGTGTGGAAACCTGAGTTAGCTGGCCCCATGTTTCTGTTATCTTCATAGGATATTTTGGTACTTTTTGTCTTATAGCTCAGTGCCCAAGATGCCTAGCTGGCCTACCTTTAATTCCATTGTGCCAGGAGGCCAAGTACTGGAGTCTCTTTATTCTTCCCCATCTTAGTCCTGGGCACTTTCCTTTTCTTAGCCAGGAAAACCCTCTCAGCACACAGAGAAGACCAATGGCTCTTTGGATTCACCCATTTGCTTGTGTATTCCACATGTCATTCCATTGTGGTCCAGGGAAGGTCCCCTGAAGTTCGGGAATAGTGCTGATGAGGCTGTAGCTCACCTGTCTTGAGCATCACTCATTCCCAATACTGAATTCATTTTCACAGGGTGACTCAACACAATTCCTTTCTCTGAATTCGAGATAGTTGTTAACCGTTTCCTTTCTGACTTTTGTGTACTTTCCACTGATATATCTTTAGTATTTTATCCTGCATCTTTGCTTCATGTGGGGGCTTCTATGTTGCTCTATCTTTATGATAAAAATTTTAAAACTTTGTTGATATGCTGGATCTAATTTCTTAGACAGTATCACCACCTTACAGAATTTAAGACCAGCCTTCCTGAGTACTGACTGTCTCTCTTGTGGCTCTTCAGTTTAGATTTGGGGAGCATGTAGATATTAAATCTGATCTCTAGCAGTTTGAGAATTGGTGCCTGCCATGCATATCTGCGTAAAGTTTGCAGCTTAACAGCAGTTTCCTCCAGAAACATGCTGGTTGTGAGAGTCAGGGCAGGCCACTTGCCAGGAATACTGAGAACAGAGCCCAAGCATGCCTCTCTTCTTCTTTTCTCTCTGGTGAACTCCTATTTATCCTTCAAGACCCAATTCAAGAGTCACAGCCTCTGAAAGTCTTGCCCAATACCAGAGGTTATATGACACTCCGCCATGTATCTTTGTTTTTTAATGGCTATGCTGGGTCTTCGTTGCTTCGTGGGCTTTTCTTTGGTTGTAGCAAGCAGGGATGTCCCTCTAGTCGTGGTGCACAGGCTCCTCATTGTGGTGGTTTCTCTTGTTGCCAAGCATGGGCTCTCGGGCACACAGGCTTCAGAAGTTGCAGTTCCCAGGCTCTGGAGCTGAGGCTCAATAGCTGTGACACACGGGCTCAGTTGCTCTGTGGCATGTGGGGTCCTCCCGGACCAGGGATTGAGCCAATGCTCCTCCGTTGGCAGGCAGATTCTTTGCCACTGAGCCATCTGGGAAGCCCTGCCCTGTATCTTAATACTTGTACAAATCTCTTTTGTATCTGTTATCATATTTACTGAAGTGTCTCTCCCCTCTGCCCATAGAGCTTAACATTGGGTGCTCACGTTTGACCTTTGCGAATGATTGTTCCTTGAAATCACACTTAGATAATTTCCACAGTTTCAGTGACCATGATGTAGGCACTATCTGTCTTTGGCTGTTATGAATGAACTATGATGTGCCAGAGCTACAGGCATTTAAGTCTCTTTTTTCCTGCCATTTTTGAAGGTCTAGCATCCTTGAAAAGCTATTACCAAAAGAGCTTGAACACTATTTTTTTTTTTTTTGCTGAACGCTTCTATGTGTTAGATTCTGTGTAGTTGTTTACTTGCAAAGCTGTAGATATTTCTTATTATCTCCATGAAACAGAGGAGAACATAGGGTCTTAGAGGGTCACACAATTAGTAAGTGATAGAAGTAAGAACTAAAGTCAGATTTGCTGCCTCCGGAGCCCAAGTTTTTAATCACTGAAACCTACCCTCACAAAGGAGGATAGATGGCTGGATGGATAGAGAGTTGAAGGAATGAATAAGAGATTGATTGATTGATAATTGACAGGTATATTGATGATGGACTAATAGATAAATTTTTTGTTTGCTTAGTCCCTGATTCATGTCCAACTCTTTTGCAACCCCTGGTAGACTGTAGCCCACCAGGGTTCTCTGTCCATGGGATTTCCCAGGAAAGAATACTGGAGTGGGTTGCCATTTCCTTCTCCAGGGATCCCACTCAGGGATCAAACCCATGTCTCCTGCATTGGCAGGCAGATTCTTTACCACTGAGGCACCAGGGAAGCCAGTAGATAAATACCTATGAGTTTAAAATCACTCACCATGAAAGATGCAAATAATTTATTAATCTTCATAATGTTATTGCAGTGCCAGGTGGTACAATGGTAATGAACCTGCCTGTCAATGCAGGAGATGCCGGAAACATGCGTTTAGTCCCTAGGTCGAGAAGATCCCCTGGAGTAGGAAATGGTAACCCACTCCAATATTCTTGCCTGGAAAATTCCATGGACAGGGGAACCTGGCAGTCTACAGTCCTTGGGGTTGCAAGGAGTCAGGCATGACTGAGTATGAGCACTATATTGTTGCCTGTATGTAGTTCTATATGTGTAAGATCAAGGGGAAAATTAAGTAGAATTTACTGGGAAATACACCCACAAGGGTTATGATTATCATCGAGAAAATTTAACTGTGCCACCTGGGAAGCTCGATCTATGTTTAACAATATATCAGTTGTTCATACAACATGAAAGATGTAAGTCACAAATAATTGAGAAATACTGTTTCTTTATTTTAGTCTAGAGTTTTAACCTTTTTTTCCCATA
The DNA here is from genome assembly GCF_032452875.1 of Bos javanicus. Classification (NCBI taxonomy): domain Eukaryota; kingdom Metazoa; phylum Chordata; class Mammalia; order Artiodactyla; family Bovidae; genus Bos; species Bos javanicus. Next base: position 54,348,356 of record NC_083875.1, on the reverse strand, counting down.
TTTCATCCAATAACTTTTTACTGGAGTCAAACTAGAGCCATAAAAACACTAAAATAATTGAGCTTTCTTTTTCTACTTTGATTAGCCAACTTGCTGATCATAATAAAACAATCAGATGGCTCAAAGGACAGGCAACACTGGTAGAAGCAAAGAGATGGGAAATTCTAGATGAGCAGTTTAGGAAAAATTTGCAGTTGGCTTTCATTTGACATATTCCTCCAGTTCTATTTAATGAAAGACTAAAAAAGCATTCTAAGATGCAGGAGAGTTTTGTGGATTCCCTTATTACCTTTTTTGTTATTGATTTTTTTAAAAAAAGTCTGAGGACTCTTGACTATCTTTAGGTAAAGAGCACAATAAACAGATGGCTGTAGGTTTACTTTTTTTCCCCCTTTTTTTGCTGTGGTTCACCACCTGCCTTAATATAGTGAGACATCAGGTCAAATGAGTTCACTGCCTACAGTACCAAAAGCTCCCTGACTAGCTAGAGAACACGAATCTCAATCAACTTGTCATGTAGTGTGAAGTCTTCACGCTGCAGGCACTTGGCAAAAGACCGCTCTGTCCATGTTGACTGTAAAGTGAAAGTGAAAGTCATTCAGTCGTGTCTGACTCTTTGTGACCCCATGGACTATACAGTGTATGTTCACCGTAAGGGACCAAGTAATCCCTAATCTTGCTTTCCTGAAGTGCCCTCCAAGGTTGTCAGTAAATCAGAAACCTTTTTGAAATTTCCACATGTTTCACAGCCCATAAATCCAGAGTACATAATTGACTTTTGAGCATAAGTCAGGTTTGGAGTTTACTTCTAACTTCATGTTTAAATTTTTAATTTAAAAATGCACAAGGAATTTGAATGTTGGATTTTAAGTGCAAAATGAGTTTTTGGAGGTAGATTAGCATATCTACCTGATTTCAGGCTGAATCCTTGAGGAAATACCTTGTTAATTGACTCATGTGCCAAACACTTGAACCCAAGAGTGTGTAGGCTCTGACTCTCGGAGCCATTATAACTTTACTCTTTGTCTGATGGTTAAAAAGAAATGTAAGCCTACTGCAGGCTTTTAGAGGCAGATGAGACATCATATGGTGAGACCATTGAGTCACAGTCTAGCATTTAGTGGAACTACATCTGCCTCTCCTCACCTGTGGGACTTTGGCTCTGTAAGTTTCATTTGCCTCCGATAGTGGTATGTGGTCTGTAATCTCTAAACTCCCTTGTAAATTCTGAAATCCTTTGATTCTGTAACAGTAGATTGCCTTTATCTGAGAAACCATTATCCTATGCAGTCAAGTGAAAACCTGGCACTCCCCAAATTTACCTGGAAATGTATAGGCAGAGAGATTATTCTCTACATAGTTAAATTACTCAAAATGCTATTTTGAGCTCAAAAGAGGATAATTGATCTTGAATATGTTTGCTTCCCCCCCCCCCCCCCCCACCAAAGAGTGACAGTAATAACATGGAATGGACCTTTTTTCACCTGAGTGACATATTTACTTCTATTTTTGTTTTCTTTTATCTAATGATCTCCTAATAACCTTTCACAAGAATGAAACAAAATACACCCTGTAATTTGGGCTCTCAGTTGGCTCAATGGTAAAGAATCTGCCTGCCAATGCAGGAAATATAGGAGACTCTGGTTTGATCCCTGGGTTGGGAAGATCCCCTGGAGGAGGAAATGGTAACCCACTCCAGTATTCTTGCCTGGAGAATCCCATGGACAGAGGAGCGTGGCGGGCTACACAGTCCATGGAATCTCAAAGAGTTGGACACAACTGAGCATGCACGCATCCTGTAATTTGTCTTCCACAGTGAAGAATCCATCAGATTCTAAGACTTGGTCTCTAGTATTGCTTTTTCAAAATGCATGGAGCTGCTAGAGATGGTAAGACTTAGATAAGACTAACTTCTTTCTAACGTTTATTACAGAGATGTGATAGGGAAAGGGCTTACCTCAATACCTGCTGATCATTCATTCACTCTGCTTGAAGAGTAGACTGGACACAGGAGACACGCTTCACTCTATCACTTTGCTGCTTGCTCGTGTTTTGGCAGAGCGTTTGCATGTTCAGTTGCTTGACCTCTTCTTTACAGCCCTTACCACAACCCACTCAGGATGACATGGTACCCAGATGAAAACAGGGGTGCTGTTACTACAGAACAGGATTGGAAAACCTGTAGGCCAGACTCCGCCTGCTGCCTGTCTTTATAAATTAAGTTTTATCAGAACATAGCCAAGCGCATTTGTTTATGTATTGTCCAAAGCTTGTTTTGTGCCCAGTGGCAGAGTCTGAATCATCGCAACAGAAGCTGAATGGCACACAGAGCCTAAAATACTCACTATCTGATTTCAGCCCCCACCCTGACCCCACAAAAGAAAAGAAAAAAGTTGCAACTTCTTCCTCCATGGAAGAAGATTGAATACTAAAAGGCAGCTAATATTCTTTTTCCATTTCTGCCATGTAGAGAGACCCTAGCTTATGCCTGGGATGCTCAAAATCAACCTGGAGATTCGTTTTTGAGAACGGAGAAAGGAGGGCCTGCTGTCCCTCCGCAGTACTCCTTCAGTAAACTTGCTTTGCCCAACAAAACTTCAGATAGGAAGTGAGCTTCAGGGAGCGCTAGATTGTATTCCCTGGCACTACCTCTAAATGCCATGCAAAGGATGTCCAGTACTAATGATGGAATAAATGACCAGAAACGTTGACTGAGTAGATTTGGCTCTGAGAACAAGGATTGTGTCTCATGTGTCTTGGCTTTGGCCCCATGTGGTGCCTGGTACAGCTGGTTTAGGAGGGCGTGATGGGATTTAACAGTCAGTGTAACCAAAGGTAGGACTGACCTGCTTCTGAAAGGGGCCTAACATAACATGTGCCTGACTGGGAGGTAACCCCACGTCCAGTCTCAGGGGAGGCCAGGACCATTGCTTTCTCCATCTGGCCTGTTCCTTTATTTTGACTCCTCACCTGCCAAGCCCTTTTTGAACTCTGATGGGCTTACCCTGATGTTCTTCTTCATGAGCACAAGGGCTTCTTGATTTAAAGAATTTTGGTCTATAATTAGTTTAACTAGCTTAATATGACCAGCTCTTCAAACCCAGACATCCTTGTTAAAATGAAAGTTTTGATTCTACAGAACCGGTATCCAAGTTACAGAGACATGACCATGAGAGACCCGCTTTGGTCAGCAACCTTTTGCTCATGGCCATCTCTTGTCTACCATCACTGGAAGCTCTCTTATGAGCCACATCTTATCTGCACTGTAGGATGGCTGTTAGCTGGCATGTTTATCTCTGTTGCTAGAGCACAAGCTCCTTGAGGACAGGATTCACATCTTTTTTTTTTCTTTGTGGCTCCCACCCAGTGCTATGCACAGTGCCTAGCCTTCAATATAGGCTTTCAGGGAAAGTTGTTGAATGATAAAAGAGTAAGTCATTTATGTGTCTGCTGATTTCTTCCCATCTCTCTTCTCTTTCCTCTTTAGCCTGTTCTAGTCCCCTTAGGTCTGCACTGTGTAACTCATCCTCCACTTTTCTACGCAATTCTCCAGTGACCAGTTCATAATCATCTCTCCCTTCTTAATGCATTCATAGTTAGCACCTCATAATTTGGCACTTAATTATTTCTTAATTGATTCATCTTGTGCTGTCTTTACTTCCCAGGTAACCTGATGTCCCTACAGGCAAAGAATATGTGTGTATATATATACACACACATAAGTATTTTTTACCAGCTCCCTGTGCGAGCCCCACTCCTCCAACACACACAGTGATTTGAATTTGACAAAGAACAGATTTTCAATAAATATGTGTAAATTAACTGAAAAATGAATTAAGCATTGTCATTACAGTTCAAGAGAGGCAGACTAGAATAAAAAGTAGCCTTCTGATGCTTGATACATCTTAGAAGTATAAAAATTGTGTCATAATTAGTCAACAGCTTTGAAAATTGTCATATAAAAGATGAATAAATTAAGAAAGCCAAACAGGCAAATTGAAAAGGCCTCTTTCCCCTCCTCTTCTCTTTCTATATCTCTCTTTCACTCTCTCTTCTGTTGATTTTGTTGCTGTTGTATAGTTGATTTGGGACTCCATGGTAGCTCCGTGGTAAAGAATCCGCCTGCAATGCAGATGATGCAAGTTCAATCCCTGGGTCAGGAAGATCCCCTGGAGAAGGAAATGTCAACTCACTCCAGTATTCTTGCCTGGGAAATACCATGGACAGAGGAGCTTGGTGGGCCACAGTCCTTGGGGTCCCCAGAGTCAGACCCAACTTGGTGACTAAACCACCAGCACACCACATAGTTGATTTACAGTGTTAGTTTCAGTGCACAGCAAATTGATTCAGTTATACATGTACATACATTCATTCTTTTTCAGATTCTTTTCTCACATAGCTTATCATAGAACCTTAAGTAGAGTCCCCTGTGCTATAGAGTAGGTCCTTCTTGGTCATCTATTTTATATATAGTTGTGTGTGGATATTCATTCCAAGCTCCTGATTTATTCCTTCCCCCACCATTGTTGTTTGTTTTTTTTGCTCTTTTAATTACAAGGTCAATTTGTTTGAGCAACAGACTTAGTTAGGAATCTTTTGCTGTGACCTAGGCCTGGTCCTAGAGCCTGCCTGAATCACATATAGCTGCCAGCTCCTTCCCCACTTGACACCAGTAGTCAGTCTCTTTATGGTTGACATTGAGATCAACTATCCATATATAACATTCTGAAACTGTTTATAAATGTAGTGATATAGTATCTTTTTATGAGCTATTTAATTTACTTTCAAAAAAATCTGATTTTCTGAGTTGGTTTAGTTTTTTGGCAAAGAAAGATTGAAATACATGCTCTTTCCTGTTTTATCCCACAGAATATTTTCCTTTGAGTAGCTTTCATAAACTGTGAGACTGTAGCCCCCTGCTACCACTAGGTGATCTTATTTTAAATCTGGAATTTTGTATTTAAAACAAATAATTTCTTACAAACAAATTCTCTTCTGTACCTCCTTGAACTCTGATCATGGTGTACCAGATGTTAAAGAGGAAAAATGAAAGTTGAGCTCTTGAGAAGATAAAAGTGTTTGCGTAATGAGTAATCAGAAATCCTGGGCAGCTAAGCCACCTAACCAGATTACCAGCCAGGCTCTTCTGAACAGCAGGATCTACCAAAGGAGAAGGGGGCACATAGGTGGGTCTTGGCACCAAAACCTGTGCTTGACCATCCCCGCAGGATGGCAGTTTTGCAGAACAGTTCCTTTCTTTTTTTAAAAAAAAAGTTCACTTTGACAGTTTCTTTTACTTTTTTCCTTTGAATCCTGTAATCACATTGCAACCATACAGAGACTGTGTGTTTCTAGTTTCTTAGCTTCCACTGCTTTAGACAGTGTCAAACAGGATCTCAAGTACCCTAAAACTGTTCCTCTTACAATGAGGTCTTAGTTGTTTTTTTTTTTTAATGAAGTCGACCTAGTTTTTCTAACCTTCTTTTCAATAATTAAAAATGTAAAATTCTACCCAGAATCATTTTCTGTGCCAGGGCTTCATCTTAATATTTGACTTGAACTGCAAATCTCTTATTAATACAGCCTTGGTAGGAGGCTCTTACATAGGAATTAAAGAACCCCAATACATGGGCCATAGTGTTGTTACATTAAATGCTCCAAGGTGCTATATTCAGTTATCTTACTGTGTTTGGTTGGATTTAGACCCAGTGTCAGAGATTTCTTTTTCTACTTACCACCCATAGGTTCTTTCCCCCTTTTGGTATAGGCTTGTATGCCTAATACTTGTGTTAACTTTTTTAACCCTGGCTGTAATATGGTACAGTTTACTCACTGAGTCATCTCAAAATTTTATTCATGTTTCTTTCCCTTAAAAAAAAAAACAACTGCTTGAATTTCTAATTTCTATGCTATTCTTGGGTTAGATTTCAATTATCCTTCTAGTCATAGGTAGTAGAGTAGGACTTTTTCTTTTTACTTTAAAGTAGTTCTCATTACATGTCAGATTGGAGCATAAATTAAATTTGAAGGTCAACTCAAAACAGTATTCCTGCCTAGAGAATCCCATGGACAGAGGGCCCTGACAGGTTGCAGTCAATGGGGTCTCAAAGAGTCAGACACGACTGAGCGACGAACATTTTCAAAATTGTTACTGACAAATTTGTCAAAAAATAAGGAATCTCTTTTAAAAATATTCAGAAGAGAGATACCATATTTAATTTGGAGCATATTATTATAGTGACATTCAAGTTTATCCCATATATTTTTTATCATTTAAAGTAATGGATTATATCCTGTTTATGAATTTATTATTGTTCTGCAACCAGAGATGGGATCCTGAAGTTAAGTATAAAAGGAATTTAGCAATTACAAAGTATAATTATAAACAAATGGGCATCATTTTCTTAAGTCTTTCATATAAATCAGTCATGCAAGAGAAGGATGTTTCGTGGATAATCCCCAAGGATTAGAGACACATCAGAAAGTTTCCCAGAAAATGACTCTTTCCAATATACACATTCTTTCCTTCCCTGATAAACTTCCCTGTTCCTCCTCTTCATATAACCCTTTTCTTCCCACAAGTTGGTAAACTTTCAGGCAGGGATCATATCCTGGGGACCTTCATTTCCTCAGCTCCCATCAAGATAGTTGTTGAATTTCAGAATGACCTTGCGTTTTTTCATGGTAGGAAAGGAACCATGGAACTTTTACAAACACTAGTCTCTTTGTTGTCTTGCTTTTCACTGAACACCATCAGAAGCCTGTTTCTTCCATTAAAGATATTGTGTCACAATCATCTGTTAATAAGGGACCACTCCCTCTGTTTGCCCTGGATTAGAGTGAATTCCAGGGCCTGAAAGCTTGATACTGATAGGCATAAAACGGATATACCAATTATATCATTCAGTGGCCAGGCCCTAAAAGAATATTAGGAAGCACATCAACTCAATGAAGTTAAATGGATACTGCCTTTCCTTTCTGTGTTGTCTTTACATTCATCAGAGGCATGTTAATTCAGAATTTGGTTCTTGCACAATGCAGGCCCCTAATAACCCAGAGAGGTAGTTACATGAAGATGGGTACCTAACAACCCCCATCCTCTTTTGTTTTCTCCTAGAAGGTATAACCTGCCTTTCTAACCACTACAGTGTTTTCTATAAAATAGTTTTAATTGGGGTCACATGTTGAGCAATTGCTATGTTCCAGTCCCTTGGTGGAGTATTGGTGACCAGCCACTGACAAAGGGAGTCATGGTCCCTGACCCCATGGAGTTTGAGAACCCTAAATGGGCAGTCATCTGTGGGGAAAATGTTGAGTTTTTTTTTTTTTTTTTTTTTAAGCAGTTATAAAGTTTTCAATTATTAAGTGTCTCAAAGCAGTGACAAGTGATTAAATCCCCATGAATGGATTGGAGTAAAATGAGTTTAATCGACTAAACGTCCCATTTTCTAGCACAATCCTAAATAAGTGTTCACTCCTAGACAGTTAAATAAGTCCCATGTGAACCATGGAGTTTTCTCTCTCTGACATCAGGAAAGAGCTACTACCAGCCATTTGTTACATACACATTGCCTTGGAAATGTACCTTGTACCTGTCACCATAGCAACACCCCAAGAATGACCTCAGCAGCCACTCAAAATCATTCCTACAAAACAAATTATAGCTATAATTAACTCTCCGAATTTACTCTGCAATATAAGTTTGTCCAGACCTCAGTGTTTCTCTGTTACAGGTTGAATGAATGGAATAATCCAGCATGAACCCATCCCTCCCATATTCCATCAAAATTTTCCTCCCAAATAGGAGGTGCTTCGGTGGAAAGTGCAATTCAGTTAAGAGATTATTCCATTGTTACCTCTTCTCAGAATGAGATGAGAATCAACAAATGAGCATGCACTAGTCTTATGGTGCTAGAATTCCATTTCTAAAGGAATAGAGTGGCTTTTTTCCCTAAACAAATGTGAAATGCAGGAGGTGCTGTGAGTCCCTCCCAAGTCCTGAAGCCCAGGATGAGGGGGCCACATGGGATTGAGGCTAATGCAGGTAGAAGCTGTCCACATTGGCCTCTCTTTGGCAGTGAAAGATGCTCATCTAGGCACGTTTTGCCAGTTCCTCCAATTATCTGCAACAGGTCTTCAGTCCTGGTGTAGCTCCTGAGCCACCCAGATCTTCCTGTAGGAGAAGAGAGTTCATATGTCTTTTGTTTGGTTGGAGGGTTTGTTGTTGTTCTGTTTTTCTAGTCTTGTTTTGGGGTGTTCTAAGTTGAATTTTGTTTGACTTGGTCCCAGTTCTAGATAATGTATGTTGCAACTAGCAGACCTTGATACCAGTTCCTTTTGTGTGTTTTTTTTTCTTTTGGTGGACTACATCAGTGAATTGGACCTTTCTTTCCACCATCCAACTGAAGCAAGACAACAAGAATGTCAGACAAGAAGTGCAGTTTGCTTTCAGCTAATTGGAAATGTATGAGAATCTTTAATGACCATTTCCTTGCCTTGAAATATTTTGAAACCTGGGCAATGAATGGACAGAATAGAGCCTAGCAAGCAGCAGGCGCCCAGTATAGGCTAATTGTTAGGTTGATGTTGTTACTGTCTGAACTATGCTTATATTGAAAGGTAGCAAAAGAAAGATGAAGGGGGAAAATATTCTTGCAAGTGTGAATGCTTCAGATATTTAGCTACTATCTCAGTAGTGCCCGAGGTTCAGGAAGACACACCACTGACAGTACTTTTAGGGCAACCTCTGAACTCAGGTCAGTGGCTTTCAGTCGCAGATGTGTATCCTGACTCTCTCTTACTCCAACATGTTTTTCCCAGAGCTCAGTTCCCCTTCTGAATTGGAGAGAGAGACCTGCAAGGTTCTCACTTGCAGTGTGACAGGAAATCTCCCACTTCATATGCTGGTTCTTTCAATTCTGTGCAAAGTGCATGCGCCTGCATGCTAAGTCACTTCCGTCGTGTCCAGCTCTTTGTGACTGCATGGACTGTAGTCCTCCAAGCTCCTCTGTCCATGGGGATTCTCCAGGCAAGAATACTGGAGTGGGTCGCCATGCCCTCCTTCAGGGGATCTTGCCATGCCTTCAGGGGATATTCCTGACTCAAGGATCAAACCCACATCTCTTATGTCTCCTGCATTGGCAGGCGGGTTCTTTATCATTAGTGCCACCTGGGAAGCCCTCTGTGCAAAATGCACATTTAAAAACAAAGTGGCAATGCGTGTTCTGTTGAGTTCATCTTCAAGAAGCAGAAAGCCACAATTTCTCTTCCCACTGGAACGCATGAACACCTTGTGTACAAGACTTGGTCACTTTCTGTTCTGACCTCTGGATAAGGTGAAGTGAGTAGAAGTGGTTTATTGGGCAGCTTGTTTCTAAACAAGCTTGCCAATGGGAACTGGAAGTTCTCTGATTCCTCTCAATTAAAGTTTTGTAAATGATAGTTAAATAAATGATGATCTTGCAGATTTCAAAATGTATGTTCATTTCAAGTTTTTCAAATTAGTACCTGGTAAATCAGAATACTCCATTATACAGAGTAACCAGTTATATTTACATTTATGGAGTGATGAGCTGGTTTATCTGTAGAATGAGATACAGGCCAGCTCCCAAAACATTGACTCATTAACCGCATCAGGCACCTCCAAGACTGTGCCAAGAAATTGCCTCAAATTTGGAGTCCAGTCCATTTTTATACTTCTTTCCTGCCTCTCAAGCTCATATTCTCCCAGCCTCTCCCTCCTTTTGTCCCCTAGCTACTTTTGTAATAATTAAAAGTATCAGGCTGGTTCCTATCAGTCAGCAGAGAGCTAATTGCCAGCTAGAGCATCATTGATGTGTTTGAGGTAAGGCCACTAGAATACTCACTAGTTGTTTTGTATTAAAAATTTCTAGACTAATACTTTTTTGTCTTAAAGAATTGATACAGCTGCAAAAAGGTGGTAATTTATTTCTTTGTTAAAGCCAGACCTAGCTCTACTGTTTTAGGATCCCATGAATCTTAGAGACTTAATATGGTATTTTTTTCACTACTCAGTTTCAAATTTAACTGTATCATTGATATGGAAACACCACTAGTAAGAAGGATATTTGAATAATGTTAAAACTAACTCTCAGCATAGGAAATCATCCATCCAATCCGCAAATAATCACGAAGTACTATTTGCCAGGCACTCGTTTAGGTAGTAAGGAATAACTGAGGGTGAGACAAAGTCTTTATCCTGGATAGGTCATGTCAACTGAGTATTCCTGCTCTTGCTAAGTTATGCCTCACACCAGACATTCCCTGTTCTGTGTCTCAGAACTCACTCTGTCTCGTTCATGGGCATAAAGGTACTGAGGATATAGTCTCTTTCGTGTCTATAATGGTTCTACCTTTTCTTTAAATCTTATTCACATGTTAGTTACTTTCTGTATATCCTTTGTAGTTGCATGTTTTGAAATCTTATCTGTGCTCCATCCGTTTCAGGGCCAAAGGGAATATAGGGTCTCTTTGAAATCATGAGAATACCATGTAGAACAGTTATATTTACCTGTTTCTCATCAGTTATGTGATTTCTCACCAATTATGTGATTCTCACAGTTGCAAATATTTTTGTAATTTTAGAGAATAAAATATAACATTTTTGAAATGACAAAACTCTACTGATAGAGAACATATGTGTGGTTGCCAGGGGTTAGAATTGGGATAAGTAACACAAAGAAGTTTTTCTGATAGCAGAACAATTCTGTATCCTGATTGTCGTGGTGACTGCACAGATCTTTATGTGAAATAAAATTTCATAGTTGTATATACCCTCCAAAAATGTGTGTGTGTGTGTAAAAATTGACGAAATCTAAATAATGTCTGTAGTTTAGTTAATATTATTGGATCAATGTCAGATTCCTGGTTTTGATAATGTACTATGGTCACATAAGATGTTTTGGGGGAAATTAAATAAGGGCACAGGAGAATTCTCTGTAATATTTTTGCAGCTGCTTGTGAGCCTAAAATTATTTCACAGTGAAAAAGCTTTTTTTTTTTTAATGGAGAAGTGTTATATAAGCAGATAAATTTAAAGTTTAGGTGTGATGATTCTATACACTGGGAATATCTGGCCTTAGATATTGATGCCTCAGTAGCTAGAAATCTTGTGGCTTCACATTAATTGTGAATGACTCAAACTTTGGATAGAGTTGAGGCCATAGTATACTCTTGTCTTATAAGGAAATACATTCCAGGAAAGGACTCTGGTGTTCTGTAAAAAAGCAAAAAAAAAAAAAAATGCATCCTGACCTTATGTGTCACTCTGTTATCTGTTTATTTATACAAATAACATTTGTGTAAATAATTCAAAAGCTATTTGCTTAAAACTTCAATCACCAGGCCTGCTAAACAAGTAGAGGGCAGGAGACTGATTTAATTCTTTTCTTCTCCCCCTTTACTTTTGGTCTGGGTTCTGTTTGATTGTAAGAGAAGAAATGAAAAATACTGTGAACCGTACCGTCATGGATGGACAACCTTGCTCTGACTTGCGGAAGGTTGACTGCATCTGTCACTTTGTGATTTTCTCTTTCTTTTCTCTTAGGATGCATTGTTTCCCTTCCTTCTCCACCAGCAGGCCATGTGTGATGGTGTCACTGATGTTCTTACTGTGTCTTCCCTCCTCCAGCTATCTTAATGACTTGGACCGCGTTGCCGACCCTGCCTACCTGCCTACGCAACAAGATGTGCTCAGAGTTCGAGTCCCCACCACAGGGATCATCGAATACCCCTTCGACTTACAAAGTGTCATTTTCAGGTAGTAACTGAGTCCATAAAATCTACTTCCGAGCTCTTAAACACCTAGAACACGTTGGCGAATATATATTGAAATCATGTATAGATTTTAAAACAATAACACCTTTATACCAATTATTATCATTAGATACACAAATGAAGTAATGTGTCCCTGAGAGAGGAAGTAGAAGAAAAATGCATGAACAGGTTTCTTATTTCAGATTAAATCACTTAGAAATCAGTGAAATCAAAATAAGTTGCTTTAAAAATTTAAAACTACATGGTTTTGAAACTGCATTGATTAACCTAGCCTAAATTTACATAGGAAAATAGAATGAAAATTTATTAATTTCTCCTTCACTACTGCTCTTCTTTCTGGGTCTTCAGCAGAAGTAGTCTAATTTTTTTCAAGATGAGAAAAAATAAGACTGCTTTCATTTAACCTCTTATTACACAATCACTCAGATGTACTTTTAGTTAGAATACAAGCCACATGGTACATGGAGGAATGAAACCGTGTGAATATGTTTTTGGGTCTAGAAAGTTGAGTTACTTGGAAGAACCCATCCCATTTAAGGCAGCTACATAGAACACAGGGTTGTGAAGTGGGAGTTAATGTAACTTCTACGGTAACTCTGCCATGTTACTCTGATAAGCGGGTCCTTCATCATCGCCTGCAAAGCACTGTATGTTTTATTCTGATCAGTCTCAGCACCTGCAGTGGCATCTGGCTGCCATACACTACTCTGTTACACATATCCATAAAGAGGGTGACACTTTGGAAAGAACTTCTGAGCATCATCTTTTTCATCAATAAAATGGTTACATTAAATGATCACTAAGGTTCCTTATATCTTCAGCATTCTGGATTAAGTTTTGAGTTCATAGCATTTAGAGATCTTTAATTTGAAACACCACATTTCCATCTGCTTCTAACCTTGCTAGAATATTTTCAGAAAACATGTAGCATTTCATGGAGATTTTCATCTCCTCTTTGCTTTATGATTAGTGAAATCTGAAACCATGTCACTATTCCATCTTGGGAGGTTGTTTCCTTCATTTTGTGCACTAGCTTTTAAAGGACATTTTTAGACATTTTAGACATTTTAAAGGACATTTCAATAAAAGTAATGACAGAATAATAGTTTCTTGCTGCAATCAAAAGCATCTCATAGAGCTTAGCATGACAGGATTTCAGGGAATGAGGATTTCATATAAATGAACATATTATGCACTCAACACCAGAGAAGAGCCAGCGTTTTAATATTTATAAAGACCTAAGAATCTAGTTTTGATGTCTGTAGTTCATAGGTCTCCCTGGATCCATTGTTTTGCCCCTCAGATATCTCTTTCATGAAAACTTCTCAAAACAATCACTGAAACATCCTTGATTTCTTAATGTAGGTTTGACGCTGAGAGCCAGGAAGACACCAAGAACAACTGCAGTCTCAACACACACTTTCAGAACCCACCTCTCAAACTTTTGTACCTAAAACTCTCATTTTCTGAAAATATTTATCTTGTAAACATTGTGCACATTTTAGTCAACAGTTTGAAGAAACTTTGATTCAATATTAAGTTCTGCTAGATATTTTCATGTGTACATTAGCATTCAAGTTAATTGATATTGGTTCCTGAGCAATGAGTTAGCACAGAGTTGATGTGTAAGAAACAAATTCTTGAAATAATTCATATGGTGGCTTCTTACAGCATTTTAATTTTATACTCATGACTTCTAGCAGCATAGCAAGTTGATTTGTGCATAAGGCTTATTGCACCGTGTTGTTGGCATGATTGCACAAATTATTGTCAATATTGGAAGAAAAAAACAGCCTCAAATGCTTGAAGATCAGTGGGATTGTGTTTGCATTTACTTGAATATTTACACACTCATGTTGAAATGTATGGCATCTTACATCTTTTAAATGCCTTTGATTAACCTAGCCTAAATTCACATAGGAAAACAGAATGAAAATTTATTACTTTCTCTTTCACTACTGCTATTCATTCTGGGTAATACTTTTAGCTTCTGGATAACATTTCTAGCTTCCTTGAGAAATACATGAAGATCTTCATTCTCATTTTATAGGAAAAGAAACTGAAGACAGTATTTGCCATTAGAGCTGAGCACAAATAAAACTCATTTTATTTCTGACTCTTCTGTGCCTGGTCAAATAAAACACCCTCTTTGCTTGGCTTAGCACAGGATTTCTTTCTTTTCTTTTTCTTTTTTTACAAAGTCATAATTTTCATACATGCCAGGTAATTTTTTAGTAACTGCAATGATTTATTATGTGGAACGTCTAGACTTTGATTTTGGGTAAAAGAAAATTAGTAGATGGTCAATAAATATTAATTGAATTGACTTTGGTGACCATTCTCTTCAGAAAGTATATTTCTTAAGTTTATAAGTAAAGCTATATTTATATTGATGCTTTTCTTTATGTGCTATTAATATGAATGTTATTAACCTTGCAGAATGGTCGATGTAGGGGGCCAGAGGTCAGAGAGAAGAAAATGGATACACTGCTTTGAAAACGTCACCTCTATCATGTTTCTAGTAGCGCTTAGTGAATACGATCAAGTTCTCGTGGAGTCAGACAATGAGGTGAGTGTTCTGTGAACAGGCAATGGATTATCATTTTAGTATCTGATACAAATAACTGATAGGGCTTGGGGTAAACTGACTTGATTGCTTTCTTGAGTACTGATTTGAGAATTTTTTAAATAACCCCAAATAACTCTGTTGTACCACTCAGAACAATAAGATGTTTGAGCAGGTCTGTGTGTTCAGGTCTAATTAGACCCTATTTGATACTTTTTACACTAGACAGAGGCTCTGAAAATGAAAATAAGCAGGAAATCCCTAGGCTAATCATCACACTATTCTATAGCCTTCTTCCTACAGGATGGAGCTAAGAGTGCTGGAGTGAGTCAGCCTGTTTTGTTTTGTTTTCATTTTGTTTGAATCATTGTTTGTGTGAGGGGTGGGTCCCAAAGAATACTCAAAATCTCTCTTGGCAAATGTGAGTGATTTTGCAGCTGGGCTCTAAATCAGTTTGTTCTGGAGCCAAGAAGTGTCCTGGTGATGTGGCCTCGCTGCTCTTACAGAATTCTGGAGGCTATTGCATAACTTTATCTCTTCAAAGCACTGAGTGAATGAAAAAGCATCCTTGATATGACTGTCTGGAGAGCTGATTCAGGCTTGTCATCTCCCTATTGCAGGAAATTCTAACAAGTATAAATAAGGATTTTTAGGATGATAAAGGCGCCATCATGAGTCAGAGTTGACTGTGGGGAATAATTAAGGGGCATATAAAGCTGTGACTTTGATCTGGAGTGCAGTGTGTGTATTGGGGAAATGGAGAAGACATCATTCTTTTCCTGCTAGAGGCAGAGTTTGCAGACTGACATGCCAATAGCAGATGTTAAATATCATCCTAATAGGGTAGAAAATAAAGAGAAGGACGTGAGAAATCCCCAAAGGCTGATTAAAATAAGATCTGGCATATTAAAATGTACTTCTTATTTTGTACATTTTGGGGGTACACAAGAATTCTGGCTTCTTGGTCCTTTTAAATATTTTATTTTTCTTCAGGTGTTAGTATTTCCATTAAAATACAGACCCAGTCCTCCTTAGCATTTCTTTTGTATATAAGATTGATAAAAAGTTGATAAACAAATATCCCATATGGAGATAAGTTACCTATTCATAAATTTCAAATGTTTCCTGGGTTACAAGTATATGGCTTTTGAACCAAAGAAGTTCTTTTTTCTTTTTCATGTATATCTTGTTATTTAAGGGACTTCTTTTTAATAATGAGGTTTAATCACCATTTGCCTTCTGCAACACAAAGTGCCTGCAAAGTATAAGATATATGAGAATTATCACACTTTTGAGTTAAGCAGTCGCCATCAGAATTTTAGCTATGATATCTCAACATGTATTTTTATTTTTATATGTTTGTTATTCCATAATCTTTGGATATAATATTTTAAAGACATTACATATTTTGGAAGAACATGACAACATTTTTTACTTATTTGAATGTTGAATCAAGACAAAAGATATTTCGAGGGCTCATTCTACTATGTGCTTGATACCAGGGTATCTAAAGAGATACAGAAATGGGGGGAAAAATTGACACTGGCCTAAAGGACCTCATAAAAAGAAAGATGCCTTTGTCAGTATAGAGAGTAGGAGAAGAGAAAGTCCTTAGTTATAAAGGTCGTCATTTCTATTCTTTAATTTGCTGTCCAGTGAAATAAAATTTTAAGATGTTTTCAGCTACACAGAAAATATAAGAAGCATGCATAATTTAATTTCTTTTGCCACTATTTACCTATAGCTAGAGGAAAACAAATGTTTACCAATACATATTTTATATAAGATAAATGCATTATATTTATAAAGAAATATATTTTGTGATTTAATGCTAATGAGTTTACCACTTCAAAACTTGAAACTCATCATCTAATTCTAACACATAAATCCAGTTAAAGTTTCCACAGTAACTTGCCATTCAATGTATAGGTACGTATGTACATCTAAAAATACATCAGTTTCTTGATTCCTGTGGTGATGTCTTATGCTGCAAATTAAAATAATAAATCGATTACTATTCATTAGGACTCCCTAATCACTTGTGCATACTTTTTAAGCCTACCTTGTAATTTTATGGTGTTCTTTTCTCAAACATCAAGTCAAGTCTGATTGATAGTACTAGAGATGGTCTTAAATATAATAAGAAAAAATAATACTGCTCATTAATTTCTTCATCCATGTTATCCATAGTCATCACTGTTGGTAATTGGGAAACACTATCAAAAGTATTTTTAAATGTCAGGATGTAGTCCATTATTCTTTTTTATATTCCAGTTAGAATAATATATGAAAATGTCATTGCCTCTCTACTTTCTTAAATCTTTAACAAAACTCAGAACTATAGAATTCTACTTTCCCCACATTTTTAGTATTTGGTAAGACAAAGCTGGAATAAACTCCTAAAACATTGTGTTCTTTTGAAATCTGATGTTCATAACTCTAATCCAAAGCAGACTTTGTTGTACTTCCCTTGATATATATTCATGAGAAAAAAGTGGGAATGGAAGCTGACAGTTGCTTTTTATCTTGGGGAACTGTGGAAAACGCATTGCAGACCACTAGCAAAAGCACTTAAAGGACGTATTTTATTTTAGGTTATTGCTTTGGCTTTTAATATTTTAAAGCTTTATGTATTCATCCTCAGAATTTTTATGTAGATATGCTTTTGTCTGTCTAGATTCTGTCTTCCAAGAGTTTGGGGAATGAATTTCTTTATTTTTTTTCTTGGAAGAAGGAAATATGTGGTCAAACAGTGGGTGAGCATAATCAGGGTTGTAGAGCTGTGTTGATTTCCATATTCCTTTTGCTGTCGTGGTTTCCCTGTGAGAGCATACCAGCATGGAGCCAGCTGTTCCGCTGTAATCCTTTCACATGTACATTATTTCAGTGTCCATGAAAGTCCAGAAAACACAATAAAGCATTTGCATAACATAGTTCAGGTCATCAGTGTGGATCCAAACTCCATCTTTTAATCCTGTTTTTGTGGTTCTCTGTTATGTGAATATCTGAGCACTAATATGTTGTTGTTTCTCAGATACTCACTCAGGGACTGTCTTAACAGACCAAGCTTTTTACAGAATCACAAAAACTCGGACTCTTTTTCTCCAACACTTCTTTTTTGAGTGTATGCTTCTCAGTTCAGTTCAGTCGCTCAGTCGTGTCTGACCCTTTGCGACCCCATGGACCACAGCACTCCAGGCCTCCCTGTCCATCACCAACTCCCAGAGTTTACCCAAACTCATGTCCATCGAGTCGGTGATGCCATCCAACCATCTCATCCTCTGTCGTCCCCTTCTCCTCCTGCCCTCAATCTTTCCCAGCATCAGGGTCTTTTCAAATGAGTCAGCTCTTCGCATCAAGTGGCCAAAGTACTGGAATTTCAGCTTCAACATCAGTCCTTCCAATGAACACCCAGGACTGATCTCCTTTAGGATAGACTGGTTGGATCTCCTTGCAGTCCAAGGGACTCTCAAGAGTCTTCTCCAACACCACAGTTCAAACGCATCAATTCTTCGATGCTTAGCTTACTTTATAGTTCAACTCTCACATCCATACGTGACTGCTGGAAAAATCTCAGCCTTGACTAGACGGACCTTTGTTAGCAAAGTAATGTCTCTGCTTTTTAATATGCTCTCTAGGTTGGTCATAACTTTTCTTGAAGGAGTAAGCGTCTTTTAATTTCATGGCTGCAATCACCATCTGCAGTGATCTTGGAGCCCAAAAAAATAAAGACTGCCACTATTTCCACTGTTTCCCCACCTATTTGCCATGAAGTGATGGGACCGGATGCCATGACCTTCATTTTCTGAATGTTGAGCTTTAAGCCAACTTCTTCACTCTCCTCTTTCACTTTCAAGAGGCTCTTTAGTTCTTGACTTTCTGCCATAATGGTGGTGTCATCTGCATATCTGAGGTTATTGATATTTCTCCCAGCAGTCTTGATTCCAGCTTGTGCTTCATCCAACCCAGTGTTTCTCATGATGTACTCTGCATATAAGTTAAATAAGCAGGGTGTGTATGCTTCTAAATTACATTAATCCTCTTGAAATGGTCACAATAAATTATGTTTTAGTTTTATTAAAATATTGAGATAGTTTCCTATATCCCAGGTCCTCCTTTGCACCAAGACGGATTCCCCAATATTGGTTCCCATGAACATTTATTCTTCAAATGTGATTCTTAGCGTTGCTTAATTGATTAAAAAAAAAACATAAAAGGAGAGCGTAGACATTTGTAATACCTTAGCACTTAATGCCTGTTCAAAACTTGTTTAAACCATTACTTATTTGGATCTCACTGGCTGGCCTCCTGTGCAGAGATCAGGTTTGCTGAGAATGGAGAGATTAAGGCCATGGGCAAGATCATTCAGGGTCCCATTCCCCTGCCCTTCTAGACCAGCTTTCTTTCCCCTGCTTCACAGTGTCTTCCAGAAGTTAGGGGACGAGCTCAGAGAAAAAGCAAGAGGAGCTATAAAATGTAGCCAGGAACACAGAGGTAGAATGAAAATACTGACCCTGCAAGGCATTGAAACCACTCTTTTCCATCTCTAAGCTCTTGTTATACTCGTAGTAGATCAGCCAGAGATCCTTCACCAATCATTCAGTTTCTGTATTGCTCTTGTGATTTTAAACTATCTTCAAACAGTCTAAAATGTGCGTTTCCTTCAGATATTTCTCCTCTGTGAAGTCTTTCAGTTCAGTTCAGTCGCTCAGTCATGTCCTACTCCCTGCAACCCCATGAACCACAGCACACCAGGCCTCCCTGTCCATCACCAACTCCCAGAGTCTACCCAAACTCATGTCCATCGAGTCAGTGATGCCATCCAACCATCTCATCCTCTGTCGTCCCCTTTTCCTCCTGCCCTCAATCTTTCCCAGCATCAGGGTCTTTTCAAATGAGGCCAAAATATTGGAGTCTCAGCCTCAGCATCAGTACTTCCAATGAACACCCAGGACTGATCTCCTTTAGAATGGACTGGTTGGATCTCCTTGCAGTCCAAGGGACTCTCAAGAGTCTTCTCCAACACCACAGTTCAAAAGCATCAATTCTTCTGCTCCCAGCTTTCTTTATAGATTAAAAATTTCTTTATAAACTTTTTCATATTTATATGAAGTCTTTAAATAAAGCCATTTTGAAATTATTCAGCTGCAACCAAAGCCTGAACATTTTCTTTGAAAGTGTGAAGCACATGCTTTGTTCTGCTCTAAAAACTCCAAGTGAAGTTTGGAAATTTTTCTCAGATAAAATTTTCCTCTGGGGGGAGGAAACTGACTAAAAATTGAGGAGAAGAAACCCAAACTCCAAAAGTAAGAGCTAAAGTTAAGGTATCCAATCTTGGCGGGATTGGTTCTAACCCGCCTTTATCCACTCTCAATCAAATTATGAAGTCAGAAACTACATCTTGCTCCTCAGTCATTAGTGTAGTTATCTCTGAGTCATGGCCTGATTAATAGGAATATCCCTGAAAGATGTCCTACTTTTTCAGCCACTTGTTTCTTTTCTAAATGCCATCACACACTCTTTTCATTCTCTGTTTGCTTATTATTTTGCTCCTTCTTAATTTCTTTGTTCTCAATGCTTGAAGGGAGCCAGGAGGAAGTGTTCTGATCACCGTTTATAAGTCTGAACCAGAGGCCTGAACTTGGTGCTGGTAAGGGTGTGGGGAAGTAGATACACAGGGATACTTTCTGTGTGGATGTATATTGCAGATCTTTTAAAGACTTTACATGCAACCTGTATTAGTATAAATCTCTGAAATAGGTTTTTATTAATTTAATGGAAAATATTGTAAAATACTGTATTTGGTATAATCTGATTTCTGTAATCGCAACAAATTGCATATATATGTAAGTATTATATAGAGAAGGTTATTAGCATCCACCCCTTCCCCTGAAAAAAGAAAGGAAATAGAAGATTTTCTACCAAGACCAAAGTGTAAACAGTGATTGTCACTGTTGCTAGGTGATAGCATTACAAATAAGTAAAATGATAATTTTTTTAAGTAAAATAAAATAAGGCATCAGATTGGAACTTTAGTTTTGCTGTCTACCAACTTTGTTCATTTTTCTTTTGAATTATCTTTTTTTTTTTTTTTTTTTTTACTAATTTTGGAAATTGCTTATATTCTTGGGTTTGAGCCTTTTGTTATGTGTATTTCCAACGTCTTATTCTACTCTGTAGCTTGCCATTTATTCTCTTAATGATATCTTTTGATCAACAGAAATTATAAACTTTAATAAATATATATTAGATTTTTCCTTTATATTAATATTAAATGTGTCTCTCTGTGTGTATATCTGCTTGTGTGTGTGTACATAATCACATACACACAGTAGGATAAAATAAATCACCTAAAAAATCTGGTTGAAAAGACAGTAAGGATTGGAGAGTGAGATTAAGAATTGAAATAAAACCACACAATTAGGTAGCTTTCCAGTGGTAGTTCATAGATTTAGTCAAGTGTCTCTTAGTAACCAATAAAAGGAAGTAATCATAGTCTGTTACAGGGTTCACTTTGTCTATTTAAAAAAAAAAGTTTCTCCTGGGACAGAGCCCTCCAAGTGACTGTTGCAGCAACTTTGTACAGAGATGCTGCAGGAGGTCGTAAATTGTATCTGTAAAATACTCTTCCAGGAAACCAAATATCAGAATTTCTAAAGCCAGTTTATCTCAGTGTAAGTCAGTGTTGTAACATCAAAGTTTGTGACAGGCCAGTAACATGAAGTCTAAATACATAACTTGATGTAAGAATAAAACCAAAAATGGTCAGTAAAGTAGATTTTGTTTACCTTTGTTTTTATAAACTATTTCAGTGATACAGTAAAATTCTCTATGTGTGGTTTGTCTTTTCACTTTATCTTAGAGAAGAGTTTTTATCATAATGTGGTCAACTCACTCTTGGCTTTTACTGATCATATTATTGTATTTTCTTCAGGAATTAACTTTATCCCATAGAATATGATGATTTATCCCATAGAATATGATGAATACAAGCTGTGTATTTAGACTTCATGTTATAGGAATTAACTTTACCCCATAGAATATGATGATATATCCCATATTTTCTAGTAAAATTTAAAAGATTTTTGCTTTTCCTAGGTTTTTTATACACCTCTAGTTGATTTTTGTGTGTGATAGGAAGTAAAGATTTGA
The DNA here is from genome assembly GCF_032452875.1 of Bos javanicus. Classification (NCBI taxonomy): domain Eukaryota; kingdom Metazoa; phylum Chordata; class Mammalia; order Artiodactyla; family Bovidae; genus Bos; species Bos javanicus. The sequence goes on along the minus strand of NC_083875.1, from coordinate 54,326,842 downwards.
TATACTCTTGCCATATTTCTGTTCAGTTGATCCAGTATCATTTATGGAATGATAATATTCATCATCCATATCCACTGATGTTTTCTTACCTTTTTTTTTTTTTTTTACCTTTTTAATTATTGAAAGATACACATATATATAAAGAAAAGTACACAGATTTTAAAAATGTACTGCATATTGGTTTATCACAAAGCATCTGTGTGTCCAACATCCCTGTCAAGAAATAGATCATTGCTTTTTGCAAGACCACCACAGCCCTGCTAGTGCCTCTCCGCCAGCAGGTAACCACTGTTCTGTCATGTCGTCTTAGCTTTTCTCTTTAGTTTTAATGCTTTAGTATGTATCACTGAACACCACAGTTTTTACTAGTGTTTAACTTTTATACAAAGGGAGTCAAATAGTGTGTTTTTTGACCTTTATACAGATGAAATGCTATTTGTGTAAACTTTGATATCTGGCTTCTTTTGTTCAGTGTTACATTTGTAAGGTATGTATATTTTATATAGTTCATTCATTTATCAATACATTGCCAAATAGTACTCTGTTGCCTAAAAATACCACAAATTGTTTATCCATTCTACTAAGCATAGACTTTTTGTGTGTTTCCAATAGGGGAATATTACAAATCATGCTACTGTGAATATTCCTGTAAAAGTCTCTTTGTGCACCTTGGTTTGCATTTCTGTTGCCTATCTACGTAGGAGTAGAATTGAAGGCACCTAGGGAATACATATCTTCAACTTTAGTAGATAAGTATTATAAATATAATATAAAGTATGATATAAATATAATATAAAGTATTTGGAAAATATAAGTATTTTCCAAAGTGAATGAACCAATTTACAGCCCCACCAGCCATGCCTGAAAGTTCCTGTCGCTTCCCATCTTTGCCAACCCTTGATATTGTCGTGTTAGCGCTTTTGGTGGCCGTAGACCTGAGCTGAAGTGCCTGCAGGGGCCTCTGTCATTGGACATACCCTCACTCCTAGTGCATAGCCTGCGAGATCCCTCATGGTTCACTGAGCCTCATCCCTTGAAGTCTCTCAGCTGCCATCTCCAGAATCAGCAAATAACTCCTTGGGAAAGTAGCCCCCAAACTTGGGCTCATTCCTCCAGACTTGTCCCTCCCCAAATCCTGACCTGTATTTCTTCACTACTTTGTAGCTCTCCAAGGACGTTAAACGGATGTTTTTGTTTTTGTTTTTGTCAGCTCTTTCGATAGTCCTCCTTCACACTGATATTAGTGACATAGGAGATGTGCATCAAGTTTTATTACAGGCCTGAGTCTTCCTCTGGGCCCTCTATTTGATCTATTTACTACTCCTGTAGCAATATAGAAGTTATAAAATCACTAGTTTACATATCTAGAGCGTCAAATCTACCTATCTCGTTGTTCTTCAGAATTTTCTTGGGTATTCTTGGTCCTTTAGTCTTTCACTTGAATTTTAAGATCAGCCTATCAAATTCCAAAACACAAATTTGATTGGGACTTTAATAAACGTATAAGTAAATTTGAGGTTTGTTTCTCAACTTTATTAAATATCACCATCCATAAATATGACATTGTATAGCTCACCATTTATTGTTTAGAATGCTGCTTTTGTCATTGAAGTGGCCAATTTTTATAAATGTTCCATATGTGCTTGAAATTGTGATTTCTTATTTTGCGGTGCAAAGTTCTAACATTATGTATGTTAAAACCATTCCATCCCCACTTTGCCAGGGTACTATTTTGACTTCTAACATTGTAGCTTAATTTTGCCTATTTTGAACTTCATATAAATGAAAGTAAATTCTTTTGTGTTACCTTCTTGTGTTCAGGATAAGTTTATTAGATAAATCAATGTTGTGTGTAGCTGCAGTTTTTCATTTTGATTACGGTATATTATTCAGTTGAATGAATATATCACAGGTTATCTTTCCATCCTATTTTTGATGGATAGCTAAGTGGTTTTCTCTTTGGGACTGTTGGAAATAATGGTAATATGAATATTCTTCTCATATTTTTGTCTTATATATGCCTCATTGTCTCTTGGATAGAAGTAGAATTGATCATTCACAAGGAATGTGTATGTTCAACTGTACTAGATACTGCCTGTATTCATTTCCTAGGGCTGCTATAACAAATCACCATAGATTTGGTGGGTTACAACCAGAGACATTTACTAGCTCATAATTCTGGAGGTTAGAAGACTAAAGTCAATGTATCAGCAGGCTGAAATCCCTCTGAAGGCTATAGGGGAGGATCCCTTCTTTTTCTCATCCTGTCTCTGCCTGTCTTCACATGGCCTTCTCTTCTGTGTCTGTGTCTTCTCTGCTGTCTTATAAGGACTCTTGTCATTGGATTTAGGGCCTAGTAGATAATCCGAAATGATCTCAAGATCTTTAACTTCATTATAGTCACAGACTCTTTTTCCAAATCAACTCGCCTTCACAGGTTCTAAGGGATACAACATGGACGTACCTTTTGAGGGGGTCACCATTCAACCCACTTATGCTACCAGTTTGCACTTTGAAAACAGCAGTATATATGTGTTCCAGTTGATCAGTATCTTTGCCAGCATAGATATTGTCAACTTTTTAACTTTAGTCATTATATTAGGTGTGTAGTAGCATCTCTTTGTGGTGTCAGTTTGCATTTCCCTGATTATAATGAGTTTGAGTTCTCTGTATATTTCTTTACCATTGTATGTTCTCTTTTTGAAGAGCCTATTCACTTCTATTGCCAGTTTTATATTGATCCGCCTTTTTGGAAAAACATTAACATAGAGTTCTTTTTATATTCTTTTTTTTTCTTTTTATACTCTTGATGCAAGTTCTTTGTAAGTTATCTGTATTGCAAGTAACTTCTGCTACTCATTGACTTGCTTTTGTATGTCCTTAAATAATGTGTTTTAGTGTGGTTCATTCTATTGGTCTTTTAAATTTTTCTTTTACATATCCTCCATAAGGAATCTTTCCTCCCAATTGTAGTGCATAGCATGTATATTTTGGAAATGGACTTCTTAACATGACATTTGCTATAATGTTTTTGTTTTTTGATTGCTACCTGTACAGTTCCACCTTTATTTTTTGATTCTGTGTTGTTGTTCATTCACTTATTCATGTCCTACTCTGGGACCCCATGGACTGCAGTACCCCAGGCTTCCCTGTCCTTCCCTTCATCTCCCGGAGTTTACCCAAACTCACGTCCATCGAGTCAGTGATGCCATCCAACCATCTCATCCTGTGTCGTCCCCTTCTCCTCTTGCCCTCAATCTTTCACAGCATCAGGGTCTTTTCAAATGAGTCAGCTCTTCGCATCAGGTGGCCAAAGTATTGGAGCTTCAGCTTCAGCATCAGTCCTTCCAATGAATATTCAGGGTTGATTTCCTTCAGGATTGACTGGTTTGATCCCCTTGTTGTCTGAGGGAACTCTTAAGAGTCTTCTCCAGCACCACAGTTTGAAAGCATCAGTTCTTCAGTGTTCAGCCTACTTTATGGTTCAACTCTCACATCCATACATGACTATTGGAAAAACCATAACTTTGACTATATGGACCTTTTTTTAATTCTAAATTCATTTAAAAATTAAATGCTAATATTAACACCAGCATTTTAATGTTATAAACATAAGTAACCACTCGCTTGTGATTTTTCTTTGATATTAAAATAATTTGCATAGCAATTACCCATTTATGTAATTTGGGAACACTGGAGAAAATTTAAATAATTTAATATAAATTAAACTTTTATTTTAAGATATATATATTTCTTTTAGGTAAATGAAAATATATGTGTAAAGTAAAAATTACATATACTGTAGGGTAATTTGGTATATAATACACAATCATGTGTTATTAAAAATATAGTTTATATAGCTTGATTGACTCATAAAAGTATACAGAAATGAATCCCTGAAAAGAAGGGGAAAAAAGAGAAAAAATGCCCTCTTGCTTTGGGGGTAAAAAAATAAAGCCATCTGAAAAATAATATGTGTGTTCCCCTCCCCCAACTTAGTTTTTTTTTCTTTCCCCTAATATCCCACTTTGGTCATAAACTTGTCTATTTTTTAAATTCCATACTTTTATGTTTTGAGACTTTGTTATTATGTACATTATAAGTTTGCAAATTTTATTTTTCCTGTTGATTTATCCTTATTGTCATCAAGAAGATGACAGAAATGCTCTTTGCTGAAATAAAGCAGTCATGCAAGAGCAAACCAGAAGTGCTAGTGTCCTTTCTTTCAGCCTAGGTGAGTCTACCGAAGACGCTCAGTCTTTTTTTTATAAGAGGTGGGGACTGAGCAGTAGGAAGCCAGTTGGTGGCAGCATCGGGGCGAGGACAGCAATGGACAGACTATACACGTGAGAGAGATTTGTTAAACTGATGACTCACTTGGGAGGGAAAGAGTATGTCAGAAGCAGAGTCCAGCCATACAGGAAGTAGAAAAGATTCTATTGCAAAGTAGTAGAAAAAATTAAGAGGTTCCCTGGTGGCTCAGATGGTAAAGAATCTGCCTACAAGGCAGGAGACTTGGGTTTGCTCCCTGGGTCAGGAAGATCCCCTGGAGAAGGTGTCACACAGGACCGCTGTGGTGTCACACAGGACAGTTTTACTAGTCTCAACCCCTCTGTGCTCGGCCTCTTCATCCTTGCTGTCTCCCTCCTGCCTGCTCGCCAGCAGCGACTGTTCTTTTCACTGTCTTCAGTAAATGTTGTGTAGTTGGGATTATACAGTATGTAGACTTATCCTATTGGCTCCTATTACTTAGTGAAATGCATTTAAAGTTCCTCCATGTCTTTTTATGGCTTCTTTTTAGTGCTGAATACTATTCCATTGTCTGGATGTACTGTAGTGTATTAATCTATTCACCTGCACAAGGACATCTTAGTTGCGTCCAAGTTTTGGCAATTACGGATAAGGCTGCTATCAACATCCATGTCCAGGTTTTTGTGTGAACCTAAGTTATCATCTCCTTTGGGTAAATACCAACGAGTGTAATTTACTGGATCATATGATAAGAGTATGTTGTTTTGTTTTAAAAAAAAAAAAAAAAAAAAACTACCAAACTGTCTTCCGAAACTGCAACACCATTTTGCATCTCCAGTAGCATTTTATGAAGACTGTTGCTCCACATCCTCCCCAACACTGGATGTTGGCAGTGTTCCAGATTTGGGCCATTTTAATGAGTATGTAGAGAGATTTCTTTAATTCACATTTCCTAACGGCCTGTGATATGGAGCATCTTTTCATAAGCTTGCTTGTCATCTGCATATCTTCTTTGGTGAGTTGTTTAGATATTTCGCCCGTTTTTTTTTTCTCATTGTTAGTTTTCTTACTATTGTATTTTAAAAGTTCTTTGTATATTTTAGATAACCCTCTTTATCCGTTACATCTTCTGCAAATATTTTCTCCTAGCCTGTAGTTTTTCTTATTATTTTACATTGTTCTTTGCAGAGTAGTCTTTAATCTTAATGTAGTCTAGTTTATCGATTATTTCTTTCATAAATTGTGCCTTTGGTGTTATAGCTTAAAACATCATTGCAATACCAAAGTCATCTGGATCTTATCCTATGTTTTCATAGTTTTGCATTTTACTTTCAGGTTTATGATGAATTTTTTAGTTAATTTTTGTAAAAGATCTGTGTTTGGAGTCCTTTTTTTTAATGAATGGATGTCCAGTCATTTTAGCAACATTTGTTATAAAGACTATCTTTTCTCCATTTTATTGCCTTTGTTCTTTTGTCAAAGATCAGTTGACTATAATTATGTGGGTCTGTTTATGGGTTTTCTGTTTGTTCTTTCACCAATATTATCTTGATTATGACAGCTTTATAATAAGTCTTGAAGTCAGGTAGTGTCAGTCCTCCACTTTATTCTTCTTCAATATGGTGTTGTCCATTCTGGGACTTTTACTACTCCATATAAACCTGGGATCAGTTTGTTGATATCTATAAAGTAACTAGCTATGATTTTGATTGGGATTTTGTTGGATCTGTAGATCAGTAAGGAAAAACTGATATCTTGGTGTTACTGAGTCTTCCTATCTGAGAACATGAAATAGCTCTCCATTTATTTACTTCTTTGATTTTTTTCATCAAAATTTGTAGTTCTTTTCATTTAGATCTTGTACATATTTTGTTAGATTTACACCTATGTATTTTATTTTTTTCTGCTAATGTAAATGATACTGTATAATTATCATGTCATCTAGGACAAACAAAACCTTTATTTCTTCCCAAATTATATACCTTTATTTCCTTGTCTTGTCTTACTGCATTAAGTTGGCCTTCCATTACAGTGTTGAAAAATATTGGTGAGAGAGGACATTCTTGCTTTGTTTCTGGTCTGAGCCAGAAAACTCCTAGTTTCTCACCGTTAAGCATGAGGTTAGCTGTAGGACTTTTTTAGATGTTCTCTATCAAGTCAGATAAGTTCCTTTTTATTTCCAGTTTTGCTGAGAATTTTTATCATGAATAGGTATTGGATATTGTCGAATGCTTTTTTGTCATCAATCAATAGGATCATGTGATTTTTCTTTTTTAGCCCATTGATGTGATGAATTTCATTAATTGATTTTAAGGTATCAAATTATCCTTTCCTACATGGAATAAATCCCGTTGGACATGGTGTGTACAATTCTTTTCATACATTTTTGCATTTGATTTGTTAATGTTTGTTGAGGATATTTTCGTCTTAAGTTCATGAGAGATACTGGTCTGTAGTTTTCTTTTAATGTCTTTGCTTTTGCTATTTGAGTAATGCAGTTTCATGGAACAAGTTAGAAAGTATTCCTTCTGCTTCTGCCTTCTGGAAGAGATTACAGATAACTGGCATAACTTCTCCCTTAAATATTTGATAAAATTCACTAATGAAGCCATCTGGGCTTTTTGTTTTCTGGTTTGGAAGATTATTAACTGTTGATTCAGTTTCTTTACTGGATATTTAGATTGTCTTATTTCTTCTTGTATAAGTTTTGGCAGATAGTATCTTTCAACAAGTTGATCCATTTCATGAAGATTATCAAATTTAGGGAAATTATAATCTTTTATTATCCTCTTAATGTTCTTGAGATCTGTAATAATGTCCCTTCTTTCATTTATATCAGTAATTCGTACCTTCTCTTTTTTCCTCAACCTGGCTAGAAGTGTATCAATTTTATTTATTTATTATTATTATTAATAATCTAATGTGATCTTTTCAATGATTCAGTTTGTGGAAAACAACTAGGTAATTTCCTGATTTCAGTTTCATTGACTTCTGCCCTAATATTTATTATTTATTTTTGTCTGCTTACTATGGATTTGATTTTCTCTTTTTTTCCAGTTTTCTAAGGTGGAAGCATATGTAATTATCTTTCTTCTATCTAATCTCTTATATGATCTTTTCTAATATATGCATTCAGTGCTATAAATTTCCCTCTAAGCACTATATACTTTGCATCCCACAAAGTGTGATAATTTTTTTTTATTTAGTTCAAAATATTGTAAAATTTATCTTAAAATTTCTTTTTCCCTTTTTGTGTGTTTTTTAACCTCTATATATTTTCGGATTGTCCAGTCATGTTTCTGTTATTGGTTTCTAGTTTAGTTCTCTTGTGGTCTGAGAGCATACATCTTATCATTTCTTATATGTGTTAAGGTGTTTTATGACCCACAATGTGGTCTGTCTTATTAATGTTGAGTGTGAGTTTGAGTAGAATTTCTATTCTGCTGTTTTTGAATGAAGTAGGCAATAGCTGTCAGTTTTATTCAGTTGATTGATAGTGCTATTGAGTTCAGCTATGTCCTGATTTTTTGCCTGCTGAATCTGTCCGTTTATGATAGAAGGATGTTGTTATATCAGTTTTTACCTCATATATTGTGACACTCTAATTTTAAAGTGCAGGTTTACATTAAACTGGGGCTTCCCTGGTAGCTCAGAGGGTAAAGCCTCTGCCTGCAGTGCATGAGACCCGGGTTCGATTCCTGGATAGGGAAGATCCCCTGGAGAAGGAAATGGCAACCCACTCCAGTACCCTTGCCTAGAAAATCCCATGGACGGGGAAGCCTGGTAGGCTACAGTCCATGGGATTGCAAAGAGTTGGACACGACTGAGTGACTTCAGTTTCACTTTCATTTACATTAAAGTATTGTTATATCTTCTTGGAGAATTAAGCCCTTTATGTAATGCCCTTCCTTATTCCTGATAACTCTCCTTGCCCTGAAGTCTGCTCTGTCTGAAATTAATATAGCTACTTCAGCTTTATTTAGATTAGTATTAGTGTAGTGTATATATTGGCAACCCACTCCAATATGCTTGCCTGGAGAATCCCAGGGACGGGGGAGCCTGGTGGGCTGCCGTCTATGGGGTCACAAAGAGTGGGACACGACTGAAGCGACTTAGCAGCAGCAGCTGCAGTGTATGTATCTTCATCCATTTACCTTTAATTGACATGTGTCTGAATATTTGAAGTGATTTTCTTGTAGATAACATATCAATTCAGTTCAGTCGCTCAGTCATGTCCGACTCTTTGCGACCCCATGAATCACAGCACGCCAGGCCTCCCTGTCCATCACCAACTCCCGGAGTTCACTCAACTCATATCCATCGAGTCAGTGATGCCATCCAGCCATCTCATCCTGTGTCGTCCCTTTTTCCTCCTGCCCCCAAACCCTCCCAACATCAGAGTCTTTTCCAATGAGTCAACTCTTCGCATGAGGTGGCCAAGTACTGCAGTTTCAGCTTTAGCATCATTCCTTCCAAAGAACACCCAGGACTGATCTCCTTTAGAGTGGACTGGTTGGATCTCCTTGCAGTCTAAGGGACTCTCAGGAGTCTTCTCCAACACCACAGTTCAAAAGCATCAATTCTTCAGCACTCAGCTTTCTTCACAGTCCAACTCTCACATCCATACATGACCACTGGAAAAACCACAGCCTTGACTAGATGGACCTTTGTTGGCAAAGTAATATCTCTGCTTTTCAATATGCTATCTAGGTTGGTCATAACTTTTCTTCTAAGGAGTAAGCGTCTTTTAATTTCACAGCTGCAGTCACTATCTGCAGTGGTTTTGGAGCCCCAAAAAATAAAGTCTGACACTGTTTCCACTGTTTCCCCATCTATTTCCCATGAAGTGATGAGACCAGATGCCATGATCTTTATTTTCTGAATGTTGAGCTTTAAGCCAACTTTTTCACTCTCCTCTTTCACTTTCATCAAGAGGCTTTTTAGTTCCTCTTCACTTTCTGCCATAAGGGTGGTGTCATCTGCATATCTGAGGTTATTGATATTTCTCCCGGCAATCTTGATTCCAGCTTGTGCTTCTTCCAGCCCAGCGTTTCTCATGATGTACTCTGCATATAAGTTAAATAAGCAGGGTGACAATATACAGCCTTGACTTACTCCTTTTCCTATTTGGACCCAGTCTGTTGTTCCATGTCCAGTTCTAACTGTTGCTTTCTGACCTGCCTATAGGTTTCTCAAGAGGCAGGTCAGGTGGTCTGGTATTCCCATCTCTTTCAGAATATTCCACAGTTTATTGTGATCCACACAGTCAAAGGCTTTGGCATAGTCAATAAAGCCGAAATAGATAACATATAATTGGTCTTATTTTTTTTATCAACTTTTATAATTTCTGTTTTTAAATTAGTATATTTAAACCAATAACATTTAAACTGATTATTAATATGGTTGGATCAGCATCTGCCATATTTGATATTGTTTTCTATCCATTGCCTTTATTCTTTGATCCTGTTTTGTCTTCTTTTCTGTCTCTTGTGGGTTTAATTGAATATTTTATTTGAAAGCATATAGGTTGTATATATAACTTATAACAAGACAATCTTAATTCATCCCTTCCATCTCTTGTATCATTGCTGTCATTCATTCCTACTTATGTAAGAATGCATAGGCATATATATAAGCACTCATAGTCAAATACATTATTCTCTTACTATTTTGAGCAAATGGTTAACAATTAAGATCAATTAAGAATAAGAAAAGCAAAAGTTTTTATTTGACCTTCATTTATTCTATTCCCACATAAATCTGAATTTCTGACCTATATCATTTTCCTTTTAAATAATTTCTTTTCTTTCAAGGCATATCTGCTGGCAATAGGTTTTCTCACTTTTTGTCTGAGAAAGGTGTTATTTTTCCTTCACTTTTGAGGGATAATTTCATAGGGTACAGAATTGTATGGTGGTTATTTTTTTTTTCCATCTCAACACTTTAAATATATCACTGCTCTCTCTTCTTGCTTACATGGTTCCTGAGAAAGGGTCAGGTGCAGTTCTTATCTTTGCTTCTCTATGGGAGCTTTTTTCCCCTCTGGCTTCTTCTAAGATTTTTTCTTTGTCTTTTTTGCAGCTTGAATATAATATGCCTACATTTGGTTTTTCTGTTTGTTTTTGCTTTTTAAAAAAATATTTATCCCACTTAGTATCTGAGTTTAACTTGTGGAAATACCCAGTTGTTATTGCTTCAAGAATTTCTCCTGTTCCTTTTTCTCTCTCACTTTCTGTCCTTCTTTTATTCCCGTTATGCCTATGTTACACCTCTTGTCATTGCCCACAGTTCTCGGCTATGCTCCTTTAATGATTTTAGTCTTTTTCCTTTTTGCTTTTCAGTTTTGGAAGTTTCTATTGAGATATTATCAAGCTCAGCAGTTCTTTCCTCAGCATGTTTTTTCTAGTAATCAAATGCTCTCTTCATTTCCGTTACAATGTTTTTGATCTCTAGAATTTCTTTTTTATTCTTTCTTAGAATTTCCATTTCTCTCCTTATATTATGTGTTCTTGCATGCTGTCTGCTTTATCCATTAGCTTCTGTAGCATATTAATCATAGTTGTTTTAAATTACCAGTTGGATAATTACAACATTCCCTACCATATCCGAGTCTCATTCTGACACTTGCTCTCTTAAATGGAATTTTAGCCTTTTAATACTAATTACATGTATCTTGTAATTTTTTCTTGATAGCTATTCAAGATATACTGGGTGAAAGGAACTTCTGTAAGTAGGTCTGTTAGTGATGTGGTGGCCAGGTATGGGGAAGGAGAAGCATTCTGTAGTCCTGTGATGAGGTCTCAGTCTTTCATTAAATCTGTGCTACTAAGTTATGACCTTTGCAAATACTTCTCATATCTTCCCTGTCCCCTCAACAGATAAACCTGCCCCATTAGGTGGGATAGCATGGCTCGAATTATTTGAAAGTGGCCGTTTCCTTTCCCCAGCTTCAGTTCAGTTCAGTTCAGTTCAGTCGCTTAGTCGTGTCTGACTCTTTGTGACCCCATGAATCACAGCACGCCAGGCCTCCCTGTCCATCACCAACTCCCGGAGTTCACTCAGACTCACGTCAATCGAGTCAGTGATGCCATCCAGCCATCTCATCCTCTTTCATCCCCTTCTCCTCTTGCCCCCAATCCCTCCCAGCATCAGAGTCTTTTCCAATGAGTCAACTCTTTGCATGAGGTGGCCAAAGTACTGGAGTTTCAGCTTTAGCATCATTCTCTCCAAAGAAATCCGAGGGCTGATCTCCTTCAGAATGGACTGGTTGTATCTCCTTGCAGTCCAAGAGACTCTCAAGAGTCTTCTCCAACACCACAGTTCAAAAGCATCAATTCTTCGGCACTCAGCCTTCTTCACAGTCCAACTCTCACATCCATACATGACCACTGGAAAAAACCATAGCCTTGACTAGACGGACCTTTGTTGGCAAAGTAATGTCTCTCCCCAGCTTAGTTAAGCTGTAATAAAACCCCAGTACTTTAGACTCTTGTAAAATAGTTTCTCTTGAGGGCAGCCCTTGTTAAGAAGAACGGAATGCTCTGTTCTTTTCATAATGGTCTTGTCTACATTGAGCCTCCAGCAATTTGTCAATTACAATTTAGGTTTTCCTACCTCAGCAGTGGTTCTCATAGAGATTTTTTCTCATGGTCTCTCCTCTAGCAGATTATGGTTCTGTACCCACATAATCTGTCTCTCCAGTTTGGGGAACAGTGGTTTGCTTTATGTCCGTCCTTCTCTGTTGGATTTGAAGAGTTGTTGATCTTAACTTTTTGTTCACCTTTTTATTTGTTAGGATGGAGTGGCAACTTCCAAGCTCCCTACATGCCAGACTAGAAACAGGAAGTCACTACTCTGTTATTTCAGGGTATTTTAATCACCCAAAGTGAAACTCTTTCATGATCATCTGTCATTCCCTCTTCCTTCCACTCCCTACCTTTAGGCAACCACTAATCTACTTTCTGTCTCTATGGATTTGCCAATTCTGAACAATCATGTAAATGAAATCATATATTGTGGTAACATATTTAAGTGCCTTTTCATTGCCATGTAACATTCCACTGCATGGCCATTTGGGTTGATACACTTATTGTTACAAATAATGCTGCTGTGACCATTTGTGTACACTTTTTTCTTTGGATATGTATTTCCACTTCTTTTGGATACTCCTAGAAGTAAAATTTCTGGATTGTTTGTTAATTCTGTGGTTGCATTTGAAGAATTACCAGACTGTTCTCATTGTAACTGTACCACTTTGCAATCCTACCAGTAGTAAAGTTTACCAGTATTACTTTACCAGTATTAACTAACTTCTCCATATCCTACCCAACAGTTGTTATTGTCTGCTTTTTTAAAATTTTAGCCATCCTAGTGGTTATAAAATGATATCTTATTGTAGTTTTGATGTCCTCAATGACCAATAACATTTTTATTTGTTTACTGGCCATTTGTATATCTTTTTGTGACAAGTATCTATCCAAATTTTGCCCATTTTAAATAGGCTTTTTTGTCTTTTTATTGTTAGGTTGTAAGAATTCTTTATATATAGTACATTCCAGGCTTTCACTGGGCTTCCCTAGTGGCTCAGATGGTAAAGAATCTGCCTGGAATGCAGGAGACCCAGGTTTGATCCCTGGGTGGTCAAGATCCCCTGGAGAAAGAAATGGCAACCCACTCCAGTTTGCTTGCCTGGGAAATCCCATGTCCATGGGGTTGCAAAGAGTAGCACATGGCTTTCACATTCACTTTTCAAGCTTTTATCAGAAATATAATTTACAAATATATTCTCCCATTCTCTGGATGATCTTTTCACCTTCTTGAAAGTGTCCTTTGATGAACAAAAATTTTTAATTTTAATGAAGTCTAATTTCTCTTTGGGCTTCCCTGGTGGCCAATGGTAAAGAATCTTCCTGCCAGTGTAGGAAGCATGGGTTTGATGCCTGGATTGGGAAGATCTCCTGAAGAAGGAAATGGCAGCACACTCCACTATTCTTGCCTGGGAAATCCCATGGACAGAGAAGAGAAGCCTAGTGGGCTATATAGTCCATGAGGTCAGATACAACTTAGCAACTAAACAACAATTTCTCTTTAATTGCTTATGCTGAGGTATTATATCTAAGAAATATAATTTAAGGTTATGAAAATTTACCCCTATGTTTTCCTCTAAAAAAAATGAGCATTTAGCATTTACATTTTAATTCTTGATCCATAAGAGTTAATTTTTAAATATGGTTAAGGAAAGGCCTTTCCTTAATGCAAAGGCCTTATTCTGGGCCTTTCCATATAAATTTTAGGATCAGCTTATCCATTTCTTGAAAAAACAATCCAGCTGGGATTTGATAGGGATGATGTTTAAGAGGTCTTTCAATCAGGAGAGTATTGCCATCTGAACGTTTGAGAAGAGTGTGAATTCTGTTGTTGTGTCTATTCATATGTGTTGGTTCTAGTTGTTTTTTGTGTTTTTCAAGTCTCCTTTCTATTTGTTGATCTTCTGCCTAGTTGTTCTATCCATTATTGAAAGTGAAGATGTGAAGTTTTTAAACTCTTCCATTGTCTTTCTCCTTTCAATTTTGTCAGTTTTTGCTTCATGTATTTGGGACTTTACGTTTTGGCATTATGTGTTTATACTTGTTAGATTTTCTTGATGAATTTAACTTTTATCATTATAAAATGTCCCATTTTGTCTCTAGTAACAATTTTTTGTCTTAAAATCTGTTTTGTCCCATACTACTGTAGTCACCTCAACTCTTTTTTGATTACTTTTGTGTAGTATGTCTTTTTCTATCTTTTCTATCTATTTTTAATCCTTTTGTATCTGAATCTAAAGTAAATCTCTTGTAGCCAGGATATGGTTGGATCATATTTTTTTTCCCATTCTGCCAGTATGCCTGTTGGAGTGTTAGTTTATTTAAATTTAATATTATTGCTGGTTTTTACAGCTGCTGAGGCTGGGAGACTTGTCAATTTTCAAGACTACTGTAGAGCTGGGAAGAAGGGTGGGAATAGCACAAGTTAAGATGCCACAAAACTCACTGTTCTCACCCAGTTCAGCAGTTTTTCTTAAGTAATTGCTCTTTAGATTGTAGAAAGCCTTTGATTCATTTTCAAAGTTTTAAAATTATTGATAATTTTAAAACTTTGTGTGCTACTTCATTTCTTTTGTGGAAGGGTGGAGTTGTGGAGGTTCTTGGTCCATCCTCTGTATGTGCTTCTCTAAATTGATTATTAAAGGTAAATTTGATCATTCTATAGTCATAGAAATACAGTTGATGTGTGAAAGTGTCTTTTTTAGCCAATTAGAATGGCAATGATTAAAAAGAAAGAGATGTAGAGAAACAGACATTCTTATATACTGCTGGTGAAATTGATAGTCACTCAGTCATGTCCAACTCTTTGCAACCCCATGGACTGTAGCCCACCAGACTCCTCTGTCCATAGAATTCTCCAGTCAAGAATACTCAGTGAGTGGCCATTCCCTTCTCCAGGAGATCTTCCTGACACAGGCATCAAACCCAGGTCTCCTGCATTACAGACACATTCTTTACTGTCTGAACCACCAGGGAAGGCCTATACTGCTGGTAGAAGGATAAACTGGTACAGTCTGCCAGTTGTATGGTAATTTGTAAAACCCTTTGAGGTGGTTATACCCTTTGATCCAGTAATTCTACTGCTAGAGATTTATGCTTTCATGCTCAGTGGCTCAGTTGTATCTGACTCTTTGCGACCCCAAGGCCTATAGCCCGCCAGACTTCTCTGTCCATGGGATTTTTCCAGCAGGATTACTGGAGTGGGTTGCCATTTCCTCCTCCATGGAATCTTCCTAACTCAGGAGTCAAACACTTGTCTCCTACCTTGATAGGCGGATTCTTTGCCACTGAGCCACCTGAGAAGCCACGAAAGTGGTCCAGATTCCTCCAGTTCACAGCATTTTAAGCATCTGCAAAGGGAGAGCTTTTATTTATTTTGAGCTTTAAATCGTCTGCATTTGCTCCATCTAAGATGAACAAACAAATATTGAGATAAATCGTAGCTTCATAAAACTCTCTCCCTTACTTCAATGAACTCCTTAATTTGCATTATCTCTAAAGGCTGTCTCAGTTTTGAAGACATTTTCAGCAAGTTGACGGAAAATGGATGTTTTCTAATATGGCTAAGCTTCTTTGACTAGCCATTTCATCTCCGTCTTTAGGATTCTCCAGGCAAAAATACTGGAGTGGGTTGCCATTTCCTTCTCCAGGGGATCTTCCCAACCCAGGAATCAAACCCAGGTCTCCCGCATTGCGGGCAGACACTTTAACCTCTGAGTCACCAGGGAAGCCTATTCACTCACAACTCCACTTTATGCTTCTTAAAGCAATTAGGAAAAGAAAAGGCAGACTAAAAAGCTTTTTTAAAAAATTTAACCACATTTAATCCATAAGCTTAAAAAATAAGATTTCCTAAACTTTAAAAATAGCATTTCTTAATTCACATAATATATATGTTCATGGAAAACATCAGAAAATGCAGATGAGTAAAATAAATGACACAAAAACAGAATTGGCCTTAATCCAACCATTCAGAGATAATCCCCACTAACAGTTTCACATTAACCTTCCAGAGATTTTGTATGCATCAATAAAAATAAAAACTGTATTATATCATCAAAATCAGATGTATTTAAAAATGTATTTAAATAATTAAATCATTAAATATTAAAATAATAATTAAAATGTAATAAATCATTAAAATTATTTTAAAAATAATGTTATTTTGAATTTATTTTTTACATCAATATATAATGAACAACTTTCTATTTGGTATTAATTGTACATCCATAATATCATTTTTAGTATCTAAAATAGTATTTTTTTAAGATGCAGTCTGATTTGTTTCACCAGTCTTCTACTTTTGGATAATTTAGTTGTTCTCAATTATTTACAGTTATATACAATGTTGTGAAGGATTATTTTCTCCAGAAAAATAGCACATTTGATGGGACTCCAGACTCAGTATTTAATAGGAGGTCCGGATTGCATGAAATTTTCTTCAAAGAGATTAGATTAAGACTCTGTCTGAGGCAAGAATAGCCACCATTGTTTACATTTTTTCTGCTGCCTTAGTTAAATCTGCTACAGTGACATCACTAGTATGTTTTTATCAATGAAGTGATGAAACGAATGAGAGCAATATTTTATTTTTTGAATTGCCAGTTCATGTGATGTGAATTGTCACTTTCAAAAAGGAATAAGGGAACAGAGATTTCTTTTTAGGAACATTAGAATACAGTCCTTTAAGAGGCAACAGGAAAGTAGGAAGTAAAAAGAGTCCTGGTTTGAATTGCAGCTACACCCATTTCAAGCTGTGTAATGTTTATTTATTTTTTTAACCTTCTTATTTTATATTAAAGTATAGCCAAAGTATATTAGTATCCCTGTGCCTCCCTTTTAATGCACAAAATAAGGATGCTGTTTGTCTCAGTGTTATGAGGATTATTAAAATAAATAATATGTAGAGTAATTGGAGCACATAGCTGTCCATTTGGCAAATGATGATTCATATTATTGATAATTTTAATGGTGAAAGAAATGCTGTTATAAGTTTCATTTCTAAACATCAGCATCTGTGGCTAATTCAGTAGGGATGAGTTCTTTAAAAGAACTCTAATTTGACATTTATGCCTTATAGCTAGAGTAATAGACCTAATTAATATTTGTTCAATAAGATAAAAACATGATAAAAAGTGTTATTTGTGCAAATGCTAAAAAAAGAAAGCTTTTTTTTTGTAAGAAAATTCCTTTAAGAACAGAAGGAAAGGTTTTTTTAATATGCATTAATAAAGGAGCTGAAGTCAATATGCTTTTAAGATACAGCTATTCATATTCATAACTTGTTATCTGCTTACATGTTTTGCTTATCATAGTGTTTATGTTAGTACTTTGGAATTAAAGAGAGAAATTCTCACAAACTTACTCAAGCACATAGTGGTTAATGCAGCTGGGAAGCTGCCTTCCAAGTTCCTTGAACCAGGAATTTAGTTGGTAATCTCTCTTTTCTCCTCCTCAAACAACCCCAAATGACATCTTCCCAGCTTAGCAACCCAACAGAAAATGGAGTTTCCACTCCAACTCAGAACTGAAAATCTCAAGGAGGGTCCGATACACTGGCCTAGTGGTCAGAGGCAGATTGGATTTCCAAAAGACTGGGGCACGTGGAAGAGAACACACCTGGCAGGAAAAAAGGAAAACAGTAGCCACTGTAACAGCGCTTCCAAATTGTGGTTTCAGTACAATGAGTTGGAACTGTTAGTGAGTTGTGAATTCCATATGGTGAGTCTTGAGCAGTCTCATTAAAAAATAATATTTTATTTTTAAAGAGAAATGTAAATGAAATTGTATAGAAGCTGTCAAAGAATGTCACAGTCAGGAGAATGATCGTTTCATGAAACTTCAATTTCTGTTGTATCTGTGTGTGTGTGTGTGTGTGTGTGTGTGTGTTTGGACCAAGTGCAATGTAAACTTTAGGTTGCAGTTTAGAAGGATTCCAGGTCTGCATTGCACAGTGCTCTTCACTTGCAAGTCATTGTCATCTGTGGGAAGATGATCTGCTTGTTGCTGGGATCTTTGTCTCCATTAGGAAAAACAGAAAGTTTGGAATAGGCATGTGGGAAATAGTTGCCTCCCAACCTCCCAGTTAACAGAGTTGGGTTCGGGTTTTGTTTTTGGTTTGAGAGTCTGGGGACATATTTTTTCCTGTGGCTCAGTTGAAGGTAAAACTGTCAGAAACTGCTGCAACCGTAAACTCCATTCGGTTTGTAGGTTTTAACTTACAGAATCTCTTCCAGTGACGGGACCAGCTTCCCAGGTTGTTAAAGCACATGCAGTCACACAGGGCCTCACTTTTGGTTTAATGCTCTGATGTCACCATATTAGCTTCTGAATGTGGGCCACACATTTTTTGTTTTGCACTGGGCCCTGCAAATTACGTAGCCAGTCCGGTCGACTAAACACTGAATTAGAGGGATCAGTAGTTTGAGTCAGTTTTGTCCCACCCAGAAGATTGTAGACATCCTTCCCGCTCACTTGTGCTCATGGGGCATGTGATACTGACAAGAGGAATACATCTTTAATTCTCTGTTTAGTTTCACCTGGTGCCTCTTAGTTTTCATTAAAAAAAAAATAATAATGACACTAAACATGCTCTTTCTGATTAATTTTCAGCATGTTAATGCGTACCATAATCAGCAGCTGGTTTCCTGCCTCACTTCCCCAGCGGTCCCAGGCTGACATGCCCAAAGAACTCAGGCTAAACTAATCCTTGAATCTGTGGCAGCCCAAGCTTATGTTTAATGTATGCCCTATTTCTCCCCATCCCTTCACTGGCCCTGCATCCTTTAAGCAGGCTGTCAACTTACTAAAAAGAAAGAGACAGCATCAGATTTAAAAGTCACACATGCTGTGTATTCATTAAACTGAGTTTTTAACAGATAGTGTTCATGTACCAGAGTGCTTCTCGGCTCATCTTACGATTGTCCATGAAACTAGGTTAATGGCTAGACCCGGTCCACTGCTAACACTTCCCTGCCAAGAAAACCCCCAGTAATTAAAAACAATACAGGAAACGGATAAAGCATGTTTTATTTTTCATAACCTGAAAAATAAAAATCTTAAAAGTTTTCCCTTTGCTTTGTGATTGAATGTCCAGATTGCCCAGTGCCCAGTAAGAGTCCCATTGGCACAGATATAAAACATATATAATCTTTTGTTTTGATTCAGATTCACTACAGTGACCAGAGGTTCCATGCCTTAAGTTGCTTTCCTACTGAGAAGGAAGGTCTTGCCTGAGGTCTTGCTCTGGAATTTGTCAAACCAAAAGGAAAAGCTCCTAAAAGCCAAAAGCCAAAAACTTCCTGAAGTTGGAGCAGGAATTTAGTGCGGTCTGAGCCATCAGCTCAATGATTCACAGGTTGGAATTTCAGACGCTACCTCACACAGAAGTGAGCTCTTTCAAAGGGAAAGACAGTCAGAGAAAAGAACCAGGGGGAGGAGGTCTTTTCTGACAAAGGAACTAATAATGAGTTCCCTGGTTTTTTTTTTTTTTTGAGTCAGGCAGGCTCTGGTCTCTGGTTTAATTTGTGTTTTTGGGGTCTGGGCACGTGAAGTGAAGTGTTTACCTGCCTTTCCACAAATCCTCCAGACAACAAGCAGATTATAAATGAACCAACATCTAGTTGAATAAAACTCATACATTCTTATTGGACCTTATGCCTGTCTGGGGATGGCTGTGTGAAGGTCAAGGAGAGTTTGCAGTTTCTCCCCTCCCCTTGCTGTATTGTGTGGCAGATTTGTTCTTGTTGAGTGGTGTAATGTAGGGTGCTACTCTAGTGCGGTACAAGGAACAGAGGCAGTCTTTGCTCCCTGCCTTCCAGGATAGTTGACTGATCTAGTTGTCTGATCATCATTCATGATCAGACAGTGAATGAATGTTCATTGTTAGACGTGATCATTGTCTTTCTTCTCTTGAGAGCACCTTTTAAACCTTAACTGAAGATAAATTTGTAAACCTAATCTTGTTGAATGATATACATAATAAACGCTGAAATTAACATTCAGTTAAGTTCAGTCGCTCAGTCGTGTCCGATTCTTTGCGGCCCCATGAACTGCAACACACTAGGCTTTGCTGTCCATCACCAACTCCCGGAGTCCACCCAAACCCATGTCCATTGAGTCGGTGATGCCATCCAGCCATCTCATCCTCTGTCGTCCCCTTCTCCTCCTGCCTTCAATCTTTCCCAGCTACAGGGTCTTTTCAAATGAGTCAGCTCTTTGCATGAGGTGGCCAAAGTATTGGAGTTTCAGCTTCAACATAGATTTATCAATATTCCAGACCATATGCTAAATTCTTAAGCTAACCTGAAATTTCTCAAGTTATGCCAATCATTTTGCTCATTATTCAGTTCCAGTAACCAACATACATCATCACTAGGGGAAAAACTAGTGGTCATCACTATTTCATTAATCAAGTATACAACCCTCCATTAAGAGTCCGTTTCTTTGAAAAAAGGTAACTCTTTTTGGAATTATTACAATTGGTGTTCTTCTTTTGAGAGAGTATAACAGTCTCTGTAGATAAGAAACTCAGACATTCTTATTGTGCCTTAGGCCTGTGACACGACTGAAGCAACTTAGCACTCACACACCTGCGGGGGATGGCTGTATGAAGGTTGCGGGGAGTTTGCAGTTTCTTCCCTCCCCTTGCTGTGTTGTGTGGCAGATTTGTTCCTGTTGAGTGGTGTAATATATGGTGCTACTCCAGTGGGGTGCAAGGAACAAAGGCCAGCTTTACTCCCTGCCTTCCAGAGCAACACAGGCCCTTGTTTTCAAAAGCTACAACCTGAGGACTTCCCTGGTGATTAAAAATCCACCTTGCAGCACTGGGGAAGTGGGTTCCATCCCTGGTTGGAAAACCACGATTCCACAGTCCACAGGGCAGCTAAGCCTGAGCACCATAGCAAAGAGCCCATGTGCCACAACTAAGACCCAATGCAGCCAAATTAATTGAAAACAAAAGGTACAGCCTCAAAACATTAAAACATGAATTATCTGCATTAGAGGATATTGTAGGGCTTATTCCCTTCTAGAAGGAGCCAGATGGAGGGCAGGGGGTACTGTTACTTCAAAACTTCGTAGTCTTGATTAAATATTCACGATGGGTTGAAGGGGGATGAAGAAGGTGGAAGGTTTTGCACATGAGATCTCATGAAAATAGTCCAATTTGAGATATTGTTCTTTCTCCTTTAAGCAGTTTTGTCGTCTTAAAAGGAGAGACTTCTCCTTAGACATTAATATTCTCATTCCATTTAATCAAATTGCACTGGAAGGTCCTTGTGGAAATCTGACAAGAGTTACTGTCATTGTTTCACTTTTGAGCAGTTAATCCTGTATCCTGGTGTGTGTCATTTTCTAATAGTTTCTATGTAAATCTGAATTCCTTAGTAGCTTATAAGCTCCCTGGCAAGAATAGCTCGTGATGCCTATTGGTAGAGCAGCTGACCACCTACATGGTACGTTTACAGCAGTGGCAGTACAGCAGGGTTGCGGGGGAGACCCTTTGCTCCCCAGGGAACATTTGCCGATGTTAGAGACGTTTTTAGGTCTCACAGTTAGAGGAGTACCGCTGGCGTCTAGTGGGAAAGGTCAGGGTTCTGCTCAACATCCTGTGATGCACAGGACAGCCCCTCAGCATGAAGAATTATCCTGCCGCAAATGTCAATAGGGCTGAGGTTGGAAAACACAGCTTTAAAGGAACCCAGAGAACCACCATACCTTTCCCCTAGTTCATCCGCTTGCCAGCTCACTGAATCAAGGATTCCAAAGTTAGAGGTTCCTACATTTGGCCTGTATCAGACCTCATTAAAATGGCAACACACATCAGGCTTCCCCTGGCACTATATTTTAGGGCTATGTCAATTGCCCAAGATCTCTTCCCAAAGGTAGATTTTGTAGAGAAAGATGAAGTACAGGAGCACAGAGAGTATTTCAGAAGGGAAAGGCACTGGAAAGGCCCTGCTGCTGCTGCTGCTAAGTCGCTTCAGTCGTGTCCCACTCTGTGCGACCCCATAGACGGCAGCCCACCAGGCTCCCCCGTCCCTGGGATTCTCCAGGCAAGAACACTGGAGTGGGTTGCCATTTCCTTCTCCAATGCATGAAAGTGAAAAGTGAAAGTGAAGTCGCTCAGTCATGTCCGACTCTTAGCGACCCAGTGGACTGCAGCCCACCAGGCTCCTCCATCCATGGGATTTTCCAGGCAAGAGTACTGGAGTGGGGTGCCATTGCCTTCTCTGGAAAGGCCTTACCAGAACCTAAAGTTAGTTAATTTTTGCTAAGGACAGCCATTTTTTATAAACTGCCCCGGCCATGGGCCCCATGCACCACCTCATTGAAAACAAGAGCACAGGGTATTCACATAGAGTCAGTCACTCTTTATGGAGTGCTGGTCCGCTCCAGCAGAAGCAGTTCAGCTGTTGCTAGCTTACAACCCCTCCTCCCTTGGGCTGCAGATCATGGCAGCAAAACCACATAACCAGCACCCTGGCATCTGAGGGCCATGGGCTTGTGTGCCCCTGGTGCTGAACCCAACCTGAAACCAAGTGTTTGTGCAGTTAACACCTCTTCCTTCTGGATCACACTCGGAGAACGTCAGGGACACTCGGAAGTCTCATCAAATATGCCTTATTTATTAGTCAACAATCACAAGGGACTGATTTCCCCGGTGGCTCAGACGGTAAAGAATCTGCCTGCAGTGCTGGAGACCTGGGTTCGATCCTTGGGTCAGGAGGAGCCCCTGGAGAAGGGAATGGCAACCAACTCTAGTATTCTTTAGTATTCTTGCCTGGATAACTCCACGGACAGAGAAACCTGGCAGGCTACCGTCCTTGGGGTCGCAAAGAGTCAGACACAACTGAGCGACTAACACTTTCACAAGGGACAATGATGGTTGTTTTCTTTCTCCCAAATTCTTAGAAGTATACCTTCCTCTTTTGAAAGTGTTCCAACAGTTATCAAGAAAAATTCACTCTCTCGTATGTATTTTGAGTTAATAATAAAAGAACTAGGAGAGTTTAAAAATAAAGTTTTAAGGAAATGAGTTTTTTTTTAAAAACAGTCTTCAATTTTTTGCTTCTTACTGATACCAATTTTTTTTTTACATATAATTTCCCACTTTTTAGGTGTATAGTTCAGTGGTATTAAGAACATTCACACTGCTGTACAGCTGTCAGTCCACCATCCTTCTCCAGAATTTTTTCTTTGTAAACAAGCCGAACCGATTAACTGTTAACTCTCCACTTCCCCTCCCCTATCCCGCCCCTGATTACTATTCTACTTTTTGTCTCTAGAAATTTGACTACTCTTGGTATTTCATAAGTGAAAGTGAAATTGAAAGTCACTCAGTTGTGTCCGACTTTTTGCGGTCCATGGACTTCTCCAAACCAGAATACTGGAGTGGGTAGCCTTTCCCTTCTCCAGGGGATCTTCCCAACCCAGGGATTGATCCCAGGTCTCCCGCATTGCGGGCGGATTCTTTACCAGCTGAGCCACAAGGGAAGCCCAAAAATACTGAAGTGGGTAGCCTATCCGTTCTCCAGGGTATCTTCCCAACCCAGGAATCAAACCGGGGTCTCCTGCATTGCAGGCCGATTCTTTACCAACTGAGCTATCAGTGAAGCCCGTTTCATAAGTGGAATCATACATTATTTGTCCTTTTTTGACTGAGATATTTCGCTTAGCATAATGTCTTCAAGGATTGTCCATGTAGTATGTATCACAGTTTCCTTCCATTTTGAGGCTGAATAATATTTCACTGTATGTGTGATCCCTTGGACTGTAACCCACCAGGCTCCTCTGTCCCTGGAATTCTCCAAGCAAGAATACTGGAGTGGGTTGCCATTTCCTTCTCCAGGGGATCTTCCCAACCCAGGGATCAAAGTCAGGTCTCCCACATTGCAGGCAGACTCTTTACCAACTGAGCCACCAGGGAAGCCACTGTATGTATACACCACATTTTATTTATCCATTCATCCATCAGTAAACATTTAGGTTGCTTCTGCTTTTGGCCATTTGAATAATGCTACTATGAATTGGGTGTTTGTTGTTGTTTAGTCATTCAGTTGTGCCCAGCTCTGCAACACCAGGGACTACAGCATGCCCGTCTTCCCTGTCCTCTCTTGGAATTTGCTCAAACTCTTGTCCATTGAGTCATTGATGCCATCCAACCATCTCACGGAGAAGGCAATGGTAACCCACTCCAGTAGTCTTGCCTGGAAAATCCCATGGACGGAGGGGCCTGGTGGGCTGCAGTCCATGGGTCGCTAGGAGTCGGACGCGACTGAGCGACTTCACTTTCACTTTTCACTTTCATGCATTGGAAAAGGAAATGGCAACCCACTCCAGTGTTCTTACCTGGAGAATCCCAGGGACGGGGGAGCCTGGTGGGCTGCCGTCTATGGGGTTGCACAGAGTCAGACATGACTGAAGCGACTTCGCAGCAGCAGCAACCATCTCATCTTCTGCTGTCCCCTTCTCCTCCTACCCTCAATCTTTCCCAGCATGTAGGTCTTTTCTATGAGTCAGCTCTTTGCATCAGATGGCCAGAGTATGAAATGGATATTTAAATATTCAAGTTCTTGCTTTCACCTCTTTTGAGTTACTGCTTTTAATTCTTTCTTCTTCCCCAAAGTAGATTGTTGGATTATATAGTATTTCTATTTGTAATTTTTTGAGAAACTGTCATACTGTTTTTCATAATGGCTTCAGTATTTTTATTCAAGTATAGGATTCAAATTTTACTATGTCCTTGCCCGACAGTTATTATTTGGGGTTTTTTTTTTGTTTTTTGTAAAAGCAATCCTAATAGATATGAAGTAGTATCTCACTGTGATTTTGATTTCCCTAATGATTAGTGATGTTGAGCATCTTTTTATGTGTTTATTTGTGTGTCTATGGAGAAATGTCTTTCAGTTCTTCTGAATCAGGTTTTTTTTTCTTATGTTGTTGTGTTTTAAGAGTTATTTACATAGTCTGGATATTAAACTCTGTGATATATGATTTGCATATTCCTTCCCATTCCATAGGTAATTCTAGCTTTTTGAAGTCATTGTTCTTCTAGCATTCTACTAATGGCACACAGTCACTTTAGTAATAAGAAGATAGATTCGTACATGTCAATGATAATCATTCTGACCCATTCTGAAGGCAGGGAGAATGATCAGTATGATCTTTGAATGTCCTTCCAGTCCTTTGGTATTTTGAAAGTGAATAAACAGTTATTGTTAGCACTTTTGTAAGTTGAAGTTCTTATTGCTTGTTGACTGTCGAGTCAACCACATGTCCGCTAGATGGCACCCTAGCTAAAGAACGAAAGCATTTGCATAAAGCTGAAGGTAAACTCCAAAGTCGTTCTGACAAAGACTTGCTGCCTCACACAAATATGGTATTTTTTTTTCTTTTTTGACAAACTGACCACATTTATAAAACGTTAGAACTTAAAGTTAGAGTTTACCTCTATTGACCTACTCCTTAAAAATGAGAAAATTGGGATCCAGTGAGGTTAAGTACTTGCCAAATGTCATAGCTAGTTACCGACAAAGCCAGGGTTTTACTCTGCATCGGATATTTAATCTAATTTCCCATATTGCCATTGCTGACTATTAGAAAGTCTTCCTAGAGTGTCCTGGAGGGTGCTAGGACATAGGCTAGTGTAACTTCTTCCATGCATAAAGCAAACTACGAAAATGAGCAAAATACTGTATTGCTCTTGTGAAATATCCTTGAACTATAGATTAAGAAAACAGAATTCACTAGTTTACCTATTAATCCTGGGAAAATCATTTAATATCCCAGTCTGAGTACACTTATCATTAAACTAAGAGATTGAATTAACTGTATGTAAAAGGAAATGGCAACCCACTCCAGTATTCTTGCCTGGAGAATCTCAGGGACAGAGGAGCCTAGTGGGCTGCCATCTATAGGGTCTCACAGAGTCGGACACGACTGAAGCAACTTAGCAGCAGCAGCAGCAGCAGCAGCAGCAGCAGGTGACCCTCAGGCTCTATGTTATGTAAAAATGTAGTCCAGAATCCTGCTATTTCCTTGCAGGCGTGCTAAATCACTTCAGTCCTGTCCGACTCTTTGCGGTCCATGGACTGTAGCCTGCCATGCCCCTCTGTTCTTGGGATTCTCCAGGCAAGAATACTGGAGTGGGTTGCCATGCCCTCCTCCCAGGGATCTTCCCAACTCAGGGATCAAACCAGCATCTCTTAGGTCTCCTGCATTGGCAGGCAGGTTCTTTACCACTAGCAGCATCTGGGAAGCCCAATACTTCCCTAATTTAACCTTTTTTTTCTAGTTTCAGAGCATAGCTTTATATTTCTTTTTCCACAGTAAAATGGTATGAATTTCTGTTTATCTTTTCTAATGGCTTTGGATGAAAATTTAGGCGCCAGCTAACCATTTTTAAACCTTTTGCAATTTTCACATTTACTAGTGTTGGCGCTAAACAGTACCAGTAATATGTAAGCCTACAATTAAAACAGCACTACTAACAAGATGCTACAGTACTATTTTATAGCAATGTATTGCAGGATGTATAAATATAGCACTTATGTGGAACATTTCTATGGGCTTTCCAGAGCAGCTTGCAGTCCTCAAGGCTGCTAATCATTTACAGATTTTCACTTGCTGTTTCTCACCTGTCTTCTAAGGAAATTGTGACTGCATTACCAGGGTGCTTTGCTTTTCACTTCATGTATGTCTGTTTACAGAATCATCCCACCAAACAGGACATTTTCAGCTTCACATTTGTACAGCTCAGTAATGTTCAGAGTAACAGTGTTTGTTTACCCTGGCAATGAATGTAAGTGATATCTCTTCACATTTGATCTATCACAATATACTAATCCCTCACCAAAGTCAGAGTTATTACCTCCTTGAAAAGTACACCAATTAGTGAAATCACAAATGGCAAGATCATTGGCTCACAGAAAACAGGGATGTGGAGAAAACAATTTAAATTGCTGTGTGCATAAAATACTATTCTCACAGTATATATAGTTCTTGAAGGCAAAGGGAGGTGAAAACCTTGTTCTCCTTTCATGTACTGTACTCTTATTCAGTACAGTATTGCAGTCTTGAGCTTTGTTTTACATTTTTAAAAATTTCCAACCAGCTGCTTTGCTTCTGTGGCTAGCCTTTTCCTTTGTTTCATTCTTCTAGATATCTGGAAAGTATCTGTGTCACTGTCCTTTTCCTAAGTTGTCCCAAGGTTGAGGGCGTGGTTTCCTGGGTTACGTGTTGAAGGAGGACACATCAGTCTGTCCTCTGACCTGTTCCACAGACCTACCTCCTATTTGCAGTAGAGAGAGCAGTAATTACAGGAACATCCTGCACTTGATGATTAAGGAAACCAAGCTGAACAGGGGCTTCTAAATATTTGGCATATAAAGAGAAAAACATGTTATCTCAAAATTCTGATTGACAAGGGACTATCCCATCTTTGTTTTTTGTTTTGAAAAATACCCTAATGAAGAAAGTTCACTTTTTTCTGTGATTGAATTTAACAGAAATGTAGAAGATTTTGGATTTGTCCTGTTTGTTTAACACCCAATTTTCTAATTACTCATTGAAAGGCCAAAAAGATAATGATTTACTAAAATGTGTAAAGATATTAGAGAGCTGTAAAATTATGATTTCTTTTCTGCACATAATGGCATTAGGTTTGGATTACTGATAACATTTGCATGATGTTGTTTTGAATACCTTATTTACATTGATCTATAAAACATAACATTGATTTATAAAATCTGAAATGTGTAATTTCAAGGGGAGTCTGTTGAATTCTTCCAAGAAAGTATGTCTTTAGAGGCTTATACATGTCCAGATTGGTTCATATCCTAAGGACACGCTGTTAAGTTATTTTATTTACTTTTATCTGTATATTTATTTTAATGGGCTGTTTTTAGTCTTTACAAATGCCATGATTTGTTTTTTAAATCAAATATACAGCAGTCTCTTTTGAAAGCAATTTGAATGTCTTTCAAAATTTCAAATACACATGCCCTTTGCCTCAGAAGTTTTACTTGTTTGTACACATTTGTACAAAAACTTATGTGCAGAGAATGAAAAGACTAGGGAAAAAAACTGAATGATCATCAAAATGACTGACTTAGAAAATTACTCAAACTTTTCAAAAACATGTAAGCTAGGTTTACATGTGCTAACATAGAATAGTCTCAAAAGCATATAATTAAGTGGAAAAAAAACAAAGCATAGGTAGTACATATAGTATATTTCCATTTATCTAAAAATTATGAATACCTAATACATATTATATGTTTGTATGTACATACTATTTTTCCGAAATGATAGAAGGAAAAATGGGAAGTACTGTGGATCTGTAACAGAAGGAATTCCTACTTTATTTTTTGATGTTAAAATTTTTTTACCATGTATATGTAAGTTTCATTTTAAAATCAAGCAATTAGTTTAGAAACAAATACTTTCATATTTATTAACTATTAAAACATAGATGTGTCATGCATATCATTTGTGCCATCTCAGTTTACTTCTGCTTTTTACTTATGAAATGTTTCTTGAATGTATTCCTTGACGTGTTTTGAATGTTTATGTCTTCAGGGCTTTTAGTTGAGTTGCTGCTTTAACTCAAAGATGTTGATACCTACGCTCAGTAACTTTAGGGAAAATCATGTAAAAAACACATGCAGCTTGTATAAAGGAAAAGATAATTTGGAAATGGGTAATAAAAATAAAATTGTCAATTACCACTGCTGGAGGTAAATAATCCTTTTTATTTGAGGTTTCCAATAAACTTTTAGACTTTAATTTGACTTAAGTTTATATAATATTTTTAGACTAAGTATTTAATCAAAAACTTGCAATGATTAATATTTGTATCTTTTAGAATTTTACTTTTAGCTCTTAGGGACAAAGGTGAATTTAAGCAGGCTTAGAAAATTTCAAAGCAATTCAAGTGTGTGTGATATTTATATCTTGGGAGCTGTATGTTGATTGGTAAGAACTAAAAAAGGGCTTCAGTTGTGCCTGGAGCTAGTTATTGGACTCTTGGAAGTTGAAGAAATAATTGGTGTACAGTGGGAGGTATGTATGCAGTTAGTGAAACTGAAGAACATTTGTGTAGTTCATGGACTCACAGAGCTGGTGGAAGCCAGAAATGCAGCTTTGGTTGATAAGGTCCTTATACAAATTGATATCTGAGATGCAGTGAGAGCTTTAAGGTGATAGCTGATGGCTTGGTAGTAGTGATAGAAAATATTGTAATGAGTATTTCCTGTGCCAGTAAGAATTGGAAGCCCAAGCCTATAAAAACAGATACTGGGCTCTAAGAGATACAGATATGAAAGTCATATTAGCAGTTCTCTTTCTAACAGGCACTATTTATGAGCTAAGGAGGAGGCAGAAAGGGAGAGAAAATGACTTGGTGACATAAGAATAACTGTAGAAATAGGGAGAAGAGATGTTTAACCTGGGAGAACGTTAATTATTTGTAGGGCTGCTGAAGGTAAATAAATATTGGGGTAGCCGAAAGTGACAGAAATCATTATGTAATCACAGGTCCTTGAGGATGGATCCTTTGCTGGTTAAAAATAAATAAACAAAGGGGATGCAGTTTGTAGTACTTGGGATAGATTTTAGCCTGTTAGAAAACAGTTACTACAAATTTACAGCATGTTTATGTTTTTAATACAAGCAGACCTTAACTTGAAGGTTCTGTTTCACTAGAATAATTTCATGGAGTCCTTGCCTTTCTAAAATCTCATCAATTCCAGTTGGTACCTGAACTTTCAAATACGAACTCAGTCTTAAGGCTTTGATCCTCAGTAAATGACACAAGCTCCAAGTTGAGATAAAAAGCTGTTACCAGTGTAAATGAAAGCTGTGGAGCAGACCTTGACAAGTCCCAGTAAAAGCAAGCTGGAGGAAGCGGAGTGCTTATTAGGGTGGGCTTGGGCAGGTCTCATGGGAAGGAGAATAACAATGAATCATAGAATTTTGCAGCCAGAAAGGATATCAGTTACCCTTCTTATTTCACAGATAAGGAAACTTAAAGCACAGAAATGTGAAAGGGAAATGAGGCCGTCATCTTCTCCTAATTCATGTTCTCCTTAGTTTATTAGGGGAAAACTCAGCTTCAGTAACAAAGCATCCTGAAAATACAGTGGCCTCAAGAGTTATAGACATTAATTTCTTTTCTAAGGAAGCAACCCAGTTCAGCCCAGCAGTTCTGCTGCTTGTGAACAGTCAGGAGCCCAAGTTCTCTCAGGTCATCGTTCCACATTCCCTAGGGCACGGTTATCATGTGGGCAGGTGAAGCTGGGTCACTGCCCCCATCAGGGTTCATTCAACAGGAAGTAGAGGACAACATGTGGATTACATCTGTGGTCTAAGACCCAGACTCAGACTGGCGCCCATCACTTTGTTCTATCCCGGTGGTAAGAATTTAGTCAGATGGTCACATGTAACTTCAAGAGATGCTTGGACATAGAGTCTGGCTAGAAAGTCAGTTGTCTGGCTACAATTCTGTTATTAAAAGGAGGAAGGAGAAAGCCGTTCGGATGGACAGCGAGTGGTCTCTGCCATAGATGAAGACCAGACTCCCAGTCAGGTGTGGTCAGCAGTTTTGGTTTTCAGAAATCCACAACCATGTCACATGGTTTCCATCCAGGTTATAATGTGCCCTTGAAGTCAGTTTCCTAATTTGACATACATGGCAAGTCTTAGAACTATCTTTGCTGTTACTAACTCCTGTAGATTCCCACATCCTATGCTGGACACTCAGATAGCAAAGAGCATCACTTTCCTGGTCATAACATGCCCACAACCCAGAATCACATGGTGTCAGCCATCAAGGTCCTACTATTATATCCAAACCTGGGAGGATTCTTATGTTTTTTTGTTTTTTTTTTTTTAACTGGGGTCAATAAAATAAAATAGCTGTTTTGATTTGGGAACTTGTTATGAATGTTAAGGGAGATAAGACCCATAAAATGTCAGGAAATACTTACAGAGTGGAATGATCCAGGAACTGTGCTAGAAGCTTAGGCTGTTCTTGTCTGTAAGATATCACCCCTGTCCTTAACCACCTCCCAGCCCTCTAGAGGAGGCATGCAAGTAAGTGGGCAGCGATAGTGCAGAGTGACAGCAGAGCACTTCCATAGCAGTACACGTGGATGATGTGGGGACAGAAACAAAAAGGCACCCAACCCTGGGTTGGAGGGGCCTAGTCCCAAGGAAGCATGCCTGGACTGACGCCTAACAGGTAGGCGTTTGCCAGACAGACTCCGAGACCTTGAACGTCCTTTTTTAATTTGGCCTCCCCACACTCCTCCAGTGTTCCTTCTCAATAGTCCACTCATCAGGAGTCACAGGGATAAAAAAGATTGAGATTTTTCTTTCATAAGATATTTTTTACCTTTACTTTGGCATTGTGAAGTTGATCCCCACACACAAAGAAAGGAAAGTGGTTTGATAAAGATAACATCAGGACATAATAGTTCTGGGAGATTTTGCTTTCACTGTTTCAAATTAGGAAATCAGAATTCCCTGGGGGTCCAGGGGTTAGAACTTGGCACTTTCACTACTGTGTCCTGAGTTTGATCCCTGGTTGAGGAACTAAGATCCCACAAGCCACGAAGTGTGGCCCCCCAAAAAAATTCAAGTTAGTAAATCATTGTAACATATATATATATATATATATATATATATATATATATATATATATACACACACACACACAGAGACACACACACAGAGACTAACATTGTTAAATATCCCAGTGGCTTGTGAACATTGCAGTTAATTCAGATGTATTGTTTTTCAAGGGAGAATATCCACTGGCTTTTCTGCCATTCATATTATGTAATTGTAATTTTAGGAAGCATTTTAAATAATGATAAACATAATCACCAGCTACATACCATATGGGTATTTCTGGACTTCTCTAGGGGAAAAAAGTATTTTTATCTACCCCATGAGAATGGTTTAAATTATCAAACTATATACTTCCTCTCCCTGTCACCCCCAATCATATCACGATATTCTCAAGGATCCTCCCAAAACAATTTTATATTTATATTGAATGTATTTAATTTAAAATATATTTAAATATGCAGAATTTAAATATATATAAATTTGAGTCTATCTGCTGGCATCTTTTAATCTGTGAAAGCTTATTTGTGCTCTAATTAAAGAAACTCTGAATCTTAGCCCGTATTCTGAAAGGAGTGGTATCCACAGAGCCATCCATAGGCACAATAAGCGTGACTGTTGATTTCATGAAAGAACTGTCCGTCATCAAAGCCAAGAAGACACGTTAGACTAGTAAAAAGTGAATACTAAGACGTACCTTTTGTAGCTATTTCATATTTTACCCTGAATACTTTGTCAAAACACACACACACACGTATAAATTAATGATTATACCACCTCTCAATAGTCATACTGAAGAATGTGTATCTCAAGTATATGTCTGAGCAATGTCACTCCAAAACTGGACTTAAATTCCCTACTCTATCTATTTATGAAAAAAAGTCCTCAACAAATGCATCTATAATAACATTAATTTTGAAATTGCCCTCAATTCAAAATCACTGTGGAGTAGGTAAAACAAAAATCATAGGCAGAATAACATCGATAGAAAGCCAGCAAGTTTGCACAAGGGTTACAAGGTTTAGCAACAGACACTGTTCTACGTAACAGAGCAAGGAAACAGAGAGCCTCGGAGTGAAGGGTGGGAAAACCAGTTCTCGTCTTGGTGTTGCCAGAAATGCTTTGTGGGTTTTTGAGCCAGCTCTTCAACCTTGCAAGCTGCAGTTGGAGCTGTGGTTAACAGAGGAGATTGCGTCTGAATGAACTCAGTGTTCCTTCCTATTTATGTCTTAATGCTTGAGTAGGAGTGTAAAGCTACGTTCACATCGTCCTATCAAACCTTTATCAGGCTGGCCTATCATTGATTAGGAAACATTTATTGAGTGCCTCTATTTCTTTGCATTGATCGCTGAGGAAGGCTTTCTTATCTCTCCTTGCTATTCTTTGGAACTCTGCATTCAGATGCTTATATCTTTCCTTTTCTCCTTTGCTTTTCGCTTCTCTTCTTTTCACAGCTATTTGTAAGGCCTCCCCGGACAGCCATTTTGCTTTTTTGCACTTCTTTTCCGTGGGGATGGTCTTGATCCCTGTCTCCTGTACAATGTCACAAACTTCATGCCATAGTTCATCAGGCACTTTATCTATCAGATCTAGTCCCTTAAATCTATTTCTCGCTTCCACTGTATAATCACAAGGGATTTGATTTAAGTCATACCTGAATGGTCTAGTGGTTTTCCCTACTTTCTTCAATTTCAGTCTGAATTTGGCAATAAGGAGTTCATGATCTGAGCCACAGTCAGCTCCTGTCCTTGTTTTTGCTGACTGTATAGAGCTTCTCCATCTTTGGCTGCAAAGAATGTAATCAGTCTGATTTTGGTGTTGACCATCTGGTGATGTCCATGTACAGAGTCTTCTCTTGTGTTGTTGGAAGAGGGTTTTTGCTATGACCAGTGCGTTCTCTTGGCAAAACTCTATTAGCCTTTGCCCTACTTCATTCTGTATTCCCTGCTTAAAGCTCAACATTAAGAAAACTAAGATCATGGCATCTGGTCTCATCACTTCATGGGAAATAGATGGGGAAACAGTGGAAACAGTGTCAGACTTTATTTTGGGGGGCTCCAAAATCACTGCAGATGGTGATTGCAGCCATGAAATTAAAAGACGCTTACTCCTTGGAAGGAAAGTTATGACCAAACTAGACAGCATATTCAAAAGCAGAGACATTACTTTGCCAACAAACGTCCGTCTAGTCAAGGCCATGGATTTTCCAGTGGTCATGTGTGGATGTGAGAGTTGGACTGTGAAGAAAGCTGAGTGCTGAAGAATTGATGCTTTTGAACTGTGGTGTTGGAGAAGACTTTTGAGTCCCTTGGACTGCAAGGAGATCCAACCAGTCCATTCTAAAGGAGATCAGTCCTGGGTGTTCATTGGAAGGAATGATGCTGAAGCTGAAACTCCAATACTTTGGCCACCTCATGCGAAGAGTTGACTCATTGGAAAAGACTCTGATGCTGGGAGGGATTGGGGGCAGGAGGAGAAGGGGACGACAGAGGATGAGATGGCTGGATGGCATCACTGACTTGATGGACGTGAGTCTGAGTGAACTCCGGGAGATGGTGATGGACGGGGAGGCCTGGCGTGCTCCGATTCATGGGGTCGCAAAGAGTCGGACATGACTGAGCAACTGAACTGAACTGAACGGATTGAGTACCTGCTCACTTGCCCAGTGCTAGTTACTGTAACCCATCAATGCATGAGACACTCCTAAGTCTTAAGAATGTCACTCTTTAATAAGGCTGTTAGTGAACCATTGGAACACTTTATCTTCAGTTTTTCAAATTCTGTAGTATTTTGGAATGCTCATGCCATTTTTTACTGAGGTACAGTGATTCCAGTTTTGCAGAGAGACCTTTGCAGGCCGTTTGTTTTATTGTCTGTTTGACAATTCAACTGCAAACAGAAACACATGCCACGGTGATTAACTTACAGATGACTTCAGATTTTTTTGAAATGAGCTTTTCCTTCTCAGTGTGTAAGAGTTGGTCATCCACTTCCAAGGGAAGCATTTACTAGCTCTCTTTTATGTACGAGTTTCTCACACTGCCTGAATGCAGGCACGGCAGACCTGCAGCCATCATATATCAGGACTGTGGCACCACATTTCTCACTCCGTTTTACATTTCTCACTCTGTTTTACATTTCTCTTGGCAAAGCTACAGTTCCTGTTAGAATTAATATAATAATTTCACTTGGAAGGCGTGTTTTTTTGGAGGGGTGGTTTTTTTTTTTTTTCCCTTTGGAGGTCTGTCTGTTCCTCGCCTCCTTTCCTAGTTGTCCTGGCAACAGCCATCAAACTGAAATTACAGGAAGTAGAAGGTCTTCCTTGTTTATTACTAAGGAGAAGGAGAGCTGTGGACTCAGATACAGATTGACTTGTGGTATCCACAGGGTGGCAGCATTACTTTGAGTGAGGTCGAGGCTCTCTAAACCCTTCTCTCCTCTGCCCGCCTACCCATCCCATCCCCATTATAAAATTTCTGCCCACTTCCAGACTAACCACTGTATTCATATCTTCCGTTCACTGGGCTTTACTCAGCTACCTCAGAGTGCATTCAGGTTGCTTAAGTGACGATTATAGCATCTGCTTGTTCATTTTACTGGTTACATGCCAGGCTCACCTAGAGTTAGATCTCAGTACAGGACTCCTTCAGGGCCAAGTGTTCAATCAGAGAAGCCACCCATCCCACTCTAGAATAGTTCTGTTCTTTTGGTAGCCCCTCCTTGTCACTTATTGAATCACCATAGACCTCAGCAATGTAAGACCACAAAGAAAGCTAGGCAGACTCTTCCAAAATCAAGGTATGAGGCATTAGTTTTGGGGGGAAAGTAGAATATTACTGATTCCCGTGTCTGGAATAATATTGAAAGCAAGTGCCTAAGTGCACCCTTAAGCACCTCTAATTGCTAAATGGGATTCTCCTGACTGTACATGTTGCCTGATGTATTAAGACTGTGAAGGGAAAGAGATTTGTAAAGGAGTACACTGGAAGGGGAAAACTGGGAAAGGCAAAGCAGTACCAGGTCTCCCTTTATTAGACTTATGAGTGAGTATGTTTTCAGTTACTTTAGAGTTGAATGAATTACTGCCACTATTTTAGGTATGTGCCATTTTTTACCCCTATTCAAAATGTATGCTCACCCAACAGACTTCTTGTTCACCTGCCATGATGAGGTAGTGTTTGGGTTTGGTGAGAAATAAGAAGTAAGACACAGCCTTTACCCTCCAAGAAGTTCCTGGTCTGTCTGCGTTGATGTAACATATACATGAATAAATGTAAGGAAATTTGTTAAGGGGGTTGATATCACAAGTGATGTTAACAAACCATGTGTGATTTCAGAGATCTTTTTTCCAGCTTGATGAGTGAGGAGGCCTCAAGAAAGAGGTGGGTTTTAAGCTCAAACTTGAAGATAGGGCAATTTTCAAAAGAGGGAGATAAGAATTAAAGATATTCTGGACAGAATAGTGATGATACAGGCAATAAATCAAAATATATATATATAGGCCTATTCAGGGAAGGTTGAACCACTGCCTTTGGTTAGAGTGTGTGGGGTCAGCCTCTGTATACCATCTTGGGAATGACCTTGACTGATTCATATTCTTTCTTTTTCTAAGTTACATACTAATGATAGTCTGATGATTACCAATGGGGCTTATGATCACAAAAGCCTCTTTACTTTTAAAATGTTTTTATTAATTCCCCATCTGTATTTGGGCTTCCCTGGCACCTCAGCTGGTTAAGAATCCACCTGCAATGCAAGAGACCTTAGTTCAATTCCTGGGTTGGGACGAGCCCCTGGAGAAGGGATTGGCTACCCACTCCAGTATTCATGGGCTTCTCTGGTGGCTTAAATGGTAAAGAATCTGCCTGCAATGTGGGAAACCTGGGTTTGATCGCTGGGTTGGGAAGATCCCCTGGAGGAGGATCTTCCATGCCTGGAGAATCCCCATGGACGGAGGAGTCTGGCAGGCTACAGTCCATGGGGTCACAAAGAGTCGGACGTGACTGAACAACTAACCACAACATAGCATTTGTATTTGCTAGTTGGTTTCTTTAATTTATTTGGCTACGTTGGGCCTTAGTTGCAGCACATATGGTCTTTCTTGCGTCTTGTGGGGTCTTTTGTTGCAGCCTGCGGGCTCTCTAGTTGCAGTGCACAGGCTCAGTGGTTGTGGCACGTAGGCTTCTTTGCTCTATGACATGTGGGATCTTAGCCCCCCAACCAGGGATTAAACCCATGTCCCCTGCATTGCAAGGCAGATTCTTTACCCACTGGGCACCAAGGAAGTCCTTATATTTGCTAGTTAAGTAAAGCTGCTGCTGCTGCTGCTGCTAAGGCGCTTCAGTCGTGTCCGACTCTGTGTGACCCCATAGATGGCAGCCCACCAGGTTCCTCCATCCCTGGGTTTCTCCAGGCAAGAATACTGGAGTGGGTTGCCATTTCCTTCTCCAATGCATGCATGCATGCTAAGTTGCTTCCGTCATGTCCGGCTCTATGCGACCCCATGGACAGCAGCCCACCAGGCTCCTCCATCCACAGGATTCTCCAGGCAAGAACAGTGGAGCAGGTTTCCATTCCCTTCTCCATAAGTAAAGCTACATTAGGATTTAAACTGTTGAGAAGAGGCAGGTTCATTTTCTTGCTTGAATGTTTTTCCTATTTTACATTTAAGATTGGGTATCCAAAACATCTGTTCTTGATAATCTACCAGTACAAGGATCAGTACAGTAAGTTATTAGTCTATGCATTAGGAATTTTTCCACATTTATAGAAAAGAATTATAAGGTTACTTCTTTAACGTAATATTAATTTGGCATTTATAAAAGGAAAATGTTTGCAGCTAATTTTCAGTGGAAATTTTAATAGTTTTTTTTTTTTTTTAAAGATGATTTAGTTGTGACTGATCAGCTATACTTTTGCCAGTCAGGAAGTCTACTGCAAGATTTCAAACCTGTGTATTCATTTGGCTAGAGATTTTTAGCCCCGTGTTGCAAAATATTTGCTGCTGTAGTATGACTGAGGAGACAACAGTCCAAATTAGT
This sequence comes from Bos javanicus, assembly GCF_032452875.1. Classification (NCBI taxonomy): domain Eukaryota; kingdom Metazoa; phylum Chordata; class Mammalia; order Artiodactyla; family Bovidae; genus Bos; species Bos javanicus. The sequence goes on along the minus strand of NC_083875.1, from coordinate 54,289,332 downwards.
GAAGAAATACAGAATACCTACGATATTTTTCTTCAGCACATCAAGACCCATCACAGAGTATAAAATCACTTTAATGGATCTTGTTCAGCATTTTTTTTTTTAAAAATACGAGTGGTTGGAATAGCCTAGAGAAGACAGAATGCAATTGAGTAGAGGAGAGTACATTGCATATTATAAGGAAAAATACTGTTTTGTAAAACTTCAGCTTCAATTGTGTGGTTTCTGTGTGCATTTGTTACTGGATTGCTGCATAAACTGTATTTTTTACCAAATTTCTTAATAATGTTTGAAAAACATTGTTTTAGAGAAATGTCTATTTCTTTCTTTCAACTGTATACGTAATAAGTAGAATTACATCCACAACTGTTGGTCTGGAAGACCTGTCTAAGGCCTGGTGTCAGTGACTAGAGCTATCATTTATGTATATAAAAGTTTCTAAAGTACTTCCATTCTTATCAGGAGCTTCTTTCCATACATACATGTTCCTGAGAAACTGAGAGCAAAGGAATGATGAGAAGGACCTGCTAACATATTTAAAGCTTGCTGCCTATTTTTCTTGAAAACGTTCTGTTACCTGGTTAAGGGAATTCTGACCAGGGGTACACTGGGGTGAACACCCAGGAGCCTTACTTTGTGAGGTTCTAGTTGGCATCAACAGCTCATTGTTCCTGTATGGTTGAGCCTTTTCCCCCACAAGGGGCTGGTACCAGTCTGACTGGGCTACAAGCAGGAAAGGGGCATAGGCCAGTGGGGAGAGAGGAGAAGAATGCCAAAGCCATGCATAGTGTGGAGAGTCTAGGGGGCAGAGTGATGAATGAAGACCCCTGTTCTTCCCAAATGCAGAGGCTGAGAACTAGGGGAGTGGAGGAGCCAAGAGCATTGGATACTCCAGCCTTTGGAAATGTCAGCAGCAAGGATCCAAGGGTCCTTCCTCATCTCAGGCCTCCTCCCTGCTTACCTTGTCTCCAGCTTGCCCTGAGAAATCTCTCCATCCCTGTGCTCAACTTCTTAAAACTGGAGGCATCTGACTATAATAACAGAAACAATCCTGATACAACACCAGCCACTGTGCCTGGACCATGTGGTACACTTCCAATAACCACTTACCAAACACTTACATCGGAGAAGGCAGTGGCACCCACTCCAGTACTCTTGCCTGGAAAATCCCATGGATGGAGGAGCCTGGTGGGCTGCAGTCCATGGGGTCGCTGAGAGTCGGACGCGACTGAGCAACTTCACTTTCACTTTCCACTTTGATGCATTGGAGAAGGAAATGGCAACCCACTCCAGTGTTCTTGCCTGGAGAATCCCAGGGACGGGGGAGCCTGGTGGGCTGCCGTCTATGGGGTCGCACAGAGTTGGACACGACTGAAGCGACTTAGCAGCAGCAGCAGCAGCAAACACTTACATATATTTACTATGGAACTTATTAAACATTTGTCCTGTGCATACTGTGCTATTGATTTCCAAATTCTTTTTATGCAAGAACGTTTGATATTTTCTCTAAAACTAGGAAGGGTTGGGAGTTTGAGCAAAGAAGGGTTAGTTAACTTTGTCTATTACCCAGTGTTTTAAAAACTACCAAAGCCCTAGAGTCATGGTAAATTTTACTATGCAGCCTACTGGGCAGGGCTGTTCAAAACTGACCCACTCATCACCCTTCACAGTTGTTGAATGGGAGGCAATTCATGCCCCTTACTGTAGTGCCTGCTTAAGGCATCAGCTCTACAAAGCTTTTTGTACTTGTCCTTAAAAGTTAATTAGGGTGTCAGGGAAGAAGCGAATGCTAGGTACATCTGTTTCCTTTTCCCAGAATGGCAGTGAATCCTTTGATCTTTCCAGGGCATTTAAGGAAAGCCTCAGTCATTGTCTGTACTTTCATGGCCTAGGTTTTAGATTTTCCACTCCTTGAAACGATGGCATTACAAAAAGATACTATTTGAAGTGCAGTGAGATGTAGACTTAAAAGACAAGGTTAAGTATTGAAATAGTCCATTTAAAAATAAAAGCTGGAAATATTTATCCTGTTAGTATTTCTTTCACTGAATGTTGTTTCATCTTAAAATGTTAGCTAGATGGGCCTCTAGAGCAGGAAACTGGAGCCTCTAGAGGTGACTGGGCTTCCCTCAAAGTGGCTCTGGGGACCTGGCTGTCCTGACACCCGTCTCTATGCCACAGTGTCTGGCTAGATCGAAACATGGGGAATGTCCACTAGCAGCTTAAACATGTTGCTTTTTCATGAGAGTGCATGCTAAGTTGCTTCAGTGGCGTCCGACTCTTTGCAACCCCATGGACTGTAGCCTGCCGGGCTCCTCACCTACCCTTCCTGTCCATGGGATTCTCCAGGCAAGAATAATGGAATAGGTTGCCATGCCCTCCTCCGGGGGGTCTTCCTGACCCAGGGATAGAATCCGCATCTCTTATACCTCCTGCATTGACAGGCAGGTCCTTTACCACTCGTGCCACCTGGGGAAGCCCTCTCAATGAGAATTCTGTTTAAAAATTCTTCTCCAGTTGATATCCAGCATGGCTGCATTGGAAAAGCATGGACCCAGTAGCCAGGGAAATTCAGAATTGGGCCTCAAGTCTCTCCATCTGTACCGTGGGAAAAATGAATATTTCATCTCACAAGGTTTTGTGAATTAATTGAGGTAACATGTGAACCACCTGGCAGAAAGCATATGCTCAGGAAATAAGTTCCTGCACAGGAACTACCAGTTCTAGGCACATTCGTAGAATCAGGGGGGTTGATCTCTAGTTCTACCTCGCCTACCCTTGCTGTTGTCTAGGAGGTCCTCTGGATAGATGCATGGACTTTCATGTTGCCCCCACAATACCTAAGGTTTTCCGAATAGCTTGGATTCATTCCATGCTGGTCTTGCTAAAGTTATAAACTAGTATTCATGAGGACAGTAATAATTAAATCCAGATTGATGTATTGCCTTAGAATGTCATCTCTCCAGCTAGAGATTTGATCTCATTTAAAGAAACTAGAGTGCTCTCTCATAATCTCCTTGCCAGTCTTATTTTCTTCTTATTGATCTTCTCTTTGCCTTTTTCTATATGAAGTCGTCTCCTTGACAGAGTAATCAAGAGCAAAGTAGAAGTTAAAAGGTTTGGTTTTGTGTGTGACATTTATCTAGCAATGGGCTTCTCTTTTCCTTGGATTTCTTGCTTTTTTATTTTTATATTACTTTTTTAATATAAAATAATTATATTGTTAATTTCCTAAAGTATATTAGTCCACTTTTTACCATTTTAATAACCAAAGGGTATACATGTTCATCATTTAAAATTCTTTATATACAGATGACTATAGAAGAGAGTAAAAACTGTTTCATATTCTTACTCAGTATTCTTCGTTTCTAAATTTAGAGGAATACTAAGCAGTTTAGTGTACATCTTCCCAGAACTTTATTTTTTCCACATGAACCAGTACATCTTTTTTTTTTCCTTTTTTAGTTTAAAAATTAGTTTGTATTTTTAAATCAATAATGGTGACAAAGGTGAAAAACTTAGGGTATAATTTTAAAAATAGCACTTCGTCAGCTGACAACCCACCACCAGTCTGATAACCAGATACACTACTGCCAACTCTAATCTCTTGTTTTTTGTTATTTCCCTCCTATTTCTAAGTGCTGTATTTATACCACTATTTGTTGATTTATTGTTTATTTTCCTTCTGTTTTGGTGGGTAAAAATCATACTGTCTTAACACGCCTACCCCATTTCTTCTCCCATACTTTCCACATATGTAGAGCACAATTTTTGTATAATTCAGTGTTTACGCTGTGTGACAATATAAGTGGTGTTCATTGATGAGTTAAGTATTAATAGTAGATTGTGGTTTCAATCATTTTGTGGTAAACTTTCTTTGGAGTTAATAATTGCCTTATATTTTTCTTTTATTTTCTTTGTGCTTGTGTATGTTACTGATTTTTTTCCTAATTCATCAACAGATCTTTGAAATCTTACAAAAACATCACTAACATATCTGATAACATATCAGCTCCTTTTTTTTTCTCTTTTAATTGAAGATCTCCCTTCTAGTTTCCTTTGTCCTCCTTTTCTAATCATGACCAGCTACATCCTATACACATATCATTCTGGAACTTTGTTTCACCATCACCCTGGGAGTTCACAACATCTTTCCTATGTTGAGTACCTTGTTTCTGGATCCAGTGTTGACTTTTTTCTTGGTTTATTCCCTTATTTTACTGGGGCATATCCTCCTGTAGCTTTCTGAGTAAGAGTCTAAGGGAGATAGTTTTAAAATTCCATCCATTCTAAAAATGTCCATATTCTGACCTCAAATTTGACTGCTCTTTTGGCTGAGTATAGAGTTCTCAGATAGAAACCATTCTGAAAATATTGCATTGTCTGCCAGTATTCCCTTTCAAAAATCCAAGGCTCTTCTGCTTCCTTATTCTTTTACATGCAACCTGTTTCCTATGGAAGGTTTTAGAAACTTTTATTTATCCTGCTGCTGCTGCTGCTAAGTCACTTCAGTCATGTCCGACTCTGTGCGACCCCATAGACGGCAGCCCACCAGGCTCCCCCATCCCTGGGATTCTCCAGGCAAGAACACTGGAGTGGGTTGCCATTTCCTTCTCCAATGCATGAAAGTGAAAAGTGAAAGTGAAGTTGCTCAGTCGTGTCCGACTCTCAGCGACCCCATGGACTGCAGCCCACCAGGCTCCTCCATCCATGGGATTTTCCAGGCAAGAGTACTGCAGTGGGGTGCCATCGCCTTCTCCTAGGTATTCTCGAATTTAAGAAAGATTTGTTTTGCTGTAGCTCTCTTCCTACCTCTCCTCCCCTCAGCTCTTCTGGGACCCTTTTACCTAGAAATTTAATTATAAGAAATTTTACTTAGAACTCACATGAAAATTTTCTGTTTTCTTTTGCTATAACTTCTTTTGACTAAATGGAGAACTACTTTTGCTTTTTATTTTTCTGAACTGTTCTCTCCAATTTTCTATTTCTTTTTACTGCCTGACAAATTTCCTGAAGTAATCTTCCAAACTATCTTTTTTGATTGTTTGTATTTTAGCTTTTATAGATCTTTTTTAAAAACCTCTCAGAGCTCTTTTTATTCTCCATATGTTCCCTTTTAATTTAGTATCCTTTTAGTTTCAAGAAGGGAGAAGGCAATGGCACCCCACTCCAGTACTCTTGCCTGGAAAATCCCATGGGTGGAGGAGTCTGGTAGGCTGCAGTCCATGGGGTCACTAAGAGTCAGACACGACTGAGCGACTTCACTTTCACTTTCCACTTTGATGCATTGGAGAAGGAAATGGCAACCCACTCCAGTGTTCTTGCCTGGAGAATCCCGGGGACGGGGGAGCCTGGTGGGCTGCAGTCCATGGGGTCACACAGAGTTGGACACGACTGAAGCGATCTAGCAGCAGCAGCAGCAGTTTCAGGAATGTCTTCCTGAGGGTTTTTTTTTTTTCCCCTTTTCAATGTATTTTCAGTTTTTTCCATTGATTTCTTACCTAAGGTTTCTTTTTCTTCCTTCCTTCTTTTTCTTCCTCTCTCTTTGCTTAGGTTTCTCTTTCATGCTGGAAATTTTTTTCAAAGGTTTGGAATTCCTAAGTATTTTACAGTTATTGTTGTTTAGTCACTAAGTCATACCTAACTCTTTTTGCAACCCCATGGACTATAGCCGGCCAGGCTCCTCTGTCCATGGGATTTCCCAGGCAAGAATACTGGAGTGAGTTGCTATTTCCTTCTTCAGAGGATCTTCCTGACCCAGGGATTGAACCTGCATCTCCTGCTTGGCAGGCAGATTCTTTACCACTGAGCCACCTGGGAAGCCCATATTTTACAATAATGAAACAGTAAGCAGCTTTCTTCTCCATGTGTCCTCTCCAGGCAGTTCTCTGAGTTAGGAGTCCAGGTTTGAGAAGTATAAAAATGGCATAACCCTGCTGTTCCTCTCACCAGTCTCAGTTTCTATACAGCCATGAGTTATAGAGCTTGACTCCACTGGGTTCTTCTTCGTCTCCTAGGACCAGTGCAGTTCCAGTCTTCTGTTCTCAGTGAAAAGTTAGCACTGATAGAGTCTTAGCCTGCCTGACATATGAAAAGGTGTATGATAACTTTCAGCATCCTTTCTGGAGCAGTGCAGACATGACATATCTGACATATATTCTTAACACATCTGCAGCTAGATTTGTTTCTGTTTTTTCATTAGACTTTGTTGGTGTTTCATTTTGATTAGACATCATGTAATTTCCACCATCCACCCTGATCCTAATTTTATTAAACTCCTAAAGTCATGAAAACATACAGGTATAAGACTTATGCACCTCTTCTTTTATCACAGCATGAATGAGTACATGGTCACTATCACCCAAAATCCATTCTACTTTGTTTCTGAACTTCCACTGGGGACGCAGAGCTAGATCAGGAATAGCAGTTCTTACTTATTTACTTGGCTTTAGGGGCTTCCCAGGTGGTGCTAGTGGTAAAGAACCCACCTGCCAATGCAGGAGACAGAAGAGACACAGGTTCAATCCCTGGGTCTGGAAGGTCCCCTGGAGGAGGGCATGGCAACCCACTCCAGTATTCTTGCCTGGAGAATTCCAGGAACAGAGAAGCCTGGCAGGCTCTAGTCCATGGGGGTCACACAGAGTTGGACACAGCTGAAGTGATTTAAGCATGCATGCAGGAAGATGAAAATATTGGTGGGGTGGAAGAGAGAGATTGGGGGATTTCAGATGTTCTTAGAGTTGAATGAAATTTATAGCTTATAAACTTGCAAAACCTTAAAAATGTATTGAATATTTGACAAGTTTGGCACAAGTCAATCTGAAAAGATGATCAGACACAGTGGACATTGAGCATCAATTGAATGTTAGCCAGTTTACAACACACATCCATCCTTAAAGTTGAGCTATTGTTGCCTCACTCAGCCTCTGGCACTTTCGAGATCTGTGGTGTCCATTTCCCTCATCTGGTCCTTTTCAACTGTAGAATTAGTTCTAATTGTTTCTCCTTTTATCTCTCATCAAGTCTCCAACGCAATAGGATTGTGGGTTCATAAATTTCTTAACACCTTTGTATTGTCCAGATACCTGAAAAGTTACTTAACCACAAAGGTTTTAAGTTGGATGTACTCTTTCAAGGCTGTGTGCCAGTCGTGTGCCCTCTCCCACTGAATCTCCATGGTAACACCATGTGAGTCTAACAATGGTGTGTCTGTGACCACAGGCACAGATTTTCCCATGAGAATTGCTGTGTGCTCATGTGCTCGTCTTTCCAAGTCTTCCTTCATGTCTTTCAAAGTTGCTTTCTTCATGATACTTGAATTGTTCACCCACACCTCCCACCTCTTTTCTTTCACTGTAAAAGAAGTTGATTCTGTATGTTTTTAAGGTTTCTGTTGGTTTTATTCAAATGGTGTTTTTGTTGGACTTGTCTTGGATCTCACTTGGTTTTTAGTTTCTGGGAGAGATCTTATACCTTCTCATCACCTACAGAATATGATTTTCCATACATAGTGAAACATTGATACTTTAAATTTTTTTTGTCTGATTGCACAATTTAGTAATAAGATTATATTGCAAATGTTTTGTAAAAAACATTTCATTGAAAATAATTCATCAAGGTTTTGTCAGAATAAAGAACAAAGAGAAGAAGCAAACTCTTCTCTTGGGCAGAATATTGAAACTTTCCACTTTAGCAGTTTACAACCAGTTTTCAGTTTTTCATTGGTGGAATTAATGCTTTTTTGGTGGAAAAATAATAGTTAATCTTTATGAATTTTATAATATATCCGTTGTACCTTCTGTTAATTCCTGTCATGTGCATATTATACAAAATGCTGGGAATTACAAAAGGGAAAGAGCCTATTGTTTCTTAAAGTGTTTCAGTCTAAAGCATAATTGAGTACTTTATTGTTTTTCAAGGAGGGATCTCTTGAATTGGCCCACAGCCTCAGGTAAAATTCATCTGGTGAATTTCTTGTGCCTCCGAATAAGTCATTCAAGATGCGGATACTGATTTTTTTTAAGCAGACAGTAGACACTGCTTTTAAAAAGTGCCAAGACTTCGTTCTAGTGTGCAGTGTCAAAACAAAAGCACTGGTGATAGAACAGGGATCAAACAGATCGCTGAAAACTGCAGATAATGCATGCAACAGAATTTTAGCCAAAAGTTTACCTTCAAATCCTATAATCGTGTTTTAGTAGACACACAAACCGAAGTTGAGTGGTTTGAATTTTTTGTGTTTATTTTCTCTGCCCTTCCTCCATGTTGTCTTCAGTCCTCTGGAAGAAAAGAGTAAAAGCAGAGACAGAGCCAATCCACACATAGATTCTTAATAATGTTTTTTTATTAACTAAGAATGTTTGTAGAATTAACTTTTTTAAGAAGCTACTTAATATGAAAAATATATCTCCCATCTTCAAATGAGGACTATTCCACAATAACTTTATTGGTTTAAAATGCCAGATGTATGGTGTTAAAACAACTGGAAAGGCATTTTTACATGTGTGCAACATCTGAGTAAATAGATCTATTGCCCTGACCCTGAAAATCAAGCAAATGAATTAAAACACTGAATGTCTTTCTCATGTTTTATCCTCCTCCATGCTGTAGAAAGAAAGAAAATGGAAACTTTTTCCTGGGGAGAAGAAAAGGAAAATAAATTTAGAACCTCAGTATCTGACTAAAAATTATAGAAAAAAAGGTAAATAGGGGGGAAAATATAAGATGAAGGATATTACAGCAAAGATATATGTGCTTTGTCATACATTATAAATTTTCTGAACATAAATTGAATATAAAACATATAGATATAAATTTGCTAATGATTCAGATAGTTTTGTAACTACATACTAGGTGTGTCACTTTAACTTGCTTTGTATCAGTCTCCCACCTAGGAAACAGGAGTCACAGCAATGCCTTCTGCTTAGGCTTGGTGTGTGAATTAAATACTGTTCTACACCAAGGGTCAGCAGACTGGCCCTCAGGCCAAATCCAGCCCCCCATCTGTTCATGTACACCTTGCAAGCTAAAATTGGTTTTTACATTTGTAAATGGTTGGGAAAAGAGTCAAAATAATAATAATATTTTGTGACACATGAAAATGATTATAAAACTCAGTTTTATTGGAACCTAGCCTCACTCATACATTTGTATATTGTCTAAAGATGCTGTACTGATCCATGGGCAGTTAAGTTGTTACAATAGAGACAGTGTGTCCTGCAAAGCCTAAAATATGTACTGTCTAGTCCTTTACAGAAAAGACTGCCAACTCCCTTCACATACTAAAATCCTTTGAACAATGTCTAGTATATATGCACACTAAAACAAATATTAGGTATTATTATTAATATTAGACCTTATACAAAATAAATAATATTCAAATAGCCAAAAATACATGTCACAGTCTGAAATATTTCATCAAATATTGTTCCTGAAAATAAACTAAAGATTTTTAAACAATTTTTATTGTTTAAAGATGTTTAAAAAAAAGCCTTAGGAATAAAATACTCCAAACTTACTTTACAAGGGGCTTAGTTTTAGAATATGTATTCTTTTTAAGAATACGTTACATCTCCTTTCTCTGTAACTTTTTGTTATGTGTTCACTTTATCTGCTCCAATTCCAGACTTATTTCCTGTCTTAATTTTCCATTTTTACCTATTGTCGGATCCTTCTGCAGTGGAAGAAGAGAGAAAAGGCTTAGGAACCAAGAATTAATGGCAAGACCTTTGATGTGTGATCAGGGATGAGTCAGGTCAGGTAGTACCCGCATTGAACAGGGCTCAAAAATGCAGTCCGTACGAGTTCTTTGAGCTTATCTCTGTGGACACAAGACAAACCAAACTCCTACGTAACACCTATTGCGTTGGGCAAAGAATTAGGCAACCACATGTTTCTGGGCCAAATTTGACCCATCCCTGAAAAAATTTTAAGTCAGCAAAGGAGATATTTTACTTAATTGCTTAGATTATTTCATTTTACTGCTGTTTTTCCCAGACTTTACTAACACACTAGGAATTTGTTCAGATTCAATCTGATGTACTAATATGTACGTGATTGCTTTGTGTAGATCAGTCAAATCTTCCTTGGACCTTTTCAGGCTGTTCAGTGTTTACAAGCTCAGTTGTATTGTCCATGCCTGTTTTCATTTTAATCTCTTACCTCTACATCCCGACAGCCTGTTTCTATTTCTCTTTATCCAACTTCTCCAGCAATTTGGCCAGGTCCCTATTCATTAACTATAGAACCAGAAAGTGGACAAGTGAAACAAAGGAAGCTGGCACTCAAACACACTTTGCTCCTTGCTTACAGCTCTAGTACAGTCTGCAGAATCCTTTTTCAGTTTGAGGTATGGGTGGATTACAGGAAAGATGGGGGAAGGTCAGTGAATTGAAAAGTCAATGGTGTGACTACTCAAGGCATGAACTGTCTGAATCCTAGCTCAGTAATTGAGGAGCCTTATAGGCTTCTCTGGTGGCTCAGATGGTAAAGAATCTTCCTGCAATGCAGGAGACCTGGTTCAATCCCTGGTTGGGAAGATCCCCTGGAGGGCATGGCAACTCACTCCAGTATTCTTGCCTGGAGAATTCCATGGACAGAGGAGCCTGGCGGGCTACAATCCATGCAGTTGCAAAAAGTCAGGCACGACTGAGCAACTAACACTATGGGAAAAAAAGAAGGAATTTGCATATATAAGTTAAGGATAGACTTTGGCTTACTGGCATTAAGCATACAGTTAGTAGGACTTGGAGCGCAGGGTATATTGTAGCTATTGAAATTAAACAATAGCCAGATCAATGTGCTATAAAATAGTCTTTGAAAGGAGGTTGCTATTTGGTCACTTGTTGTTGCTTTACCACTGAGCCACCAGAGAAGCCCTGAAGTAGAATATTAGAAAATATGAAAGGAAGTAGTCCTGTCTTCTGTAAGCTATGGGACTGTGGGCTTCTACATCATTTGTCATATTTCTTCTCACCTGTGTTGAGGCTCTGGGGTCTCCTTGGTCTGACGGTGACTGCTTCTCCTTGCCCTGTCCCTCCAATCTCTCTGTCTTCCCTTTTCTGTCCTCCCTGCTCTCCTACAACACGCTCTGGTCTGCACGAGTTCATTGCACAAGGGCCTGCCTGCTCTGTGACCTCATCTCTGCTAGAAACCTTAGACCTGGAGGTCACAGGCAAATGTGCTTTGTTTCTTTGCTTCTCTAAACATCCCGTGCAGGTAGAAGACATCAGTTCATGCACGGGTAGAAATTATACTATTAAAACCTTCAGGACCTGTCTTCAAGCCTAAAGAGTTTGCCAAATTTGCTCTCCAATAATCACTTGCAAATATTTGCAAAGACTAAGAAAATTACAGAGGAAATGATATCTGTCCGGCCAAGTTTAGTATCTTTATTATTTCTCTTCCTGTTGTCAATTTGGATAGCAGAAGTGGGATGGCTAGGGAGCTGTCCTTAATTATTTCTCATTACAAATGCTCCACTTACATATTAATCAGTTGTTTTCTTGGTTTACTCTGGGGTTGAGAGTTGTCGGGCTGCACACCTACAAGTCCAGTATTTGCCAGTTCCAAGAATTAGGCAACAGCCCTGAGTCAGCAACAGAGACATCTTAATGGTTTCATAGATGGGGGATCTTACACATCTGAAGTTCAGGGGCCCTGTAGCGAAACCCCACTGTGGCGGCAGACAGCAGGCGGGACAAAGCAGCAGTCTTCTCTACCCAAGGGTGGAGGGAGGCTAACCATTACAAGGGGAATTGACATTAGGTTGGCTCATCAGTTACCAGGGAAAGCAGATGGGTGTGCCCTTCTCTGGAGGCCCTTTGATAAACTATCACAGTGGAGATGTTCTGATCCACAGATTAGAACAATCACTAGCTGAGGCCTAGGGGCAAGTATGTTTAGGTTCTGTGATTAAGAGGGAAGGTCAGTCATGTGAGTACCGTGTCCTTCAAGCAGGGACTGGTCAAGCAGGGGATGTACAGAGAGCAAGAGAACAATCGTTTTGGATAGACCAATTATATAAGTATTAACCATTTATAGAGATTTTGAAGATACTCCCCCTTAACATGTGGAGAATCTTAGGAAGAAACTGACTAAGCATTTGGCAGAAACCTGGATGATTTTTCCAGTTTTTTATAAATCAGATGTATCTGGACTTGAAACCATGGATAGATTAACTTTGTGCAATTTCAGGAAATAGATTTTACTGGATTTATAGTTTGGCTAAAGATTTGAGGTCAGCGATCACCTTACCAGGAGGTTCTTACATAGCAATTTTGCCATGTCTGATAGTACACTATAGAAAACTGCTATGTGCTGGGCTCACAGCTGAGCGCTTTGCATGCAGCATTCCATTCTGTCCTCCCAAACCTGGGAGATACGAGGAAACTGAGGTGCAGTCACTTGCCCAAGGTCACAAGAGTCATGTTTCAAACCAAGGGAGCTCACAGTCCTGGCCCTTCCCACTCCCACCTCCCCCCAGCAACAGGAGCTCAGCACAGGTGTTTTGAATGTGCGCCGATGTCAGCTCCGACACATATCAATGAGATCCTACTGGAGATACAAAGTACATCAAGCTTTTTCCTAAATAATCAAGGAAAGAAAGAGATGCAGACCAGGCTTGCAAATTTTTTTTTCATAAAGGCTTTGGAGTTCCTGTCTTTTGAGTTGGTACATTTATTTACCCAAGTGACATATGTAAATGAAATCAATACCTGAGAGTGTGTTCCTAAGTCCTTGTTAAGGATGTGAGTTTTTCAAAGTATTCAGTGTTTGATAAACTACAAATGATAATGATTGATTCAAATTTGATATTATTATGAATCATTACATTAAAAGTCAACTAGTCTTTGCTCTTTAAAAATAACCTTTAATAAAGTAATTTATGAGGTATTCTTTGATAAATTGTGACAGAAGAAATAGTGAAGCTTGTCATGGCAGTAAGAGTGAAGAGTGGTATTTAAAATGCATATCCTAATAATCCTGTATCCTGTATCCTAATAATCTCCTTTCCTGATCACTTTCAGAAGCAGAAATGATGCTAATAAAACTGGTACCTTGTGGAACGTACCTTGGCAGCACATTTTTCATCATGCACAGTATATAGACGCAGCCTTACAAACAGCTAGGCATTAAAATTGAGCGTGATTGTATGACCAGCAGATGTCTTAACTTGTAACTGAAGAATATTTAAGGCGTGATAAAATGTGTATCTTTCCCTTTGGCTAAATAGCCTGTTACTTTACCAAAATGCCCACGTAACCACTCTGTCCATGTATCTGGACCTCACTCATTTAAATCAAGTGTGTCACTTGGCCTTTTTTAGAAGAAAGCTCAGGATATGCAGAATCCCTGAATTGTGAACACAAGTTATAAGCAAAGAATCACAGGCCCTTGACCCAAGTTCTGGCATCAGTTAGTGCATTTGTGGATCACTCAGACCGTCTGCATCTCTGAGCCCTGAAAAGCTGCATCCCATTGTGTCTGGAGTGCATCCTACCTCAGAGAGCAGCTGAGAACAACTCCTAGATGACTGTAAGGCCCTCAGTGGTGATTGAGCAGTCTTCACGCTTATTTCTTGTGTCTAGTTAAAGGCTATGTTCTAGACCTTACGGAGAATATAAATAAATAAGGCTCTGATATGAGGGGGAAATAGCGACAGGGAGAGGCTGGCAGGTGGGTGACTTGGATCATAGAAATGAATGAGGGTCTCATTTAAATTGTATTCTTTGCAAAGTGTGAGAACTTGTATTTACTGGCAAAGTAATGACTTGCAAAAGTTAGGAAAACTGATGTTCAGATCTCTGGTTTAATGCTGGTTCTTGCTGGAGGGAAATACCACCTTGGCAGAGTGCCAACGCATGCTGTCACTGGCAGCAGGACTACAAGGGCTAGAGACATGAACTAGTGTCCCTTGAGGCCTGTTGATAATTTTTTGTGCAGAGTTTTGGGCAAAGTCATAGCCTGAAGAAAGCCAACTTCCTGTAGGGATCTTGGGCCACGTCCACAGGATCTGGCCTTTTTCTTGATAGGAGGGAGATTTGTACGAGAGCCAAAAGGAAGGAAGGCAGAGGCTGCTTACCTCCAGGCAGGTAATTGTGTCTCTCTGCAAGCCACACTGGAGATGTCTGATAGAGCTTCCTGTTGGCCTCTGCTCCCTGCCAGCCCTGGAGACAGGCAGGCAGTGGGAGCCAGCAGCTTCTTTCATGACTGGCGGGGGCAGGAGTGCATACGTTCTTCATGGGGCCCAGTGTGTTTATGCCTCCCAGCCCCCACTGTAAAATGTAAATGAAGAGGAATTGTTTCACAGTCTCAACATGGAAAATTTCCTTACTTGATACCTAAGTTGCAGAGATCAGAATGCCACAAAATGTTTTACACAGAATCATCACAGGTCCCTCCAGTTGGTCCTGGATTTCAATTCCCTTTTGCTTTTGCTCTTCTTTTTTCCTTGTAATCTCTCCATCTCTCGAGTCAACTCAGAACTACATTGCTTTTAAGCCTTCCCCACTCAAACCTTTCCTGCGTATGTGACCCCAGCCTCTTTTTAACCACTCTTAGGCGCTCATCCATAGACCTGTGCTTCCCTGGTGGCTCAGTGGTAAAGAACTTGATCCCTCCTGGGTTGGGAAGATCCCCTGGAGGAGAAAACAGCAACCCATATCAATATTCTTGCCTGGAAAATTCCTTGCGTAGAGGAGCCTAATGGACTATAGTCCATGGGGTCACAAAGAGCTGGACACCACTGAGCACGCATGCAGATGCAGGTGGCAGATAACATTAGTTCCAGGTGTACAGCATAGTGACCCAGTGTTTGTATATATTGCAAAATGATCACCACAATAAGTCTAGATAACATCCATCACCTCACAGTTTTAACTTCTTTTCTTGTGATGAGGACTTTTAAGATCTACTGTCTTAGCAGCTTACAAATATATAATACGGTCTTGTTAACTGTAGTCATCATGCTGTATGTTACATCCCCAGGACTTACTAATTTTATAATTGGAAGTTTGTACCTTTTAACCACCTTTACCTGTTTCACCCATCTTCTGCCTCCCTACCTCTGGTAACCAATCTGTTCTCCGTATCTCTACTTGTTTTTATTTTTTTGTTTGTTTAAGTTAGTTAGTTTGGGCTGTGCTGGGTCTCTGTTGCTGCACGCAGACTTTCTCTAGTTGTGGCAAGCAGGGGCTGCTCTCTAGTTGCAGCGCTCAGGCTTCTCATCGTTGTGGCTTCTCTTGTTGCAGAGCACAGGCTCAGTAGTTGTGATGCACAGGCTTAGTTGCTCAGCAGTATGTGGAATCTTCCTAGACAATGCATGTCTCCTAAATTGGCAGGTGAATTCTTTGTCCCTGAGCCACCAGGGAAGCCCCTGTTTTTAAGAATCAACATAAATGAGATTATATGGTATGTCTTTCTCTGTCTGATTTATTCCACTTAGCATAATACCCTCAAGGTTCATCTATTTTGTTGTAATTGGCATGGTTTTCTTTTTTATGGCTGAATAACATTCCATTACATGTATATGTATGTGTGCATGTGTTATATATATTATACATATACACATTGTAAAGAACTGACATGTGTGTATATTAAATGTGCTATATATGCATATATACACATTATACATAAATAATTATACATATACATGTATGTATATTATACATATGTCAGTTTTCTTGATCCATTCATCCGTTGATGATGCAGTTTGCTTCCATGTCTTAGCTAGTGTAAATAATGTTGCAGTGAACATGGGTGTGTAGATATCTTTTCAAGTTAGTGTTTTTATTTCCTTCAGATACATACCCAAAAGTGGAATTGCTAGATCATATAATAGTTCGGTTTTTCATTTTTTGAGGAACTTCCTTACTGTTTTCCATAGCAGCTGCACCACTTTAATAGCTCTACCAACTGTCCACAAGGGTTCCCTTTCCTCCAATCCTCGCCCCTACTGTTTTTTTTGGCTTTTTGATGCTAACCATTCTGACAGGCGTGAGGTGATACCTCACAGTATTTAGATTTGCATTTCCCTGACGATTAGTGTTGTTGAGCATCTTTTCACGTAGTTACTATTGGCCATCTGTATGTCTTCTTTGGAAAAATGTCCCTTCAGATCCTCTGCCTATGTTTTAATCAGAATTTGTGTGTTTTTGCTGTTGGATTTGTGTGAGAATCAATATGGGATGTTAAGGATTAGAGGTGTGAGACCCCCTCAACAATAGCCTGAACCAGTCCTTTTCTGATGATCTTGGTGTCACCATTCTGCTTGTGATTTACACGGTGGGGAGCAGGGAGCCTCTCCTTCAGCCCAGGCCAGAGATCAAGATAGAGATTAGCACTCCACCTCTTCACTGATTACAGGCTTGGGAGGAGCAACTCACCTGATCAGTGTTGTCTTAAGTCTGTTTCAGCTTAGGTAACAAAACACCATAGACCAGGTGGCTTATAAATGACAGATATTTGTTTCTCACAGCCCTGGGGCTGGGAGGATCAAGCCTTGGGCAGTTTCAGCATCTGGTGAGCGCCTGCCTCCTGGTTCATAGATGGCCATCCTCTTGCTGTGTCCTCACATTGCTATGTGTGAAGGTGTGAGGTCTCTTTTAAAAACGTTAATCCCAGTTACCTCCTGACGGCCTAGTTTTTGAAAACTTACATTGGAGGTAAGGATTTCACCATATGTACGTCAGAGTGACAGAGTTCACAGCAAATGGTCTGGGCAAGACTGACATTTCTGTGGCCACGTTTACTTGAGGCAGGGTGACTGCGTGGAGACCACTCAACCCACTGTGCTCACTCTCAGGCAGACTGTCCTCGGTCTCTGTGACCCTTTGCTTTTTCCGTGTCTCTAAGGGTGGGGACTCAGTCAGTTCAGTCGCTTAGTTGTGTCTGACTGTTTGCAACTCCATGGACTGCAGCATGCCAGGCTTCCCTTCCCCCAGCTTCACCAACTCCCAGAGCTTGCTCAGACTTGTGGGTGGGGACTAGGTAGGCCCATTGATCTCTGCTCCCTCTGTTCCAGCTCTCTCACCAGGCCACCCTTCATTGCTTTCTGTTCAGGAGAAGTGGTATATGGGGTCAACAACAAGTCAGAAACCTCCTTGGGCCTGAAGTATAAGCAGCCCCACCCGGTTAATAAAGAGCTTTAGTGTTTGGAAGAGAGTGAAAACCTTAATTGACATCCTCTTTCAATTGACTGGTTTTAACCCCAAGAGGAGGAGCATATGATTGCACCACTTCCCTGAGACTGCAGGAGAAGGCAGTGGCAATCCACTCTAGTACTCTTGCTTGGAAAATCCCATGGGCGGAGGAGACTGGTAGGCTGCAGTCCATGGGGTCGCACAGATGGACACGACTGAGCAACTTCACTTTCACTTTTCACTTTCATGCATTGGAGAAGGCAGTCACAACCCACTCCAGTGTTCTTGCCTGGAGAATCCCAGGGATGGAGGAGCCTGGTGGGCTGCCGTCTGTGGGGTCACACAGAGTCAGACACGACTGAAGCGACTTAGCAGCAGCAGCAGCAGCAGCCTGAGACTGCTTTTAAACTTGTCTTCAGAGGTGAACAGATCCTCACGTGTATGACTGATAAATTCAGTGTCTCATATGTTGTTATTTTGTTCTCTTACTTGCAACTCCAGGCCCTAGAGAATTACTAAAAAGCAAGTGACACCAGTCTCCTGGGACACACCATTCCCCCACAGACTTGAGTTTTTACTGAGCAGAGTGGATTGTGCCTCCCTCTCTGCACAGTCCATCACCTTGCAAGATGTCATAAAAACCTGATGTTAGTCTCATTTAGGATTTAGTCTGGGGGCTTTTAGCAGGAGTTTATCGATTTGTTAACATTCCCCTGGGGGTTAAAAGTATTAGAAATTCTCACTGTGGAGTGAAAAACAACTTACACGGCATAAAGTAAGAATCATAATTCAGTTCAGTCACTCAGTCGTGTCTGACTCTTTGCAACCCCATGAACCGCAGCACACCAGGCCTCCCTGTCTATCACCAACTCCCGGAGTCCACCCAAACCCATGTCCATTGAGTCATTGATGCCATCCAACCATCACATCCTCTGTCGTCGCCTTCTCCTCCTGCCCTCAATCTTTTCCAGCATCAGGGTCTTTTCAGATGAGTCAGCTCTTCACATCAGGTGGCCAAAGTATTGGAGTTTCAGCTTCAACATCAGTCCTTCCAATGAACACCCAGGACTGATATGCTTTAGGATGGACTGGTTGGATCTCCTTGCAGTCCAAGGGACTCTCAAGAGTCTTCTCCAAAACCACAGTTCAAAAGCATCAATTCTTTGGCGCTCAGCTTTCGTTATAGTCCAACTCTCACATCCATACATGACCACTGGAAAAACGATAGCCCTGACTAGATGGACGTTTGTTGGCAAAGTAATGTCTCTGCTTTTGAA
This sequence comes from Bos javanicus, assembly GCF_032452875.1. Classification (NCBI taxonomy): domain Eukaryota; kingdom Metazoa; phylum Chordata; class Mammalia; order Artiodactyla; family Bovidae; genus Bos; species Bos javanicus. The sequence goes on along the minus strand of NC_083875.1, from coordinate 54,270,917 downwards.
TATGCTATCTAGGTTGGTCATAACTTTCCTTCCAAGGAGTAAGTGTCTTTTAATTTCATGGCTGCAGTCACCATCTGCAGTGATTTTGGAGCCCAGAAAAATAAAGTCAGCCACTGTTTCCACTGTTTCCCCATCTACCTGCCATGAAGTGATGGGACCGGATGCCATGATCTTAGTTTTCTGAATGTTGAACTTTAAGCCAACTTTTTCACTCTCCTCTTTCACTTTCATCAAGAGGCTTTTGAGTTCCTCTTCACTTTCTGCCATAAGGGTGGTGTCATCTGCATATCTGAGGTTATTGATATTTCTCCCAGCAGTCTTGATTCCAGCTTATGCTTCCTCCAGCCCAGCGTTTCTCATAATGAATCTTAATTGGGAGAGACAAAAAGCAGGAAGCCAGCACGGTTAGATTTTCATTGCACGACTCGGGCACTGGGCTGGATGTGTGACTAGCACTTCTTATCATGAAAACAGGACAGAGCGTCGTGTTTCTCGCCGTGGTCCCTAGCTCAGCAAGCTCTCTGCACCTTCCACCTCCAAGTGCATGCTGTATGTCAGCAGCATCAGCCTCACCTCCAGGCTTATTAGAAATGCAGGCTCCTGGGTCCCACCCCAAGCTGAGTCACAGCCTGTGTCCCCAGGTGATTCATAACACATGCTAATTTGGAGAAGCCCACCTCCATCACAGTGCTTCCCAAAGTTAACCCTACATCAGAATCCCCTGGAGGGCCCGCTAAAAATGTAGATTCCTAAGGCTTACCCCCTAAGATTGAGGGGGTTTTTTGGTGGTGGTTGTTGTTTTGGCAGTGCTGCACAGCATTCAAGGTCATAGTTCCCTGATCAGGGATTGAAGCCATGCCCACTGCATTGGAGGCATGGAGTCTTAACCACTGAATCACCAGGCAAGTCCCTGAGACTGAATTTGGTAGGTCTGGTTGGAGGTATGTGGGTGCTAATGCTGCTGATCAGCCACCCACTTTGCTGCTCTTTAGCTTTCCCCTGAGGGAGAAGCTCCTGCCGAGGCCACACAGCATTTGCCAAGTTGGAAAACAGCCTAGAGCAACCCCAGACTGCAGACACTGGCAAAGCTTCAGTGGGACCAGGCCAGTCAGCAGGCTCACCTCCACCGTGGCCCCGGCTGCAGCAGCCCCGGGCACAGAGGGATAGGCACCGCCACAAGACATCTCTAGGACCCAGGGCTGGGCATAGTCCACTGTCTCTACTGTGTCCTAGTATGAGGCCCCCCTTACAGTAGACCTCCATCTGGAGCTTGGGGGATCCAGTTCTGACTTGAACTTAATCATAGAGGCCTCAGGTGCCTCCTTGTTCGTGAACTCAAAGTCAGGACCACTCCTCTCCCCTTTCTAGTCTCTACCCCGGGTCTAGCCACTTACCATTAGACTTCAATCTAAAAAAGGTCCCAGTAGGGCCCTCCCCTGGGCACCCCATCATACCCCTTCTGGAGAGTGCTAATCACAGTGATAAGCCTTTCGGATGGAGGCTATCTGGTTGAGGCCAAGGTGTACATACCCGCTCTTTAGACATGACTTCTCTGAAGGCCACAGTATGATTTTCTGGAATTGCTACAACTGTAAATAAGAAAAAAAGTTAATTCTTCCATCAGGGATGTCACTATCTAATTAACCATCTTTAGATCCTTTAATTCTTTCAGTTTTATTAGGGCCTTTGCTTTCCTTCAGTCATGAAATTTTCAACCTGTAAAATCTCAGGCTACAAGAGATCATTTCTCAGTGAATATTGTTTCCAGGCTTAAACTTTTGTTACTGGTGATGACAATCGGTAAAAGGCATATAGATTGTAAAAATACTGTTTTTAAAGGCTGTTCATATTATTTATATTAAATATGGGCTCCGAAATAAACACTGTCCCTTGAAGTAACCCATCCCTCCATATTTAATTATCTAATGGTAGGCACAGAGTGTAAAGGTAAAGAGATTGTGATGCCACAAACTTGGCCTCTGTGCACCAGAGTCGAATTGAATCGAATCTCAGAGACAGTTTTGAATGAAACAGAAAAGAACAGCTTTATTGCTTTTCCAGGCAAAGGAGGCCACAGGGGACTTGTGCCCTCAGAACGGTGTGTCCCAACCCACGGGGACTTGGTGAGCAGTTTTATAGCAGTGTTCAGGGTGGGATTGCTGGTGAGGACTAGGGTGTGTGCAGGACCTGCATTCCTTTCATCTGGCCTAAGGTGGTCTCCTGATAAGCTTCTATGATTCTGGGGGTAATCCCATCTGTGACCTGTTCTCTGGAATGAAGCGTGTTTCTTCTAGTAATTAATATCTTTCATTTGTTGGGGGTTTTAGTTCTGCAGACAAGCTCAAAGGTGTTGTTATGTGTATTCCTTGAGGCAGAACCGGGACCCTGTTCTGAGGCTGCATCCCTCACTTCCCTGATTAGCAGCTGTTTGCCCTTTGAAACTCAGGGAAGGCTGAAGCCTGTTTCCTACAAACAAGAAATGGGAGACAGAGGAAGGCTTGCATGACCAGGAGCCCACAGCATTCTGCTCAATTTCGATTGGTGGTGATGGACTTTATCAGGTTTGGTAAAGGTCTCCTTTTGAACAGTAGGCCTTTTCAGCTTGATTTGAATTGGAACACTTTACAGAAGAAAAGAGCAAGACATATTCAGGATATAGGAAATTGCTTGGTGAGCTTAACTTCCCAGAACTTTTTCTGGAACAGCGGTCATAGGGTAATGCAGAAGAGTGTAGTTGGCCTCTATAATGCTGAACTGTGAAACTTAGGACACATTCTACATCGGGAAGGTAAAAGCTGAGCAGAATGTGTTAACAGCTTGAACCGTTAGTCTTCAAGATCATCCTTCAAACATCTTTCATTCACTTCCTTTTAGAAATTTGAGAATGAAGTGGATCCAGCTATATCAATCAAAAGCATTAGATTTTTTTTTAATTTTATATTGAACTAGAGTTACCAATATTGTATTAACAGTTTCAGGTGTACAGCAAAGTAGTTCAGTGATAAATAGCATTCTTTTTCAAAGTCTGTGAGCCTGTTTCTGTTTTGTAAATAAGTTCATTTGCATCATTTTGGGGGAGATTCTGCATATAAATAATATATTGTTTTTCTCTGAGAAGTATTTTATATATAATAAGATCCAGAAAAAATACAGTTCAAACTAGCTTAAAAACTAAAGAGTACTTAATTGGTTGATGTTACTAAAAAATGCAAAGCATCACCAGGTTTTGGCATGGTTTGACCAAGAAGTTAAAACCTAGTTTCTTTTTCTTCCTGTTTCAAAATGGTTGCTGGAAGCTCAAGGCTACACGATGCTTCTTCCACTTTTTTCATGAAAGCTGGTTCTCTGTTCCAAAGCTCTTGGCAAAAATCCTGGAGTTTAACTGGACTGGTTGAGCAGCTTGGCTACACTGGTAACCAAAAAACAAGGGAAGCAGTAGTCCAAGTGACAGGAACCTGGATTCAGAGCCCAGCCCTGAATCACCCCAGGTACAAGGAGAATAGGATTATTTGTTTAGTTGCCAAGTCATGTCTGACTCTTTGTGACCCTATGGACTGTAGCCTGCCAGGCTCCTCTGTCCATGGGATTCTTCAGGGAAGAATACTGGAGTGGGTTGCCATTTCCTTCTCCAAGGGATCTTCCTGACCCAGGGATTGAACCCACTTTTTGAATAGGATCCTCTGGCTTAAGCCATTAAGCCACCTGTTAGCAGTAGACATGGGCTCAATCCTCAGCAGGCTTTTCTATTGCCCCAGACTTGGTCATAACACATAGATCCAAGACAGGGGGATGGAGAGTGTTCTCTGTTGTCTGAGAAAATGCAGGCCCAAGGAGGATTCTCCAAATCTGCCGCCTTGGTCTGTGACCAAGGGCAGGAATGATTTCGAAGCAAGTGTGTCTGTAGAAGGAAGAGCTGGTGAATAGATGTGGGCTAAGCGAGGAGGCTGTCTAGCTTTTGGCTGGTGAGTGATCACCCGAGTCAGAAGTACCCTTGAAACATCTTCATTTGTAAGAGCAGGCTGACTAATTCCTTAAGAATTCATAGAGGTTTTCTGTTACCTAGACTGACTTGATAGATAGCTTCAGTTGAAAACACTGAAGGTGGTGAGCAATATTACATTTGTATCTCCAACTAATTACTATGTATAGGTCCACAGTTGTGTATGAAAATTATAGTGAAACTTAGGGAGACAGTGTGTTCTGATAAATAGGAAATGTGTGATCTAAAAATATTTTTCCATGTGTTTTTCTAATCAGGGAATGTGTGTGTGTGTATGTGTGTGTATATATATATATATATGTATAGTAAAAAATAATACTTCTAAAAAATATTGATGCACTTTGGGCAAAGAATAAAGTAACTTTGTTTTGACTGTTATGTAATAGACTAATTGTGAAGTCCCTAGTACATATAGGTTAAGAAATGCAAAATGAAGCCTGGTACTTAGTTTTTGATACAGACCTTAAGTATTTGGCCATGAATGAATAATTCTTGGTGGGCATTTGTGACAGTGTGCCAGGTACAACTTGATTCTCTAGGCTTTGATGATTCTTTTTCTACCTTAAAAGTTCTATCAGTGGATATTTATTATTATTATTCTCTTCTGCCCGTCAGCCTGAGAGTTTGCCTAATGAAAAGAGCTGCTGAGCCTTTTGCATGTAAATCCTGATGCCATGGAAGCTCAGCCCAAGGCCACAGAAATTGAATGCATACCAAAGATGGGTTGGACTTACAAAGCAAACAGTTCCCAGGCTGAGTGATCATGTAATTCACGTCTTGTTTTTCTGCTGATTTTTTTTTCAGAACCGAATGGAGGAAAGCAAAGCACTGTTTAGAACAATTATCACGTATCCCTGGTTCCAGAACTCCTCAGTTATTCTGTTCTTAAACAAGAAAGATCTTCTAGAGGAGAAAATTATGTATTCCCACCTAGTTGACTATTTCCCGGAATACGATGGTAAGTCTTCACTCTTCAGCCAGCGTGTTAGCCAGGGAAATATCCCACCTCCTGAGACCAGGGCCAGAGCTGACACACTCCTGTACTCCATCAGTGCCTCAGAAGCCCACGTGTTGATGGAGTATGAATCATTGTTTGTCCTGTCTTTTAATGACCTGAAATGTTTCACTTACCAACAGTGATGAAATTTACACTTACTTCAAAATACATAAGAAGCTTTATTTTATATCAGAGGATGGAACCATCCCCTAGTTTTGACTATGTATCAACCATTATAGTTCCCTCTTGAGTTCCCTTTCATTTGGTAACAGTCTGCCTGTCCTTCTCTCTGGAGAGAAAACAGAATTTTGTGGTCAAGAGCCCATGGTCTGAAGTCGATCTGTCAGCTTCAAATACCAGTTCTGATACTTCCTATTTGTAAACCTTGATCAAGTAACTGAATTGCTCTGGGCTTTAGAACCAAACTTTTGTTTTGTTGACTGTAATAGATAACATAAGTGTGAGATTTCAGCATGATGCCTGACACAGGTATTTTCTTTGGAGGGCTTCATGACCCCATGAAGCCCCATTATCCTGAGAGAAGGCACCCATCTTTTAAGCTCTGCCTGTAGCACCCACTTTGGGACTCCTGTCTATGTACTTTGCATTATTTACTTCCTTCTTATAACAAATCTTGCCTCCTCAACTAGACTGAAATCCTGGATGACTGAGCACAACACCCAACCCCTTCTGCAAAATATTACTTGCTGACAGATTGGTAACAAAATGCATCCGTACCAGCCACTCTGAAACAGGTGAAAGAGTCACAGCCACTGCCCTGTAAGAACTTATCTGCAGAGTCCACACTCAGCTCCCCACACAGGCTCGAGTATAGATTAGGAGTGGCTAACTGTGGGCTTCCTAGGTGGCTCAGTGGTAAAGAGTCCACCTGCCAAGCAGGAGACTCGGTTCTGATCCCTGGGTCAGGAAGATCCCCTGGAGAAGGAAATGGCAACCCACTCCAGGATTCTTGCCTGGGAAAGCCCATGGACAGAGGAGCCTGGTGGGGTCGCAAAAGAGTCAGACATGACTGAATGACTAAACAACTAAGTAAAATTCTACTGAAACAGCCACACCCACTCATTTATATGCTGTCTGGCTGCTTTTATGCTACAGCAGCAGAACTAAGTGGTTGTGATAGAGCTCAAGTGGCCCAGAAGCTCAAAATATTTACTCTGTGGTCCTTAAACAGAGAAAGCTTGCTAAACCCAGATCTAAGTGAATAGCATGTAAGAGGACAAACTTTGAATGTCGCACAGCACTGCACCAGCTCGGCCACTTACCGGCGGTGGGGCCTCAGTCACGTTTAAGTACTCAGTTTCCTCCTGGGTAAAAAAGAATTGAATGGAATCACGTATGCAAGTCACGTAGCTCGGTGCCTGGCAGAGAGAAGAACACAAACCCAAAAGTACCTATTCTAGAGGTGCAACAAGAGAATGGGCTGTTTTTAAAAAATACTTTATCAGCATAAGCTATCTGGTGTGTATGTCAACTCAGCAGCGTTTTTGTACTTCTAGGAACTCCTTAAGAAAGGCAATTACTTATTGTAAAGTTTAAAAATAAAATAAAATTTAAAAAAAAAAAGAAAGAAAGGTAATTACTTCAAAACTAATACTCAGTTTGGCCTCATAGCTTTCCTTAAAGATGCCAACACATTGAGGATGGAGTTTCACTCATCTTTCATTACACGTGTGTTTGGTGTGATGCTGCTCTTGGAAGGGAAACGTTACATGTTAATGAACTGAAGTTCCTTCTCAAATGCACATAGAATTCTAACTTGTAGGGATGTTATCATGCTGGTTTTGTCTGCAGTGTGTTCCCATCCTCTGTCCAAGTAGCTTTTCCTTTGTGCTTTGAGGTCCCTTTAAAAACAAATGCTTGCCTATCCTGTTCTCTTTTCCTCCTTTGACTTGGCCACTAGCCTGCCACCAAGTCACAGATGCCCGAGCCTGTAGTCCTCCGTGCTCCTGAGCAAAGCACGGAAGGAGGCAACCTAGCACTGGTTCTCTCCCGCAGCAGCAGGCTGACTCCTTAAACACGAGACCAGCCCAAATAAGGTGGGCACGAAGCGTCCGGCTTACACCCAACACACATGCTTGCCTCGTATGGCTAGAAGGGGAGACTTGTTTTAGTCTTTCTCAGAATTTGGTGAAAATCCACGAATGAGAAATGACCACCACCCCCTGACATAGCACAAGCCTGTAGGCAGCATGTTTTCATTATGTGCATACTTATGGGATGACAGAGCAGACCCACCGAGGCTCAAGGCACCCACACAGCACACATAGAACAGCACACCAGGGTTGGTTTTCCTGCGATAAAGACCCGAAGTAAGTGTTAGAGTACTGTTCTTCCTTCTCTGTGCGGCTTCTTCCTCTTCTTTTTACATTTCTCCTTTGTCCAGTGAGTTCCCGATTCCCCATCACTATAAGTAAGAGCATCTTCCTTCCAACATGAGCCCACTGTGAATGTTGTTAAATCTGAAGTTTGTTTTTTTTTCACTGTCCATCTTCCCTGGTAACACACGTCACGCATATAGGAAACTTGTCTGTGGAAAAAGAATAAAAGACGCTGATAGTTATTCCTAAAGCAGATGCAGCTGTCATTCCAGGAGACTTCAGGCCCTTGTAAGATGAGCTGAGAGAAAAAATTCTAGGCCCACTCTGCAGTGACATGTTTATAATACACATGTTTATAGTATTATAAATTTCACACTTCCACATTTCTGTACTTACAAGGTCTTAATCATAATGAATGTCATTTCTTGATTTCTCTTCAGAAAGGAAAATTACCATTTCCACATGGACTTGAATTACAAAACTGTTCATAGAGACTATGGGATTTTTGTTCCTGCTATGATGGCCGTAATGATTTCTTTGTAGTTTATGTTTATTCAGATAACAAATTATGCTTAAAAGCATAACAGACTCCACGTGCTCTTCAGTGAACTTGAGTTATGTTCTAATATACTTTAGAGTTAAAAAAAGAACAAAAGAGTCAAAAGAATAGACTTGCGTTTCCCAAAAAGAGCAAGTAAAATTTCATTCACAAGCCAGAAAGATAACGTTCTTTTATGAAAATGGAAGTCTGCATCAGTTCTAAGAATCTACTGGTCCATCTCCGGGAGATGGTGAAAGATAGGGAAGCCTGGTGTGCCGCAGTCCACGGGGTTGCAAAGAGTTGGACACGACTGAGGAACTGAACAATAACAACAATGGAATTAAGTTAAAAATAGTACATTAAATAAGCTAGGACACTAAATTTATATATATATATATATATCTCTCTCTCTCTCACATATTTTTAATTGGGGCACTCTTTAATTCAGTATGGTGCCAGTCTTCTTAATCATTGACAATTTCAAATCTGGGCTAAGTCAGGAATTCAAACATTCCTTTTGTAACCTGTACAAGTGAGAATAATATGCTTTCATGACTCTTCCTCCCAATGTCTGGCAGTGTTGGATATAAGCTTATTTGCTTATAAGATTGGTTTGAAAAGTTTTCAAGTTGACTTTCTGAAGCTTACCATGTATTTTGTTAGAATCTGTAGGCCCTCAGTAGAATTGTCAAAGATTTCTTTATCCCAACCAGTAAATAACAATACTGATTAAAAAAAAAAAAAATCTAAGCTGTGGATCCCAAGCGGGTTTTCTGGGAGAGGAGGAACAGAGCTTATAGTGCTTACCCCTCTTTCATGGTATAAAGCTAAATGGAAAATGGGAGAAATTCAGATGCATAGTGCCAAAAGATGCATATAAGAAAGGTGCTTATTCTAGAACAACAGACAGAAAATGAAATAAATTATATAAAGAAAAAAGAAAGAAAGTGCTCAGTCCTTGATAGGTGGTAATGTTTTGGTATTGCTTTAAATTTACAACAAGTTTTAAATTAACATATTTATCAGGGTCTATTATGTTTTTAAAACAGTTCTGCTGAGATATGATTCACATACAATATATAATTCATCCATTTAAAGCATACCATTCAATTCTTTTTTGTATGTGTCATTAGTTTCATGAATTATTGTAAAATATATGTAACGTGAAATTTTGTCTTTTTAACCATTTTTAAGCATGCAGTTCAGTGATACTATAATTACATTCACAGTGCAGAGCTGCTGCTGCTGCTGTTCCTTAGTCGCTTCAGTCGTGTCCAACTCTGTGCGACCCCATAGACAGCAGCCCACCAGGCTCCCCCGTCCCTGGGATTCTCCAGGCAAGAACACTGGAGTGGGTTGCCATTTCCTTCTCCAATGCATGAAAGTGCAAAGTGGAAGTGAAGTCGCTCAGTCATGTCCGACTCTTAGCGACCCCATGGACTGGAGTCTACCAGGCTCCTCCGTCCATGGGATTTTCCAGGCAGGAGTACTGGAGTGGGGTGCCATTGCCTTCTCCACACAGTGCAGAGCAGCCATCTCTATTTCCAAAACTGTGTCATTGCCCCCCAAAATTCTATAATCATTAATTAATATCTCCCCATTTTCCCTTCTTCCTAACCCCTGTTAAACTAATCTACTTTCTATCTCTATAAATGTGCCTTTTCTCAATACTTCACCTAAGTGGAATCCTGCAGTATATGTTGTTTTATGTCTGATTTATTTTACCTGACATATTTTCAAGATTCATGTATGTTGTGGCATCTGTCAGAACTTACTTTTTATGGCTGAATAATATTCCGTTGTCTGTATATACTACCCTTTGCTTTTCCATTCCTCTGTTGATGGATCCTTGGGTTGTTTCCTTCTTTGGGGTAGATACCTAGGAATGGAGTTGCTGGTTCATATGGTAATTCTGTGTTTAGCTTTTTGAGGACCCATCACACTGTTTTCCATTTTATATTCCTAGCAACAATGCACAAGGGTTCAGATTCCTCCACATGCTTGCTAACACTTGTTATCTTCCACTTGATTTGATTATAGCCATTCAGGTAGATGTGAAGTGGTATCATACTGTGGTTTTGATTTGCATTCTCTCATAGTTAATAATGTTTATCTTTTCATGTGCTTATAATGAACATCTTTTCATGTGCTTATTGGCCATTTGTATATCTTCTTGGGAGAAATGTTTATTTAAATCCCTTGCCCATCTTTTATCAGGTTGTCTTTTTATTGTTGAGTTGTAGGAGTTCTTGGTATATTCTGAATATTTATCCATTATCAGATGTATGATTTGCAAATGTTTTGTCCCATTCTGTAGGTTGTCTTTTTTAGTCATTCTTTTTTAAATTTATTTTTATTGAAGTATAGTTGAATTATAATGTGTTAGTTACTGCTGTACAGTCAAGTGTGTATGTTGTCTTTTTACTTTCTTAATAATGTCCTTAGATGTGCGAAAGTTCTTAATTTTGATTAAGTCCAATTCATCTGTTTTCTTTTTTGTTGCCTGTGATTTTGGTGTCATGTCTAAGACTCTGTTACAGAATTATCAAATAACTTCGTAATATATCCTGATAAATGTATCATGATCCTTTTTAAAAACATCTAAGACAGTGCTTGGCACTTAAGAGACCCTGGATAAATGTAAGAAAACATAAACCAGCTTTTTTTAATCATCACATGTAGTGAATTAAATTCTACGTAAATGTGGTTTTTTCAGAAACACCAGAAATGAGCCTGCAGAGGACAGTTGTAGACAGACCAGAGGTTAAGAAACAGGTTTTCTATTCTTAAAGAGATTTCAGTCTGGAGAATGTAAAATGATCGATAAAAAAGTGGGAGCAGGTTGGGTGGGGAGCACACAGGGGCAAATTGACGAGAGAGCTTGAGGCAGTTATATGATATGCACACTTGTTATGCAGCTGAAACCAGCACAGTTAACTCAGTCCAACCAGAAGTAAGCTAATCACATCCCTACCTGAAGATTCTGTAGTAGCTCCTTATGTCCCAAAGAATCAGAGCTAAACTTAGCCTGGCCTTCACACTACCTGCCTGTTCTCACAAGATCACATTCTGTGGATAGATGGAGGTGGATGCATGGGCAGCTGAAGTGAGAAAGAGGAGCCATGACACACAATCGTGTCGGGGAGGACGCTTATAACAGATCAGATCTACAGTGAAGAGGTCTTCATGAGCATTAGTAACCATGGAGCAAGTGCATTAACAGATCAGCTGGCTGACAGATGTCCCTCTTCTCTCTTGGCCAACAGGACCCCAGCGAGATGCCCAGGCAGCTCGAGAATTCATCCTGAAGATGTTCGTGGACCTGAACCCAGACAGTGACAAAATCATCTACTCGCACTTCACGTGCGCCACAGACACCGAGAACATCCGCTTTGTGTTCGCCGCTGTCAAGGACACCATCCTCCAGCTGAACCTGAAGGAGTACAATCTGGTCTAGTCGTGCCTCCTCGACACCGCCCTTCCCTTCCCTGGTGGGCTAGTGAAGCTAAACAAGAGGGACTGTATTTCTGTGGAAAACAATTTGCATAATACTAATTTATTGCCGTCCTGGACTCTGTGTGAGCGTGTCCACAGAGTTTGTAGTAAATATTATGATTTTATTTAAACTATTCAGAGGAAAAACAGGATGCTGAAGTACAGTCCCAGCACATTTCCTCTCTTTTTTTTAGGCAAAATCTTGTGACTCAATGTATTTTAAATTCTCAGTCATGCACTCACAAAAACAAGAGCTGTTTCTTCCTCTCTCTCTCTCTTTCTTTTCTATTAAGCAAAATGAAGTTGATTTTCCTTTTCCCAGCCCATCCCTTCCTCTTGATTTTTCCCACATTACGATGGCCTTTATCATAGTTCCATTCTTGGTCAAGTTTTTCTCTCAAATGATAGAATCAGGACAATGTCATTCAATTTAAGCCATTGACATCAGCTTAATTTAACAGTTTGTGGTTTTTGCTGAAGGGTTATAAGTATTAATACTGTGGTTTTAAATGTATTGATCTGGATACACATATAGAGGTCTTTTTATATAAATATATTGTCTTGCCTCACTTTGGGCTGGGACAGTGGATGCCCGTTTAATGGTTAAGTGTCTTGTTTTTTGTTTTCTTTTTTTGAAGTTTACCTTCAGCCATAACTGGTTGCTCTGCAAACCATATAGAAGTCAGTAAAGCAAGGGCCAAGACACACAGAAGGAGTTCTTCCTTTTGAAATATCATGTGCCATTGTTCTTCCTCTGTTTCTTGCCATTTTTTTCTCCACCCTCTTTTCTTCAAATTGCAGATGCCAAAAACATATGCCAAGAGACACTACATTATCCCAATGGCTGCTGCCCAGATCCTTCTCATAGGTTGCTCTTAATTTTTTTTTTTTCCTGAAACAACTTCTCCCTCTTTTTTTTCCCCCCTTAGTGTTTGGGCCACAATTTTAAAATGACTTTTAACTATGGATATGTGTTGCCAAAGCTGGCTTTTAAAAAAAAATTAATGAGAGCTTAAAAGATGAAAGCCAGAATCTTAAAATGTGAGAGAGTAAGACTGTGAAGCCTAAAATGTTTGGCTGAGAATGAACCTGAAACACCAGTTGCCAAACTGTTGGTCACTGTAGATTTGATTCTTACAGTCCATCCTTTTATTTGCCCTTAAATCACGTTGTTTAGTGTCCACATTCCATGTTGAGCGTCTGAATCAGCAATGTGGAAAAGCTGTCTTGTGTGATACCCCATGAAATCTGCTTTTATCTTTTCATTTGAAGCCAGTTTACTCTCTCTCTGTTCTTTAAGGTCAAGTAGGTCTGCCAAAAACACTGGTCAATAGTATTACTCTGACACCTTTAATTTGCAGACTCTGAAGTTACTGCTAGTTTACCATCTTTAGGATCTTAAACTGGTGACTGATTGAGTTGAACTTAAGGAAGATTTGTGGACCGAAACTCATAAGTAACCTCTCTGTTCTATAGAATGTATATCTATGTAACTGAACGTAGTAGGAGAGAGATCTAGAATTCTATATGTGCAATTTTTCAACCAATGCAAAAAAAACAGCACATGTATTGATGATCTTCTGTCAAGCAGCTTGAATTGAAATATAATTTAAGAAAACAAATCATGATGGTTTAAACCTGCTGGGAAGGTAGAATTAGGCCATGATCCTGGTCTAATTTTACTACAGTACTATTTGGCAGGAGTCTATAAACTTTTATGTAAATCACTGTTTTGGAACAACAAAGGAGAGAGAAAATTAATGGCTTATGAGATGAGTACCAGAGTTATTCAATAATAATGGAATGTTCCCATTCTTTGCTCTGCCAGCCTCAAAGTACACAGGTTACCTGGTTTTTCTCTCCTTATTCAGAAAGCACCTGTAATTTAAGTAAGAAACAGACTGCCTATAGGTATAGTGCAATTATGAATGCTCTAATCATTGTACATACATCTCTCTCTTGATATTGCATCATCCTTACTGGCTTTGTAATCATTAATTTTTTGGCAGATTGAATGTGCTGTATTGATATGTATCTATGTAATTGTATGTCTCATAGCTAATTCACATTTTGAATAATGTTATTTTATTTACTTTTTTAAGAGAGGAGAATGTAAATTTGTCAGTTTATTTCTGACTAGGGATTTTTTTTTTTCCATTTAGAAAAGAAAAAGAAAAAAAAAAACCTTACTATCGTACAGAGCGGTACTAGCATCGTGCTATATAAAATCATTTGCACATTCCTAAGCAGAGGTATACTGATTATAAGACCCAAAGGTAATTTCATAGCAAAATACATAAAAGCAGTTGGAGCTTTTATACAAACATGGAAACCAACTTTGTAGAACTTTTGCCATTTGACCTAGGATTGGAATATGAGCTTTTATACAATTCATATTCTTATTTGGCAAACGCACAGTTTAGTATTACCTCTCTGATGGCCTTTATTAGAAAGGCAGTTTTAGAAGCTATTGTGATCCACTAAGGAAATGTTTTAATAGCTAGCGACCACTGCTTGCCTGAAAGGGCGATCTTAAATTTGGTGCAGCAAAAAAAAAAAAAAAAAAAAAAGATAAAAAAAGGAAAAAAAAAAGTATAAACAACATTTGAAGGCCTACAGTGTGTATAGAGAAAACCTCATCACAAGATCATAAGTGTTAACAGTTTTAGGGAATCAGGATATTCTATTTAATAGAGCTATAGTAGATGTAGTCAATTAAACCTGATCTCAGAGCTCCAAGAAGCTGAGCAAAACAGGGAAAGATTGTTATATTTGTCTTCATGAAATTGGGATGGAATTGCTATGCAGAATTGAGGTTTGTGGTTTCACTGTTCATCTTAGGGTGCATGATAAGATCCCTTTTCTTGAGAAGGGAAAAAATTGATCACCCTGGTTACAGTGATGCATAGAAACCAATTGTATCCACACTAGTCAATTGAAGCTAAAGGATTTTCTTTTTTGTTTCTTTGGGGTTTTACTGAACGGGCTGGGGTGGGAAGGGATTCTTTTCAGTTTTGTATAAAAACGAAGTTTACTCATGCTTTATATTATTGTGATTGCAAGCGTTCTAAGCGTGTGCCGCTGGACCCCTCTTGTTGATGCTCTCAGTAACGGAGGCCTGTGGCAAGTTGTGTGGTGACTTGGGCATGTCTTATTCAAAAACAAAAACACAGAAACCTTTCTTCTGCAGACCAAGGCAAGCAGCCGTCTCATGACTCACTTAACACATTGCAGTGTACCAGTTTACAGATGATTTTGCCCTTTTTTGCGTGACATGGCAGTTCCAACCCACAGAGAATCCCTTGTTTGTAAATTGGAGGTTTGTACTATGCCTTACAGAGCTTAAATTCAGAAGTTTGTGCCTCATATCTGAAACAAAGGGAAATAACACACCCATTCAAAAGTAAATAACTCCCTTCAAAGTTGTTTGTTTTTCGATACATTTTCATATAAAGAGCTCTGTTGAATGTCATGAATTGAGTGGGGGAGAAAATATTCTAGAAACCTGCATATGTTGTTTACTAGCAGATGACATCTACAAAAGGTATTTGAAGAACACCGAAACTTGTAATTTTTTGTAGATTAGCTAGCAGGTCTGATATTTAAAAAGGTAATTCAGCTAAAGGACAATTTACTTTTTGTACTTCAGACTATCTTGATTGTCAAGGTGTACGAACTGTAATTTTAAAATTTATACTGCCACATGATTGTAAATTTTAGTTGTCTTAAGTTAGTAATGGGTGAAAAGCTATTTATGCTGGATATGGGTCAAAAATGACTATTATTTGCAAAAAAATATATAAAAATAATGGGAAGAAAGGGCTGCATAATGAGATACTGCAAGACTCAGATACTGGTTGGAAATAATCTTCAAGTTACCCTCAATTTCCCTTTGTTTTCAGTTTCTCAAAAAGAATGAATGAAATGAAATATAGCAGAATGTTAACCCATATAAAAATAAAGTGTACCCAAATATTGTAACGTATATTGCTGCTCTTCTTAAAATTAAATAAGGGTTTAAAACCACTGAATTGGTAATTGACAACATCTCAATTGACAGATAAGGTGTGCTTGGTATACATATTTTCTTCCAAAGACTTTTCTTTGGTTAGAAACACACAAAAATTGAAACTAGTAATATTGTATGTTTATCTATCTCTACATATTTCCAGCATATGTAGCATTAATAGATCTGTCCTGGTAACTATGTCTTTGGGATTTCATTTTGATTCCATCAATTTAGGAAAAGAAATGGCTTAGTTGTATACGATTAGCTAGAGATTTTTGGAGCCAGGCACCTGCTGCTTCGTAGATACTTAGTATAAAGTTGCCATTTGTTTTTCTCACAGGATAACAATTTCTTGCTGTCTCAACTACCAATGCTCTTCAGTAACCCTCTTGCCTCTAGAATCATCTGTTCAAAGTATGCATACACACCTAGCACATAGTAGGTGCTCAAGTATTAATTTTCTTCTTACCTCCCTTACCATGGATCCTCCATTTCCCTGTATGATTCCAACCCAATAGTAAACAACATGTACACGTTATGAAAACATCTATGGGTAAAATTGGATCTCACTTGGATGAAGGAATTCTAACTTCCATATAAGCTTTGGTAGACAGAAAACAAAAAACAGGGAGGAAGATATTCTTCAGTACAATATTTTTAAATTTAGAAAAGAAAGATGGAAAATTACTATGTAACTTTGTTCAGGTTACTTTGACTGAAACACATGTTTTTGGTGGATTTCTTTTCCTCAAAGAACTCTCTAAATGCAACTTGCTGGATTCCTCACCTGTCATCATGTTGGAAACCCTTCCTAGACTTATGTATTTAGGGAGTTTTGTCAGAAAACATTTTTAACTTGCAGTATTTAAAAGAATCATATTTACTGTTCTTAAAATGTCATTCAAATGCATGTATTGTCTATTGTTTGGGGATGGGAACTAGTTTTGCAAAAAAAAAAAAACACCTAATGTTGTATAATAATGCCCCAATGATCTTGCTGGTTAAAAATACAGTATTTTTGGCCATAAGTTTGTACTACAGTATTCTTCATTCTTGAGTTTTCCTTCTCTTGAAGTTGCCTAAGCCTCTCCTAGAATGTTTTTGCATTATAAGGAGTATTGGGATCAATCGTTCCTTCTCTAAAGCACTATATGATGCACGTCCATGTCCCAAAGTAGATAGGTTCAATAGTTTTTAAACAAATAAAAAAGAATTTCCTTTCTGAATATAATCAGAAATTTCCAACTTCTTTAGTGGAAACATTTATATTGATAGTATTTATCAAATTTCTTTTTTTTTAAATCTTGCCCTAATTTAGGTTGCAAGCAATTTGTTAAAACAAGGTTAAATAGCTGCTCAATAAAGACTTATAACAAGCCATGTGTCTTCACCCTGAGCCCGTCTCTTCAGAGAAAGAACGCAGGCCTCACAGGCAGAGGCTTGGCTAGGGTTTCCTGTCTCAGGCCTGGGAGCGTGGGTCCACTCCACGTAACAAAGGACCTGAGGTAGATGTCTTTTAAGACGGTGACTTTTAGAAACATACATCAAGGCTTTTGAGAGAAGCTGAAATCTAGCTTTTCTTTGTCTGGCAGTTTTGTGAAGTTGGGGTGATAGCGCCAAGTTCTTTCCAGAAAATTGGTGTGTATGGAGGGATGTGAAACCATAACAGGAGACTCCTGCTACTTGCGATAAGGTTTTTGTATTTGGCAGCCCAATCCTTGCTTATGGAATTTTCTATCTTTTAAAATCATATTCTGTCCATACACTTTTGAAAAGAAAGTGTCATTTTTCCTTAAAAGCCTTAGTTTTAAGGCTCTGCTATCCTTCCCATGTTTTAGAGACTGTTTTCAGTCAGTGGTGTCCCTTCTCTTTGTATCTTCCTATGAAGGAAATGGTGTGCTGGGGACTGTCATTATTAGTACGGGCCTGGCGTGATAGTTCTCACAGCCTCTCTGCCCAGAAACAGGGATGTTAAGCAGTACCTCTAGCGCTCCTCACTCTGACTGGGGTTTGACCTACCAGGACCTGACCTTTGGTCCATCTCTATCATCATCTTGAAGACCCCTCCATGCACAGGAAAAGACAGGAACTCACTGAATATTATTTGA
The DNA here is from genome assembly GCF_032452875.1 of Bos javanicus. Classification (NCBI taxonomy): domain Eukaryota; kingdom Metazoa; phylum Chordata; class Mammalia; order Artiodactyla; family Bovidae; genus Bos; species Bos javanicus. The sequence continues at coordinate 54,253,428 of NC_083875.1, read as the reverse complement.
GCCAAATATTTTAACTTGACCTTTCAACTCCTAGAGTAAGCCTGCCTAGTCAGATTTTTTTCTGACCTATCCTGGAAACAATTAAGAGTTGCTGAGAGCTGCTCTGCTGGGCCCTTCATCTTCCCAGCCTCCTCCCTTTTTTCTCTTAGGATGTGATAGGCAGTTTCTCCTCTTGAAATGCCAATTCAACCATAGCAAAGAGGTGGGAGTAGAACTTGACCCCAAGGAACGACAGTGGTTCATTTGACAGTGTGTACGGAGCAACTTCTATAGTTAGCCAGCGTCTTATTTTTCTCTTTTGTTGTCTGATTCTGAGTCATTTTCATGTTCATCAGCTACTCCGTATTTATTTAAAGCCTTTACTGAAGTGTTGATCAGGTTTGGAGAGTGAAAGGCCGTGGTTAAGGGTAGGTTCTCTTAAGTTATGTATGCATTACCTTTGTTTCATTGCCAAGGCTAACTAAAATTTGGCTCCAGGTATTACAGGGCACTGAAAAGTGAAAGGCACTCAGTCGAGTTAGATTCTTTGTGACCCTGTGGCTCCTCTGTCCATGGAATTCCCCAGGCAGAATACTAGAGTGGTTGCTGTGCTTAGTATCTCAGTCATGTCCAGCTCTTTGCGACCCCATGGACTGTAGCCCACCAGGCTCCCCCGTCCATGGGATTCTCCAGGCAAGAATACTGGAGTGGGTTACCATTCCCTTCTCCAGAGGATCTTCCCAACCCAGAGATCAAACCCAGGTCTCCCATGTTGCAGACAGATTCTTTATCATCTGAGCCACCAGGGCAGCCACAAGGCACTGAACCCAGTCTATTTCAGGGAGCCTCCTAGATCCCTGCAAAACAAGGCCTTGGTTACAAAACGAGGGTCTCTAAAATCTAAGAAGATACACAGGCAATTCTGAAAAGATTCTTTTTTTCTTTGAATTCTTATCCCTCAAGACTTGAAATCTGATCTGGGTTGATTTTCTCTCTTCCTGTTTTCTTCAAGAATGCAAAGGCCAGATATTTTTCTGTTCCAAAAATCCATGGGTAAAATAAGGCAGCTTACCCTCTTTAATTAAGAGGGTAATTAAACCAAACCATAGTAGCAAAGAGCTGATGGGGTTCCCTTTGGCACAGGCCTTTGACCACACTGCTTTGGCCCTTAGGAGCCTTGAAGGAGCACTTTTGCAGTTTAGAGGACTATGGGCCTGTCCCGTTGAGATGGGCTGCTGAAACTTAAAAGGTCCCTGAAACTTTCATTCTGTTTTCAGTTTGCCCAGTATATTTCTATGGTGGGTATTTTAAGCATCTTTAGAGATGAGAGTCCCAGGATAAAACAACGGCAAGTGAAACTTGGCAAACCCTAGAAGTCTGCAATTGGAATTCCACACTGTATGCGTAGCTGCTAGGAAGCTCCCATACCTACTGATAAGACCATGTTTGTGTCTACTCTGAGGTCCCCTGACCTAGGACACCATGCGTCTTAGGAATCCCACACTTCCCGTTGGGGCACATCTGAGGTGCAGGGCCCACATCAGTTGCTGGAGATGCAATGGCTATGTTCCCAGGCTCAGAGCAGCATTAGCAAAAGGGGCCTGCTTTCTTTTCATGATATGAGACGACCCACCCAGTGGTATCCTGGTAAATGGTTAACAGGGAGCCGTGCAGGACTGTGGTACTGGTAATGAGCACTGATTTCCATGGTTGAAATACTCCTCCACCATTCCCAATTTTAAGCTACTGATTTTTAAGGTCACTACTTAAGTCCCAGGTAGCACAGTGGTCAAGAATCTGCCTGCCAAGGCAGGAGGTACAATAAATGTGAGTTCTATCCCTGGGTCCAGAAGATCTCTTGGAGGATGAAATGGCAACCCACTCTAGTATTCTTGCCTGGAAAATCCCATGGACAGAGGAACTAGGCAAGCTACAGTTCCATTGGGGTCCCAAAGAGTTAGACATGACTGAACATGCATCCACACACAAGTGACTAATGATGTTAAGCATCTTTTCAAACTTTGGTTTATCTTGTTTGGAGAAATGTCTATTCAAGTGCTTTGCCCATTTAAAAATCTTAAAAGGGTTATTTGGTTTTTTGTGTTGACTGCAGGAGTTTATTATATATTCTGAATATTAAACACTTATCAGACATGATTTACAAACATTTCCTTCCCTTCCATAGGTTGCCTTTTTACCTTAATAATTTTCTTTTTATGCATAAAAATTTTTAATTTTGGTGAAATATAAGTTATCTATTTTTTTCTTTTCTTGCTTTTTGGTATTATATCTAAAAGACCATTGCCTAATCCACGGTCACGAAGTGGTACTCCCGTGTTTTATTCTAAAAATATTATAGTTGTAGCTCTTACATTTTAAGTCTTTGATTCATTTTGAGTTAAGTTTTGTGAAGTAAAGTATGTGAAGATGTGAAGTATAAAGTATGAAGTAACATTTTTAAGTTATATTTTAAATAATCACGTAAGTGGCAATGTAAGATGCACTTTTGTCTCTTGATTCATAAAGCCAAAGTATTTACTATCTAGCCCTTTATAGAAAAGTTTGCCAACCACTTTGGCCAGGTGCAGTCCTTGCAAATAGAGTGCTTAATAAATGTTTAACAAATAGACTCATTCAACAAATATTTAACCCTTCTACTGACTAAAAAGACTTACCAATAGATTATGGGGTGGGAGGGGTTTCAAAATTGGAGTGAGAACTCATTACATCCAAGCAGGAATTAATTGTACCTAGGGGAGAAGAAGCCAAGTACTAGAGATTAAATATTTTTCTGGGCAAAGGCTAATCCTGAGCAGTGATAAAAACTGAGATATAAGAACTATTTCACATATTTTTGGAACAGGACACATAACAATTTGGAAAGACATATGCCACAGTGTACACATGTACACACACATTTCCCTTTCCACGCTAAAGTCACAGGAAATTTATAGAGACAGTGAGCCACCAAAAGGGCTAGAATTACTATCTCATGAGAAGGAAAAAACATTTGTAACACAGGGTAAGGCAAGTCTTGGGTTCACTCTTTTTTGTTAGTAGGCTTTAAGGGCATGGGGCACCTGGGTGGAGAGTAGCAGGGTAAGGAAACCCAGGAGAACTGCTCCGCAACATGGCTCAAAGTCTCAGGTTGTTCCCAGCCAATCATTCGGACTCGAGGTCCCTCTGGTAACCTGAGCAGCACTCAGCCGAGATGGAGATTCCAGCGAGGATGATTCTGGGAGGTTAGCAGGACAGATGGGCTGACATCTCCTCTCTCCTTTTGACCTTTCCCTAATTCTTCTGGTTGGTGGTAGCTTGTTCGTTCTGCATTCCTTACCAGGACCTCCTGTTGTTAAAATAACCCACGTATGTGGTTACTGTGGTAGTGTTTCCCCTAATGAATCCTCACTCTTTTCTAAAACCTTCCGCCAGTGACTTTCATTTCCATCTCATCAGCCACAACTGTGTCACATGGCAACTTCTAACTTCAAGAGAGATTGAAAACATAGCTTTTTAGCTAGGTACAATTTTTCCTTTAAGTCAGGAAAAAGAGGAAATGGATATTATGTCCTAAGAGTGTCTGCCACAAATAAACCTTTGATTTGGAAAAGCCAGTATGCCAGGTGTCCATCTTCTAGTTAATATCTTGAATTGGTCCTTCTCAAATTTTAACGTACATGCGAATCACCTGGGAATATTGTTAAAATGCAGATTTTGATTCAGTAGATCTGGGGTGGGGGCGTGGGGCTGGGGCTTTAAATGTCGGAAGTCTGCTGACCACACTATGAATAGCAAGGGGTCAAGTCACTGGGTTTTCTCATCCATCGATCAGAAAAGAAATCAACTATACTCTTGTTTTTGGTTTGTTTTAATGTATGAGTTTAATATTTTAAATCATATTCCCACTGTGTGTGTGTGTGTGTGTGAGTGCTCAGTCATGTCTGACTCTTTGTGACCCCATGGACTGTAGCCCACCAGGCTCCTCTGTCTGTGGAATTTTCCAGGCAAGAATACTGGAGTGGGTTGCTATTTCCTACTCCAAATATAATGAAATAAGAACTACCCAAATGACCTGTACTGTTCTTGCCAATATTTTTTAACTAGAATCAAATAATGAGGAACCCTCAGATAAATTGAAGCTGTGGGATAGTCTACAAGTGGCCTGAACTTGTCAAAAAAAATCAATAGCATGAAAAGCAACAAAAGGCGGAGGGAAGGCTCTAGATTAGAGACTAAGAAGATAAAAACCAACTGCAGTGGGTAAGCTTTGATTACATCTTAGATTTTTTTTTTAAGCTATAAAATATATTTTTGAGGCAACTGGTTAAAATTAAATATGCACTGTACATTAAATTATATTATGAAATTGTGAAATTTCTTAGGTGTGATCATCATACAGAGCTTTTGTAGGAAAATATCCTAATTCTTAGGCAACACTGGTTGAATTATACAGGGGAGAAGTATCATGATGTCTGTAGCTTACTTTCAAGTAGTTTAGCAAATATACATTTTGAGAGAGTGAGAGAAGATAAAACAGGTATGGGGGAAGTGTTCACAATGGGTGAAGAGTTTACTGGTGTTCATTATAGCATTCTTGCAAATTTTTTCTACACTAGAACAATTTCCAAATAGCAAGTAAGGAAACCTTTAGTCATATTAAAGTTATATAGCACACAGAGATAGAAATTAATTTTTAATTTTATTTAGAAGTATTCTGAGTAACCACCCCCCATCATGTACCCCCACAGGGCTTCCCAGGTGGCTCAGTGGTAAAGAATACTCCTGTCAAGTAGGAGACATGGGTTTGCTCCCTGGTTTGGGAAGATCCCCTGGAGAAGGAATGGCAACCCACTCCGGTATTCTTGCTTGGAAAAGCTCATGGATGGAGGAGCCTGGTGGACTAAACAATAATTCCACACAGACACCCCACCCTACCCCCACCCCCGCATCCTCACAAGGGAGGCTCTAAAGTAGCCCAGTATATGATTATGGTTAAGAGTAAAGATGTGAGAGGCAGATAGTTCTGGATTTAACAGTTCTGGGTCCACCACTTCCCTAACCTTAACCTCTACAAACCTCAATGTTCACGTCTTTAAAGATGGATAAAGGTGGATAAGCCTAGCACCTTTAAATGAGATGATCCACCAACAGAATTTTATGCTGTGCCTGGAACATATTCATGACAACGAATGGGGGTGTTGTTGCTGTCTTTTAGTGTTAAGAGGTGAGGGCAGGCAGGAGCTGGATGGAAAAAGGGAGGCAAATCAAGAACCCTGAGAGCCTCAACATTCACGCCACCACTGGTGACAAGCTCCTCAGCTCTTGCCCCAGCCAGACCTTTAGGATGAGAACAAATCATGACAACCTGTTCTGGGGCACCGGGAATCTCTCTGGATAGTCCACGTCTCTGAGAAACCTCAGCAGGCATATGAGCAAAACTCCCCAAAAAGTAACAGAGCTTAAAATGAATTAGTTAATTGTTTATAAAAGAAGTATTATGCTGAGTAAGGACTATGTCCAAGGAAGGAGGTTAAACACTAGTGTACTCATTAAGAGAATATTTGTAATAGAGAAAACATTCTCTCCCAAAGAGCTCCCCTCCTTTGTGATCCTGGAGCCTATGACCCACATCTAAGTACTTTCAGGGTAGGCTAAAAATAGTGCTAGACCAGTCTCCCTGCGGACCAGGAGTTGCATTTCTCTGATCCCTGCCATAAGGATAAACATGCATGGAAGAAGATGGCATGGCTTGACTGACAGCATTTGTCAGGGTAGTCTGGAAGACAGCCTTGCAGCCCAAGTCAGAATTTGAACTCAGAAATACCCCTGGACCTGTTTGCATACCGCTGGATAACAGCCCATGCCTGGCTGGCTCAGCTCTTTGTGGGAGAGGTGGGGGGCGGGGAGGTCACTGAACCTGTCAGACGTCTTTGCGCTGGCCAGTAGGTCATTTGGCTCCTAAGGCAGCTCAGGGTCCTAGGCCGCTTCTGGCACACATAATGGTTAAAGAGCCAAAGAAAATAAAGACAATGGCCAGAGGGAAACCATGTTACTCTTACATAAATCAGCCAAACAGAAACAAACAGCACTCAGACTAAAGAGAAGTCTTTTAGTTTATGTAATCATTTACCAGGATGCCTTTGCTCTCTAAATTCTACAGTGCCGGTGCTAGACTGACTGGCCTTACTAGCGATACACTTATTGTTTGTATTTCTTCAGATTCAACGATGTAATCTTGATACAAGTACAGATCTTTCTGACAAGCTGGCTTTTAAAAATCAACTGACACCATATTAAAGAGAGTGCTTGTTATACAATTTGGTTCAAATGTTTAGTTCTTTTACATATTCAGAAATTTTTGTAAATTTGCCACTCCTAAAAATTTACTAACACATGCATTTTTAAAAAACCTATCTGACCACAGATCCTTAAGTAGCAGTAATCAAGAAAGAAAATTTGGTAGGAACTCAAACCAAAACACAATCCCCATGCCAACTCTAAAAAGACCTATTTGCTCATTTATATTGATTGCTTCCTGATCCATGTCCAGCTTATTCTTATGACAAAGTAGGAAGAGTTTGATGACCATTTACCATTAGTCTTTCTTATAGAAGGTAATAAAGTAGGCATTGAAATATTAGGGCACTATAAATTATTAATAGAAACCAAGGTATTCAATTTTTTGTACAAACTAATACCCACCTCTTAATTTCTCATGGGTCAGATACATTAGCCATGATTCTTTCGGTTGCAAGACATAGAAATCCAATCTACCTGGCTTAAACAATCAAAGAAATTCATTGACCTAGTAACTAGTTATCTGAATTCAGGTGTTCAAATCATGAGAAGAATATTCTCTTTCTCTTCATTTCTTGGCTCACATTCTATCTATGTTGGTGTCATACACAGGGAGAAATGCCCCATATCTTTGCAAAGATGGCCATCAGATTATTTCATATTTTCAAACTTGTTCTTCTAGAGAATGGGGAACACAGACTTTAAGATGGCTCTGGGAAGTTTCAAGAAGGATTTCCTTTAGCATTCCCTGAACCAATCTCTGGTTAAAAGATAGAATGTTCTCATTGGCCAGGCATGTAGGTCATGTGCACAGCTCTAAACCAATCTCTGTGATTAAGGAGATGGAGTGCTCTGATAGGCCACACCTGGGTCATGTGTTGTGAATGGAACCAGAAGCCTTATTTATTATTGTTGTTGTTCAGTCGCAAGTCATGTCCAACTCTCTGCAACCCATGGACCTCAGCACGCCAGGCTCCCCTGTCCTTCACTATCTCTTGGAGTTTGCTCAAATTCATGTCCGTTGAGTGGGTGATGCTATCTAACCATCTCATCCTCTCTTGCCCCCTTCTTCTCCTGCCCTCAACCTTTCCCAGCATCAGGGTCTTTTCCAATGAGTTGACTCTTTGCATCAGATGGCTAAGAACCCTTCTTAGTTCCTTGTAATCCTCAGGGATGAGATAGGATTTCCATATAATGCTGGACACTATCTCCCATAGGGATGCCAAACAAACATGTCTTTTGCTTAGACCATCTACTTTTTCTTGGACTGAAAAATTGCTATAACAATGGTGAATCAGCGTTCAGGGCAGATTCAAAGTTAAACAGCTCAACATTATTCCCAGAAAGACAATGTGAATTTATTTTGAATGCACAATACAGCCCAGGCACGTGGACTCCAACAAAAAAGTGAAATATATTCTAAATAAATAGTAGTGATTCCTGCACCAGATCCACTTCTGTGTGTGTTTGTTCATTGTAGGTAGCATAGTATAGTGGATAAGAGCATGGGCTCTGAGGTCAGACTGGCGTTAGAATCCCAGTTCTGTCACCCTCCAGTTCTGTGAACATGTCAATTGTACCCTTTTTTGTACCTTATTTTCCTCATCTGTAAAATGTGGGGGAAAAAACAGCACCTGCCATACAGGGCTGTTGTGAGGATGACGTGACTTAGGCTGTAAAAAGTGATTAGCACAGTTCTTGGTGCCTGGTGATTACTCATTGCATGTTAGCTCTGTTCATTCAACAACTCTCTTTAGTACTTCCATATGTTTGGTGCCAGGTTTTCCTGCTAAGTCGCTTCAGTCGTGTCCGACTCTGTGCGACCCCATAGACGGCAGCCCACCAGGCTCCCCCGTCCCTGGGATTCTCCAGGCAAGAACACTGGAGTGGGTTGCCATTTCCTTCTCCAACGGCCTATCAGATATCAAAATGTTTCAAAGAGCCCCTGTAATCAAATCAGGATGGTATGGATGTAGAAAGAAATAGCTAGCTCAGTGGAACAGTGTAGACTCAAAGAAATGGATCTCAATCAATATGAGAGTGTAATACATGACAAAGATTGAAGTTTAAGTCATTGGAAAAAGAATGGACTATTCAACAAATGATGTTGGTACAACTGGCAATCCATCTGGAAGAAAATAAAATTACTGTCCTATCTTACATATTTTAAAAAAATAAACACCAGATGGATCAAATATTTAAATTTCAAAAGTGAAATAATAAAAGTGCTTGCAAGAAAATCTAAGATGTTGCATGTATAATCTAAAAATGGAGAGACCTTCTTACAAAGACTGGGGCTCTGGAAGTTACACAAGAAAATAGAGATACTTGGATATGTAAAAATAAAATTTTTGATGGCAAAAGATTCCATTTAAAATGATAAAAGAACAAACAATATATTTGAAAATTTGTAATTTAGATAACAAAGAGTTGATATGTACTACCGAAGACCTCTTACAGATTGTCAAGATAAAGACAAATGACCCAGTTTTTAAAAATGAGCAAGGGATGTGGATAGACAATTCACAGGGTAACAAATGCAAATACTAACAAGCTCTGAACAAATGTACACATTCACGAGTAGTCATAGAAATACAAAGTAAAGCAACACTTTAATATTATTTGAATCCCTTCAGACAGCCAAAAATTCATAAGTGGTCATATTTATTGCTAGTAGGGACATGGGTATTTCTATTTTGGGTAGAAATGTGAATTATTTTCATTTTTTTGGAAAGGAATCTGGCCACATCTATGAAATGAAAAATGTATGCATCCTTCAGTTCAGCAGTTTTTTCCCTGAGAATCTATCCCACAGAAATAAAAACACAAGTGCATGAAGACTTGCATACAAAGATGCTATTACAGCTTTGTTTTTGGTGGCCAAAATTAGAAATAAAAGAGAATGGCCTTCAAATGGGAAAAATGAATATACTATAGTCCTTTCACACTGAGGAATATTATGTATGAAAGACTGAATCAGAGTTTACTTGGATTTCCACAAGAAACTGTTAAAAGAGAAAATCAAAATACAGAGTTCATGTGATACAATACAGTCTCATTTTTAAACTAAGATGACAAACTCTGTCCATATATACGGATTTACATTAACGAGTGTTTGTAGGTCTATATGTATTTACATTAATGAGTGTTTATGAGTCTATACATGATTATAGGAGTATAACAAAGAAGAAAACATAGGTTATTAACATTTGTTCATTCAGGGGGAGTGCGATATAAGTAGAGGAGGGGAGGACTTAAGCAAAAAGGGGAAGAAAAGCAAAATAAAAATGTCCAAATTCCTCATCTTAAAGATTTCTACTTCTTAAATTCTTCAGATACCTAACTCCCATAGGAAGTCAGATTCAGAAACAAACAATAGCAATTCCTGCCCACTCACAGTCTTGTGTGTTTGAAGGCAGGCTTCATTGTCTATGATTCTAGCCTTTTCAGTAGAAGTTACATAATAAATAGTTTCTGGTCTTCAGGCAGAAAATATTTTGGAGAAACATGTTAACATGTTGACTGTCTTAGAAAAATGGATGTTAAGTACATTCTACCACCAGGTATAATTATTACCTATTTGTCTAAATACCCATCACCAACCACCCCACTCACTTTTACATTCCACACTCATCAAAACTGAAAATGACTGGGTGCAGAATGAGGGGCATAGAGAGGGGAGAGGAGGGCGCACAACATTTTAGAGAACACACTGAACTTATAAAATTGAATGAAAAATTGGGAATATGTTGGTCTCAGAAAAATGAATTAGAAAATTGGGAATTATTTAGACCAACCCACTTAGCATATGGAGAAGCAAACCCCCACTAATGACTTGTCTGCTTAAGAGTTGATACTTATGTTTACAACTGAAATACACATTGCATTTTTGTTATTTCCTATTGATATACTACTCTTTTTCTTAAAAAATGCTGGTCACAACCTAAGAATGGGTCATATGTGCAATTTGAAAAGCATCATAGGTGTATTATTATTAGTGCTATTTTAGCCTTGTGGACTTCAAAGTCATGTTTTTATTCTGTTTGGTGTGATGTGTGTTTTAGTCACTAAGTCATGTCCATCTCTTGCAACCTCATGGACTGTAGCCCACTAGACTCCTCTGTCCATGAAATTCTCCAGGCAAGAATACTGGAGTGGGTGGCCATTCCTGTCTCCAGGGAATCTTCCCGAACCCGGGGTCTTCTGAATTGCAGGCAGATTCTTTGTTGTCTGAACGACCAGGGTGCCCATTTTATTCTCTGTTATTTGTTAAAATTCTAACATGCTACCTTTGTCAAAGAGAATGATGTCTTTCTAGCCCTCTACACGCACATTTCCTTGGAATTTCCTTAGAAACAGGGCACTCTTTCCCTCTAAGGGACAAAGTCCTTCCTAAACACATATTGATTTGCTGTGGACTTGCTTGGTTTTTTGTTATTGGGGTGGTGCTAGGTTTTTCATTTGTTTTGTTTTTTACTATTTTCCACCGCATTAACTTTATGTTCTTCTAGTTTCTTCTTTCTCTTATCTCAGCTAATTCTTTGTGGTTTCAGTTTTATTCAGTCAACTACATTTTATTTAGAAATACCGAGATGAACAAGAAAAAACTCTCTACCTGTAACTAACGAATTAGGAGAAGAAACAAAGAGGCGTAATAAAGCGAGATGTTGAGAGGAACACAGGAGGTGCTCAGGCAGCGGAGAAAGATGTGTCTGACTGACAAGGGGTGGAGATGGTTTCTCAGAAGAGACGTGTTTGGGAAAGAAAGTACCTAATTTTGTCTTGGGTGAAATATAGCATTCCTGGAAGAGGGAACAGCATGAACTGAGACATAGAGGTGGGGAGAACACATGGTTACGTTTGTCTGAAATTCCAGGAGTGATGGCAGAGGTGAGGCTTAGCGGAAGGGAGATGTTAGCTGAAGGGCCCACCGTGTACCTCTGGAGGATGTGGGCAACCACCCAGATTATTCTGTGCTCCACTCTCTGGGAGGAAGCAAGGAGGGCTGTCTTCAGATTTTACAGTCTTAGTCTTATTTCTTTCTACTATCTATAGCCCACTGAAAGTCTGGAATGTCTCAGTGTCTGAATTTTCAGAGCCTGGTAATAGCCTTGACATGGGCTCAGTGGACATTCAGGCAATTAATTCACCTTTGCAGCCCAGCACTTGGCAGATATCAGAAAAGTCATGTTCAGGCTGTGCTCTGATCTTCAAGAGGAATGAAATGGGATTGCAGCACCTTGGGAATAACCTAAGAAAACAAATATTCTTTTTTACTGAGACTTCTTTTCAAAAACCCCCTTCTTTTAAAGATGTTGTAACTGAGCAGGACCCCAGGAAGCCTTCCCAGAAAAGACCTCCATCTTTGTCCTCTGTTTGCCTTTTATCGGTAGAAAAACTTTAGTCAAGGAATATGTTTAATCAAGAAGTGAGAAAATGGAGAAAGGAGGAAAACAGTCAAGCAAGACAAAATAGTACTTTAGCTATTAAACAAAGTCAAGGTTCTTTAGTTCTTCCTCAAGGGCTACAGATAATATTCGGAGCCACGTCCTTTGAGCTGTTTGGCAGATACTGAAACCCCTACCAGGTGGAAAAAGTTAACTGTGTGTTGCACTTAAGACTCCAGACCAGTTGGAACCAGAAGGTTGATGATGCTGACTCCTAGTTATCTCACTAACAACCAATCAGACGAATGCCCACGAGCTGATCACGTCCTGCTCCTTGCACACAGGAAGACTCCTCAGTACCCGCTCCAGAGGCCAGACACACAGCCTTGAGGCATGAGCCTGCTGTGGCGCCCGGTTGCCACAGCAAAGCAATAAAGCTATTTCTTTCTGCTTCACCCAAACCTCTATTTCTGAGATTTAATCCCGCACTGATGTACAATAAACTGAATTTCAGTAACAATGTTGCAAATGAAGCAGTAACTTAAAAATTATTCCCATCCCTTCCCTAGATCTTAAAGGAAAATAAGAGATGTGAATAAAAAACATAGAAATATAAAAATAATTGACTTGTGATATATTAGTTTTACAATCCTCTCTAGTTATCACTGGTCAATAACTTTTGGTTTATGATTGTTTTTATACTACCTTATAAGTGAAAAATCTTCAAAGAAATAATTGATGTTAGAGCCGGGAGATTTCCGTGAGTTTATTCTGGTTCATCCCCTTTCATTTTTACAGCTGAGGAAATTAGGGCCTAGATTACTCTATGCAAGCTGCCCCAAATAATTTTATGTCAGAGAATTAAAATCAACGAAAAAGCTATGACTCAGAGCAGGTTAACTTGCTGGTGTATGTTCTTTTAGTCCCTTAAAGATGCATATGTGCGTTCCCATAATAAAATTTGTATTATACTTTTACATTCAACATATTTTGTGGTTTTTCCACTAAATCATTTTTATTCACATATTTGTTACATATTCACGTATTTAATGACTAGTGTGGATCACAAGAAAATGTGGAAAATTCTTAAAGAGATGGTAATACCAGACCACCTTACCTGCCTTCTGAGAAACCTGTATGCAGGTCAAGAAGCAACAGTTAGAACCGGACATGGAACAACAGACTGGTTCCAAGTTGGGAAAGGAGTATGTCAAGGCTGTATACTGTCACCCTGCTTATTTAACTTATATGCAGAGTACATCATGTGAAATGCCAGGCTGGATGAAGCTCAAGCTGGAATCAAGATTGCTGGGAGAAATATCAATAACCTCAGATATGCAGATGACAAAACCCTTATGGCAGGAAGCAAAGAGGAACTCAAAAGCCTCTTGATGAAAGTGAAAGAGGAGAGTGGAAAAGCTGGCTTAAAACTCAACATTCAGAAAACTAAGATCATGGCATCTGTTCCCATCACTTCATAGCAAATAGACAGGGAAACAATGGAAACAGTGAAAGACTATTTTCTTGGGCTTCAAAATCATTGCAGATGGTGATTGCAGCCATGAAATTAAAAGAGGCTTGCTCCTTGGAAGAAAAGCTATGACCAACCTAGACAGCATATTAAAAAGCAAAGATATTACTTTGCTGACAAAGGTCCATCTAGTCAAAGCTATGGTTTTTCTAGTAGTCATGTATGGATGTGAAAGTTGGACTATAAAGAAAGCTGAGCACCGAAGAATTGATGCTTTTGAACTGTGGTGTTGGAAAAGATTCTTGAGAGTCCCTTGGACTGCAGGGAGATCCAACTAGTCCATCCTAAAGGAAATCAGTCCTGAATATTTACTAGAAGGACTGACGCTGAAATTGCAATATTTTGGCCACCTGATGCGAAGGACTGACTCCTTGGAAAAGACCCTGATGCTGGGAAAGATAGAAGGCAGGAGGGGAAGGGGACAACAGAGGATGAGATGCTTGGATGGCATCATCAACTCGATGGGTATAAGTTTGAGCAAGCTCTGGGAGTTAGTGATGGACAGGGAAGCCTGGCATGCTGCAGTTCATGTGGTCGCAAAGAGTTGGACACGACTGAGCGACTGAACTGAATCGATATATCTCATTGTATGAATGTACTATAATTTATTGACCTATTCTCACCCTTCTTGGGCATTTAGATTGTTTTTGCATTATTGTCGTTATTAGAAATAAAACCTTTGGCTTGTCTTATTATTTCTTAAGGGGGGAATTACTAGTTTGGTTAAAGGGGATAGACAAGTTATGCCTTCTGATACACACTGCCAAGTTGGTTAGCTCAGGAAAGTTTTGCAGATTTGCCATAAGCAATAAGCTTCAAGTCTTTCTTGAAATCTTAGCAACTTTAGATCTAACAGGTCAGTTATTCCAGTTAACTTGGGAGTTCAAAATTTCCCTAATTTTCATCATTGAAAAAATACTAATAATTATGATGCCATTATTCATTTGAGAAGCTAAGGGGTCTTATCCTTAAATTGTCAATGCATCTATAAGAGCTAAGAGAGAAATGTATGAATAAATGGATAATGATCAAGTAAGAAATGTCCATGAGCTTTCCTGTAGGGGTCACTATTACTGTCAATTTATGCCTGCAAGGTAACTAAAATAGTTATGCATTTAAGAATGTATGCACATTTGCCCGCAGGTCACAACTAGAAATTCTGTGCAGGAAAGGAAAGATTCCCCATGACACAAAGAAGATCCTGCCTGCAGCAACTAAGACCCGATGTAGCCTAATAAATAAATATTTAAAAAAAAAATAATGTAGGCACATCCATTTTAAATGCCTGATCCTCTACATTCCCTAAATTGTAAGTAATAAGACCTTTGCAGCCAGATAGTATCCTAATGTCAAGTTCTTTATATAATGACATATACCACTCTCTTCACTCAATATGTTCCTCAGTTTGAACTGACTGGGTTTCCCTTGGGTGTCAGCTGGTAAAAAATCCGCTTGCAATGCAGGAGGCCTGGGTTCGACCCCTGGCTTGGGAAGATCCCTGGAAAAGGGAACGGCTACCCACTCCAGTATTCTGGCCTGGAGAATTCCAGGGACTGTACAGTCCATGGGGTGGCAGAGTCGACTTTGACTTTATGCTACTCCTAGGAAAGGTACTCAGGCTTGCTCTTAATACAGGAAGCATTAACTAATTGCCTAACTCCAAAAAGTGTTTTCATGGCACATGCTGATTTGAAGAGAAGGAAAAACAATTTTCATTGCAATGGACAATAGGTTCCCTTCCTTCCACCTGCCCTTTTCTGCTTTCCCCATTAACCTCTTTGCCTTCTGCCTCAAAATGTACACAGAAGACAAAAATCAGTTGTTATAATACGCATTCTATCGTTCCATTTGGGTACAAAGAGATGCATTTTAATGTTTAAGGTTTTGTTAGTGCAGCTCAAATCTGATCCCGACGTTCCAGGAGATAGGCGGCCGTCAGGCTTCAGGGCTGGGGCAGGGAACCTGCTGCAAACGGGTCAGCCCTCTCTCCAAAGAAGGAGTCTTTCCCATCATGAAATGCAAAGTAGCCAGCCGTTTTCCATTCCCCCATCCCCGGCGGCGTAGGAAGGGGCCGGGAGAATATTTACCCCCCGCTTTCGCACTTTTCCTATAGAACAGAACCGGTGGGCAACGGCTTCTCCGAGAGCAGCGCCAGCCGGCTCAGGCCCAGCCGAGGCTCACACAGGCTTTTGCCCGAGCCCGCGCTGGACTGGGGCGTCCGGGAAGCCTGGGGATCCCGTCTAGGAAACCGCGGGGTGCGTGGTGCTGAGGCTGGTTGTGAGAGCCTCAGTTTCAACTGGGCGGAACTCAACCTCGCCCCTGGCGCGCTCGGCTCCTCTTGCAGCTGTGAGGAGTTGAGGCTGGGAGTTGGCAAACCTCACTCACCTGTCGGGACCTGGATCCGGACAGGGAGCGGGTTCTGGAGATCAGGGCACGCTGGTTACCGCAGCCTCGACCTTCCCCGCGCCGGGACACCACGGCCAAGGGGTGTGGGGGCTGCTCCCCGAGACTCGAGACGCCTGGGCTCCGCTTCCCAGCTCCCTACTCCCCCCTCTTGCCCCCGGGCGCCATCGACTTGGCTGGCAGCGAAGGCCAGCTCGAGCCGACGCCAGAGCTGCGGGTTCGAGAGGCTCCGCCTCCTTCGGCCACTTCGAGCCACAAGAGCCTCCGGGAAATTTTCCAGTCTGTCTTAGGCTGCGGTCACTGCTGAGGTTTTCAGAACTTTGCAGGAGAGGGCCAGCTAGGACCTCTGCCTCCAACCCACTCCTTGCCTGCCGCCTGCCTGGGACATCCCCGAGTCCAGGAGATCCCGCTCCCCGACGCCCCAACTTTTGGCGAGCAATCTGCGCTCCCAGACTGTCGAGCTCCTGTGCCAAGGGGCGTGCTGGTTTTCGGGGGCCGGCAACACTCTCCCTCGGCTCGCCTTCCACCTACCCCGGCGTGGGGCTGGGTGAGTTGGGATCTGCGGTGCACTTGAGCGTTCCCAGAGCTCCGGATTCGCCCTTCCAGGGGGGATTGAACCCGGGCGGTCCCGGCCTCTTACTCCGAAACTCGAGTCGGCCCCCGTCTTTTCCCTCCGAACTCCGGAGCCGTCGCGGGTCGGCCGGCGGAGCGTCCGGGCGCTCGAGACTTCGTGGCCTGTCGGGGGCTGTGCGTACCATGGCCGGCTGCTGCTGCCTGTCAGCGGAGGAGAAGGAGTCGCAGCGCATCAGCGCCGAGATCGAGCGGCAGCTTCGCCGGGACAAGAAGGACGCGCGCCGCGAGCTCAAGTTGCTGCTGCTGGGTGAGTGAGCCTCTCCCACCCCTGAGCTCCGGGCGTTTCGCTCCCGGCCGCTTCCCTCGCCCGGATCCCTGGCTGGAGGACCTGGAACCAAGCGGTATGCTGCTGCGCGGCTTCCTCCTCCTCCCAGGGGCTCGCGGATGACAGCAAGTTGGGCCCTTAGGCAGCAGTCCTTTGCACCTCCAGCTGGGTGACATTGGAAGGCAACCCCTTCCTGACCCCAAACAGAGCTGAGAGGTAACATTTGACCTCTGTTTCTCCGTTGTTTGCTTCTCTCCCTAAAGCCTCATTCACCTCACCCCTCCGTCCCCAGCGCGCACCACCTCTGCAGGACGTATTTTGGATGTTGCGGGTTGGTGGTGGGGAGCTGTTTAATCTACATTTTGGGTTCATCCTGGCCCCTGCGCTCTCGAGTCTAAGTAAGTAGGTTGATTGAGCGCTAACGAAGTGTGGAACTGCGCTCTGTTCTTATGCGCATTGCCGCCCAGTGATGCGGACAAGTGATATCCCCATTTTAGAGAATTAAAAACAGGACGCGAAATTGGCGAACTTGCCCAGACTGAGAAAAGGCAAAGCAGATACCGGGTCTGTCGTGGGGGTGCAGCCCAAGCCTTAACCTCTCTCCCCGCTGTGACGGCCTCCGCCTGCCTCCCCGAGCTCCATTTGGGGAGGCCTGTTTGCGTAAAGGCCCAAACCTCCCTTGCTCAGCTCAGCTCACCTTGTGTTCGTTCCTAGGGTTGGGACTCCGGTTCCCCAGCCGCTCTGGCTAGTTCTTCATCGGGCTCTTTGGGCGTCCGCACAGGTCTAGGTAGGACGCTCACTTTCAAAAACAGAAAGAGAATGTTAAAAGTTTGCCCAGTGTACGCCTTAGGGCAGGATCCCTTCTCTTGTGACTTTCTAGAACCCTGTTTGTTGTTAAGGAATATTTACCTTTTCCTTCTTTCATATCAGAGTAGTAGCTGTCAGATCTTTCTAGATAGCTGCAAATATTTCAACTTTTTTCTTTCAACTGTTCTGGACAGGAACCCTTGCTTATATCAGAATCTTTAATCTTTTCAAGGAAAGAAAAGTGCATCTAGTTAGAAAAAAATAGAGAAAGTTTTTCTTCAGTATTGCCTTCAGACTTGGACAAGGGAACCCCTGTGTAATTATTCTTTGGGTTTCAGGGGTGGGGGCGGGGTGTCTGGTCTTCCTCAGGCTGTGCCCCTCCCCACTGGAGGAGTCTGTCTGCAGGTGGATGGTGCTGCCCACCCAGAGTCCACATTGCCCACCACACCCCAGACCCTCACTGGACCCAAAGGCCCAAGCCTGCTCTGTGCACGTTGGGGTGGGGCAGGCCCCACCCCTGAAGAGTGCCTAACCAGGCAGCTGTGCTGGAAGTGTGGGCTCAGGTCTGCAGGTGGGCCTGAGGCCACTCTGGGAGGAGATGGAGCCTAGGTGGGGAAGGGAAAGGATTCTGTTCACTGGCCTGGGCTGCCCTTTCCTGCCTGACCCAGAACTCTGAGGGGTCTGAGAATTCTAGTCGTACTTGGCCTTCCAGGTTGTTATAAAGCTACATTTGCCAAAGAAGGAGGATTTTGTGACCGTCTGTTGGTGGATAGCCCACAAAGTAATTATGTGGGCCCCTAGTGTCCTCCTGTCTGAGGCTCCAGGAAGATTAGGGGCAGGCCTGGCTTTAGCTGCATTGTTGTTATTGTTTAGCCCCAATCTTTCCCACCCCTTGGACTGTAGCCCACCAGACTCCTCTGTCCATGGAATTTCCCAGGTAAGAATACTGGAGTGGGTTGCCATTTCCTTCTCCAGGGTATCTTTCCAACCAAGGGATTGAACTTGTGTCTCCTGCATTGCAGGCAGATTCTTTATCACTGAGCCACCTGGGAAGCCCTTTAACTGCATACTTTTTCTTTTTAAGGACAGACTGACTCCTCTTTCCTTGTGAAATACTTTATGATCTGTGTCAGTGTGTAAAATTCAGTGCCTGAATATACCAGGAGCTTGACAAATGAAAATTAAGCAGGAAGCTGACCATATTACATGTATTGATGATAAGACTGTTTAGGGCTAAAATGCTTGCATTTACTTACAATCAAACTAGGGTAGGGATGTTTGTAGGGATGTTTTCCCTGGAAGTCATACTTAATCCAGGTGACTAGAATCTGTTTTTGTACCTGCCAGGCCTTTGCCCTAACCCTCTTATTGCCCCTTTCAGCACTGCCTGACCTCCCAGGAACCCCTTTTTAATCATCCTCAGCTGTGACTAGCAGGCCATCTCAGTGCTAATCACCCAGAACTTGTTAGAAAGTTGCTATACCACATGAAACTATCCAAAACCCTAAGAATGGACTTTGAAACCTCTGGCTTAGTTTGCTCTGTAAGGGAGCAAGGCATACTTGCATTTCTTAAGACAGAAGAGGAGGAGGCCATGACGCCAAAAACACAGAAATCAGAGAATCCTTTTTTGTCTAAAGTCATGCAGTTTGAGTGAAAATAAAAATCATCTGAACTGCTATAATGGGTGCATTAGATGAGCCACTGCCTGAGTATCTCAGGTGAAAACTGTTTTGCAAATAGAAGTTGAGGATCCCGTGTGGAGGGTGGAATGAGCCAAAAGGCCACCAGCTCTTGACAAGGAAGCATGCTGTTGCAACAAAGTGATTTAAGGACATTTCCAAAGTACATTCAGTGGGGCCATATCCTGTTTGTGCTTAATAAAAGCATGGGTCGGTGTGCACAGGGAAAGATAAAACTTGCTGTCCATTTGGGGCTGCTATTTGCAAGGTGTCAGCGTGGTACTTTCTTGTGGAAGGAGATAAGGGAGAAATAAAGGAGATGGCTAAAATTAGTAGAAAGAAATTCCTCATCAGTTCCTCAGATAAACGTGGGACAAAAGAGTTCTGATAAGAACCTTGATGAACATCACTCAGTATAGGAAGAAAGTGTCTGGACAATAGCAATGAAATGGGGAGAAATGTGATTTTTATTGATTTTTGGTATCAAATGAGGCTTGGAAAGTGCTGCTTGTTAATCAGTTTGAATGTCTCTAGCAACTCTGATGTCTTGATTTTGGATGCAGACCTCATGTTGGAACTGGAATGTGTACTGAGGAATTGGAAATTATGCTGGTATAGGGATTAAAAATGTAGGTTCTTAGGTCTGACTACCTGAGTTCAAACTCTGGTTCTACCCTTTCTTAACTGCACACTAACTTGGCTCTGTCAGCTAGTAAGTGTCAACTAGCATCACCCCATTTTGTAGCATTTTTAGCCACCGGTGAGGTGTTATTTCCATTTTAGTTGACCAGTTGTAGGTTGCTAACAGTTTGTATAAGTTGTCCTGGTTGTACTTTAACAAAAATGTTTTGCTTGGAGTTCCCCTTATTATTTTCTGAGCCTTAAGCTGACTTTTAAATCTCTTACTCTTCTTACACTAATGAGTTGAAAAATCTGAGTCCCCTAAAGTTTTGTTGCATTGGTTATAACAAAATTCCATTTCAGAACTATTTGTCATGTTCCTGGGCTGCAAGTCTATTTAGGCTTAATGGCTAGAAAATTATTTTCCAGCTCCAGCTTCTCTCCACTGACCGGTTGGCACCAGACATTCTGCTGTAAGAGCCTTCCTCTGTCCCTTTTTTGGTTTATTTATTATCTATGTTAACTTACATATAGCTAGGATTGTGTGTGTGTGTTTGTGTGTGTGAGTTTTACCGGTGGTTTTTATTTCATTACTGAATCATTTTGGTACTCAAATTGTACCCAATTAGCACACTAGTTCCCGTATCACACCTCCATCAGTTTTTGGAGCATTTCCTTACTTTCTGGCATAACTACATGCTCCAGGTTCATCTTGTACCCCTCTTCTGAGTCCAGAAATCAGTCATTTCACTGCTGAGCCTTGATCATTTTCAGTGTAAAACTGTACATTTTTTTTTTCTGAAGATAATTAAACACTTGAAACAAAGATATCAACTCCCCTAATTCAAATTAGTCGCCAGTATGTAAGTATCTGAAAAACCACATTTTTAAAGCTCTGAGTTAGAAGATGAAAGTTTTAAGGTTGTAATGCTATGAGTAGATATAAAAGGGAAAAATCTAACCGTAAAGTTAGATGAAAAACAATGTAAAAAAGTCTTCGTCCTCAAAGGGTATTTTTTTCATTTTTAATGGCTTCTAGTCTGTATCGCCTTTTGTTTTCTCTTTTTCTATGATACCTGAATCACAAGAGAAAAGTTTCCTTGTAAGAACTCCCTTGTGTGGGGTGGCAGGGAATGAGGTGGCTGGACTGAGAAGACAGGAGTGTACAGCAAGTCAGTGTAGCAAAGCTATTGTGTTACTAGAGACAGATTGAAATTCACACAAAAAGAGGACTTTATTGGAAGGATTCTTACAGCAAAGCTATTGTGTTATAAAGACAGATTGAAATTCACACAAAAAGAGGACTTTATTGGAAGGGTTCTTACCAGGGCGTCTAATGAAATGAAAAGAATCAAATAGTAAAAACCAGGACAGCAGATTCCCAGGGCACAATCACTAACGTGACTTGGCTCGGTTCCCTTCCACGCTCTAGAACCCTCTGGGCCTTTCTTGTCCCTGTCGTTGAGCCTGCGGCCCCATGTGAGTAAGGGTGTGAACCCAAATCATTCAGTTTAGTCTGGGAGATCCATAGCACAGACATAGCTTCATCTGAATGCACATGGCCTGAAGCTGGGTGTCCTGTAAGGCCAGCAGCCGCCGCCGCTGCAGACAGTTTAAGGAATTAGAAGCGCACCAGCGGAAATCCCAGGGTGCTAGAGGAGGTCTAGTGCTCTGAAGGACTCTGTGTGGAACCCCAACTTTCATTACCACAGTTGGCTCTCTGCTAATGGGTAAATTAATGACTTATCATGTTGGCCAGGGTTCCTGGTTGCAGAAGAATAATTTCACTTAAGAATAATTTATTGGAGGGGAAACAGGAAGCTCGTAAAATTGATGGGAATTGAAGAGCAGGCTAAGTGAAAGGGCAGGATCCAAGGGAGTCTTGACACTGGAATCAGACCAGGCTGCAAGAGCACAGCCGGAAACTTGCCACCCAGAGAGCTGAGAGTCACTGATGCTGCGCTGGATGCCTACCTCCACGTGAGTGCAGCAGATCATCTGTGATCATCTCTTGCAGCTTTCTGTCACTTTGCAAAACCTCAGGCCATCTGATTTTGCCCACGGATTCGATCCCTGGGTCGGGAAGATCTCCAGGAGAAGAGCATGGAAACCATCTCCAGTATTTTTTCCTGAAGAATCCCATGGACAGAGGAGCCAGGTGGGCTACACAGGGTCACACACGACTGAAGAAGCGACTTAGCATGCACACATATGCACAGGGAGCTTGGGGAGAGGTAGGATGGGGTAGTGGTGAGAACATGCTCTCTGGAGCCAGCCTTTGTGAGTTTAAAATCTAGGTGGTCTAGTGGTTAAGACCATGCTTCTAATGCAGGGGTTTCAGGTTCAATCCTTTGTCAGGGAACGAAGCTTCCACATGCTGTGCAGTGAAGTAAAAAAGTACAAAATAATAAAAATAAGAAACAATAAAATCTAGGCAATGAATAGTCCCCATTGTGCTGCCAACCCTCTGTCTGGGCTCAGTTACAACTGTGTAACTGGGCTCAGTTACAAGGTCACTGATAGAGGCAGAGTGCTTTTTCCAGAAGGGCATGCAGATAGGACAGTCTGACATGAAATCTCCACTGATGTCCCTTCTCAGAGAACATGGACCTGCCATGTAGTCATAACGCAGCATCATGAAGTGAGCAGCATCTTAAGGCTCTGGGAACTTGAGGGGTTGTTGTTTTCTTGTTGTTTTGATGGAGGTAGCCCCTGAGTAGTAAACATATGACCATGAGCAAGACATTCCCTTTTGAACCCCAGGATCCTCACCTGTAAAATGAAAGTTTTGGATCAGGTGACCTCTATTATTGTTGTTCAGTCGCTCAGTCATGTCCGACTCTTTGTGACCCCGTGGACTGCAGTACACCAGGCTTCCCTGTCCTTCACCATCTCTCGGAGTTTGCTCAAACTCGTGTCCATTGAGTCAGTGATGCCATCCAACCGTCTCATCCTCTGTCATCTCTTCTCCTCCTGCCTTCAATCTTTCCCAGCTCATTAGAAATTTCTAATGAGTCAACTGTTTGCATCAGGTCTCCAAAGTACTTTAGCTTCAGCATCAGTCCTACCAATGAATATTCATGGTAGATTTGCTTTAGAATTGACTGGTTTGATCTCCTTGCTGTTCAAGGGACTCTGAGGTCTTTCCAATTCTGACATCAGATGGTTTATACCAGTGGTTTTCAAAGTGTGCTCCTAGGACCAGCAATATCAGCACCTCTGGGAACTTGTTGGAAATGTAAACTCTCAGTCCTCAGCTGGCCTTCTGAATCAAATTCTAGAGTAGGGCCAGCAAGCTGTATGTTAATAGGATCTCCTGGTGATCCTGATACACATAAGTTGGAGAACGTGTCTTATAACCTTGGCCTGGACCTCAGGATGGACCAGCCTCTGATTGCCTCCCTGGGCTCTAAAGCAGGTACCTTCTCTTTCAGTGGATATCTGGGAGGCCCCTGGGATCAACCTGCCTAGGGGATGCTCTATTTTTTGATGTTAAAGTAGTCTCTCTCACCAACTTGATGAAGGGTCTTCAGAATGTGAACTGGGTAATCTGTAGGAACTGTTCAGGCTTTGTCCCCAGGTGTCAGGTTGCTGGGCAAAAAGGAAAGCAGGCACGCATGTACCTACATCTTACCTTGGCAAGAGTCCTTGCAAAAGCAACAGTGTGTGCATTTGCGTGAGCCCTTGAACTTTGATGTAGAACTCCTAAAGTTGTGTTCCTATACATTGTAATGGTTTTATGGCCTATTATCATTAAGTAATTATCTTTCTATTATGGACTAAGTGGTGCAGGGAAAGCCTCTTTTAGTACAAGCCACCAAATATCAGTCTGCTCTTTGAAAATTCAACCCCTTTGGAACACTGGGGGCTTCCCTGGTGGTTCAGATGGTAAAGTGCCTGGAATGCGGGAGACCTGGGTTCAGTCCCTTGGCTGGGAAGATACCATGGAGAAGGGAATGGCAACCCACTCCAGTACCCTTGCCTGGAAAATCCCAGGGACAGAGGAGCCTGGTAGGCTACAGTCCACGGTGTCACAAAGAGCAGGACACGACTGATACGGATAAAGGAAAATGGAACATTAGCTGTATATTCCTGGTTGTCAAGTTTTTTGGGTCCCCCCCCCCCCCGCCAAGTAACTGATACATTCTGGTATTTTGTATTTGGTCGTAAATGAGAGAAAAAGAGAACGTTTATCTTCTATAGTTTTGTCTGAAAGGTATCTTTTGTATGGTAAGTTAGTTGTCCAAGACCCAAAGAGGAACTACGCCACTGCTTTCTCGACCCTGCCATGAATGACACCTTCATTTTGACATTTTATGTAACTCATCTCCAGAATGTTTTTCTGTTGCTCAGCTACTATGTAACTGGGAAATATAAGCTAATTGTATTCCTAAACAAAATCAGACAAATGAAGATGATAAATCATTTATGGAATCATCATCTAATGTTCCTCGTAGTCTAAATCCTGGTTATCTAAGTCAGTGCCACTCAAAAAGCAGTCATGGGTCCTGGGCCACTATGCATGTAAGACAAATACAGAAATCAAGAATAAGCATCTAGAAACTTTTATAGCAATTTAACATTGATGTAGCATCGGGGGTATTTTTATTGTATTTCATTGATGTAATAGTCTGCAACTGAATGGGAAAAATTTAAAAACTGGTCCCTTACCACAGAGTTTGAGAAACAAGAGTGCAGACTTTTAAGGATGGGATAGAAAAAGACCAGAGGAGTGACTAGGCTCAGCAGATTTCATAGGGTTTGGTGATCAGTAGCTATTTGACAGTGAGCCACAGTGAGGAGGCCAGTTTCTTAGTTGCCAGCCAGTTCTAGTCACTCCTGAGTCTTCATGTTGTGAACTTCATTTCTAAGGAAACATCTGTTCTAAGATGTGCCATTGATTTGAAAGCAGATTTTCATTTACTGTATTGTACACATCAATGCAAAGGCCTCTTGACCTTAAAAATGTTAATTTGTGTGGCAGTAAATCTCAGAATCAAAAATATAAGGCTGTTTCATTTCTTTTTCCCTCTAATAGTACAAATTTAAAATAACGCAAAACTGTTCCAATTATTGACAAATAATTCAATTTCATAAAACTAGTTTAAGTGCTGAAATTAGATTGGAAAATATGCCTCTGTTTTATTTCCATCAGCCCACTGAGTTCAAGTAATCTTATTCTGTGAAACTCTGAAAAGGGTTGCTTCCTGGGTTAGTGGGACTGTTATGAATATAAAGAGCAAGAAACAAATAAGAGCAACCACATGTGGGAGCACTAATGTATGCTCCTGTTTGCTCCAGTGTGGATGGGCCACGTCCAGGTGGTTGGTGGAGTCCAGGAAGAGCTTTACATGAGACCTTGAAATCCATGATGGCTTTGTTCACCACTGAACCCGCAAAGCTGAGCACAGAGCCTAGCTAAAACAGAGGTTGAATAAATATATGTCTCTCTCTCTGAAGTGGCTTCCATGAAATACCAGATGAGTAGTGTGAATGCCTTACAGGCGCTGGAGGTCTCTGTTGTTTGGGGTGTCACAGAAACATTCATGGAAGGAAGACTGGCTTGAAGGGTGAAAGTCACTCAGTTGTGTCTGACTCTTTGCAACTCCTTGGACTATACAGTCCCTGGAATTCTTCAGGCCAGAATACTGGAGTGGGTAGCCATTCCCTTCTCCAGGAGTTCTACCCAACCCAGGAATCGAACTGGAGTATTTAAAGAATTTATCAAGTGAAAATGTTATTTAAACATTTCAACAATTTACCCAGTGAGAATGTTAAAAATATTCTAGTGTATTCATCTAAAAAGCAACTTAAAAGGTGATATTAGACATATTTCCCAACTCCTTTCTTAACATATCCAAAATAGAACACACTGAACCAGATTGAAGGGTCTTCTCTTTTCCTCTCCCTGATTGATGGCATTTCTACTAACAGATGGTACCCCTGATCACCCAGAGCTCAAACCAGAGTCCAGGGAGTCTTTGTTGGTCTTTCCTTTTTTTCCCTTGTGTTATTGGAGTATAATTGCTTTACAATGTTGTTGGTTTCTGCTGTACAATGGAGTGAATTACCTATATGTATACATATATCCCCTCCCTCTTGAACCTCCCTTCCAACCCCACCCTACCCATCTAAGTCGTCACAGAGCACCAAGCTGAGCTTTCTGTGCTGTACAGCAGGTTCTCAGTAACTGTCTGTTTTATACGTGGTAGTGTATATATGTCAATTCTACTCTCACAATTTGTCCCTCCTAACCATGTCTATACTTCAGTTCTGTGTCTCCTGATCTTCTACTACACGTAACACCAGAAATAAAATAATGATAATAAAACATTTATACATCCAGTCACCATTCTAGGCACTTGAACAGTCTCATTTATTTCTTGCTGTGCTTGTAGGTACAGTTAACTATTGTCCACCCCATTATACAGATGAGGAAACTGAGGCTCCAAAACCAGGTTCACCAGCTAGCTTAGAGCCAGGGTTTGAAGCCAGACAGTCTGACTCCAGAGTTCTGGTTCTTAGTCACAGTCCTGTTTCTGTTTCCTAGAGCCAACATGTCACCAAAATCTACTTCAAGAGGCCAAATCTCTCTGTGTGCACTTTTTACCATCCTATTTGCCCCAACTCTTGTCTGGATTACTTCATCCTCTACTGCTCTTTGGCCCTGAGTTCACTCTCCACATTGCAACCAGAGTGACTTTTTAAACGTGAATTGGAAGAATTGATGCTTTTGAACTGTGGTGTTGGAGAACACTCTTGAGAGTCCCTTGGACTGCAAGGAGATCCAACCAGTCCATCCTAAAGGAGATCAGTCCTGGGTGTTCATTGGAAGGACTGATGCTGAAGCTCAAACTCTCAATACTTTGGCCACCTGATGTGAAGAGCTGACTCATCTGAAAAGACCCTGATGCTAGGAAAGATTGAGGGCAGGAGAAGGGGGCGACAGAGGATGAGATGGTTGGATGGCATCACCGACTAGATGGACATGAGTTTGGGTAGACTCCGGGAGTTGGTGATGGACAGGGAGGCCTGGCATGCTGCAGTCCATGGGGTCGCAAAGAGTCGGACATGACTAAGTGACTGAACTGAACTTTCCTGCTCACAACCTTTCTGTGTCTTCTCTTTGCCTTCGGATGCAAATATAAAACCTGTGCATGGACCGTGAGACCCTCTATCCAGCCCCTGCCACCTCTCTGCCGTCATTCCCTTCGATCACTAGCTTCTGTCCATAGAGCCTCCTTTTAGGACCTTTCATGGGCCACATGCTTCCTTTTTATATGTCTGCACACAGCAATTGTCTGCTTCCAACATGTGTCCTTCCTAGTCTTCTAGCTACTCATTTCAGAATGCATCTTAAACATCCCTTCCTCCTGGAAGCCTTCACTGACTCCCTGATCCAAAATAAGTCCCCCCAGAATATTCTCCCATAGCCCATTCTACATTTTTTTCTGAATTTATTTTTTTAATTGAAGGTAACTGCTCCACAATAGTGTTGGTCTCTGCCATACGTCAACAGGAATCAGCCATAGGTATAGTCTACATTTCATTTTAAAAATAGTTGTCATTGTGGCTTAAAACTCTATTTTTGATATTTTATTTACTCTCCGTCTCCCCCTCTAGACTCTATATTTGTTGAGCATAGGTACTGTTAGAACCAGTGAATCCTGAAGATCTTGTATAGTGCTTGGATGTTCCAGAAACATTTGCTGAATTAACAAATGTACTGCCATTTAGCATCAATATTATTGCTTAAAAGAAAGACTATTTTACCTTCAAATAGTGGGAAGCGCTTATTCTTAATAGACGATACTTTTAATTGGATAAATATACATTATAACAAATTCATATTTGTTCATATTAAACTTTCCCTTTTGGACTAATGAAAATTTTATTACATACTGACATTGGAATGTGGGCTGATGTTCTGGAATCAGTGATGTATTGCATGTGTCTTATTTGTTTTCTAAATTTTCACATTTTCTTATGCACAAAAGTGAATATTTGAGTGTTTAAAAAAATTTTTTTTAGCTTAGAAAGTGGCATATTTATAGCAAAGACTGCTATCAGTCTCTTAAATATCTTTCCTCCTTCTGTAATAAGGTAATCTCTTGACACATGACATGGAGGTAAAGACTATATTTCTCAGTTTACCTGCTGCTAGGTGTGGTCATTTGACTAAGTTTACAGCCCATGGGATGGAAACTGTAGTCATATAGGTGATTTCTGAGTTGTTACCTTAAAAAGAAAGGAGGCTTTTTTTTCCATTCCAGAGAAGGATGTTGATTTGGTGGTAGCAGTTAGAGCAACCATCTTTTCCCATGAAATGGAAGTTGGACGTTGAGGATGAAAAAGCAGCAAGGTAGAAGAGGCCTGTATTCCTGATACTGTGGAGGTGCCATACTAGCTCTGAGCTAGGAATGATGGCACCCTTTTTCAGCTAAACTGGTATCCTAGCTAATAAAATATTATGCAATCTGTTTTGCACTCAGCTTTTAAATTCCTAATATCTGGGAGTTCTTTCTCAATCACATGCAATTCTAAGGTAAAAAAACCAGAATGTAATATGTTTGGGGCAACCGTACTCCTGTGTGTGTGCTGTTGTGTCTGACTCTTTGAGACCGCATGGACTATAGCCTGACAGGCTCTTCTGTCCATGGGATTTTTCTGGCAAGAGTACTGGAGCGGGTTACCATTTCTTCCCCAGGGGATCTTCCCAACCCGGGGATCAAACCTGAGTTTCTGGTGTCTCCTGCGTTGCAGGAAGGTTCTTTCCCACCGCACTACCTGGGAACCCCTGTTTGTGGAGGAGGGGTCCAATATCCAGTATGATGGGGTCTTGGCTGGCTGGAGGTCAATACCGTATCTGGGTCTCTCATTCTCCCAACATTCTGGTGATGATATGACATTCTTTTATCCTGCAGTTGACTTTTCAGGTATTTGAAAGGGTCTTTTTTGCAAGCAAATAAACATTTGAAGCTACTTGTTTTACTTGATATTGAATTTGTTGAAGTTGAGAAATGTAAAACCCTAGTTGTCCTAAACCTTTAACATTCATTTCACTTTTTAAATATGTATGCCATGACTTTGACTTAGTTCTTTGATTAGCTTTTAATTTACTACTAAGTTAACTCTACTTATTAATTCAGTGAAATTTCCCTTAGACAGTTAAAAACCTATTTACACATTTAAGAAGCCTGAATAGCCTCAAATATATCAACCCCCTGACAAAGATGGCAAGAAAAAGCTAAGCATTTAAGTGTCTCCAGTGATCTCATAAAAATAAAGCTATATATTACATTAATCTTGTTCTTTTAAACAGTTAAAACTGTCTCTAAAGGTAATAAAAAATCCTGTTCCTAAGTGTAATCAGATCAAATCATTTATACTATTAACTCCTATAAATTAATCACAGTTCTAATACTCAGATTACTTTACATCAGATTAAATAAACAATAACAGCATCAAAAAAACCTCAGTGCTGCTCATGATTACTATACCTATTCTTAAATTTAACTTGAGTATTATTACTATATATTTGATTCATTTCTTATTCCTTCACCTTTTGTGGGTTCCAAGTTCGATGCAATCAAGAGGAGAAGATTTACAATCTCAGTATGAATGTTAGGATAATTTTTCAAGCCCATAAATTTTGTTGAAAGCCTCACTTATTTCTTCCAATTTTTATCATTAAAAAAAAACCCTCCATTTAACCAGTTCATTTTAACTGCATTTTGTATCCATTCCCACCTGCAGGACAACTAGTTTCTTTACTACCTAATTTGTGTTGAAGAGATTGTACAATTTATAAACTCTTCTAGCTGTCTTGTGACCATCATTTCTGATTCTTTTACTCTCACTGAACCTTAAAGAATAAAAACTTAGGTCTCAGATTCAAGAATGAGCTATGAGATTGTTCCTTTTTAAATTTATTTTTAATTGAAGAGTAATTGCTTTACAATATTGTGTTGTTTTCTGCCATATATCAACATGAATTAGCCATAGGTATATATATGTCAACTCTTCACATGAGGTGGCCAAAGTACTGGGGTTTCAGCTTTAGCATCATTCCTTCCAAAGAAATCCCAGGGCTGATCTCCTTCAGAATGGACTGGTTGGATCTCCTTGCAGTCCAAGGGACTCTCAAGAGTCTTCTCCAACACCACAGTTCAAAAGCATCAATTCTTCGACGCTCAGCCTTCTTCACAGTCCAACTCTCACATCCATACATGACCACAGGAAAAACCATAGGAGGGATTGGGGGCAAGAGGAGAAGGGGAGGACAGAGGATGAGATGGCTGGATGGCATCACTGACTCGATGGACGTGAGTCTGAGTGAACTCCGGGCGTTGGTGATGGACAGGGAGGCCTGGCGTGCTGCGATTCATGGGGTCGTAAAGAGTCGGACACGACTGAGCGACTGATCTGATCTGATATATATGTCTCCTCCCTCTTAAACCTGCCTTCCACCTCCCACCACATCCCACCCCTTTTGGCTTTTACAGAGCTGTGCTTTGAGTTCCTTGAGTCATACCGCAAATCCCCTTTGGGTGTCTATTTAACGTTCGGTAGTGTGTATGCTTCCATGTTACTTTCTCCATTTGCCCCAGTCTCTCCTTCCTACCCAACCCCCATGTCTGTAAGTCTGTTCTTTATGTCTGTGTCTCCATCGCTGCCCTGCAAATGGGTTCATCAGTACCATCTATCTAGATTCCGTATGTATGTGTTCGTATACAGTATTATTCTTCTCTCTCTGACTTCACTTTTTAACAGGCTCTAGGTTCGTTCATATGAGGTTGTTTCTTAAAGCTTGTCTGGTATGGTAGAAACCAGTACAATATTGTAAAGCAGTTATCCTCCAATTAAAAATAAATACATTTTTCCAAAAAGCTTGTCTACATTCTGCTTTTGTTATTCTGTGTTTGAACACATCAGTCTAATATTTATATGTTTCTTCTCTTTCAATAGAAACATTGTTATTTAAGAATGAAAGAACAAGATGAATGGAGTGAATTAAATATAAAGCCCTTGTCACAAGCCATAAGCCTATCCAAGGTCCACCAGCTGTTAAGCCTTTAAAGCAAGTGTTTGAGTTTAAATGCTGCTTCTGCATTCTAAGATGTCTAGAAGTTGACCTAATCACCCCTTTCATGTCTTCTCTCTGCCTTTGGATTTGTTACTGTGGAACTGCAGACTGTCTACAGGTAGCTTATGCATGAGGAAACTGCTGGAACTTTCCCTGACCGTTTTCAAATTACTCTTCATTTAGGGTAATGAGGAAGTCTTTCTGCCTTGCCTAATAAGTTAATTTGTGTCTCTATTCAAGGATAGACAGGTGGAAGAAAAGAGGAGGCGGCTTTGGTTTATTTGACATAAATTCATCAGGATAATACTGGACACTAAAGGAAGTGTCTATCAATTAGGCATGGCCTTGATAAAGCCAATTTATTTGTACACATATACACAAACTACCACAACTACACAAACTACCACCAGATAATTTGCAATTATAAGGCATTTTGAATTTGCCCTTAGAAGAATTAAATCAATTCTGTCTGCATACATTGCAGTATGTATCAAGCTGCATCTTGATACAAACCAGGAAATGGCCAGAAAACTTATTATCCAACAAAAGTATGTTTACATGTTCAAAGTGTTTATTTTGAGCATCTAAAATTTCTGTTTAAAGTCATCTTCTCTTTAAGGAGAATCATGTTGACCAAAAGAGAAAGTTTTGTGTTTGTTTTTTTTTTAGTTTTTATGATTCAAAAAACTCAAAGAATACTTTAATTTATATTATGCTATCCGATAAAGCAGTAATCAGTAATATTATTTCTGATTTGTATGTTTTCCAGAATTCTAAACATTCTCCACTTCATTTGATACATTGCCTATTTAATGAATTACTTTTCCCTTTAATACTTTTAAACTTTCAACTACTTGAAAAAGCTGGATGTTGTCTATATGCTTGTGATGAATTGCCAGAAATCTTTGATGTAGGTTCAAGAATGGTTTCTGTTTTGGAGTGTGACCTTGGGCAAGTCAGAAAGGCATAGAAGCTCCTTGGTGGTAAAAGGAAGAGGCTGGATTCATCAGTCTCTAAAAATTCTTCCAGCTCTGAGTTTCCGTGGTAACTCTTCAGCCGCAGTGAAAGTGTTACCTTGATCACTCGGGGCAGAAACTGACCCTGAGTGAGTGAGTGAGTGAGTGAGTGAGTGTGTGTGTGTGTGTGTGTGTGTGTTTAGTGCCTGCCCCAGCATAACTGAGGAAATAGTACCTGGTTGCTATTTTTCTGGGTAACAAGTGGCAGAAAAAGAATTCTTCATATTCCTTTGTTCTCTGTGTTTGAATTTTCCAGTAACATGAGACTTTACATGTGCGATAATCTCAGGATATCAGAACAGGTTTTTCAGGGACAGAAATGTTTCGAATTGGTAATCTAAGTGGAACTTCTGTTTGTAGAAATAGCTATTGACATAAAAATGATTCCTGGGGGCAGGGTAGGTACAATGGGTGAAAGGAGTCCAAAGGTATAAACTTCTAGACATAAAATAAATAAGTCATGGGTGTGTAGGGTACAAAAATAAATACATGGTAAGTAAATAAGATGACTCTGGGACTTCCCTGGTGGTCCATAGGTTAAGAATCTACCTTCCAATGCAAGGGATGCAGGTTGAATCCCTGGTTGGGGAACCAAGATCCCACATGCCTCATGGCAGCTAAGCTCATGTTGAAACTGGACAGCCCATGCTGCAACTACTGAGCTTCAACGAGGACCCAGCATAGCCAAAATTAAAAAAAAAAAAAAATGAAATGACTCTGAACTTTCACGATTTGTCACTAGTCAAAAACTTTCTAGCCTTTAATTTACTGTCAAGTATGTGAACATAAAAAGCAGAGACATTACTTTATCAACAAAGGTCCGTCTAGTCAAAGCTGTGGTTTTTCCAGTAGTCATCTATGGATGTGAGAGTTGGACTGTAAAGAAAGCTGAGCACCAAAGAATGGATGCTTTTGAACTGTGGTGTTGGAGAAGACTCTTGAGAGTCTCTTGGACTGCAGGGAGATCCAACCAATTCATCCTAAAGGAAATCAGTCCTAAATATTCACTGGAAGGACTGATGTTAAAGCTGAAACTCCAATACTTTGGCCACCTGATGTGAAAAACTGACTCATTTGAAAAGACCCTGATGCTGGGAAAGATTGAGGGCAGGAGGAGAAGGGGATGACAGAAGATGAGATGGTTGGATGGCATCACTGACTCAATGGACATGAGTTTGAGTAAACTCCGGGAGTTGGTGATGGACAGGGAGGCCTGTCATGCTGCAGTCCATGGGGTCACAAAGAGTTGGACACGACCGAGCAACTGAACTGAACTGATGGATAAGAACATTTAGGGCTTCCCAGGTGGCACTAGTGGTAAAGAACCCACCTGCTAATACAGGAGACCTAAGAGATGTGGGTTTGATCCCTGGGTTGGGAAGATTCCCCTGAAGGAGGAAATGACAACCCACTCCAGTCTTCTTGCCTGGAGAATCCCATGCGTAGAGGAGTCTGGTGGGTGACAGTCCATAGACAGGGAGGCCATGAAAAGAGTCAGACATGACAGAAGTGACTTAGCATGCACGCATATGAACATTTAATAATAATAATGGGAGTAAACTCATATAACACTGCTTATATGTCAGAATGATTCTAAGGGTTTTATGAGTTCGTTTGATCCTTACAAGTTATTGAAGTAAGCAATATACTTTTTTTCCATTTTACTGATGAGGAAACTGAGGGTAAATAAATGATTAAATGAGTTTCCCAAAGTCACTTATTACTAGATGTGAAACTGGGATTTGATTGAGCAGGTAGTTCGACTCAGGGATTCCTTACTTTTCTTACAGGCTCTTCTCTCCTGCCCCTGGTAACGAATCACTGTAGGGCATCGTGACTAGGCAGTGGAAGGTAGGTGGAGTGCAGGCAGAGGTCTGGCACCTGCTTCTGGGTCTTCCATTACAGAGCAGTGGCAACGTTGGGCAGGTCATCTAATCTCATCAGTGGTCTCTAATGGAATAGAATGTGAATTGCGTATGTGAGCCACACACCTAATTTACAGTTTTCAAGTAGTCACATTTAAAAAAGAAACAGGTGAAATTAATTTTAATAATATATTTTGTTAAATCCAATATGCCAAAATATAATCATTTAACATGTAATCAATAAAATGCATCAATAAGATATATTCTTTTCTTCATATTAAATCTTTGAAACCTGGTGTATATTTTACACTTGTAGCACATCTCAATTCAGAGTATCCATATTTT
This sequence comes from Bos javanicus, assembly GCF_032452875.1. Lineage (NCBI taxonomy): Eukaryota > Metazoa > Chordata > Mammalia > Artiodactyla > Bovidae > Bos > Bos javanicus. Next base: position 54,219,511 of record NC_083875.1, on the reverse strand, counting down.
AAGTGTTCAATACCCCTGTGTGGCTGGTGACTGCCATGCTGGACAGCATAGCTCTGAACCCTTGGAAGCTCCTGTAAAGTGAGACCATGGTGATGGATACTCACTAAAAGCACTGCTCTGAAATTGTAGGAATCTATGATGAGAAACACCTGTACTGCTTAAGCGACTTACTGTGAGGTGACTTATTTCTTCCCTGCTTAAGTAGCATGGAGAATACCTTCTAAGATAAGGAATTTTTTTCACTGTTGAATTCTGAAGATTCACAAAGGCAATGTAATGTCAAGATAACATGTACATACCAAAGAAGGATTTTCAGAAAGTAATTGTGCTTTAGTAGGTAAAATAATAATAATAAAACTCAATTGTTTCCCCACAAAATTTTGGAAGTTTGCTGTTGATCATCTCTTGTTCCAGGTCTCTGGGACTGAGAAGAGAACCTGATTCAAAGCCCCTGCCCTCTTGGTGCTTACACTTTAGTGTGACAATAAATAGATGTGTACGATGATTTGAGATAAAGCAAGAACCATGAAGAAGCGGACTAGGGGGTTAGAAAATGGAGTCCTGGGGGATCAGTGAGTCTAGTGTTGATAAGAAGACTTCTGTGAGGAGATGACTTTTGAGGGGAGATGGCGTTGAGAGATGGGACAATCTACATGAAGACCTAGAGAACAGAGACCAGGGAGTGACAGAGTATTCTAGGCTGGGGAGAACCTAAGGAGGAAATGGGCTCAGTTAGTTTGAGGAAGAGCTGAAGGTGTTGAACTGAGCAACAGAGAAGATGACAGGAACCATGATTGGGAAGGAAGAGTTTTTAAATGCTCTGGGAGGCCAAGGGAGAGCAGTGATTAGCAGAGAGAGGAGATTTGATTGTTTTTTATAAAAGAAAACTCAGGTAATAGGACAGATAATAGACCGTATTTGGTAAGAGTGTAAGCAGGAGGACCAGTCAGTGTGGTATGGAATTGTTGAGGTGATCTGTCATGGTGACTTGATTGACATTGGAGTGATGGAGGTTCCTGGGTCTTTTGGCTTGAGCCACCATGCCAATGGCAATGCCATTTACTGAGATGACTGAGGGTAAGGTGAAGACAGATTGGGCAGCAGGGAGAAGGGGGCATGGAATCAATAGTTTTGGTTTTAGACATTTTCAGATTGGTGTCTAAATGAATGTAGGAGTTAAGATTAAAATTGAAGCTAGAGAGGTTTATCCGGTTCACCTTAGATGTTTGCAGAGAGCACTTTTCTATGACACAGAGAGCTGGCAGTACATTGTTTTATCTGGGAACTGGGTGATTTTTTCCCCCTGGGATTTGGATGAAGCCTTTACGATGCATAGCTCTAGATAATGATACACGTGACAAAGCCGAGGATCATGACTTAGCTGGAGGAGTATTTCCCTTTATTGGTACAGGGTTTTGTGCTTGGGAAAGAGCTGTAACCAGCACTAGTAATCAGATGGTAAGCAGGCACACTGGTACAAGGTGTTTGATATTGAATATTCCTATACCAACTGGTAAATAACCATTAGCCTGAGTGCCCCTCCTCTTGATGTTGTCAACCTAGCCATCAGGGCCTCACCTCTGGAATATTCCACATCTCCCTCTACTTGGCAACTAGTAAGTAATGCCTCACACAGTGATTAGCTTCCTTGGCCCCATTCCAGCCACTAGAATGAACCAGCATCTGTTCTGATTCATCAGCACTCATGCCACACCATTAGCACTGTTAAATATTTTGAGTGTAACTGGTTCTACCCCTGGGTAGGCCATGACCAAGTCATGTGAAGTTAAGAAGAGTCACCTTCATGGATCAATCACTTGCAAATAATCCAGAATGGTGATGTCCTTGTTCTCTTGCATGAATTATGTTTCCATTCTACATTAGCATCCTGTGAATATGGCGCAACATGTTTTATGGTAGCCTGTGTCTGGGTTGGCAAGGACTTGACACACATCCTACCACAAATACAACAGATGGCACTCCCTGTCTTACAGTGTGAGCAAGCACTGTGAGATTCCAGACAGACCCTTTATTCCTTTACTTCACATTTATACCATGCTGCTGCTGCTGCTAAGTTGCTTCAGTCGTGTCCGACTCTGTGCGACCCCATAGACAGCAGCCCACCAGGCTTCCCCGTCCCTGGGATTCTCCAGGCAAGAACACTGGAGTGGGTTGCCATTGCCTTCTCCAATGCATGAAAGTGAAAAGTGAAAGTGAAGTTGCTCAGTCGTGTCCTACTCTAGCAACCCCATGGACTACAGCCTACCAGGCTCCTCCGTCCATGGGATTTTCCAGGCAAAAGTACTGGAGTGGGGTGCCATATTTATACCATAAATCAAACTTAATCTTGGCTCCAAGACTAATACAAGAAATATCTGAGTTACTACAATGAATCCAGTCCCATCAGTCCATGGCTAATAGTTGGGGAAAGGTGGAAACAGTGACAGATTTTGTTTTCTTGGGTTCCAAAATCACTGCAGACGGTGACTGCAGCCATGAAATTAAAAGACGCTTGCTCCTTGGAAGGAAAGCTATGACAAACCTAGACAGCGTATTAAAAGGCAGTCACTTTGCTGACAAAGGTCCATTTAGTCAAAGCTATGGTTTTCCCAGTAGTCATGTTTGGATGTGAGAGTTGGATCATAAAGAAGATTGAATGCCTAAGAATTAATGCTTTCAAACTGTGGTGCTGAAAAGACTCTTGAGAGTCCCTTGGACAGTTAGGAGATCAAACCAATCAATCCTAAAGGAAATCAACCCTGAATATTCATTGGAAGGACTGATGCTAAAGCTGAAACTCCAATACTTTGGCCACCTAATACAAAGAGCCAATTCATTGGAAAAGACCCTGATGCTGGGAAAGATTGAGGGCAGGAGGAGAAAGCGGTGACAGAGGATGAGATAGTTGGATGGAATCATCGACACAATGGACATGAGTTTGAGCAAACTCCAGGAGATGGTGAAGGATAGGGAAGCCTGGTGTGATGCAGTCCGTGGGGTCGCAAAGAGTCGGACACAACTTAACAACTGAACAACAACAAAAAATACAATGAAAAAAGAAAAGATCATGCTATCTCCTTTTGACTCCACCTTATCTTTTATACTTTGAGCTCTCTCTGTTAAAAATGAAAACAAGAGCAAAAGAGCTAGTGATTCAGTTGTATTTTGAGGGCTTGCATGCAAAATAAAGCCTTAGACTTGATAAAATTCTTTACTCGTAATTTAAATATATGTACACAGATATAAGGGTGTATGTGTATATATAATATGCAGTAATATAATTTTACATCATTTCTAACCACCATTATTGAGTTTGGGGATGTTTTGAGGACAGACTGTGTATGATGATAAACTGGCTGGTGAAGGGAGTTGGGTACCGGGAGAGTGTGGACACAGCTCCTCCTTGATCATCCTGCTCGACTGGAGGATCTCGTCTCCTTAGAGAGGGGACACAGATATGGGGTGATAGAGCTGGTTGAAGCACATCCTGAGGGCTTGGTGGTGAAAGAGCTGAAAGTGCTGTTTGCTGAGGCCTGCGCTTGGGAAAGTTTGCCTGGAGGTAGGATAACTGATCAGGACCTTGCCATGCTGGTGGTCCTTAACTAAGGAGACAAAGAGAGAAGGCAATTACCATATTCTAGACCATAAATAGTCCTTAAGATTGATTTCCCTTTAATGGCTTAAAAACCATTCTCTCCAGACATACCAATTAACTTGGGATAATTTCTGAGTAGCGCTGGGAGAATTTATTCTCTAAATTTGACGGCTAGTTTGGAGCTTCATGGACTGAAGTGGTTGTCATGTTGCTTACTGGGTCAAGGTTTGATGATGGTGCTTCTGTCACATTTGTTTCAGCCACAGATCCATTTGCCTTTATTCTACAGGCATTAGGGAATTTTCTCTGTGCTAAAAGCTGTGGGTACAGAGAAGAGTAAGATTGACAAATATAAGTGGATTTTCAGTTAAATTAGACTTTTAACCCCCCTGGTCTTCCTAAGTATATAACCATTTAGGAGGCAAGCTGGCTTCCACTGCTTTAAATGCTTTTGGGATTTACAGTAAATTATAATTATGGGAGTATTTGCAGTCTACCACCGCCAGCTCTTTCTTTGAGGACAAGACTCTTTTTTACTAGGTCAGCCAGTAGCTTTCCCTGGCATGCTGAGAGAATGCTAAGGAAGTGAGGCAGGCCAGGTTGATGGATAACATAACCGAAGTGGGGAAGACGATAGAGAGAGGCCATGCACTGTATGGCAGGGGACTTTCGAGGCAGGGAGGTTTCAGATTAGGAGAATTTCAGAGAATGTTTTCTGTCTGGAAGATATTCAGAGGAACAGTGATGAGAGAACATTTTGAGGATACATTTTGAAAAATAATAGTATACCTCCCCTTTGGCAGTCTATAAAGATTGAGGAAGAATTGGAAAATAAAATGGGTGTTTGTTGCCTCACGGTGTTTATTTGAATGTGACACAATGTCAAAACCGAGCTGCACGGGGCCCCAGGATTTATTGAGGAAAATACAGTGCAAACACAAATACGTGGACCTCTGACCCAGATGTGCCAAGAACTGAAGGAAGCAGAGTTGTTTGGCTGACCCCTGGTGACAGAGACAATGAGATGGATAGAACATATGTCCAGTTTTGGTCATTGGAATGTGAGTGGATGTGATGTACACCATTTCCATGTATTACTTGGGACATTAGGAGATAATTTCTTTAAGTCATTAAAGGGAAATCCATCTTACGGGAGATTTATTTACAGTTTTCTCTCTTTTTCCACTTAGGCGAGTATCACCTATTTGGCACCTTTAAATCTGGCCCACAATAAACCTCCCATTTCACAATCGTCTTTATTTCCTGTAGTCATCTTTGAAGTTGGAAAGCATATGGTTACAAGATCTGAGTTACCACTTAGAAGGAAGCTGCCTAACCGTGAATGCATGCATTAGACTTTATATATATGAGTAAAAAATTTCATTGTGTCAAGTCATTGAGATTATGGGATTTCTTTTTGTTACTACATCAGAGCTAGCCCACTCTGACTAATACACTCTTGTTTCCAAGCAAGAAGTCCAGTAGTAACCCTTCTGCTCCTCTCACGGTTAACCACACTGCTAGCTGCTGTTTCTTTCCTCACACTGTGAGAGAAACAGCTGCTAATCCTAGTGAATATATTCCTCTCATATTCAATATGGTTTACAACAGGATTATAATAATGATGTTGCTTTGTCAACAAGAAAGGAGATAAAGTATGGGGGACAGTTTACTGTCAAATTATCAGTACCTACCAAATTCTGGTAGAGTTTTCCTGAGGCCAGTTCTGGTTCTACAGGTTTCACTAATGAATGAGTGAGTCTTTGTCTTGTTTTGCCCTGTGACTTCATACTTGTTTGCATTTTAGATCTTGATATTTGCTTTTTATATTACCCATTTTGCCTGGTTTCAGCCTCAAAAAACATGAGAGTTCTCAGGAAGGTGTTTGCCAGATACAGAGAGCATTTGGAGCTATGTACCCTCCCAGGTTAGTAAGAATGATGTCTGAAACAGGATCTTGGGGGAAAACCTTTCCCATTTGTCTCACTTTGACTAAGTGCCAGCCTTTGGCTTTTTGAATGAGCATGATCTTATTTTTTCTTTCTGGTCAGAGGCAAATTGGTAGGCTGTGGAAGCATTTAGTTTTTGATGTCTATATTTCAAGTGTCACTTACTGTCTAATGAATGCTTTAGTGACTCAGAGAGTAAAGAATGTGCCCCCAATACAGGAGACTCAGGTTTGATCCCTGGATCGGGAATATCCCCTGGAGAAGGAAATGGCACTCCTCTCCAGTATTCTTGCCTGGATCCATAATTAGTAGCTTAATTTTTTAGGACTCTATTTACTTTCTTATTTGTAATATATATATTATATATGTATGTATAGCACAGCAGAAAACTAAGATCATGGCATACGGTCCCATCACTTCATGGCAAATAAATGGGGAAACAGTGGCTGACTTTATTTTGAGGGGCTCCAAAATCACTGCAGATGGTGATTGCAGCCATGAAATTAAAAGACGCTTACTCCTTGGAAGGAAAGTTATGACCAACCTAGACAGCGTATTAAAAAGCAGAGACATTACTTTGCCAACAAACGTCCGTCTAGTCAAGGCTATGGTTTTCCCAGTAGTCATGTATGGATGTGAGAGTCGGACTATGAAGAAAGCTGAGCGCCGAAGAATTGATGCTTTTGAACTGTGGTGTTGGAGAAGACTCTTGAGAGCCCCTTGGACTGCAAGGAGATCCAACCAGTCCATCCTAAAGGAGATCAGTCCTGGGTGTTCATTGGAAGGACTGATGTTGAAGCTGAAACTCTAATACTTTGGCCACCTGATGCAAAGAGCTGACTCACTGGAAAAGACCCTGATGCTGGGAAAGCTTGAAGGCAGGAGAAGGGGATGACAGAGGATGAGATGGTTGGATGGCATCACCGACTCAATGAACATGGGTTTGGGTGGACTCTGGGAGTTGGTGATGGACAGGGAGGACTGGCATGCTGTGGTTCATGGGGTTGCAAAGAGTCGGACACGACTGAGCTACTGAACTGAATAGCATAGCTTCTGGTTTATTAAGTCTATTAAATAAAAACTCTTGTTGATATTATTATCAGCAAGAATATTATCTGTTGTTTCCTCTCTAGTTTTTTTTCTTTTTTTTTTTTAATAGATGTGAGATGATACCTTACTGTGGTTTGTTTATTTACTTGGCTAAGTTGGGTCTTAGTTGAGGCTTGTGAGCTGTTTGTTGCATCATGTGGATCTTTTGTTGCAGCTCGTGGGCTCTCTAGTTGTGGTGTATGTGCTCAGTTGTTCCTTGGCATGTGGGATCTTGGTTCCCAAACCAGGGATCGAACCCTAGTCCCCTGCATTGCAAGGCAGAGTCTTAACCACTGGACCACCAGGGATGTCCCTCTAGTTTTTTCTTATGTTGATGTTTTCTAAGTTGTAGCATCGATCATAGATCTTTGTACTTTGCATTTTGAGGGCAGCTGAAGTTTAGAAACTTCCAGATTATGAGAGTATTCCGAGTAGATCTGTGTCCATAATGGCAGCTCAGTGTAGAAATCTAAAGGATAAATGCTGTTTGGATTACCCAAAATAGTCTTTTCCATTTTTAACTTCAGCAGCAGGCTGTGGTGGGTACAAGTTACTCAGATCCACCAGTAGCAGAAAGATGACTTATAATTTTCATTGCCTTGGCTTTGCTTCCTTCTTCATTTTCTCTGAATATCACATGTGTAAGAAAAGGACTGGAAAGGGGGCAGTACAAAGGATAACCATTGAAACTGAGGGAAATTCATTGTCTGAAATTTGTTTTCCACCTCTGTGGTCACTGTTGGGAGGTAGTTCCTCAGGGATGTCTCCTGTGTCTGCATGTCTTGAAAGAAAGGCACCACTGTCCTTTCCTCAGGCTTTCTTTTCAAGGGTGTTGGTATAACAGTCTTGGAAGACGGTGTCATTTTCCCAAGTTAAGGGCATGCCTGTTCACTGCTTACTCTAAACAACTCAGGTTTCCTAAACTCAGAGTTCCTCTCCTGCAGTAAAACCACAGAGCTTTCTGATATCCATCTGTAGCCATCCTTGATTGGGCAGGAGAACTGATACAAATATGCTGGTGCTCAGTTTCCCTGGTGGTTCAGACAGTAAAGAATCTGCCTGTAATGCAAGAGACCCAAGTTTGATGCCTGGGTTGGGAAGATCCCCTGGAAAGGGAATGGCTACCCTCTCCAGTATTCTTGACTGGAGCATCCCATGGGCAGGGGAGCCTGGTGGGCTACAGTCCACAGGGTCACAAAGAGTCAGACACCACTGAGTGACTAAGCACGTCTTGCTTCTTTCAATGCTCTTTGTGATAAAGGCCTTTGTCTCTGAAACTGGAGTTCTGTGCCTCCTGCCAGCTCTGTGAAAACTGCGGAAGGCTAACTTGTTAGCCTGCAAGTAGGATAAAATCCCAGACTCTTCTTGTTCTTGACAGTCACCACTGTAGTCCCAGTCTTCTAGGGGCCTTAAATCTACTTTAGAATAAGACAGAATAAGACAAATGTAACTGGATCTAATCCCTGAGTCATGCTGTTCATTCTGAGTGTGTCTTTAATTCACTTACTTCTTATTCTTCTACTACTCTTTTTTCCTCCTAGTTGTGCATTATAATTTGACATGGGCAAAATCATTCTTAAAGGATGAAGAAGGAGAGAAAGCTTAAGGAGTGAAACCAGAATTCTTTTTTACACAAGTGAGAAGGGGAAGATGGGTAGCATCAGATGTGAATCCCCTCTGTCCCTTTCAAGCAGGAGTCTAATCTTAACATCTCACAAATACTTTCAATAGATGGTTATTGTTTTTCTTTGCTCTGGTCTATAATATTATAACAGAATTATGTATAAGTAGTTTATTTGATCGCCTGTACTTAATCAAACTTATGCAAGCATTGGCACTAATGACTTTTTAAAATTTAAGTTTGTGAATGTAGAGAAGCATGTTATAAACTTAATGGTTGTGTTTTTCCCCACCCTGTTCATATGTTGAACCCATAGTCCCCAATGAGATGGCATTTGGAGATGGGCCTTGGGGAGGTTTAATAGGGATGAGGTCATGGGAATGGGCCCCTAGTCCAGTGAGATTAGTACCCATATAGAGACACTGGAGAGCTTGGTCTTTGTCTGTCTGTTGGTCTTTTTCTCTCCCCACTGGGAGCACACCATCTACAAAGTAGAAAGAGGGCTCTTGCCAGCCATATGGACCAGCACCTTGATCTTGGACTTGCTAGCCTTCAGAACCATGAAAAATAAATTTAACCTAGTTGTTTAAGCCACCAAGCCTGTAGTATTTTGTTATGGCAGCTCTGAGAACTGAGTATAGATCAGGAAGCAGGCATTGAAGAGACATTACCTAGTCAGAAAAGCTTGTGAGGGTCTATGGAGTTGATCTCCCTGGGAAACCTTCTTCTGGTTTTCACAGTCATTCCTTATAGTATGTTCAAGTGTGTGAGGCTCAGATGATGTTAGTCTGCATAAGATATGTCTGAAAAAGTTTGGCCTACTCTGCCCACCTCAAGAGCCTTCACTAAGACATTTCAATTCCCATGCCTCAGATAGTGGCTCTATCAAGTCACTTTCCCAGCTCATTAATTTATAGTGGTTTCTGTTTTCAGGCTTCATCAGCAATCACTTATTATTCTGATTTCTTACTATGCCTTCCCAGCATGTCACTTGATATCTCTGTCTTTATGAGCCAGTGATTAATTTGAAATTCTCTTATTATACTGCTCTGGTAACCTGTCCTTTCTTTTATTATCATAGATGGTTGCAGCTTGAGAGAATTTCAAATCATCCCATGCAAATCCATTATTTTCTAGATAAGGAAAGTAAATTGTTTTAACTTGAGCTGCTATAGCAAAATACCATAGGCTGGGTGGCTTAAATAACAGCATTTATTTCTTTACTTCTGGAAGCTGGGAAGTCCAAGATCATGGTTGAATTCTGGTTAGAACCCTGTTCCTGGATGGTAGAAGGCTGCCTTCTTGCTGTATCCTCACATAGCAGAAAGAGGACATTCTGGTATCTCTTCTAAGAAGGGCACTAATCCCATCATGAAGGCTTCCCTGAAGGCTCAAGTGGTAAAGAATCCCCCAAGAGATGTGGGTTTGATCCCTGGGTCAGAAATATCCCCTGGAGAAGGAAATGGCGACCCACTCCAGTATTCTTGCCTGGCAAAACCCATGGACAGAGGAACCTGGGGGCTATAGTCCATAAGGTCACAAAGAGTCATACATGACAGAGCACACAAGCACGCAGTCTCATCATGGGGGCTTCACACTCATGGCCTCATCTAAACCTAAATACTTACCAAATATTTCCACCTCCTATAACTGTCACATTGGGGATTAGAGATTCAACATATGACACATAGGGAGACACAGCATTCAATCTAAAACAGAAGGCTTAGGGAAGTTGAAGATTTTGAACCATAACAGCATTTTTCCTTTTGTAGCATCTACTCAGAAAATGACTCCCCCATGAACTCTAACTAATTAAGCCCTTTATAGCCTATCTGATGGCGGCATTCATGCAGAAATTCTCTTTTGAGCTTTGCTAAGACCCAGTGGGTATGCTAATATGTAGGAGACATGGTATCCAAAGACAGAGATCTCAGCTTTGATATTCATTATACTTGTTTTAATGATAATGGCCATCCACCTCCTGAAAAAAGGGGAGCTATGCATATTAATGAAGAAGGAATTCAAGAGGTTGAGATTCTGATTTTGTATCATCACGGATAATATTCATTAGCTTGTTATTCCAAAAATAACCAACATCATGGGTTCATAGGGAGAAATGTTGGTTGACTCCAAAGAAGTTTGTACACACTTGGACTAGAAAGATTTAGTAAGAATGAGGTGGTTTTTTTTTTTTAACCCTGATAACAGGAAAATTACTTTCTAATAATAAATATTTTGGTTTGAGATAGCCATTTTTCCTTTTTAGGAAATAGTAGCTTTTAATTGCTGGTAATTTATCCAGATCAGTTATAATGCCTTCTCCTGGGTCAGTTCAGTTCAGTTCAGTCGCTCAGTCGTGTCCGACTCTTTGCGACCCCATGACTTGCAGCACGCCAGGCCTCCCTGTCCATCACCAACTCCCGGAGTTCACTCAAACTCACATCCATCAAGTCGGTGATGCCATCCAGCCATCTCATCCTCTGTCGTCCCCTTCTCCTCCTGCCCCCGATCCCTCCCAGCATCAGAGTCTTTTCCAGTGAGTCAGCTCTTTGCATGAGGTGGCCAAAGTATTGGCGTTTCAGCTTTAGCATCATTCCTTCTAAAGAAATCCCAGGGCTGATCTCCTTCAGAATGGACTGGTTGGATCTCCTTGCAGTCCAAGGGACTCTCAAGAGTCTTCTCCTAGGTCAAGGCCTTAAAAAGAAAGATTTTCTTCCTTTCTGGAGTATAACGAAGCATCTACAATGTTTCTGTTTCATTTCAAAGGCTGCCCACCTAAAAATCTAGTTCATCTTGCTCTGGCAAACATTTCCTGAATCACTTCATTGTTAGAATGGCTCCTGCCACCCCTCCCCTCACCCCCTACCCCAACCCCATTAACAGGAAAGGGAGATATCTCTCAACAGAGTGTATTAAACTTATCAAGACGTGCTCTTTGCTAATTGACAGTCTTCTATCTAGTTTTGTTTTGGAATGGAAAAATAATGCTGCTTATAATAGGATTTTAGGACTTGGAAGGAATTTAGAAATCTTAATAGTTCAACTTTGATTTCAAGCTGAGGTTACTGGGACCAAGAGGAGAATTTTGCTAATTAGTAAAGAATCAGAACTAGAACCAAGGGTCCTTGGCTCCCGTCTCAGTGTGCTTTCTGACCCAAGATACTGGCCTCCTTTCTCATTGGCTAGGTCTTTGTTAGCTGTATTTTATCCTCATCTGTGAGAAATGACAGACAAAAGAGCAACTCTCCGTGGCAAACTTCATGCAAGGATTCTTTTTTGAGCCTTCTATGCGACACAAGAATGTATGAGACTTGTCACCAGAAAACAGGAATCTTGGCTTCTTGAAATATTTCCACACTTATTTCTTTGTGCCAAACACAGGTCGCAGGGTCAAAATGGCATTCACTTAACTCCCAGTGACTATCATGGGCACTAAGCATTCTTGCTTAGTTCTTCTTAGGAAAAAAAAAAAAAAAAACTGAAGAAAAGAAAATTATGATAGTGACTCTTGTCAGTGGGGAAATGATAGAGACTTTATATGCCTTCAAATACAGAGATCTGGTGCATGAAAGGAGAGAGAAACGTGAGGGAGTCTTAAGGTACTTTCTCGGTTCATCTTGCTCTCTGAGTTAGCCCAAGTGAAAGTTCTCTGAGGTTTCTTATCTCTTCTTCCATCACCTTTTCACCTCACCCCTGTATATTTGCTTCATGTCATTCTACTTCCTTGGTAAGAACTGCAGGACTTCCAGGTGGTTAATGATGAGTGAAAACCAGATGGGCTTTATCTTGTCATGTTTTCAGACAATATCTGGAAATGCAGCCTTGTCGGGATGATCAGCTGGTTCTGTTGCCCACATGACCAGACTTACCTTAGTGGCGGTCTGTAAAGAATAGCATTCACCCTGACTTCTACCTGTCTCTGTGACTTTGGACCTCTACTTAGGGCTTTACCAAAGTGAGAGCAGCTCAACCTCTGCCATTTTTATAGGATTTCAGGAACATCTGTTTCCACCAGATATTTGCTTTCTTTTAAATACAGACGACAGGACTGTCTTTCTTTGAGACCTTGTCATACTGTAGTTTTGGACATAAGGAGAACAGAGCATCTCAAATTTTTCACCCAAGTGTCCTTAGCCGCAGAGGAGAGTGAACGAAGCACTCTGGGCACTTGGGCCTAAGCTCCGGATAGCTCAGAAGGAAATACTTCTGAAGTTTTATATTTACAAAAGTGAATAGAGATTTTACATTAAGCTCTCAAACATTCATTCCCATATTAAAAAATAACATTTCAGAGACTTCCCTGGTAGTCCAGTGGTTAGAACTTGGCACTTTTCACTGCCATGGCCTGAGTTCCATCCTTGGTCAGGTAACTAAAAAACAAAAAAAACAAAAAAAAAAATCTTTTTTAGATTAATTGCATTGAGTGTTAACAACTTTCTAGACATTTCATCTGTGACTTTGTGAACCCAGCACACTCACACTGCTGACTGCCCTTGGGTTTCTCGTCCCCAGTTTAAGAAGCACAAACCCAGGCTGGTACTCGAGTTCTTCTGTTTTGCCAGGACATTGGGAACCTATGGTTATTCCTGATAACACAGGTGGGTGTGGTTTGAGAGGCTGCATCAGTGGCTCATCAGACCAAACCATGTCACACCCACCCACTCTCCATTTTCTATACTCCTAAGCTGTCACAGCCATTTGTCCAGGAGGAGGGGCATTGCTTCTATAACAGTAAGAAGTGATGCCTAATTTTAATATAAATGTCACCATTCATGGAAGAATATAAGTGGGCCCACAAAGCCGATCAGTGGGAGCCTGCCGACTGTGAGAAGAGCTTCATGAGGCAGTCTTTGACAGCCACAGATTTGTCAGGAGCCTAGCGTGACCGGATGTTTGCCCTGCTTTAACGAAGGTAATATAATCCAGGTCAGGTAACTAACAAATATAATATAATCCAGGACAAGCAAATATAATCCAGGACATGTAGGGTGTTTATGATTTGGGTGGCAGGTGAAATGATGTTCAAGACTTGTTACATAATTTGAAGGTGCAAAGTGAAAATGTCGAGTCACTTGTGCAAAAACGATGAAGAATGTCAAGATGGCAGCAGCAGAGCTTTAAACTAAGCCCAGGGCTCCTCCGAGTGGGAAGCACTGGGCAAATCACGCAGCTCACATGTCATGTAGCTGGCCCTGGTAAAGTTTCTTCAGTTGGGAAAGTTCTGAATGTGGCTAGAAAGTAAAGGAAGAGATCATAAATATGAAAGTTACAAGAGAAAAAAGGGAATGAGGATGACACAGGAGCAGTTTTCTTGTAGGTGGAGGGCAAAAAGGTGGTGGTCCTGACTCAGAGGAGAATGATGCAGGCTGAGAATGGAAACGGAGATCCAGCCTCAGGGTTATAACCAGGTCTCTCCCAGGGATCAGCGGTAAGCACTGATGGGTAACATCCTCCTGGACAGAGTAGCACCTCCACAAAGCACCAATTCTGGCTGGTTAATTAATTACAAGATTGCTTTTCACACCTTTCTTTGAAACTCAGTGGCAATTGTGTTTCCTTTGAGGTCAGAGAACCTTGAGTGAGCTTTGACTATTTGTTCTATCCACCTTGGGAAAAAAACTCAGTCTATAGTATGGAGAGATTGAGGGAATCGTCATGGATGGTGATTTCCATGTCTTAAACGATAGAAACTTAAGCATCACTGAACTCTAAAGGCCGTGAGCATAATTCAGGCCCTAGGACAGAGAATAAGTAAATGCAGTGCTCATTTAATCAGGCAATACCATTAAAGGAGTGAGAGGCCAAACTGCCACATAAATATGAGCAGGCAGGAAAGTATATTTGTGAGCACAATGAGGAGCAATGGTGACTAGGGCAAACCATAGAGTGTCGGGCCTGTTGAAAGATGCTCAGAAGCAAATACTTCTAGAACCAAGTGGGGACTGAGCAGAATCCTCCCAGAGGTTAGGTTTAATTGCTTGGCCAGCAGTCTACAAGCCCTGATAATGAGTCGTTGAGAAAAAGAAGACCCTATAGTAGTTCAGAAAAGCACTGAATCAGTATCTGTTAAGCAGGAGGTAGGCACAGGGCCTCTATTGGGTGTATACAGAGCTGCTTTTCAGCGTTGACGTTGTTCTGTGTCCCTAAGAAGGCTGTAGGCTACCTTCATGGTCTGCTAGGGTTTAATTACTAGTCAGGAAGTTCTTTTATTGCTTTAGACAAACTCACTTCATTTTCATCCTGTTTCCTCTTTGTGTAGAGCTATCTTCTCCTAAGGTTGACATATCTTTCTACATAGAAAGACATATTTTTCTACTTTGGTTACAAGAGTATGTGTTGTTTTCCCCGTTTGAAAATATTGGAAATCCTAATTTGTAAAACATGGTGTGCGGGACCAAAGAGTTTCATTTCATCAGAATAAATGATGGTTCTGTCTGTCAACAGAGATGTTAGTGATTGATTAATCTTAAGTAAAAAGGATTCTTCCTTTGATTTCACTTTTTGCCAAAGATCCTTAGATTTTTGCATCATTCATACTCTGCTTTTCACACTCTGGTTCCTCATCTTGCTCTCTGGACTCCTTTTGCTTCTCAAGAGGAATTGCCTGAATATGTTTTACCAGCTCTCAGTGTTAGGTGACAAGCATTACAGAGTTTTTACATGGCAGACTGGGAAGGAGATACTAGAGGCCATGAGTTTCCAGTTGTGTCAAGGAGAACCCTTATACATTCCTATGTACTCCAGGCATTAGTAAAAGGAGAAATCAATTGCTCTCAAACTTTCCTAAGAATCAGTTCAGTTCAGTTCTGTTGCTCAGTCGTATACAACTCTTTGTGACCCCATGGACTGCGGCTCGCCAGGCTTCCCTGTCCATCAGCAACTCCCGGAGCTTGCTCAAACTCATCTCCATTGAGTCAGTGATGCCATCCAACCATCTTATCCTCTGTTGTCCCCTTCTCCTCCTGCCTTCAATCTTTCCCAGCATCAGGGTCTTTTCCAATGAGTCAGTATTTTTCATCAGGTGGCCAAAATATTGGAGCTTCAGCTTCAGCATCAGTCCTTCCAATGAATATTCAGGACTGATTTCCTTTAGGATGGACTGGTTGGATCTCCTTGCAGTCCAAGGGACTCTCAAGGGTCTTCAACACCACAGTTCAAAAGCATCAATTCTTCGGCACTCAGCTTTCCTTATAGTCCAACTCTGACATCCATACATGACTAGTGCAAAAACCATAGCTTTGACTAGACAGACCTTTGCTGGCAAAGTAATGTCTCTGCTTTTTAATATGCTGTCTAGGTTGGTCATAACTTTTCTTCTAAGGAGCAAGCATCTTTTAATTTCATGGCTGCAGTCACCATCTGCAGTGATTTTGGAGCCCCCAAAAATAAACTGTCACCGTTTTTGCTGTTTCCCCATCTATTTCCCATGAAGTGATGGGACCGGATGCCATGATCTTAGTTTTCTGAATGTTTAGTTTTAAGCCAACTTTTTCACTCTCCTCTTTCACTTTCATCAAGAGGCTCTTGAGTTCTTCTTCACTTTTTGCCATAAGGGTAGTGTTATCTGCATATCTCAGGTTATTGGTATTTCTCCCGACAATCATGATTCCTATGAATAAAAAGGTTTAAATAGTCAATTTTATTGTCAAAAGCTCTTGGTAAGAATGCTTGAGCTCTTGATGTCAGGACAGAGACTTGACCATTGTTAATTTTTACTGGTTTAAATTGTGAAGATGAAAGGGGACATGCTCTTGCTCTCCTCTCTTCTTTCTCTCCATTAGGGAGATTGAGTTTCAACCTCATGGTCAAATTTGGGCTTCCAATACTTCTTTTAAACTAAAGAATTGAAAAACCCTCCATACAAGGAGATTCAGACCATTTATAGCTGGATCTTAAATAAAACAGGAAGAGAAGTGTTGTTACCTCTCTTAAAATTGAGATACTTCATGATGTAAATGCATACTGTAAATGCATGATGTAAGTGCATGATATAAATGCATACTATACTCATCACTCTTTGTTTTGCTAGTTTAAAATTTTTAATTTGCTTTATTTCTGTCAGTAGCCCCATGTCCTGGGAAAGGGACACCCGTGACCTTAAACCCTCATGTTACTCAATATGACAGAAGATGATGGTAAGAAAGGAATGTTTCACAGGAGAAATGCCTCAGATTGAAGGAGCCCCAGTGGCCACCAGCAGCCAGTAGTCCACACACCAACACAGCCCTACTTGACTGTTATAGGAAATAGATCACAATAGACCAGGGCAACTCCCTTGGGGTTGGCAGAGCCTGTGTTCTCAGGGCTGGGCTTATCTCAGCGATAAAACTGTTGGTATTTGTTCCCACTCTCCTCTGTTTTCTGCATGGCAATCAAATTGTGTTAACTGGCAGAGCTGCAGTTGACTCTGTAGTGCCTTTGTGGGCATTAGGAAGGGTTACCTCTCAGAGCAAATCCAATGTCCAGATTTGGCCTGCTCATCACCCTTTGTGTGGGGCGTGAGCTGCCTACAGTCCCTTACAAGGGTGCTCAGTATCACGTCATCCTTGGGGCATCTAGCCTCTTCCCCACTTAAGATTTCTCTGTTGTGTGGCTTTCTCTTCCAGGGCCTTCATTTCCCTGAATGACCTAACTACACAATGAATAAATTCACATTAAGATGTTAACAGCAGTGGTTGTTCCAGGTGTGCAGTTATATTGCCAAGACTGTTTTTCATGGTCCAGAATACTGTTTCCTGGCTTGACATCTGCTAAAATTCCTATTCATTTTGCAAGACTTAACTCTAATATTAATTAATCTGTAAAAAAAATCCTGAGACTCTCAGCTGAGTTAGGTATTTCCTTTTCTGAATGCTTGTGGTACTTGCTGTGCTCATCTGTTTTCATATTTCTTATATTGCTTAATAAGTATTTTTCCTGTCAGTCTCTCCTAATGGGAGAATTCTGCTGAGATCAGAGGCAGTGTTACTCATTTTTATATCCCTGGCTCATGGTTTATTATTTACAGGTAAATAGGTGCTCAACAAATAAATACGAATCAGAGTGTTGAATGAACTGATCAGTCAGACTTAGTGCCCACCATGGTGCTTTTGGCTTCCAGAGGGGCCTTCTGGAGACTACTTGTTAAAGCAGTCTCCTTGATCAAAGCATGGACAGCCTGAGGCCAGAACCCTCTTGGCTGTTTGCCTGGATCACAGTTGGTGTTTTGCATTCCATTTGTAGTTGGATCAGGAATTAGTAAGAACTCTATAAAGAGGTATTTTATCCCTGTTCCTTGCTTTTTAGATTTCTTGAGCCTCAGAAGCAATGGGAATATATGTCAGGAAATTTTTTGGTTTTCTGGATTTGAGGCACATTTACCACTTACATTTGTTAGTGTCTTTTTGAGCAGGAAGCATGTCTGTAAGGTAACATACATTGTTATTGGGAAGCTAAATCGACAAAGTGATGAACAGTTCACTCTTCAGAAATCACTTCAGTCTTTAGTGACCAAAAAAGTCTATGTGGAAGTAGATTTTGAGCCAGATCTTGAATGATAAGTATGGTTTCTGTTTGTTCATTCAACTGAGAAATACTTATCTGATGTGCTCCATTCTGTCCTCGGGTGTGAAGATACAAAAATGATTCAGTCAGGAGTATACTTGTATTGCTGCTGCTGCTAAGTCACTTCAGTCGTGTCTGACTCTGTGTGACCCCATAGACAGCAGCCCACCAGGCTCCCCTGTCCCTGGGATTCTCCAGGCAAGAACACTGGAGTGGGTTGCCATTTCCTTCTCCAATGTATGAAAGTGAAAAGTGAAAGTGAAGTCACTCAGTCGTGTCAGACTCTTCTAGACCCCATGGACTGCAGCCCATCAGGCTCCTCCGTCCATGAGATTTTCTCGGCAAGAGTACTGGAGTGGGGTGCCATCGCCTTCTCTGATACTTGTATGAGGTCCAAACTTTTGAAGTGGTTCAGCCCCTGTAAGTTATATAGTTCTCTGCCCAACCTTATGAAATGTTGCCAAATTAACAAAAGATAGTTGACTAGATGGGCTCAGTAGTATATCAGCCAGGTTTCAGTACAAACAAAAGGAAAGAGGTTCCACATGGTCAAAGGTTTTTTTTTTTTTTTTTTAATTTAAAAATAGCAGTGAAACATGTATATTACCATATGTGAAATAGATCGCCAGTCCAGGTTCGATGCATGAGACAGGGCACTCAGGACTGGTGTGCTGGGATGGCCCTGTGAGATGGGATGGGGAGAGGTGGGAGGGGGGCTCAAGATGGGGGACAAATATACACCCATGGCTGATTCATGTCAATGTATGGCAAAAACCACCACAATATTGTAAAGTAATTAGCCTCCAATTAAAATAAATTAATTAATTTCAAAAGAAATTTGTTGGAGAAAGTTAGAATTTTATCAAATATCTCATCTTTCTGTATATGGGGAAAGATTCTACCAAGAAGGGCACTGAGGCAGGAACACCAGGCAAGACCAATATTTTAAAAACTTACTGAAAAAGATGTCACAAAAACAATCTTAAATTGAGTCAGAGGCTGTTCATCCATGACTGGATATGATGTTGTGGGTTTTATTTTCAAAGTCAATTTTGCCTTTGAAGTTATACTGTGCCCACTTCAATGCCACTTAGAGCCGGTTCTGCTAAATGTGTCCATCAGTTCTCCAGAGAAGGTTGGGCTGTTGGTAGAAATGCAGCATCTTAGAAGGCACCTAAATGTGGGCAAAATGTCGGCTTTGATGGTGCCGTTCTCGTGGGTCGAATTAGGCTGTCTCAGGAATGCTGTTTGAAGTGCTGCCAGTAGCTATTAAATCAGCCTTCAGCAAATTCAACCAGGATTGAAATTCAAGACTTGCTTCAATATAATAAAATGGCTGGACTTCCTTTTTCTCCCTTTTGGAGTATTTTGGAATTGTCTCAATCTCATTCCTGTTTCTTGCCCTGATGCTTCCACCTGAAATGCATCCTGAGGAGCCTTTGATGTGCTGTAGTCACGGTGCGTCACGCGGCAGCATCAGAACCACTCGTTGTAGGATGCTGGGGGTGTGGCATGGGGAGGAGGCATAGAAAAGAGCAAGAACGTTGGTTAAAAGGGAGCCTTTTTGATATCTCAGTCAGGGCTTTATTACTTATCCTCAGTAAGATCAGTCAACGCATACCAGTTCTGCAGTCCCATGTGATTTGCACCAAGTCCCTTTCTTTATTTCCAGAGAAATAAAGAAATTAATAGTCATCCTTCCAAGGTTGTTATCATCAACTTGCTGAACCACAGCTTAATTTCTTAAGAAAATGATATCTTTGTATTGATCCCACCATTTACATTTATTCTTGGTGCAGTGAATAACATGTTTGGTAACACTGTCTGTAGAGGATGAGCTAAGGCATACTGGCTTTCAGAGAGAAGCATGTCGTCGCACAGAGAGACGTGAAGTGGCTCTGAATGTTTCTGTTCAGAAGCATCTGTGGTGCTGGACTTTGTCATGCAGTGCACAGTGATGTGCTCATGGCCCCTGGCCCACAGCGGAGATAACAGCTCCTTCCCTGAAGGTCTGCCCGAGCCCCGATCTGCTGTTTCCATTCTCCTTGTCCTGGGAAACAAAGCCCTGTGCTTGAGCCATCTTCCAAAGGACTCATATCTTGTCTTTGTTAAAAAAAAAAAAAAAATCACTCAGGCCATGAAGAGGTGCTGTCTTTTGAAAACACCCCTAAAAGCCTTGAGTGCGTCTTTGCTATCTGTCTCTTGTCAGAATGGTTGCAATTTGCATTTCACCACAGTAAAATTCATTTCCCGTCCATGGTGCTGTCCAGATTGACTTTATCACACTCACATGCTTGTCAAGTGATAGCTCGGGTTAGTTGAGAGCAGCAGGAAGTGGAAAGGAAATGAGAGGCGTGGTGTTTTCCAATCTCACGATCAGCATTTGCTTTGGGAACAACAGTTGGGAAGGGAGTCTCATAGGATGGCTCGATAAGAGCAGGGGCCTTGATGACCAATCACACTGCTGTATCTTTCTAACTGTGAAGTCTCAGGCTCAGAGACGTGAAATAGCCACTGGTTTCATCTTCTGCAAGGAGTGTGTGTGTTGTGCTCAGCACAGTGCATGTAATGCCCTTGATAAATGGTCGTTATGTTAACAGGAGCTAAGAGCTAAGGAGAGTTGCTGAAGGCATTTATCACTCTGTGCTCATGAGCAATGATGACCCATTTTGGGTAGGGAAGGCACAGTCCCATCTGTAATTCATTCATTTCACTCCTTAAATCCTTGGTGAGCTAAGCCAAAGCATAAATCTAGAGGTTAATTTAACAAATGTTCATCAGGCTTCAGCTGTGTACATGCCAAGTGGTGTGGGGAATGCAAATATAGAAGATGTGGCAACAGTAGCCACCAGTCTAATGGGGGCATGACACATGGCAAGCAGCTACATCATAGGGCATTTCTGGTGCCAAGTGAGGGAGGTAAAGCATTGTGGTTTGGAAGTAGTCAGAGATTTCTTGCAAAAGGTGACATATAAGCTGGGCATTGAAGAGTGGGAGAAATCCTGGGGACAGATATTTCAGACAGAGGCTTTGTTTATCCCCCATACTTACACATAAATTACTGGTCACTTATTTCTGTTCCCAAGGGCCAGCAGTACTCTTTCTTTTTTATTTTTTAAAATATAAAACATTAGTATCTTCTTCGGAGAAGGCAATGGCACCCCACTCCAGTACTCTTGCCTGGAAAATCCCATGGATGGAGGAGCCTGGTAGGTTGCAGTCCGTGGGGTCGCTGAGTCGGATACGACTGAGCGACTTCACTTTCACTTTTCACTTTCATGCATTGGAGAAGGAAATGGCAACCCACTCCAGTGTTCTTGCCTGGAGAATCCCAGGGACGGGGGAACTTGGTGGGCTGCCGTCTATGGGGTCGCACAGAGTCGGACACGACTGAAGTGACTTAGCAGCAGTAGCAGCAGTATCTTCTTGCTTTTAAAAAAACCAGAGCTGTTTGCAGTGGGCATGGACTTTGCAGGGTGCTGTTCTCCCACATGTAGGGAAGATAACTGTAGTTGAATAAACTTGGCCAGGCCAAGGTCAAGCCCAGTGTCCTCCATTCTAAGAAAGGACTGTTAGTTACGAATTCAGTTGTAACTCAGTAGAGGGTTTCTCATGGTAGTTGATAAGTCCTTCGGTTGCTTTCACTTATTGCAGAAACCAGCCAAGGTCTTGTGGTTTTAAAGTGAGTGCAGGACCCTTTTCAAATTGGAAAGGCTAGGGAAGAAGTGGTTTTACCAAGATCGACTGTAGCTTTAGAGCTTAATGTCATCTCAGCTTGGGTTCTTCAGAATCCAGGGGTTCTACCGGTAGACGCTTGAAACTTTGGGTGTAGGATATGATTTGATTTGTTTTTAGTTGTTAACCTGATTTAGTGCTAGTTGGAGACCAGAGCCATAGGATGGTCTGTGGAAACATACCTTTTCCTTCCGATACTCTGAGCCAAGGTAGAAAGGGCTAGAAACAGTGGTGATCTTCTGAAACTCGGACCCTGCCTTTTTCTTCAGGGCAGACAGGATATTATCCTGGAATTAGAAAAACTGAGTATCTGGAAGAATGTTAGCCTAGATTCAAGGAATAGGCCTACCCAGTCCTGACCCATTTGAGGATCCAACATGATGCTACTGAATTATTTCCTTATCCCTATAACTGTTTACAATTTAGTCTGTACAGTGATGAAATCTCACCCCCATCCACTCACCCCCTTATAAGAAGACTGTAGCAAATGAGGCCTTGCTTGTGAATGGACTTTTCAGATTCTGATGTTTTAGGCAAAAAGCAAGCAGTTCTAGGAAGTACTTTCTAAATGGTGAACAACTGTAGAATAAAAGCATAATCAGACCATCTCATTTGCTCACTAGGAGGGAAGAGTTTTTAAAAAAGACTTTTAAGCAAGCTTTAAAAAACTATGTACACATTTGACCTGAATTTGTTTTTTCTTTTGTCTTTTCTCTGCATTGCCAGTGTGTAGTTGAAGAGCACAGTTAAAAAGGAGAATCTGTAGAAAAGAGTGATTGTGATTCTTTGCAGGATGTGTTGTGACAACCCTGATGAGAGCTGAGATGGTGAAGACTAACATGTTGCCTTCAGCTCAAACACACACACACACAAGAATATTAGGGGATGGATTCAAGCACTCACTGCTCTACCCCTGCAGGTCTTCAAATCATTTCAACCTTCAGCAGTTAGGAGCTGCTAAGGGAGGGCATTTGGCTCATGCCCAGTGCGGTTTCAGCTTCCACCTCTGTAATTGGAGTCCATAGCCCTGCCTTGACCTCGTGGATTTGTGTGATTCTACACAAATAATATTTCTGAGAAAACACAGAATAAAATAAAGTGCTACTGCTAAGCTGCTAAGTCACTTCAGTCGTGTCTGACTCTGTGCAACCCCATAGACGGCAGCCCGCCAGGCTCCCGTCCCTGGGATTCTCCAGGCAAGAACACTGGAGTGGGTTGCCATTTCCTTCTCCAATGCATGAAAGTGAAGTTACTGAGTCGTGTCTGACTCTTCGCGACCCCATGGACTGCAGCCTACCAGGCTCGTCTGTCCATGGGATTTTCCAGGCAAGAGTACTGGAGTGGGGTGCCATTGCCTTCTCCAAAATAAAGTGCTAGCTGGATACAGAATTAAAACGCATCTGCTATTGAAGAGTTTAAGGAATATCTTCCTGCAAATGAATCTAGGACAAAATTTGAAACTGGGCGTCAAGCTTATAAATGTGACTCTCTGTCCTTTCCCAGTGGACCCAGCCTCCCCCACCACTTCTTGCCATCTTCCCTACTCCAGCTCCCTGATAACTGTTCCTAGGAGGAATAGTTGATGACTGAAACTTAGCCCATCCCAGGGAGAAAAGTGTGCTTGACTTGTTTGATGTGGACTTTCCCATGATTAAATACTTGATTTAAAAAATTTTATTAAGTATAGTTGATTTACAAAGTTGTATTAATTTCTGCAGCATAGTAAAGTGATTCAGTTATATATATTCTTTTCCATTATAGTTTTTCATAGGATATTGAATATAGTTCCTGTGCTATACAGTAGGACCTTGTTGTTTGATTTTTGTTAAATTAAAATTATTAATCAAATATCTGCTTATAATATCTGATGCTAAGCCAGGCACAGTCCAGGCATGAGTTGTGTCTCACAGGGTTTGTACTTCAGGAAGGGCAATGAAGTAAACATATAAAGTGTTACACTTCAATGTTCTGTAGTGCTACTTTTATGGGAGTGACACGCCTTAACAAACACAGCTTATGGGGGTTGAAAAAAATACAATTATTTATGATACAGTAGAATCAAGGAAGAATTTATGAAGGGCTTAGGATGAGTAAAACTTAGATCAGGAATTGCAAACTCAAATGCCTTTGGAATTCCAAGCTGATCAGCTAATGAGTAAATCAGGCTACTGTAATGCTGTAGGGAGTGGGGGTATAACACTATAGGGAGTTGTGGTGACTGGGCTAAATTGGAAAAAGTTTGTGTCTCTCCTGAAATGTTGGCCACTACTCAAGCCAATTCAGTGCTTTCCGCCTAATAACGCGGGCCCCATGTACTCAGAACTCACATTTCATGAGAATGCAGAAATCTACTCAGGTAAAATCTTCTAATTTTTGACAACTGATAAAAACAAGCTAAGGTTCCATGCAAGTAAATTTGTGCATGCACACAGACAGACAGACATTTAAATTTGGGGGGATGGACTGAAAAGCACTCCAGGCAGAGAGAGTGAAGTGTTGTACATGAACAAAAACTCAGGTGGTTCACATGAAACTCAAATATTGAGTGCAAGGAGTACTTTGTGGCAAATCTACTTGAAAAGTAGGTCAGAGACCTTACATGTCACATAGGAAATTTGAACCTTATCCTCTCAGAATGGGGAGCCAACGAAGTTTCTTGAGCAAGGGAAAGGAATGACCAGATACTAGAATAATCTGATCCACTACAGAGATGCATTAGATCACAGAGAGCTAGGCACTGTCCTATTCTATTACATACCACTGGCCACATGTTTTCTACAAATTATACCATCTCACCCTAAGAAGCTAAGGTAGAGTTAGATACTGTTAGTTTTGTCCACTTAACTCATGAGCAAATGGAGGCTTCCAGGAGTCCCCCAAGGTCATATAGCTAGGGAAGAGGAGGGGATCAGGATTTGAATCCAAGGATGTTTGATTGTTAAGCCTAGATAATTAGCCTCTCTGGTGTACCCAGATTTAGAGAGAGGGAAGGAGAGGTCTAATATTTCCTTTAGTCTGGTAACTTTGTCTTCCTGTCGCTTTACCAGGTAATCAAAGATCTGAGCAGAAGGATGGAGCAGCTAGTAATCAGTTCACCCAGAAAGGCTGAAAGTGTTAGGAAGCAATTTGCCATAGGAGGGAGAGCTCTGGCTACAGGAAGAGCGTAGTCAGTACAGTTCTCCTTAGAAATAGTAGGTGATCATCATCCTGAAAGAGCATTATGTCTCTGCAGCATCTGCCTTCCTGGAGGATGAGGCCCGTCTTCAAGGGCATGTTGACATTGTCATTCATCATCCATCACTATATATGAGATGTCTGAGTTTACTGATTCCTGCTAGGCTGTGACCCACATTTCCTGTTTCATGAGAAATGTGGAATCTCTCACCCCAGAGATGGGTTTGGCATGTAGTCTACGCTCCTAACCTGTGACAGCAGTGATTTCAAAAATCACTCCAAGGAATCTGTCCGCATTGCAGAAGACCCAGGTTCTATCCCTGGGTTGGGAAGAATCCCTGGAGAAAGGAATGGCAACCCACTCCAGTATTCTTGCCTGGGGAACTCCGTGGACACAGGAGCCTGGTGGGCTGCAGTCCACAGGGCTACAAAGAGTCAGACACAACTGAAGCGACTAACACTTTCACTTTCACCATGCTCCCAACCTGTCACAATAGTGATTTCAAAAATGATTACATTCAAAAATATGTTTAAGGTGTACAATATCATTCATACTTATTCGGATACTTGGCTGTGTAGTTTTCTAATCAGGAAAGTGAGTAAGATAAAGTTCCACTAAGTTCTGTAATTTCTTAGTTCTTTGAAAATGAGCTGACTTGGAGAATGTTTATATTGATAAGTAAACTTCCTCGTAAGTTTATGCATAATTTCAAATTTTAAAATGTGCATGACCCAGGAGTTCCGTTTGCTTGTCCCCATAAATTCTTTTAAAAGGTGACATCTCTCACTCCATGCTATGCTACATCTGCCCCTCATTCTGACAGAAAACCAATGCATGCATTTGGATAACTCTCAGGAGACCTGTGGGATAGCTGGAAAGAACACATGAAATCAAGCTGTCACAAAACACATGGGACATCTGGTCGACATGCCATTTCTCCAGCAGAGAAGCAGAGAGGAGGGACAGTTTGAGGCTCATAGAAAATATGAAATTGCTCTCACCATCTGTGTCTTTAGATCACTTGGATTTTTGTTGAAGGTATTTCCTCAACAGTGTGCACACAGCGTTTCCTTCATTCTGTCTGGAGACAGCAGGGGACTTTCTGGCACTCAGGAGATCTCTGATACAGATTCAGGCTTGACAGTAGGAGGGTGTCACCCCACAAGGAAGGGTTGTGGCTAACTTTCACGCTGGAGGTGCGAAACAGTGCTCTAAATTGGATTTTTATATTTTAATACATTTTCCCGACTGTGCAGTCTTACCCTTGGCTTCTATGGCCTCTGATTCAATGCTTTAGTTAAACTCTCTGTATTTTATCCTCATCCTTTTATTTATTCAGCCACCAGACATTCATTAAGTATCTGTTTGTCTGACCTCTTTGTTTCCAGGGAAAGAACTGTACCAAATATGCAATTGTTACATATTTCCTTAGTTATTCTCCCCTCATGGCCAAGACAGCCAACTCCTGCTGGCTACTGATACTTTTATGTTCCCTATTAATTCAAAATGCAATGCTGAAAAATAGAGAGCATTTTACTGCTTGAGGTTCTGTGGTTACAAACAACAGACCTCCACTAACTTAAGTAAGAAAAGGAATTCACTGAAGGGGCGGTGGGGTGTGATAGATAGAATAATGGCCTCCCAAAGTTGTTCATATCCTACTTCCTAAAGCCTGTCAGTGTATTACCTAATATGGCAGAAGGGACTTTGCAGGTGGATTATGGATCTTGAAATGAAGAGAGCAGCCTGGATTATCCAGATGAGTCCAGTGTAATCGCGGGGTCCTTACAGAGGGAGGCAGCAAGGTCAGTCAGAGAAGGAGATGTGATGACAGAAGCAGAGGTCAGAGGGATGTCATTGCCAGAAAGAGGCTACAAGTCAAGAGTGCAGTAACTCTAGAAGCTGGCAAAAGCAGGTATGAGTTGTTCTCTAGAGCCTCTAAAAGAAAGGCAGACTTGGCAGCCTTTTGATGATAGAACTTCTGACCTCTAGAATTGTGAGAGTATACATTTGTGAGTGCATGTGTGTTTATTGAAGTGAAGTTTACATACATAAAATTAACCACTTAAAAATGATCAGTGACATGTAGTACATTTTCCAAGTGGTACATCCCCTAATTTGTCTAGTTCCAAAACCTTCCCATTACCCCTAAAGGAAACCTTGTACCTATTCAGAAGATGCTTCTCATACTTCTGTTCCCCCTTTTCCCCTGGTCACCACCAATCTGGGTTCTGCTGTATGGATTAATCTATTCTGGGTATTCCACATAAATGGAATTATATAATATGTGGCCTTTTGTATCTTGCTTCTTTCACTTACCGGAATGGTTTTGAGGTTCATCCATGTTATAGCCCATCTCACCTTCATCTTTTGTGCCTGAATAATATTCCATTGGGTGAATGTACCACGGTTTGTTTATCCATTCGTCTACTGATGAATATTTGGGCTGTCTTGACCTTTTGGCTGTCCTGACTAGTGCTGCTATACACATGCATGTACACATCTATACTTGAGTATCTGTTTTCAAGTCTTTTGGATGTAAACCTAGGATTGAAATTGCTGGATTGTGTGGTAACTCTATGTTTCACTTTTAACAGCCAAACTGTTTAGCACCTGAATCACTCTATAGTCCCATCAGCAAACTCCAAGTATTCCAATTTCGCTACATCCTTCTCAAAACTTACTCTTTCATTTGTCCTCTTTAAAGATTTAGCTATCTTAATGGGAATGAATGGTATCTTACTGTGGTTTTTTAATTTCATTTCCCAATGACTAATGCTATTGAGCATGTTGACCATTTGTGGTCATGTGCTTGTTGACCATTTGTATATCTTATTTGGAGAAATGTCTTGAAGTCCTTTGCCCATTTTCTGTTTGTTTTTATTCTCAACCTTTTATTTTTAAACTTTAAACTTTTTATTTTGTATTGGAGTATAGCCAGTTAACAATGTTGTGGTGATTTCAGGTCAACAGAGAAGGAACTCAGCCGTATATATACATGTATCCATTTTCCCCCAAATTCCTCCTTCCATCCACTTTTGCCCAATTTTTAACTGGATTTTTAGTTTCCCCAAGTTGTGGGAAAGATGCTCTGGGATTCTGGGTCATAGGAATTAATGGACAGTCCATTTGAGACATTTCTTTTATGATGTATGTATTCACATTTCCTTCAGTTCTTATGTCCCTGATTTAAGAGGGAAGAGTGACTGGTATAGCCTGAGGGATGTTCAGTGCCCAGGTCAGAAGAGAGCAGACTTCCTTGATGTCTAGTACCACTAAGACTGCTTGTAAACAAAATAGAAGTGCTACTACCAAAAGAAAGGCAGATGGCTACTAGAAAGGCAAAAGCAAAAGGGACCCACATGGGCACACAAGTAGGTAATAGTTCAGGAAAAGAAGCAAACAAATCATAATGTGATAGAGACTTAAAAGCTCTGATAGCTCAAGAGATAAATCTGTAATTATGAGATAAGGAAGACATAGCAGAAGACAAGCACCACTTAAAAAAGGCTTAGTGGATGGGCATCACAGGCTCCATCATTACTGCCATAGCATCTGGAGGAAAAGGTGATGATCGTATTTGTTCTGCACTGGTCATGCCCCACTTCAGATGAGGAACTCCGTTTTGTGCTCACCACCTTGAGGGTCATACAGGCAAAATAGAATGTGTTCAAAGGTGAGAGGCCAGGAGGCTGGATTCATGCCATTAGAGTAATGGTCAGAGGAACTGGCATGTTTACCTGAATAAGTAAAGATTCTAAGCAAGAAGATGTAAATTGGGATAAATGAACTCAAAACGGGGAGGATCAAGACCAAGATCTAAGTAGTTGAAGGAAATAGAAATCTATTTCTCACTTATGTCACAATTCTGTTAGGTCTGTGATGGAAGATATGAGTTTCGTTTCTTGGATCAGATGTCTCCAAATTCCTTCAGACCTTTGCCTCCACATGGAGTTAGGGAAGGGGAGAAAAGAACATCTGTATGTGTATGTGTGTTCTTGGACCATGGCAGGCAGTTGTAGGCTAAAACTCATTCACGTGGATACACCTGCTTCAAGGAATGCTGGGAAATGTAGTCTTATTCAGAAAGAAATGGTGACACAGACATTAGTGGGCATGATCACTTTCTCAGGGCTGCACAGAGTGGGCCCACAACTCTGGGAAAGCAAGGTATGTTAGTTATTGACCCCCTAGTAGGAAAAAGTAGGAAGCAAGTAAGAATGCCTGCCTTTGGTCTTTTGTTCTCATTAGCTTGGCCTCTTCATCACCTTCTCTTGTCATTTCTTTCTCTTTTCCTTCACCTTCACTGGTTTTAATTTTGTGTTGACTCTGACTTTATGACTTATGAAACTTGCTCTTTTTTTCCTGCCTCTCTGATTTTTTATTAATTATGAATAATCTTATTAATGAATTATGACTGTATTTATAACATACACAGTGGATAAAGCAAATTAATATCTCATGGTCCAAATGTGCCTTGAAATCTTGGCAAGTTCAGGTGTGTGTGTGTCTGTGCGTGTGTCTGTGTTCATGTGTGTGTGCATGCACACCTGTTTAAAAATTGTATAGTGTCCAATAAAATTTGAGATATATTTTTTCCTTGAAATATCATAAAATCTGACCACACCAGGTCTGCATGCCCATAAGAATAGCAAGAATAGGAGGTATACATTCTCCATGCTGCCAATCTCTCTTAATCCCTTTTGCTTCTTAATGCTGAGACCTAAAGTCAGTTTCCCGGAGAAGGCAATGGCACCCCACACCAGTACTCTTGCCTGGAAAATCCCACGGATGGAGGAGCCTGGTAGGCTGCAGTCCATGGGGTCACTAAGAGTCGGACACAACTGAGCAACTTCACTTTCACTTTTCACTTTCATGCATTGGAGAAGGAAATGGCAGCCCACTCCAGTGTTCTTGCCTGGAGAATCCCAGGGACGGGGGAGCCTGGTGGGCTGCCGTCTATGGGGTCGCACAGAGTCGGACACGACTGAAGCGACTTAGCAGCAGCAGCAAAGTCAGTTTCCACTTAACACATTGTACTGTGTGTGTGTGCTTTTTAAAAAACACTCTTCCATTTTATGATCTTGTGATCCCTTCCTGACTGTTGTGGGCACTTGAGTTTGGAATCACTGGCTTTTCTTACAGCTACTTCATCTGAAACATCAGTTAGAGTGGAGGGTGGAGGGATTGCAGCACTAGAGACAAGATAGGATGAGGGTGGGGTTGGCCAAAGGATGCCAGGATGTTTATTCCATGTGCAGGGGAGCCCAGCTGATAGTATATAGAGCAGTGGTCTCCAAACATTGATTGTGTACCTCATCAGAAAAATAATATTTGCATATATACCGTTCAAAGTAGGAGTTATTACTTAAAAATTATATGTATATACTCCTGTTATTTCCAGATGCAGTATACTCTCAAGGTCATAATTAAAGAAGACTCTAAGTCCATATTCCAAATAATTTTCATTATAATTTTCAATTTCTGGGCCAACTTTTCGGTTGGCAGATGTACTTTCTTAATGGCATCTCTAATTAGCAGTTTCTTGGCATTATTTAAGCCTTGTACATTTTGTGACGGTTAGTTCAATTGAACTAGATAATGCATTCCATAAATTCTGTGACATACACATCTCAGCTTATGGCAGTGAGCTGAATGGGAATGAAAAAGTTGGCTCACCTCTGCTAACCCTTCCTGATTTGCACAATTTTATTTCCACTCTTTTCTTAGGAATTCTTTCATTCATCCTGATGGGAAGCCATCTGAGAGATGTAGGTACTTGTATGTGTTTAGATTTTGAAATTTTAGATAAAATTAACATAAATAGAGTTTTTAGAAACATTAATTAATGGGACAAACAAGGATCTGTGTGTGTTGTGGGCAGGGGTATCTTAGAGGGCAGGAGACATGTAGAGCATAATGGGATCTCATTGTAGCCTTATAAACACTAGACACAGGAGTTAGTACGTTCAGCCTCTGCCCATACCCACACTCAGGTGTGGGTCAGTTGACTATACTTCCCCAGACAGTCTGTAGATTCAGTGCAATCCCTATCAAATTACCAATGGTATTTTTTCACAAAACTAGAACAAATTATTTTAAAATTGTATGGAAACACAGATGTCCCTGAATATCCAAAACAATTTTGAGAAAGAAGAACGGAGCTGGAGTTATTCCACTCTCTGACTTCAGACTATACTACAAAGCTGCAGCCATAGTGTGGTACTGGTACAAAACAGAGACAAAGATCAACAGAATGGGATAGAAAGACCAGAAATAAACCCATATACCTATAGTCAGCTAACCTATGACAAAGGAGGCAAGTATTTACAATGGAGAAAACAGTCTCTTCAATAAGTGATGCTGGGAAAACTGGACAACTGCATGTGAAAGAAAGAAATTAGAACATTTTTAAATATGATGTACAAAAATAAACTCAAAACTGTAAATGTTAAACTGGGTACTATAAAATATTTAGAAGAAAGCATAAGTAGAACACTTTTTTGGGGGGGGGAACACTGACATAAATCACAGCAATATCTTTTTGAATCCATCTCCTAGTGTAATGGGAATAAAAACAGAAATAAACAAATGGGACCTAATCAAACTTAAGTTTTTGCATAGCAAAAGAAGCCATAAACAAAAAACCTACAGAATAGGAGAAAATTTTTGTTAATGGTGCTACTGAGAAGGAATTAATCTCCCAAAATATAAACATCTAATGCAGCTCAATATTAAAATTAAAAAAACCCAAATCACAAAATAGGCAAAAGACCTAAATAGCCATTTCTGCAAAGAATATGTAGATAGTCAAAAGGCACATAGAAAGATGCTTAACATCACTAGAAATGAAATCAAGACAATAATGAGTATCACCACCCACTGGTTAGAATGACCATTATCAAAATGTGTACAAAACAGTAAATTCTGGAAAGGATGTGGAGAAATGGAAACCATCTTACACTGTTGATAGGAATGTAAATTGGTATAGCCACAGTGGAGAACAGTATGGAGGTTCCTAGAAAACTAAAAATAGAGCTACCATATGATCCTACAGTCTCTCTGCTGGACATGTATCTGGAGAAAACCATACTTCAGAAAGATACATGTGAGAACAAGATGGAGGAGGGGTAGATGGATGTGTCGTACTTCTGTCTCCATGGAAATATCAGGAATGCACCTTCAGACACAGAAGTGCATGCTGAACACCAGCTGAGAGCCGACAGGAGTACCTGACCAGAGGAAAACAATATATAGAACCATGCAGAACTCGGTAGGACGAAGGAACTAGGGGGAAAAACAGGAGTGTTAGTGGGACTGGACCTGTCCCCGGAGGGTGGGGGAACTGAAGCAGGGGTCCGATCCCCATATTGGGGCAATTGTCTGAGCCAGAGGAGAATCCTTTAAGGCTGAGAGTGAAACAGCTGATCTGTGGCAGCCTAAATGGAATGAGGTCCCCTGGAAGGAGCAGCGGCTGGGTGCTGGAGTTTAGGGATTGTGGAGCAATCCTAGGGCAAGGGCTGCTGTTGACTGCAGAGAGATGGATCTAGGAGATGTGAGGGAGGAGATTATGGTGGGAAATGCCTGTGGAGGAAAGCCAGGCAGCCATGGAAGCAAGGCGATACTGCTGAGTCACGCGTAGGGGGTGGAGCCATCACCATAGCTTCTGTCTCCCCACACACCAGCATTAGCAGCTGAACAATAGAGAGGCTGGCCCATCAAATGCCTGACACACTAAACTACAGAGCAGGACCCCACCCAGAGTACTCCTTTAAGTGACTGATACAGGGAACTACAGAGTAGGACCCCACCCAGGGTGCCCCTTTAAATGCCTGATGTGCCAATCTACAGAGTAGGACCCCAGCCAGGGGGTCCCTTTAGGTGCCTGACATACCGAACAGCAGATAAGGACCCCAGGCAAGGGAGCCCTCTAAGTGCCTGAATGGGCCGAGCTACAGAGAAAGACTGGCCAAAGAGGCCTTCTGATTGCCAGCTAGAAGAGGCTCAAAAATAGATCCCGATAGGGCCATAACTCCTGCAGGGGAGACAGTCCATATTCCTGCACACTTGGCGCTGCCAGAGTCCCTGCAATCCAAGCAGCTGCACCACCTTCATGCTCAACTCTCACTGGGGCAGAGCTACCACAGGCAAAAAAAAGTCTTCCATCTGTGCATGCAGGGTTGCTTCGGTCGTATCCAACTCTTAGTGACCCTGTAGACTGTTCCCTGCCAGGCTTCTCTGTCAGGGGATTCTCCAGGCAAGAATACTGGAGTGTATTGGCCAATACTGGTTGCCATACCCTGCTAGAGCTCTAAATTACCTGCTGCCCCAGCCACAACTCCCCTGAGTACCTGGTGCTGCCAGAACCCCTGTGACCCAAGCAGCTGCACCACCTCCACACCTGGCCCTCACAGGGGCAAACCCAAGTCCTCCAGGGCAGCCCCAGGAGCAAACCCCCAGTGGATGACCCACATGTAGAGGTGGAAATAAAACCACAGTTGAAACCCAGGTGCAGTGTGGCTAAGGAAGAAGACCCAAAACCTTCCCACCAGCTGTACAAGCTGCAGATTAAATCCACACAATCAACTAGGCAGAGTGTGTCTATGGAATATATAAAAGGTCACTGAAAGCTCCCACAAAAGAAAATACACTAGCTCTGATAGCAGTGGACATTGGAGGCGAGAACACACAGGAGTAGGACCAGAGTAGAGCCTGAGCTGCCCCCACAGCAGGTCCAGAGATCAGCACAGTGTTGGAGGGCATCCTAGGGAGGTGAGGTGGACTGTGACTTGCAGCAAGGGAAAGGACTCTGACAGCAGTGACTCAAGAAAAATATTTGTTATTCTTATGTTTTGACTTGTTCTATAGATTCTTTTGGATTTTTTCTTTGTTTTCCCCCTCTGTTGTAGTTGACTTTATTGGCACTATGAAATCTAATTAAGCTTTTGAGACTTTTTTTTTTCTCAATCACATTGTTTACTGTTGTTATAAACCTCTGCCTCTACGTTGGGCCTTTGCAGTTCTATG
The DNA here is from genome assembly GCF_032452875.1 of Bos javanicus. Taxonomy (NCBI): domain Eukaryota; kingdom Metazoa; phylum Chordata; class Mammalia; order Artiodactyla; family Bovidae; genus Bos; species Bos javanicus. Next base: position 54,185,777 of record NC_083875.1, on the reverse strand, counting down.
GAGTTTCCCCCCCTTTTTTTTTTCTTTTCTTTTCTCTTTTTTAAATTTTAATTTTTTAAACCTATTATTACTTTTCTACATTTATTCCTTTGTTTGCTTTTGCTACTGTTCTTTTCCCCTTGCAGTTAATCTTTAATGTATATAAATCTTCTTTATCTATTTCTGTTTAACTTTGCATATGTATTTTTTCTTTTTTTCTTTCTTTCCTTTCCTCTCAACATTTTGTTAGTTTCGTTTTCATTGCTTTATTCCCCAGGTGGCACCTTGCTTTAGTTTTGTTTTCCAGTTTGTGCCTTTGTTAGTTTTCTTCTGGTAGATATAATTTTGGTTTCCTTGGTTCACCAGGTCAGTCTATTGTACTTTATTTTTGTTGGACTGATTTGATTTTGCTTATGTGTGTATATGTATATATTTAGTCACACTTTTTATTGTTGTAAACCTCTGCCTCTACACTGGGCTTTGGCAGGTCTATGAAGTTTTCCTTTTCTCTTTCTTCTTCCATTTTTTTTTTCTCATTTTTATAATTTTAATTTTTTTAAACCTATTATATGTTTTCTACATTTATTCCTTTGCCTTTCCTACTGTTCTTTTCCTCTTGCAGTTAAATCTTTAATGTTTATGAATCATCTTCATCTATCTCTATTTAACTTTGCATTTCTATTTCTTTCTTTTCTTTCTTCACTTTCCTCTCAACATATTTGTTTGTTTTGTTTTCATTGCTTTATTCCCCATTTGGCACCTTGCTCTAGTTTTGCTTTCCAGTTTGTGCTTTAGTTAGTTTTGTTTTATCTGGTAAATATAATTTTTTATTTCCTTTGATCATCAGGTCAATCTACTATATTTTTGTTGCACTGTTTGACTTTGCTCATGGGTGTATATGTATATGTGTTATATTCCATCATTTTAATTATTATTTGCCTGATTTTATAACTGCCATTTCTCTGGGGTTCATCTTTGGCTTCTCATTTTTGGATATGTGTTTTAATCTCAGTTAATGCCATAACAGACCACTTGTGGAATCTCCATTCCTAACCAGAGATCAAGCCCTGAGCCTTTGGTGTGTGAGCACTGACTCCAAGATCCCAGACTACCAGAGAACTAACCCTGCTGCTGCTGCTGCTGCTGCTACATCGCTTCAGTTGTGTCTGACTCTGTGTGACCCCATAGATGGCAGCCCACCTGGCTCTGCTGTCACTGGGACTCTCCAGGCAAGAACACTGGAGTGGGTTGCCATTTCTTCTCCAAGGCATGAAAGTGAAAAATCAAAGTGAAGTCGCTCAGTCGTGTCAGACTCTTCGCGACCCCATGGGCTGTAGCCTACCAGGCTCCTCCACTCGTGAGATTTGCCAGGCAAGAGTACTGGAGTGGGTTGCCATTGCCTTCTCTGAGAACTAACCCTAGGGAGTATCAAATAGTGAAAACTCACAGAAAGGAAACCACTTGACTACAAGATCCAGCATCACCCAGTAGCACCCTGTTCAGGATGCCTCATCTGAACAACAAACAAAACAAAAATACAAACACAATCATCAGCAGACAGGATTACCACCTCACTCAGCCTTGGCCATCAGAGGAAAAATAAATAAAAACTCGGCACAACTCTCATATGACCCTTACACAAACCACTGGACAAACCTTAGGAGGGCAGAAACCAAAAGGAAGAAAGAATTCAATGGTGAACCCTGGGAGAAGGAGACCTCAAACACAATAAGTTAAAAAAAAAAAAAAAGAAAAGGCAGAGAAGTACTACACAAATGAAGGATTAAACTAGAAACACAGAAGTCCAGATAAATGAAGAGGAAATAAGCAAACTACTGAAAAAGAAGTAAAAATAATGATAGTAAAGATGATCAAAAACCTTGAAAACAAAATGGAGAAAATGCAAGAATCAATTAATAAAGACCTAGAAGAATTAAGAATAAACATGTGGAGACAAACAATACAGTTACTGAAATTAAAAGTACACTAGAAGGAATTAATAGCAGAATATCTGAAGCAGAAGAATGAATCAGTGAGCTAGAAGATAAAATGGTGGAAATATCTTCTGAAGGGCAGAATAAAGTGAAAAGAATGAAAAGAACTGAGGATAGTCTCAGAGACCTCTGGGGCCATGTCAAACACACCAACATTTGAATTATAAGGGTCCCAGAAGAAGAGAAAAAGAAAGGGTATGAGAAAATTTTGAAGAGATTATAGTTGAAAATTCTCCCAACATGGAAAAGGAAATAGTCAATCAAGTCCAAGAGGTGCAAAGAGTCCCATACAGGATAAACCCAAGGAGAAACACTCCAAGACACATACTAATCAAACTAACAAAGACTAAACACAAAGAAATAATATTAAAAGCAGCAAGGGAGAAGCAACAAGTAACATACAAGGGAAACCCCATACACTTAACAGCTGATCTTTTAGCAGAAACTCTGCAGGCCAGAAGGGAATGCAGGATATATTTAAAGTACCGAAAGGGAAAAATCTACAACCAAGGTTGCTGTACCTGGCAAGGATCTCATTCAAAATTAATGGAGAAATAAAAAGCTTTTCAGAAAAACAAAAGTTAAGAGAATTCAGTATCACCAAACCAGCTTTACAACAAATATTAAAGGGACTTAAATAGTCAAGAAATGGAAGAGAAGAAAAAGGATCTACAAAATCAACCCCAAACAATTAAGAAAATGGCAATAGGAACATATATGTCAATAATTACTCTAAATGTAAATGGATTAAATGCTCCAATGAAAAGACACAGACTGGCAGAATGGATACAAAAATAAGACCATATATATTCTGTCTACAAGAAACCCACTTAAAGACTCATTTAGACTGCATGTGAAAGGATGGAAAAATATATTCCATGCAAATGGGAAGCAAAGGAAAGCTGGAGTAGCAATCCTCATATCAAACAAAATAGACCTTAAAGAAGATTACAGGACTTAAGGAAGGACACTACTTAATGATCAAGGGATCAATCCGAGAGGAAGACATAACAATTGTAAATATCTATTCACCCAAGATGGAGAAGGCAATGGCAACCCACTCCAGTACTCTTGCCTGGAAAATCCCATGGACAGAGGAGCCTGGTAGGCTGCAGTCCATGGGGTTGCTAAGAGTCAGACATGACTGAGTGACTTCACTTTCACTTTTCACTTTCATGCCTTGGAGAAGGAAATGGCAACCCACTCCAGTGTTCTTGCCTGGAGAGTCCCAGGGACGGAGAGCCTGGTGGGCTGCCATCCATGGGGTTGCACAGAGTTGGACACGACTAATGGACACGACTAAAGTGACTTGGCGGCAGCAGCATTCACCCAACATAGGAGCACCTCAATACATAAGACAAATACAGACATAAAAGGAGAAATTGACAGTAACAGAATAATAGTAGGAGACTTGAACACCCCACTCACACCAATGGACAGATCATCAAAACAGAAAATATATTAGGAAACACAAGTCTTAAATGAAACATTAGATGAGATGGATCTCATTGATATCTTCAGGACATTCCATCCAAATGAAGAAGAATACACCTTCTTCTCAAGTGTACATGGAACATTCCCCAGGATAGACCACATCTTGGGTCACAAATACAACCTCAGTAAATTTAAGAAAATTGAAATCATATCAAGCATCTTTTCTGACCACAACGCTATGAGACTGGATATCAATTACAAGAAAAAACTGTAAGAAACACAAACACATGGAGATGAAACAAAACGTTTCTAAATAACCAACAGGTTACTGAAGAAATTAAAAGGGAAATAAAAAAATTTCTAGAAACAAATGACAATAAAAACATGATAACACCTATGGGATACAGCAAAAGCAGTTCTAAGAGGGAAGTTTATAGCAATACAATCCTACCTTAAGAAACAAGAAAAACATTGAATAAACAACCTAACTTTACACCTAAAACAACTGGAAAATGAAGAACAAGAAAACCCCGAAATTAGTAGAAGGAAAGAAATCATAAAGATCTGAGCAGAAATAAATGAAAAAGAAATTAAAGAAACAATAGTAAAGATAAATAAAACTAAAAGCTGGTTCTTTAAGAAGATAAACAAAATTGACAAACCCTTAGCAAGACTCATCAAGAAAAAAAAGAGAGAAGAATCAAATCAACAAAATTAGAAATGAAAAAGGAGAGGTTATAAGAGACAGTGCAGAAATACAAAGGATTACAAGAGAGTATTATGAACAACTATATGGCAATAAAATGGGTAACCTGTAAGAAATGGACAGATTCTTAGAAAAGTTCAGTCTTCCAAGACTGAACCAGGAAAAAATAGAAATTATAAACAACCCAATTACAAGCACTGAAATTGAAGCTGTGATCAAAAATCTCCAAAAAAGAAAAGGCCAGGACCAGATGGCTTCACAGGAGAATTCTATCAAACAGTGAGAGAAGAGCTAATGCCTATCCTAAAATTCTCAAAAAATTGCAGAGGAAGGGACACTTCCAAACTCATTGTATGAGGCCACCATTACCCTGATAACAAAACCAGACAAACACAACACAAAAAAGAAAACTACAGGCCAGTATCACTGATGAACATAGATGCAAAAATCCTCAACAAAATTTTAGCTAACAGAATTCAGCAACACATCAAAAAGCTCATACACCATGATCAAGTTGGGTTTATTCCAGGAATTCTCCCATATATACAAATCAATCAATATGATACACCATATTAACAAATTGAATGATAAAAGCCATATGATAATCTCAATAAATGCAGGAAAAACCTTTGACAAAATTCAGGACTCATTTATAATGAAAATTTGTCAAAAAATGGGCATAAAAGGAACCTACCTCAACATAGTAAAGGCCATATATGATAAGCCTACAGCAAACATTATTCTCAATGACGAAAAACTGAAAGCATCACCCCTAAGATCAGGAACAAGACAAGGGTGTCCACTTTCCCTACTATTATTCAACATAGTCCTGCAAGTCCTAGCTATAACAATCAGGGAAGAAAAAGAAATAAAAGGTATCCAGATCAGAAAAGAAGTAAAGCTCTCACTGTTTGAAGATGACATGATACTGTACATAGCAAACCCTAAAGATAGTATCAAAAAATTACTAGAGCTAATCAGTCAATTTAGCAAAATTGCAGGATACAAAATCAATACACAGAAGTCACTTGCATTTTTATACACTAATGATGAAAAATTAGAAAGAAATTAAGGAATCAATTCCATTCACCATTGCAACACAAATAATTAAATATCTAGGAATAAACTTACCTAAGGAGACAAAAGAACTGTACACAGAAATTTGTAAGACACAATGAAAAAAATCAAAGATGACATCAACAAATGGAGAGATAATCCATGTTCCTGGGTAGGAAGAATCAATATTGTGAAAATGACTATACTACCAAATGCAATCTACAGATTCAATGAGATCCTTGTCAAATTACCAATGGCATTTTTTTCACAGAACTAGAACAAAAAATTTCACAGTTCATATGGAAACACAAAAGACCCCAAATAGCCAAACCAGTCTTGAGAAAGAAGAATGGAGCTGGAGGAATCAACTTCCTGACTTCAGATTACACTACAAAGCTGCATTCATCAAGACAGTATGGCATTGGCACAAAAACAGAAACGTAGACCAATGGAACAAGATGGAAAGCCCAGAGATAAACCCGTGCACCTGTGGGTACCTTATTTTTGACAAACGAGGAAAGAATATAAAAGGGGGCAAAGACAGACTCTTCAATCAATGGTGCTGGGAAAACTGAACAGCTACATGTAAAAAAATGAAATTAGAACACTTCCTAACAACATACACAAAGATAAACTCAAAATGGATTAAAGACCTAAATGTAAGACCAGAAATTATAAAACTTTTAGAGCAAAACATAGAACACTCAATGACATAAATCAAAGAAAGATCCTCTATGATCCACCCACTAGAGTAATGGAAATAAAAACAAAAGTAAACAAGTGGGACCTGATTAAACTTAAAAGCTTTTGCACAGCAAAGGAAACTATAAGCAAGGTGAAAAGACAACCCTCAGAATGGGAGAAAATAATAGCAAATGAAACAACTGACAAAGGATTAATTTCCAAAATATACAAACAGCTCATACAACTCAATTCCAGAAAAACAACCCAATCAAAAAGTGGGAAAAAGCCCTAAACAGACATTTCTCCAAAGAAGACATACAGATGGCTAATGAACACATGAAAAGATACTCAACGTCACTCATTATTAGAGAAATGCAAATCAAAATCACAATGAGATATCACCTCACACCGTTCAGAATGGTCGTCAAAAAGTCCAGAAACAATAATTTCTGGAGAGGGTGTGAAGAAAAAGGAACGCTCTTGCACTGTTGGTGGGAATGTAAATGGATGCAGCCATTTACATTGGAAGATGTATGGAGATTCCTTAAAAAACTAGGAATAAAACTACCATATGACCCAACAATCCCACTCCTAGGCATATACCCTGAGGAAACCAAAATTGAAAAAGACACATGTATCCCGTTATTCCTTGTAGCAATATTTACAATATCTAGAACATGGAAGCAACCTAGATACCCATTGACATATGAACGGATAAAGAATTTGTGGTACATATACACAGTGGAATATTACTCAGCCATAAAAAGGAACACATTTGAGTCAGTTCTGATGAGGTGGATGAACCTATAACCTATATACAGAGTGAAGTGAGTCAGAAAGAAAAAGATAAGTGCCATATTCTAACATATATGTATGGAATCCAGAAAATGGTATTGAAGAATTTATTTACAGGGCAACAATGGAGAAAGAGACATAGAGAATAGACTTACGGACATAGGGAGAGGGGAGAAGAGGGTGAGATGTATGAAAGAGTAACATGGAAACTTACATTACCATATGTAAAATAGATAGCCGACAGGAATTTGCTATATGTCTCAGGAAACTCAAAGAGGGCCTTTGTGTCAATCTAGATGGGTGGGATGGGGCAGTAGATGGGAGGGAGGTTCAAATGGGAGGGGATATATGTGTCCGTATGGCTGATTCATGTTGAGGTTTGACAGAAAACAACAAAATTCTATAAAGCAATTATCCTTCAATAAAAAAAATAATAAAAAGAAAGATACATGCACCCCAGTGTTCATTGTAGCACTATTTACAATAGCCAAGACGTGGAAACAACCTAAATGTCCATCGACAGATGCAGGGATAAAGATGTGGTATATATAGATACATTGGGATATTACTCAGCCATAAAAAAGAATGAAGTAATGCCATTTGCAGCAACATGGATGGACCTGTAAATTGATATTAAGTCGTAAAGACAAATCCCATATGTTATCACTTATATGTGGAATCTAAAAAATGATACAAATGAACTTATTTGCAAAAACAGACTCACAGTTATAGAAAAAAAAAACTTATGTTTACCAAAGGGGAAAGGTAGGGACAGGAAAGGATAAATTAGCAATCTGAGGGTACCATATACCCTTGCCTGTGTATAATATAGATAAACAACGGGAACCTACTGTACAGTGCAGGGGCCTATACTCAGTATTTGGTAAGAACCTATATGGGGAAAGAATCTGAAAAGAATGGATATATGTATGATGAATCACTGTGCTGTACACTTGAAATTCATACAACATTGTAAATCAACTATTTTCCAATTAACATTTTTTTAAACTGAAAAAGTGGGTCAGTTGGAGCCACATAGAACGAATATGAAAAGATTTTTAAAAATCTTCACCTCCTCAGCCAAAATGAAGATAAAACAAAAATAATTAAAATCCCAAACAGAAGTTTACTGGAATTCATGAACTTACAGAGAAAGCCTTTGTTTTGGAATTTGGAGTCAGAGGAGTCCAAATCCCTCAAATGGGCTGTTGTTTTTGTTGTTGCCAAAGCTTCCACATTTCTCAGCTGCCTGTGATTTATCTGCCTTCTTCACTGAAGGGCTAATGACCTCAGGATTACATTTAATGCTTTCTTGTCTCTCTTGATTGTTTTCTTTCTTCCCATACCTCCAAACTTGAACTCTTTAAGGCCTTGCCTCCTTTTCCTGAGCAGATTTAAAAAAAAAAAAAAAAAGGCTTTGCTGTCTCTTACACTGTTTGGGAATTAGGCCTGTTGGATATGCGGTAAAGCTCGTGCTTTACCAGGACACCTAGGTCTAATGGGGAAGCCTGTGCATCGTCTATATGCAGTGTGACCAGAACATATTTCAGATGCCAGCACTGCAGAAAGCAGTGGGGAGACTTTGACATAATTGAGTGGAGATGTGAAAACCCAGCCCTACCAGCCAGACCAGGTTTCTATCCATACAATCTTTGGTTTTGAGCACCTTCTGGAAATTCTCAATATCCTGGGAATGCAGTCATAATCAAGACCAGGCCTCTGGCCTTATGGAGGTCAACTTCTTATGGCAAATAAGATATGCAGACAGATACTTAAGCCACCACATATACCTTATTTTGTGGTTCTTATTTAGTCGCTAAGTCACGTCCCAGCTCTTGTGACCTCATGGACTACAGCCTGCCAAGCTTCTCTGTCCATGGGATTTCCCAGGCAAAAATACTGGAGTGGGTTGCCATTTTCTTCTCCAGGGGATCTTCCTGACCCAGGGATTGAACCCAAGTCTCCTGGGTTGGCAGGTGGATTCTTTACCACTGAGCCACCAGGGAAGCCCATAGATACCTTATACAACCACTGAAATACATAGAAGGTGTCACAAGATAAGAGGGAAGTGAAGGATTAGATTTTATGGCAGCTGAATTGATGAGGCAAAGAGGATTGTGTTTGAGAAGTTGAATATTTGTCAGGTGGACAAGGGAAAAGAAAAAGACATTTGGATAGATACAATAGCATACACAGAGTGGATGTGCAAATTGGCATCGAGTGTTGGCCGACTACAAGGCCAGGGGGCTGGACAGGATTGCAGGAGAATCAGGTGGACAGCAACTGAGGACCCTGGATTTTATCCTGATGGACAGTGTTTCCTAAACCAGAGTCTATATGCCTGGAATGCAAAGTGGTGGAGGGGAGAGAAATCCATGAGCTGAGGGGGAAAGATTGGTACAGTTGTAGAATGCAGTGATGAAGGCGAGAATATTAGTGGGCGAGTGACTGACCACAGTGCAACACAGAGGGCCTGCTGCGATTGTAAACTGTAATTTGAATAGTAGCACACATCTCAGATATACTGTAGCTGCTTTGGGGCTTTCGTGTGCAAAGTAGGATTAATTCACGGTTGGGGGACTTCCCTGGCAGTCCAGTGGTCAGGACTCGAGTGCTTCCACTGCAGGGACATGGTTTTGATCACTATGAATGACAATCTCACATGCTGCGTGACCCTCCGACCCCCCAAAAAAACAGGTTGGAGGAACACTGAAAGGTGAAAGTAAAATGCCTGTGAAAAGGAGTTAAAATGGTAGGACACGTGATCCAGACTGTGTAGGAAAGAAAATGAAGCCAGGAGGGAAAATAATTTGAGGAACACTGAGGGTTTCAAGGAAGTCATGGTATAGATGAGCTGCAAGGAGCCAAGTTGATCGGAAACTGTGGTCAGAGAGTAGGGTGAAGAATTTCCAATTTCACAAGTGTAAGGTTCCAGTTGGGGTCCCAGATTTTTCCTGCACCTCTAAGCTTGGCCTGTCCCCCTCTGCTGAATTTATTTAAGATGGCAGAAGAGACCCATCAACAGATGAAATTGGGTGCTGGGAGAATATAACAAATGTCCACAGGAATGTGGAGTCAAGGTTTCTTTCAGGGGTTCAGGAACCCTGGGGCCTTAGGATTGGGTCAAACTTTGGGAAGAGAGCCTCCTGTTACTTGAGATTCGACTTCAGTGACCTCCCTTATTCATCGGGCATTTGTGTCCTAAAAGGGAGAATCTCATTGGGTTGATTTTTGTCACCCAAACCAAAGTCTTTTGCACCAGTTCTCTGAAGGTAGACCTCGTTTATGCTTGCCGATGTGTCATTGACTATGACTAGGATCTAGGTGCAGGGCAATTCTTTGTGGCAGAAAACCCTTTACAGCAGTTAGTATGCACGGGCCCATTGTGTCATGTCATTCACAACCACCTCATGAAGTAGGTACTATTATTAACTTTATTGTTTTTTCTCTTTGAGATACTGATTTTATTTCCTTTGAAAATATATCCAGAAATGGAGTCGCCGTATCATATGGCAGTTCTGAACCCACTCCAGTACTCTTGCCAGAAGAATCCCATGGATAGAGGAGCCTAGTGGGCTACAGTCCATAGGGTCACAAAGAGTCAAACACGACTGAAGCGACTTAGCACGTGCACATGCATAGTAGGTCTATTTTCAGTTTTTTGAGGAACTTCTAATCTATTTTCCATAAAAGTTATACCAGTTTACATTCCACCAACAGTGCGCAAGGGCTCTCTAGTACCTTCATTTCACACAGGAGGAAACTGAGGTACAGAGAGGCTAAATAACTTGCCTGTGTGCACATAGCCTGGAAATGGCAGTGCCAGCTTATCTGGCCATGAAGTCCGTGTGCTCGTCTTCTCTATGTGGCTGTGTCTGCAAAGAAATGATTCTAAGCTTGTTTCTTCAAAGGTGACAGCAGGGTTCGTGGTTTCCTCCTACAGCCTGTCACAGCCTACCACATAACCATGGTTTCTTGTGATCCCTGTAATATGGGTCCTTCTCCTCCCCCTTCACTCCAGCCAAGCCTATGAAAACTGCAGGTGGATCTCCAGTACTTGTCTGGGGGTGATGCAATTTATCATTCAAACTGAGACAGTCTGAGAGTGAATGTGGACGCTGTTAATAGATTTGCTAGCCCCACAGGCACACATGAGGACTGTCTGAGGCAAGCACCTCATATGGTCACTCTAGTGATACATTATAAATTACATGAGAATTGGAAGGAGCTGTAAGTGGACCCATGATATTTCTGATCTGCCAGAGGGAGACAGAAACTTCCCAAACCCAAATTCTAAAAGATCTGGTTCATAATAGGTACTTAATAGATGGGGTTTCATTATATCCCAAAGAGATGTGTGGAGGACAGAAGTATTGGGTTGGCCAAAAAGGTTGGTGCTTTTTGGCAACCCAGTACATAGCCAGATATAAGGAAGGGGCAGAGCTAGGAAGTGCCAAGGAGCTACTCCTAGCAGTAACTTCTGTCCAAGCATTTTGCAGTTGAATAAACTAATGCTTGCTGTTAAACTGAAGAAATTACTCAGCAGACCCAAAGGAAACTTATTAAACCTTGTTTTTGCCTCTGTCTCTGAGACTGTCATTAAAATATCTGTACCTGGGGAAGAACTTGGGGTCCACTCAGCATGTCCTACTGTAGAAAGGCTAAAGGAGGATTAATAGGTCTTTGAAAAGCCCAAGACTAGGGACTGCAGGCATCATCAAAATTGCCTTTGAATTTGCAGAGCAAACTGCTTCACAAAACCGGGGAAACTTGATTATTGGGAAATTGAAAGAACATGGCCCAAGGGGTTCCCAGGTGGCGCAGTGGTAAAGAACCCATCTGCCAATGCAGGAGACACAAGAGACACAGGTTTGGTCTCTGGATTGAGAGGATCCCCTGGAGGAGGAAATAGCAACTCACTCCAGTATTCTTGGCTGGAAAATTCCATGGACAGAGGAGTCTGTCAGGCTATAGTCCTTGGGGTCGCATAGAATCAGACACCTTTGAGCATGCATACATACATGCCCCAAGGTCACTGAGCAGACAGAAAACAAGCAGCTTGTCTCTGACTCTAAGCCTTTCTTCTTCTCTGTTTTTGGAGGAGGGCAGGGCTTGGGCCACCCCTTTTCCTAGAGAGTCTAGTCCCAGTGGTACTGGGGTTTGGGGGAACAGTTGCAGTATGTGAGAAGGGCAAGTTGTTCGTGTAGGCACAAGGTATTCTCACCTGAAGACAGCAGCTTCACCAGCTCTGCTCCTTTGCACTCGGCTGTACCCAGCCTTAGAGGAAAGACCCCTCGTTCTTGCAGGGTGTCAGAGGGCCAGCCACATAGTTTGGTATTCCAACTTTACAGGAACAGCAGAGGATGAGACTAATGACAAGATTTTAGTGATCCTGGTTAGAGACAGCCTGTCCCATCTCCCAGCCTCCCAGGGCTGGATGCCCCAAGAACAGGACAGAAGAATGACCCGGCAGTTATCTTAGGCATCATGACCAGTGTCATCTTATAGTCTGAGATAAGGGCCACAGTGTTCTCTAGGCCCAAGAGGCTTTTCTTGAGATGAGAATTAATTTGGAAAGATTTATTATTATGAAAGCAATGAATTTCAAGTTCTACTAGCGTATTTTAGGTGAGTCCATAGTCTCTGCCCCTCTCGACCAACTGGTTCATTCCCTTTTCTGGTAATGAATCCTCTTTGTGTTTAAAACCTATTTCTTTTTTTAAAAAATCTTTTTACTTTGTATTGGGGTGTAGCCAATTAACAGTGTTGAAATCGTTTCAGGTGAAGAGTGAAGAGACTGAGCCATTCATATACATGTAGCCATTCTCCTCCAACTCCGCTCCCATCCAAGCTGCCACATAACATTGAGCAGAGTTCCATGTGTTATATACGGTAGGACACTTACTTCTTTATAAGGTCAAAATATGTGCAGAAATAAGGCACTGAAGTATTTCAACTAAACTACGATATGGGAAACATTAAATGAGGGCAAGGTTTTAAGTGAGATAAGTGTTGGAAAAACAGTCATTACTGTTCAGACTGAGAATCCAGATGTAATTGCATAAACATATTTTTTTCACTCTCGTTCAACTAAAGAAATTTTGTCTTTTAAGGTAGCTAATCTATAAGATTGTAGCACCTTGTGACCAAACTTGTTCTTTTCATGTTATAGATTAATATTTTTTCACCGTTATACTTATTCCAACGGCTGAGTCATATTGGAAGCACAATGTAGAACAAGTTCTAAACAAGTTTTTCAAATGATATAAAACTGTCATTGGCCCTAGACATAATACAGTTTACTGGAATTATGTGAGAGACCAGAGTCACTGAGTCACTGATGCAGAACAGTCCCAAAGGTCTGCATATAAAAGTGAGGCAAGACTTCATCTTGTTGCCGTCATCATTCATAGTTTCACTGCATCACCCTTACTCTGTTTGTGAGTTCTGATGATGAGTGTCTTCACATTAAAGTGATGGGAATGCTTAAAATGGTGAGAGAGAAGTATTTATGATTTCTTTGTTTACTTCCATAAAAAGTATGACTCCTTGGAGAAAAGAGTTTTGAGATCATTTTATGGGAAACACAAATTTACTACAGAGCTGTGTAAGCAGCTGAGCCAGACACTGGTGTAATGGGATCTATTGGAACATGAGGAAGTTATGAGTTTACCATTAAAATCAGCCCCCTGGAGCTCTGATTTCTGGTGTGACCAGAAATTTCAAAGAACCTCCTTCAAAATCTTTTTCTGTCTTCCTGCTTCTGAATTCTACAGAGCCCTCTTTGAAAGTGGTCAGTAAATAGGTTCCCAGAGTGTTTAATCTATAGATAGGAAATATCAGTAGTTTAAAGAGACTATGCTCAAATGACTAATTGTGTTGATGGTAACTAACTCTCTCCTGAGAGCCCTTTTGGCAAAGAAAAGTCTTATCTGACTTATGACAGCCTTGGAGTGGGGAGGGGCACTATTGGAATACAGTTGGACTTGACTCTCTCTAAAAATACCTTGATTTGAATCCACTAAAGCCTTGTGGCTACAAGACCCATTCATTAAATGTCTGAATAGATGAAGGATAAGCTGTGTTCAAGGTCTGAGAACTGTACTCTGTTTTATTGCTATGCTAACCAGATGGGCAAAGCTCTGAATGTTCATTTAGGGAGAATGGGATGTATCTGAAATTCTTTCTTTGAAGTATAGAGTGTTTAAGATGAAGAGTATTTGCTCCATACTTTTTTCCCCAAAAGAGGTAAATTCAGGTGTTCAAGTTATGAGTTCTTGAGTGATTTAAACTTAAGGGATATTTTCCCCTCATTAACTCTTCAAATAGCCCATGGATCATATTAGCAAGTGCCTTGGTGTCTAGCTTAAAGCTCTTAGTTTCCAATTGTTTAGAGAGCTGGGAATGTAATTGCTCCAAAGGAAACTCCTGTGTGATATATTAGGTTTCATGCATGCACATACTACTCCCTTATTGGAAACGTTAACATTTAGCAAAGAAGAGGAATATGTTTCCGAGTTGTTTGCTGATAAAGTGGCATTCAGATGTTTGGCATTTTCAGATTAGCATATCAGGCTCATATTTTCATAATGTCATTCACTCTGGAAAACGTTTTCTCTGTTTGAGAGAATGGTCATAAATTAGGGAAGGTTTAAAGTTTTCATCCAATCCTTTTGTTACTGAGTTGTTATTGGATAGAATCATGGAACATATGGTATCTCCATAGAAGTTTGAAGGGATAATCATAGGTTTTTAGTTTTTAGATCATGGAGATTATAAGAAATTGCTGACTGGGCAATTCAGTTGTGGTCATTATATAAGGAATGTGGACAAAATGGTGGGAAACATTATGTCTAATTATTGAAGTTATAACACCACGTTAACTCCTTTTTAAAATAAAGCTCACAAATGCATCAACTAGAAATCTTCAGTGGTAGTATCATTAAATACTGTTAATAGTATAAGGTAAATGTTATCCCATGAAAATAGACTGTTTTTCAAATTATTTCACTTTGATCTTCTAAAGCAGAAAAATAAAAACGATAAATATTTATGCTTTTGAATTTTAGATGGAAAGTAAAGTACTTTATATTTTTAAAAATTCTGGTAATTTGAACATTAAAAAATATTCAGGACACTATTATAGCTAACAAATAATAATATGTCGGTTTTCCAAGAGCACCAGTCATAATTATTTTCATCTTCACTCTATCTGATCGTTGAGAAAATAGCAAAGCATCCTTTTTCTTTCAAGATCTCTCTCCTTTAACAAGTCATAATATAGAACTGAAAATACACAGCAGTAGTTCTGTGCTTAGAAGAACTTTTATGTTTCTCAATTTAAAAATACGCAAGGAGGTTCAAGAGGGAGGGGACATATGTATACCTATGGCTGATTCATGTGGATGTATGGCAGAAACCAACACAATATTGTAAAGAAATTATCCTCCAATTAAAAATAAAAAATTAAAAAAGAAAAATGTGCAATAATAGATTTTGTTTCATCATGTTTAAAATAAATGCTTGTCATTACCAATTAAAAATTCCTTGCAGTGGCATTTCAGCACCACGGATAGCACCACCTGGTGCTGTCCCCCGCCCCCAGTTTTAGTCAGTCCACCTCTGACAAGGGTCTTTAGGTATGACTGTATTGTCATAATGGCTTCCCTGGTGGCTCAGTGGTAAAGAATCTGCCTGCCAAAGCAGGAGACGCAAGAGACATGGGTTTGATCCCTGGTTCAGGAAGATCCCCAGGAGAAGGAAGTGGCAACCCACTCTAGTATTCTTGCCCAGAGAATTCCATGGACAGAGGAGGCTGGCAGGCTACGGTCTCTGGGATTGCAAAGCATCAGACACAACTAAGTGACTAAACAACAAGAGTGTTGCCAAAAATAGTACTTATACTATTAGTGTTACATTAAAATTACCTGAAGAATATCCCAGTTTCCAGCCCCTACCACTCTGACCAATTAAACCAGATTATCTATGGCGGGTTCTGAGCTTTCTAGTATTAAAACCAATAGCAAGTGATAATTTCTATGAGATGGGGTGGCTTTCTTCTAAAACAGAGATTTTTAAACTTAATGGTCTCTTAGAATTGCGCAGGTAACTAAAAAATTATAACCTGGGTTTGTCTCTAAACATTGTAATTCAAGTAGCCTGAGTTGGGGCACAGACATCATTAGTTAAAAAAAAAATCATCTAGGTGATCCTAAGTAGAAAGGGTTGATCAACAGTACTCTTCTTTTTTTAAAATTTATTTATTTTTAATTGAAGGATAGTTGCTTTACAGTATTGTATTTGTTTCTACCAAATAACAGCACTCTTAAGTAAGACCTGGATTCAGTTTTCTTTTTTTTTTTTCCATGTGGAAAGTTTAGGCAAATTTGATATTTCAGTAGGAGCCCTACATTCTAGAAGGAAGCAATGTCTAGTTTTCATGATATTGAACTTGAAGTTGAGAAACTTGGATTTTAGCCAGATTTGAAATCAAATGGGACTCCAGCAGCTACTTTCTGCACCTTGCCTGGACCAAAACTCCAAGCCTAAATGTTGAGTAACAGCATGAAGTGTGAAATCCTTATGTTCCCATCTATTCAAATTAAAAGAAAAAAACCCAGTATATACAATATATGGATTCCAGATTGTGTAAATGTTGTTTCTTTTGTTACTCTTAGCAGTACTGCTCCTGTGTACTTTAGCTGTCTGTGTGCATGCGTGCATGCTCAGTTGTGTCTGGTTCTTGGTGACTCTATAGACTGTAACCTGCCAGGCTTCTTTGTCCATGGGATTATCCAGGCAAGAATACTGGAGCGGGTTGTCATTTCCACCTCTAGGGGATCTTCCTAACAGGGATCGAACCCATGTCTCCTGCATTGCAGATGGGTTCTTTACTGCTTGAGCAGGGCCTCTTCATTTCACTTGAAATTACCAAACAGGTTCTTTAGTTCAGAAATATAGCATGTATCTTGCTTTGTCTTTATCCTTACACTGTAAATACCCATAAAGTCAAGCATATTCTTTTGTTGCTGAGACTAGTTTTTACACCAAACCCTTGTTTATATTCAGTGCCACCTTGTCCCCTGTGTTCCCTGCAGGTCCACTCTTTCACTAGGCAGATTGTGTTGCATTCCCTTCATCCCTGAGCTGAAACTAGCAGTATGTCAACACCCAAATGTTTCCCCCACCTCTGATCTAGTGACCATAGAGAAGCAGGTACAGGTTTAAATAAACAAATGGTAACGCCTGGAGGAGACAAGGAGTCCAGTTGTTTTTGGCCACTGACTGTCTTTGAACTTTGATGGTTCTCCACCTGACATCAAGGATATGAGTCTCTTAGAGGTTTTGGTGAAAGATCTTTCTCGTTCTACTGCTTATCCCTTTACCGTCCCTCCTCCCCACTTCACTCCCTCACAGAGCCTGCAGGTGCCCTGGGAAGTGGAGCCAGCTTATTTACATTCAACCCCTTGAAAGCAAGTCGATTACATCCCAGTGGAAGCTGAAACCTAGATCTTCACTATCAATGTTCCCCTTTCTACATCTCCAACATTCTTTATACAGAAAGGTTTAACCTAGATTATTCTCTTGAAGTTTTCAAGGTTTGAGGAAAGTAATTTTCAAGCAGGGTATTAAAGTAACCTATAAACTAATTTTAGCTGAAATAACTCACTAAGTATTCATTTAACACTAACAGTGTGTTAATAACGGGCTTATTATTCATGGCTTCTACCTGCAGTTCCTAATCACTTACAGACCTGTGCTTGTCTCCCTGCAATATTATCTCCACAAAACTACCAATGGAACATTTAGTAAATTATTACTATAGCTCATTAAATTATGACCCCAAAACATTCAGAAGCATTCTGTGTTCACCCTTCTATTTGGATCTGGCTTGACCTCATTTTTAAAATGTGCAGAGTCCCCAGGAGACACACAGGCAGCAGGTTTTTACAAGATTTGCGAGGCATAGAATGCCTTTTAGGCTAATTGACTGCTTTAAAATATTTAATGTCTTTGATAGACTTCATTACCTTGGCTAATTCAAACCAATTTGATTTTTTTATTTG
The DNA here is from genome assembly GCF_032452875.1 of Bos javanicus. Taxonomy (NCBI): domain Eukaryota; kingdom Metazoa; phylum Chordata; class Mammalia; order Artiodactyla; family Bovidae; genus Bos; species Bos javanicus. The sequence goes on along the minus strand of NC_083875.1, from coordinate 54,168,063 downwards.
TAGCTAGTTAATTTCAGTTTTTAATTACAGAGTGTGACTCTAACGTAAATATTTTTAAAAACCTTGGGTCCCAGGTCAGAGGTCAGTTTATTGCATTTTGAAGCAAAGCTGCCTCTTGTAAGGTATCTTTTGGAATGTACTTGAAATGACTATCTCATTACATAGTCTGTAGAATTAAGAATATATGTTTGTTCTCATTTTATGAAAGAAAGAGAGGAGGAGGAAAGAGAGAAATGTCTGAAAGTTTATAGGAGGAAGATGAAAGATTTGTCTGAATTTTTTTTTTAATATATTTCCCAGTCTAAGTACTTTTATGGACACATTTTATAATCCCTTCTCTCTCCAAGTTAAGTCTCTTTCTTCTGCCTTTTTTTTTTTTTTGGTGTGTGTGTGTGAAACATTTGTTGTCACTATCACTGTCCTTTTTTCAATCACTTTTTTGGCCAAAAAATCACTCACTGCCATTGAAAACCAACTGTAGTTTTCCAAATGGCCTGATTTTGCTGCTTAAGCTGGGAAGTTTTCATAAACTTTCCAGTTCGTGCTGCTTAGGGCTTTCACCAAGTCCTCTGATCTCAGCCACCTCTTTGAATTGCTCCTCAGAGTTCTGCTAGAATACCAACATTCCCACAGTGTAAATACACTCCAAGTGAAGACAGATTTGCCTATAATATGACACCCTAGCAACAAAGTCAGGGGTTTCTGACTTTCTTCAGTCCATCTGTGACCACCTTCTAGCTCCTGAAAAAAAAGGACCAATGACTATTTTCTTGGTTTGTCTATAAACAGAGGCCTCAAACTCATTGAATTCAAATTCTCTGGACAAAGCTTTAGTTTCAGGTTGAGTAAACTGCATTCTACTCTTTTTATATTCTCATCCTCCAGAAACTAGCATGTTGTAGGAATACCAGAATGACTGAATGAATGATGGAATTGAAAAGTGAAAGGGTTGAAGGAAATCAGTTGCTATATTTTAATATTTCTATGTCTCTTCCCACTTGTGAGTTGACATAATGCTTACCATTTACCCAAATGACTACACTGTTGGGGTTACATAAAAATGGCAAAATAAGTATTTCTTCTCATTTGACTATTAACTGCTTGTAACATGTAAGCAGCACAAAGTACAGCACATGGCCTTTGCCCTGTGCTGTATTTTGGGGCCTTTGTGTGCCTAGTCTCCCAGTCTTTCCCTCTAGTTTTGTTTTGCTTTTCTGTATATCCAGTCTGAATTCTTAGCAAGACTTCACTTCTTCAACATTCTGTGGGTACTTTTTCGCACCTAGTTCGGGAAACCCTGGGTCACCTCAGTGTTTGGGCCACTCCTGAGATGGTGTTTATGGGAGAGTCCAGTGGCAGCCAGGCCCTCCCTGCCACTCACCACTATTTCTGGTCTCAATCCAACAGCATGAGACCTTGCATGCCCTTAGCCACTGTGCCCACCACTCCAGAATAACTCCATGGCCTAAATGAGCATCACTTGGAGCCTCAGTGGACATGAGCGCTTTTTACCTTTTCCAAAACTCCATCTGCGTTCTTCCTCCTCCTCTCACCCTGCTCCTTCAGTGATGCTTCTTCTTGCCTTGATCTTCAGACTCACTCCCCTGTCTGACTGATTTCCTCTAAATGGTTCTTGTTGCTGAAAAGAAATTCCTTTGATCTGTTTATGTCTTCAAGCGACCAACAGCTTGTTCTCCAGTTCACTTCTAAGCATTCAGAGAACTTTATGTTTGCTAAACACTGCTTTTTTCTGCTCAGCCACTGTGCTCATCCTGCTCTCTTTGAGGCCTGTATGACAAAGACAAAGTACATGCGTGCTCAGTCGTGTCTGACTCTCTACGACCCCATGGACTGTAGCCCGCCAGGCTCTTCTGTCCATGGAATTTTCCAGGCAAGAATACTGGAGTGGGTTGCCATTTCCTACTCCAGGGTATCTTCCCAACCCAGGGACTGAACCAGGTCTCCTGCATTGCAGGCCGATTCTTTACCACTGCTCCACCTGGGCCAAGTCCCCATCTCCTCTTGGTCTGTTTTCACTCCTGCTCAGCATTTGACCTCACTGGCTCCTGTCCTTCTTGACATTCTTGACTTAAGCTATCTCCCAATTTTCTTGTACTCTTTCTTTACAAGATCCTACATTGGCTCCTTATCTTTTTAAAAAATTTATTTATTTATTTGACTGCGCTGGGTCTTAGTCGTGGCATGCAAATTCTTAGTTACAGCATGTGGGATCTAGTTCCCTGCCTAGGAATTGAACCCGGGCCCCCTGCCTTGGGGCCACATGTTACATGATCCTACTCTGAAGTGTTCAGGATAGGCAAATCTCTAAAAATAGAAAGTGGGTTAGTGGTTGCCTGAGCTGGCATGATGTGGGCCTGGGGAATCTCTGCTGATGGGTCCAAGATTTCCTTTTGGGATAGTGGAAATGTTCTAAGATGATATTATGTGCAATCAAGTAGTGATTGCACAACTTGACACATACACAAAACCACTGAATTGTACACAATGATGGATCAACCTTATAGTATGTAGAATACGTCTCAAAGTGACAAAAAATTGAGGGGGACATTATTTTAGAATTAAGAGCATGCATATTTACTTGTCTACATTAAAGGCATAACTTCTGTCGCGTTATCTATCCCTCACCATTCTCTATGCTCCCTGGGAGCAGGGACCATGTCCATCTTATAGCCATTTCACAGGACCTGACATAGTAGCTGCTCAGGAACCCTGTTGGGTGGGACAATTCTGGCCCCTCCAGCCCAGGAGAGGAGCAGCTAAAACCCAGCCACATCTGGCAATGTATACTTCTGTTTACCAGTTGTGCCATCTTAAGACACCAAAGTACCAGTGGCCTCAATGCTACTGTGCCAACCTCTTAGCGCCTCATGTTAGTTACTACCTCACTGCCAGGATCAAGATAAGAGCACACCTGAGATGTTGTTACTATTATAGCACAAGTACATTCAAGCCACTTTCTATGGGGAAGAAGCATTTCTTCTATCCCATTTGGAAAAAAAAAAAAAAAAATCACAGGCAAAAGAGATACTAGAGCCTGGATATTCAGCCTAAAATGCATCTGGAGGACTTCCCTGGTGGTCCAGTGGTTAAGACTACGAGCTCCCAGTGCTGAGGGCAGAAGTGTGAGCCCTGGTAGGGGAACTAAGATTCCACATGCTTGAGGTGTGGCTAAAAAAGCAAATAAAAAAAGAATACATCTGGAGCAGTAGCTTGTTATGAAATCAGAGTGTGCATATGGGACTTAGGTTTCTCATCAAGACTTGGCTGAATAGGAGGTCCTTGCTGCCTGGGTGTTGATGAACTTGTTTGATGTGAAGTTCAACCTGAAACTATCAAGTAGGAGAGGGTTCTCTGCTGATCTCAGAAGTGATGGGACATTCTGTTTACAAATAGAATCCCATGAAGGTTTTCTGAAGAGTCATTCTGATTTCTAAATTGTATCTGTGCCGTCTCCACTGGGCCAGCCAAAGAGGGTCTTCTGGGCACAGCCCTGTTTGCTCTGAGCAGGCTGCAAAGAGTGAGCAGCAGGAGAACAAGGGAGGGCCCCCTGACAGATCCCGGGAGGCTTTACCGTGCCTACTCACCTCCTCTACCCCCGGTGCTGCCTGAGGCTCTGCTTACCTCCCGCCAGCCTATCCAGTACTCCCAGTTTGGCCACGTGCTCATTTGTTTTTCTGAATCAGTATTTTAATCTGTGTGCTTTTTTAATCCAGGTAATTATTTTTCTCCATCTTGAATTTTTTTTATTTTTTTTTGAAATTGGCATATAGAGGATTTACTGTATCTGTTAGTTTCAGATACACAGGACAGTGATTCAGTTATACATATGTATGTGTTTACACATATATATTCTTTTCCGGATTCTTTTCTCTGATAGGTTATTACAAAATCTTGAGTATAGTTCCCTGTGCTATACAGTAGGTCTTTGTTGGGTATCTCTTTTATATGTGATAGTATGTATTCCATCTTGCATTCTTTAATCACATGTTTGAGTTAGGTTAGCTATGTGAGAACTGGGCTAGAAGCTGTGAATGGAATGATAAACAATAAAGATGAATCTCTTTCCTCTAGGAGTTTCCAGTCCAGCTTAATTCTTTCTCCTCTTCCTCCCCTTCATTTTTTCTTTTATTATCTGTTATCTTTCAGGCCCCAAAAAGGAAAGTCAATAAATATCAATTTATACCAAGACATGATAAAGGTCATGAGAACTCTTGCTGGCCCCAGTTTGAATACTTTACCCAGAAAACCCCAAAACATACCTTTTAAAACCTGTGGAGGGAAATGGTGGCAAGTCAGAACAAATTGTAACTGTTTCTAGTACTCGTCTCATTTTGCACGCTCTCATACTGAGAATGAATTCATGATTCAAATTCACTCCAGGAAGAAAGTTAAAATTAGTTCTTTATGAGGAGTTCATAACAGAGGAAGCTTGGAAGAGTCACAGTTCTCCTAAAAAACTTTATGGCTGTAGACTACATTTGTCATGCTGAGAACTTGGAACAGGAACTGTGTTTGCTACGGTGTGCATTTTTGTAAATGTGGAAGTTGAAAATAGGAGAAGGTTAATAATCCTGCTTTCTGAAAAAGATTAGTAAAATGTAAGTATGGGGACAATGCATTTCCTCTGGATTTGCAGAACAGATTGGGATCTGTAACATATTTCTACATGCTGCTTTGTCAAAATCATCTGTAACTAATAAATATATGGTACATTTAAGAACAAATGCCTGGTCATGGTGCGTGACTTGTATTATCAGTTACCACACATGGAGGTCATCTTATGGGTGACATTTGCTGCAGAAAGAAATGGCAACCCTCTCCAGTATTCTTGCCTGGAGAATTCTGTGGTCAGAGGAGCCTGGCGGGCTACAGTCCATGGGGTTGCCAAGAGTCAGACACGACTGAGCGACTAACACTGCTTGGAAAACAGTGCTCTGGGGTTCTGGGTATGGGTGTAAGATAAATACAAATAATTCTTAAAACACTGGCAAAGTATTTTAGGCTTGCAGTTCACTCTCCCAAGATTCAAATTTTAGCCATAGTTGAAAGCAGAGAGATAGACTAGTTGTTTGATTTAGTTACAAATTAACTGTGCCAGGACCCCACATGAATTGTGTTCTGAGAGCAAAGAACACAGTTTTGAAAAGGATGGGAATAGGATAAACTTCCAAATATTACTTAAAACTCTGGGACTTAGAATTGTGTTGTCATTCCTGTTGATGATAGTAAGAACTCAGAATATTGAGTGGACACTTTTGAAGCCTTTTGAGCTTTTCTTGGCTAGGTTTATTTGTCTATTAATGATTAATTTTAGTATTTTCATGCACTTCTGTTGAGATATGCTGACTGGCATCACCACTCTGGAGGGCAGTTTTGTTCTGTCCATAAATGTTTTAAAAGCACAGGCAATTTTTTGACTTCAGGTCTACCTTTGAGAAACAACTCCCACATGTGGACAATGATTCGTGCATAACTTGGTTTTTCAACCATAGCACTATTAATATTTTGGGCCAGATGATTCTTTATTGTGGGGGCTGTGTGCATCATAGAATGTTTAGCAGCATCCCTCTACCCACTAGATCCCAGTGGTGTGCCCAGTTGTGACAACCAAAACTGTGTCTTCAGTTCAGTTCAGTTCAGTCGCTCAGTCATGTCCGACTCTGTGCGACCCCATGAATCGCAGCACGCCAGGCCTCCCTGTCCGTCACCAACTCCCGGAGTTCACTCAGACACACATCCATCGAGTCGGTGATGCCATCCAGCCATCTCATCCTCTGTCGCCCCCTTCTCCTCCTGCCCCCAATCCCTGCCAGCATCAGAGTCTTTTCCAATGAGTCAACTCTTCGCATGAGGTGGCCAAAGTACTGGAGTTTCAGCTTCAGCATCATTCCCTGCAAAGAAATCCCAGGGCTGATCTAGACATTGCCAAATGTCACCTGGGGGGCAAAATTGCTCCCTATTGAGAACCATGGGTGGGACACTTCCTTTGTAATTTCAAATGAACTGCAAATATCCTAAATACCCATCTTTTAAAACAGAGCCATTCAATAGAAATATGATAGGAACCATATAAGTAGTGTTATGTTTTTTAATCACTGCATTGACAGAAATAAAAGGCAACAGGTGAAATTGATTTTAATGCCATATTTTATTTGATCCAGTACATCTAACATGTTTTCCTTTCAATATGCAATTAAGGTAAAAAATTACTAATGAGATATATATATATATTTTTTCTTAGTATTAATAGTATTCAAAATCTGGCATGTATTTTATGACACATCTCAGCTCATGCCAGCCTGACTCAAGTATTTGATAGCCACTTGTAGCTAGTGGCTACCATATTGGATGGCACAGATTTAGAGGAATGGCTTCTAAAAGTAACTTTGGCATGTTCCTACTGTGTACCAGTTACAGATAATGAGACAGAGAAGTACTCAATGAAAAGAGCTCAAAGGCATGTTGTTAAGTGAAAATAGAGCAGCGGAATAATATGTGTGCTATGACATATGTTAAAAAATTATTTTGAAAAATGAAATGTACATGTATTTTCATATATATGTATATTCACCAATATACCTGTGAAAATACATATATATGCAAATAAATAGAAAATTTTCTAGAAGCGTGCCCATCACTGAGAGAGGACTGGAGGTGAGGGGAGAAGTGGAGGTGGACAAGGCAGAATTTAAATGTCACGTGTTAACTTTTTAAAAAAGGAGAAATGTGTTTATGTACATGTGCGTGTGCATGCTAAGTTGCTTCAGTCGTGTCCGACTCTTTGTGGCCCTATGGACAGTAGCCCGCCAGGCTCCTCTGTCCATGGGGTTGTCTAGGCAAGAATACTGAAGTGGCTTGTCATGCCCTCCTCCAAGGCATCTTCCCCACACAGGAGTTGAACCCGAGTCTTTGGGATCTCCTGTATTGGCAGGCTGGTTCTTTAGCACTAGCGCTACCTGGAAAGCCCGTGTTTATGTATAACTTGTATAATAGTACGTGCTTTAAAAAGTGAACTCACTAGATTCTAATAGCCTCTGGATATTGCTAGTCTTCAACCTGGGCTGTACCTTAGACTCACGGGGGTGGGGCTTTCCAAAAATATCCTGCCTGGACCCCATTTTGGACCAATTAAATCAAAATCCCTCAAGGTACTTTCTGTCTTAAACACTTCAGATGATTCTAAAGTGTGGTCAGGATTGAGAACCACTTCTTCAGAGGAAGAGGTGGAAGGTGTGTTCATTAAATGATTATCTGTGGACATTTCTTAAGAAAAGAATTTGATAAGGATCTGATGGAAGTTACCTTGAGACATATTCTTTGATGAGGGTTTTTTGTTGTTGAATAAGGGCAGATTCATATTTTAAAGATAAACACACCAAATGAGCTGAAACCCACCAAACCCACCAAATGGTGGGTTTGATATTGTTTTGTGAAAATTGAAGTTTTTGACAAGATTCTTCATAATCCATGGCCATCGACTTCAAGTAAAGTCTGCTTAAGAGTCTGTAAAAGTAATGCTAGTCTTTCTTTAAAGCAAGTCTATATGAACTCTATCAAACTAACATACAGAGACATGACTCAAAGTTGCACTCCATAGAAAATTGTCCAATAGGTGGTTCACAAAAGAAAGGATCATGTAGACTTAAAAAATTATTTACTTAGATTCTTGAGCTCATCGTCACCATTTGAAAACATGAGATTAACAATCCTTGGTATTTAGAGAGCACCACTTCAGTTAGACTGATAGGAAAAATCTCATTAACATTTTGTTGCCTATTGCTTGTTCTGCTTGAATGCATGACAATTACAATGTCAGTGCCATCCAAGGTGAAGCCAGTGTAATTTCATTTGACAAGATAAGCCCTTCTGAGAATCGGGCATATTTTACACTTGATCCAGGGTCAATATTGGTTTGGGATGCAGTTCTCATATATTTATCTATTTTTGGCTTCCTCAGCACTTTTAGAAATGAAAATCAGTGTTTGGTAAGACTTACAGCCAATGTTGGTCTGTTCCAGGGCTTTGAAAATGCCCAGAAATCACTTGATTTACTGAATGCTCCATTCATTTGTCCTGTGGTTTAAAGGAGTACACTCTTGTCACCATGGAAACAGACTCACATTCTAAGGAAACTGATTCAGTACCTCCCTCCAAATGATAGTATTGATACAGCATGAGGTTTGAGGGGAACAAGGGTCTACATCAAGTTGAGATGATGACACCCCCTTGATCCACAAATCTCTCCCTTCCTTGGGTTTAGCCCCTAGGTTTACATTTGCGGAACAGTGGTACATGGTGAGAATCGATACTTTAATCCATTGCCACGGAGCTATTGCATTTGTGTGAACAATCCAGATGCCCAGTTGGCTGACTGAATTTGCTGAGCATTTGAGAACAGGTACCCGTGTCTGCTCCCAGAAACCTAGAAATCTGGCATAGGGCTCTAACTCTGGGGTTGGAATCCACTAGTTAAAACCTTTAGGAGGCTCCATGATCTGAAAATGGTTGATTCAGGGAAAAGACTACTTAAAGTGAGCCTAGTTAGAATGAGTCCCAGTATTTTATATTAAATACTGGGAGTGAGGTGGCTTAACTGGAATTTCATTTTAAAAAATAAAACAAAAATTATAAAGTTATTTGATATTATAGTTTTAAAAATTAGGTTTTAGTATCAAGAATGGTTGTAAATATAGTTTGAATCAAGCATGAAATACATATGGCATTTAAAAAATTTGTATGTGCAACACATTGTGATAAGCATGTATAGATTTTGATGCCACCTCCCAACTCGCCACCTACCAAATAGACACAAGTATGTTATTTTTGGTAAAATTTCCAGCAGTATTTGGTAGCTAATAGGTATGTTCTGGCATGTGGCACTTTTGCCACATGCTAGTGTTTATATATATATATATAAACACTGCAAATATATGTCAACTACAAATTGGCACTTACCAAGAGCATTGTCAAAGACTGAACAACAAAGGCATTTGCCATCTGCCTCTAAGGAGATTGAATCCCCTGTTGCTATAGCTGTTGACCTTCAACAACCCCTGAGAGAGTTCAGGGTAGAGTGAGACACTCTGTGTTCCAGGTAATCTGGTGGGACAGGTCTTCAGATATTTGGATGCTTTTAGGAACAGATGCAGAGAAGGCAATGGCACCCCACTCCAGTACTCTTGCCTGGAAAATCCCATGGATGGAGGAGCCTGGTGGGCTGCAGTCCATGGGGTCACTAAGAGTCGGACACGACTGAGCAACTTCCCTTTCACTTTTCACTTTCATGCATTGGAGAAGGCAATGGCAACCCACTCCAGTGTTCTTGCCTGGAGAATCCCAGGGACACAGGAGCCTGGTGGGCTTCCGTCTATGGGGTCGCACAAGAGTCGGACACGACTGAAGCGACTTAGCAGCAGTAGCAGCAGCAGGAACAGATGACCATTATATCTACTACTGTGAGCAAGAATCCCTTAAAAGAAATGGAATAGCCATCATAGTAAACAAGAGTCCAAAATGCAGTACTTGAATGATCTCTGTTCGTTTCCAAGGCAAACCATTCAATATCACAGTAATCCAAGTCTATGCCCCAACCAGTAATGCTGAAGAAGCTGAAGTTGAACAGTTCTATGAAGACTTACAAGATCATCTAGAACTAACTCTAAAAAAAGATGTCCTTTTCATTATAGGAGACTGGAATGCAAAAGTAGGAAGTCAAGAAATACCTGGAGTAACAGGCAAATTTGGCCTTGGAGTACAAAACGTAGGAGGGCAAAGGCTTAACAGAGTTTTGCCAAGAGAACGCACTGGTCACAGCAAACACCCTCTTCCAACAACACAAGAGAAGACTCTACACATGGACATCACCAGGTAGTCAGTACCAAAATCAGATTGATTATATTCCTTGCAGCCAAAGATGGAGAAGCTCCATACAGTCAGCAAAAACAAGACTGGGAGCTGACTGTGGTGCAGATCATGAACTCCTTATTGCAAAATTCAGACTGAAATTGAATAAAGTAGGGAAAACTGCTAGACGATTAAGGTATGACCTAAATCAAATCCCTAAATCAAATTTGTCACAGTGGAAGTGACAAATAGATTCAAGGGATTAGATCTGATAGACAGAGTGCCTAAAGAACTATAGACAGAGGTTCATGACATTGTACAAGAGGCAATGATCACAACCATCACCAAGAAAAAGAAATGGCAAAAAGGCAAAATGGTTGCATGGGGAGGCCTTACAAATAGCTGAGAAAAGAAGAGAAGCTAAAGGCAAAGGAGAAAAGAAAAGATATACCCATTTGAATGCAGAGTTCCAAAGAATAGCAAGGAGAGATAAGAAAGCCTTACTCAGTGATCAGTGCAAAGAAACAGAGGAAAACAATAGAATGGGAAAGACTAGAGATCTCTTCAAGAAATATTAGAGCTACCAAGGGACCATTTCATGCAAAGATGGGCACAGTAAAGGACAGAAATGGTATAGACCTAACAGATATTAAGAAAAGGCAGAAAGAATATACAGAAGAACTATACAAAAAAGATCTTCATGATCCAGATAACCATAATGGAGTGATCAGTCACCTAGAGCCAGACATCCTGGAATATGAAGTCAAGTGGGCCTTAGGAAGCATCACTACAACCAAACTAGTGGAGGTGATGGAATTCCAGTTGAGCTATTTCAAATCCTAAAAGATGATGCTGTGAAAGTGCTGCACTCAATAGGCCAGCAAATTTGGAAAACTCAGCAGTGGCCACAGGACTGGAAAAGATCAGTTTTCATTCCAATCCCAAAGAAACGCGATCCCAAAGAATGTTCAAACTACCACACAATTGCAGTCATCTCACACGCTAGTAAAGTAAGGCTCAAAATCCTCCAAGCCAGACTTCAACAGTACATGAACTGTGAACTTCTGGATTTAGAAAAGGTAGCAGAACCAGAGATCAAATTGCCAATATCTGTTGGATCGTCAAAAAAGCAGGAGAGTTCCAGAAAAACATCTGCTTCTGCTTTACTGACTATGCCAAAGCCTTTGACTGTGTGGATCACAATAAACTGTGGAAAATTCTTCAAGAGATGGGAATACCAGACCACCTGACCTGCCTTGTGAGAAACCTATATGCAGGTCAGGAAGCAACAGTTAGAACTGGACATGGAACAACAGACTGGTTCCAAATAGGGAAAGGAGTCCATCAAGGCTGTATATTGTCACCCTGCTTATTTATCTTATATGCAGAGTACATCATGAGAAACGCTGGATTGGAAGAAGCACAAGCTGGAATCAAGATTGCCGGGAGAAATATCAATAACCTCAGATGTGCAGGTGACACCACCCTTATGGCAGAAAGTGAAGAGGAACTAGAGAGCCTCTTGATGAAAGTGAAAGAGGAGAGTGAAAAGGTTGGCTTAAAACTCAACATTCAGAAAACTAAGATCATGGCATCTGGTCCCATCACTTCATGGTAAATAGATGGGAAAACAATGGAAACAGTGAGAGACGTTATTTCCTTGGGCTCCAAAATCACTGCAGATGGTGATTGCAGCCATGAAATTTAAAAAAAAACATTTGCTCCTTGGAAGAAAAGCTATGACCAACCTAAACAGCATATTCAAAAGCAGAGAGATTACTTTGTCAACAAAGATCCGTCTAGTTAAAGCTATGGTTTTTCCAGTAGTCATGTATGGATGTGAGAGTTGGACTATAAAGAAAGCTGAGCACTGAAGAATTGAAGCTTTTGAACTGTGGTGTTGGAGAAGACTCTTGAGAGTCCCCTGGACTGCAAGGAGATCCAGTAAGTCCATCCTAAAGGAAATCAGTCTTAAATATTCATTGGCAGGACTGATGCTGAAGCTGAAGCTCCAATACCTTGGCTACCTTATGTGAAGAACTGACTCATTTGAAAAGACCCAGATTCTGGGAATGATTGGAGACGGGAGGAGAAGGGGATGACAGAAGATGCGATAGTTGGATGGCATCACTGACTAGATGGACATTAGTTTGAGTAAGCTCTGGGAGTTGTTGATGGACAGGGAAGCCTGGCGTGCTGCTGTCCATAGGGTCACAGACTTAGACATGACTGTGCGACTGAACTGAACAGAGGAACAGATTTTATGATCTCAATCCTTGCATCTCCTCATATCTAGAGAAGCACTAAATCCCGTCATGGTGACATTAGATCCTCATGACTAACAAAAAAGCCTTTTGCAACATCAGTGCTTCATGGTATTGAACTCTACCTTCACCAAAACCTTATATATTGAATTCATAGTGTTAGCCTATAATTTTACTTTTTTTTTTTACAACTGCTTAAGTTTTCTAACAAAGTCTCACAGGCAGCCATTCCAGATAAAGACTCATAGGACATTAGAGGGAATCATTTCTAAATATATGTATATATAGAGAATTCAGGTGGCTGAAAATTTGCCTGTGGATTAAAAACTTCCTCGTTCATCAGGCTTTGAAATCCTCCTAAGAAAGTCAGTAATACAATGTTGAGCTTTATTCTAAAGTGAAAGATGAAGCAATGCTGAAGGGGAGAGATTTCCTAAGAAAGAAAAGCTGTTTGTAAGGCCCTATTTGACTGGTAGAAACTAGGCAACAGGAAAATAAGATATAGATTTGATGTTTGTTAGAACCCACTCCAGTACTCTTGCCTGGAAAATCCCATGGATGGAGGAGCCTGGTAGGCCGCAGACCATGGGGTGACTAGGAGTCCGACACGACTGAGTGACTTCACTTTCACTTTTCACTTTCATGCATTGGAGAAGGCAATGGCAACCCACTCCAGTGTTCTTGCCTGGAGAATCCCAGGGATGGGGGAGCCTGGTGGGCTGCCGTCTATGGGGTCGCACAGAGTCAGACATGACCTAAGCAACTTAGCAGCAGCAGCAGTATAATAATAAGCTAGCTAGCTGAAGGAGAGTGGAATCACATCTTAGCTTCCTGGGTTTTGTGCTAAGCATTGACTTAAGGGATAGAAAATATTATTAAACACTTTTTAAAAATTGAAGTACAGTTGATTTACAATATTATTTTGGTTTCAGATGTATAGCGTAATGATTCACTTTTATAAAGATATGGAATGCTTCATTAATTTCATGTTATCCTGCTGATCTCTGTATATACCAATTTTAGTGTTCATATGTGTGCTGCCAAAGTGAGCACCACAATTTTTTACTGTGATAAAATCTATATACGTCTTGTATATATCTTAGCCATTTTAAGATGTACAACTCAGTCATTAAGTACATTTACAAAATGGGTGACCGTCACCACCATCCATTTACAGAACTTTTCCATTATCCCAAAGAGAAAATCTGTACCCATTAAACAATAACTCTCCATTCCTCTTGCACCAACCCCTGGAAACCTTTATTCTATGGATACATTCTGTTTCTGTGAATTTGCTATTCTAGCAAGGTACTTCATGTAAGTGGAATCACGTATTTTCCCTTTTTATGGCTGATCTATTTCACTTGGCATAATGTTTTTAAAGTTCATCTGTGTTGTAGCATGTATTGGAGTAGCCTTCCTTTTTACAGCTAAATAATATTCCACTGTATGTATATACCATATTTTGTTTATCCTTTTTTCTGTTGATGGATAAACAATTGTTAAGCTGTGAAATATTGGGATAACTTGCTTGCCTTGTAATAGTGGTTTTTCTAATTCACCCTCATCCTTCTTCCTCTTTGAAATATTTCTTATCCTCTGTTTGACCTCTGCAGAGGGATTTCTACATCCCAGTAAACAAGTTTGCTCAACTAGTCTGGGAAGGCATTATGACCCCACAGATTGGGACGGCTGAGACCAGGTGTGATCAGCTTAACCAAGCCCCATCCTTATTGTCTGGCCCTGCATGGAGGTGCCTTTGGAGGCCTACAGGGAAAGATACCATATATTTTAAAGAGTGCAACGTGACACTTGTGAACCTTGTTTAAATCTCCATGTAAAAACTCTGGAAAAGAACTCTGATCTAAGTTTGTGTTTGTGAAAGCTCTGGGAGGGAAGACTAAACATTTGAGAATTATTATTCTGGCTGAGGGAGCTCTCTGGAGTAATATGAATTGAGACTCAGAGGAATTTGTGGAGAAGAGCCAAGAATCCCGAGAGACGATATTTCCTCTGGTTCATGTGAAAGTGTTAAGAGCAGAAGACTTTAAATCAGGCTCAAAGAGAAGAGAAAGAACAAAGGCAGGCAGCACTGGAGGAGACCCAGGTACTCAGCCCCATCTGCTCAGGGGAGGGTTTCCATTTTCACTAATGGTACTTCCTAGGGGAGATTCAGCATGGGCTTAGATGCTGGGAAGTTGCTGCTTTAGAATGCAGAGGAAAACAAAGGTAGTGAGTGTCTGAATTCTGTTTCTTATAGGCTTCTTCTGCCTTGCAGTAGAAGGCAGGCCTCAGACTCCATCCCCACAGCAGCCTTTTATGGGAGGAGTGGCAACCATTGCATCTGGATGTAACGCCTCCCCATCTATGCTGAGTGGACAGCCTCTCCTGGTTTCTACCACTCCCTATACACACTTCCTAGACATGATTTTGATGCCTTTAGGTTTAGACATACTGTCTGGGAACCCCTGAAACCCCCTTCCCTGGAAGACCTGCTTAGCTGTGTCACATGAAATGTCTGAGCAGCTGGGCACAGGGTTGAAGTCTGTTACTCAAAATTGGAAATGCTTTAAAATAATGATTTTTGAAAATATATCTACGTTTCCTTATTTTTATTTTGCAACAGTTATAAAAATAATAAAGCCCATGGTATAATAAAGACCCCCTTTCTTCCATCTAAATTCAATAATTGTAAACATTTTGTGATATCTTTCTATCCATCTATATTCATATCTATCTTTTCTGTTTTGCTGAGCCATTTGAAAGTTAATTGCAGACATCATAGCATGGCAACTCTAATGCCTTTTAGTTAACATTTTTATATAGAAACAAAACACCATTATCACACCTGAGTATTAATCACACTTCCTATTACAGACTATCCAATTTAGATTAATATTCTTAATTTTCTTAATAAAAAAATTAGCTTTGTAACAGAAACCTCAGAGACTGGAATACTGAGACAGATTTCAGAGGTTGGAGAATTATAAAGGGAGGAATGAAATGGTGCCATGTGGAAAATATGAGACTTGGAGAGGGAGTCCTGGGTTGCGGTTCTAAATTGTTACATGGCCCCAGGGAAGTCATTTAGCTTTTTGAGTTCATTGGCAAGTTGAGGGGGGGTTGGTAAAATAATCCCTAAAGTCCCTTCTGATTCTCTCGTCAAAAGTGTGATTATAAGCTGCTAATGTAAAGATATTATGCAAATGATAACCTGGTTTTTTTAGAAAGTGTTTTTTTCCTCTCTTATTCTTGATTAGGGATTGTCTAGTGTTGAAAGGTAACTTACCCTTTTCTCTCGTGAAATAATGATCTATTAGCCACTGTACCCCTTGTTCCACTGGAGGAAGAACAGTTTTAAACTTAGCTGACTTCTTTGTACCATTTATCCAGGCCTGTTCTTGTTTTTCTATCATATTTTTGTTACTCGTTGAAAAGACAGTTTTATCCCCTGCCAAAAAGGCTCCCTATTGTGGGCCATTCATATTCCCTGCTAGCTGATATTTTGTTCTTAATGAAACATTGTTTGAGTAATTATGGAGTGAGAGTGCTCAGTAAAATGTCTGGACTTGGCCCTGGTACACGAAACATTGGGAAGGCCACGATGGTCTTCTCTAACTTGACTGTGATTTTACTGATACACGTCGTGTTCTGGTTGTTTTCCAAGTGGGCCAGAATGATTATACTCTTGGGTATAGTAAGTCTGGGAGTTGTGGCTGACTGTGGTAACACAGTCCCACTGAGTCATTTGCTTCTTTTTCTATGCATCTATCATCCTTTTTTCTCTCTCCCTTCTCCATTCTTCCTTATTCACTTCGTTTGTTCATCTCTTCCGTATATGCTTTTATCATGTGCCTCCTTGGCCTCAGGCACAGGGCAGTTTATTTCTACATTGACTGTAACACATGTCAAAATCAAGGGCTGTGAAAGGGTCATGACCTTGAGAACCCTACTTGAGTCCCATAATGAGAAAGGAAAGGGACCCATGGAATGTGTGTGTGTAGTGTATTAGTTACATGGCAGTTTCTAATCAAGCTTCTGATTTGAGAAACCTGGGACTGGTTGGGAGAGAGAAGTGGGGCCCCTGAGAGCATACGGTGGTGACCAGCCTCAGCTGTGAAGAGGAGGAAGGCTGGTTCTCTCAGGTTTGCTAATGCAAATGGAGATGTGTTGTGATGCTTTGGGTGTGGCCTGGAACAGTCCAGTTTTTTGATGAGTCCACTTTCTTCCGTTCTAAAACCTTGGTCCATTAGGTTAAGAAACTAATAATAAAAATAAAACCTTCCCTAGATGTGGTGCTTGGAATTGGATTGCTTTTATCAATGTCATCTGTAAGCTCATGGCCTCTCCCCTTCCCCACCATAGCATCCATCTGGATGGATCCACCATGGTTCTTTGAATCCATTCTCCATATATTCCATAGCTATGCAACTGTGAAGTACATTTTGGTTTACTTAAAAATGAATGTCGAAATAAATGGTATGTAAGACTTGTTTGGCAACCTGTTTATTGATGTATTTATCTTTTACTAGGCACTGCTTTATTAAATCCATCTATGTGGTTGTGCTCTAGATTCCACACACTCCTATTCATTGCTATGAAACATTTCATGCAACAGAAACACATTTCTTTGGACACACGGACAGTTTTCAGTTCTTCACATTAATAAACAATCCTGTAGTGGTGCATGTGGTCTTCTGCATATGAAACTTTGCTACTTTTTTCCCCCAACTCTTGATTTGAAAATTTTCAAACCTGTAGGAAAGCTGAAAGAGCATTCAGTAATCACCAGCCTATTTTAAAACCAAAATATTCAAGTATTTAATTTTGTTAACATGTTTTCAGCCTTCTTCCCTTCACCGCTATACCAGTCCATTTGGGCTGCTAGAACAGCATACCACAGACTGGGTGGCTTGTGAACAACAAAAATCTACTTCTCAAAGTTCTGGAGGCTGGGAAGTCCAAGATCAAGGTGCCAGCAGATTCTGTATCTGGTGAAGACCTGCTTCCTGGTTCGTGTGTGTGTGTGCGTGTGTTAGTTGCTTAGTTGTGTCCAACTCTTTGCAACCCCATAGACTGCAGCCCAACAGGCCTCTCTGTCCATGGGATTCTCCAGGCAAGAACACTGGAGTGGGTTGCCATTCCTTCTCCAAAAGGAACTATAGAAAGAAAGAAATTGAAGTCGCTCAGTTGTGTCTGACTCTTTGTGACCCCATGGACTGCAGCCCACCATGCTTCTCATAGGTTACCATTTTTTCACCATATCCTCACTTGGCAGAAGGAGGAAGTGTTGGTCTCTGCAGTCTCTTTTATAAGGGCACCAACCCCATGTGATATTGGTGGGAACTCTCATGACCTAAGCACTTCCTAAAAGCCTCACCTCACAACACCATCACCCTGGGGATGAAGTTTTAACATAAAAATTTTGGGGGGACACAAACATTCCATCTATAGCATTCTTGCTGTCTTTCTCTCTAGATAGATACAAACATATACATATACACACACACACACACACACACACACACACGGTATATATATATATGTGTGCGTGTTTAAGTTTTTTTTTAACTAATTCTTTTAGTTT
Organism: Bos javanicus; assembly: GCF_032452875.1. Classification (NCBI taxonomy): domain Eukaryota; kingdom Metazoa; phylum Chordata; class Mammalia; order Artiodactyla; family Bovidae; genus Bos; species Bos javanicus. The sequence goes on along the minus strand of NC_083875.1, from coordinate 54,150,348 downwards.
TAGACCTCACTCCTAAATATTCCTGTCACTGATATCCTAGTAACAAGGCCATTCTCTTATACAACCATAATACAGTGACCATGCCTAAGAAAATTAAACCATTGCATAGTATATAGGGTACCAATTGAGAATATACATGTTTTTATTTTAAAAAATACTGCCAAAATCTCTCCAAAACATCTGTACCAATTTATTGCTCCCAGCAGCAATGCATGAAAACTTCGCCACAGGTTCACCAACACTTTATTATCTCAGTTTAAGTTTTGCTAGTTAGATGGATAGAAAAGTATCAACTTTTACATTTGCATTTTAGAAAAGAAAAATCAGCCATAAAACATGTAAATCAAGTGTAAGGTTTTATTTTTAATTGTCAAAATAGAAATGAGATCCCAGTTTGGCTTCTAGCACAGGGTAATAAGCTCCATGTCTATGAGCAATTTAGATCAGGATTCTTATATTTTTTCTGAAAATTTAGGGAAAAAATATATAATGTAGCTCAATTCTTCATTTTATAAACATAGACCTTTCAGCCAAAAATCTTGTCAGAGAATATTTTGACACAATTATCTTGGGGATCTGAAGTTTTTTCAGTGATGTATTAATAGTATCACTGTAAAATTCATATAAACCGTTAACTTTAATATTAGAATAGCCTACAGGATATAAAGCCCTCATATTGAGAATAGTGAGGAAGCAGAACAGATTGTGTTCCTGCTCTCTGTGACAGTAAAATGGATGCTAAAACTTAAAAAAAAAAAAAATTTTTTTAGCAAAAACTTTAAGGTTTGACCTTTGATAATGATAAACATGGACACTCATGACCAGATGTGGATAGAATTTTGTTTATTTTTTATGAATAATAATAAAACCAAATACTGTATCTCTGCTACCCAGTGATTGAAAGTTGATGATAATTCCAACTTAGAAGTGTGTGTGTGTATGTGTGTGTGTATGAAGCATAAGAAGAATCTAGATCACTTTCACCTCAAAGTAACACTGACTGTCATTGAGTGTTTACTAAGGATTAACCTCTGGCCTCAGTGCTTGTAATAATGTCATCTCCATTTTGCAGAGTCAGTCATTGAGGTTCAAGGTTAGGCAGCAGGTAATTGGAAGACCTTGAATTTGAGTACCAGGAGGCCTCTTCACCTTTAATGTACTCTCTGCCAGTTTTACGTGTTATTTTTTCTAATTTACTATACTAGAAACATCATTTCATGTCAGTAGGTATCCATCTACATTGATTTTCTTAGCTATATAATATTTCTATTGTATAGATTCGCCATGACTAATTGATGGCATCACCTACCACTTTGAATTTTTTTTTCCTGTTGTGTTTAATGCTGTGATCACTGTCCCATTGTATTTACATATGGCTACTTGTCCTACAGTTTCTTTTGAAATCCTAGAATTGGAATTTCTGGATGGCATGATGTCACATTTTGAATGATGCTGATCCACATTACTGTGTTGCTTCATGTTGCTGCACAGGTACTGCAGGAATAGATGGAGTGGGTGTCTTTTTTCTTATACTCCCATTAACACTGGAGTTTTTTTTCAAATTTGCCCCTCTAATAGACAGAATACAGTATCTCATGGTTTTCATTTGTACTCTTTCATTACAGGGAGGCCAAATATTTTTCATGTGCCTACTTGTATTTTCTTTTCTTGAATTGCCTTTTTTGTATTTTCCTTGTTTTCTCTTCTATTGATGTTGTCTTTAAAAAATTAATTTGCATAAATGAAGAATGAAGAATATAAACTTCAATTTCAGTGAAGAATATAAATTCTTTGTTATGTTAGAACAGTTTTTGCCTAGCAAAGCCTTTGATTTTTCATGTTTTTTAATGGTGTATTTTATATTTTGTTTATTCTTTAAAACTCTGAATTTTGCTAATGCAATATTGGACAAATGTCCACCTTTACTTTCTTGGCATATTGATTATTTAAATATTTGCATATAAGTCTTTAACTCACCTGAGATTACTTTTGACATGCCACACAGATACGGTTTTTCCCCTAATGCCACTCGTGAAAGTGGTAGTAGCAGTGCCTAGCAGCACATGAACCGCGAGCTTCCAGATGCGCAAGCTGCTTTAGAAAAGCCAGAGGGACCAGAAATCAAATTGCCAACATCCACTGGATCATCGAAAAAGCAAGAGAGTTCCAGAAAAACATCTACTTCCACTTTATTGACTGTGCCAAAGCCATTGACTGTGTGGATCACAATACACTGGAAAATTCTGAAAGAGATGGGAATACCAGACCACCTGACCTGCCTCTTGAGAAACCTCTCTGCAGGTCAGGAAGCAACAGTTAGAACTGGACATGGAACAACAGACTGGTTCCAAATAGGAAAAGGAGTCCGTCAAGGCTGTATTTAACTTATATGCAGAGTACATCATGAGAAACGCTGGGCTGGAAGAAGCACAAGCTGGAATCAAGATTGCCGGGAGAAATATCAATAACCTCAGATATGCAGATGACACCACCTTTATGGCAGAAAGTGAAGAGGAACTAAAAAGCCTCTTGATGAAAGTGAAAAAGGAGAGTGAAAAAGTTGGCTTAAAGCTCAACATTCAGAAAACGAAGATCATGGCATCTGGTCCCATCACTTCATGGGAAATAGATGGGGAAACAGTGGAAACAGTGTCGGACTTTATTTTTGGGGGCTCCAAAATCACTGCAGATGGTGATTTCAGCCATGAAATTAAAAGACGCTTACTCCTTGGAAGGAAAGTTATGACCAACCTAGATAGCATATTCAAAAGCAGAGACATTACTTTGCCAACAAAGGTCCTTCTAGTCAAGGCTATGGTTTTTCCAGTGGTCATGTATGGATGTGAGAGTTGGACTGTGAAGAAAGCTGAGCACTGAAGAATTGATGCTTTTGAACTGTGGTGTTGGAGAAGACTCTTGAGAGTCCCTTGGACTGCAAGGAGATCCAACCAGTCCATTCTAAAGGAGATCAGTCCTGGGTGTTCTTTGGAAGGAATGATGCTAAAGCTGAAACTCCAATACTTTGGCCGCCTCATGCAAAGAGTTGACTTATTGGAAAAGACTCTGATGCTGGCAGGGATTGGGGGCAGGAGGAAAAGGGGACGACAGAGGATGAGATGGCTGGATGGCATCACTGACTCGATGGACGTGAGTCTGAGTGAACTCCGGGAGTTGGTGATAGACAGGGAGGCCTGGTGTGCTGCAGTTCATGGGGTCGCAAAGAGTCAGACACGACTGAGCAACTGAACTGAACTGAACTGAGTGCCTAGCACACAGTGTCTCCATAAACAGTGCTAGCCTCCCCCTCTCCTTGTCTCTTGGATAGTCTTAGAGGTTCAAAGGAAGGAGTTTGCCATATCCAAGAGCTGAGTTGGGGCAGGGGATATAAGAGGAAGACTGATAATTGGGATTTTACCATTTTGTCAACAGTAACTGTTTATGATGCTCCTCTGAGTGATGTCTGAGAATTGTTACCTTCCACTAAGCTATTTTGGGATCTTGATAGGCATTTTTTCTTGGGACGTGTTTTTCCAGAAGGTGACATCATCACTAGGTAAATGGGAGTTGGTCCTTACTTGGATTTTCATAATGCTATAGCAAGCTTTAGAAAACCCTGATAGAGTTATTACCTTTGCTTTTCCCCTGTTAGCCTGCATTACAGTGGTTCATTTTCATTGTCTGGCAGTGTTTCCATTGCTTGATGCTAAATGGAAACTAAATTAGACTCTCATTGTTATAGGCATGTTGGTGCTTAACCAGACTAATTTAATTTGGTTACAAGCACCTGAAATGTCTGAGGTATTAAAAGAAAATCTAAGGTAAAATAATCATGATTTTAAAATTAGCTCTTGTTTCTCTAATGTATCAAGGCTAAATAGAGCTACAGTGGTAGATCATCTGGGGAGAGATGACTCCTGCGCACTTACTGGGTAAATTGGATTTTTGGTAGCATTTGTTTCTTTTATTGTATCAGAGAGTCATCATTCTTTGTGAGGTCATCTTGGAATTCGTAAAGGAGCAGAAAGTAATTATTATAACTAGTGTCATTGTTGTTGTTCAGTTGCTAAGTTGTATCTGACTCTTTGCAACCCCATGGACTGCAGCATGCCAGGTTCCTCTGTCCTCTGCTGTTTCCCAGAGTTTGCTGAAATTCGCGTCCTTTGAGTCGGTGATGCTATCTAATTATCTCATCCTCTGACAGCCCCTTCACCTTTTGCCTTTGATCTTTCCCAACATCAGGGTCTTTTCCATTGAGTCTGGTTTTCACATCAGATGGCCAAAGTACTGGAGCTTCAGCTTCAGCAAGTCTTTCCAGTGAATACTCGGGGTTGATATCCTTTAGGATTAACTGGTTTGATCTCCTTGCAGTCCAAGGGACTCTCAGGAGTCTTCTCCAACACCACAACTTGAAGGCATCAATTCTTTGGCATTCAGCCTTCTTTACGGTCCAATTCTTACGTCTGTACATAGTAGGCCATAACAAAAAAGATAACCTAATTTACCAGTTAATGTATCTTGTATCATACCTCAGAATATAAGACTGTTAGATTTCAACTCTAGTTAGGAAGATTCATCAACAAATTCTGCTGTATGCCAAAACCCAACATTTGATGATTCTAAAATTGCTCAGAGCATCTTTTCTCACATTATTTTCATTTCTGAATCTTTTTCTCAGATTTGCTCATTTCCCAATCTCTCAAAAGCCTCCACATTTCCTTCACTTTTCACCACTAATGCCCCCATAAAAATAAACCAAAAAAAGCAAACACATAAATAATCTCCTAGAATTTGGATATTATAGATTCTTTCTATTTTATATAAGAGCTTTTTGGGAATAGTTGACTGCCTGAATATCTTTGTATTAAGGCTGTGTTGTAAATATCATCATTCTAAAATCACTGTACATATTTTGTATCAAATATGCCAAACAAATGAAAATAATTGTCTTTTAACAAAAATAAAGAACATGCCACCAAACCCTTTTTCTTATTATTTTTTTGTTCACTAAAGATGTTTCTCAGATCTGGTATGAGAATAATCCTTTAATGCCTTTTAAAAAAAAACTATATTTCTTCCTGAGGAGCTAGAACTGACCAGACTTTAGGAGCAGGGGAGGGTCCCATGAAGGAGGGCTGCAGCTTCAGTTTGGGGACAGCACTTCAGAATCTGATAGTCTAGTGATTTGGGGTCACTTGGAAAGGTGAATGGGTAAGCCATGTGTATATGACTATGAGGAGATAGTAATTGATCTGATCTTTTGACTAATCCTAAGCCTGCCACAGATGTACTTCATGAGGGAAGAGGGCAGGCTGGGGTGGGAAAAAGGTGAGCTTATGCCAGCTGATGGTTAACTGGATGTCCCAACCAGGATAAAGATATTTAAAGACCTTAAGTATCTGCAGCACAGAATTTGGATTGTAAAAACTTAGTGGATGAATAGAAATTGTATCCTCCAAAAACCCAAGAAGATTCAGAATTTGAAAAAGAATGAGGAAGAGAGAGGAAGAAATGAACAGTTAGAAGGATGTACATCAAACTGCAAAAACATGAGACAAGGATTCTTGATTTGGTTGGTTGTTGAGTTGCAGACACAAAATTTCGGCAAAAAGTATAATGAAAATTCTTAGTTAACCTGCCAGAGGTTGAAATTTTTGCTCTTCTTTTGCTTTAGTATACTGTATTGGTGTTTTTCCTTCTGGCTTACTTCACTCTGTATAATAGGCTCCAGTTTCATCCACCTGATGTATAGAACAGTCTTATGGACTCTGTGGGAGAGGGAGAGGGTGGGAAGATTTGGGAGAATGGCATTGAAACATGTAAAATATCATGTATGAAACGAGATGCCAGTCCAGGTTCGATGCACGATACTGGATGCTTGCGGCTAGTGCACTGGGAAGACCCAGAGGGATGGTCTGGGGAGGGAGGAGGGAGGAGGGTTCAGGATGGGGAACACATGTATACCTGTGGTGGATTCATTTTGATATTTGGCAAAACTAATACAATTATGTAAAGTTAAAAAAAAATAAAACATTGCTGTCAAAAAAAAAAAAAAAGAAATTTTTGTTCTTCATTGTCTCATGGAAAAACATTCATCCATATGTGTTCAAAAAGGGGCAGGAACAGGGGAGACAAAGCAGACTATTTGCAAATATATACTGTTTGCATCAAGAAAATCAGAATTGAATTTTTATTTTCATAGAGGATTCAAAGCAGGAATTAGACCCACAATATTCTAAACAGAGAAAATTTCACATCTGATCTTGAGATATAATGTAACTAAATTTTCAGTGTATAAGCATGAGTGTGAAAGTGACCCTTTCAATATGCACACTGTAGCTTATAACTCATCTTGTTTCTCCTGTGGACAGCCTGACCCTGGCAGAAGTCCTGCCAAGGCCCCCCATTTCCATCTCCCATTAGATTGTTTGGATTTCAAAGTGTAGATAATGGTTACATTATAGGAGAAGATACAAAGTGTAATGTGATGGCTACTTTGAAGATACTTTAAATGCACTTTTAATTAGCTTTGTCAAATTGACTTCATGCTGCACTGCCTAACTTGAATGCATTTTATGATAATGCCCATGTTTGGATGATTATTTCAGGGTAGATATTGATTTAAATGTGATCACATGACATCATTCCCAGTTGTCCTGGGAAATATGGCTGGTCCCGAAACACTGGTTGACTCAGAAAAATCTTAGCATAGTGAGCAAATAACCATTCTTATATGCTTTTGAAGTTTTCTTCAGTTTTTAAAAGCTCTAGGTGAAAACAAATATTCTTTCTTTTAGTCTGCCATTCTTTCACCAAATAACAAGAAGTCAGATGTTTCTGTACTGGGTAGATACATACCAAAATATATCCAGGCTGGGAGAGTATATCCTGGTAAAATGGAGAAATAGAGTATTTTGCCATTGATATTTAATCTTTCAGTGCTATGTGTGTGTCGAGCCAGGGAGGCACTTAATGTTTTTAGGGCCCCGTTGTTTTGTTGCTCAGTTGTATCTGACTCTTTGCAACCCCATGGATGGTAGCCTGCCAGGCACCTCCGTCCATGGAATTCTCCAGGCAAGACTCCTGGAGTGGATTGCCTTTCCCTTTCTCCAGGGGATCTTCCTGACCCAGGGACAGAACCTGCGTACTGGCAGGCAGATTCTTTACCACTGAGCCACTGGGAGGTGCTTTAGGGCCCGGGCAGGAGTACAAATGGAAGACCCTGGCTGGTGTCCCTTGTCACTACCACTTCCCAAGCACATGCAAAGGTCTCTGCATGCACTCAGGCCAGCACATCCAGGCTTTGTCCACACCCCCTCTAAGACACCTGTCTCTTGGCAGGCCCAGGGATGTGCAAACCTATGTCATATTCACCCTCAAGAGGATGGATTGGAAAGGGCCTATGTCGTAAAATTCCAGGATATTAAGTGCCTTGAGCATGGCCTTAAAGCTGGGGACACGGGCTAAAAGTGGATATGTGTCCTTGACCCTGGGCCTCATGGTACTGTTGGATGAGGAGAGATGGAAGAGAGCCAGAACATGGCTTTCTGCTGGGGGAAGCTCTTTTGTCCCACTCTAAAGGTGGCAGTGTGTCGAGCTCTAGAACATGAGAATAATTGCAGGAGGCTGTTTCGCTGGCCCTTTCGTTTCTAGCCAGCATGCATCTGAATGTCTGTTCTGTGCAGATTGTGAGGCTGGGTATTGTGGGAGGATACGAAATACAAAGCTATTTTTAATTGAGTTGTGGGGGAGATAAGAGCCAAACTGAGAATAATTACAAAACAACTGGTTAATGAGGGAGAAGGGGTAGCCTCTAATTGTTGAGGAAGGGAATTTGGGGTGAAATGGAATAAAGTGATGTGACTGATTTTGTTACCAACCTGCTTTCTTGAACTCTTTAATCAATAGAAATTGATAGGAAGAATTCAGGCAGAATTCAGGCAAGGCTTTATTGGGAGGGGGAGCAAAAACAAACAACAGATTTCCTTGCGGCTGGAGGGTATGCAAGCTGATGCTTTAAATGGGGTGAGGGTGGGGGTGGATCTGTGGATCAGGTGGAGGGGTGACTTTGGTGGTTTGCTCATCCCTTTGGTGGTATTGTGGGCAGGGTTCGTGTGCAGTACCCTGCTTTTGCTCCCAGCACCTCAGAAATGGCAGTTGGGTTTTGGCTTTTTTGTATCTTATTGTTTATAATTTGCCCCAACTGCCCTTGCATGATTATTTTAGATCCTTATAGCTTCCTGGTATTCTGTTACTGAAGGAGACTTTATCTTGGAGACTTTGTCTGGTACAGGGTTCCAGGCCTGTTTTAGGAACACAGGGTTTAGGGATCATGGAGATCAGAGCTGGCAACTTGTGTTTCTGGAGCTCTCACAGGTATCATAAATGTGGGACTGGACCAGACACTAGGCAGTGAGGACTAGGGAGAAACCGTGGGTGTGTTTGCATTTAACTAGTGAGTGTGTGCCCCAGCAAAAGACGTTCAGATTAAAAAAAAAAAGCTGAACAATGTGCTGACCAAACAAAATAGGTATGCGATCCCTAAGCTTCTGGGGTTGTTGCTGATGATGTTAAAGTGATGTTGCCACATTGAGACAAAAGCTTACTTGCTCACCCACATTTAGGCCTAATAAAGTAACTTGAGTTACGGAAGGTGCTTCATGTAGAAAATAAGTGTGAGGGGAAAAGCTGTAAAATGAAAATTCTTAAAGTTCAGTTCAGTTTCTCAGTCGTGTCTGACTCTTTGCGACCCCATGAACTGCAGCACACCAGGCCTCCCTGTCCATCACCAACTCCTGGAGTTTACCCAAACCCATGTCCATTGAGTCGGTGATGCCATCCAACCATCTCATCCTCTGTCATCCCCTTCTCCTGCCCTCAATCTTTCCCAGCATCAGGGTCTTTTCAAATGAGTCAGCTCTTTGCATGAGGTGGCCAAAGTATTGGAGTTTCAGCTTCAACATCAGTCCTTCTAATGAACACCCAGGACTGATCTCCTTTAGGATGGACTGGTTGGATCTCCTTGCAGTCCAAGGGACTCTCAAGAGTCTTCTCCAACACCACAGTTCAAAAGCATCGATTCTTTGGCGCTCAGCTTTCTTTCTAGTCCAACTCTCACATCCATACATGACTACTGGAAAAACCATAGGCTTGACTTGACAGACCTTTGTTGACAAAGTAATGTCTCTGCTTTTTAATATGTTGTCTAGGTTGGTCATAACTTTCCTTCCAAGGAGTAAGTGTCCTTTTATTTCATGGCTGCAGTCACCATCTGCAGTGATTTTGGAGCCCCCCAAAATAATGTCTCTCACTGTTTCCATTGTTTTCCCATCTATTTGCCATGAAATGATGGGACCAGATGCCATGATCTTGTTGAGCTTTAAGCCAACTTTTTCACTCTCCTCTTTCAGTTTCATCAAGAGGCTCTTTAGTTCTTCTTCACTTTCTGCCATAAGGGTGGTGTTATCTGCATATCTGAGGTTATTGATATTTCTCCCGGCAATCTTGATTCCAGCTTGAGCTTCATCCAGCCCAGGGTTTCTCATGATGTACTCTGCATATAAGGTAAATAAGCAGGGTGACCATATACAGCCTTGACGGACTCCTTTTCCTATTTGGAACCAGTCTGTTGTTCCATGTCCAGTTCTAACTGTTGCTTCCTGACCTGCAGAGAGGTTTCTCAAGAGGCAGGTCAAGTGGTCTGGTATTCCCATCTCATTCTTTAGTGTCCAGCAAACAGTTCAAATGCTGGTTAAGACAAGTAGAATGAAGAGCCCTTTCCTCTTTCATACTGGAAGTATTAAAAATTTGCTTTGTTTGGAAAACATAGAGGAATCCCCAATTGTCTTTTCATTTCTGTAAAATGCTACAAATAATTATTGTATCAAGTTTTTATGAGTGTGAGCCTGTGATCACCTTTCCCAAAGAGGAACTGCACAGGGTTAATTGGAGTGCACCTAATTCGTGGTGAATTTGGAACCTGTGAATGTGAGCTTATTTGGAAGTAGGGTCTTTGCAGATGTAGTCAAGTCAAGATGCAGTCTTCCTGGATTAGGGTGGGCCCCGAATCCATTCTGACTCGTGTGCTTATAAGGGGAGTTCAGTTTGAACACATATACACAGGAATGATGGCCATGTGAGGACAAAGGCAGACTGGAGTTATGCTGCTCCAGACTAAGTAGCATCAAGGATTGTCAGCCACCACCAGAAGCTAGGAGAGAAGCTAGGAACAGATACTCCTTCAGAGCCTCTCTGAGAGAATAAATGTCTCTTGTTTTAAGTTTGTGGCACTTTGTTATAGAAGCCTAGAAAATGAATACAGGCACCACTTCTAACTTCCTTGTTATTAGAAATGCCACTGAGTTCCTGGTCTCTATGTTGATAATTCCTGCTTCTAACCTTGTCTTACAAATGCATTCAGTCTTCCAAACTATTACATTTCCTTCTTCCTCTTCTTCCACAGTTATCATGCTTATTACTTATCATCACAATTAATATTTGAATTCCACTTTCTGGAATTAAAGCAGGTTTAATTTTGACAGCAAATGATGATGGGGATGGTATTGTTACTGAACACAGGTTCTTGTGCCCAATGTGCATTGAAGCCAAACCATAACGTCACAGTTGGAGTAGAGAAGGGTTTATTACAGGGCCATATAAGGAGACAGGTGGCTCATGCCCCAAAAGCCTTGAACTCCTCAAAGTGTTTTTAAAGACAAGGTGAGGGAGGGATGTGGTTTGTTGTTGCAAACTTCTTAGTGTTGGAATCCTTTGTTTTTGCATCTGTCCACGAGAGTCAGGTCACCATGTTCCTGCAAACCTCCAACAAGACAAATGCTATTTTCTGGTCAGCAGGTTTTATGTATTTATTTTTGGCTGTGCTTGGTCTTTATTGTTGCACATGGCTTTCTCTAGTTGCAGTGAGTGGGGCTATGCTCTAGTTTTGGTGCTCAGGCTTCTCATTGCAGTGGCTTCTTCTGTGGCAGAGCTCTAGGGTTCATGGGCTTCAGTAGTTATGGCACACAGGCTTAGTTGCCCCAAGGCATGTGGGATCTTCCCAGACCAGGGATCAAACCTGTGTCCCCTGCAATGACAGGCAGATTCTTAACTACTGGACCATCTTTCTCTCTATGTGTGTGTTTATGTGGGTGCTCAGTTATGTCCGACTCTTTGTGACCCCATGGACTGTCACCTCTGTCCTGCCAGGCTCCTCTGTCCATGGAATTTTCCAGGCAAGAATATTGGAGTGGGCTGCCATTTCCTTCTCCAGGGTATCTTTCCAACCCAGGGATCTAACACATGTCTCTTGTGTCTCCTGCACTGGCATGTGGGTTCTTTACCAGCTGAGCCACCACGGAAGCCCCATCTCTGTATGAATGAACTCTTAAAGGTCAGAGCCCTGAGACTAGGCTATCTTGTATATTTCAGGCTACAGGTGACACTCTTTCACAAAAGGTGCAGAGCCAGCATGACTAAGCACAGGAAAAGCGATATATCTAATGTGGTGTCAGATTTGTTCTTCCCTATTACAGTATTATTCTGCCCACTTAATTGATGAGGAAACTGAGGTTCAGAGAGTTTAAGTAATTCATCCAAAGTCAAACAGCTTTCTAGCATATGAAAATTTTGGGAATTCAGCAAGAATGGGCCCTTTACTCCAAGAAAAAATACTGACTCCCAAACGGAGTGCTCATCTTTAATTATTTTTCCATACTGCTTTCTCCATCATTCCAAAGAAAAGACAAAAAAGAAACAAAAGAAAGAAAATACAATAAGAATTTATCTGTATCATTGGGGTAAAATGAAAATAATCAAGTCATTCTCCTTTGCTTCCCCATACCTTGGAGGAGTGGGGTGCCAGTGCCTTCTCCAATACCTTGGAGGATTAACCCTTAATTATCCCAGCAAAGGCATCTTGGTGTTGATGGAACAAAAAAGAGAGAGCTTATTTGCCTCTTTTTTTTTTGTAACAACAAAATTTCTTTTATATGTTTAATTACAGCCTTAGATGAGACATCAAATTGGCTTTTGGTGGGAAGGGTTTTTTCCCCCCCATAAGTAGGTCACTAGAGATATAATTAACACAAATAATAGCTATCATATACAGATTTCTTTTAGTTGAAGTGACCTCTTTTGCATATACTTTCCCACTGTCTATAACAAAGCAGCTACTTGGATTATGTTGTTCAGCTGGTTTTATAGCAAAGTGAAAAAGTGCATCCTTCCCATAGAAGAAACATGTTACTAACTCCCACAATTGTCTTACTGAAAAACTGTTTTTTTTTGTTAAGGTAGAAGTTTATGAAAAGGAAAAACTGATGCGTTATTGATTTTCTTCTCTTAGGCTATATGTTTAAGCAGGACATTAGTGCTGTAATGCCAGAAGGGGCTGTAAAATCTCTCCCAACCGCAATATGCAAAGTTATACTGAGAGTGACTGTATACTTCATTATCCAAACCAGGGCACTTTTGAGAATGAGAAAGGATATTATTAATAAGTACCTCAGGACAACTGGTATAAACTAGATCTGGTCTTAAACAATGAGGATGCGGTCATCCTCAAGCTATTATATATATAGAATGGATAAACAATAAGGCCCTACTGCAGAGCACAGGGAACTATGTTCGATATTCTGATGGAAAAGAATGTTAAAGAAGAGAGTATACATATATATATATATATATGTATGTATGTATGTATGTATGTATTTGTACAGCTGAATCACTTTGCTGTACAGAAGAAATTAATACGTTATAAACCAACTATACTGTTACTATTAAGTCACTTCAGTCGTGTCCGACTCTGTGCGACCCCATAGACGGCAGCCCACCAGGCTTCCCCATCCCTGGGATTCTCCAGGCAAGAACACTGGAGTGGGCTGCCATTTCCTTCTCCAATGCATGAAAGTGAAAAGTGAAAGTGAAGTTGCTCAGTCGTGTTCGACTCTTAGCGACCCCATGGACTACAGCCTACCAGGCTCCTCCGTCCATGGGATTTTCCAGGCAAGAGTACTGGAGTGGGGTGCCATTGCCTTCTCTGAAAACCAACTATATTTCATGAAAAAAAAAAATATGGCCATCTTGGTCATTTTAACCCACACTGGAGAAAGGAGTTCAGCCTGTTTTTGCAAACATCCCCCCTGAAATAGATCTTGATGAGTCAGGCTAGAGATTATTATCATTCAGGAATCATTAGGTTGTCCCTTGGAAATTATGTATGTAACTTTTTTGGATATTAGTAAGACATTGAAAAATTCTTGACCAAATGTTTTGGTTTTGGTCATCCTGGAGCTCATGGTTCTGAGTGGACTGAGGCTCAAATGGCTCTTGGGTGGGAGGGAAGGAAATGAGGGAGTTGGTCTTCTCCACTGGATTGAAACTCACACCCTAGAATCAGTGCCCAGCCCAAGCACTCAGTATATGCTGAATAAATAATGATTGGAATGATTCTAAGCACTTCCTGAATTGGACTGTGATCTTACTTGAGTCACAGCTATACACCAGAAAAGAAACTTCTTCAGAAGGTGAAGCCATAATGAAGACCATGTGATGAAAACTCAAATATCTGAGTTGGCACAAACTGGCTTGTTGTTTTGGAAATTGAGAGGAGAATTAAAGCAGGAGTAATATTTCATTTACATTTGAGGAAGGCCCTTAGGAAAGAGTCCAGGGTTTTGTGGTGATTAGATGAGGAATGCTAAGGAAAGTGGTATTAGGGAGTTCTTCAAATATTCAGACATTTAGTGAGCACTACTCTAGGGCTTCCCTGGTGGCTCAGATCGTAAAGTGTCTGCCTGCAATGTGGGAACCTGGGTTCGATCCCTGGATCGGGAAGATTCCCTGGAGAAGGAAATGGAAACCCACTCCAGTATTCTTGCCTGTAAAATCCCATGGACAGAGGAGCCTGGTAGGTTATAGTCCATGGGATCGCAAAGAGTAGGACACTACTGAGCGACTTCACATGGTTCCATGGTTCATGGTTCTATACTCTAGGGCAGGGATTGTCCAAACTGCTAGGTAGAGAAGAGAGTTATTTCCTAATCTAAGGAAAATCGCAGACTAATAGGAAGACAAATAAATGTCACGACAAGACAATACTAGTGATATGTAGAGATCTGATAGGAACAGGAAGAAGAAAATGAGTCTTCCTACTCAGGAATGCAGGGGGATTCACAGTAAAGTGATGGTGGTACAGTGTGATGAGCTGGACGAGTTGGCCCAGGAGCCAGGAGGCCTCCTGGGTTAAAGAAAGGAAGGGGGAAAAGAACATGGGCTGAGTTTTATGTGGTTGATACAACATTGCCAATGTCTTCCTACTACTTAACCCATGTGTTCTTGAACTGGATCTTTCAAAGGTCAGTTCACATATTTTGATCACAGTGGTGTTGAAAGACACCATGTACCTATTTGGATATCTATAGTAGTCTCTCTCTGAAAATACTGTAAAAATTTAACCCCTTTCCCATGTTAGCTAAAGAATCACACACTGTGGCCATAACTTTATCCATAGAGGATGTATTCTAAGACCCCCAGTAGAGACCTGAACCCACATAATATTAACAGTACTGAATTCTACAAATACTGTATTTTATCCTACATATATGTATCTATGATTAAGTTTATAAATTAGGCCCAATAAGAGATTAACAATGTAACTAATAATAAAATAGAACAATTCTAACAATATACTATAATGCAAGTTATGCGAACTTGGTCTCTCTCTGAAAATATTGTATAAAGAATGCCTTTTCTATCTTAGCTAAGGACTTACACATTGTGGCCATAACTTTTGCAGTTTGAAGTATAGCAGCAAAACTAGCATGGATTTCTTTTTCCTTCTTCACAACTTCATGGATAGAAGATTAATTCTTAACGTAGATCTTAGCCACCTCAGCATACAATTTTTTTTCCTTTCCTGATTAAGTCGAGAATTTTTACCTTTTCTTTTAAAGAAAGTACCTTATGGCTTCTCTTTGGCATATTTAAGTTGCCAGCATTGTTACTCTTGTGTGTTGGGTCTATTATTAAGTAAAATGAGGGTGACTTGAACACGAGCAGTGTGATAACTGGACAGTCAATCTGATAAACACATAGCTGCTGAGTGACTAATGGATGGGATATGTTGGATAAAGGAATGACTCACATCCCAGGCAGGACAGAGCAAGACAGTGCAAGTTTTCATCACACTGCTCAGAAGGGTGTGCATTTTAAAACTGAAGAATTATTTGTTTCTGGAATTTCCTATTTCGTATTTTCAGAGCATGGTTGACCACAGGTAGCTGAAACTGCACAAATTCACTTCGTGAATAAGTGGGGGGCGGACTACTGTACTTATATCTGAATAAAACTCGTTTCATGTTCTGCCAGGATGGTGAGCAGGACTTCAAGAGAATGATTGTTTAACCATCCAAAGTGGACGATAGTGCATTGTACTTTGAAAGACCTGCAGTTTTGGGATTCTCTATGCTTTTATTCTTAACCCGAACCTGCATTTAATTACACTAGTATCCACTTTTGCTTCAGTATAGTTTAATTTATTTTCATCTAAATTTATCTTTGGGGTGGAGGAGGATGGATAGACCAGTGGGCCAGGTACTCTAGTTACTGGTGTTTCAGCAAAATGCTTTGGTGTTTGGAAATGGATACCTTGTCTCCTTGCCTGCTCTTATTGAGGCCTGAGGATTTTAAGTCCATCCTTTCTTCTTGTCAGCTCTCTTTTTAGAGCTTCTTTCTTTCCCTTTAAGTAATTTTTGTCTTTGCTTTATTCCTTCTCCAATTATTTTTCAACATGAGCAAACATCAAGCTTTTCTTAGATAATCCATAACTTATGTAGGAACAGGTTTCTGACTTTAGATTCATCTCTGTGTTGACTAGTCTGGGTTTATATGACTCCTCATATCCTTTCAGAGATTGAGAATCTGAAGTCTTATCAGTGCCCAGGTGGTGTTATTTCTTGGTAAACATTTCTGTAAGAATAGAGGAAATGGCAATTTTCAGGAAGAACCATGAACTGGAAGATTCTAAAATCATTTATGAAAATGCTTACAGTTTGTCTTTTTAAAAAGAAACAATTTTGAGTCAGAATCATACACTAGAAAGTGATCTCCTAACTGTCCTTAGAAGTGAAATGAGCTGTACTTCTAATAGGATTGCTAATATTTTAGCTATAAGCCACAAAGATTATTTGAATAGTTTTCTCCCTATCCTTTGTGTGGTTTATTCATTTTTAGGGAAAAGTAATTGATGTCCTGGGCATTTTCCAAAATAGAGTTTTGCCATTAACAAGCATTTGATTCTTAGGATTCTGTATATTTTATTACTTTTCCAAAATCTTATACAGATGAGCTATTGATACAGAATGAGCGAAATTGTATAACTCTTTGTAGAAGTGTCAGAATGTTTCGCTAGTGATGAAGATCTCTGAATCATGTTGACTACATACAGGAGATGCATGTCAATTAATGACAGCTGTTTCCTCACTTAAAGCAGTTAATGCTAAACTGAATATTTCTATTGATTTTTTAATGAGTACCACATTTATAGCAAATTATAGAAATTTGGCTGTATAGGTAGATAGCTCAAATTAATTTCGAGCAAAAAGTAGCCTTATCTTCTTGCATTTGAACTTTTAAATGCACTTGTGGCAAATATGAGAAGTATATTATTTTTGATACTTCAAGTTGGCAAAACATCTATTCAAAAATTCTTTGTGATCGAAAATTGTTAGCATGATCTGTTGGCTTTGCTTCATATAAGAAGTACTCAGAAATCAAGTTTGGACTTGAAAATACCATCTTGATCAAAATGAGGCCCCAGAAGAAAAGTGGCAGGAAATACTTAGCATTGCTGTTTTTCTTGGTTAGGCAATAAAAATGATTTTGTAGATTAATGAAACAAAAGAACTATAAAATATGAGACAGCAATTAAAACATCTCCATTGTTTTAATTGGTTTTTAAAAGAATCTCAAACTGTGTATTGAGCCTCATCACTTAAGTTCTTTCAGCTTTTCTGTTTCAAAAGCCTTGTACTTACCTCATATGCCGAGAGAGCAGCCATGAACTCTGTCTCCAGTTGTTTCCAACTCTGTGTTGCCTAGGACACTGCCACTTCTTCTTTCATGGTGAAAATAGCACCGTTTCTCTTTATAAGAGCAGAGCTGGGGAAGGTGACATGATTATGATGGTGAATGAGGGGTTGGGGAGAAGCAGGCAGGACTGATTTAAATAAGTGAATCTTTATGGCACCTTAAAAATGTTTCCTCTGTGGAAACTGAAAAACAGAGCTCCTGCGGAGATATTTTATTCATGTAGAAATGAGATTGGAACTTGGTATGGAAACCCATCAGCTAAACTGAAAATGATGTAAAATCTCTAGTATTCCAGCCCCAGGCAGATTACATTAATAGAGGTTCCCCTTAGAGACCTGGAGAAAGGCTTCCCAATCACTCCATGAACTGGAAACATCAGAACCCCTGGAGCTCTGTTTAAAATGCATATTGCCAGGCTCCTGAAAGGGCCAGAGTTGAACTGAGGAGGAGCCCAAGAATTTGCATTTTTATTGCATATCTCTCCTTCCATTGGATTGCACTTGGTTAAATGTCTTAGGTTGTTTGAGCTGCTGTAAAATACTACAGACTGGGTAGTTATTGTACAATAAAATGTATTTCTCACAGCGTGAAGCTAGAAGTTGGAGATGAGGGTGCCATCAAGGCTGGGTTGCAGACATCTCCTGGTGGCCTCACGTGGTGGAAGGAGCAGAGGAGTTCTCTGGGCTCTTTTATAATAAATATAAGGGCACTAATGTTGCTCATGAGGGCTCCATTCATGACTTAATCACCTTCAAAGGCCCTCCTAATACCATCTATTTGGGCATAAGGTTTTCACCATATGAATTTTTGGGGGAGGTGGGGCACAAACATTTTGACCATAGCAGTAGGAGAATCATTTGGAATTTTCCCCAGCATTAGCCAGATTCTCTCATAAATCAGTATCTTTAGAATAGCAAGTACCAGGAATGTAGCACTCACAGGGGCAGAAATGCCCAGCACATGGCATAGCTGCTGCCCAAGGTCAGTGTAATAGGATCCAAGCAGAGTGCCCCCAATTCCAGGTGTTCTCCTCTGGACCACCCTCCTTGCTACTGAGAACCACTCCTGCTTAAAGATTCCAAAAGGAATTTTCTTAAACCATGTGAGTCATTACCAGGAAACCTAAGTTGCCCTGTGTGGCTGGCCCCAGGTCCCGAGAGTCCTCATCAGAAGGGGCAAATGGCAGCTCGCCTGTCCCCATGTGAGGATGCTTTGTTACTCAACAGACTTGTCCAATTAGTCCTGAGTTTTCTCTTGGCCAGACAAACCCTCTTCCTATTGCTTTCCCAAACCGTGATCATCCTGGTTGTCTTAGTCAATACATACCCATGCACGAGTGTTTATTGGACTTCCGTGGTGTCTCAGACGGTAAAGCGTCTGTCTACAATGCAGGAGACCCGGGTTCGATCCCTGGGTCGGGAAGATTCTCTGGAGAAGGAAATGGCAATCCACTCCAGTATTATTGCCTGGAAAATCCCATGGACAGAGGAGCCTGGTAGGCTACAGTCCATGGGGTTGCAAAGAGTCGGACACAACTGAGCGACTTCACTTACTTATGTGCTGTGTTATAGGATCCAAAGGATTCAGAGAACAAAAGAAATAAGGCCCTGTCCCCATAGAGCCAACCTGCCAGTCACATCAGAATGTCCATACTCTCTTTTGCTTGCTGGTCTCATAGATCATTTACACCAATGTCTAGAATTGTGTCCCCATTTCTGTTCTGTTTATGTATCAGTATATCATCTTCTGTAAAACTGACCTAAAACAGAAAGACTTCTCCCAGATGGTTTCAGAAGACATCACAGACTATGGGAGATGGCTGTGTCTATCTGGGAAGCTTTATCAGCATCTCGATTTGACTCTCCAGGAGGTGGTCTTGACTAAAGATTGTAGTTAAACTTGAGAACAATTGGCTTTCTGTTTAGATGTCCTTGGTCTATCACTTGGAAAAGGATTTATTTTGCTTTGGCCTCTGTTCTTTCCTGGCTCCTAAAAAGAAACTTTTTTTTTTCCTCCATGATCCTTTCTGAGTGTTATGCTGAAACTTGAACCTCATATTGCTTTCTCAAATCTCAGAAAGAATTTAAAGTTTTAGCACTAAGACATTTTTCTGGCTCCCTTTTAGTTACATGAGTTTCAACCCTCAGTTTTTTTGTATGTGCGTGAGATTCCTGGGTAGAATATCAGAAGCCCCTTGAGAGAAAGAGGGGGAAAGCTTCTTTCAAGATAAAGAGTAAAGGGGCACATTTCACATAAAGAGGACAGTAATTCATGTGTATCATTTTCCAATGAAGTACCCAGATCACTGGGGATAGACCAGATGTTTGTAGCTAGAATCTCACTAAAGTCTTATTATAGTGTATTTAATTTGATTACTCATGGAAAATGATACTGGTTTTTCACTCATTACAATCATGTTTCCTTACATAACAAATTTATTTAAATAAAAATTTTTTAATATTATATAATCCTACAGATGGTACATGGATATGATAAAAATAACAAGGTAGGTACATAAATAATGGAGTTTGGAGAAACACTGGGTAAATGAATGCCAGGAACAAGCATCCTGAAGGAAAGCTCCGAGTCCTGCAGAAGGCAAGCCCCTCAACCAAGGATGCAAGAAGCCTGCGGAGGTGAGCTTTCGCTTAAACAGAATAGGTATCCATGTGTGCCAACCATGCTGGAGTATTTGTGTGGATTAACGACTTAGCATCTACTCTGAAAAAGGAAATAATTCACATTTAAGGCTAGAGCATGGCTTCCCTGGTGGCTCAGTGGTAGAGAATCCATCTGCCAATGCAGGAGACATGAGTTTGGTCCCTGCTTCAGGAAGATCCCACCTGCCGCAGAGCAGCTAAGCCTGTGCACCACAACTATTGAGCCAGTGCTCTGGCTCCTGGGACCCACAGCCACTGCAGACCCTGTGCACGGTATGTGGGATCTTCCCAGATGCAACAAGGGAGACCGCCACAGTGAGAAGCCCGCACACTGCAACTGTTGAGTAGCCCCACTCACCACAATTAGAGAAAAGCCCACACAGCAACAGAGGCTCAGCACAGGCAAAAATAAATATATAAAATTCTTTTTTAAAAAGGGACTGGGGGTGGCAGAGGATTTCGGCAGAGCATTATAGTGAGAGACTCAGGAGAGTATGAGAAACTCTAAGTGAGAAGCAGGCTGGTCTCCTGCCCTGAGGTTACCAGGCACAAAAACAGAGAACCCACACAGGCCCTCTGAGGAATCTCTGTTACCAGCCAGACCATGTGACCCAAAAGTTACCTGCTGATTTGATTGCAGATCACATCTGCAATAAAGGATGACAATAAGTAAGAACCTCAAGCTAGCAGGCTCTCAATGATAATAAAAGTTTTGAAGTACTTATAACCCATAGCTGTTTTTTTTCCTCCCAAGTATGAAAACAGTGAAGGAAAAGCTTCAGTGGAAGAGAAGAGACATTTCCCTTATTGGTATTTGGAACAGAATCTAGAGATAGAATTGTAATTTTATTCCTTTCCCTGCTCTGTGTTTTACCAGCATTGGGTCCTGGAATGAAAGTCCTCCTGGACTGTGCTCTCCTCCCCCCTTACCCCCTTGTCACATCTGGTTATATCTCTTGGTCACCTGATACCAGAGTTTGCCTTCCAACCAGAGGCTTCAGCTTCCCTGTGAATCAAAATGTTGCTCCCTGCTTGAGTTCTCTGGTTCTCCTGCTATCTGCAGAGGCTGTGGAGAAGCGTGCACCAGCATGTTGATTTTGTGGAGGAGTCAGCGAGAACATTCTTACAAAGAGATGAGAAATAAAGCAAAGTGGACTTGTGTTACTGGCCCCAAGCACACATTCCAATACACAATTAGGTGTGATGTCAAAGCTAAGGCCCTATTCTTCCAATCACCAATAATTTTCATTCTAAAAATCACATCCTTTAGATTTTTCTTTTGTGCAAAATAAATGAACAGTTGTGCTCAATGTCTCAGTGTTGAGGTTCTGTTTGGAAGTGATGATATAAAACCAAGACCTGTATATATGCTGCCTGCAAGAGATTCACTTCAGATTAGAGCCACATACAAACTGGGAGTGAGGGGATAGGAAAAGGCATTCCATGCAAATGGAAATCAAAAGAGAGTCAGTGTGACAACACTTATATCAGACAAAATAGACTAAAATAAAGACTGTTACATAATGACCAAGGGATCAATCCAAAAAGAAGATACAACAGTTGTAAATGTATAATATCCAACATAGGAGCACCTCAATATGTAAGGCAAATATTTAACAGACATAAAAGGAGAAATTGACAATAACACTAGTAGGGGACTTTTAACACTCCACTTACATCAATGGACAGGTCATCCAGACAGAAACTCTGTTCAGATCCTTACCTTGAGTTAACTGGTGCCTGTGGTCCCGGTCACGGCTGTCATTGCAGAGAGTGACTTACCTCTCACGTGTCCACGGCCACCTCAGCCCCTAGCTGCTGTTGGGGCCATCTCATTTAGAGCAGAACTCTGAAGAATTAAAGATAAAGCCCCAAGTGTTGGAATATCTGAACCAGGTGAAGACAGTACTCAAGATGATAGGAGGGTGTAACTTGGCCATTTATTTTGGGAAACACTCAGGGTAAAACTGCTACTGCTGCTGCTAAGTCGCTTCAGTGTCTGACTCTGTGCGACCCCACTGACGGCAGCCCACCAGACTCCCCTGACTCTGGGATTCTCCAGGCAAGAACACTGGAGTGGGTTGCCATTTCCTTCTCCAGTGCATGAAAGTGAAAGTGATGTCTGACTCTTCGTGACCCCATGGACTGCAGCCTACCAGGCTCCTCCGTCCAGGGGATTTTCCAGGCAAGAGTACTGGAGTGGGGTGCCATTGCCTTCTCCAGGGTAAAACTAGCACATGGTGTTATCATGGGAAGTGCATGCATCAACAGAGACCTAGAAGTAGACCCAAGACTCAACAATCACTTCCAAGCTGAGTCACCTTGGGCAGAGATTAAATAAACTAATCTTTCTGATGTTCAGTTTCCCTTCTGGAAAAAGAGGATACTAACTGGGACATGGAACAACAGACTGGTTCCAAATAGGAAGAGGAGTACGTCAAGGCCGTATATTGTCACCCTGCTTATTTAACTTATATGCAGAGCACATCATGAGAAACCCTGGGCTGGAGGAACCACAACCTGGAATCAAGGTTGCTGGGAAAAATATCAATAACCTCAGATATGCAGATGACACCACCCTTATGGCAGAAAGTAAAGAAGAACTAAAGAGCCTCTTGATGAAAGTGAAAGAGGAGAGTGAAAAAGTTGGCTTAAAGCTCAACATTCAGAAAACTAAGATCATGGCATCTGGTCCCAACACTTCATGGCAAATAGATGGGGAAATAATGTCAGACTTTATTTTTTGGGGCTCCAAAATCACTGCAGATGGTGACTGCAGCCATGAAATAAAAAGACGCTTACTCCTTGGAAGGAAAGTTATGACCAACCTAGATAGCATATTCAAAAGCAGAGACATTACTTTGCCAACAAAGATCGGTCTAGTCAAGGCTATAATTTTTCCTGTGGTCATGTATGCTTGTGAGAGTTGGACTGTGAAGAAGGCTGAGTGCAGAAGAACTGATGCTTTTGAACTGTGGTGTTGGAGAAGACTCTTGAGAGTCCCTTGAACTGCAAGGAGATCCAACCAGTCCATCCTAAAGGAGATGAGTCCTGAGTGTTTAATGAAAGGACTGATGTTGAAGCTGAAACTCCAATACTTTGGCCACCTGATGTGAAGAGTTGACTCATTGGAAAAGACCCTGATGCTGGGAAAGATTGAGGGCAGGAGGAGAAGGGGACAACAGAGGATGAGATGGTTGGATGGCATCACCGACTCAATGGACATGAGTTTGGGTGGACTCTGGGAGTTGGTGATGGGCAGGAAGGCCTGGCATGCTGTGGTTCATGGGGTCGCAAAGAGTCGGACATAACTGAGTGACTGAACTGAACTGGGTTGTGTTGAGGCTTAAAAGAGAGTAAGAGGATCCCCTCGTCTATACCCGCGACCCCACAACTCCTCACCCAACCCCCTACCCAGCCCATGGAGTCTCTTTGCTCTGTGACCTCAGTTCCAGGTGATATGTCTTTCAATGTCTCCTCTTTGCCTCTAACCTATCCATTTTTGCCCCATGTTTGTTTTTTAATTCTTCAAATAACCACAATGTAGAACTGAAGACTATTTTAAAAGATTGGTATTGATCAAATAAATTTATATCATCGTTTTATTAATCTTTAAAATCATTTTTAACCTTCTCTTTTCAAAATGTTCTGTGTCCAAAAGCAAGATCAATGACTTTTTAAAACATGTTTCCGTTTTTGGGGCTGGTGACAGGTTTGGCTTTAACCTCTTATAAGTGAATGGCCTTATAACTTAAGTTTCTCTACCTTGGTGAAGAACTTTGGGGTGCGTCGAGTGATTCTTCTGACTTAAGAGTGCCCAAATCACAGCTTGCTATGTGAGAGTTCCATAATTTCTTTGTTCATGTCAGCTTTGTGGTGTGTAGAACATGGAAGTATTAATCTTTGCTTTGGGTAAAGTAGCACTGGGCCTGAGGTCAACCTTGCCGGGTGGAATAGAAGCAAGCATGGCAGCATCATAGATGGAGGAGATGCAGGGACCCCAAGATTCTGCAAGAGTGGAATCCTAATCTGATTCAGGACTTTCGACCAAGCTCTGACAGTGCAGGGTCTTCCCTCACATCCTCAGTTATCATATAGGGCCTTGACAGCCAAGAGTCGTCATGAAATTGGTCTCATCACAATTATACTTAGTTCATATCTCAACTTTCTGCAGTTGTCCATAATATAAGAACTGTGGAGGACTTCTCATGTTTCTTCTATCCATTTAACCATATTTTAAGAGCTGACTTTATAGTGGGCACAATGATCGTTGTACCCAAATGAGTGACTCCCAAGCCCTACCCTTCCTGGACTAAAGGTGTAATAAGAGACCTATCTGCAAACAAGCAGTCAGGGGATGTGCCCCACTGGGGTGTCCACAGGCACTTTGAGAGTTTATACAGGGCAGGACTAACTCTTGAAGGGAGGAAGTGGAAGACAGTTCCTTCAGAGGGTGGGAAGATCGCCTGAAGAAGAGAAGAGCTACCCACTCCAATATTCTGGCCTGGAGAATTCCATGGACTGTATAGTCCATGGGGTCGCAAAGAGTCAAACACAACTGAGCGACTTTCACTTTCCCGGGCTGAGGCATTGACAGTCTGGTTTCTAGCTACAGCTCTGAATTTGCATCAGCTTTGCCCTGTTGGATGACTCAGAGCCAGTTTCCTCATCTCTGATATCAGAAGACAGTACCCACCTTTGCCACCTCTGGAAGTGGAAGTGGAGCAACAAGCATTTTGCTTCACGGTTTGTTAAGACTGCTCTAGAGGACACACACCTGTCAGGAGGCTCTTCCTTGGGCCCCAGCAGCAGCATGTGTCTGCAGGACAGTGGGTCTGCCTGGGCTTAGGCTTCAGTGTGTGGCTGTGAACTTCACATTTGTCCTCATTAGACCAGCATGACTAAGTCTATAACCCTGACATTCTTTTCTGAAAGTAAGCTTTGTCCTTAGAGTCTGATTCGGTAAATCCCCTCTGTCTCTCTTGCTGATCCTGGGCACTTGCAGGGGTTACTAAACAGAATGAGCCCCAGGTTTCTCATCTGTATAGTAGAGATGATAATAATAATTCATATATTGTAGGATGGTTGTGAAGATCAAAGGACATAGTGTGTGCAAAGTACCAGGCACATCGTGACTCTAATATTCACCATTGTGGGGACTAGGGGAGTAACCAGAGAGGGTCACAGAGGATCAGGATAAGGCTTCTGCTCAGCCACTTTCATAGTTGTTCCTGCCACGGTTGACGTCACTGCTACCCATATAGCACCCTGGGTGGTTGAGAAAGGATGAGCCATCTATTTTCCTATTTGTAGATAGTGCAGGTGGCCAAGACTGTGTAAATTCCTTATCACTATCATGTATTCAAAAATACTAGAATATAATCCAAGCTTTCAAAAGGAAGGAAATGCTGTCTCCAGAATGAACTTTGAGGGTGTTGTGTTGTACGTGTGTGCATCTTCAGTCGTGCCCAACTCTTTGCGACCCCATGGACTGTAGACTGCCTGGCTCCTCTGTCCGTGGGATTTTCCAGGCAAGAATATTGTAGTGGGTTGCCATTTCCTCCTCCAGGGGAGCTTCCTGACCCAGGGGTCAAACCTGCATCTCCTGCATTGGAGGCAGATTTTTCACTGTGGAGCCATCAGGGAAGTCCCGTTGAGGGTATCTAAGTGAAATAAGCCAGTCACCAAAAGTCAAATGCTGTGTGATCCATCCGACTTATGTGAGGTACCAAGAGTAGTTAAACTCCTAGACACAGAAAGTAATGAGGTGGCTGCCACGGGCTGGGAGAAGGGGGGAAAGGGGAGGGGGACTTGTTTAAAGGGGATGAGTTTCAGTTCTGCAGGATGAAATGAGTTCTGGAGATTGGTTGCATAATAGTGTGAATATGCTTAACACTTCCAAACTGCATACCTACAAACAGTGAAGATAGTAAATTTTGTTATGTGTATTTTACCATAATCTTACAAAAGCTTATTGAGCATGTGCCAAGTGTACAGCATTCCTGGCCCAAGGGGAAAGTGAAAGTTGCTCAGCCGTGTCCTGGCCCAAGGGGAAACAATGTGATAAAAACAAACATGGCCCCTGTCTCCCCTTATGAAACTTACAGGCGAGTAGAGGAGACATGTCAAAGGAAGAATGACATTAATGAGCAAAAGTGCAGCTGGAACAGGTGCTCCAATGAGAAGTTCATGGTCTCTTGAGAACCTAGAGTACAGGGACTTGACCGCAACAGGAAAGTCAGGCCAAGAGCAAAGATGAGCAAGATGAAGAAAGACCATCCTCAGAATCTGCAAAGCATGAACCAAAGCTACCTCAAGGAGGCCAGTGTGGCTGGAGCACAGAGGGTGGAGAAAATGTGTTGGGAACAGAGGCTGGTGAACACGGAGGGGCCAGACCCCACAGCCTCGCTGGCCACAGTAAGGAGTTTGATCTTTCTTCCTGAGCCACAGGGACCCCATTGAGGGTCTTGAGCTGAGGATGGGGAGACAGAAAAGCAGGTTTGTGCTTTGAAAAGATCAGTACAAAAGAATATATATTTTTTCCCTTACAAGGAAAGATCTTATCAAATAGTTGTCTCAGTCATCCACATGGAAATATTGAACGAGTCCCCTAGATATTTCTCTGGGGCCTGATATTTAGAAGACCCTAGCAAGAATACAGATGAAGACCCACATCCCATAAGTCTAAATAGTTATAGTCTATAATCAAGCTAAGAAACCATTATTAATATGTTGAATCCTCTTACCATGACAAACATATAACTCATGTCAAAAAAATATGAACAAACTATGGTTTTTAATATGACTAATAGTCAACAAAGTATCAAAGATGATTGAATTTAACCATAACTACATTCTCTGGATATTCTGTTGGGTCAATGAAATGTGAATGACTAATAAAATATTTTATAATTAGCCATTTTCTATTTTATAATTTTTGGCTTTTATAGTAAAAATCATTAATTATATTATTTTAATTAAGATTTTCATATAACTCATGTTATTTTACTAGCAACGCTGAATTAAATGACTTTTTGTAACAAGTATATTGAATATATATTGTATATATTACAATTCATCCATTGGAAATATCCAACTTTTCTTGAGTCATTTTAGTTCTCAGATCATTTTTCATTAATTCCAATTGAAGAAACTTTGCCCTATTGAGGTCATATCAACCTGAATTTGTTTAAAAAAAAAAAACCTCTTTAAAGCAATATTTAAATTTGAAAATGAACCATAAATACATTATGTTCCAAACATGGTGATAAGATCTCATAGATAAATTATCACAAAAACTATTAGAATGTATTTTAATTCCATCACTCAAGTCTACCACTTATATTGCAACTTTTTCTGTCTGTCCAAGCAATATCTCAGTCTAATATTAATGTAAAGCCCCAGCATCATGTTTCATACAGGTTGTCTGGGCATCTATACATATTTAATGGCGATAGGAATGGTTTGATATTGCAAAATGCTCCTTGGCTGCTATGTACAAGTGTCATGAGTTTGGAGGGCCTCCTGAACAGCAAATTGGAATCTGAGGAGGGGGAGGAATATAGACATTTGGTACAACTTGGGAAGGTGCTTTATTGTACAAGGATCAATTGTGCTCATGTGTGTGAAAGAAAGGAATCGGCAAGTCAGCCTTTTCTCCTGTCCAGGTATTTCTGCTCCTCAGACCCTCCCTGCCCTCTGAAGCAGCACCCCAGCCCTGCCGTGGCTAGGATTAGCAGTAGGAAAACCCTTAAATATTTAGGGCTTTCAGGCACAGTGGCCAATTGTTTCAAGGTCTTAGGACAAGGGATGTGGGGGAGCAGTTCCCTGGGGCCTAAACAGTGTTAGTCACAAGAGCTGATGCTTAAGATTACTCCAAGTGACATGGACACTTATGTGTCCTTAATAAATTGTGTGTGTGTGATATTTGTGACCCTCTAAAGCACAGGCCCTGGGGTTTAGGATGGCACTACCCTGCAGCGTAAACTGCCTAAGTATTCAGCAGTCCCTTTCCAAGTCCCCATGTTAATTTACTAATCCTGATATTGACCAGCACTGCCACACAGTCCTTTCTTCTCACTCCATGCCTTTTAAAGGCTGCTGACTGCATTTTTCACTTGATTTGTCTTATTAGGAACTGGTGAAAGTGGCAAAAGCACCTTTATCAAGCAGATGAGAATCATCCACGGGTCTGGGTACAGCGACGAAGACAGAAAGGGGTTCACGAAGCTGGTCTACCAAAACATATTCACTGCCATGCAAGCCATGATCAGAGCCATGGACACCCTGAAGATACAGTACGTGTGTGAGCAGAATAAGGTAACGTGCTTAAGAACTTTGGAGCCATTTGTGAATGCCATGCTGTTCTCCTCTGGTTAGTCTCTGTCTCTGAACTGAAAGATTTACTGAGTGCTTGCATCAGAGGCCAGAAGAAGCTCTTGAGCTCAGACTCTGGGGTAGAGCTCCTCCAGAGGAGTATGATGAATTTAGGCACAGTGTTGTGGTCTTATTTCTGCAGAAGCTCTGGCACAGTGGTGGTGTGGTGTTGCCTGGCGTGCAGTCATTTCAGTGCTTTTTTTTTTTTTTGGAGTGCTGAGAAAAGGAAGACATATATTTACATTTCCTCTTTCAGCTAAGATACCTGGTTACTTTCTTGCTTTGAGCAATGGTGGTCTTGGGTTTACAATGGACAACTTTTTAAGAATTCCTAGTCTTAGGAGATATTTTCATAAATGTCCTGCAGACTACTCAGAGAAGTCAGTGGGTTTTGTTTGTTTCTTTTGGAAGCTAGCCCTTCTTAGGAGCTAACTGATAATTTAGGAAGAGTCATGCTTGTGTCTCGACTAGCAAGGGACTCTCCCAAAGTAATGGTATCAAGTTGCCATTTGCTTTCCTCTCTCTGTGGGTTATTTAAAATCCGTATCTGTTTGAGACTATAGGAGAATAATGAGACAGGAAGGTGGGAGAAGGAGACAATATTTTCTAGGGTGTATAGGAATGTAAATCCATGGGAAAATACTATGAGCTCATTAAGAATCTAGACGACAGAATTTCTTTAAAATAACTCATACCAAGTTATAACACGACATGATGATAAAGAGAAAAATTCCAAGATGAGTCCCTTGTGAATTGATTAGAAAGAATTTAGCTGCTCAAAAGCTGGAATAGTGGCTTAAATATGGCCCTCAGGAACTGCTTTATCATCAGCTTGTGGCATTTGTTTTTATGTGTATTATACAGAGTTTCAAAGCAGTAAGTCTAATTTTTTTATTACTCAGTGACTGCATTACACAGGAAAACTCAACATGCACCAAATTTTAGACGTACCTTTATAGTGTGACTACAGCTTTGTGTCTTTACTGTTTCCTTGTAATCTTGAGGAAATGGAGGAATGTATAATATCTCACCCACAGCTTCAGCCTTCAACAGCGTTCTGTTGAAAAGCGTGTGTGTGTGCGTGTGTGACAGGCGGGGGTGGTGGTAGTGGTGGAAATTAACCTTTAGAATATCTGGTGCCAAGTAATATGAGAGGTGTGTCATGAACTATTGGGAAATTCTACAAGTAACTATGATTCCTTTACAAGTTGGCTTTGAGTATGTGCATTATATCTTTTTGGGTTTTTTTATAAGCATATTTTAATTTTTTGAATTTTCATTATATCTATTTGAATGTGTGCAATTAAAAAAAAAAATCACCCTGTACAAGCTATTTTAAAAATTAGGTCATCTGCGGAAATTTAAGATTATTTCAGAGAAGAGATAGGTCAGGAACATCCTCGTGGTGATGTTAGTTAATCTACTTTCCTCTTTGGTAAAAAGACATTTTGTTTCCCAGTCATAGTGGGGTGACTGGGAGAAGCTTGGAGTTTAGGAATGGGTTTGTTAACAGGCCTGTTGGGAAGAGAAGACTCAAGTGTGAGTCAGTTCTGCTTACATTGGCAACATGTGTTTGTAAAAATCCAATCAGATTTAGGAATCAAGGTCTCTGGATTTTTGTTTTGTTTTCCCTCAAGGTCTTCTAGAGGTACTCTGAGTTTGTGTCTCAAATAGAAAGGTTTTACACGGCTTGACATTCCACCGCTTTCTTCTGTTCTCTTGATCTGAATTCTTCTTCATAAGGCCATGTCCCCTTGCCTGCTCATCTGCATTACTTCCCTCCAGCTGCCATAACAAAGCACCTCAAACTGGGTGGCTTGAGACAGATTTCTTCCTTCCCAGTTCTGGAGGCTTGAAGTCTGAAACCAAGGACTTGGTTCCGGCTGGAGTCTCTGTTCCATGCATCTTGCCTGGCTTGTGGGGGTTGCTGGCAATCCGCAGCGTCCTTTGGCTTGTGGAGGCCTCCATTCAGTCCCTGACTCTGTCTTCACGTAAAGTTCTCCCCCTGTGTCTCTGTGCTCACAGGGCATTCCCCACTGTGTGTCCATTTCTCCCTCTTCCCATAAGGACAGCAGTCATTGGATTAGAGCCCATCCTAATTCAGTGTGACCTCATCATAGCTTGATATATCTACATAGACTCTATTTCTCGATAAACTTACTTTCTGAGATTTGGGGTTTGCATGGATTTCAAGGCAATACTATTCAACCCAGTATGGCCTGACCTCTGCTTGCTCCCATGAATGTCATGTCCATTAGCAAAATACTTTCACTCCATTCTAATATCCCCCAAAGATTTAACCCTAAAAACAGCAGCAACTCTAAGCCTCAAATCTGATCTAATATCAATTCAGAAGGCCTCCAGTCTTATCATTTAAATCCTCTATATCAGGTATGGTGAGACTCTGGATGTGGTCCATCCTAGAGCAGAATTCTCCTTCAAACATGCCTGTGAAACTAGGAAGTGAATTAATCGTACCTTTGTCCCCTCCTCATTTGCTGTCTCTGGCTCCATTCTCAATGCCTTCTTTCTACTTCAAGTACCTGCATTCATGCTTAATCAACTTCCTCTTATCTCTCAAACATATGCCAGGGGTGAACCACGTATTGAAATGGCTTAAAGAGATGCTTCCCTGGTGGGCTCAAACGGTAAAGAATCCACCTGCAATGCAGGAGACCTGTGTTTGATTCCTGGGTTGGGAAGATTCCCTGGAGAAGGGGATGGCTATCCACTCCAAACTGTTGCCTGGAGAATCCCATAGACAGAGGAGCCTGGCAGGCTACGCAGTCCATGAGGTCGCAGAGTTAGACATGACTGAGCGACCAACAAGGAGAGTAAAATGTTGAGTAGAAAAAAATCACTGGATTGGTCCTACAAATCTGGGCTCTGTTCATAGCTCCCTTGTAGGTCTCAGATGGGAGTCTATAAACTTTTTCTATAAAGGGCCAGAGAGGAAATATTTTCAGCTTTGAAGGCTGCACAGTCTCTGCTACAACTGTTCAACTCTGCTGTTGTACAAAACCAGGCATGAGTGATGCATAAAAATGAGTGAGGCTTGCTTATAAACTGTTTGCAAAATGTGAAAACTGTTCTTAACTCATGGGCCAAACAAAACAGACCAGGAGTGGATGGAGTCCATGGACTGGAGTTGCTGACTCAGTCCTAGGGGAAGCTGTGGAACCTCTGCCACGTGGAAATTTTGATCAATTTCTTCTCTATTATTTTCTGAATGATTTCCTCTGTGGGTTAGTCCCGATCACAAATGTGAAACTATAACCAATTACCCTTCTTAGGTCATAAAATGATCAAATGATTAATGCTCTAGGGGTTTAAGTAATTACTTAAGAAACAGTATTTTCTTTACAAAGTATTGCTTCATTTAAAACAATTGACTAGTTAAGATGAGTTTGAACAAAACTAATTAGCTTTTCTTTTCAGTCCTTTAACTTCTGGTTGCTGAATATTTATTTCTATTGGATTTTTTCACAGCTAGAAACACTTTCTTAAAAATATGTAGAGGAGGATTAAGAGCCCTTTTAGAGGGTTTTATTTTAAATGTTAGCAGGATTATGGCTCAGCCAGTTTGTTGAAAATCTTTGCTTGTTACTTGACAGCCTGCTTTTGAGAGGAAATTTATCAGAAACTCAGTGTAACATTTGGTTTTTAACCAATATGTTTACTCAATTAAGATTTAGCTTTGAAGATTATTTTCTTATACATTGCCTGCCTTTTTTTCCTAAAGAAATGATTCATATGTATTTGCTCACTCTGTTGATAAGCCTTAATTTTTATGAATGTCTCTCAAGAGTGTCATGAGCACATATTAAAATTTATGACTTCTTGAATAAATATTACAGAGGCGTTTACTCAGTGTCAGGACTCCTAACATTGAATTAGCTTATATCTTACGTTGCCTGGTGATGATTTCATAGAAAAGCTTCTTTTTTTTTTTTTTTTAACTCTTTGTAGTGTCTCCAGTTTGAGAAATTCTTACTCTAGGCCTGTAGTATGGTGAAGGAAATCCTAGCTCCTTTTAAGGTTCTACAGAATCTGCTTGGATGATTTAGATAAGAATTTCCCAAGGGCAAAGGACAGCCCTGTCTGACTTTTCAAAAATGCTTGGTTTTAAGAACAAGGGCTACAGATTCTTTTGGTAGCTGACCCCAGCTTCTTCCCTGCCCTGCCACTTATAGGAGCTCACTGGGGTCACATCATATGTGCATGTAACTTGTTGTTATTCAGTCGATAAGTTATGCCTGACTCTTTGCAACCCCATGGACAGCACACCAGCCTTCCCTGTCCTTCACCATCTCCTGGAGTTTGCTCAAACTCATGTCTATTGACTCAGTGATATCATTCAACCATCTCATCCTCTGTTGCCCCTTTCTTCTGCCTTCAATCTTTCCCAGCATCAGGGTCTTTACACACATTTAACTGCAAGGGCTCATCATAAAAACAAAAACAGTGTCTTTAAAAAGGAGAGTTACAGCTAAAGAGACACTGATGTATAGAACAGTCTTATGGACTCTATGGGAGAGGGAGAGGGTGGGAAGATTTGGGAGAATGGCATTGAAACATGTAAAATATCATGTATGAAACGAGATGCCAGTCCAGGTTCGATGCATGATACTGGATGCTTGGGGCTAGTGCACTGGGACGACCCAGAGGGATGGTATGGGGAGGGAGGAGGGTTCAGGATGGGGAACACATGTATACCTGTGGTGGATTCATTTTGATATTTGGCAAAACTAATACAATTATGTAAAGTTTAAAAATAAAATTAAAAAAAAAAAAGGAGAGTTAATAATTGAACAGTAAGAGGAGTATTTTGCCTGCCATTTGCCTCAAGTACTTAATTTGGAATTTAGTGTTTCTAGAAGCGTGAAGTCTGAAATTCCCTTCACAAAGCATCTTTGTCTTCTTTTTTTTTTAAATTAATTAATTTTATTTCTTAACTTTACAATATTGTACTGGTTTTGCCATATATCAAAACCAGAAGCTTGTGCTGTATTCCAAGTCACACTTGAGGCAGGGGACTTGGGCCCTCCAGCCAATTACAGCTCTTGAAAGCCTGAATTTGGGGGTTTAATTGACTCGGAGAAGGCAATGGCAACCCACTCCAGGACTCTTGCCTGGAAAATCCCATGGACGGAGGAGCCTGGTAGGCTGCAGTCCATGGGGTCACTAGGAGTCAGACACGACTGAGCGACTTCACTTTCACTTTTCACCTTCATGCATTGGAGAAGGAAATGGCAACCCACTCCAGTGTTCTTGCCTGGAGAATCCCAGGGAGCCTGGTGGGCTGCCGTCCCTGGGGTCGCACAGAGTCAGACACGACTGAAGCAACTTAGCAGCAGCAGCAATTGACTCACAAGGTCTCTGCTAATTTTGTTTCAAGTTTTTCAGGTTCTACATTTAGGTAAGCAGACCTCTTTGTTGTCAGTTTCCTGTAATGTCTTGAGTTTCAGGCCTTTGGAACAGGATGCCCCCTCTCCTGACTGCTAGGTATATCAGGAACAAGCAAAACAATGGCCCGCAGCCCTGGCTGCACATTGGCATCTCCTGGGAGGCTTTTCTGTTGCTGCCCTAGGTACCACCCACCAGAGAGCTGGAGCTAAGTATTCTTGGCATGCAGCCAGAGCTTTTGGATTGAGTTTTAGAAACCTCCCAGGTGATTCTGGTTAGGCAGTCAAGTTTGAGAACCGCTGATACTCTATATGTATCTTATCACTATCCGGAGGCATTCAGTTTGGATTCTACTTTATCAGCCTTTCTGTAGAGGAAAGGGAGGCTTCTGGTCATCTCTTCCGTGGGCTGACCTAATTAATCTCCATCCACAGGTAAACTGTGTAGCCAGCATTGAGGATGTTTGTTTAGTTCAGCAGTACGAGGGGGCTTCGGTGAGATGAGGTCATGGTAAACTCGACAGCATCTGCAGGTGAAGTTTTTGAATTCAGGGCAGACTCTGTGTTTGTTTCCTTTGAGTCTTGCATGAGCCTAGCACAGCATCGTGCTGAGAGCTTCCAGGGGTGGGGTGGGAGTCGGGAGAAGGAGGAGCTGCATCTTGTTCTCTGGAAGTCATGTTACGGGGCCTTCTCGCCCTCCTTTTCCTATTGTTGCTACATGGAAGTTATTTCTTTTTATTCAGAAAAGACTCAGAGATGCAGGTTATGTTGATAACATATGCAATGTACAGATATATTTTATAATAAGAATACCTTACAATTTTGTTTTGTAAATAGAGACATTTAATTAGGAAGTTAATATATATTATATATAATATATAGGTTATATATAAGTATATGCAATATATATACATGTTATATAATACAAGTTATATATTTTTTAATAAGTTATATATTTTTACTCCTAATTAATAGATAGTTTTATTTATTGAGATGACAGTTCACTAGGTATATAAAACAAACACCAAGCATCCAACTTCACGTTTAAGCAATAAAGTCTGATATTTATGGAGTAGGATTGCAGGAGATGTTTTCTAATACCAAAAGGAGCTCCGATCATGTCTCATATCTGTGTATGTCTAACTCTTCCAGCTTAGCTTTTCTCAGAAACCAAGGCTGAATTTCCAGAAGGGTCTATCAAAGACACATGTGAGGAAATCGAGCATAGTTAGGTAAAAATGGTCAATTTACATGCTCCTTTATAGAAAAGTTTCTTAGAGCTTGGTGTATCTTAAGACCCCTTATTTTCTAATTTTTATAACACCTGTTTAAATATACTTTTCAGTCTGACTTCCTTATCCAGTTTGAAAAGTCAGAGTCTGCATGAGTCTCTTGGGAATAGGGAGGCCAATATTCAGACTTCAGCTGTAGCCCAGGGTCACTGGTTCTCTGGCACGTGTTAAACCCAGGCTCTTTCTTCTTGTGTCTTATTGGATATTAAAAATGGCATGGTGCATTTTTCTCCTTACTAAAAACTTGGAATTCTAGCCAGTGTCACAACAATCCTGTGCTGGAATTTTTCCATTTATCCCAATAGTTCTCTGATTAATCAATGTTGACATTAGTGTGAAAATTGCTTAATCAGCTTGAAATATAATAAGTTGGAAAATGAGAAAGAACAGGATAAAAATGAGAAATAACTGATTTTCTCCTTAATCATTATCACAAGTAAATCTGACCACCCACTGCCCATTGGGAGATGAAGAAGATTTGAGGTCAGTGATGAGTAATGAGATAGTCTGGACCATTGAAATGTTAATTTCTTCCCTAAACTCAGGGCTAGATATGAACCTACCACATGCAAAGAAATGCTTTTAAAAATCTAGTGAAAAGGGAAAATCTCACAAAGTTACAGTCCAGGAGCTAGTGTGACCATCAGGCTATTTGAACAGCTATCCATTCATCTAATATATGTGAAACATTTTCTTTGCATCTTTTAAATTGCACCCAACTTTGTTGCTATCTTAATATACAAAGGGGAACATGTGAAACTCACAATTCAAAACTCCTTGACAAAAGTTAGAATCATCATTGATGATGCTAGTAAAATTCTTTTTTTTTTAAATCTTATTGCAGTATAGTTGATTTACTGTGTTGTGTTTTGCTGCTATACAGCAAAGTAACTCAGTTACACAAAATGTACTTTTTCATATTCCTTTCCATTATGATTTATCACAGGATATTGAATATAGTTCCCTGTGCTATACAGTAAGACCTCGTTGTTTGTCCACGAAAATTATTATATCCAAGTTCAGTTCAGTTCAGTCTCTCAGTTGTGTCCGACTCTTTGCGACCCCATGAATTGCAGCACACCAGGCCTCCCTGTCTATCACCAACTCCTAGAGTTCATTCAGACTCATGTCCATTGAGTCAGAGATGCCATCCAGCCATCTCATCCTCTGTTGTCCCCTTCTCCTCCTGCCCCCAATCCCTCCCAGCATCAAAGTCTTTTCAAATGAGTCAACTCTTCGCATGAGGTGACCAAAGTATTGGAGTTTCAGCTTCAGCATCAGTCCTTCCAATGAACACCCAGGACTGATCTCCTTTAGGATGAACTGGTTGGATCTCCTTGCAGTCCAAGGGACTCTCAAGAGTCTTCTCCAACACCACAGTTCGAAAGCATCAATTCTTTGGTGCTCAGCTTTCTTCACAGTCCAACTCTCACATCCATACATGACCACTGGAAAAACCATAGCCTTGACTAGATGGACCTTTGTTGGCAAAGTAATGTCTCTGCTTTTCAATACGTTATCTAGGTTGGTCACAGAGAAGGCAATGGCACCCCACTCCAGTACTCTTGCCTGGAGAATCCCATGGATGGAGGAGCGTGGTGGGCTGCAGTCCATTGGGTCTCTAAGAGTAGGACACGACTGAGCGACTTCACTTTTACTTTTCACCTTCATGCATTGGAGAAGGAAATGGCAACCCACTCCAGTGTTCTTGCCTGGAGAATCCCAGGGATGGGGGAGCCTAGTGAGCTGCCGTCTATGGGGTCTCACAGAGTCAGACATGACTGAAGCGACTTAGCAGCAGCAGCAGGTTGGTCATAACTTTCCTTCCAAGGAGTGTCTTTTAATTTCATGGCTGCAATCACCATCTGCAGTGATTTTGGAGCCCAAAAGAATAAAGTCTGACACTGTTTCCCCATCTATTTGCCATGAAGTGATGGGACCAGATGCCATGATCTTAGTTTTCTGAATGTTGAGCTTTAAGCCAACTTTTTCCCTCTCCTCTTTCAGTTTCATCAAGAGGCTTTTGAGTTCCTCTTCACTTTCTGCCATAAGGGTGGTGTCATCTGCATATCTGAGGTTATTGATATTTCTCCCAGCAATCTTGATTCCAGCTTGTGCTTCTTCCAGCCCAGCGTTTCTCATGATGTACTCTGCATATAAGCCTATGCCCCAACCAGTGATGCTGAAGAGCTGAAGTTGAACAGTTCTATGAAGACCTACAAGACCTTTTAGAACTAACACCCCCCAAAAATGTCCTTTTCATTATAGGGGACTGGAATGCAAAAGTAGGAAGTCAAGAAACACCTGGGGTAACAGGCAAATTTTGCCTTGGAATACGGAATGAAGCAGGGCAAAGTCTTATAGAGTTTTGCAAAAAGAACGCACTGGTCATAGCAAACACCCTCTTCCAACAACACAAGAGAAGACTCTACACATGGACATCACCAGATGCTCAACACCGAAATCAGATTGATTATATTCTTTGTAGCCAAAGATGGAGAAGCTCTATACAGTCATAAAACAAGACCAGGAGCTGACTGTGGCTCAGATCATGAACTCCTTATTGCCAAATTCAGATAAATTGAAGAAAGTAGGGAACCATTCAGGTATGACCTGTATCAAGTATGACCTAAATCAAATCCCTTATGATTATACAGTGGAAATGAGAAATAGATTTAAGGGACTAGATCTGATAGACAGAGTGCCTGATGAACTATGGACGGAGGTTCGTGACATTGTACAGAAGACAGGGATCAAGACCATCCCCATGGAAAAGAAATCATATCCAAAGTCCTTCACAATTTGCTTTCTCTTCACGGCAGAGCCACACTCGTTTTCCAATGGCAGAGAGGTAACAGATGTGTCGAACTGCTCTGTTTTCAGCCCTGCCTTTTCTCATCACCCAGTTTCCTCACTGTGAATGAAAGCCATAAACATGTGCCAAGAGATAAATTAACCCTCAGGTTTATTTTGGAGTCCTGCCGAGAGAATCATCTGCTCACCTGGTTTTACTGAATTTAGAGGTAGATTTTTATTAACTGGTTAATAAACTCCGCAATATTATCCTAGGCAAACCATTCTAGAAAGCATCCTCCATAAAAAGCTTTTCCCAATGCAGGGGGCCCCGGTTTGGTCCTTGGTTGGGGAACGGAATCCCACGTTCTTCAAATAAAGATCCTGCATGCCACATCTAAGACTTCCGTGTAGCCAAATAATTTTTTCTTTTTTTAAAAAGCTTTTTAAAAAATTAAGACAGGAACTCAAATGGGACACAGTAACTAATCAACAGAAACAAATTGTTAAAGGTTTGTGTATATGTATCTGTGTGCATGAGTGTGTGTGTAGGCGTGAGTGAGTGGGCATATTTACCAATAAACCTACCTTCAGAGTTAAAAGCATATTCATTAGAAGCCAAAACAGTTGGCTTTTTTTTTTTTTTTTCACTGACACATCCTTTTGGAAACTCAGATGTTTCCAGGGAGCTTTGAGACATTGCATCTTATGTACTTCACCTTGATTTCCTTTTTCTTTACATTTTTATATTCTATTGGATTATAGTTAATTTACAGTGTTGTGTTTCAGGTGTACAGCAAGGTGTACATATATCCATTCTTTTTCAGATTCTTTCCCCATGTAGATTATTATAGAGTATTAATAATCCCTGTGTTATACACTAGTTCCTTGTTGACTATCTATTTTGTATGTAGCAGTGTGTATATGTTAATCCCAATCCCTTAATTTATCCCTCCCTGGTGGCTCAGACAGTAAAGTGTCTGTCTACAATGCGGGAGACCTGGGTTCCATCCCTGGGTCAGGAATATCCTCTGGAGAAGGAAATGGCAATCCACTCCAGTACTATTGCCTGGAAAATCCCATGGACAGAGGAACCTGGTAGGCTACAGTCCATGGGGTCGCAAAGAGTTGGACACAACTGAGCGACTTCACTTTCACTTTCACCCCTTTGGTAATCGTAAGTTTGTTTTCTTAGTCTGAGTCTGTTTGTTTTGTAAATACGTTCATTTGTGTTTTCTTTTTATTTTTTTAGATTCCGCATATAAGTGATATTGTGTGACGCTTGTCTTTCTCTGACTATCTTCACTCTGACAATCTCTAGGTCCAGCCATGATGCTGCAAATGACATTATTTTGTTCTGTTTTATAGTTGAGTAATATTCCATTGTATATATGTACCTCATCTTTAGCCATTCCTCCGCTGATGAATATTTAGGTTGCTTCCATGTCCTGGCTGTTGTAAATCGTGCTGCAGTGACCACTGGGGTGCATGTAACTTTTCCACAGTAAGGTTTTCTTTGGGTATATGCCTAGGAGTCGGATTGCTGGGTCATAGGGCAGTTCTATTTTTAGTTTTTTAAGGAGCCTCCATACTATTCTCCATAATGGTTGCACCAATTTATATTCCCACCAACAGGGTAGGTGGCTTCCCTTTTCTCCTACCCTCTCTAGCATTTACTGTTTGTACACTTTTTGATGATGGCCATTCTAACTTGTGTGAGATGATACCTCATTATAGTTTTGATTTGCATTTCTCTAATAATTAGTGATGTTGAGCATTTTTTCATGTGCTTTTTGACCATCTATTAATAGAGAAGTGACCTCCTATTGACCTCCTATTAACAGGAGAAATATCTATTAAGGTCTTCTGCCCAATTTTGAATTTTTTTTTTACTTTTGATCCATTTGTGTATTTTGGAGATTAATCCCGTGTTGCAAATATTTTCTCCCATTCTGTGCATAGTCTTTTCATTTTGTTTATGGTTTCCTTTGCTGTACAAAAGCT
This sequence comes from Bos javanicus, assembly GCF_032452875.1. NCBI lineage: Eukaryota > Metazoa > Chordata > Mammalia > Artiodactyla > Bovidae > Bos > Bos javanicus. The sequence continues at coordinate 54,110,733 of NC_083875.1, read as the reverse complement.
TTTAAGTTTAACTAAGTCCCATTTGTTTATTTTTGTTTTTATTTTTATTATTCTAGGAGGTGGATCCAAACAGATATTGCTAGTGATTTATGTCAGAGTGTTCTGCTTGAGAGTTTTATAGTATCTAGCCTTACATTTAGATCTTTAATCAATTTTTAATTTATTTTTGTATATGGTATTAGAGCATGTTCTAATTTCATCCTTTTTACATGTAGCTGTTGAATTTTCTCAACATCACTTATTAAAGAGACTGTCTTTTCTCCATTATATGTTCTTGCATCCTTTGTTGTAGATTAATTGACCAAGGGGTGTGGGTTTATTTCTGGACTTTCTATTGACCTTGATTTCTGACACCTAAAACTTTGTCAGATTTAATTAAGTATGATCTAAAATAATGTAAAATAGGTTTCACATCATTACCATTGCTTTGTCTCTTCCCTAAATTTTTAAACATTCTGGCATTTTATATATCTGTAATTAGCTATAAAGATATAGGCACATTTGTTTCAGTTGGCCATTTATAGATTTGGTTAGAAAATTATTTGCTTTTGTGTGTGAAAGGTTGTTGTTGAATCACGCGAAGACACCAGGATTCTTGGCCCCCGGAGGAGAAGAATTTAATCCGGGGCCAGAGATGAGGCTTGATCGCTCAGAGCTTTTGTGTAATAAAGTTTTATTAAAGTATAAAGGAGATAGAGAAAGCTTCTGACATAGGCATCAGAAGGGGGCAGAAAGAGTACCCCCTTGCTAGTGTTAACAATGAGGTTATATAATCCAAAGAATGTCTGGAGGTTGTAAAGACCTCATCAGACCTACTCCCATAATTTACATTTTAAGATAACAGAATTAGCCAGAAGGTTTAATCCGAAGACTGTCCTCAGGCAGGATACATTATTGTTATATAATTCTAAGGAATGTGGAGAAAGAAAAAAGTTTGTCCTTTCTTCCTCCTTGAGAATTCCAGACCCCTCTCTCCTTGGGGACCCCGAGACTCCTTATCAACCTGCCTAGGAACTGACTCTCTCATGTGTGTGTGTATAAAGAATGGAAAGCTGATTCGTTTTTCTAGATTCTCTTTATTAAAAAACACATCTAATCTAGTCTTTTAGTCATTGAAATAGTTACAGTGGAGCTAGTTGCAAAGAGGTTGAAATCAATAGGAATGACTTGGTATTTTAGGAGCCTCAAAACTCTGCCTTCCGTTTATTCTGAGCTCAGCTGGTTGAATGATGCCATTTGTGGGAGACCATCGTGATTGGCCAGTGGTCACCAGTCCTCCCCACGACCCCAAACTCTCCAGCTCCTGTTGTATCTCTGCTTTGTGTTGACATGGAATATCTTTCCTAGTGAGCTGTGTGGAGGCTTCACTTTGGGGGTTAATCATTATTTATCATTATTATCATGCATGATCACTATAATTTGGATCAGTCCATTTGTAGAGCCCTGACAGTGTTAGGAATTGCCCCAAACAAGAAAGTCTTTCTTTGCAAGTTCACGTTAGTTCTTGGTGTGCTAGAATGACATGAATGACATAAAGTTGAATTTGCCTCTGCCTCTCATCTACATCTTCAACAACCTTTGACGGGTCACCGATGCTCTCAGTCTTTATATTTCCTTCCTTAACTGAATGCTATGTTGGCTCCCTGTGATAGTCCAAAATTTAAACATGTAAGTAACCTACCTTCAGAAGCAAAAAATTGCATTTTTCTGTGTCCTAAAAACATTACTTTTCTCACCAAGATTTTTTTGTTGTTATTTTATCTTACTAACTTCCTAATTAATAAGACATTACACCAGGTATTAATATAATGTTATATATAGCATGTCAGCATAAGTTATTTTATTTCATATAACCTAGGAGTTCTTTTCAGATATAGTACTGCGTCTCCTGCATCTACGTTCAAATTTCACCACAAGAACAAGCATCTGTGGATGAGAATGTCCCTTACAGAAATCTTGGGTCACAATGATAGAAAGATGAGGCAGGATTCATGCAGTGTCTTTCAAGTTGCTTGATTTCCTCAAAAAATTTTAAATGACAAGGTTAAAGGATTGGAGAAGAATCTTGCTTAGCATATTGTCTACTGAAAAAAATAACCACAACATGAGAGTTATGAGTTAAATTTTATTTGGAGCAAAATGAAGACTATAGTTCCAGAGACAGCATTTCAGATAGCTCTGAGGAACTGCTCCAAAGAGGCAGGGTGGAAGGTCAGCATGTATGTGATTTTGGTGAAGGGGAAGTGCATGCAATCAGGCACATACCTCTTTTCAGAAGGTTGCTGCTAGTCATGAGGAGCAGATGTCACCATGAAGGATGTTAGTGCTTTTCTAGATATGAGGAGATGCAAGAATTGGGCTCAAAATCTTCTTCTGAAAGTATCTAAGTATCTGAAGACCTGTTCTGACAGTTTTTTCCAGAGCACAGAGTGCCTCATTCCTGATCTCTGCCCTGAACTCGATTCAGGGGATGTTGAAGATCAGCTGCATGAGCTCATGATTTAATTCTTGTGGAGGGAGATGGTAAGTGCCAATTTGTAGTTGGCAAAATGATGTGATTTCTGGTGATTTCTTCACTCCCTCCCTCAAAGAGAAGTGTCCTGGTTGGACCAGAAAGTTGGTGGCTCTGGCTGTTCACATCTGATTCCAACCCAGGTGGCTGGCTTTGTTTCAAGGGAAACCAGGAACTTGTCCTTCTGATTACACTCTCCATTGTCTTATCCACTAGGGACAAGTCATCACCACTGTAGTTAGAGTTGTTCATTTTTATTTTTCCCATTTGGCCAGAGATGACCTTTCTCACTATCAGTAAAGGTGATCAAGCACCCCTAATCCCATTGCAGAGTCCATTCGATTTGGGTATGAAAGTCTGCTTATGCTAGTTTTGCATCCCTGCTTCCAGATGGGTAGTATTTCTGCCACTAGAGGTTAACGTGAATGGCTGATGATGCCTAATACTCATTGCCACCTAGGAAACTTAGAGATGAAGACCCAACCCATATCAATAGTAGGCACTTGCTGTGTCTTTGGTTTATGAATCAAGTGAATGTACAAGCTAAAAGTGCTTTCTTGATGAAAAGCTGGGCCCAGGAGGCGATAAAACAGACAGCTAGCCTAGAATCCTAGGGCTTCCGGAGTCTCACATTGACTGGCTTTCCTTGAAGCAGGGTGCCCTGAGTGAAGATCTCCTAGTGGCCCCCATCTCCTCAGTGACTGTCCACAGCTCTTGCAGGAACTCCTGCCCCATGCCTCTGTCAGTGGTTCTCTTTCCAGTGGTTGAGAGCATTACAGCGCTGTCTGTCCGGCTGCTGTATCATGTCTGTTTCCTTCAGCTCTCAGATAAAGGTGGTGCCCCCCAAAAATATGCCTTTTATTTATTTATTTATTTTTTTAAAGATATTGGCATTTCTACGCGTGGAGAGTGCAGGTGCTTCCTGGTTGTCCCAGCAATCTTTTATCCTTCCCGCTTCTTCTTCCAGTGGAAACGCCATGGGGATGGCGTGGCCCTGCGGGACGGACGGACCGGCCGGCGGGCGGCTGACCGGCTCAGCGAGGGACGCGCAGACACGTGGGCACTATTTTTGCAGCGAGCCGCTCAAAAATATGCCTTTTAAATTCCAGATTGGCAGTATTAGAAATCTCCTGTTGTTATGTCATAGTTTTGGCATTAAAAACAAAATATAATCATCCAAATAGGCTGTTTTTAATTTTTTTTGCAAGCATCCTAGCTTTGGCATCAGCATCTCGACTGCTACCCTCTCTTTCCTTCAGCCCTGGACACAGTGACCTCCTGTCTCTTGACCCCAGGAGTCCTGATGCTCCTTCAAGTCCAGGACTTTGCACATGCTCTTCTTTGCTCTTCCCTCCTCTCTTTGTCTAGCCAAGTCTTTCTTGGTCTCCACTAGACATGAAGGCCAAGAACATGTATGCATCCACATACCTTTGCAACTCCAGCACTGACATACACGCAGGCCAGTTTGCTAAAAAAACTATTCACTGAAGAACCAATTTCTGGGGCAAAGAAATCTGATTTTTAGGATCCCACACATAAGTTTTTTTTTTTTTTTTTTTAGCAAGCATCCTGGCTTTGGCATCAGCATCTCAACTGCTACCCTCTCTTTCCTTCAGCTCTGAACAAAGTGACCTCCTGTCTTTCGGCCCAGGTGATCTTAGGGCGACATTCTGGCCTCTCCTGAGCTTGTCTCTGACAAGCCTTCCAACCTCATCTGCTCTCCCTGGTGGATGATGTCTTCCAGCACATCCCATGCCTCTCTGTTTGCTCATCTTCTCCATCCATGGAGCATCCTGACACCCGTTCCCTCTGCACTCATAAATAGCTAACTTCATTTATTTGTCTTGAGTAAGGTATCCGCTATAGTAGCAAACTTTCTTTGATACCTTCCTCTCCCATCTTCCCTGGGATGAGGCATGCTTTCCAATACACTCAGAGCAGGTTGTATTAACAAAGTACATTGTAATTATTTATGCATCTCTCCCACTTCAGTCTAGGAGATCTTTGAGAGTAGAAATCATATTCTGTTTATCTCTACATCCCTTTGGGCTCAATAATTATTAGCAAAGTGACATTAAGACCTTGTGTGAAGTTGTCATGAACCCTACGTTTCCTGAGAGCTTTGTCCATAGGGTGAAATCCGCAATCTCAGAGGATGACTGAGCTGTTCTTTACATGATGGTTTTTGTATTCCCTTTGGAATTGTGATAATGGGCAAAAAAGAACAGAGACTATAAAACCATAGTTTTCTTTTTCTAAGAAATATTGAGCAATTGGAAATATTGCTTCTGAGTTTCAAGATAGTTCAAAAAAGGCTTGCAGAGTCATGGGGCTCCAAATCCCTTGCAGTAAGCTTGGGATAGGGCATATTCAGCCCTTGGGGTGTGTTTAGTGAACTACAAAAGTACTCCGACTGTGAGAGTTGGGTCGGTGGTGATGATTCTTCAAGCTGAATCACCAGGCAATGGTTTTGGAATCCCACGGGGCTAAAAAAAAAAAAAAAATGGTGTCATAGGAAGAATGGCTTTTTGATGAGCTTGAGAGAGACTCAATAAATAACCCTCTTCAACAACCAAATTCTAAAGTAATCAAGAAATAAGACAAAGAATTAAGGTGATCAGTTCATTATTGCTAAAGCTAAGGGTAGAAAAGATGGCTCATAACTAAGGCATCTGACCTTTCTAATACCGAATCCAGAATGTGATAGACTGACCCATGGGGTCATCATTAGCTCTGGGAGACCCAGGCTTTACCCGCAGGGGCAGGACTCCAACAGCACAGAAGAGAGGAAGGAGCATAGGGCAGGACCACCCCTCAGCTGACATGCCCCCTAGGGAGAGTGGTTGTCGCCTGTGTCATGGCATGTGTCAGAGGCCCTGTCTTCCCGTACTTCTCTCCCTCAGGGAGAGGACTGTATGTACTTCTGGGCATGAAAATGAGTGTGAATCTGTGCTGTGCTTTATTGAAGATGTTTCATGGTGGCTCGGTGGTAAAGAATCTGTATGTAATGCAGGAGTCACAGGTTCGATCCCTGGGTTGGGAAGATCCTGGAGGAGGGCATGACAACCCACTCCAGTATTCTTGCCTAGAGAATCCCATGGATAGAAGAGCCTGACAGACTATAGTTCATGGGGTCGCAAAGAGTTGGACATGACTGAGCAACTAAGTATGCATCATTTTATCTTAAGCAATTCTTCAGTGTGGGTGCTAGCAGTTGCCCCCACTTTAGAGATGCACAGACAGAGGTTTATGGAGGTTGAATGACATCCCCAAGATCACACAGGTTTTGTGTGTCAGAACTGAAGCTGAACCCAAGCAACTTCCCAGGCAGAACTGTTAACCCCTATGCTTTGAACTTCTCTGTGGTCATATAAGGCCATGTGCAGTGGAGGTCCTGGGTCGTCATTTACAGTTAATTATGAAAGCAGTAAATGATGTGAAAGGAGGATTCTCTGTCTTGAAATCTCTGTTCCTGGCTTCTCTCATTAATTCCTTTTCCTCTGGCTGGAATCCAACCAGCTCACACAACTGTCAGTGCTATCTCAATCAGTATTTACACAAAAGGGTCATGCAATTAAAAAAAAAAAAAAAGTCAGAAATATCAGAATGTTAATACATCTGTTGGATGAAGTTTAAGGATTGGTGAGCTCTGTGTTAAGTGGATTTGAGATGGTTGCCTGGAGAATACACTTTTTTCTTTCCCTAGATGAGAGAAGTAAACAAGCCAGAAATGATTTCAAATTTGTTTTGCAAATTGGAACAATCAAAACATAACAGTGACCTTCGAACCAATGCCAGAGAGTTAGGAAAGATCAAATAAAATCTGAAGAATATATTCTGGTAGTGGCATAAGTGGGGTTCTTTTTGGCTTTGACGTTCTGCCTGGATTGCATATCAGGTGCAGTTATGTGTTTTAACCCATTTCACCCCGATCTATTCAGACCTCTAGACCTGCTCATGAGCACAGTTTAATTCAGCTGGAAAAATCACAGGAGGAGTAAGAAGAGGGCTGAGAACATGATCTCTTTCTGCATGCTAAGCTGCTTCAGTCATGTCTGACTCTTTGCATTCCTATGGACTGTAGCCCACCAGGCTTCTCTGTCCGTGGAATTCTCCAGGCAAGAATATTGAAGTGGGTTGCCATGCGCTTCTCCAGGGGATTTTCTTGACTGAGGGATCAAACCCACATCTCCTGCGGCTTCTGCATTGCAGGCAGATTCTTTACCACTGAGCTACCAGGGAAACTCATGATCTCGCTCATCTCCCCCAAAGGCGCACATACTTGCTGTACCTCCAAGCTCTCTGTCTCAGGGAAGAGCAGTCCCTGCCTCCCAGTGCCTTAGTGAGCTGGCACAGGGCACCTGCACAGAGAACATGGATCTTCTGCTTTTTGTCCAACTTTATGGACCTTTTGACATGGTTGGGGTCTAAGAGTAAGGGAGCAAAGCAGGAATTGAAATTGTGTCCAGCTAATTAGCTGGATAATTTGGACAAGTTACTGATCCACTCTAAGCTTGCTTCCTTGTTTTAAAAGGAGGGACTGGACTGTGGATCTTTACATTTTTGAACTGTAGAGGCATGAAGGATCCATCTTAGAACTAGAGAATAGCACAGTGAGGACATTTTAGAATTTCATAAGGTTGTGGTCAGCTTGGGAAAATTCTTTTAACTTCTATTCTTTCCTGCCTTAAAAAAAATAAACTTTTTTTTTTCTTTTTGAGACAAGAAAATGTCTGGTGCCCTGCAGTCTTAGAGCTTGAGTTTCAACTCCCATAATATGGAGATAGTTTGGTGCCTTCCTGACTTTGGCTGGTTCTGAGACCTTCTTCCTTGGCCCTCAAAGGCTGGGCTGCTTCATCACTTATCACATAATATTTGAATCCAAGGGCTGGACTCCGTCATCACCTGTCACATAATCTTTGAATCTTAGAACATCTCCAGACAAGATGTCTGCTCATTCTCTCCCTTTTCTCTCTGTGGACACTTTTCAACTTTTGTGCTTCTGTCTGCTCTGGGAGCTACCTCCTAATTATATCCTAGGAGCCTGATATAGAAAAGGCCAAAGGAAACATTGCTTCTCTGTCTCCCTGGCTGTCCCAGGGGCATCTTGGAGGCTGCTCCTTAGTGAGATGCCCAGAGGCCATTGACTGGGAATCAAACTTTAATGTGTGACAAGGACCCATCTGAGAGCAGTGTGCTTTGGCATAAGGACTGAAGGATATTCTAACTGTTCTCAGGCTTATCTGTTTAAATGTGATTAAACATTCTTGACTAATATTGAAATAAAGTACTTATTTCATCAGTTCTGGTGAAGCAAAAGCCCTAAAGTGTCAACCCAATGAGAATATATTCAAAGGGAGATTCATCCTGAATCCCACTCAGGAAGTATGATTATAGAGTCGGATTTTCAGAGCTTGAAAGAACCCTCAAGTATCCTCTAGGTCAACTCAAGATCTTTTCTATTTGGTTTAGGTAATTGAAGTCTAAAGAGATTAAAAGCTGTGCTAAGGCAAGTGAGGACCGGAAAGAATCCCATAGGGTTCTGTTTCATGTCAATCTAGTAGGGATCTAAACATAAGGCTTCGAGTGAGGTTCCGAGGTTTGAAAAACCACCTTGTCAGTTGTGAGGATCATAAATTGAAGAGGCATCTATAAAGTACTGTCTCTTTCTTTTTCAATTCATGCTTTATATAGATTGGGGCATTCTTTTATTTTTGTGCTTTTCAAGTAACTGTTCCTCTCAATATTTTTAAAGAAAAATTTCACAACTGGAAAAAATGTTGAAAGAATAGCACAATGAACACTTATGTACCCACTGTTAGTTGTTGGTATCTTGTGATTCTCTCCCTTCCTTCCTGTCCCTCTCTGTACTTTTTGCTCATGTACACACACACACACACACACACACTTTATGTAAGTAAAAGTCAGCTGTAGGCATTGTGATGTCACCCTTAAGTACTCCAACCAGTGTCTGCTCAGAGCCAGAGCATTCTCCCACAGAACCACAATCGCTTTAGCATACCCAGGGAAGTTCACTTTGTAGCTTTAATATTATTCAGTAAAAAAGTGCATATCCAGATGTCTCCATATGCCCCCAATATGCCCTTTATAGCCTCTATTTTTAATTTAGGAAAGAATCGGGAATTGCATTTAGCAGTTATCTTTATTCTCCTTTAAATTACAATATCCCCCATCTTCTAATTTATGTCTCAAGTGATATTGATAGTTTAAAGAGTTTTGGCCAATTACCTTATAGAATGTCCTGCAATCAGGATTTATATTTTTGTTTTCTCATTAGCTTTAAATACTTTGGCAAGAAAATAATGTAGAGGAAACCCCATACACCACAGGTAGGAGTGTAAAAGATGCAGTCACTTTGAAAGAGAGTCAGGCAGCTTCTCAAAAAGTTAAAAGAGAGTTCCATATGACCCAGCAATTCCTTTCTTAGGTATATACCCAACAGAATTGAAAACATAGCTTCACACAAAAACCTGTAAATATATGTTCATAGCAGCAGTATTCGTAATAGGGAAGACAACACAAATGGATAATAAAAGGTGGCATATCCATACAATGGAATATAGTTTGGTAATAAAAAGGAACGAAGTACTGATGCATGCTACAACAAGCATGAAAACATTATGCTACATGAAAGAAGCCAGTCACAAAATGTCATATTTTATAGAATTCAATTCATATGAAATTTCCAGAATAGGCAAATCCAGATAGAGGAGATTTGTGGTCATCCAGGGCTGGGGGAATTGGGGGAAATGGAAAATGACTGCTAAGAGGTATATGGTTTCTTTTGGAGGTGGTTAAAATATTCTAAAAAAATGTAGTGATGGATGCACAATTCTGCAAATGTAACTAAACATTACTATTGAATTGTGCACTTTAAGTTGTATATGATATGTGTGTGGTATGTGAATTGTATCTAAACCAACATTTTTACTAGAAAATAAAGAATACTATGTGGTGATGTGTCCTCCCCATTGGGCACTTTCAGATCAGATCAGATCAGTCGCTCAGTTGTGTCCTACTCTTTGCGACCCCATGAATCGCAGCACGCCAGGCCTCCCTGTCCATCACCAACTCCCGGAGTTCACTCAGACTCACGTCCATCGAGTCAGTGATGCCATCCAGCCATCTCATCCTCTGTCATCCCCTTCTCCTCCTGCCCTCAATCCCTCCCAGCATCACAGTCTTTTCCAGTGAGTCAACTCTTCGCATGAGGTGGCCAAGGTATTGGAGTTTCAGCTTTAGCATCATTCCTTCCAAAGAAATCCCAGGGCTGATCTCCTTCAGAATGGACTGGTTGGATCTCCTTGCAGTCCAAGGGACTCTCAAGAGTCTTCTCCAACACCACAGTTCAAAAGCATCAATTCTTCAGCACTCAGCCTTCTTCACAGTCCAACTCTCACATCCATACATGACCACAAGAAAAACCAAAGCCTTGACTACACGGACCTTTGTTGGCAAAGTAATGTCTCTGCTTTTGAATATGCTATCTAGGTTGGTCATAACTTTCCTTCCAAGGAGCAAGCATCTTTTAATTTCATGGCTGCAGTCACCATCTGCAGTGATTTTGGAGCCCAGAAAAATAAAGTCTGACACTGTTTCCACTGTTTCCCCATCTATTTCCCATGAAGTAGTGGGACCGGATGCCATGATCTTCGTTTTCTGAATGTTGAGCTTTAAGCCAACTTTTTCACTCTCCACTTTCACTTTCATCAAGAGGCTTTTGAGTTCCTCTTCACTTTCTGCCATAAGGGTGGTGTCATCTGCATATCTGAGGTTATTGAGATTTCTCCCGGCAATCTTGAGTCCAGCTTGTGTTTCTTCCAGTCCAGCATTTCTCATGATGTACTCTGCATATAAGTTAAATAAGCAGGGTGACAATATACAGCCTTGATGTACTCCTTTTCCTATTTGGAACCAGTCTGTTGTTCCATGTCCAGTTCTAACTGTTGCTTCCTGACCTGCATACAAATTTTTCAAGATGCAGATCAGGTGGTCTGGTATTCCCATCTCTTTCAGAATTTTCCACAGTTTATTGTGATCCACACAGTCAAAGGCTTTGGCATAGTCAATAAAGCAGAAATAGATGTTTTTCTGGAACTCTCTTGCTTTTTCCATGATCCAGCAGATGTTGGCAATTTGATCTCTGGTTCCTCTGCCTTTTCTAAAACCAGCTTGAACATCAGGAAGTTCACGGTTCACATATTGCTGAAGCCTGGCTTGGAGAATTTTGAGCATTACTTTACTAGCGTGTGAGATGAGTGCAATTGTGCGGTAGTTTGAGCATTCTTTGGCATTGCCTTTCTTTGGGATTGGAATGAAAACTGACCTTTTCCAGTCCTGTGGCCACTGCTGAGTTTTCCAAATGTGCTGGCATATTGAGTGCAGCACTTTCACAGCATCATCTTTCAGGATTTGGAATAGCTCAACTGGAACTCTATCACCTCCACTAGCTTTGTTCGTAGTGATGCTTTCTAAGGCCCACTTGACTTCACATTCCAGGATGTCTGGTTCTAGGTCAGTGATCACACCATCGTGATTATCTGGGTCGTGAAGATCTTTTTTGTACAGTTCTTCTGTGTATTCTTGCCATCTCTTCTTAATATCTTCTGCTTCTGTTAGGTCCATACCATTTCTGTCCTTTATCGAGCTCATCTTTGCATGAAATGTTCCTTTGGTATCTCTGATTTTCTTGAAGAGATCCCTAGTCTTTCCCATTCTGTTGTTTTCCTCTATTTCTTTGCATTGATCACTGAAGAAGGCTTTCTTATCTCTTCTTGCTATTCTTTGGAACTCTGCATTCAGATGTTTATATCTTTCCTTTTCTCCTTTGCTTTTCGCTTCTCTTCTTTTCACAGCTATTTGTAAGGCCTCCCCAGACAGCCATTTTACTTTTTTGCATTTCTTTTCTATGGGAATGGTCTTGATCCCTGTCTCCTGTACAATGTCACGAACCTCATTCCATAGTTCATCAGGCACTCTATCTATCAGATCTAGTCCCTTAAATCTATTTCTCACTTCCACTGTATAATCATAAGGGATTTGATTTAGGTCATACCTGAATGGTCTACTGGTTTTCCCTACTTTCTTCAATTTAAGTCTGAATTTGGCAATAAGGAGTTCATAGTCTGAGCTACAGTCAGCTCCTGGTCTTGTTTTTGCTGACTGTATAGAGCTTCTCCATCTTTGGCTGCAAAGAATATAATCAATCTGATTTCAGTGTTGACCATCTGGTGATGTCCATATGTAGAGTCTTCTCTTATGTTGTTGGAAGAGGGTGTTTGTTATGACCAGTGCATTTTCTTGGCAAAACTCCATCAGTCTTTGCCCTGCTTCATTCCGTATTCCAAGGCCAAATTTGCCTGTTACTCCAGGTGTTTCTTGACTTCCTACTTTTGCATTCCAGTCCCCTATAATGAAAAGGACATCTTTTTGGGGTGTTGGTTCTAAAAGGTCTTGTAGGTCTTCATAGAACCGTTCACCTTCAGCTTCTTCAGCGTTACTGCTTGGGGCATAGACTTGGATTACTGTGATATTGAATGGTTTGCCTTGGAAACGAACAGAGATCATTCTGTCGTTTTTGAGATTGCATCCAAGTACTGCATTTCAGACTCTTTTGTTGACCGTGATGGCCACTCCATTTCTTCTGAGGGATTCCTGCCCGCAGTAGTAGATACAATGGTTATCTGAGTTAAATTCACCCATTCCAGTCCATTTCAGTTCGCTGATTCCTAGAATGTCGACATTCACTCTTGCCATCTCTTGTTTGACCACTTCCAATGCCTTGAATCATGGCCTGACATTCCAGGTTCCTATGCAATATTGCTCTTTGCAGCATCAGACCTTGCTTCTATCACCAGTCACATCCACAGCTGAGTATTGTTTTTGCTTTGGCTCCATCCCTTCATTCTTTCTGGAGTTATTTCTCCACTGATCTCCAGTAGCATATTTGGGCACCTACTGACCTGGGGAGTTCCTCTTTCAGTATCCTATCATTTTGCCTTTTCATACTGTTCATGGGGTTCTCAAAGCAAGAATACTGAAGTGGTTTTCCATTCCCTTCTCCAGTGGACCACATTCTGTCAAATCTCTCCACCATGACCCGCCCTTCTTGGGTTGCCCCACGGGGATGGCTTTAAGAGCTACTTAATCCCAGTTTGTCCTGCTATTGTTGATGCTAAGCTTTGATCACTTGGGTAGCATGGTTCCTGTCAGATCTCACCATTGTAAAGGTGTCTCTCACCTTGAAATTAATAAGTAATCTGAAAAGTGACACTTAACCACTGTGTGGACATCTTTGTTCTCCACCTATTAGTATCCACTGGTGATCTTTGCAAGTAAGATCAATTTCACAGATGAATACAAAATGATGATTTTTAATGGTCATATTTCTTCCATTTATTAACTAGTAGCTTTCAGTAGAGAAACTATGCTTCTCTCTCTTTTCAGTTTAGTTCAGTCACTCAGTTACATCCGACTCTTTGCAACCCCATGGATTGCAGCAGGCCAGACTTGCCTGGCCATCACCAGCTCCTGGAGCTTGCTTATGTCCATTGAGTCAGTGATGCCATCCTTATTAAGCAGAATTATCATATGACCCAGCAATTCCACATCTGAGTGTATCCCCAGAAGAACTGGAAGCAGAGACATATACTTGTGTGTTCATGCCAGGATCATTCATTGCAGCCAGAAGGTGGGAACAGCACACATGTCCAGCTACAGATGAGTGGATTAATACAGGTGATGTATATGTTCAATGCATATCATGCCACCTTAAAAAGGAATGGAATTCTTATACATGCTACAGCATAGGTGAATGTGGAACATGTTATGCTGAGTAACATAAACTGATACAAATAATGTTTGATTCCCTTTATATGAGGTACATGGGGTGATCAAATGCATAGACACAGAAAGTCGAATGGTATTGGCCAGGGCTGGGGGGAGGCGGGAATGAGGAGTTGTTGTTTAATAGATACAGAGTTTTGGTTTTCAAAGATGAGGCAAATAAAAACATGGAAAAGAAAAAGGATGAGATCTGTCTTACCAGATGTCAGAGTGTACTATAAAACTACTGTAATTAAATCAATTCAGTATTGGCATGGAAAAAAAAAAAAAAACAAAGATGAGAAAATTCTGGTGATGGATGATAGCTATACAACAAGGTGAATGTATTTGATTCTGCTGAACTGTACACTTAAAAAGTTAAGATGGTAAATTTAATGTTTATGCATATTTTATTGCAAAATCCCCTCATTAGATTCTTGTTTACTCATTTTTGTTTTGATATATTATCATTATTACTCTTTCTGATACTGGAAATTGGCCACCAGGAAGCCCTTCAAGCTACTCTTATTCCCTCTTGGACACGGCCATCTCTCCCGGATTCCAATTACAGGGGGATTGTAGTCAGAAACCAATATCGGGATGCTTAGTGAGCTCATCATTTAGTCATCATCCGCTTGTCACACTTTGAGTAGATAGAGCTAGGAAAACAGACACACACTCACGTATATGCACACATACCTAGTACTTATACACACACATGCACATATGCTGTTGCTGCTGCTGCCGCTAAGTCACTTCAGTCGTTTCCAACTCTGTGCGACCCCATAGATGGCAACCCACCAGGCTCCCCCGTCCCTGGGATTCTCCAAGCAAGAACACCAGAGTGGGTTGCCATTTCCTTCTCCAATGCAGGAAAGTGAAAAGTGAAAGTGAAGTCGCTCAGTCGTGTCCGACTCTTAGCAACCCCAAGGACTGCAGCCTACCAGGCTCCTCCGTCCATGGGATTTTCCAGGCAAGAGTACTGGATCCGGGTGCCATTGCCTTCTCCGTGCGCATATGCACACACATGCAAATATATTTAGACATATTCTTCATTAGTCTCCAATTTAAATCTAATACTACATTTTCCCCACCTCACCTCAGTTCATATTTATCCCCCTTCTTCCATAGTAACAACTCTGATTCTCAAGAATACCTACATATATACTAATTTGCTCAATCCTTCAGTGAGCAAAAGAGTTTCAGATTTATCATACTAACACCACAAATCATTTTAAACACTAAAGAATAAAATTCACATGTTCAGATTACTAGCAGTGCTAAAAGTATTTTCTGGACCTGTTTTCCTTTCTTCCTTACTGAGCGGGGAGGGTGAAATTAAGGTCATGGTGGTGTTTGTGTTATTCAGTCGCTAAATTGCGTCCAACTCTTTGCAACCCCATGGACTGCTCCTCTGTCCTCCACTATCTCCCAGAGTTCGCTCAAATTAATGTCCATTGAGTTGGTGATGCTATGGTGGTGTTGATAGAGATTAAAAAGAGAAAGGAAGGGGAGAGTGGGAGGGATGAGGAGAGAGAAAGAGAATGAGAGAGCGTTTCAACATTTAAAGTTTTCACATGAAAAACCCCACTAAATAAAAGTGAGGTATAGTAGAAGTAAGAATTGGGAGGAGAGGAGCCAGTTGATTTTTTAAAATTTTTTTAAAGAATCTGGTTTGCTGACTTTTGGAGTAAATGCTTTGTATGTTTACTTAGACAAGAAATAGTACAGAAGGTTAGACTCAGTGAAACAGAGAGAGAAAGACAGATGTTTTTTATGAATTCTGATAAGATTTTTATCCTGTGTGGGGAGTTCAGTTGCTGCATTTGGCTTTGATGGTGACATTTTCTCAGACGTGGCATTTGATCCGGCAGACATGCTCTACATGGTTGTTCTTGAAACGAGGAATTGATTTATTTTTCAAAGGTTCTCCTGCCTTTGGAAGAGAACCAAATCTTTCTTTCAAGTTGGGGAAAGAACTTCCTTTGGAGACCTAACCTCTTTCTCACCCCAGCAAGCCATTTGGCCTTTTGTGTACAAGTTGGGTAAGCATACTTAAACATGAGATTCTTTTTCTTCCTTACTGAATGCTCAATCAAGCTGTTTTTCTTGCTATTGGAGTATACTGATTTCTAAGAGAGATGGTGAGATGGTAGTGGAGACACTCTGAAACAGGCATCCTAATACCTATCTTGGTCACAGGTAATGAGTCTTCTCAGAAGCTTTTTCCTCTGTAAATATTCCTGGCACTTGGCCTTCACAAGAGAGCTCTGTGTGGTCCTGACAAGGTTGCCTTGCAGGCTGAAGGCCTACGGGAAGCAGGTTCCCTGTGAAAGCAGGCTTCATGAAACAACGCTCCGGTTTGTATAGTCTCAAGTGTGTGATCAAATATTTAAGGCCTTTAAAAAATGACAGTGTTTATAAGGGCCCTTGCAAAGAATTTCTGATGGAAGACAGTGAAAAGATTTGTTTCCATTACTCATAGCTTCAGTCTGCTATGATGGGGGTTGTTTAAATTTTCAGTTCTTAGATGGAAACTTAACAAAAGTGGGTGATGAAAGTTGTTGGAATGGGTAATTCGGGGCCAGGATGAGTAGAGAGGTGACAGCGTTCTCCCTGGAGGCAACTTTATGTGCAAGCCATCCATTGCTTCTCCCCTGGAATCCATGTGTTCTGGCCTGTGTAAGGATGTAAATATCTTTGTGTGCTCAATCAAGTTAGATATTTGTTATATTCCACAAAACATTTTTAGAAATCAGTGCAAGCACATATTAATAGTTCATGTCCGAAAGAGTGGGGAAATGGGAGGGATATTAACATTATGTATTTCCTGAAGTCAATTTTCACTTAGCAATTTCTTCTGTATTCCTATGGGAAGTTCAGTTGAAGCTTTTGAAATCGTTGCACAGAAATGGTTTACTCAGCATGAAAGCGTTTACTGGGTGCCTCCTATCCAGGTTCCTTACCTTTTACAGCTTTCTCTCTCCCTAAAACTCCTTGAGGGTCAACCCATGAGGACTGGTATTCATCACACCCCACCGGAAACAGTTGGTTGACTCATGAAGACTGGCATTCAAAATAGGTCCTGCCATGTTTGTGCAGTAAATGCACTACCATGGGGAAATAAATGGCTCTTGGGAACCTGCAGTATAGCACAGGAAGCTCAGCCCAGTGCTCTGTGATGACCTAGAGGGATGGGAGGGGGTGGTGAGAGGGATGTGTAAGAGGGAGGGGATATATGTATACATATGGCTGATTCACTTCGTTGTACAGCAGAAACTAACAAAATATTGTAAACCGATTGTAATCCAATTTTTTTAAAAATAAAGAAATGGAGTCTTCTGCTTCCTGAAAACTGGAACAGACATACTTTTCCCTATTTGTCCTATTAAGTACAAATGAAAGGCCTGAATGTTACATATAAAACAAACATAAGAAGACTCTGAAAGGTAGAGAGAAGAAGGAAGACTGGCAGAGACCTCAGGACCCCAGAAGGAATACAATGCAGAGTTCCTTGAGTTTCTGTATTACATCCTATATTCCAGACTTGGGTCTGAAGATGCCAGTAACTTTGCAACACAACAGGCACAGATGAAAAGTCACCCAGCAAGGCTACTCTTTCTAGCTGAGAGACCAGGAAAAGGCAGCCCTGCAAGACAGAAAACTTCTAAGCAATAACCACTCTACTCCAGCCAAATACCACAAAAAACTGGTTCATCCCACTCATGCCAGCAAAATGTCAGAAGGGAACCAAGACATCTACCGTCACCAGGCTGTAACAACACGCCTCAACCCCTCTGCTGGAACAGTGTCAGAGAGAGCTAGGACTTACTTTCCCTAGGGAGGTAACGAAGGGCCCTGCCTCTCCCACTGGGTTGATGTCATATCAGGCCAAGTGAAGGTTCAAGACTTTTATCATGGCTCACCAGTGTTTTCAGGGTAGCTAAGATTTATTTTAACCAGATGTGGCAAGACATGAAGATTCAGAAAGGACTCATGAAGGGAGAAGTTGATCGTGACAGTTCTCTCGAAACAGGAGGCACAGCACACCACTCAGGGCCACATAGGGAATCACTGGGGTGTGTCAGATGCAGAAGGAGCAAGAGAAAATTTGGCAAGACTCTATTGTGGTCTCCATGCCGAAGAATGGATGAGGCAGGGTACATAGACCTAAGATTGACCAGTTTGAATAACTGCAGCAAGCTCTGTACTGTTGGGCTTCCCTGGTGGCTCAAACAGTAAAGAATCTGCCTGCAATGTAGGAGACCCAAGTTCAACCCCTGGATCAAGAAAATCCCCTGGAGAAGGGAATGGCAACCCACTCCAGTATTCTTACCTGGAGAATTCCATGGCCAGAGGAGCCTGATGGACTATAGTCCATGAGATCACAAAGTCAGACACGACTGAGTGATTAACACTTTCACTGGACTTGAGGGGTTATCCTGAGTTACCTAGTACCTGGTTCTGGGGTATATAGGTCAGAGGAACAGGGTCACAACATATAAGAGCCCAATATAGGAGGTGGTTGTAGGTTTGGACTCTGAATTGGTTGGTTTGTATATGAAAGGTACTCTCACAGGGAAGTCATTTATTTTCTCTAGGGGTTGCCTAGCTGTGGAGGGGCCATTCCTCCTGGGTCAGCAAGGCTCCTGATGTCAAAGCTTCATAAAATGAAAGGCATGGTTAATACAAAGAATAACAAGTTCACCCCTCCCAGTGGTGGTGTTGGTGGTGATCACACTGGGATCAGCAATGAGGCTCTCCTACCTCTCCCAGCAGAGAAGTGTCCATAGAGGTCAGGAAGGAGCCAGGATTCCCATCCTTACCATGCATTATCAAGCAGCCCTGGCCTCCTCCACTACTGGAGCAGGGTAAACCAGGTAAAACAGAATTAAGAGTCTCAAAATATAATATCCAAAATGTTCAGATTAATTGAAAATCATTCATTATGCCAAATATTTGGAAGATCTCAGATTGAATGAAGAAGATAATATATGTCAACAGCAAGGTGGCTGAGATGTTAGTATTATAAGATTTAAAGCAGCCAAGGTCAAAATACATGAGCAATTACAAACATGCTAGAGAGAAAGATTTAACAACAAAAATAAAGATATAAAGAAGAAGCAAATGGAAATTAAAGCTACAGAATACAATAACCAAAACAAAATACTCAGTGATGAGCTTAATAGCAGCATGGATGAGACAGGAAGAAGCCATGAACTGGAAAACAGTCTAATGGAAATTACGTATAATCTGAATAACAGAAAGTAGACTTTAACATCATGTTAAAAGAATGAAAACACAACCTAAAAACAGGGAGAAAATATTTTCAAACCCTATATCCAATAAAAGACTGGAACTAGAATATATTAAAAAAAAAAAAACACCTCTCAAAACTCAGCACTAAAAAAAAAGCAATCCAATTATAAAATAGACAAAAGACATAAGGAGACATTTCACTGAGGAAGATATATAGGTGACAAACCCATGAAATGATGTTCAACATCATTAGCCATCAGGGAAAAGCAAATTAAAATCACAATGAGCTGTCTCATCAGAATGGTTAAAATAAAAAGTAGTGAAAACACCAGATGCTGGGGGAAAGGTGGAGAAACTGGGTCACTCATACACTGCTGGTGGGAAGGTAAAATGGTACAGCCACCCCAGAGAAGAGTTTGGCAGTTATCTTAAACAAATTAGTATGACCATATGACCTGCGAATTGCGCTCCTGGACATTTATCCCAGAGAAATGAAAACTGTGTTCATACAGAAGCCTGTACACAAATGTTCATAGCCACTGTATTTGCAGTAGCTCCAAACTGGAAACAACCCAGATGCCTTTCTCAAAGGTGGATGGTTAAACTGTGGTGCCTCTATACCATGGAATGCTACTCTGCAATAAATAAGAAGGAACTGTTGCTGTTCTGGGTGAATAAAGCCAGTCCTAAAAGATTACATGCTATATGATTCTGCTTGTGTAATATTCTTAAAATAATATACTTACAGAAAAAGAAAAAATATTAGTAGTCATCAGAATGGAATGGAGCCAGGATGAAAGCTATGCCTATGAAAGAACAACATATGGGATCTTTATGATAATTGGAGATGTTCTGTATCTTGACTATATTAGTGTTGAGACCTCTCTGTATTGTTTTATTTATAACCACATATGAATCTACAATTATATCAACATAAAAAGTTTGAATATATAAATAGTAATATAGTCTTCTTCTCGCTGTAGGTTCACTCCCCAAAATTCATCCTAAAGGAATAATCAGAGATTGGCACAAAAAGCCTAGATTCTAAATATTTAATAAGAGAAAGATTAAATTATGACACATCCATGGATTAAATACTATGTAGTTGGCAAGAATCATATTCCAGAATGTTCATTTTATTTTCCTTATTATTTTTTTTAATGCACATAAATGTTATGTAGCTTTTTGTACACACGTCTTGCTTTCTGTCTCTGTCACTCAGTTGTATACAATGCTTTTGCAACACCATGGACTATAGCTGGCCAGACTCCTCTGTCCTTGGGGTTTCACAGGCAAGAATACTGGTATCAGTTGCCATTTCCTCCTCCAAAGGATCTTTCTGACCCAGGGATCGAACCTGTGTTTCCCGCATCTCCTGTATTTGCAGGCAAATTCTTTATTGCTGAGCCATCAGGGAAGCCTGTTTCTTGCTTTACGTTAAAAACATTCAAAAAATTTCAGTCTACTTAATAACATAAGATTTACACAGTCTAAATGGAAAAAAACACAATATTCAGTTCTCTGCAATGTAGTCATGAATTTGTTTTGAAAAAGTTTTGTATAAATTATAAAATACTGAAGGAGATTTACCAAGATGTTGACAGTGGACATCTCTTGTGGTAGTGATGTTTTTATATTTCTTTAATTATTCTTCTGGAATTAATAATTCAAGAATTTACAGTGAACTTTTTATAATTATGATAAATGGAATGAGCTTTTGAAATCAGGGAACAATACAAATATTATTTAACAGAGCAGTGGTCTGATGACAGTGCTTGAAGTGTGAAGGCTAAAGACGTGGAGGTAAACACATGGCTAAGTTACATATCCTTTCCTTAATACCATCTTATATTTCCTATATGTTTGTGGAATTCCCCACATAGTAGCATTTTGCTTATTACTCTTTCCAATCTAGAATATTCATGGCAAATAGATGGGGAAACAGTGGAAACAGTGGCTGACTGTATTTTTCTGGGCTCCAAAATCACTGCAGATGGTGACTGCAGCCATGAAATCAAAAGACGCTTACTCCTTGGAAGGAAAGTTATGACCAACCTAGACAGCATATTAAAAAGCAGAGACATTACTTTGCCAACAAAGGTCTATCTAGTCAAGGCTATGGTTTTTCCAGTGGTCATGTATGGATGTGAGAGTTGGACTATACAGAAAGCTGAGAAAACAGAAAGAGAAATTAAGGAAACAATTCCATTCACCATTGCAATGAAAAAAATAAAACACTTAGGAATATATCTACCTAAAGAAACAAATCTGGTTCCATCACTTCATGGGAAATAGATGGGGAAACAGTGTAAACAGTGTCAGACTTTATTTTTGGGGGCTCCAAAATCACTGCAGATGGTGACTGCAGCCATGAAATTAAAAAACGCTTACTCCTTAGAAGGAAAGTTATGACCAACCTAGATAGCATATTCAAAAGCAGAGACATTACTTTGCCAACAAAGGTCTGTCTAGTCAAGGCTATGGTTTTTCCTGTGGTCACGTATGGATGTGAGAGTTGGACTGTGAAGAAGGCTGAGCACCGAAGAATTGATGCTTTTGAACTGTGGTGTTGGAGAAGACTCTTGAGAGTCCCTTGAACTGCAAGGAGATCCAACCAGTCCATTCTGAAGGAGATAAGCCCTGGGATTTCTTTGGAAGGAATGATGCTAAAGCTGAAACTCCAGTACTTTGGCCACCTCATGTGAAGAGTTGACTCATTGGAAAAGACTCTGATGCTGGGAGGGATTGGGGGCAGGAGGAAAAGGGGACGACAGAGGATGAGATGGCTGGATGGCATCACTGACTCGATGGACGTGAGTCTGAGTGTACTCCGGGAGTTGGTGAGGGACAGGGAGGCCTGGCGTACTGCGATTCATGGGGTCGCAAAGAGTCGGACACGACTGAGCAACTAAACTGAAAGAAACAAAAGACCTATATATAGAAAACTATAAAACACTGGTGAAAGAAATCAAAGAGGATACTAATAGATGGAGAAATATACCATGTTCATGGATTGGAAGAATCAATATAGTGAAAATGAGTATGCTACCCAAAGCAATCTATAGATTCAATGAAATCCCTATCAAGCTACCAACAGTATTTTTCACAGAACTAGAACAAATAATTTCACAATTTGTATGGAAATACAAAAAACCTCAAATAGCCAAAGCAATTGTTAGAAAGAAGAATGGAACTGGAGGAATCAACCTGCCTGACTTCAGGCTCTACTACAAAGCCACAGTCATCAGGACAGTATGGTACTGGCACAAAGACAGAAATATAGATCAATGGAACAAGATAGAAAGCCTAGAGATAAATCCACACACATATGGACACCTTATCTTTGACAAAGGAGGCAAGAATATACAATGGAGAAAAGACAATCTCTTTAACAAGTGGTACTGGGAAAACTAGTCAACCACTTGTAAAAGAATGAAACTAGAACACTTTCTAACACCATACACAAAAATAAACTCAAAATGGATTAAAGATCTAAACGTAAGACCGAAACTAAAAACTCCTAGAGGAGAACATAGGTAAAACACTCTCTGACATAAATCACAGCAGGATCTTCTATGACCCACCTACCAGAATATTGGAAATAAAAGCAAAAATAAACAAATGGGACTTAATTAAAATTAAAAGCTTCTGCACAACAAAAGAAACTATAAGCAAGGTGAAAAGACAGCCTTCAGAATGGGAGAAAATAATAGCAAATGAAGCAACTGATAAAGAATTAATCTCAAAATTACACAAGCAACTCCTGTAGCTCAATTCCAGAAAAATAAATGATCCAATCAAAAAATGGGCCAAAGAACTAAACAGACATTTCTCCAAAGAAGACATACAAATGGCTAACAAACACATGAAAAGATGTTCAACAGCACTCATTATCAGAGAAATGCAAATCAAAACCACAATGAGGTATCATTTCACTCCAGTCAGAATGGCTGCTATCCAAAAGTCTACAAGCAGTAAATGCTGGAGAGGGTGTGGAGAAAAGGGAACCCTCTTACACTGTTGGTGGGAATGCAAACTAGTACAGCCACTATGGCGAACATAGTAGAGTGTGGAGATTCCTTAAAAAACTGGAAATAGAACTGCCATATGACCCAGCAATCCCACTGCTGGGCAAACACATCGAGGAAACCAGAATTGAAAGAGACATGTGTACCCCAATGTTCATCGTAGCACTGTTTATAATAGCCAGGACATGGAAGCAACCTAGATGTCTATCAGCAGAAGAATGGATAAGAAAGCTGTGGTACATATACACAATGGAGTATTATTCAGCCATTAAAAAGAATACATTTGAATCAATTCTAATGAGGTGGATGAAACTGGAGCCTATTATACAGAGTGAAGTAAGCCAGAAAGAAAAATAGCAATACAGTATACTAATGCGTATATATGGAATTTAGAAAGATGTTAATGATAACCCTGTATGCGAGACAGCAAAAGAGACACAGATGTATAGAACGGTCTTTTAGACTCTGTAGGAGAGGGTGAGGGTGGGATAATTTGGGAGAATGGCATTGAAACATGTATATTATTGTATGTGAAACGAATCACCAGTCCAGGTTTGATGCATGATAGAGGGTGCTCGCAGCTGGTGCACTGGGATGACCCAGAGGGATGGGATGGGGAGGGAGGTGGGAAGAGTTCAGGATGGGGAACACATATATACCTATGGTAGATTCATGTCAATGTATGGCAAAACCAATACAATATTGTAAAGAAATTAGCCTCCAATTAAAATAAATAAATTTTTAAAAAATAAAAAATGAAAGATGAAAAAAAAAAAGCTGAGCACCGAAGAATTGATGCTTTTGAACTGTGGTGTTGGAGAAGACTCTTGAGAGTTCCTTGGACTGCAAGGAGATCCAACCAGTCCATTCTAAAGGAGATCAGTCCTGGGTGTTCATTGGAAGGACTGATGTTGAAGCTGAAACTCCAGTACTTTGGCCACCTGATGTGAAGAGCTGACTCATCTGAAAAGACTCTGATGCTGGGAAAGATTGAGGGCAGGAGGAGAAGGGGACGACAGAGGATGAGATGGTTGGATGATATCACCGACTCAATGGACATGGGTTTGGGTGGTCTCCGGGAGCTGGTGATGGACAGGGAGGCCTGGCATGCTGTGATTCATGGGGTCACAGAGAGTCAGACATGACTGAGCAACTGAACTGAACTGAATCTAGAATACGCTTGACATTTACCTTCTCACTTCAGGCCAAGGTGCCAGAAAATCCTGCTCATATAATTCCTCCCAGCTGTAAACATTTCTCTGCCACTTTCTGGGTTCTTGTATGTCTTATCCAGTGTCCTGGACACTTATTCCAGGAAGTTTGATAGAATGGGGATGAGGGTGGAGGCGAAGGAGTGAAAGGACAGATCCACTCATGGCCTGTGGTCTGTCCTTCAACACGTGATCCTAGGAGGTATACCATGCAAAGCCAAGAGAACTAGACAAACCCATCAGTGTCTCCAGCATTGGTTACTATGCTGGGGCAAAGCCGAGCTCATGCCACGTCAGTCTGGGGAGATCCCAGGGCTCTGAGATCAATATCAAGACTCACTGACGCTGTGGCATTCCCTCAGAGCCACGAACTAGTAATCTCAGCTGTTGTATTATAGACGTAGAAAACAAACATGTTTATAAAAGGGAAAGGGGAGAGGGATAAATTAGGAGTATAAAATTAACAGATATATACTACTGTATATAAAACTGATAACCAACAAGGATTTACTGTATAGTACCAGGAACTATATTCAGTATCTTATAATAATCTATCATGAAAAAAGAATCTGAAAAAGAATGTGCATATATATACACACACATATACACACACACACATATATATATCTGAATGGGCTTCCCGGGTGGCGCTAGTGGTAAAGAACCCACCTGCCAGTGCAGGAGACATAAGAGATGCAGGTTCGATCCCTGGGTTGGGAAGATCTCCTGGAGAAGGGCGTGGCGACCCACTCCCGTATTCTTGCCTGGAGAATCCCATGGTCAGAGGACCCTGGCAGGCTACAGTAGTCCATGGGATCTCAAAGAGTCAGATGCAACTGAAGCAACTTTGCATGCACACATATTCTGAATCATTTTGTTGTATACCTGAAACTAACACAATATTGCTAATCAATTATAGTTCAATTTTAAAAAATACAGAGACACCATTTCATACCCACAAAAAAACCCCAAAATGAAAAAGCACAGTACATAGTTGTGAAATATACAGCAGGGCTTCTGCTGTACGAGGTGCCAAGTGTTAGTCACTCAGTCATGTCCGACTTTGTACAAGGTGCCAAGGAAGCACACCACAGGTACACAGACTCAGCCCCAGGAGGCTTGCAGCTCGGGCATGTGGTGTATTTGTTTTAAAGGTAAATAAATGGGCTCAGAGAGGTTAAGTGTCCTGCTCATGGTCACATTGCTAGGAGCTGGAGGAACTCCAGTTTGAAATCAGGATTTCTGACTGTTAGTCTAGTGTGGTCTTTGTCTCCTTAGAGGTGTGATTTCTAGTATCTACATCAGGCCCCAGTTAGCTTCTGGACAAGCAAGGAGCCAAAGGGCACATCAGATCCGGGTCTTTTTTTCCCTCACCCTCTTAGGTTTTAAGCCTCACATGATCTTCTGAAAAGAGTTGGAGTTTGAGACAAAGCCAGAGTGCTTGAGCCTTCAAGCCAGCCTCATTCAAAGAGTCCATGAAAGGCATCTGTCTTGGAGAGGAAATAAGAAGCAGAGGATACAAAATCCAAATTAGAGAAATGAGTGTTGTATCTCTGGAGAGAAAGAGAATACAAAGTAGAAGGCTACCTAGGAAGCTTCTATGTGATATTAAGACCTAAAGCAAATACCAAACAATGTTATGATTTGACAAAGCAGGAAAGCAGATACAATAACATTTGTTGTATTACTCTTTGTACCTTTCTGTTTGCTTGAAATATTCCATTAAAAACACAAAGCATACCATGACTGGGGCATAAAATGGAGATAAATCCCAACCCACAGTAAGCACTTTACTGATTTTCAATAACCTTGACCTTTCCTGAACAGATTGATTGTTTCTCTAAGGTCTGGTTCAAATGTCACTTCCTCCATGAAAACAGCTCTGATTCTACTCCGTGGCTGAAAGAACGTGCCCAGGAACCTGCCATACAAATTAGTGCCTTTTTTGGGGGCAGATTCAGGTTGCACCTTTGCTACTGCGCTGTCTGCTCTGTACTCCCGCAGCATTGCTTACAGGGTTCTCCATCAGTTTGCTAAATGGAAAAACAAGCCTCTGATGCCAGAGGTGGAAGCCAGTTGTTCGGTAGTTTTAGCTTCGGTAGTTTTATTTCCTTGAATGGATCACTGCAGCTGAATGTTTGTCACTATCAAAAGTGAAATCATGGAAGGAAAATGGACCCAGGCACACCCTCCCAGCACCAGCAGTGAGGTCACAGGAACTCATGTGGGTTTCGTGTTGTTGATCCCTCTCCCAGGGGAGACCCCTTACCCTTGTCTCAGCCACTCCTATTCCGGGGGTGCTTGGGAACATCTCAGGAGTTTGTACATCTTAAATAATTGTGGATCTGAGCTTTAAATAAGCAGGGCATTCTGGGTCAAAGCTCTTCTTGAATGGACATAGTAAAAAGTAGTTAAAGAACCTGTGAGGACTTGACTCTTATACCTGTGGCTTTAGATAAATCGATCAAGGGGAAAGTAACCCAGCCATTGTTCATACTTTGACTATGCAGGCAGATGACATAAGTTTGCTAAAAGTCAACTGTTTCAAAAAGAGTATTTTTCCACTATCATGATGTGAAATGTCATTGTTTGCCAAAGGAAGGAAAAACAGTAAATTCCTTCCTTATTTGTTCATCTTCAGAGGGTACAATCAAAGATTCCAACAGCAGTGTAGATATGCCACAACCCACCCCCCCCGCCCCAGTACTTGCCAATACACACGGTGTCATGGACATCACTCCTGATTGCCTTGGGTCCAGTTGTGTAGAGCAAGTCCAAGGTCATCTTAGTATCATAAACTTTCTCCATCCCTTCCATGAAACATTATTCTCCCTGGGGAGAAAGCTGACTAATTAAGAAATATGATTTATCGTTGTTTAGTGGAACAAGCAGCCTTTCTTTTGTATTCGGCTAAGTTATCTCAGAACAACTTGTTTTTAAAGAAATAAAGCATTAAATATAGTTGAAATCCCTTGTGTATACTTTCTCCTTCCCATTTGCTTCTTTTTCCCAAACTGTGACCTGTAGTGGATTTCTCATAGTTTCTAAAGGTATGGAGCATCCTGGTTTCTTATTTACTATGAAATATTCTAAGTAGGTAGCAAATTGTAGAGAATAAAGTAGATACCTTTGTGCCTACTTTGTCAAAACCTGTTGGCCATATTTGCTGTATCATCAAGGAAAGTAATATTAGCTGCTATAACAAAAGAGTCTCAAATCTTAGTGCCTGGACACAACAGAAGTTTATGTCTTATTTATACAATATTCATGTACTCTGTCAGGCAACTTTCCAGCAAGAGGTGACTCAGGATCCAGGCTACATTCTTATTGTGCTTCTGCCATCTTGAACATGCTGTCTCCAATCGCTGTGGCACAGAGGCTAACTAATTAAGAAGTTTCCTCCTGACGACTCTACTATGGCGGGTGACAAGAATTTGTTCTTGAGTAATTAGTTGCTCCTGCCACATTTCAGTGTTTTGGGGGGGAAAAGGAGTTTTGTTTTTTTTTTTTTAACTTCTCTAAGGCAGCCTATTCACTGTGTAGCAACCCAAGGACCTTAGAAAGTTCTTCTTTGATCTCAATTGAGTCTCTGTTGAGTCCAAGCCCCATTTCTTTGTGTGTGAACTTCCCTGTTGTGTGTGTGAACTGTTCTTCTGATTTTGTTCATGTGAAAGGCAAGGATGAGCCAGCTGCCGTGCTGAGCTCTGTGGCCACCAGAGGTGAAGAGTGTGTTTTCTACTCTCCAAGAGACTCCCTCCTTTCACTAGAGATGGCAATGCTGGTTTTTGGTATCCTTGTTTTCTTCTGAAATTTGAAAGTACCAAAACAGATATTTTGGTTGGTATAATTTAGCCATTTCAGTATGTTAGAAAATCTAAAATCGAAATCATTTCCCCAGTAAGTTGGATGCTACATGTAGGATCAGATTATTTCATTTCTAAAGCATTTTGACCACATCTCTCCCCTGTTTAAACCCTTCCAAGCTATACTACTGTTTGAATTCCTATTTCCCAAATTACTTCTAAGGTGTGAAGCATCTATTTTCTTTGTCATGTGCGTTTCTACCAAACCAGTGTAAATTCTCAAAGACTCAAGCTGGAGGGCTCCACTTGGGCCTGCTCCTGCAAGGGTTTAAAGAGGCAGAAGGATCATGCCCACCTACAGCTGGTATCCTGCTTCTAGATCATCTCTGGGTACCCGGTTCCCTAGAGTCTCCTGTCCAGCATGCTGAGTGGCTTCCAGGTCCCCGTGCGGCTCTCTTCTCCCGGTGCCTCTAGGGGACAAGGGAAGCCACGTGACCCTAGGGCGTGGGAGCTGTGTAGGGACCCAAGAGAGCATGCCATGTCCCCTTTAACTGTGTACCCCCAATTCTCTTATCTCCGCCTGATCCTGCCCTGGGGAGGGTGCTAGGGAAAAAATGAGGAAGAGTGCTGGGAGTCAGAGAAAGAGGTGGGCAGAGAGGGAAGTAAGTTCCCGTATTGAATTCTCAGCCCTGTCATTGGACTCAGACTATTCACTACCCCCAAGGCCAGGATCCTCCACTCTGTCCCCTCTGTTACCGAAGATTCAGAGCTACTGCTAGGATCTTCAGCCCCAGAATATGTTTGAGATTATGCAAATAAATACTAAAGTATGGCTATTTTCATTTGCTTTAATGTTGCAAGAACTGTCATCAACGTAATAAGCCTTTTCAAATTTTGAGTCCAGTGACCAAAATTTTCTTAATAAAAGCATTATGTTTCTGCTTATCTTTATAAAAACCAACCTGACTACAGGTACGGGTGATTATCAGGTAAGCAAATTCCCTTGTAAAGCTACACTGAAGAGGAGGGTTTATAGCAATACTTCATCATCCAAGTCAAACCCTTTTCTTGTTTTGTTTTTTTTATGATTATAGTATGACTTTCCATCACTACAGTGATGGCAAGCAAAGCAGGTCAATTGTCTCACTCTTGCTTCTGTGTGTCATCAACACAGACAACTCTCAGGCAATGGCACTCCTACCTTTTGGAAGAACTGAAACACTTCTCAAACGTGGGTGTGCTTCAGAATCACCTGGAGCACTTATTATATAGATGGCTGGATCCTACCTTCAGAGGTTTTGACTCCATAGATTGGGGTGGGGCAGAAAACTTTGGTTTTCTGACAAGTTCTCAGATGATGCAGATGCTGCCAGTACAAAGCACACCTTGAGAACTACAGGTATCCCTCAGAGACACTGCGGTTTTGGTTCTAGACCACTGCAATACAGCGGATATCACAATAAAGTGAGTCATACAAATTTGGGGGTTTCCCAGTGCATATAAAAGCTATTTTTGCACTGTATTCTTAAGTGTGCAATAGTATTATGTCTAAAAGCCATACCTTAATATAAAAATACTGTCTTTCCAAAAAATGCTAACCATCATCTGATCCTTTAGTCATCTTTTTTGCTGGTGGAGGGTGTTGCCTGATGTTGATAGCTGCTGACTAATCAGGGTGGTGTTTGCTGAAGGTTGGGGTGGCTGTGACAATTTTTTTTTTTAATTTATTTGGCTGCGCTGAGTCTTAGTTGCAGTACACAACTTATCTTTCCTTCAAGTACATTTTCTTTCTTTCACAACTTGGCTAAGTGTTTGGTGCAAGAGGTCTAGCTCTTGACCTGCCTTCCTCACTGAGCTTCATCATTTCTAGCTTTTAATTTGAAGTAAAAGATGTGTAACTCTTTCACTTGCACACTTGAAGGCCATTGTAGGGTTATTAATTGGCCTAATTTTAGTATTGTTGTGTCTCAGGGAATAGAAGGGCGTAAGGCTATGGTTTTTCCAGTAGTCATGTGTGGATGTGAGAGTTGGACTGTGAAGAAGGCTGAGCGCCGAAGAATTGATGCTTTGGAACTGTGGTGTTGGAGAAGACTCTTGAGAGTCCCTTGGACTGCAAGGAGATCCCACCAGTCCATCCTAAAGGAGATCAGTCCTGGGTGTTCATTGGAAGGACTGATGCTAAAGCTAAAACTCCAGTACTTTAGCCACCTCATGTGAAGAGTTGACTCATTGGAAAAGACTCTGATGCTGGGAGGGATTGGGGGCAGGAAGAGAAGGGGATGACAGAGGCTGAGATGGCTGGATGGCACCACTGACTTGATGGACGTGAGTTTGAGTGAACTCCAGGAGTTGGTGATAGACAGGGAGGCCTGGCGTGCTGCTATTCATGGGATCGCAAAGAGTTGGACATGACTGAGCAACTGAACTGAACTAAACTGAAGGAGAGGAAAAGAGACTGTGGAACGGCTGGTCAGTGGAGCAGTGAGAACACACACAGCCCCTGTCAATTAAGTTTATTGTTTAATGTGGGTGCAGTTTGCAGCACCCCAAAACAGTTACAATAGTAATATCAAGTTGGATCACTGATCACAGATCAATATAACAAATATATTGATAATGAAAGGTTTGAAATATTGCAAGAATTATCAAATGTGACACGGAGACACAAAGTAAGCAAATAGTCGGAAAAATGGCACCAACGGACTTGCTTGTTACAGAATTGCCATAAAGCATCACTTTATTTAAAAGGCATTATCTGTGAGGCACAGTAAGGCAGAACATCATAAGAGGAGGTGTGCCTATAGTGGGGTAGAGGGATTGTTGACCCTTGCCGTAAGTAATTACCTGAAAGTAAATTGGTCCATTTTATTTTTTTAAAAGTTTCTTTTGTTGAAGTATAGTTGCTGCATGATATTATAGTAGTCTTGCCTGGAGAATTCCATGGGCGAAGGAGCCTGGCAGGCTATGGTCCATGGAGTTGCAAAGAATTGGACATAACTGAGCAACTAACACACACACACACATTATAGAAGTTACAGGTGTACAATATGGTGATTCACAGTTTTTAAAGGTTATGTTCCGTTTATAGTTATTATAACATACTGGCCACATTCCCGTGTTACGCAGTTTATCTTTGTAGCTTATTTTATGCCTGACAGTTTGTACCTCTTAACTCCCTCTCCCTGTATTAGCCTTTCCCTCCCCACTGGTGACCGCTGGTTTGTTCTCTGTAAGTCTGCTTATTTTTGTTATAGTCACTAGTGTGTTGTACTTTTCAAGATTCCACATATAAGTGATATCACACAGTATTTGTCTCTCTTTGTTTGACTTATTTCACTTAGTATGATAATCTCTAGGTCCATCCATGTTCTGCAAATGGCATTATTTCATTCTCTTTTATGGCTGAGTAGTATTCCATTGGATATATAGGCACTACATCCTCTTTTTTTTGAGATTATTTTTTTAAATTAATTTATTTTAATTGGAGGCTAATTACAATATTGTGACACTACATCCTCTTTATGCATTCATCTGTTGATGGAAGTTAGGTTGCTTCCATATCTTGGTTTTTATAAATAGTGCTGCTATGAACATTGGGGTGCCAATGCCTTGAATTTAGATCTGAACACCTGAAGGGAGGAGTAACATACATAAGTAACTAAGGTATCTTCACCATTAAGCAGTCTTAGTTATTGCTTCAAATATCTTTCCTATGGTCCTGAATTCCAGATGTCTCTATCTTCTCTCTTCTAGCTCTTCTTTCTAAATTACTGTTTAAAAATTTTACACCTTTATTGAGATATATTTTACATACTAAACAAATCACCATCTAAATTATACATTTTAGTGTATGATTAAATGTTTTTTAGAATTTTTTTGCCTCCCATAAAAGAAACGGTATTCCCAGCGAACTTCCCTTGTGGCTTAGCTGGTAAAGAGTCCACCTGCAATGAGGGGGACCTGGGTTCGATCCCTGGGTTGGGAAGATCCTCTGGAGAAGGGAAAGACTCCCACTCCAATATTCTGGCCTGGAGAATTCCCTGGACCGTATCATCCATGGGGTCGCAAAGAGTCAGACATGACTGAGTGACTTTCGCTTCACTCCCCACTCTGCCCCTTGCCATTCCCCTCATCACTGCCCAGTCCTAAACAACAACCAACCTTTTTCTCTTCATAGATTTGCCTATTGAGACATTTCACATAGATAGAATCATACAGTATGTGACCTGGAGTGACTAGCTTTGTTCACTTAGCATAATGCTTTCAAGATTCATTCATGTTTCTGTTGTATGGATATATAACATTTTGTTTATGAATTTTTCAACTGAAGGGTATTTGAGCTGTTTCTACTTTTTGGCTATTACGGAAAATGCTGTAGTGAACATTCATCAGCAGGTTTTTTTGTGGACATATATCTTATATGATGTATATACCTGGAGCCCTCTGAACATAGCTTTGGGGTTTTTTACACAATGCTGTGTGTACATACATGTCTGTCTCCTTCCAAAGGCTGAGAACTCTTTGCAGAGCAAAGACTTTTTTTTATCTTTATAACATCAACATCTAGTCATCTGCTTGGTATTCAATAAATGTTTGAATACATGAAAACAAAATACAGGAATGCCTTATAATTCTAAAAGGGAAATTGATGAATGAAACAACTAATCAAGCCAAGATTGCCTCTGAGTAATATTGCCTCTTGCCTGTAAGCCTCCTGAAAAAGAAAAATTGTCCAAAACAGGTCTGCAATAGAACTTTCTGCATGATGTAATTTTCAACCTCCTTCTGGGAAGTAATTTGCATTCCTGATTAAATGCTTGAACAATTCTCTGATACTCTTAAATGATTAAGAATTGGGAAGTTAGCGTTTGTCCACCCAACTGACTGACTAATAGTCTTTGATCATACAATTTTCTTTTCTTACTGTCAATCTTTTCAGAGTGTTTGAAATAAAACTTTAACACATGCCTGTAAATAATTTGGGAAGTTCCTTCTAAAAACACAGTTTGTCTTAAGACTGTCTCTGAGCCTTCTCACTTTCATAACAATTTACATGTGAATGCAGGCTCTTATTTATTCTCTCTCTCCACTCCATCCTTCCTTCCCAGCCATCTCAGGCCTAGAAAAAGTCTGAGTCTAGGACAGTGGATGGTGGTACCATGTGAAGGAAGTGGGAAGTGGACAGATGGCTAGTATGAGTGTGGGGGTCTCATGCAATTATACACAGCAAGAGAGGAAAGGGGAGCTAACGCATCCTCAAAGGAGTGGAGACCAGTAGATGACCAGGGCACAGACCTTGTGGACTTGCTAAGAAGCTTGGATTCCATACACGTACCAATGGATTAAATTAACACTAACCAGGATCTTCTGAAATTCAGAAAAAAATATACTGCATGTGATTGAAGTTTTAAAAAGAAAGTATTCCTGTCAATCAGGATAGGCTAGGATGTGGTGAGCAGCGAACAGTTCCCAAATCTCAGTGGCTTAGAATATCTACAATTTTTTTTTTTTTTGCTTATATCACATGTCCAAGCAGCAAGGTGAAGGCTCTGCTTCACATGATCCTCACTCAGGACCCAGGATAACAGAGGCTTCCCCATCTTATGATTCCATTACTCCAAGGTGTGTTACAACAGAAGAGAGAAAATAGAGAAACATAGCAGCAAGTAAGCAATTAATTCCAAGCAAATGATTCTTTTTGGAAGTGACAAAAGTCTCACATGTCTTTGGCCAGAGATTGCAAGGTCACACCCAACTTCAAGGCAGGCAGGAAAAGATAATCATTCCATGTTCCTGGAAAGAGAAAAGTACTTGAAATATTTCTGAAGACTGGGACTGTTTACCCCACATAGCTAACATGGAACAAAGACAGAATAGTCACTTCAGACCGTGGAGGATGTGCTAGATGGTGGTGAAAAGGATTTCAGACCTTCAGGATGGTGGTGTGAGGAGCTTGGTAGACCCTTTCTCCAATAAAACCACTGAATTGGTGAAAATTGTAACAACTATTGAAAGTCTGTGGAAATTGTCCCCAAAGCATCCAGCAAATACAGAAATATTTTTTTCAAGAAAATATCTTAGTAACTATTGAGAGTTGGTAGAATTGGAACCATGGCCTGTTCTCACCTCTTCTCCTTGCTCCATGTGATGAAAGCTCCGTTCCAAGAGAGAGTGGCTGAGAAGATGCAAGACGCAGCTCCTGGTCTCCCCGCTGCCCACCCTGCACCCCCAGCTCCTAGCTCAGGTTGGTGGTTTTGCTCTGGGAGGGTCAGACTGACTGTATCCTCTCCAGTCCTGTGTGTGGAGGTGCTGTCTCTGACAAGTATGAATGAGAGATCTGGGCTACCTTTCTCCACTTCTCTTACTCATGTGGCGGGGGCTCTGTCCCAGGAATAAAAGGCTGAAGACACTGGGGCCTCAACCATCCCCTCCCAGGCCTACTTATAGGGTGGACTTTCCATGTCAGATGGGCTAAGAAAAGAAGACCAAAGATTATCAGTTCCCAAGTAGAGCAGAGGTTTTGCTCCAGGAGAAGTGAATTATTGTCCCTCCCCCTAACTCTGGTACAGGGTTCTATCCCAAAGGAGAGGCAGGACATGAAAATGACATTTCCTCCAAAGAGGGTGGTCGTTACTTGGAATAGAGCAGAGAAATTCATGCCGAAGGTCATTGCCAGAAACAATAGAAGTCTTGGTGGTGAGCAGTTAAAGAGTTGCTGATAGCTCAGCGATAGTAGAGCAGTAAGAAAAGTGGCAGGTTGAAAAGAGACAGCCAGCTAAGAAACCCTCCTGAGATTATACCACCCCAAGGAGTCTAGAGGGCTTCTGTTGTAGCTTGGTTGGTAAAGAATCCACCTGCAAATAGGAGACCATAGCTCAATGCCTAGGTCAGGAAGGTCCACTGGAGAAGGGACAGGCTACCCACTCCAGTATCCTTGGGCTTCCCTGGTGGCTCAGCTGGTAAAGAATTTGCCTGCAATGTGGGAGACCCGGGTTTGATCCCTGGGTTGGGAAGATTCTCTGGAGCAGGGAAAGGCTACCCACGCCAGTATTCTGGCCTGGAGAATTCCATGGACTGTATAGTCCATGGGGTCGCAAAGAGTTGGAAACGACTGAGCGAACTTCACTTTCAAGGGTCTGGAAGGCTATTGTGCATGCATAGTGCTCAAAGGAAAAAAACTGTCAACCTAAAAGCTACCATCCAGAAATGATGGCAATTGTCAACATTGTTGGTGGGAATTTAAAAACTGGAGCAGCTGCTTTGGAAAACAGTTTGACAGTTCCTCAAAAAGGTAAACCCCTAGGTCTTTACACAAGAGTAGTGGAGGCACAGGCCACACAAAACATTGTACATGAATGCTAAGAGCAACGTGATTCATAAACATCCAGAAGGGGTACAAAATCCAAATGGCCGTCACATGTTAAGAGGATCTATGTGATATAGTCCTACAATGGAGTAGTGTGAGGCGGTAAAAAGAGAGGACATCCTGAAGCATGCTGCAGTGTGGGTGAGCCTTGAAAACACGATGCTAAGTGAAAGAAGTCAGTCACAAAGGCCACATATTGTATGATTCCACTTCTACAAAATTTCCAGAATAGACAAATCCATAGTTGGTTGCCTCGCTTGGGAAATTCCGGAGGGAATGGAGAATGAGTGTGTATTAGCTTCCTATGGCTAGTGTAACAAAAAAATACCGACAAACTGGATAGTTTAAAGCAAGAGAAATTTATTCTCTCCCAGTTCTGGAGGCTAGAAGTCCAACATCAAGGTGTTGGTAGGGCCACGTTTTCTCCACAGACTCTAGAAGAAGGTCCTTCTTTGATTTTCTGTCTCCGGGGGCCCCAGGCCCTCCTTCACTGTGGCTGCGGAGCTCCAGTTTCTGTCCCCATCTTCCCTCTGTGTCTGGCTTCCCATGCATTCTCCTCTCTGTGTATGTCAGTCTCCAAATTCCCCTCTTCTTATAAGGATACTAATCAGATTTATTAGGGCCCACCCTAATGGTCTCATCTTAACTTGATTACATCTATAGACATAACCAAATAAGGTCACATTCACATGTTACTGGGGTTCATACTTCAATGTATCTTTTGGGGAATGTAGGGTTTCTTTTTAAAGGTGATAAAAATGTTCTAAAATTGGTTATGATGATGGTTGCACAGCTCCTTGACTATTCAAAAAAACCCCTGAATTGCAGATTTTCAGTGGATGAATTGTATGGCATGTGAATTATATCTGGTTAAAATTTTTTTAAAAAATGAAAGAGATGGACTTTCCTGGCTGTCCAATGGTTAAGACTGTATAGTTCCAATGCAGGGGGGCACAGGTTCAATCCCTAATCAGGGAACTAAGATCCCACATGGTGCAATGCAGCGGGGGAAAAAAGAGAGAGACATTCCCAGATTTCGAAAGGAAAAACAAAACAGAAAATTCATGATTAGCAGGCCTTCCTTAAATACTAAAGGAGGTTCTTTCAGCTGGAAAGGTAGGGGCATCAGTAATTCAAATCCACAGGGAAAAGAAGAGTTTCAGTAAAGGTAATTGCGTAGGTAATGAGAAAAGACAATATAATTACACATTTCTTTTTCTTTCTTCTTGCTGATATAAAAAGCAGTTGTATAAAAGAGAGGAACCTGCATATGCGCTTTCACTCATATGAAGCCAGAATGACTCCAGCGTTTCTCCTGAATTTTAGCTGTTTACTTAGACTGGTTCTGTCTGGCTTCCAAGATGCTCCCAGCTACTGAGATGTCCTGGCGTTGCTCAGGGCTCATGGGATCTCGGCCTGTTGAATCAGGCATTATTCTACCAGCACCCCTCCTGAAATGGAAACCAAATAACTGTTTTTGTGATGTTTCTAGTTGCTTTTGATATCGGTGGGGCTTCCTTGATGGCCTGGGGTCACAAAGAGTCAGACACCACTGAGCATAGCACGCCCACATCCATCCTTGGTATTGGTGAAAAAACTACAGATGTTCTTTGCTGAAGGAAAAAAAATAAAGCTTATCTAAAAGCTAATCACCCTTTCTAAATGACAGAAATATTTGACTGGAGTTAAAAACTAAAGGTTAAGGATAAAGGTCCGTTTTCAGAGATTTAATCCCTTGGCCATGGTCCTGCCCTCTGTTACATGGAGAGATTTTCTAAAGCAAAGGTCAGCATCT
The DNA here is from genome assembly GCF_032452875.1 of Bos javanicus. NCBI lineage: Eukaryota > Metazoa > Chordata > Mammalia > Artiodactyla > Bovidae > Bos > Bos javanicus. The sequence continues at coordinate 54,073,914 of NC_083875.1, read as the reverse complement.
GTCTGGGAAGTGACCAGTCTGCATATAATGCAGCCTCTTCTTTTCTTTTTTAAATGGCATCAATGGATTCCACACTTTTTTCATTAGCCTGGCTCTTGGGTATCTGGAGAGGAGAGTTATTGGCATCGTCCAAATTGGCGGCAGTTGTTCTGGATATTCTGTTGGGGTGTCTGATTGTGATGAGGATCCAGGGTATTTTTTCATCCAGAGAACAAGTGAGGCTATGCATTGGCCTGGGAGTTTTTTGATTCCCATGTTCTACTGCCATTTGTTCTAAAATCTAAAAGAATGCCAGTACAACTCTATCCTGAAATGGTTTGTATTAGCAGCAGAGGATCAAGGACTTGGCTTTCCAAACCCTGCTCTCTTACCTGTGCTTCCCTCTCCAAGCTGTTTAATGCGCCTGAGTTGCTGCCACTGAAGGACCGTGGGGTGGAGGTGAGGCTGAAGTCACAATTACTTTACCTCATGAGGGAACTCCATTCAGTTCAGTTCAGTCGCTCAGTCGTATCAGACTCATTGCAACCCCATGGACTGCAGCACACCAGGCTTCCCCTGTCCATCACCAACTCCTGGAGCTTGCTCAAAGTCATTTCCAGCGAGTCGGTGATGCCATCCAACCACCTCATCCTCTGTCGTCCCCTCCACTGGTCCTCCCCAACAAGAGGAGCCGTCTCCTGAGGGACCGTCAGAGTGCAGTGGGCAGGCCCAAGGACAGCAGGGCTGGAGGAAGAATTTGGTGTCTGGGGATCTGCGGATCCTGGTGGAAGTTTGAAGCTACTCATGCTCTCTGAGCCCTAAAAGGCTAAGAGGGGTTGCAGAAAGGGTGAACTGAGTCTTTCCTGACCAAACTTAGGGACCTCTAGAGAGATTCCATTTCATTATTCCAAGAGGGAGCTGATGACAGGAACCATACTACTGGGAACGCTGCCATCACTGGCAGTCTAGTCACTAGACTTGGGCACAGGGGGCTTGCAGAGAAGAACTGTTGAGCTGGCTGAGCCCCAGGCCAGGGAAAGAGCCAGCAGTCAGGAATCAAGGACTTGGCAGGGCTGCTCCTTCTGGCCTCTCTGAGGGAGAACCCGTCCCCACTTCTCCTCCCAGCTTCCTGGTGGTCCTTGGCTGGCAGATTTATCAGGCAGTCCTGCCCCTTCTTCCCTGCATCTTGGTGTGTCCTCCTCTTACAAGGTCCTCTAACTGGAGTTGGAGCCTCCCATTAATCCAGTGTGATCTTATCTTGATTCTTAATTATATCTACAGAGGCACTACTTCCAAATAAAGTCAAATTCTGAGGTAGACATAAATTTTGTGGGGATACTATTCAACTGACTAGGGTAGGGAAGAGCTTTCTGACGGGTTTGTAGGGAGGGAAACCAAAGCAGAGAAGAAAATGAACTTGTTCAGGAGGAGTGCCGGTCAGTCAGCACTCCTGACACAGAGACGTGGGTGCTACCGAGGACTCCCCACATGGCTCCGGTGGCCTCCCAGGATCACAAGTGGCCCATGGGCAGGTCACCTCAGCTCTGGCCACTGTATGGAAGGGCAACAGGGCAGAGCATGGAAAGGCCTGGCAGAGGGCATTGTGAGATGCCAGGAGGATAAAGAGGCACTTTGTGGGCCCCATGGGTTGTGAGAAAGCTTTGTACCTGTAAGTCGGGGGAGTTTGGGGTTGAATAAGGATACATTTTTATGCTTGGTGACTGAGAAGCTGATTTGACATTTGGAAAAAAAGCAAATGAAAATTGCTGAGGGATCAGGCATTGCTAGTATTTCATTAAGAGCAGGAAGAATCCTGGCCCAGCCTCTCCTGAAAGGTGGATTGACGGGGGTGGTGGGCGCTCAGGAAAGGGTTTGTGGATGGAACCTTAGAGATGGGGGCTGAGAGAAGTGAGAGTTCCTCAGGCCAGAGATGGTGCGCAGGGAGGGAGCACCCGGGGACATCCGGAGGCAGAAAAGGCTGGGGTTTGTGCACGGGTGCAGGAAAGAGCATGTGGAGGCAAAAAGGAGGTGGTGAGGCGAGATGTCACTTTGGCTGCATTCTGCAGGCAGAATTCAGGCCATCCTGAAGTAAGAGCTCTTAGTCCCTACTTTTTCTTTTCTAAAATTGCAATGAAATATACACAGCATGAAATGTACCACTGTAACCATCTCCAAGGGCACAGTTCAGGGCATTAAGTCCATTGTTGGGCGTGTTCCTTCCTGTCACTCGCGAGGAGTGGAGGGCAGTGGTGGGGACATAAGTACTGACTGTGGGCAGCAGAAGGATCCTGTGAGGAGCCTGCCTGGGGTCTTGGGTGAGGGGATGAAAAAGTTGATCCTCCCCAACTTGTTCTACAGATAAGTGAACTTTCCAGAACACGGGAAAGCAGGGCAGAGACACCATTCAGAAGCAAATGGGTACTGAGTTCTACTTTTTCCCCTAGAGGAGGTAGCCTTGCTAATGCCACATTTGCTTCAAAAACCTGGGAGAAGCCCTGAAATTGATAAACAGTCTACATACAGAAGCACCCGGATTTCTTTAGTATCTTTACAACAGTAAAATACTCCAGTAAGTTGAAAAGGTATTTGAGCACAGTTCAGTTCATTTTAGTCACTCAGTCGTGTCCGACTCTTTGCGACCCCATGAATTGCAGCACACCAGGCCTCCCTGTCCATCACCAACTCCCAGAGTTCACTCAGACTCACGTCCATCGAGTCAGTGATGCCATCCAGCCATCTCATCTCTGTCGTACCCTTCTCCTCCTGCCCCCATTCCCTCCCAGCATCAGAGTCTTTTCCAATGAGTCAGCTCTTCGCATGAGGTGGCCAAAGTACTGGAGTTTCAGCTTTAGCATCATTCCTTCCAAAGAAATCCCAGGGCTGATCTCCTTCAGAATGGACTGGTTGGATCTCCTTGCAGTCCAAGGGACTCTCAAGAGTCTTCTCCAACACCACAGTTCAAAAGCATCAATTCTTCGGTGCTCAGCTTTCTTCACAGTCCAACTCTTACATCAATACATGACCACTGGAAAAACCAAAGCCTTGACTAGACGGACCTTTGTTGGCAAAGTAATGTCTCTGCTTTTTAATATGCTATTTAGGAGTAAGCATCTTTTAATTTCATGGCTACAGTCACCATCTACAGTGATTTGGGAGCCCCCAAAAATAAAGTCTGACACTGTTTCCACTGTTTCCCCATCTATTTCCCATGAAGTGATGGGACCAGATGCCATGATCATCTTCTGAATGTTGAGCTTTAAGCCAACTTTTAACTCTCCACTTTCACTTTCATCAAGAGGCTTTTTAGTTCCTCTTCACTTTCTGCCATAAGGGTGGTGTCATCTGCATATCTGAAGTTATTGATATTTCTCCCGGCAATCTTGATTCCAGCTTGTGCTTCTTCCAGCCCAGCATTTCTCATGATGTACTCTGCATAAAAGTTAAATAAGCAGGGTGACCATATACAGCCTTGATGTACTCCTTTTCCTATTTGGAACCAGTCTGTTGTTCCATGTCCAGTTCTAACTGTTGCTTCCTGACTTGCATATAGGTTTCTCAAGAGGCAGGTCAGGTGGTCTGGGATTCCCATCTCTTTCAGGATTTTCCACAGTTTATTGTGATCCACAGAGTCAAAGGCTTTGGCATAGTCAATAAAGCAGAAATAGATGTTTTTCTGGAACTCTCTTACTTTTTCAATGATCCATCGGATGTTGGCAATTTGATCTCTGGTTCCTCTGCCTTTTCTAAAACCAGCTTGAACATCTGGAAGTTCACAGTTCATGTATTGCTGAAGTCTGGCTTGGAGAATTTTGAGCATTACTTTACTAGCGTGTGAGATGAGTGCAATTGTGCGGTAGTTTGAGCATTCTTTGGCATTGCCTTTCTTTGGGATTGGAATGAAAACTGACCTTTTCCAGTCCTGTGGCCACTGCTGAGTTTTCCAAACTTGCTGGCATATTGAGTGCAGCACTTTCACAGCATCATCTTTCAGGATTTGAAATAGCTCACCTGGAATTCCATCACCTCCACTAGCTTTGTTTGGCCCACAGATGCTTTCTAAGGCCCACTTGACTTCACATTCCAGGATGTCTGGTTCTAGGTGAGTGATCACACCATTGTGATTATCTTGGTCGTGAAGATCTTTTTTGTACAGTTCTTCTGTGTATTCCTGCCACCTCTTTTTAATATCTTCTGCTTCTGTTAGGTCCATACCATTTCTGTCCTTTATTGAGCCCATCTTTGCATGAAATGTTCCCTTGGTATCGCTACTTTTCTTGAAGAGATTTCTAGTCTTTCCCATTCTGTTGTTTTCCTCTATTTCTTTGCATTGATCGCTGAGGAAGGCTTTCTTATCTCTTCTTGCTATTCTTTGGAACTCTGCATTCAGATGCTTATATCTTTCCTTTCCTCCTTTGCTTTTTGCTTCTCTTCTTTTCACAGCTATTTGTAAGGCCTCCCCAGACAGCCATTTTGCTTTTTTGTATTTCTGTTCCATGGGGATGGTCTTGATCCCTGTCTCCTGTACAATGTCATGAACCTCAGTCCATAGTTCATCAGGCACTCTATCAGATCTAGTCCCTTAAATCTATTTCTCACTTCCACTGTATAATCATAAGGGATTTGATTTAGTTCATACCTGAATGGTCTACTGGTTTTCCCTACTTTCTTCAATTTCAGTCTGAATTTGGCAATAAGGAGTTAGTGATCTTAGCCACAGTCAGCTCCTGGTCTTGTTTTTGTTGACTGTATAGAGCTTCTCCATCTTTGGCTGCAAAGAATATAATCAATCTGATTTTGGTGTTGACCATCTGGTGATGCCCATGTGTAGAGTCTTCTCTTGTGTTGTTGGAAGAGGGTGTTTGCTATGACCAGTGCATTTTCTTGGCAAAACTCTATTAGTCTTTGCCCTGCTTCATTCCGTATTCCAAGGCCAAATTTGCCTGTTACTCCAGATGTTTCTTGACTTCCTACTTTGTATTCCAGTCCCCTGTAATGAAAAGGACATGTTTTTTGGGTGTTACTTCTAAAAGGTCTTGTAGGTCTTCCTAGAACTGTTCACCTTCAGCTTCTTCAGCATTACTGGTTGGGGCATAGACTTGGATTACTGTGATATTGAATGGTTTGCTTTGGAAACAAACAGAGATCATTCTGTCGTTTTTGAGATTGCATCCAAGTACTGCATTTTGGACTCTCTTGTTGACCATGATGGCTACTCCATTTCTTCTAAGTGATTCCTGCCCACAGTAGTAGATATAATGGTCATCTGAGTTAAATTCACCCATTCCAGTCCATTTCAGTTCGCTAATTCCTAGAATGTCGACGTTCACTCGTGCCATCTCCTGTGTGACCACTTCCAATTTGCCTTGACTCATGGACCTGACATTCCAGGTTCCTATGCAATATTGTTCTTTACAGCATCAGACCTTGCTTCTATCACCAGTCACATCCACAGCTGGGTATTGTTTTTGCTTTGGCTCCATCCCTTCATTCTTTCTGGAGTTATTTCTCCACTGATCTCCAGTAGCATATTGGGCACCTACTGACCTGGGGAGTTCCTCTTTCAGTATCCTATCTTTTTGCCTTTTCATACTGTTCATGGGGTTCTCAAGGCAAGAATACTGAAGTGGTTTTCCATTTCCTTCTCCAGTGGACCACATTCTGTCAGCCCTCTCCACCATGACCCGCCCATCTTGGGTTGCCCCAGGGGCATGGCTTAGTTTCATTGAGTTAGACAAGGGTGTGGTCCTAGTGTGATTAGATTGACTAGTTTTCTGTGCTTGAGCACAAGTTCTTCCCAAATACATGAGCATGCTTAGATGAAAAGAGGATTTGTTGTGTGTCTGAAAATCGAACTTCACTAGCTGTCCTCTGTTTTCATTTGATAATCATATTCTGATGAAACTTTGATATCTGGGCTAATTAAACCCGGACGTAGGACAACCGTCTGCAGTTGTGGTGGGTTCTCTTTCCACCAGCCCACGACCCCGCAGAAACACTGCAGACATGTGGTCGGCCCACCTCTAGCCCCCGACTCTGCAGTGTCACAAATGCCACCAAGACAAAGCACTCATGGCTCCAAATACCCCTCAGGCCACATGGAGTTCCTGGGAGACCCCTCTTCTCCCTTCAGAGCTATCCACGTGGATCTGATTTCACCTACAGAAAGTGGGTAGTAGTTGATGAGGACAGTATGGGCCAGCCTGGTGCCCCCAGAGGCAGTCACCCTGTCCCCACAGCCCTATCTAGGACATACTCTCTGAGAATTGCAGGGTCAGAGTGCTAGAAGAGGCTCCTCAGAGCCAAGGATAAGGGATTCCTCAGGAAATCTGGGGTGCCCTGCTCTTCTTAATGCTGCTCCCAGGCAGAAATGCTTGTGGGTTTTCACTGCAAAAGGAAAACAACAACCTAATATGCATCCAGGATTAAAACCACCGTTTCAAAAGCGCATCATTAAAATAAGCTGTGACCCAAATATTTGTTGTGGTGTGTTTAAGAGTTTTTCAAGCTAGTGAAAAGAACGGAAAAAGTGAAACACCGAAAAAGTAAAAAAAAGGAAGAAAGAAAGGAAAAAACACCCCAGAGCAAGGAATGTTTTTGGATGACTCTCCGGGAGTTGTGTGGCAGGCTTTTTTTTTTTTTTTTCTTTCAGAAATGTAGGTTCAGTGTGGAGGCAGGACCATTGCAGAACTAGATGCAGGGCATCACCGGAGCATGGTTTTGACAGTTTACAGGCTGGAGTGTCTATAGCCCAGATACGTGTGCGTTTGAAATGAAAGGTGCACCAGTGGGAAACATGGTGTAGGACGACCTCACACAGCTCCTCGGATGCCATGGGAGCTGGCTGTGCTCTTGGGCGCTTTTTTGCACACTGGTAGGGCCTTGCCTGTCAGCTGCCCAGAGCTGGCTGTTAGAGCATCCGGGAAGTCACATGGACAGCTTGGAACATGGACAGCTCGCCTCAGTCCCATTACCACTCGTTTCCTTACGGCTAATGAAGACAACTTAACCTCTCTTGTCAATTTTTGTACACTTCAAAGGACATGCCAATGAAATTTGAATTTATAGAGCCCTGTCCTCCAAGTGGTTAATATTCTACTGACCTGGAAAGTAGCAATAAGGATGTGCCTTCTACTAAATTCTTAACTCTCAAACCCTCTCTCTCACTCCTATTCACTAAACTTTCCTATCAAAGAGTGAGAATGTCTGGGTCTATTCCATATATGGTAACTGTGAGACAGACTCCAAGGTAAAAATCTGACCGCATGATTGACTGAAACTTGATGATTATAAAGCAAGCACCGCGTCTACTGTCAGCAGATGCAATCAGAGACGCCGTCACTAGGTGGCGCCTTGGGTCACAGTGGCGTGAACCATGTTGCCAGATTCCTACTCATTGCTGTCTGTGGGTTTTGATAAGCATGGAGACTAATCAGTGAAGCTTATTTTTTTCTATAAACATCACATTGATACTGATTTTTATATAAACCACCAACGACAATCTATCTGATTGTATTTCATTTTATTTTTCTTGTATAATGATATTCTTTAGAGGAAAGGTTATGTGGACTGGCGCCAGTGGTGGTCTTCAAAATGCACATTTCTAATTCTAGTTTCCCATATTCTGTGTTAAGAAGAAGACATGTATTCTCAAGTGCGTGGTAAATACCTGGAAGTTTTCCGTGTGGAAACAGTCACATCATGCTGGAGGCTTGGTATTATATAGTCTCTTACAGTTGTTTGCAACTCACTGTGGAAGAAGCTTACTTAATTCCAAGTTCCTATTTTATCTCTGAAGGCCCTTTCCTTCCTTTTTTTGAGAAGGGCTTGCCTATTGAGTGCTGTATATTCCAAAACACTTCATTTTACCTTGGAGAAGAGCAGTTGGCAGGCAGAGGGTGAGGCTCTCCTAGTACCTAGGGTAATCCTGTCTAGTCTGGAGGGTTTCAGGCAACCACTACCCCAACTCCTTCCTCCCTTTAAAATGTAAATGTTGTACGTCAGCTGAGCATGGTGGTTGACTGTATAGACTTTGGGGCCAGGCACCCTGCACGCAAGCACCGTGGACTTGAATGGCTAGTCTACCATCTCTTCTCCCTAAGCTTTGGTTTATTTACTTATTAAATCAGGATATTCAAAGTATCAAATTTCATAAGTTTATTGTAATGATCGAATGAGATGATGTTTATATAAGGTGGTCACATAATGGCTCAGTTTATACTAGTATTGATGTTATTTTGTAAGTTCATTTGTATTTATGCCCTATTTCCTTATGTAACACAGGGAGAACTACTGATAAGAATATATATCTTAAAAAAACTCAATGCCAGAAAAAGTTTGAGATAGAAGAGTGAGACTGGGGGAATATTAGAACACAGGTGTTTCAGGACATGAGTCCTCATCAACTTCTACTGAGTTACCTAGACTTTGCCTGAGCTTCCCATTAGCTGAAGTGAAAAAAGAATCAGGTTCACATGTATGATTCCCATAGACCACAAGGCAAAACCTGCCATTCCCTCAAGGAATCTTGATTGTTCTTGGCTCTTTTTTAAATTATGATTATTGATATAGTTGATTTACAGTGTTGTTAGTTTCTGATAGGGAGCAAAGTGTGATACATACACATACATGTTCTTTTTCAGGTTCTTCTCCCTGATACAGTAGGACTTTGTTGTTTATCTATGTTCTTAGTTCTTAATTCCAAAAATATGTCTTAATTCCTAAATAAGATATCATAGGTACTCCTTTCTTATAAGTGGAGGGAAAAGTAAACAGCAGTTGTGCTCCCCAGAACTGTGAATAAGCCCATGTGGTAGGCAGAATTCTCAGATGGGCCCCAAGATCCACACCCCTGGTGTACTCACCTTCATAATCCCCTCCCCTTGAGTGTGGGCAGGACCATGATAGATGTCCCCCATGATTAGAGTATGCCACGTGGCAGGTGAAGATGTCCTTAATGAGCTGACTTTTTAAAGGTTTGTATTTCTTCATTTGCGGCTGTGCTGGGTCATTGTTGCTGTGAGGGCTTTTCTCCAGTGGCAGCAAGCAGTGGCTCCTCTCTAGTTGTGGTGCATAGGCTGCTCATTGTGGCGACTCCTCATTGCAGAGCACAGGCTCTAGGTGCGTGGGCCTCAGTAGCTGCAGCCCATGGGCTCAGTAGCTGCGGCTTACAGGCTCTAGAGCACAGGATCAGTGGTTGTGGCACACAAGCTTAGTTGCTCCCCAGCTTACGGGATCTTCCCAACTCAGGGATTGAACCCATGTCTCCTGCATTGGCAGGCAGATTTTTTACCACTTGTGCCACCAGGGAAGCCCCCTAATGAGTTTAAGTTAATCAAAGGGAAGATTGTCCTGGATGGCCTGCCCAAATCAGCCTATTGGAAGTCCTAGAGGCAGGGAGATTGTCCTGCTGGCCTTGAAGAAGTGGCTGCCATCTGTGAGAGGGCCACGTGGCTGGGACCTGAGGCAGCCCCTAGGAGTTGAGAGTGACTTTCAGGGGGCAGCCATCAAGAAAACTAGGACCTCACTTCTATCATCACAAGGAACTGAATTCTGCCAACAACTTAAATGAACTTGGATGGACATCCTGAGCTCCAGATGACCACGTAGCCCAGCAAACACGTTATTTCAGTCTTATGAGACCCTAAGCAGAAAACTCAGTCACCCTATGCCTGGGTCCTGGCCCACAGAAACTGCAAGATAGTAACAAGAGATTGTTTTTAGCTGCTAAGTGTGTGGCAGTTTTTCATGCAACAGTGGGAAACTAATTCAGATAATATGGCTGAAGTCTACATAGCCTTTGGATAGATTCAGAAATAAAGCCTAGAACATCTAAGGTTATTTCCAAGCTGAATTTAATATAATATTAATAGAGGGAGATGTTACAAGATGTGCCATGAAAAAAAGTCTTCTTCTGAAGACCCTAACTGTTCACATCAGAGAGAAGGCCTTTGTTCTTCTGGTGGGACAGGGTCAGGTTCTTGGGTTGTGAGCAACAGGACCGAGCTGGCCTATGTAAGCCCAAGAGAGTTATGGAAAGCTATAGTGGAGGTCATGGAATCAAGGAGAAGGCTGAAAAAACAGTCACAGAGTGGGCAGAAACCCAGAAACACCTGGGCTCTCACTACCAAGAAAATCCCTGATGAAGCTCTTGCTCCCCAAATAAAAGAATTTAACCTGTTCCTTTCCTCTGTGTCTACTGCTATCATATAACTTCTGCTCCAGGCTGATGGTCTGTGCCAAGTGTGAATGGCCTGACCCTGAGCCACCAGAGAGCAGGACCCCTGAATCAGCAGACCTGCCGGGACCCACAGGATAGCTCTCCCTAACCCAGGACCACTGTTGCCAGAGGGAGGGAGACTGCAAGGTGGATCATCCGAAAGCTAAGGGGATTCACAAAGTAGGCTTGAACTTGTAGATGTAGGGTAGAATCTGAGTTCTTCTCCCTTTCAACTGAATATTAGAGGAAAGCAGAAGTCACTCTTGTAAGAAATGGTCTGGAATTCAGAGCCTCTAAACCGCAGAGCTGCAGAAGAGTGGGCTGAGAAGGTGAACAAGGAATCGAGGGGTGGAGTCTCTGAGGTGGTAGGGAGCTGCACGGGGCAGCCCTGTCCTGTGCAAACCAAGGTTGTGAACAGTTGGATGCTCTGGGTGAGGGATGGAGAAGCTGAGCTTTGTGCCTGAGCAACTGAGTATAGATGTTGAACCGTGAAGACATAACCCTTGGAGATTAGCAGAAATTGTGGAAGAGCTTCTGGCTTTCACAGGCAATAGAACCTGCTGGGGTCTGAGCCAGTAAGACCCCATGAGAAAATGGCTGCTGCTTTAGCTATGTTAGTTTGGCATGTTGTATATCCTAAATCTCTTCGGAAATTCGTAATAGGCAGGCCCACTGAAGAGTCTCTGTTTGGGCAGTTTTACTTAATGTTATTCAGTTTGTTGTGGTTCTGTTTGTTGCTGCAGGCTTTTCACTGCTACATTCAGTAAGTTGTCACTAAATGCTGCATTTGTGAATGGAGTCCTGCCGTGGTTTCAGGGATTTTTCCCCTAGCATGCATATATCCATTCTCATGTTAAATGTTCTCATGAAATTCCAGTTTAAGAATTGAGTGTGCACAGTTACACAATTTCAGGCACTGCTGTATCCTATTAACACACATTGTCCCTTGATTTAATATATTCTGTCAGTATTGACTAAGGTAATGATTTTCACGTGTTCATTTATTCATTTATTCATTCCAGCAACACAGATGTGCCAGCCACTGCTTTGAGCACTTGGGGCACATCGATGAGAAAAAGAGACCAAGATCCCTGCCCCCTTGGGATTCACGTGATACCCACACGTGTGTACATGTGCATGCACACACGCACACACACACACACACACACTCTAACTTCTCAGAAGTCCTGCAGTTTAAAAAAAAGAAAAAGTGGGTGATTGTTTCAGACCTTGTCCTAAACTTAATTGGACAAACTTTTGTGTGTGTACTCATAACATTTTGTAGAGTCATGGTCTGTATAATATAGCCCTCTGAGAAATCCTTTACAAAGGTATAGCCAGATGGTGTGTACTTCAGAAAAAAATATCCATAAATATCATTTGTTTCAACATTTAATAAGAGATAGCAGGGAGATTACTGATAAATCCTCCACCAGGTTCTGGAGTGCAGATCTTCTTTGCTGCTGCTTAAAGTCACATCTGTATGCTTCCATGTCCAGTGAGCAGGTGACTTTGGCCAATACTGAGGCCCCATCTGGAAGCTTCCCTGGTGGCTCAGATGGTAAAGAATTTGTCTATAGTGTGGGAGACCCAGATTTAATCCCTGGGTCAGGAAGATCCCCTGGAGAAGGAATTGACAACCCACTCCAGTAACCTTGCCTGGAGAATCCCAGGGACAGAGGAGCCCAGTTAGTTACAGTCTCTGGAGTCGCAAAGAGTCAGACACACTGAGCGACTAGGTGATGAGGTCCTATCTGGGACTGCTGCTTGACTAGATGTCAGTCCCTCACCCACTGGCAGGACAGGGATATTTTCAAGGAATTCTGGATCAAACAGTGTTGTGGTCAGATGTGCTGGTCTTCATCTCTTCCTGGACTGTGACTCTCAGATCAGGATCTGTAGATTTATATCCACCTTCTGAGGGACCCAGCATGACATCTAGCATGTAGTAAGCACACAATCCACTCAGTTGACCTTAAGGGACCACATCCAGTCCTTTACACAAATATCTACCACCTCGATGTGCTCAGCTGATTTCTCGGTTGGAAGTTTTGGCAAGAAATATGGAACTTGGTTAAGCGTCTGTATTACTGTGTGATGCTTGAGGATAAGGTACTTTGCATTGACCCCAACAGTTTTCCTTATTTCCCCAGTTAATGCAAAGAATCTCATGTCATTGCTTGGAAGGGTAGCTGAGTGGCTTTGGACAATGTTGGCACAATTGACCTGAGATGGAATAACCTGAGGTCTGGAGCTCCCAGGATTACTAATGAATGTGTCATCAGGGAGGGAAAATAGTCTGGGCTGATACCATCTTTTGGAGGTATCTGCTTGTGACCTTGTGTTTGGGGGTAGGGTCTGAATCACTCTGAGGGGCACAGAAGGGATTTCTAGAATTATGCCTGGGCCTAAGATGGCTTGGAAAGAGAGCAATGCCCAGATACAGCTCTGGCCCCATGTCAGGGGGAGAATTTCATTCCTTAATGTTTCTACTTTCACTTTCATCAAGAGGCTTTTTAGTTCCTCTTCACTTTCTGCCATAAGGGTGGTGTCATCTGCATATCTGAGGTTATTGATATTTCTCCCGGCAATCTTGATTCCAGCTTGTGTTTCTTCCAGTCCAGCATTTCTCATGATGTACTCTGCATATAAGTTAAATAAGCAGGGTGACAATATACAACCTTGATGTACTCCTTTTCCTATTTGGAACCAGTCTGTTGTTCCATGTCCAGTTCTAACTGTTGCTTCCTGACCTGCATATAGATTTCTCAAGAGGCAGATCAGGTGGTCTGGGATTCCCATCTCTTTCAGAATTTTCCACAGTTTATTGTGATCCACACAGTCAAAGGCTTTGGCATAGTCAATAAAGCAGAAATAGATGTTTTTCTGGAATATCTTGCTTTTTTGATGATCCAGCGGATGTTGGCAATTTGATCTGTTTCCTCTGCCTTTTCTAAAACCAGCTTGAACATCAGGAAGTTCACGATTCATGTATTGCTGAAGTCTGGCTTGGAGAATTTTGAGCATTACTTTACTAGCATGTGAAATGAATGCAATTGTGTGGTAGTTTGAGCATTCTTTGGCATTGCCTTTCTTTGGGATTGGAATGAAAACTGACCTTTTCCAGTCCTGTGGCCACTGCTGAGTTTTCCAAATGTGCTGGCATATTGAGTGCAACACTTGCATAGCATCATCTTTCAGGATTTGAAATAGCTCAACTGGAATTCCATCACCTCCACTAGCTTTGTTTGTAGTGATGCAGATGGTGACTGCAGCCATGAAATTAAAAGACGCTTACTTCTTAGAAGTAAAGTTATGACCAACCTAGATAGCATATTCAAAAGCAGAGACATTACTTTGCCAACAAAGGTCCATCTAGTCAAGGCTATGGTTTTTCCTATGGTCATATATGGATGTGAGAGTTGGACTGTGAAGAAGGCTGAGCGCTGAAGAATTGATGCTTTTGAACTGTGGTGTTGGAGAAGACTCTTGAGAGTCCCTTGGACTGCAAGGAGAGCCAACCAGTCCATTCTGAAGGAGATCAGCCCTGGGATTTCTTTGGAAGGAATGATGCTAAAGCTGAAACTCCAGTACTTTGGCCACCTCATGTGAAGGGTTGACTCACTGGAAAAGACTCTGATGCTGGGAGGGATTGGGGGCAAGAGGAGAAGGGGATGACAGAGGATGAGATGGCTGGATGGCATCACTGACTCGATGGACGTGAGTCTGAGTGAACTCCGGGAGTTGGTGATGGACAGGGAGGCCTGGCGTGCTGCGATTCATGGGGTCGCAAAGAGTCGGACACGAGTGAGCGACTGAACTGAACTGAACTGAATGTTTGTTCTTCAGCTTAGTCTTGGATGTACCTGCCTGGCTGGTGTTACTGAATTAACTGTTGAATCTAGCATTTCCTTCTCTTTGCCTTTTTTACATGAGTAGGAGGGAGGATCTTTTTTGGAGCTGCCTTAAAGAGATCTCCCCCTCTTCCTATGGCATCTCTTGAATGTCAGCAGTGCCCCAGGAAGAATATGGGGACTTGTACCTACTCCAGGGCCAGCCTACTTGTCTTGGATTTCAGGGTCTCTGGAAATGTCTGGTCTGGGACACAGCATAGACTTAAAAAAAACAAACAAAAAAAACAAAGAATGTAATATGGTACCTTGGGAACAGGGGCAGAATAAAATCTATTTTATTGTCTGCTTAAGGAAGTAAAGAAGGGAAAAAAGAAATGGGAACATTCTCTAAATGTTGTGAAAAGGAGTCTGTATCAGAAACAATTCTGGCTTTTTCCACTGGGTGGTGTTTTTGTTTAATTTTATTGTATCCCTTCAGTCTCAGGGCAGGCAGGTTCTTAATCCAAATTAGTTCTGGGCGTTGCCCTAGGAAAATTTTGAAGTCTTGGGGAAATTTACTTAGGTGTAATTATCTTGCTTTTTACATATAAATACATTTACTTTTTACATATAAATACATTTACATATAAATACATTTACATTTAAATACATATACATATTTATATATTTTTAGAGGATCCTTCTATGTCCTATTTGCCTATTACCATCATTCCCATAAAGACGAGAAACTCTAGGATAAAGACAACGTTTTTTCCATAGTTGTAGACTCATCCCAAGCATCGGGTCTGGCAAAGAGTGGGTGATTCATAGTGATGTGGCCACTGATTGAATGAAGGAGGGAGTGGAAGCTGCAGCAGAGTCCTCCTTAGATGCACTTGGGAATTATCCGTCTCTACCAGGGCCGGCAAACATTATCTGTAAAGGGTCAGCAAGTGGTTTTGTGGACCATAAAGACTCTGTTGCAACAACGTGACACTGCCTTTGTAGCTGTGCCATCAGCCCAACAGTGTGACAGGGTGTGGCTATGTCCTAATAGAACTTCATTTACAAGAAGAGACAGAGAGCTGGACCCGGCCCATATGGTGTTGACCTCGGTTCATACAAAAGCACACACGGGCACCTGCAGACCTTGATGATCTCTGTGACAAAGAGGGAGTCTGTGAGTGGCAGAGACAATGCTGTGTGTTGACCATATCTCATGTCACCTTCCACCAGAGCACAAGAAGCACATCCCCTAGGCTCCTTTGCAGTTAGATGGTGTCGTGTGACAAGTTCTAGCCCGTGAACTGTATGTCTGCCGTGTTCAGACCTGCCCCATGAAACGTCTTGCCTACTGCTCCACGTTCTCTTCCTCCACCCGCCTACTGGGTGCAGAGGATCCAGTGTGGGCCTGGGAGTTGCAGCCACTTGATGGAGGAAGCCTGGGTCCCTGGATAACTGCATGAAACAGAGTCCTCCCCACTACCACCCTTGCTGCATGGCTGGGAAAGAGTGTAAAATAAACCTGTGTGTGTTGTAAGTCCACATACTGAAACTGAGACCATTAGCTTGCTCTCTCTGGTATTACCATATTTGGGCTCAGATATAGATAAAGACACTGAAAAATAACTGCTGTGTGTATAGAAAGTAGTCATGCTGTTTCATTCTGAGAATCTGGGGCCTTGAAGAGAGATCCACTGGGAGGTAGGATGGGAGGATGGCAGAAATGAAATCAGAGGTGAGTGATTTTTTAAAAATCGTGCATGATCCACACTAACCCTTGTATCCCGGCTGTGGTCCATGCCTTCAGCTCATTGGTTTGTCTCTGTGCTGGTTCACATGGGTTTCTTGGAGCTAGCTCTGGACTTCTCCATTCTCACATTGCTCCTCTCTCTCTCAGATCAGATCAGATCAGCTGCTCAGTTGTGTCCGACTCTTTGCGACCCCATGAATCGCAGCACGCCAGGCCTCCCTGTCCATCACCAACTCCCGGAGTTCACTCAGACTCATGTCCATCGAGTCAGTGATGCCATCCAGCCATCTCATCCTCTGTCATCCCCTTCTCCTCTTGCCCCCAATCCCTCCCAGCATCAGAGTCTTTTCCAGTGAGTCAACCCTTCACATGAGGTGGCCAAAGTACTGGAGTTTCAGCTTTAGCATCATTCCTTCCAAAGAAATCCCAGGGCTGATCTCCTTTAGAATGGACTGGTTGGATCTCCTTGCAGTCCAAGGGACTCTCAAGAGTCTTCTCCAACACCACAGTTCAAAAGCATCAATTCTTCGGCGCTCAGCCTCTCTCTCTATGGATGCATAAACTTTGATAGCCTCTAAGAGTGGATCAGAGAAGGCGATGGCACCCCACTCCAGTACTCTTGCCTAGAAAATCCCATGGATGGAGGAGCCTGGTAGGCTGCAGTCCTTGGGGTCGCGAAGAGTCAGACACAACTGAGCGACTTCACTTTCATTTTTCACTTTCATGCATTGGAAAAGGAAATGGCAACCCACTCCAGTGTTCTTGCTTGGAGAATCCCAGGGACGGGGGAGCCTGGTGGGCTGCCATCTATGGGGCCGCAAAGAGTCAGACACAACTGAAGCGACTTAGCAGCAGCAGCAGAATAGATCAACATCAAATCTTTAGAGGCCTAGCAAAATCAGTGTTTATTTCTAGGCCACATCCACCTCAATTCCATGGGAGCTGCTGGGAAATGGGCTGTGCTGCACACAGCCTGTGAGGGATCCAGGTCCCTTGTGCCTGGGGGCTCCCCTCCTCCCAGCCCTCATCGTCTTGTCCTTTCAGCTGAGAAATGGGAAAAGACAGAGTGAAGGAGGATTGCGTGGGAGGCTCGGAAAGTCAGCCCTGGTAGTGGTGTGCATCACGCCAATCCAAATCCCATCACTCAGAACACAAGTTATGTGACTGCAAGGGAGACTGAGAAATAGGGCCCGCCTATGTGTTCAGTAGGAAAATAAAACGGGATTGGTGGACCCATAGCAGTCTGTTAGTGTGAAAACACTGAACTCCAAATAACTAACTCTACAATATTTGGATCCAGCATATTCTGAAATTGAGAACTTGCCAGTGCTTTTTGTGTCTGTAAGCCTTTATTATGCCTTATTTTCTGGAAGGACCACAAATATAATCCGATATCAAAGAGAGACTTAAGATTTCTTGCTGCTGATTGTGATGCTATAGGAAGCCAGCAAGGTGAGCAAGGCATTTGTTTTCTCTTCGAGGTGGGTGGTGGAGGGCTGGGGGCTATCTTTTGTTGTAGGAGCCCCCCACCCACCTCACAGCACTGCTTCAGTGGCCTCTCTTCTTTTTCTGCTCCTCTTTCTCTGTAAGTTCTGGTCTTCCCACCATCTAGGCCCTGGCTGCAGTCATTCGGTTTTATGTGGGAAGGACCTGGGTGTGTCCTGCATAGAAGCTCCAGTTCCCCCAGCAGAGTCTGCAGAGGTAGAAACACAAAAGACACATCTTCCTCTTGCTTCTTTGAACTGTTTCTCATAACCCAATTTTGGTGTGCTTAAAAAACTAAAAACTCTCAAGGGAGAGAGAGGAAGATGATGATAAGGATAGAACATCCTATCTTGCTATGTAACATGACCATATTATGTGATCACTGGGCACATGCAGTTAAACTGGCCTGAAACAAATGATTTTCTGAGAGGCAGTTTCCATTGGTCCAATATATAGACTTTGGAGGGGTTACCGGATGCTGTTGGTAAATTACACCTTGAATATATTCAGCTACCTTGGGACCTGAGGGAGTTCGGGTGCTTTCCAAAGCATCTCAGGGGAAGGACTGTTCTGTGAAAGGTGATAAAGAACTGGTCTGCTCCCTGCACATTCACGGTGCCACCTCTGACAAGCAGTCAGGAATCCACATTCACGAATACGGGAAGGGCAGACACAGCCCTTCTCCTTATAAGCATCTGGCCACTTCTGGTGGGAAATCTTAGCCCATCCTCTCACTCATCCCCAGTTGAAATGTCTTTGATCTCTTAGCATGTGTGTGTGGATCTGATGTATTAATAGTTATTCCAAAAGGCATCGGTGTAATTCTGGGATCCTCGAGGGCAGGGCCATGGTCTAGCGTGGAGCCGGCATGTGCTGTGTGCATGGAATGATGGTAGAGTCTGGCTGCCAGCGTCTCACTGAGTTTGGGACGTTCAGGTCACTGCAGCTGAGGCCTAAGTTGTTACCATCACCCAGACCTAAGATTATAGGGAATTTTTGCCCCTAAACAGAATTGAATGGGCCAGAATAGAGGATTCCTGGTTTGGTCAGGAAGTCAGAGGGCAATGAGGAATAATGGATTCATTGTAGGGATTGCACTGTATGTGGCTGTTAGAGCTGTGATGGTGTCAGAAGGCTACTGCCTCTGCATATCTGGTGTCTGGTCAGCAGGGCTGGTCGTCAGGAAGAAAAACTGGATGTGGAAGAGGCAGAGCAAAGATGAACCAGAACCAACAAAGGCAGTTTATCCCCCTGGGGATTAACTGGACCCTGCACCTGCCTCTCACATCTGTGCTGACGGTGCAGGGGAGTTGCAGCAGAAACTGGCGACCTTTGCTGTGAACCTGCATGTCTGTCTGCCCCAGGATGTGGACAAGCTGAAGGAGAAGGCCCAAGTAGGGTTCTGAGGGCCCAGCTGCTGCCCTTCTCCAAAAGTGAAGTTGACCAGAAGACTAGCCACAATGTGTGTACGTGTGTGTGTGTGTGTGTGTGTGTGTGTAGGAGGTGCGTGCCCCTTCAAGTGGAGCTCTGACCTTCGGAACATGACCACCGGCTTCTCCCGCCTCCCCTTCAGATTCCTCTTACAGCCCATTCAAACCCAGAATCATGCTGGGAAGCACTGCTGGGAAGTGTCATGACAGCTTCACCAGGTTGACACAGTACAGGGCCAAAGCTTCGACGTCCTAGCTGCATTATTTAGCACTCATTGTAGCTTTGGATGTTTGTGCCAGAATAATTTATGGCAGGACTCTTTGAAAAGAACTTTTTAAGTTAAACCCACTGAAGTTTAGACTGACATGAAGAGATAAAGTAACTTGCTTGGCCTTTCATGCCAACAGTTTGTGGCTAGTGAATTCTGTTCTTTATTTTTGCTGGAGAGAAGATAAGGAGAAAGAGGGCAAAGGTTGGAGTAGAAATAAAGGTTTCTGTTAATCGTGAATTGGATTAAAAAAAACTTACTTCCCGTTCTGAGTGTGGTGGAAGACTGCCTTTCTACAGAATCTAGGCAGCTTTAGCCCCATGGTTAAATATTCAGATGTCTGCACCCTGAGTTGGGGTGGACAGCAAAGGCTAATGCAAAAGTGCATTCCTGTTGAAGCTGAGTTGCTAAAGAAATTGGAATTGGAACTTGATCAAAAGAAGCTAGAAAACCAATTTTTTAAATGTGTAATCTCAAATGGCCATTTTGATAAATATTCTAGGTGCTTGAGAAAAGTCTATCTTCTATGTTATTTTAAATATAGAGCTCTACATAGGTCCAGGGGGCTTCCCAGGTGACTCAATGGTAAAGAACACATCTGCCAATGCTGGAGATGCAGGAAATGCAGGTTTGATCTCTGGGTGGCGAAGATCCCCTGGAGAAGGGCATAACAAGTCACTCCAGTATTCTTGCCTGGAGAATTACATGGGCAGGAGCCTGGTGGGCTACAGTTCATGGGGCTGCAGAGTCAGACACAACTTAATGACTAAGCATCATGTGTCCATAAAGTCAAATTGCTGATCATTACATTTGAACTGTATATATCTTTACTGAATTTTTGTTTATTCTATCAGTTACTGAGAGATGTGTGTTTCAATTTCCTGTAAGATGAAAATTTGTCTGTTTCACCATTTAGCTCTAAGAGATTTTGTTCCTATATATTTTAAGCCTATATCATTAGTTGCATAGAACTTCAGTATATCTTTCTGAATCTTTTCGTCATTTGAAATATCTCTATCTCCAGTTATACTTTTAAAGTCGTCCCCACCCCCAGCTTTACTGAGGTATAATTGACAAGTAGACCTTAAAGGCCATTTTTTATAATAGATCCCTCCTTCCTGTGGGTTGGAGGGACGTATCTTCGCATCTTTTTACTTGTCGCCTCTTTTCGAAGTTGTCTTATATTCTTATGCTTATTTTTGTAAGTGTGTTGGACACTCATGAAAAAGTAATTTGAGGGTGAGGAAGATGTTCTCTTCAAAAAGAAATCCCTTTTTCTTGTTGGGTGTCTGGAGACACTCAGTTTCTGAGATCGTGGTGATTCCAAGCTGAGTTGAAACTCCCTAAGAGCTACCCCTTGGATCCCAACCCAGAGCCAGAGGGCTTCCAAGGGCCTTTTGCTCTTGCTAAACCCAGCCACCCTAGTCCTGTAATGTTGAAAAGGGAGCTGCTCAACCTCACAACTGCTCCTTCAAGAGCAAGCTGAGCCCCAGGGAGGAAAGTTTCCCAAATGCTGTCCCAACTCGTTGGATGCCATTCTTCCCTATATTCTGGCCCAGCAGTTACTTATTCATTAGTTCCCTGGGATTTTCAAGCATACTTTTGAAAATATTTTGTCCACCATTTCTAGCTGTCCTTCGTGGAAGAGTTGATCCATATTTCCCAGTCTTCGTTTATCAGAGCGGAAGTTGTTTTTTATAGGAAAAAAAAAAATCCTTTCTCTAGCATAATTCACCAGCATTTTCTTTAGTATGCAATTTTTGAAATGCTTTCAAAGCTGATCATTATGCAACACTGAAATTTTTATTTCATAATTTTTGTTTAATAGAACATGTAGTATAGTTCCGGATCTTGATGTGAGATGTTACAACAAGGAGGGGGGATTTTGTCAGTCAGAAATACTATGTTACAGGGAAGCTTCATTTTTAACTGTATATTTTAATCTCATTTGTTTTTAGAAAGCTTTTGAGGTTCATAGGCACTACAAATGACAGTAGGCTCTTGAAATATCATGCAATTAGGCTTTTATTATCTAGACCTGTGTTAATGAATATAGATTTCAGTGAAAACTCTTAAGTATCTGATGAAAGAACAGGAGCTCTGGTGTCCTGACGAAGGAGGTGACAATCTTCCCTATGAGTGAGCAGGCTCGGGGTCCTGCAGTGCTGGGTGATTAATGGTACAGGGACTCTCCCTGCGAGGACCTGGTGAGAACAGGGCTGCCCACTGGGCCCTGGATTCCAGCCGGAGGGGCTTGCTGGGCTCGACAGGGACTGTCACCTGGGCAGCCAGCCATCCTTGTGTGCAGTCAGCAAGGCACCACTTCATAAGCAGCTCCTTCCACTGTCACCCTGGGAATTTCTGAGTGAAACGCACATGTAGGACATCTGTTTTCAGTGTTCTTCTTTCTTCAGAGCAGTGGAAATGGTTTTGTTTGAGAAAGGAAAAGAGGAAAAGCCAGATATGAACTCAGTGTTTGAGAAACTGGTCATGTTTCTGTATCTGCTGAATTTGCTCCAATAATATTTACTTTTTTGTGATTTTTCTTTCCAAAGAAATGTATGAATTAGGCAATTTCAAATCAATGTGTTCCCCTAGCCTAGGGCTTTTGCATGAACTACAGACCCATTTTATTTATCTGCTTCCTAGTTTCTTCACTTAGATACCAGCCACCTCAGACTCAGCCTGTCTCCCACCCCAATCCTACCATTTCCCTAAATCTGACCCTCTGAGAACATTTCTTCCCTCTTTCCAGAAAGTCCAACTACATGACACAAAACCATTCCCTGATCTAGATGGCGTGCACTGCAGAGGTGGTTTTAACAGGAATGTAAAAATGCTCACACTCTGTGTATAACACTATTTAACCAAGTCAGAGGGAAATCCGCCCAAAACTTCACTTAAAAAAAGTTTTTTTTAATTAATCATTTTAATTGGAGGCGATTTACTTTACAATATTGTAGTGGTTTTTGCCATACATTGACATGAGTCAGCCATGGGTGTACATGTGTCCCTCATCCTGAACCCCCTCCCACCTCCCTCCCCATCCCATCCCTCAGGGTCATCCCAGTGCACCAGCCCTGAGTGCCCTGTCTCATGCATTGAACCTGGACTGGCAATCTATTTCACATATGATAATATACATGTTTCAATGCTATTCTCTGAAATCATCCCACCCTCACCCTCTCCCAGAGTCCAAAAGTCTATTCTTTACATTTGTGTCTCTTTTGCTGTCTTGCATATAGAGTCATTGTTACCATCTTTCTAAATTCCACATATATGCATTAATATACTATATTGGTGTTTTTCATTCTGACTTACTTCACTCTGTATAATAGGCTCCAGTTTCATCCACCTCATTAGAACTGATTCAAATGCATTCTTTTTAATGGCTGAGTAATACTCCATTGTGTATATGTACCACAGCTTTCTTATCCATTCACCTGCCAATGGACATCTAGGTTGCTTCCATGTCCTGGCTATTATAAACAGTGCTGTGATGAACATTGGGGTACATGTGTCTCTTTCAATTCTGGTTTCCTCGGTGTGTATGCCCAGCAGTGGGATTGCCGGGTCATATGGCAGTTCTATTTCCAGTTTTTTAAGGAATCTCCACACTGTTCTTCATAGTGGCTGTATTAGTTTGCATTCCTACCAACAGTCTAAGAGGGTTCCTTTTTCTCCGCACCCTCTCCAGCATTGTTTGTAGATTTTTTGATAGCAGCCATTCTGACTGGCGTGAAGTGGTACCTCGTTGTGGTTTTGATTTGCATTTCTCTGATAATGAGTGATGTTGAGCATTTTTTTATGTGTTTGTTAGCCAGTGGTATGTATTCTTTGGAGAAATGTCTGTTTAGTTCTGTGGCCCAGTTTTTGATTGGGTCACTTATTTTTCTGGAATTGAGCTGCAGAAATTGCTTGTATATTTTTGAGATTAATTGTCAGTTGCTTCATTTGCTATTATTTTCTCCCATTCTGAAGGCTGTCTTTTCACCTTGCTTATAGTTTCCTTCATTGTGCAAAAGCTTTTAAATTTAATTAGGTCCAATTTGTTTATTTTTTATTTCCATTACTCTGGGAGGTGGGTCGTAGAGAATCCTGCTATGATTTATGTCAGAGTGTTTTGCCTATGTTCTCCTCTAGGAGTTTTATAGTTTTTGGTCTTACATTTAGATCTTTAATCCATTTTGAGTTTATTTTTGTGTATGGTGTTAGAAAGTGTTCTAGTTTCATTCTTTTACAAGTGGTTGACCAGTTTTCCCAGCACCACTTGTTAAAGAGATTGTCTTTTCTCCATTGTATAATCTTGCCTCCTTTATCAAAGATAAGGTGTCCATAGGTGTGTGGATTTATCTCTGGGCTTTCTATTTTGTTCCATTGATCTATATTTCTGTCTTTGTGCCACCAAAACTTCACTTTTTAAAAAACACACATTGTTAATGTGCAAAAGTCATTCATCTGATATCTTAATAGAATTTATTTAAAAACCTGGGCACCCTTTTTCTCATTCCTGTCTGCCCTTTATAATATTTGGCCTTGGAACATTCTCTGGGGCTCGGCTGTGCCGCTCCACCAGCCATCTTCATGATGGCTTGTGACTGAAGAGCACATCCTTGCTGGAGCATTCTTTTTTGGCTGCACCATGCAGCTTGCAGGATCTTAGTACCCCCACCCTGCCCCCAACCAGGGACTGAACCTGGCCCTGGCAGTGGAAGTGCAGAGTCCTAACGACTAGACCACCAGGGAACTCTCCCCTTGTCAGTCATTTTTGATCAGAGTGACACAAACAACTCCTTTGACTACAGTCTTTCCAGGTAAATGGAGACTAAAGAGATAGCTGACTAAATGCAATACATGAGTCTAGAGCAGGCCAATGAAGGACATTTATGGGACAACTGCCAAACTTTGGGTAAGGTTGCGGATTAGACTACAATATTGTGTATCACTGTTAATTTCCTGATGTTGATCATTATATATGATTATACAATGTGATTATGTATGTTTGGTTTTAGGAAACTGCACTGAAGTCTTTAGAGATAAAGAGGCACTGAGGCTGCAGTTTTCTTTCAGGTATTTCCAGGGAAAAGCGTATGTGTGAGTTACGTGAGCATGTGTGGGTATATGTATGAACACATGTGGAAGGAGTGAGGATGAATGATAAGGTTAAGTAGGAGAGTATGGATGTTTGGGCAATCTTGAAAGGCAGAGAAGATCTTGTTCTACCATGTTTCCCACCTTTTTCCAAGTCTTAAATAGGAAGTTAAAAAAAAATGATCTGGATAGGTAGAGCTAACCAGGGGGAGACAAAGATGGACAGGAAAACCTCTGAACTTGGAGTCCTGGGTGGCAAAGTTCAGTTAGTTCTAAAGTCCCAGTTGTCGGGTTTCTAAGGAGCCTCTATTCTCTTCTTCTAAGCAAGATGTCCCCCAAATCTCCTCCCTTGGCTGAACAAACAATATGTCTTTCTCACCAGGCTGAATTCCCTTGGTTACCTGAAATCCCAGGTCAATGTCTTTTCCCTAAATTCCTCCCGCCCCAGAGCTTATGTAGAAGGCTGCATTCCTCTGTGATAATTTCCTGGGAGCCACTTTTTATCCACTGAAAGAGCCAAACACTGGTGTGGGCAAATGGGGTATCCTGGGAAGCTCCACCATCCGCATTCTTCAGTGGAGACCATCTGCTCCTATGTGGGAGGTGGGCGAGTGGCAAGTGGAGGGAAGAAGCGGGAGAAGCCCTTCTGCTCCATACAGGCATGGTCTATGGTCTCCATTCATTGTTCTCTCTGGTTGAGAATCGGGCATGTGACACAAATGTGCCAGCAGGCAGAACTAGAACTCCTGGTTTGGGGGCTGTCACTGTGTTCTGTTTTGGCAGACAAGAAATATTTATTAGGCATGTATTGCAATAATAAGGCTAGTTCTGCTTATATTTGGGTGATACTTTATAAACCAGGTTCCCATGGTTTATAAACCAGGCTCCTCTTACAAATGACGATGCTGAGGCAGGGAACCTATTGGGTTCCTTAAATCCCACTGAACTACTTAGACGTCAGGGTCTTGATTTTCAGCCCAGGTTCTTTCTGCTCACCCATCCTGCATAGACCTTGTTTGAGACTCAACAAAGGGGATCCTCGACCTACCTGAGGATACCACAGTCTGGGAGAAGATTATATTCACTCTTGATGGACGGAAGGCAAGGCCATGTTGATTTAATCATGGTTCTGGGTTTTACCAAGTCAAGTGAATCTATAAGTTCTTCCTTTCCTCTAGCCTTCTGTTGGGCTTCCTGATAAAAAATGCAAGAAAAGAGTGACTTTTCAAGGGGTGTCAGTTCAGTTCAGTCACTCAGTTGTGTCTGACTCTTTGTGACCCCATGAATCACAGCACGCCAGGACTCCCTGTCCATCACCAACTCCTGGAGTTCACTCAACTCATGTCCATTGAGTTGGTGATGCCATCCAGCCATCTCATCCTCTGTCGTCCCCTTTTCCTCCTGCCCCCAATCCCTCCCAGCATCACAGTCTTTTCCAATGAGTCAACTCTTCGTGTGAGGTGGCCAAAGTACTGGGAGTTTCAGCTTTAGCATCATTCCTTCCAAAGAAATCCCAGGGCTGATCTCCTTTAGAATGGACTGGTTGGATCTCTTTGCAGTCCAAGGGACTCTCAAGAGTCTTCTCCAACACCACAGTTCAAAAGCATCAATTCTTCAGTGCTCAGCTTTCTTCACAGTCCAACTCTCACATCCATACATGACCACTGGAAAAACCATAGCTTTGACTAGATGGACCTTTGTTGGCAAAGTAATGTCTCTGCTTTTGAATATGCTATCTAGGTTGGTCATAACTTTCCTTCCAAGGAGTAAGCGTCTTTTAATTTCATGGCTGCAGTCACCATCTGCAGTGATTTTGGAGCCCCCCCCCAAAAAAAAATTCTGACACTGTTTCCACTGTTTCCCCATCTATTTCCCATGAAGTGATGAGACCAGATCCCATGATCTTTGTTTTCTAAATGTTGAGCTTTAAGCCAACGTTTTCACTCTGCTCTTTCACTTTCATCAAGAGGCTTTTTAGCTCCTCTTCACTTTCTGCCATAAGGGTGTAGTATATACTTAAAGAGACCACAGCTGCCAAAGGATGTTTTGCTGACTCCCAGCTGCCAGTGAATTGCCCTGAAATCCAGTGAAGAGGGCAGGCTCCAACTTGCAGCCAAGGATGGGATGCTGAGTCTCTCAGGCCAAAGCAGGGTAGTGCTGTGGATGCAGGTCAATCTTACCACTTTAATTTGCTAAGGTTTGGAAAAATTTCTGGCTTCTTGCTTGCCTTCTGTTGATCAGATGAGATGATATATGCAGAGCCCTGGGTACACAGTGAGTGTAATAAGTGATAGCTGCTGTAGTAACAGTAATTAAAGCAATAATGATATTAACACTTACTGTAATAATAAAGCAATAGTACTAGAGCAGTCAGTGGCATGGGGTCAGGAGTACAGTGGGTGTGGTCCACCCAGTAGGAGAGTGTTTTATTAGTGATGCATGATAATAAAAAGCATGAGAACTCTCTGTACTTTCCTCTCAGTTTTGCTGTGAACTTAAAACTACTCTAAAAAATAAGGTCAATTAAAACATTTTTAAAAAGTAAAGGAAAGAGCAGACTCATGATTAATTGCTGGGACGTGATTTTTCAATTCTCTGAAGATGATGACGCACTCCCTTCTTTCTTGCACTGGGGTGGACCTGCTTATCCTACCCTTGGTATGCCACTAACAATACTGTTGTTTTTTAATTGTTCTATGGGCTGTGCAAATATTCAAACGAGTTGCATGCTAAAGAGGAAGTAATGTTGGTTGGTACAATGATGATCAATCACTCCAGTGTTTCTCCATGCACAGTTGGGTGTTGAATGCTGGGACCAAAGGCCACAGGTCTGGGGCTCTTTGTGGCTCTCTCCACTGAGCTAAGCAGCCACATCATCTCCACCCAGTGGAGCTGCAACTGAGTGACTTTGCTGTGAGGAGCTCTTCTGGAGGGCACCCACCACACCCTGGCACCTAGGGGACATCTTCCCTGATCCACAGACAAGGGCAAGTCTTGACCCTACGTCACCAACCGTAATGGTTTCCTTTCCTTTGCCAAATGAAAGGTTCTTTTCCCTCTGAGCAGGAAAATGCCCAGCTAATCAGAGAAGTGGAAGTAGACAAGGTGTCCACACTCTCCAGGGACCAGGTGGAGGCCATCAAGCAGCTGTGGCAGGATCCTGGAATCCAGGAGTGCTACGATCGGAGGCGGGAGTACCAACTGTCAGACTCTGCCAAATAGTGAGTACAGAGCCCCGGGCTGTGGCCACACTTCAGTGGAGATTCTTAACAGGGAGAAATGACCTACCTGCTAAAATGCAGGCAGCACGGCCTCCCTCTGCTCCTCTGTGTTTTGATGCCTCGCTTCCCACCTCCTCAATTCAGTCCCCCCAAGGAGCCCCCTAGATAGCTCTCCTTGCCCACACCTACCTTTCCTCATCTAGTTTTAAGGATCTCACCTGTCCTTTTCACTGAGAGGCTAAGTCAATTGTGGGCTTTCCTTGGTGGGACTGATCTCATTTGGGGTGCTGAAGTTATATGATTTAAACCAGGACTACACCTGCTTCTGGTTTCTCCTTTCCCTTCTCCATATCCCTCTGCCTTCTGGTTTCCTGACTGGCAAACAGCAGGTCCAACTGCCCTAAAATCAAGAGTTTAGACCCAACAGTGCAGTACACCCATCCGTGGCTGATCTGGTGCTGCCCTCAAGTGGACAAGATAGTCACGGACGACAGCTCAGTTTGGGAGCTCTTCGTTCATTAACTCCTTGTGAAGGAGTAATCAGTAATCTATTAGGGTAAAAAGAAATAGATAGTTCTGCATGCAGACTATCCCACAGAGATCATAGAATTTGATTTTAAGAATTCCCCAAGACAATGCCTCTGCCCAGATCACTGGGCAAATAGCTGGATCATGGTCCTTCTTTGAAGGGGTGAGGATTCCTGCTTCTGCAGCTCAGCTCCTTCCTTCTTGCTCTGGGTCATTTCCACTCTCTGAGGGCCCTGGAATTCTTTCCCTAGGCCCATCCCCTTCCCTTTATGTGCTGCCATCACCCTCCAAAGTGGTGTGGGTAATTCACCCATCCTGACAAGCCAGGGGGCAGGAAAGGAAACCAGAATCTTACCTCCTTAATGTCACTGGCCTTCCTCTGGTGTTTGTCCCAAGCTGAGTGCTGAATGACATGAATCCAGGTTAGTACAACACAGCAGCAAAGCAGGAAAAGGAACTAAAAGAAATGCCAGTAAGTCGTTAGATCAGCACATAAGACAGCAGGGCAGAAAGGAGGGCAGATAGCCTTTGACAGCTGGGACCCCTGAGTCCTCCCTGGTCCAGCCTGTGTCACTGGCTTCCGGGAAGGCCCTGGGGAATGGCTAGGGCTCTTGATATAGATCAGCTTGGGAAAGACCCACTAGGCATGCTGTAGAATTCAGTTGGGCCTGACAACTGGGGCAAGTGGGCAAGTGCACGAAGTGTGGAGAGTGACTGGAGTGGTGGACAGGGCTGTACAGAGAAAAGGGAACTCTCAAACCTGGCACAGGTGAGACCCCAGACGCTTCCGAGGTCCAGGTCAGTGGTAATCATCTGCTCTGCTGCCACTGTCTGCTTCTTTGGAGAGGTATTTGGTGTGTGTCTGCTCTGTGCCAGGCACGGAGGAAAGGGCTATAGGTACAACTGCTGCTTCCTGCCCTGAAGGACACACGCTCTGGTGGTATGACACAGAGATTTGCTCAGTCATGCCCGACTCTTGGTGACCTCACAGACTGTGGCCCAGCAGGCTCCTCTGTCATGGATTTTCCAGGCAAGAATACTGGAGTAGGTTGCCATTTCCTTCTCCAGGGGATCTTCCCGACCCAGGGATTGAACCTGGGTCTCCCACAGTGCAGGCAGATTATTTACCATCTGAGCCACCAAGGAAGCCTGACAGGCATAAGTTAAAGCATCAGAAGTCCATGGCGATAAGCCCTGGGGCTGTGGTCACAGACGGCTGCCCTGGTGGTTCACCTGTTCAGCCCCGGCACACCTGGTGAGCTCTGCCTGTGTGGGGGGTGCGGGAGAAGGTGGGGCCACCTCCATGTGCGGGGGCTCCAACTTATCAGCACTGTCACTGTCCAGGGCCTCAGTTATTTACTCAAAAGTGCCTTTTTTCAAAGGCCTTAACATTTAAAAAGAAGTGTCTTCTTGTTTTACCACAGAAAAAGAAACTTGTTTTAAGCCTGGGCTGTAATATATGGCCCAAAATAATCCAAGACAAGTTTGGGGTTATTTTAGGAGATGTTCAGTTTCTTAGTGTAACAAGGAACTTTTTGAGAGGACTTCCCATTGGCCTGATTTATGCTTTTATATTTTCCTTACCTCTAATTCATTGAGCAAAGTAAAGTATCCAAGCACAGCATCTACATTTTACAGTGTTCTTGGAGGAGGGCCTGTGAGAGGAGAACAGATGAAATGTCAGAGAGCCAGGTGCCATCTCTTGCCCCTGTGGCCTGGCTGGCTCCCTCCCCAGCAGAGTGCTGCAGCTGAGAACCAGGAGGGGAGACCAGAGCTGCAAACTTGAGTCTCAGCAGGCTCACCAAACTCTCCACACAGTTTTAGGAGGGCGGGATGGTTGCTTCTCAGGAAAGTCACTGATGAATCCATGAACGAGTATGGGTGGCTGGGAGCTGGGGTGACTTTCCGGGTGGGCGTTCCCCCTTCTCAGCATCTTGCTCTCTAACACCAGTTACCTGACGGACATTGACCGGATCGCCATGCCAGCGTTCGTGCCCACACAGCAGGATGTGCTCCGTGTCCGAGTGCCCACCACTGGCATCATTGAGTATCCGTTTGACCTGGAAAACATCATCTTTCGGTAAGTCTGTCTCCTTGACACGGTCCATTAAGAATCTGTCTCTCCAGGCTTGGAAGTCCCCAGATGGATTCTTCAGTGTGTTATTGCTAAAAGGGCTTATGTCTCTTAGGGCAATAATGGCCTTCACCATCACAGGGTATTAGAATTGTGGTTGGTTTCAAGTTGTACAGTGGATACAAACACATCTTTCTATTCCCCTTAGAGAAGAAGACATTCCCTACTGATGTCTGGAATGCTTCTCGTGTGTAACACACACACACACAGATGTATATTTCTGTAACCCACAGATTGGCAATACTGGGGTCTTTTCCCTGAAGTTGACTATTTCTCTTCCCTTCTATTCTCAGCTCCAAGATTTATCATTGCAAATTTCAAAGCACTTTTATATCTGTTCGTTCCCTTGTTCCTCCTAATACTTGTTACACATGGTTGTCTGGAGACAGCACAAGTACAGTCCTGCCCTGTCTAGCCTGCATCTCATGCTGCTGGAGTGCTGTCAAGCTGGGGGAGCCCTCTGGTCTAGCCCTCTGGTCTGATACTCGGCATCTCTGTTGAGCACATGCCCTCTGCCTGTGTGCCCATGAATTTATCTAAACCTTTTCAGAATCAATCTCTGCTTAACCCTTCCAAAACCTCCCTCTAGACGGGCCCAGCACAGCATGCTTGAAGTGTATCCTTTGCTACCTGAGAGAGGTCCCCGGACTCATTTCTGTAAACTGCCTGAGCCCTGGAACATTCAAGCTTGTGACTGATCCTTGAGCTATGACACCCTGAACTTGTCCCAAAGACACAGATTAAGGCTTTGGGTCTCCACATCAGACAGAGGGCACCTGCAGGTCTTTCTAGGGAAGGGGTAGCATTCAGCTAACGCACAATCTCTGGATTAACTGCAGGGGCCAGGAAATAAGAGGTGGCGAGTAGTCCAGAAGCCTGCCTGCCTTTCTGCCCTTTTGTGTCTGGTATCCTGGCACTCTGGGATGGTTTGGGCACCACCCAAGTGATGCCTGAACTTCTGCTTGGACTACTGCAGCAAATCCCTGACCAGTACCCTCAAGCAGGCTCCATCTGAGTGACCTCTGCATGCATCCTCAGTAACTTCACTTACATCCTGCTGCCTCCTTGGCGAGGAAACACCCAGCGGCTCCTCATGCCTAAAGCAGTGGTGCTCAAGCATTTTAATCTGAGGATCCCTTATTCTTAACGATTATTGAGGACCCTAAAGAGTGCTGATTTCCATGTGTTTTCCCCCAGAGAGTCCTATGTTTATTCTATTGAACAGGATGGTGGATGTTGGTGGCCAGCGATCTGAAAGACGGAAATGGATTCACTGCTTTGAGAGTGTCACCTCCATTATTTTTTTGGTTGCTCTGAGTGAATATGACCAGGTCCTGGCTGAGTGTGACAATGAGGTATGCTGGGTGGGGAGTCTGGTTAGCTGTGGAAAACAAAACCTATTTCTGCAGTTTGCAAGAAGCCAGCCCACTCTGGCATGAGGCCCTATCCCTTAGGTTAAGTCGCCTCACTCCTGGAAGGGTAGCTTGTGGGCTGGCAGTCCTAGCATCACCTGGGTGCTTGTTAGGAATACACACCTTCCGAATCACTCCAGGCCAAATAAAGCAGGATCCTCAAGAAGATCCCAGGTAATCTGAGAATCACTGACCTAGAATCCTGATGGACACTGAAATTCCCAGGGGACCTTAAAGAACAACTATGTGTGGCCTGACCTTGGACATCTAGTCTTCATGAAGGGTGGAGACACTCAAAAACATGGGTCTCGGCCTTGGCTGCATAGTGGGAGGGGTACCCCCCCCGGGGTACCCCCCCCACCCCCCGCCTTCTTTAAAAACATCTTTAGGACCCTATTGTTGAGATTCTTATTTCCTGGTTTAGAGTTGGGGGTTACCTTCACTAAGCCCCCTGGGGATGCGCATATACAACCAAAGTTGAACAACACTATTTCTAATAGACTTACCTGAGACAGGCTTCCCAACCTCCATGGTGCTCTCAAATTAGGTCCTGAGCTAAGCTGGCCAGGGGAGTGGTACCAGATGCTTGGAGCTGTCCGGGGGCAGCATCTGACCTCCACTTCCCCTGGAAGGGACTTGCTCAGCGCAGCTGCCACTGATCCACCCCAGCCAGGCATTCGGTGCCCTCTGCAGAGCTGCCATGGCACTGGCTGGTTAAATTCCATTAACTGGATCTGCCAGGAAAGTGAAGAGAACCATCCCGGCCCCTTCCTTGTGAGGTTAGGGCTATTTTCTGTGTGATAATCACCGTCTTTTCCCCTACCCTTTTGCACCAGACCTCTTGACCTTTTAGAAATACCTCTTGCCTGCAGGGAATGAAAGGAAATCAATAAAGAATTCTGTCCAGGATTAGGCAATAATTATGAACAAATTCTATCTTGTATTTCTTGAAAGCAGACTTTTCTCTGAGGAGCACAGTTACATTAGCTAATTAGTGGTGGATTAGCCCATTTACTAGTGTCATTGTGCAAAGAAGAATAGAAATCTTGGCTGCCACCCAGCTCTCCCAGTGGAGAGATTTTTTATTTTTTTTAAAGCAAAGGCATTGAGTTATCAATATGAAAAATTAGCTCTAAACTTGTCTCAGGAATTAGACCGTTTCTCAGGGAAGATTAGTCAGGTGAGCCAGGGATGAGTATCTTAGCCTGATGTGCTTAGAAATTACTTTCTCCTCTCTGAAAAATCTAGGTATCTGGGCAAAAATGAAGTGGTTGCCACTCCAGACTTTTCTATCCTGGTTGGAGATATGTCTTGCATCCACTCACTATGGTATATAGGAATTGTTTTTTTCATATGTTGTAGTTCCTTGGAGCTCATTATTGATAAGATCATAATTAATGCTAAAGAAGCTTTAAAAACAAGTGAAACCTTACCTTTTTGGTGACAGATTCCAGAACTGATCCCTAAAAACGTACTGAGTGGGAGAATGGGCCCAGGCATTGGGAGTCATAGGAACAGAAATTTAGGGAGTGTCCCTCTGTAGCAGGAGGGCTGTGTTTCTCAGTCTAAAGGAAGGAAGGAAGGAAAGGGTTTCTTTCTTCTTAGAAATACTTGGGAGAGGGCGGAATGCTAGATTATTGTCACCAGAGAAGATTTATACATACCCTATCTACTTTCATTTAATATTTTCTTGCCAGTGTCTAATATTCAGAAATTATTACTGTCTACATAGCTTCCACTGGATTGTGCTACTGTACAGTCCAGGGAAAGCATTTACATCCTTGTGAACAGTATGCTCCCCCTAAAATGGGGACCCGATCCCTCGGAGAGCGTCGGCTGTGTTACCCGCCTGCCAAACACGGTGCAGGGCAGGCGCTCAGCAGTTAGTGCTCCTCTCCACCAGCATCCCTGAGGGTGGTGGCCCTGCCAGAACAGCCTTCCTTCCTCTCATTGTCACTGCACTCCTGATGCCCAGTCTGGAAGCCCACACCCAGTGAAAGGGCATCTCAGGTCTCTGGTTCTGAAGGATCCCCCGACTTGGTAATCCCAGTAGTTATACACAGAAAACTTGTGTCAATTCTGGGCTGCAACCTTCCTTTTCCAAGTTACACAAAAGCCTTTCTTATATGCTTATGTGTTGAGGGCCAGAGAATTTGCATGAGAGGAGTTCCAGAAGAGGGTGATTAATGGGAGGGTGAGGATGAGGGAAATAGAAGCAGGGACCACCTGCCACTCTCTCCCCGGCCTGAGCAACGCCAGTGACCTGGAGATGACAGGTGGGTAAGAGGACAGATGGATGGAAGCAGGCATGCTGTTCCCAAAGCATTGTTTTTCTTCCTAGTTTATCCTAAATCGCTTGTTTTTCATTTAGAACCGCATGGAAGAGAGTAAAGCCTTATTTAAAACTATCATCACCTACCCCTGGTTTCTGAACTCATCAGTGATTCTGTTCTTAAACAAGAAGGATCTTTTGGAAGAGAAAATCATGTACTCTCATCTAATTAGCTATTTTCCAGAATACACTGGTAAGTAAGTGTCCATCCTATGGCCCTGACCTCCCTGGCACCAGTTCAGAGTTCTCAGCATAGCTTATCTGGGCCCCCTTGATCTGCCTCTGATGGACTTTCTTACCATCCCTCACTTCTGAATGGAAGCTCCAGTCAAATCAGCGTGTTTTCACCACAGCACCTCTGCACACGCCTCTCCTACTGCCTGGGGTGTACTGCCAACCCCTTGCTAATTCTGCTTTGTTCTATGAGACCCAAATCAGGCACCTCCTCCTTTGGGAGGGCCTTCTGGTCCTCACTCCACCTCCTTCCACAGTAGGTGCCCCTCCTCAGGCTCCCTTGGGGGCCTGGGCTTGCCTTGCTCTCTCTGCCTTCAGCTGTCTTGTCCCAGCAGACCCTGAGGGCAGAGACTGTGCCTGACTCATCTCTGCACTTCTAGTGCCGAAATGTGGCAGCCCCTTCACCAGACAGGGTGGACACAGAAGTTATCTTTATGACCTCTCCAAGGTAGAGAGAGGGTTTAGACCCTGTCGCTAATTAATTCTGGTGCAGAAACATTACCAAGTTTGATACGGATATGTAGACAAGTGGTGTTTAAATGCTCTCCTTTTTCCTTTTATTAACCACATTGACAATATAGCATACAGCTCTCAGGCTTCACAATCAGACTTGGGAGCTTAGCTGTGTTAGGCCTCATATTCTCTCTTTTCCCTCCTCTACTTCACTTAAGAACTACCTCTTCAGGGACTTCCTTGGTGGTCCAGTAGCTAGGACTCTGCGCTCACAGTGGAGGGGGAACTAGATCCCGCATGCCGCAACTAAGACCTGGTGCAGCCAAATAAATCAGTATATTTTTAAAGAGTAATTACCTCTTCAAAAATGGTCCAAATCAGAAAACTAAAGTAGGTCACTATTTTTCAACAAATCTTCAAGTATGATTTTTAGATACCAATGGACACTTCAAATACCCTTCTGCAAGTTCATAATAAAATAATATCCCAAGTAAAAAAGTCTCTAGAAATAAGATGGCTCAAAGAAGGATTCCCAATAAAAACAAGAGTACACTGAATATGACTTCTGAGGGGGCCTGGTGGTGAGCTGGTATCTCTCTTTTTGATTCTGACTGCCCTCATGACAGGACCAAAGCAAGACGTCAAAGCTGCCAGAGATTTCATCCTGAAGCTTTATCAAGATCAGAATCCTGACAAAGAGAAGGTCATCTACTCCCACTTCACATGTGCTACAGACACAGAGAATATCCGCTTTGTGTTTGCTGCTGTGAAAGACACAATCCTACAACTGAACCTGAGGGAATTCAACCTGGTTTAAAAGCTGCTGTGCACCCCTCACCCGGGCCAGAAAACCAGATTTGTTTTATTTGCAAGTGCTCTGACATCACCCAGCTCAGCCCACTTGGTGGCGCCAAGTCCATCATGCAGCCATGGGGACAAGGATGGGTGATGGAGCTTGTAAGATGTTTGAATTCAGCAAAACTTTTTCAAAGTCTTGCTTTTATATTTCTTTTCTTAACTTTAAGCTGTAAGATTTTTGTATAATTTTTGAATTGGGTATTCTACAGAAGTCTAAAAAGCCACTGTGATTTACGGTTTGTTTTTTTTAATTGAAGTGTGTGTGCTAATAGCCATTAGAAAAATCACATAAGAGGAGCCTGTAAATTTATGGATCCTGCTTTGAGACCTCTAGTATTAGATGGGTAACCTTTTTTAAAAATTAAATATTGTAGTTGTTTTTCTCTCTTCATGCTGAAGTATTCAACATGCAACCAAAGATTTTTTTTAAGAAGTTTGTTCTTCTTCGTGTTAACTTCCTAAGTCAAATTAATGATTGTATCAGTACCTCTAATTTGGTTTTGCCACAATTTGATTACTATGGGCTCACAGATAGTATTATGTTGTATTCGTGAAAAATGTGTGGTAAAAACTTACACACACACACATATATATATATATTCCAATGTAGATGACCAGGCCTTATAAACTTATGAAACGGCTAAAAGCCCAAATTGTTTAACGGATGTACTGTAACCTCTCTGATGGCTACCACAGATCTCCTGTTTGAACCATGTATGTTGCACCTTTCTGAGGAGGCTAAGAATATACCATTTTGCCATTAGCACTGGATTATGTTTCTTTGAGCTCATGGTTGATTGATAGTTCTGCTCCTAAAAAGAAAAATGCTGTGACTGTAAAAACTCAGAAACTTCCAAATGTCCCTATAGGGGAGGAAAAATAATTTTCCTTCCACCCTTCTAGGTTCTTGGCTGAGACCTCACCCCTCTAATAATAAAATAATGTAAGTCTAACACCATGTATCCTCCTGTATACATGGGAGATATCCTGGAAAACTGAGTTTAACTCTCTTAAAATGACTCAAGCCATCACCTTAAGTACTTTCTTCAGCTGAAGATGCAAGAAAGATGGAGGAGAAGGGAAGGTCACTTATGGGAGATTAATAGGTAAAGCACAATAAAAAAGGGTAAGGTTGTTGAGCTGAATTAAGAGGGGCACCTTCTACATTGATAGTTTGTCATTTAGACAAACTTTTAGGAACAGAGGAGGAGACACATTTAAAATGGAGAGTTTCTTAAAATAAATGTATATTTCACTTACAAAAGGGTAACTTCTACAAGATTTTCAGAGCTTTTCCTGTGTCTCTTGTTTCTTAAAAACAATCACCAAAAGCACATGAAAAGATGTTCAACATCATTAATTAGTAGAGAAATGAAAATCAGAACTACAATGAGGTACTTCTTCACACCGGTCAGATGGGCCATCATCGAAAAATCTACAAACAATAAATGCTG
Organism: Bos javanicus; assembly: GCF_032452875.1. Classification (NCBI taxonomy): domain Eukaryota; kingdom Metazoa; phylum Chordata; class Mammalia; order Artiodactyla; family Bovidae; genus Bos; species Bos javanicus. The sequence goes on along the minus strand of NC_083875.1, from coordinate 54,037,232 downwards.
GAAAGGGTGTGGAGAAAAGGGATCCCGCAAACACTGTTGGTGGGAATGTAAATTAGTGCAGCTACTATGGAGAACAGAAGAGAGGGTCCTCAGAAAACTAAAAATAGAACTACCATAAGATCCAGCAATCCTACTCCTGAGCATATATCCAGAGAAAACCATAATTGGAAGATAATCTGCACCCCAATGTTCACAGCAGCACCATTCACAATAGCCAAGACACAGAAACAGCCTAAAGGTCCATCAACAGATGAATGGATGAAGAAGATGTGCACACATATACAATGGAGTATCACGCAGCCACAGGGATGAACAAACTAGCGCCACCTGCAGCAACGCAGACCGACCTAGAGGTTAGCATACTGAGTGAAGTCAGAGGAGGCAGATGTATGCTGTCACTTACATGTGGAATCTAAATAAATGGTATAAGTGAACTTATTTACAAAACAGAAATAGAGTCATAGATTTCTAGATGTTGGAGCTAAAGAATCTTCCAAGTTTGAGTGCTTCTGATGTCATCAGATGTTCAGGTAAACTTCCTGAGTGGCCCACAGAGCACCAGGCACAAAGATGATCTAAACATGAGCCTTTTGGGCGGTTTCTCTGAAGTTTATAGCAATCCACTTAACATTTAGTTTGCAGGACTTTGGGAAATACTTTTGTATTTGCAGAAAACAAACTTATGGTTACCAAGGAGCGGCGGACGAATTGAGAGCTTGGGATTGACACATATACACTATATATAAAATAGATAGCTAATAAGAACCTATCATATAGAACAGGGAACTCTACTCAATACTCTGTAATGACCTATATGGAAAAGAACCTAAAATAAATAAATACATTTAAAAAATCAGCTCTAAGTAATTCTTATACCAAAGAGGTGTATATTTGGGTCACATATTCTCTTCCCCTTCAGTCCTCTCTCTAAAAGTTCAGTGAAGTTTTACAGTCCAGAAGCTGATAGACTATTAAATTTCATTGAACCAACCTCTTAGTCTTGAGAGTAGGTCACTTCAGTTGAACAGCTGTCTCATTTCAGGAGCTAGTGTTGCAGGTGGGGTCCTGAGGTTAGCCTTACATGGTGTGAGCAATTAGGTACTTATTAACAAGCACGTCTATGGAAACAAAAGAAAAACAAAAGTTAGTGGTTGGGGCAAATTATAAACTCAGCCTGAGTCCTGAAGACTGCCAATCAGATTTCTAGATGTTGGAGCCGAAGCATCTTCCAAGTTTGAATGCCTCTGATGCCATCAGATATTCAGGTAAACTTCCTAAGTGGCCCACAGAGCACCAGGCACAAAGATGATCTAAATATGAGCCATTTGGGCTGTGTCTCTGAAATTTATATCAATCCACTTAACATTCAGTTTGTAGGACTTTGGGAAATACTTTTGTAAAAGCAAAACAATAACTTTCATAAATGACAAAAGACTTAAAAATAGTCATGATTAAAAAACCGATGAGCCTTTGTCAGTTGGCAAAGAAATACGGTTAACTTCTATGACATACATTTTAAGAAAACTGGAATTACAAATGATGGTATTATTAACATATAAGGACATATCAGATTTCTTACCAGGCTTCCCAGGTGGCGCTAATGGTAAAGAATCTGCCTGCCAATGCAGGAGACATAAGAGACTTAGGTTTGATCCTTGGGTTGCAAAGATCCTCTGGAGGAGGAAATGGCACCCCACTCTAGTATCTTGCAGGGGGAATCCCATAGACAGAAGGGCCTGGCAGGCTACAGTCCATTGGGTTGCAAAGTCTTGGACTCAACTGAGCATCTAAGCACATTAGATTTCTAGGAATGTCATAACAATTTGACTTTGATCCCAAGTCAAAGAGTAGAAGAAAACTGGTAACAGTTTGAAGAGATGTAGCCAGATTATTTGAGGAAAGTAGAATAATTCAGGATCCCGTCTAATTTATAGGTAAAAAAGGAAACAGACAATTAATAGGACTAGAACCTTATACCCATAAGAGTATGTTATTTACTGAAGTATCATTTTCTGTCCACAATCACTCCCTTTTTGCCAAGAAGATTTCCATTCCAACTAAGAAGGAAATAAAAAGACTCCTATGTCCTGGAGCTTTAGGGTTTGGTGCAATTTGTCTTTGTAAAGTCTGTATAAAGCATTCAATACAGAGGCCTCTGAATGCACTCCTTGAGTGTACAATCCAACTTTGAACAACTTTTGCTTCTATCAACCCCTGAACACTGACCTCTAGCTGATCCATTTCTTGATCATCTGCATGACAACTTGGGAGAAATTCTGGTCATTTCCTTGGGGTGCAGTTGGGAGGTCCATCTACTAGGGGGCTGTCTGGCTTGTCTGATAACTGCAGTATAATTATAGATGAGAAGAATACCTTTGAACATCCAATCAAGGTCCTGTGGGACCTCCTTGGTGGTCTAGCAGTTAAGACTCTGCTCCCAATGTAGAGGGTCTGGGTTTGATCCCTGGTCAGGGAACTAGACCCCACACACCACCACAAAGATCCCAAATGCAGCAACTAAGACCTGGCACAGCCAAAAAGAAAATATATTTTTTTTAAAAAAGGTCCTTGTGAGTGAGGTTGTGAATGGCCATTGACCCTAACTCTCTTCTAAATCTGGTAGGAACTTCTGAAAGTAGGCAAAAGGGGCTTTGTAACTTTATCTTGTTAAAGAGTTAAAGGTCAGGGGTTGATAGAAGCAAAAGTTGTTCAAAGTTGGATTGTACACTCAAGGAGCACATTCAGAGGCCTCTGTATTGAATGCTTTATACAGACTTTATAAAGACAAATTGCACTAAACCCTAGATTGGTGGCTCAGATGGTAAAGAATCTGTCTGCAATGTGAGAAACCTGGGTTTGATCCCTGGGTTGGGAAGATCCCCTGGAGGAGCGCATGGCAACCCACTCCAGTGTTCCTGCCCGGAGAATCCCTATGGACAGAGGTGACTGGCAGGCTACATTCCATGGGGTCGCAAAGAATTGGACACAACTGAGCATCTAAGCACAAAGGCTAGACACAATATTCCTTTGTGTTCTCTTTTCAACTTGATCTTCCCATAGGTACCAGTAAGACAATTCTTTAGAATAAGAGCTCTCTAAAATTTTTTTCAAATACAAAAGTTTTTCCAATTCAAAAGATCCATCTTCTGGCCATTGATGAGTAGGATCTTCAATGGTATTATATTAATCTCAATAGCAAATCAATAAACCTTTTCATGGCTTAACTGTGGGTGCAAGAGGTGTGCCCTAAGGGGATGCAAAAGAGCATAAGATCTAGAAAGTTCACTTCCAGAGTTAGCCCTAAGAAATTAAAGACCCTCTTTGTCACAGGGAAGAATGATGTACTGAAAACAATCTCTCAGGTTTTTCTATGAGAACATGAAATACCTCTAGTCACAAATCTGCTAATCTGTAATACTAGGCAGATACTAGTGGAATGGGACTTTTCCACCACTAACAAGACAACAAAGGTTGACATGCAAACAAAAGTTGGCCCCCTCTTATGGACTGGGGCCCCTTCAGACAAATTCTCCTGAGAGCTACACAGTGGGAATGCTACCTGTCACTGTGTTTCAAATCTCCATCCTACTGTGTGGCTGCCAGGTACAAGTCAATACTAGCATCTTCCAGCTGGTGATGACTAGAGATAGTTCTCCAGTCGAAAAGCCAAGATCTCAAGACAAAGAACAAGATGAAAGGAAAACCTTATCTTGACTACGGTTCTCCTCCTTATGAAAAGTGACACAAAAGACAGACAATGTAAGTCAGTGACCATCTCTGGAAGGGAAAGGGATCAACAGATAACACGAGTACTTATAACAAAATCTCTACCAGAGTCTTTATACTCAAGGAACTAATGCACACGAATATTTTCTTCTGTAAATCTAAATTTGGAAAGGAAAGAATAAGGTGCAAGTTCCTCTTCCTCTCTCTACTGAGCCTTATAGACAGAGATCTGAGAGCTTACTTCCGTAAGAATTCTTACTCTTTGCTGGCTTCTGCTGGTTTTCCAGGTTCCCATTTTCAGGCTCTGAAGGAAGTACAGTGTTTCAGCAGGTCCCATCATGGGTCACCAAACTGTCAAGTGAGGAAGAAAGATTACCCCCCTACCATTCTAGGTTCTTAGTTGAGACCCCATCCCTATAATAAAAGATTAACAGGAGAAAAACAAATAGAAAACAAATAACATATATACCTCCTATTTACATGTGAGACGCCCTGGAAAACTGAGTAACTCCCTCAATGGCCCAAGCCATCACCTTAAATACCTTTTTCAGCTAAAGGCACCAGAAGAATGTTGGGAGAAGGCTATTTATGAGAAGTTACCAGGAAAAACATAGTAAATGGGGTAAGGTTGTTATGCAGATTTGAGCTGGGTATCTTCTCCATTGATAAGAGTTTCTTGTGATTTAGAGTCATCGTTCTCTTTCTGGTACAGATTAGGAGACACACCCTTACAAATAAGTTTATCTCGTAAATGTCTCCTGCAAATGAGTAATTTCTACTAGATTTTTAGAGCTTTTCTTGAAAATAACCTGCTCAAAATAATCCCTTTGCTAAAGAGGCATATTTGGGGATGGCATATCCTGCTCCCCTTCATCCTCCTTTTTGAGGCATTAAGCTTTAAAAGCTAACCTTCATTCAAGAAATGAAGGCAAACGCAACAGTTTTTGTGGAGCCTGACAATGATATCAAAATTTAATCTGGAACAGTAACATTCGGGGAATAGCCAAGGCCATTTTGCATAAGACAACAAAGAATGGGAGACACAGGACCAGGTGCCAATTGCTGTCCTGCTAGTGTGCATGCTGCCACCATCATTAAGAAACCCAGGAGCAAGTGCCAGTCACTGCCCTGCTGTCCCAGGGGTGCATGGGCCACTGGGAGACACATAAGCAGGGGCCAATTGCTGCCCCCACCCTACTGGGAGTGTGCCTAGGCACCTGCACACCCCATATCACCAAACCCCATATCCACTGGGAAGGTGACCCACAAACTGGAAAGTAATTATACAGCAGAGCTTCTCCCACAGGAGTGAGAGCTCTGAGCCCCACATCAACTTCTCTAGTCTGAGGGTCTGACATCAGGAGTAGGAGCCCCCAGAGCACTGGGTTTTATTTTGTTGGTCAGTAGGACCTCCTACTGTGCAGGAACTCCACAGGACTGGGGGCAACAGAGACTCCACTCTTAGAGGGTGCACACAAGATTTCACATGCACTGGGACCCAGCACAAAGCAGTGACTCCACAGAAGCCTGGGCTAGATTTACCTGTGGGTACTGGAGGGTCTCCTGGGGTTGTGGGGGTCAACTGTGGCTCACTATGGGGGCAAGGATACTGGGAATGAAGGCCTGGGGAATACTGATCAACATGAGCTCTCCCAGAGGTAGTCATTTTGGCACCAAGACCTGGCCCCACCCAACAGCTTGTAGGCTCCAGTGCTGGGATGCCTCAAGCCAAACCACCAGCAATGGCGGAGAACACAGCTCCAATCATCAGCAGACAGGCTGTTAAAGTTGTACTGAGCTCACAGCCACCTCTAAACACACCCCTTGACACGGTTCTGCCCACTAAAGGGACAAGACTTAGCTCTACCCACCAGGGGGCAGGCACCAGCCCCTCCCACCAGGAAGCCTGCACCCCTGGACCAACCAACCTCATCTACCAGGAGGCAGAAGACACCTGAAGCAAGAGGAACTATGATCCTGCTGCCTGAGGAAAGGAAACCACAAACACAGAAAGTTACACAAAATGAAATGGCAGAGAAGTATGTTCAAGATGAAGGAACAAGATAAAGAACCAGAACAACAATCAAGTGGAGACAGGCAGTCTAAATGAATTAACAACTCAGAGAAATGATAGTACAGATGACACAAGATCACAGAAAAATAGTGGAGGCACAGACCAAGACAACATAGAAACATTTAACAAAGAGCTAGGAGACTTTCATGCATTGGAGGAGGAAATGGCAACCCACTCCAGTGTTCTTGCCTGGAGAATCCCAGGGACGGGGAGCCTGGTGGGCTGCCGTCTATGGGGTCGCACAGAGTCAGAGACAACTGAAGCGACTTAGCAGCAGCAGCAGCAGGAGACTTATAGAACAAATAAACAGAGATGAACAATACAATAACTGAAATATGAAAATATACTAGCAGGAATCAATAGCAGAATAACTTAAGCAGAAGAAAGAATGAGTCAGTTGGCACATAAATGGTGGCAATAGCTGAGGAGCAGAAGAAAGAAAAGAGAATGAGAAGAAATGAGGACAGGCTCAGAGACCTCTGGGACAAAAACACATCATATTAGGATTATAGGGGTTCCAGAAGAAGAGAAAGTGTCTATGACATAAATCAGAGCAAGATATTTTTTGATCCACTTCCTAGAGTAATGAGAATAAAAACAAACAAATGGGACCTAATTAAACTGAAAAGCTTTTGCATAGCAAAGGAAACCATAAACAAAATGAAAAGACAATCCACAGAACGGCAGAAAATATTTGTAAATGAAGTGACTGACAAGGGATTAATCTCCAAAATACACAAACAGCTCATGCAGTTCAACAACAAAAAAATGAACAACCCAATCAAAAAATGGGCAGAAGACCTAAGTAGATATTTCACAAAGGAAGACATACAGATGGCCAGAAAGCACATGAAAAGATGCTCAGCATCACTAATTACTAGAGAAATGTAAATCAAAGCTACAATGAGGTACTACCTCATACCAGTCAGCATGGCCATCATGATATATGCTGGAGAGGGTGTGGAGAAAAGGGAAGTCTCCTACACTTTTGGCGGGGTAAATTGATACAATCATTATGGAGAATGTTATGGAGGTTCCTTAAAAAACTAAAAACAGGACTACCATATGACCCAGCAATCATACTCCTAGACATATACCCATAGAAAACCATACTTTGAAAAGACACATGCAGCCCAATGTTCACTGCAGCACTATTTACAGTAGCCGGGACATAGAAGCAAACTAAATGTCCATCAAAAGATGAATGAATAAGGATGCAGTACATATAAACAATGGAACTACCATAGGATCGACCACTGTAATTCCTGGGCATATATCCAGGGAAAACCGTAACTGAAAAGATACATGCACCCCAATGTTCACAGCAGCATAGTTTACAACAGCCAAGACATCTAAGCAACCTAAATGTCTGTCACAAGGGAACGGGTAAAGAAGACGTGGTACTTATAGACAATGGAATATTACTAAGCCAAAAAAAGAATGAAACAATGCAATTTGCAGGAACATAAATGGACCTAAAGATTATAATACTAAGTGAAGTCAGACAGAGAAAGACAAATGTCCTAAGGTATCACTTAAATGTGGAATCTAAAAAAAAAAAAAAAGTACAAACGAACTTCTTTATAAAACAGAAATAGACTCCCAGTCTTCAAAAACAAACTTCTGGCTACCAAAGGGTAAATGTGGAGAGTAGGGATAAATTAGGAGTTTGGGAATAACATATGCATACACTATTACATATATAACAGATAATCAACAAAGACCAACTATATAGCACAGGGAACACTACTCTGTATTCTATAATGATCTACACTGGAAAAGAATCAAAAATAGAATGGACATATGTATAACTGAATTCTTTAGCTGTATACCTGAAACTAACATAGCATTGTAAATCAACTATACTCCAAAATAAAAGCTAAAAAACACTGCATTACTATGTTGTATACATGAAACCCATATGTAAATCAAGTCTATTTTAATACAAAATAAAAATTAATAAACAATAAAATACCTAAAGAAAGAACATACCCCCAAAGGATGGAGAAGTCACTCTCAAGGATATCTAGAAATGAAACAAACAAAAAGCAAAACAACCTGAGGTGGGAGTTGGGCACCATGCTCTAAAGGTCAGGAACCGCTTCTGATCATCCAATTAACATGTGAAAAGGGCTCAAGAGAATCAGTTACCAGGGCATTTAAACAATGAGGAATTTTGTTTTTAAGCACTTTTTAGCACTCGGTTATTATTTTTATCTCTGGCTGACAAAGCACATAAGAAAATGGCTTTGAGTCACTTTAAGTATGAGTAACAAGTCATAAAAAGGCTGAACACTTCATATTAGAAGCAAATTACTTATTTCTGTCAATATTAATTCTGCAAGTAGGAAATTCTCTCTCTTAGCCCTCCTTTCAAAATATAATCATTACTTACCTTGGAAATGAGCCGTTGGAAGTTTTCTGAGGCTGGGAGGCACAGTCTTGGTGCTTACGAATCAGGTAGGTATTACCACTCAAGCTCTTAGCAGGGATCATGCTGGGCTGGAAAGCTGTCAGTTTTGACTGCAAAACCAGGACCCTGGGCAATCTGTTAGTTATCCAGGTTTATTTAGGACCCAAAGAGGGCAGAGTTTAGATAGGTGAGAGAGGACTTAATGGTAATTTTTCTAGTTCTATCCAGTAACTAAAAAACAGAGGCAGACTGAAGATCAGAAATTTTTATTTTACTCAATTTATTTGAAAGAGGTACACGGAGTTAAACCGGGCAGTCATGTGACCAAGCAATTCAATTCTACCAATAGCAAGAAATCATTATTTAGAAAAAAGTCATTGGTGAGCATGGTGAACCAATTTTCAGGAGGAAAAAGACTAAGTTCAATTTCAAGAATTTCACTGTGATTTTTGTGTTTATAAATTAATTATCTCATCAGAACACACAAAATCAAGGCAGGGACTGTATAACAGGCAACTGGGTCAGACATAAGTACAAGGAAATATTGCACTGAATCAGAAATAGACATTTAAAATACTATCATCATCATCAAGAACCATATTTTCACTAAAGAATAAGCATTCCGAAGAAGCAAAGACTATTTGGTCAATACAAACATTAGTAAGGAAATATTTTTAAAGTGCACATTCCCTGAAAAATTCAATTTTATATGTAAAATACATATTCACATACAGAGGACCATTTTAAAAAGTCTTAACAATCTGATCTTGCAACAAGTCCCAGGTACAATTTCTAACAGTCTGTGAGTGCAGGTATAAAACTGACAATGAGAACATTTCAATGTAGTCTGCATTTTTACTTGAATTTTACAGCTTGCGAGTTGGAAACTTCTGGGTAGCCAGTGGAATGCTAGCACTATGACTGCATAAGAAGAAATGCTGGATTTTTTAACATGATGTCTTTTACATTCACTTCTGACGACGGGACGTTTTATTATAGCACTCTCACAGGGTTTCCTGTTACAAGGACTTCAGGAGAAGGAGCCCATTATTAAAGGTATCAAAGCAACAGTAAATGAATGTGAATGGTGCTCAGTGACAGGGGTTTTCAGGTTGACAGACATCACAGCAGGTGCTAAACTATAATACAAATGACTTTGTGTAAAGTGATAAAAACTTTAAAAATATATGAGTATCAACCTATAAAACCCAAAGTTTCATATCTTACATGGCTCACTGGGTAACCAAAATTATCAATTTTTTGGAAAACGCCATAATGCTTTTAAAAAAGAACTAATTTGTAATTCTAAAATGAAACATTTTTTTAAAAAATGACATGGGACAATTTATTTTACAAAACAGGAAATAAGGTAAAAAACAGTTTCAGTTAAAGAAATGTGACGGTTTGCAAAAGAGTAGGATCCAGTGTCTTCTCAGTCCTTGCACTGGCCTTTTAAGATAGCCCTGGAACAAATACTACTTTATACCAACTGGGGTAGAGAGACAGAAAGCAGGAGAAAAGGTCTGCACTGATAGCTGTTTGGGGCAATGATCAAAGATAAAGATTATAAGAATCCTAAAAAGTTTAACCAATCAGTGTTAGCTTGATTAGGTATAGCACTATCAGTAAGGTATAATTTCAAAAGCATATTTCAAAGGATTGGGCAGGAGGGCGGATGGTTCTCATTTAGGGTATGCAAAAGAGCGATCAGTGATACTGGGTAGCACCAAAGAAAACCAGATTCAACAAATTTTGCATTGAATCTTGCAAAAAGAATCAAATTATCTGTATTTTCTACTTGAATCCTACGTAAATTAGGAAATTCGATTATTTTCAGCTAAAAAGTGTTGGCATTTGTCTGGAACTCTGCAGAGAATAAGTATTTTGGCCCTAAAAGATTGTGACCTATGAATCAGCTCCCCATTTGCCTTTGTCCATTTGGTGACTCAGATGGCAGGTAGATGGAGCAAAGTCAATATCCTTAAAAGGAGAACTTCTGTGCCCAATCCTAGTAAAATGCTTAGTGGGAGAGAGGAGGAAATACACTAAATTAAAGGAGATTCTGTGATCTTTTTTGGGAGCTGTTTGTGGATCTCAATTTTCTATGCTTTTTCTAGACCACTGGTGGGACATATTACACAGGCATCTGATATATACCAGAAAAGGAAAACATTTCCAAAATAAGAGCTATCCTATCTTCTCCCTCAATAGAAAAAGACAGTGCTCACAGCCTAAAGACTCCCTGAGTTGTGGGTCTGTTGCGCCTTACCCAAGGTAAAGTAAGGCTTGGCACGATCCAGATTGTTTCAACAATCACTGAATGCTACATGCCTCCTACAGCAGTGGCTTTCAGGTTCCTCCTCCCCAAACTGCAATTCACAATAACAAATTACATTTTGTGACCCAGTATACACAGTATATAGATTATTTAACTAATTATTTAACTAAAACAATATTTAACCTTGTTACCTGCAAAGCTCTTTTCTTTTCTATTCCGTTAAGAAAATATGCTGGTCTTGAACTGATTGCATGGCTCACTAATGGGTTAAGACCTACAGTTTGAAAAACACCATCCTTGAGGATTTTAGCTGACCTTGAGAGAATGTAAAAGCAATGGCCCTGGAATCCAAACAGCTTTCTCTGCCCTATGGTGGCCGGGGCATAAATATGTCCATTTCCAAAGAGCTACTTCTACCTTCAGTGTATTTGGCAAACACTTTCAGTTCCTACAGGCAAACTAGCCCAGTACCTTGTGGCAATCTTTTTAATACTGGGGCCTGAAAAGTACTAACAAAAGCTGGTCATTGATGACTGAATAAATAAGGTTCATAAAATTCAGCACTAAGTAGCATCTTTACTTTTTACCAGACAGTAACAGGATACTACTTCACAGGATATTTCTAAGAGATGAGTTAGGTACGTGTGTACTCACTGGGACGGTATTATTATTACTACTACTGTTGGAAAAAATGATGGAGATAATTATGATAGAATTGACAAATAAGTTTCATAAAATCTTCTTTGGAGGCCACAGGATAGTTTTGGGATTGATTAGGATTATGGAGGAGAGAAAGACAGGGAAGTACTGCCACAGATAATCATGATTATTTAGGGACCAGAAAATAATGCAGTTGTACTGAAGTGAGCCTGGGAAAAATTCCAAGGGCTTGCTAACACCAGAGAAGGAGCAGTCAATATACATACTGTAGTTGGGAAGCCACTGCAGAAGCACACATGCTCTTTGGTTCATGGAGTATTTTGTAAATGTGAAGCAATTACAAGCTTCTTTTTGTATCAGAAATCAAAGTTGCTATGTTTAGTGATTACAGTTTTCTGGAGGTGAGTTGGCTAGGGACAGACACTCTGCCTTCAGCTTCATACATAATCACAGATCAGGATACATGAAAGGTATAGGGAAACAGCTAACATATAATAGAAAGAGACGAAGGACAGAATACTCAGGCCCCTTTCCATAGCAACTACCAAACAACGAAGACAAGTTTAAAGTTCTCAAGCTGAGAACCACTAAACATAGTTAAATATAATTCAAGGTAGGTTACTTTTTAAATACCATAGATTATAAACTCTGTAATATTCAAGAAAAAGACTACAGAATCAAACATATAACTGTAAATTGTAAAATGTTATGCTAAAAAGACTGACTCATTATCTAGTGATTTACTTATGTTCTTTGTTTTAGTTGAAAAAAAGCTTCTAAGACAACTGATGAAACTATTGCTTTTGAAATTGTGGGTCTTTCTATTCCAGAGACAGGAATGGATTGGAGGTGTTGATGGACAGATGACTGATGGCGGAGAAAGAATAAGATATTTCTAGGTTGTCATTGGCATGGGAACAGGAAAAACAGGCACACTGGCTTTCCGTATGTACTACTGACAAGACCCACTCTGGCTGGCCTCCAGAGGATACCAGAAGGATTTCTCTCCGTACACTATTAAGACTTTTCCCCTTTACCATGGGATACCCAAAGAGTGATGGGTCTTTATTCTGAGAATAAAACCGTGAAACTGGAGTAGGTAATGAGGCACTTGACTAATGACACTGACTAGAACTCCAGCAAAGGAACATTTCAGATGAGGACAATCTGATAAAAGATTTCTGACCACCTCTATTCCTAGGTTTAATTCTAATGTATGCAAAATTGGCAGAGCTCAGCAAAAGACAAAAAGTATGTTACTTTGAAAAAAGGCCATCAAGGGAACATGCACTATCATGAGATTCGAAACTTCTCATCCTGTGATTATGTTCAGCAAAGAAAAAAAAAATCCTGAAGGAACTATTATTAATAAACAATGTGTTTTTATAATCAGAGGAAAATCAGTAGTATTTAGTAGCAAGACTTGGTCAGGAAGAAATACAATTACAGTCTGGCATGCTGTTTATTTTAGCTTTTACAACAAACCAAGGGTTCAAGGAATATGAGAATTTCACAACCATTAACTTCTTATACAGTCTCCAATTCTAAAAACAGCTTATAGTAATTTGGTGGCATGTACAACATGCATCAAATACTCATTATTCAATAAATAAGATACTGCATTGTTCTCTTCATGGTTTACAATCATGTATTTATCCTCTTTCACTTGAAAACTCTCATTAATATAAAGGTATAAGGATCTTGGGTAAGAACCAAGGGAAAAAACCCCCATGACATTTTTACTGATTTGCTGCCCATGGTTTTTGTTTGGATGAGCTATACACTTAGAAAAAGTGATTCTCACTTGAATAAGACAAAGCAAACCAGAAATTCTCAATTTATTGCCAACAGAATAGGTTACTAGGTTAGATTTTAGGGTACACATATTTATCCTACATTTGTACAGAGAGGGGCTATCTGTTCTGAAGCATAACTTGTATTAAGACAGCAAAATTTTGTTTCATCCTACCAGTGAATAGGAAGCTGGTATTGTTAAGGCCTCAGGAATTTTCCTTTAAGGTCAGCAATCTATTAAATCTATTAAAAATATAACCTTGGGAAACCAAGTAGATCTCAAGATGCTGGCTTGAGGAAGTATTTCTAAGGCTTTGAAGTTTTGAGAGGGACTTTCCCTGTTCAGGGATGACACTCATTTCTTCAAGCCTTTCTTAAGATGAGGCTTGAAGAGGTATTTGTCAATTTGTATCACATAAAATAAAAAAGACTATTTTTCATAGTCATGCTATGTACTTCAAACAGTAATTTAAATCTACCCTTTATTTAAAAAAATAAGGAAAATCATACTAAAATATTTATCTGTAAAATGAACTTCATGTTTCTAAAGAAACTACCACCAAAGTTATCTTGATAGCACTAAGGCAATGTCTGATTTCATCATCTACTTATCATTCATTCAGGGAGTTTGATGTAAGCATGATAGAACTTTAAAATGTGAACTAGGAATATTCAATTTAGCTCCATTAAATTCAGGCTAAATATGTGCAATTTCTCCACCATTACAGAGAATCACCTGGAGCAAATACTTAAGATTCATAAAAGAAATACTTCTTTTATAAAGTAATCAGAATTTAACCGGATGCATGATTCAAGTTAGAAAACCAAACAGATCCCCAAAGAATTGAAATAGTTGAATCATGTAGCTGTTTTACTTGATTCTGAATTTTTTAAAAAAGTACTTTAAATTACTTCTGTACTACACTTCCCAAACAGGTTTTGGAAGGTACAAGGTAGAAACTGTAATGATTTATTGCTGTACATCTTCAGGCAGTGGTCTCTGTCAGAGGTTCGGGGAAGGTTCTCTTGCTTCTTCTAGCTTTCTGAGGATCCACTGTAGTGGGGAAATGAAGCAACATTTACTTAACTTCAGTGAACTTGCAATGACAAAATGTAATGAGTGAAAATCTAGAAGTTATCTTCCAGTTTAGTCAGGAGTATACTGAAATAGCCAAGAACTAAATTCACTATGTAGGAGAGATCATTCATTCACTTAAATAGTCCAGGTGACTCAGGAACAATGGTACTGGGTTTAACAGTAGTAACAATACCATTCTAAGGTCTTTGGACTTAGATGTTCATCTTCAGAATAAGAAAAGTAAAATGATCCATCCCGAGAGAGAAGGGTAATTTGACAGCTGGATTGAATAACTCCGGCATAGTGTAAAAATCATCCATGCAGAATTCCTTCCAACCTATGCCAATTCTGTATCACAAACCTTCATCATTCTATATATTGGGATCTGACTGAGTAGAAATAATACATATAATTCTACAGTAAGTAGTAGCATAGCAACATTCTTGAGCATATTAATAGGTGCTTTCATGATGTATTTTCTATTTTCAAAGGATCTGAAATTTCAAAATGCAAATGAAATGGGAAACTTTCTGCTGATAAAGTCTATTATCATTTGGCTTATATGACAAATAAAAGCCATGGAGTCAGTGATAACTGGGGTTATCCCATTAGGAAAATCTTAAGCAGATATATTTGTGCTTTTTTATTTAAGAAGAACCTAGTGGGAACAACTCTAAGATAAGTAGAGAAAGAGAACTAGGCTCAGTAGCTTTTTCTGGATGTTTCTGGCTGAACTGGGAGATTAAAAAGAACTTTCTGAGATAAAATAATATGGTGAGAGATTAAATGGAAAACTTATTACAGAGAAACTGAAGGTAATGTCCCCTTCAGCAACATGAAGAAAATGGCCTGCAAGTCATATTATCATCATGCTTTACACTGTCTCCCTGTTCCAGGCAACATGCATACTGAGACTCTAGTCACTTTATCAGTCTTTCTTTGTAACTTGTCCCCTTTTCAGTTTTGTATTGTTAGTATGTCAATGTTACCTTATATCACAATGTCTACATAGAAAATGGCATTGCTGCTGCTGCTGCTAAGTCGCGTCAGTCGTGCCCGACTCTGTGTGACCCTATAGACGGAAGCCCACCAGGCTCCTCTGTCCCTGGGATTCTCCAGGCCAGAACACTGGAGTGGGTTGCCATTTCCTTCTCCAAAGCATGAAAGTGAAAAGTGAAAGTGAAGTCACTTAGTCGTGTCCAACTCTTAGCGGCCCCATGGACTGTAGCCTACCAGGCTCCTCCGTCCATGGGATTTCCCAGGCAAGAGTACTGGAGTGGGGTGCCATTGCCTTCTCCAAGAAAATGGCACAGCACTTGCTAAATGATACAAGGCACACATGTATGGGTGAAAGAGGTTCCTGCTTTGACCTCCAGGTGTGAGAAGTGAACTGGTAAATAGTCATAACCAGCCAGGACCAACGCAGAGGCGCCTAGGGCCCAGGGATTCAGCAAAGAAGCCCTGTGTTCTTATTTGTAAGTTTCACAACACAGTGAGTACAATTCAGTGTCAGGAACAGCATCTAAGTTGTGACCAATGAGGTAGATAGTCAATTCGTCTTCCTTTTCTTGACAGTGCATATACTTTTAATTGCCATAATCCCTAAAGTATGTGTCCCAACCCTTCCTTCCCTGGTGGCTCAGATGGTAAAGCGTCTGTCTACAATGCGGGAGACCTGGGTTCGATCCCTGGGTTGGGAAGATTCCCTGGAGAAGGAAATGGCAACCCACTCCAGTACTCTTGCCTAGAAAATCCCATGGACGGAGGAGCCTGGTGCAGAGAAAACTGAGGTTAACTGTCTTCCCCAAGGTCCTACAGTCAAGAAGGAACAGAACCAGTATTTAAAAATCAGATTTTCTGACTACAGGCATGGCTCTTCTTCCTTGTGCCAGGCTACAGTAATTAAAGAAAAAAAAATCATTACATCTACACAGTAGAGAAATAAACAGTGTGGCGCTATACTTTCCCTGCTGGAGCTGGTAGATGAGCATTAGAGTGAATTAATTTCTTTTGTTTGTTGGCTTTTTTTTTTTTTGGCGAAGTATTACAGTTAAGATTTAAAATCAGAGAGCAATTTGATTTCAAAAACAAGTAGGTGTGTGAATTCAATCTAATGAAAAAATAATTTGGGGGAAATATTACATAGTTACATATATTAAAATCATCAAAACACAACATGAAATTGAAAAACTAACACAACTTATCTGCCTTAAAGACATCAATACAACTTACACGGCTTTGAATGAGCAGCTGCTACGTGTTTAAGTAAAAGATTGACTATATTTACCCTCGCATCCTCCGGGGTTCTGAAGTTAACTATTTTTCCAAACTCTTTGGCATGGAATACAGACTTCACCCGTTCCTATAAACAGAGTAAGTTCTTCATTAAAATGGAAATCTAGTTGCAGAAATGCAAATAAAGAAATGCCATTAAAAAAAAAAAAGACAAGAATGAGAAATCAAGAAGAATCAAATACAAACAAAAAAAAGACTAAATTCTAACCCATCCATTACCACTAAACCTAAAACAAAAAATTTTAGGTGAGATTTCAATTGCTTTGTGAAGCCATAAAAGGTTGGTGCAGAGGATAGGAAGAAGATACATCTAGAAGCAGTGCCACTATTTTCCCTCTCTCAGATAGTTCTTAATTTCTGGCCATGGACTCATGATAATCAGCTGAAAAATAATGTACACGTGTGTGAGTACATATACACATGGTGTATAAGTATGTGCATGTGTGTTTGTGTTTCTGTAACTTCTGACATTTTAAACCAATGCATTTCTTTTTATTTAAAGAATGCAATAAAAATGTAGCTTCAGAATCAAAGAAATCACAGTGGGTGCTATGTGACTGTCCTCCAATTTTTTTTTCACTCTTTTAGTATTCTGTTCAGTACTTGTGGGAGAAGAACTGTTGGATGGTGGTGGATGTTACGTATTAGAGGGACAAATAGAAAGAATGGGATTATTAAGAAGAGAGAGGGGTGGTGATTACTTCTATTAACCATGGGTAAGGACATAGAAGAAGCAGTATATTACTAGTCTAACAATTTCTATAAGTAATTAAACAGGCATATACAGACTTCAGAAGAAATCAGATTCTTCTATTTTTTTTTAAAAAAAGGAATATTGCTGATATTGTGGAAGAGGAAGAAATCAAGGAGATAAGAAGTTTATCCTTGTAGATTACAAAAATGCCGAAAAATGCAATATGGGCTAAAGCAGAGCCTAATAGCCACTCAGGTGAGTCGCTCAGTCGTGTCCAACTCTTTGCAACCCCACGGACTTCAGCATGCCAGGCCTCCCTGTCCATCACCAACTCTGGAGTTTACTCAAACTCATGTCCATTGAGTCGGTAATGCCTCCCAACCATCTCATCCTGTTGCATCTCCTTCTCCTTCTGCCTTCAATCTTTCCCAGCATCAGGGTCTTTTCAAATGAGTCAGTTCTTCGAATCAGGTGGCCAAAGTATTGGAGTTTCAGCTTCAACATCAGTCCTTCCAATGAATATTCAGGACTGATTTCCTTTAGGATGGACAGGATGGATCTCCTTGCAGTCCAAGGGACTCTCAAGAGTCTTCTCCAACACCACAGTGCAAAAGCATCAATTCTTCAGTGCTCAGCTTTCTTTATAGTCTAACTCTCACATCCATACATGACCACTGGAAAAACCACAGCTTTGACTAGACGGATCTTTGTTGGCAAAGTAATGTCTCTGCTTTTTAATAAGCTGTCTGGGTTGGTCACAACTTTTCTTCCAATGAGCAAACGTCTTTTAATTTCATGCTGCAATAACCATCTGCAGTGATTTTGGAGCCCAAAAAGTAAATTCTGTCACTGTTTCCACTGTTTCCCCATCTATTTGCCATAAAGTGATGGGACCAGATGCCGTGGTCTTAGTTTTCTGAATGTTGAGTTTTAACCAACTTTTTCACTCTTTCACTTTCATCAACTCTCTTTAGCTCTTCTTCGCTTTCTGCCATAAGGGTGGTCATCTGCATACCTGAAGTTATTGCTATTTCTCCCAGCAATCTTGATTCCAGCTTGTGCTTCATCCAGTCTAGCATTTCTCATGATATATTCTGCATATAAGTTAAATAAGCAGGGTGACAATATACAGCCTTAATTACTCCTTTCTCGATTAGGAACCAGTCTTTATACCATGTCCAGTCCTACCTGTTGCTTCTTGACCTGTCTGTAGATTTCTCAGGAAGCAGGTCAGGTGGTCTAGTATTCCCATCTCTTTCAGAATTTTCCACAGTTTGTTGTGATCCACACAGTCAAAGGCTTTGGCATAGTCAATAAAGCAGAAGTAGATGTTTTTCTGGAACTCTCGTTTTGATAATCCAACAGATTTTGGAAATTTGATCTCTGGTTCCTCTGCCTTTTCTAAAACCAGCTTGAACATTTGGAAGTTCATGGTTCATGTACTCTTGAAGCCTAGCTTGGAGAATGTTGAGTATTACTTTGCTAGTGTGTGAGATGAATGCAATTATGCGGTAGTTGGCACATTCTTTGGTATTGCCTTTGGGATTGGAATGAAAACTGACCTTTTCCAGTCCTGTGGCCACTGCTGAGTTTTCCAAATTGCTGGCATATTGAGTGCAGCACTTTCATAGCATCATCTTTCAGAATTTGAAATAGGTCAATTGGAATGCCATCACCTCCACTAGCTTTCTTCATAGTGCTGCTTTCTAAGGCCCACTTGACTTCACACTCCAGGATGTCTGGCTCTAGGTGAG
The DNA here is from genome assembly GCF_032452875.1 of Bos javanicus. Taxonomy (NCBI): domain Eukaryota; kingdom Metazoa; phylum Chordata; class Mammalia; order Artiodactyla; family Bovidae; genus Bos; species Bos javanicus. The sequence goes on along the minus strand of NC_083875.1, from coordinate 54,018,466 downwards.
TGATCACAACATCGTGATTATCTGGGTTATGAATATCTTTTTTGTATAGTTCTTCTGTGTATTCTTGCCACCTCTTCTTAGTATCTTCCGCTTCTGTTAGGTCCATACCATTTCTGTCCTTTATTGAACTCATCTTTGCATGCAAAGTTCCCTTGGTATCTGTAATTTTCTTATCTCTAGTCTTTCCCATTCTATTCCTCTATTTCTTTGCACTGATCACTGAGGAAGGCTTTCTTATCTCTTCTTGCTATTCTTTGGAACTCTGCATTCAAATGGGAATATCTTTCCTTTTTTCCTTTGCCTGTAGCTTCTCTTCTTTTAGTAGCTGTATGTAAGACCTCCTCAGACAACCATTTTGCCTTTTTGCATTTCTTTTTCTCGGGGATGGTCTTGATCACTGCCTCCTGTACAATGTCATAAACCTCTGTCCATAGTTCTTCAGGCACTCTGTCCATCAGGTCTAACCCCTTGAATCTATTTGTCACTTCCACTGTATAAGGGATTTGATTTAGGTCATACCTGAATGGTTTAGCAATTTTGCCTACTTTCTTCAATTTAAGTCTGAATTTGGCAGTAAGGAGTTCATGATCTGAGCCACAGTCAACTCCCAGTCTTGTTTTTGCTGACTATACAGAGCTTCTCCATCTTTGGCTGCAAAGAATATAGTCAATCTGATTTCATTACTGACCATGTGGTGATGTCCATGTGTAGAGTCTTCTCTTGTGTTGTTGGAAGAGGGTGTTTGCTATGACCAGTGTGTTTTCTTGGCGATACTCTTTTAGCTTTTGCCCTGCTTCATTCCGTACTCCAAGGCCAAATTTGCCCATTACTGCAGGTATTTCTTGACTTCCTACTTTTGCATTCCAGTCCCCTATAATGAAAAGGACATCTTTTTTTGGATGTTAGTTCTAGATGATCTTGTAGGTCTTCATAGAACTGTTCAGCTTTTCCAGCATTACTGGTTGGGGAAAAGACTTGGATTACTGTGATACTGATTGGTTTGTCTTGGAAACAAAGAGAGATCATTCTGTCATTTTTGAGATTGCATCCAAGTACTGCATTTCAAACTCTTCTGTTGACTCTGAGGACTATTCCATTTCTTCTAAGGGATTCTTGCCCACAGTAGTAGATATAATGGTCATCTGAGTTAAATTCACCCATTCCAGTCCATTTCATTTCTCTGATTGCTAAAATGTCGATGTTCACTCTTGCCATCTCATGTTTGACCACTTCCAATTTGCTTTGATTCATGGACCTAACATTCCAGGTTCCTATGCAATATTGCTCTTTACAGCATCAGACTTTACTTCCATCACCAGTCACATCCAAACTGGGTGTTGTTTTTGCTTTAGCTCCATCTCTTCATTCTTTCTGGAATTAGTTCACCACTGATCTCCAGTATCATATTGGGCACCTACTGACCTGGGGCTACTCATTATTTCATAAGTGGCCACAGGGTCTTTCATTTTCTGAGTGAATCAGAGAAATTCTCAGTGGGTAAATTGGACTAAGATGCTCAAAAACTAACATGCAGTCTACTTAAGAGCTGCCCCATGTCTTTGAAATTAATGGTAAGATTGAACTAAAGGTCTTCACTAGTTAAGCATCGGAGAAGGCAATAGCACCCCACTCCAGTACTCCTGCCTAGAAAATCACATGGACAGAGGAGCCTGGTAGGCTACAGCCCATGGGGTCGCTAAGAGTCGGACACGACTGAGTGACTTCACTTTCACTTTCATGCATTGGAGAAGCAAATGGCAACCCACGCCAGTGTTCTTGCTTTGAGAACCCCAGGGACGGGTGGGCTTCCATCTCTGGGGTCCCACAGAGTCGGACACGACTGAAGTGACTTAGCAGCAGCAGCAGTTAAGCATAGGACCTAGGCACAGTTCTGTTCTGTAGGCTAGCCTAGAAGAAATCTTGTTTCTGACTGTGTCCAATGCCCCTTCTTCCAGTAACAATTCCTTGAATCACCTCTGGGTAACTACTTCTCACCATCTCTTACTGCCAAAACTTCATATAGAGCTGACCCTTCCTTCTTGGCAGCACCATACTGATCCCATGACCATTCCCTGGCCAACTTACAATGGATATTGAGACTCCTTATGATTTACCAAATGACTAGCAATTTTCTGTATTTTATATCAACATCTAAGTACCAGGTATTGCACTAGCTGCTAAAGATCAGAGAAATGGTCTCTGCATTCAAGAAGATTACAATTGAATTAGGAAGATAATATCTATAAAAAGATAAAAGAATTATTGATAACAGGTTGTTAGAGTGAAAACTGAGCATTTCAGGGAAAAACATTCTGTAGGCAACTTCCAGGGATTCTAAGGTATACAAATATCTCACTTTAGTGCCTTAGATAGCAACGAGGAAGGTACAGTTCTGTTACTGAGTATGAAATGAGGACCCACAAATGTTGTCAATGTGACAGAACAAAAGTGCATTTCTTCTTGGCCTAAGTTTCTTTTCTTTAAGCCTGAGTAAGACAGCAGTGCAAAGAAAAACCATATGAAGATGAAGCAACATCTATAAAAGAGGTAGAAAACATTACAGAGGTCAAGACTATTTTAATGTGTTGTTTTCAGCACCAAGTGTTAAAAAAATTCTATTCAACATACCTTTGCTTCGATGCGTAGTCTTCTCTCATGAACAATGAATGGGTCTTTGGTAAACTCATCAAAACTATACTGCCACTCACAAGTAAGCTGTCCAAATGTTCCTTTTGTTACAAACAACACACCACTCAAAAAGAGAAAAAAGAATCCACTTTAAAAACTGAAGGATTTACATCCAATAATATAATAAAGCAGTACACACCTTTTTTGCAAGGGCATGTAGAACATTCACTAAGAGACACCACATTCGAGGTCATAAAAGACTATAATGAATTTAAGGGAACTGAAATAAAACAAAATATGTTCTCAGTATGTTTAATCAAATTAAACCAGAAAACAAGTAACAGAAAAGGATACTTCCAAATGTTCACTTAACATTAGAAGAATACTTCTAAAAAAAAAAATACATGGGTCAAAGAATCTCAAAGGAAATTGGAAAATAACTGAACTAAATGAGAATGAAAACATGAAATCTGTAGCAATGTTTAGTAGGAAATGTACAGCATGACATACTTATATTAGAAAAACTAAAGTACTTATAAAGTGAAATATATTAGAAATTTTTTAAGAAACAGGAAAAAGTTAAGAGAAACAGTTACCAAGCAATATTTTGGAGAACTTCCATGGAATTAGTGCTTTAGAAAAAAATGCTGTTGTTGCTAAGGCTCCATAAAATATATTTACCAAACTTTATCAGAAAGAGATTTTTAAAAGTAATTCTTGTTCTCCCCCAATTATTTTGAGGAAAGAAATCAAGAGATACAAATAATTCTGTTTATAATAATTCTATTTAATTCTTCCTTCAAAGGCCTTTCTTCCTCAAGTCGTCTTCCTGGCTGAAACATCAACTGTAAGTACAATCAGAGGTTTCTTTAAGTGGCATATACTTTAAGTTAAGGGACTGAATTAAAGAAACAGCTGATACATGGCTAGAATGGAAAAAAAAAGACAGCTAATCAAGATTTATTTCTTTCATCTCCATCTTCTGTCTCTGATCCCTTCTTTCACCAATCGGATTATAGAGACTGTTGGACTAGACCCACTGGTCCTCCAGAATATCTACAACCATGTGAAAAATCAAAGCTAAGCTAATTTTATTGCAGATACTTAGTATCTCCTCTCCTGATTCAAAGCTCCTTTATCTTCAAGTGCAAAACTTGGAAAGTACACCCTAAGTATAAATATCATTTTTCAATCAACTAACTCATTACAGTTACTGTCAAGGTTTATATGACCACACTTAAAGAGGTCCACTATGTTGAGAAGAAAGTTATTTCTAAAATGTTGCAAGATGTGGAAATAATAAACTTAGCAAATGATTCTTGTTTAACTCTGATGAGTCACCCTTCCCTTAGTCAATGGGGAGAAGGGTTAATAAAACATGACTGAATGCTGCTGTGAACAAAAACGACTGAAGCACTGGTCTTTAAATATAAAAGTTCAGAAACAACTTAGGTGTACATTATAGTACATATTTCTAAATGAATACTAGGCAGTCATTTACAAATTAAGAAAGATCTCTTAATCATGGAATACTCTTTAAGACATAGGCCTTAAGTAAAGAATTAAGGTACAGAATGGTGTTTAATAATGGATTCCCATTTACATTAAAATATGTATGTGTATGCCTATACAAAAAACTAAGATAAGGGCATACGGTCCCATCACTTCATGGCAAATAGAAGGGGAAATAGTGGAAGCAGTGGCAGATTTTATTTCTGGGGGCTCCAGAATCACTGCAGATGGTGACTGCAGAAATTAAAAGATGCTTCCTCCTTGGAATGAAAGCTATGACAAACCTAGATAGCATATTAAAAAGCAGAGACATCACTGTGCCAACAAAAGTCAATATAGTCAAAGCTATGGTCATGGATGGATTTGAGTGTTGGACCATAAAAAAGGCTGAGTGCCGAAAACTTGATGCTTTCAGATTGTGGTGCTGGAGAAGACTTTTGAGAGTCACTTGGATAGCAAGGAAATCAAACCAGTGAATCCTAATGGAAATCAACCCTAAACATTCACTAGAAGGATTGATGCTGAAACTAAAGCTCCAAACTTTTGGCTGATGCAAAGAGCTGACTCACTGGAAAAGATTCTGATGCTGGGAAAGATGGAGGGCAAAAGGAAAAGGTGGTGGCAGGGGATGAGATGGTTAGATAGCATCACCAACTCAATGGACATGAATTTGGCCAAACTCCAGGAGATAGTGAAGGACAGAGGAGCCTGGAGTGCTGCAGTCCATGGGGTCACAAGGAATCAAACATGGCTTAGCAACTGAACAACAGCCACAACATGCCTATTCAGGCAGACATACGCTTTTAGAGGCAGACTTTTGCTTGCACAGGCATAGAGTATTTCAAGGACACAAAACAAACAAAAGCAAGTTGCCTCTAGGAAAAGAGGGACTAGTAGCTGAGATGGAAAGAATACTACCTCTCGCATCTACACCTTCTAAATACTGTGAGTTTTCTACTTTATGTTACTCTTTAAACAAGAAAATTAAGATAGTGTTATAAATTTGGGGCTCAGAAATTATTAGGATTAAAAACATTAAAAATGACTGCTAAGTTCAATAATCAACTTGAACCAACAAGATGCTTATATAAATTCACCCTTTTGGCAGTGAACAAACCTGCATCAATCAGTCGGCCACTCCTTTCTATTTAGTTGTATTTCTCCTCCTCAGCTCCATTTTTACTCCCTACCATCCAGAAATCCATCTTAAAACTGCACTTGCTTATTCTTTCCCCAGGTTTCATAATATCAACAATAACTCCTGTGAACACTTGCTGTTCCGAGGCTATGCCACTGTATATTTTTATGTTTCCCTCTACTACCTACAGGCCAAAGTGAGGATCTGGCTGTAAAAACTAATCTGTCTCCAATGGTACACCTATCTATGTGATTGAGTTTCTCTATATATTCTAATGGTCAGATACCACCAGAAGATTACTGACTTCTGGGGTAACCTGAAATTGTACACTCTTTCAGAGAGGTGAAAGGAATGGTATTGCCCACCCTTTAGAGTACAGTTTTATGGGGAATTTCTGTATTCACTTAATTGGTTGAAACAAATAAAAGTACTTAAAGTCATGCTTGTGCATGGTTATGCATTTATTTGTATGCATGTACAGTTTTAGGCACGAGGCTTGCAGAGCAAGAGAATCACAGTTACTATGAAGTGAGCTGTTAGTTGCGTCTGACTCTCTGAGACTCTATGGACTGTAGCTCACCAGGCTCTTCTGTCCATGAGATTCTCCAGGCAAGAGTAATGGAGTGGGTTGCCATTCCCTTCTCCAGGTGATTTTCCTGATCCAGGGATCCAAACCAGGTCTCCCGCATTACAGGCAGATTTTTTAACTGTCTGAGCCACCAGGGAAGCCCCATAGTTACTATGAATCAGTGTTAAATATGTGGAATAAGATGTGAATAACAACTGCTTCACTTCATGAGTGATTGTCAGTTAACCTGTTATCAAATTATACTAGAGAAAGGAGGTTACCTTCTGGTAATCATTAACATGTCTGTCTTATTGATCATGACATGGGTAAAATATTTGTATTTTGCAAATCTTCCGTTTTCCATGACCTAAAAAAGAAAGGTGAGAGAATGAGAAAGTTGATAATATCCTCTTCTAATGCAAATAATGCTTTACTGATCCTCTAAAAACCCTTCTCAAGGGGGCAAATTCATTAACACATTTACACAGTAAACATATTGTTAGAAAGTTGAATATTCACAAAATCATTGCTGCTCCTTCTTAAAAAGCACCTTTTTGTACTACTTTATTCAAGATTACTCAACAGCCGCTATACTGGCATTTAATGCTAGTTTTAGAAGATATTGTTATTTTACAAAGTTTAAGTGAAAAGACCCTGATGCTGGGAGGGACTGGGGGCAGGAGGAGAAGGGGACGACAGAGGATGAGATGGTTGGATGGCATCACCGACTCAATGGACATGAGTCTGAGTGAACTCCAGGAGTTGGTGATGGACAGGGAGGCCTGGCGTGCTGCGGTTCATGGGGTCACAAAGAGCTGGACACGACTGAGCGACTGACCTGAAGTGAAACCTACTGAAGTTAGTATTAAACAATCACATTCATTCTGTCTTGGAAAACAGATTAGTATTTGATCATATCTGTACAAAACCACATATAAACACTAATACATATTTAAACATACACATCATATAAACTACTATTAGCTCCCACTTTGCCTCTTGCCTATGATTCTCATATCTGCCTTACAAACATGCTTTTCTTTGCCAATCTCACAGTTCATTCAAAATTAGGAAGCAAATTATTTCTGGAAAGACAGGAAACCCCAGAACCAGCCCACAGACTAGACTTTCTCTTTTAAGACTGCTGAAACATTGTCTGTACATGATGTGATTAACAGTTCTTTGTCTCACAAAATATAAAGTTAACTACATAAACAAGATAGACTTAATATTCTCAATATAATGTGCTCTGAAAATGGAATTACTCTGGCTATTTAAAATGTATATCAGGCTAGACTATTATTTATTAAAGGCAAGCAATGTAACTGTGACTAAGATTCCTTAAGAATTTAGACAAAAATGTTAGATCTCTTGAAGAAATTCCAAAAGAGAATATAAAGATTCTAGAAAACTGTATTCCATGAGGCTATATCAAAAAACTCAAAGTATATAATTTAGAAGAAAGCTAACAAGTGAGGTTAGCTAACAAGAAAGCTAACAACCTTCATAGTAAGGTTGCTTTAGAAGGCTGATACAATAGACTTTTTTATTAAAGAAGTTTAAAAAAAAGGCAGAATAAAACATACAAATTAACTGCACGGAAGCATTTTCTAACTTCAAAAATCATAATATTGAGGAAAAGAGTAACTTTACTATTTACTGTAGTGAGTAGGGCCATTTAAACTTCAATTCCTTGAGTTACAAATGAAAAAGGGACACAACCACAGATTCAGAAAAATTAATAACATATAAATTATGCAAATAAATTTGCAAAACTAGTGGTAAAGTGGGTCATATTTTAAGAAATTATTTAAAAAAAGAAGCATCAAATATTAGAGAGGAAGAGTAGAAATTACTTGCAGATAACCGTATCTGGAAAATCCAAATACAAAATCCAGTTAACTTTACTTTAAAACACAGTAATCAATTTGAAAAATGGAAGGAAAACAAACCTGCTTACAAAGGTAATAAAAAGATAAATGTTTATATATTACATTTAATAAATAACATGCAGAATTTGTATGATAAAAGCTGTAACACTCTATTGAGAAGAATAATAGAAAATTTGAAAATGGAAATCCATCTCTTATTCTTGGATATAAAAATTCATTATAATAAAGATTTTATTCTTCCATCCTCTTTTTATACATGAACTCTTAATGTGATTCCAAGATGGTATTTGTTAATTTGTTTTGAGGAGGGGAAAAAGTGATTTGATAAAATTGTAAGATTTATATGAAAATAAGTGATAATATAAACTATGAAAGGAGAATAAGAACTACCCTAGCTGACATTAATACAATTTATAAAGTTGCAGGTGTGAAACAGTCTGGTGCTAGTGGAAGTTATATACAGACATATCAATAGAAAGCATACTGATTCCAGAAACTGACCAAAATACAACAGGATTTTATAAAATCCTATATATCCAAACACAGGTATTTATAAAATCAAGACATTTCAAATTATTGGGCAAAAACATGCATTTCCAAATAAATGATGTTTCAAGCAACTTGCTGGCTAAAGCTAGATCTCTGTTTCTCTCTTTCCACCAAATTAATTCCAAATGTATCACTAATTTAACTACACAAAATGAAATTACAGAAGTACTAGAATAAAATAACACTTTTATGATTTTACAGTAAAAGTCTAAATGTAAAACACAAAGTCCATAAGAACTGTTAAGTATGTGGAAATTAAAGACCAGTGAATAGCAAAACAGTAAGCAAATAGAAATAAAATAAAAATCAAAGGATAAATTAGGAAAATATCTGTTAATACAGTGACAAAAAACTAATATCATAACACATAGCATTCTAGTAATATGAATAAACCAATGGAAGAAAAAGGAGTCAGTCTATAGGAAAATGTATAAGGATATGACCAGGTAGTTCAACAAAACACAAAATCTGACAATAAACATGAGAAAATGTTTAACCTAACTCAAAATCAAGAAAATTCAAGTCAAATAAATGTATCCTTTGGGTCGGAAATTGCACTGCTATGATTTATCTTATGCAAAGCCATGCCAAGAAATATATATAGGAATCTTCATGGTAATGTGTTAAATGCAAAAAACCTAAATGTTCAAAAACAGAAGACTGTTTAAATAAATTACAGCAGGCATACAACAGGACACTATACAATCATGAAAAAGAAACAATCCTGCTTACAAGGGTAATAAAAGGTAGATGAGTGTGTACTGATACTGAAAACTGGGCAAGATATACTATCTGAAAAGAAATTAAGTTACTGAGAATGAATGAGGGGAGTAGCAACACATATATTTGCATAAAAACAAATAATTTCTGTAAGGGTTGGTGGTAACACACCAAATCTGTTCACAGCATTTTCCTCTGGGCTTAGGAAGGATAATGATGGGGATGGAGGTACAAGTGAAGCTTTTATTTATAATTTTACATCCTTCATTTCAGTTTTATGGTATTGGAAGAAAAATAAGCTTGCAAGTATTTATTTTCTTTTGTTCAGAATACAAATGTTTATTTCCTCAAGAATAGCACTACTAAAAGAAGCCAAGAGTCTATAAACCCCATTAATAGATTACAATCTTCAAATAATTTAAAATCTAATGGTTCAGTTCTAAGTAACTTTTATTTCAATATTAGGTTTGGGTATTTCAACTTAATTTCTTTTCATCACCTTTCACTTTTCAGTTCCAATCTGATCTGTACATTTAAGTAATCAACCACCTTCAACAGTCACAATAAAATCTGATAAAAAGAAAGCTAATAAAAAGTAATTCATGCAATGCTTTTTGGAGTTCATCAAAAATCTCAAATGCAAAACTTGAAACATGAGTGCTCAAACAAACTGCTTAGAAACATATAATGAATTTGAATGTATTTGAATAAACATCAAAGATAACTCAACACGCAGCAAAATTTTACTGATCAGTCTCCATTAAAACATGTAACTATGGAAGAACAACAGGATTAATAAGCAGAAGTGACAACTTTGGAACTAAATCCCATAGACAGGAGAGAATGTGATAGCTAATCATCTTTCATCATGCTGTAAAGAATCTACAAATGTCATGCCTTTGGTCACAACTTCCTGATAAAATTATTTGACTCTATAAACTCACTACATATGAACATTTATACTTTTCTAAGCATAATTTGTATTATTTTTAAAATCTGGAATTTCAGACCTGAAGGAATATTACTGTTCATCCAAACTAATCTCTTCCTCTTATACATGAAGAAACCAAGGGTCATTTAAGTGTCCTTCCTATCTAATCCTCATGACAACCCTGTGTTATTAGGTTAAGATTACAGTTAACTGACATGCTTGGGGTCACTTGGTCAGTACTTCAGACATGTAAGTTATGGAAGTGGGCTCAGGAAAAGTGGTTTATTTATTTCTAATTTCAATGCTTTTCACTACACCATGTCACATGTTTCCGTGACCTCAAAAATGTCTTCAATATCCCTGGATGCTGGCTGTTGCCTTGGAAGGCTGCTAAAGCAGCTCAGACTGGCTTAATTTTTTTTTTGGGGGGGGCTTAATTTTTTTTAGGTTAACAGGGTTCCAACAGTAAAATATTAATACCCTATCTTCTTCTACTCTAAATAGATGTTAGGTATGAATGTTTTTCCTAAAATAATTTGTGATATCCTTTAAAATAAATGAATAATTAGCAATACCAGGACTAGGAATCACATGTAGTCTTTGCATCAAGACCAAAGTCCGGCAGAAATATCAATGAGTTCGTCTGAGGTTTCAGGTACAACTGCCAGTACTTTAGACATGTTCATTTCATCTATGTGCTATAGTGTTAAAAGAAAAGGATTTTTTGCCTTACTCATTAATAGAATATATGAATTATCCATCATCATTTAAGTATTTTCTTAACGAAATAAACAGAAACACTAAGGAAACTGCATTTGTTGTATATAATTGTCAGAACCTGCAGGTAACAATTAAAATGTATGGTTATTGGTAAGGGTTCCTTTTACAATAGAAAAGATGTGTATGTAAACCTTAGTTTGCTAGATATAAAAAAATCCAAACCAAATTGACTATACATTAGAAACACACAAAAAGTAGGAACTGGATAGGCAGTTGTATCAGTTATTCTCTACTAAATCTGTATTTCCTGCCAGATAAGTTCCAGTACTTTAGAAAAAGAACATACCTAACAACTACAGTAATATAGAAAACACAGCTAATACTTTCAAACCATCCAAATGCTATGAAGTAGCAGAGTTCTATAACAAAAACATTTCTGAAAGAAAAAAGCAAAATATGAAAAGGCAGATGATAGGAACAACTCATTAACATGGAAGGCTTTAAATCCCAAATACAAGGTGATAATATTCAGTCTAAATATATTTAAGAAAATTAGGTAAAGATAGGAATACAGTTAAGCAAAAAACAAAACCAAAATCTGATTACTACCTGACTTTTTAAGAAGAGGAGTTTCATAGAGGTATATATTAAGATACATATATTACATATATTAAGGTAGCTCATATTATATATATATAATATATATAGTTCATATATTATATAATATATACATATATTAAGATAGCTCAGTTGGTGAAGAATCCGCCTGCAATGCAGGAGACCCTGGTTGGATTCCTGGGTAGGGAAGATCCGCTGGAGAAGGGACAGGCTACCCATTTCAGTGTTCTTGAGATTTCCTTGTGGCTCAGCTGGTAAAGAATTCACTTGCAATGTGGGAGACCTGGGTTCGATCCCTGGGTTGGGAAGATCCTCTGGAGAAGGGAAAGGCTACCCACTCCAGTATTCTGGCCTAGAGAATTCCATGGACTCTATAGTCCATGGGGTTGCAAAGAGTCAGACACAACTGAGTGACTTTCACTTCACATGAGTGGTAAAAGGAAAATGAAATTTATCTAGATGAAAAAAAGATAAAATGCTATTGAGCAAGAAAATCTACTGGATAACCAATAAATGGTTTTACAGATTGGCTAATTTGGTTAGGAGATAATAGGGGGAAAAGTGAAAGGTTTATGAACAGATTGTACTAAAAAAATTAAGTTTACTTTAAAAATGACAAAATTCAGGGAAGTAAACATAAAATTAAAATGCTAAATGCTGCCATTTCTCAATTATTTAAGAAGTAAATAAGTAGATGAACAAATCATCTACTTGTTCAAGATGACTTGTTCATCTACTTACTCATCATCTACTGAGAAAGTCAATAAGTATAATTTCCTTAGAGTAATATGATAAAACTTAGGGATAAAAAAGGATTTATCAATTCACTTCAAGTGTAAGAGATATGAGGACTACAGCCAGGAAGAACACGGTATTCAACTAAGCTTCATGGGCAAATATAGTAGACATTCATTACCTGAAAGCTCAGTGATTTCATACATACATACATATATAAAATAGAATAGATATAAACACAAGTGAAGAGATATTTAGCTTATTGTGTGAGGCAATTTTTTTTAACTAAATCTCATTGACTGTGTCATCAAATCTGAAGAGGATTCAGTTCAGTTCAGTTCAGTCACTCAGTCGTGTCCGACTCTTTGCGACCCCATGACTTGCAGCACGCCAGGCCTCCCTGTCCATCACCAACTCCTGGAGTTCACTCAGACTCACGTCCATTGAGTCAGTGATGCCATCCAACCATCTCATCCTCTGTCGTCCCCTTCTCCTCCCGCCCCCAATCCCTCCCAGCATCACAGTCTGTTCCAATGAGTCAGCTCTTCGCATGAGGTGGCCAAAGTACTGGAGTTTCAGCTTTAATATCATTCTCGCCAAAGAAATTCCAGGGCTGATCTCCTTCAGAATGGACTGGTTGGATCTCCTTGCAGTCCAAGGGACTCTCAAGAGTCTTCTCCAACACCACAGTTCAAAAGCATCAATTCTTCAGTGCTCAGCCTTCTTCACAGTCCAACTCTCACATCCATACATGACCACAGGAAAAACCACAGCCTTGACTAGACAGACCTTTGTTGGCAAAGTAATGTCTCTGCTTTTCAATATGCTATCTAGGTTGGTCATAACTTTTCTTCGAAGGAGTAAGCGTCTTTTAATTTCATGGCTGCAGTCACCATCTGCAGTGATTTTAGAGCCCCCCAAAATAAAGTCTGACACTGTTTCCACTGTTTCCCCATCTACTTCCCATGAAGTGATGGGACTGGATGCCATGATCTTCATTTTCTGAATGTTGAGCTTTAAGCCAACTTTTTCACTCTCCTCTTTCACCTTCATCAAGAGGCTTTTTAGTTCCTCTTCACTTTCTTCCATAAGGGTGGTGTCATCTGCATATCTGAGGTTATTGATATTTCTCCCGGCAATCTTGATTCCAGCTTGTGCTTCTTCCAGTCCAGCATTTCTCATAATGTACTCTGCATATAAGTTAAATAAACAGGGTGACAATACACAGCCTTGACGTACTCCTTTTCCTATTTGGAACCAGTCTGTTGTTCCATGTCCGGTTCTAACTGTTGTTTCCTGACCTGCATACAAATTTCTCAAGAGGCTTAGGCTTTGTTTAATCCACTCCCCCGGTATCTTTGTCTCCTCCCATGCAAACAGGGTATTTTGACTGTCAGCCAAAGTATAAACCATGCTAACACCTTACACAGCTGAGCATAACAGTTGACTTTTCAAACAGAAGAAAGTATTATCTTAAGAAATGTGAATTGTTACCTACTGGTTCAACTAAAACAGTCTGGAGAAAGGACAGAAATAGCTCATGATTATGTGCACTGAGAACAGAAGACTATTAATCAACAGACCTAATGCAATCTAGAAGTATAGCCAGACAAAGTGGCTTGTGTAAGTGGATAGTTACAAAAGTTTTTCTAATGCATTTCCAGCAGAACCTCTACTGAACAACATTTATTGACTCATGACACTATATAAACATTTACTGACCCATGACACTATATAAACTTGAAAACAGTAACCTTTCAAAATATTAAAATAATCAGATCAGTCCAAATTACTGAGGTTTTATTGTTTCCATACAATTAATGTGTGGAAATTGTCACTACATTCTAACTATTCTATTAACCTTAAAAGAAAAAAAGGGCAAAATTTAGTGATAATTTTGGCCAAGAGGAGACAAATGAGGAAAAATGATGACCAAGAACTAGCATAAAATTATTATTCATCTAGAATAATGAAAATATAACAATGAGTTCCTATTAGAGACTGTACTAATAATCATATACATGACCTAACTTTTAATCCTAGCAATACCATCAAGGTATTATGTACCCAGGTACTGTTAGTACAATGATCTCCATTTTATAGTCTAGAATATAAGATCAGATTAGAATAAAAGACTATAAAGCTAGTAAAAACAAAAGACCGGTACTGAATTCAGGTTTACATAGTTCCAGAATCCAGGCACTGAGCCATATTGTACTACTGCACCTCCAAGTATTTTTACTACAAAAATGTGTTCACATAGAAGAACTGCATGTATTCCAGTAGATGCAGTAGGATCCCATTTTAACAGCTCATTGAAATATGGACTCAGATAGTCCACAAGCTGTGTCATGCCTCTTATAATGCTTCAATTTCAAATAATACCCAGGGATAATTATCTGTTTGGAAGATAATACGACTAAGAATGGCACCCCACTCCAGTACTGTTGCCCGGAAAATCCCATGGATGGAGGAGCCTGGTAGGCTGCAGTCCATGGGGTTGCCAAAAGTCAGACACGACTGAGAGACTTCACTTTCATTTTCCACTTTCATGCATTGGAGGAGGAAATGGCAACCCACTCCAGTGTTCTTGCCTGGAGAATCCTATGGACGGAGAAGCCTGGTAGGCTGCAGTCCATGGGGTCGCACAGAGTCGGACATGACTGAAGTGACTTAGCAGCAGCAGCAACCTTTTCAACTAGGACTTAATGTAGAAATTTAACTCTATTTGCATACCCTTGGTAAGCAAAAACAAGACTCAAGTTGAACCTATTTAAGCATAACACTTCTATTTCTTTTAAAGTTAAATGTGCTACATTTCCTATTTTAATAATATTTATCCTTCCTTAATATATTTATAAATTTATGGGATGAGTGATTTAGCACATATCACTTCAGCAAGCTGAGCTGTTTTCCTAGCTTGTGAAGACTGAATGATCATGTATGTTAAATAGCTTTGCAAACTGTCAAGCCCACACAAATACAAATTGCTATACTGATAAGTTATTTTAATTTATGGGATGAAATGATGACAAACTTTTGAAAATGATTTAGTAATCAAATTAGCCTCATTTCAATTATTGGATTAAAAAATAATCTAAAAATTCATTGTACACTGGAATAAGGAAACTGGAACCTCCCCTCAGTGAAACCATCACCTCCAGAAAAAGACGTAATTTCAAAGTCCTATTCACACAATATTTTCATGTAATTCTGGAATGTTCTAAGTGGGGTGAGTTACTCCACTAGCCAAAAATATGTTAGTGGGGTTCACTATTAAATGTTCAAAAGAATAAGCTTTCAAAAATGATGTGTCAAAGACTCTCCAAGAGAGTTCTATCAACTAACAAATGAAATATGAGGACTGTATCCAAATGGACAGGTCATCATCTTTTCAGGGGTTCTGCCTTATCTGAGATGCTAACTTTAATTTGCCTTGAGAACAGAATTTGGCTCTCTTCAGTTTTCTCATCCCATTCAGAAATAAGATTCTGGAGAGGAAGAGTTAAAAATGAAGCGTAAGATCCAATGGTCCTTTATCTCCTAGTTCTTGTCCACTTACTCAAAATTTCAGATGAAGTCAGGAAGAATGTTCAGCACTACTCTGGTATCTGACTGCCTACGATAAGCCCTTTTTTCCAGATCAGTTGTAATTCTCCTCCCGAAGTAAAGGGAAAGACCACATCAGCTGAAGGCAGTTGTCTTCCAATTGCTATTAAGGCAGTGTTTGTAGCTACTTATAAACATCTGTAATTTCTGAAAGAAAAGAAATATACAACAAACAAAAACAGCCTCCCTTCTACAACAACTTATATAATGGCAACTATGATATCTTTATAAGAGATAAAAGAGATTCAAAGACAACATAGAAAAAATTTTTAAATGTCTGAAATGGTTGAAAATTAGTAACTCCATGGGACAACATAGCTGTCAATATTCATACATAATGAAAATCATAAGGATCATATATACATGTAAATACATAATTGAATTTTCAGAGAAGAAGATTTATTTAAGGGATAATTTTTTTTAAAAGGCAGAGTCAAAAGGTAAAAATATTTTCAATGAAAAAGAAAAAGCTTCAAAAAAAACAACAAAAAATATAAAATAATCTATGAGATTATCAATAAACAAAAAGAAAAATCTGCTACATCAGCTATAAAAATATAGAAAAGTTCTGCTGGCTATAATGTATTGTAGAAATAAAGACCAGGTTTCCTACATTGGGGATGGAATGAATCACTTTTTTTATCTTTAGAAATTAAAAATAATTCTTAAAAAAGTGATTCAATTTATAAAAATTTACAATAAAATAAAAATATGTAACAGAAATTTATATATTTGAATCATAACTAATATATAAAAATTTAAAGTGAAATTCACTATAATAAATAGTGGGGAGATAGGGTAATTTTTTCTTTTCTATTCCTATTTTTCTTTACTGAGCATATATTACTTTAACAATGAAGAAATAATCTAGTTTTTGAAAAATTTCACATCTTCTATAAAATACTGAAATTGTAGATTGAGAACCAATGTAAATTAGTGATTCACAAAAGGGAATTACCTTTTTCCAGGGAGTGTGAGTCTCTATAAATTCTTTTAATTCAAAGAAACTCCAAGTTCTACTGAATACATTAGAAAAATCTTTGTAGACATAATATATGTAACAAGTTATTCATAAATGATAACTTATAGTAGAAAACCACAGCATTCCCAATTAAGAATTATATATACTATCCTGATTATCTGGTGATAAAAACAAAATGACTATATTATAAATGCTCAAATAATTAAGGATCTCTAAGATTCAGATAAATAGCATAATGCACACTTAGTAGATATCTGTTACCATTTCACTGTATAGAGTATATATATGCAATGAAGAGGGGTACATTAAAAACCAGTTTTACAAAATTATTAAACTTTTAAAGCTGATACTTGGAGGTACACTATTCCTATATATTGGTTGATATGAAATAAACTGTTAAATTTATCATACTGATTGAGAGATAAATATAGACATAAAAATGGTTTATCACATTAAGACAGACCATGTCATAAATGTCTACATATGACCATTATAAATTTTTCTAATTAGCTCCCCCATCATGGTCTCTGTTACTTGAAATAATGTATTTCATTCTTCTTTGATTCAGGACTTTCTATAATGTTTTGTATAGTATGCTTTGTACTCACTGCACTTCATAAATCTGTATATTCATCCACTGAAATTAAAAATTAAATTAATGACCTATACATTTTAATTGATCTCCATTTATTTCAAAGGTGTAGGGATAGAATAATAAATAAAACTAACATTCTTTTTACATATCCATCATAATTATTATTTGACCTAAATGAACAATCTGTGCATCTTGTTTAGACCCTACAGGATCTTTAATATTTTGGACTTTTATAATAAACTATTAATATGCAAGGAGACCTGTAAAACAAAAAGCTGAGGCTTGAAGGTACAGTAGAAAAATAATCAACAACAGTTGGGATGGTTGTTTCTGGTCCTCCTCCCATCACTACAGGAGAGTATAACACAAAATTTCACCATAGGATGTAAATCAGACAAAGTACTACAGCAGCTATTACAGCAGTCATCATTTGACAGTGTACATGACAGTGTACATGACTTTGGGACATAAAATACAGCAGCTCATATTTCATGTTGCACTTTGATGTCCTAGTCACAGATCTAACATGGCTCCATCTGTAAATTTTCATAATGTGACCTTAAAGTCAACACTCAACACTGCACAATGATATATGTATTTTGAACAATTTCAGAAGGTAAAATTTATAAAATTCTGATCATTTTAAAAACAGGAGCAAACTGAAAATTTCAACTTCCTTTTTAAATAAGGAATATTCAAAGTCAGTAATATTATTTTGGACTTCATTTGTTATATCTATACCAATGTGAACACTAAATAATTTCATTTACAGGTTCTTATAATCAGATTATTTATCCATGGTAATAGGTATTCACAAATTCAGGATTTTTATAAATTTCTCTTCCTGTCAGTTTTCACTATGCTATTCAAATGTCAAGTAGACACCAAGGAAATAGAGAATGAATGATTATTCCCTTCAGGAAGAAGACAGAAGAACCCTCCAACTCCTGTTCTATACATAAGCAATGACTGCACAGAAATTTAAAATATAAATAAAGTTAAAGGATATGGAAAGGTATGGTATTACATAGTCAATCTTTCAAACTCAGCTTTCTAACTAGACTTTATTAGATGGAAACTCTCAGTTTTAAAGTTCTAATTAATTATAAAGCCACTAATCAACAAAATAACTGCTCATTTTATTTAAAATCCCAAAATTGAACTCATTTTCTATATATTTGATGAGGAATAAGAAGATATTTTTGTCAAAGTCCTATATCTCCATCAAGAAACCATACAGCAATCCTCAGTCTTGAGTTTTTCTCAAATAAAAGTAACAATAAATGTATTTTTAAAACTAGAAAAATAATTAATACCTGTCAGCAGAGAAGTTTGAAAAGATTATTTCACTGGGACAAGAAAACAGAAACAGAACAAGGGCAATTATACTGTTAAAAGAATATATGTCACTTTCAAGGGCTAAAACCTTAAGGATGAATCCCTAAGGCCACATGAACAAAATGTACAAGTTAATTTAAAATATTATTTTAAATCTCTTTACTATTCAGGAAATCTTAAATAAATGTAATTCTACCTCCAGTTTTCATTAATATGGTAAGGCACTGCTAAAATATCCAGAACTTTCTCCAGATAAATTCTTATGGACCTTTATGAAATCTGTAACACAGAATTAAGTGTCACAGACCAATCAAAGGAAACTCAGTTGTAAATGTCTTGCAAATAGGCAGTTTAGCATTCTCCCCTTTAGAAAGGCCTCATATTATTAGCAAAGCCGCGATCTAAGAAGTCAACAAAGAAATTAGCAGACCCTTCCTTCCTCAGGCACACACCATACATAACAACAGACTCTCTCAGCTTCCAGGAGAAGCAGCAGGCTTTGATTTTGACCAAGGGTAAGAAAGCAGTGGATGCTGACAAATACAAATTGTCTCTGATTCCAGTAGTGACTACTTTAATGGTCAGTGTTTTAATTTATTTACTTATTTTAAAAGATAAGAATATAATATTTTGAGGAAAACAGTAAGTAAATTCTTTGACAGTCACATATTTCTTAGTCCTAGCATACATAACCTTGATTTCTACTTAATTTGAGTCAATGCTAGGCAGGTACAATTTCAAGAGCTAAATTTTTAGCTTCTTTTTTTGGTAACCTCAGTATTAAAAATTTGAAATAGCCATTTCCTAAGAATAGGGAATAATAATTTATAGAGATAAAATCTTGATAAACCTAAGAATCAGAAGAGATTCAATTAATTATTGGCTGAATAAACCAAAAGCTGAACAATTATGGCAATTATCTACTACAATCTGATACGTTTATTATAAGCAAAATGCTTAACATAAAGTAAATGTTCCTCTTGATCCAAATGCAGAGCAGTCATAAGCGATTATACATCATACTATCAACAGTCATTAACTGATGTACATTAAATACTGTTATTTAATGAATATTAAAAACTAGGAAGCATTATAATAATGTGCTACTTTCTAGACAGATATACAATGACAGATATACATTAGAACGATGTGCTTTTTAAGTACATCTGGTATAACAGAAAGATAGAACAGAAATTTTCATCTAGGTTGATATTAAAAAGAAAGCCTTCGGCACAAAAAACATAAAACAGATTTCCTTATAGATCTTTCAGAAACATAGATTATGACATTTTTCCAATATTACCCAAAAGAAAAACATATCTATGCTTACTATAAAAATTCTTCTAATGTCCTGAGTTAATTCATAACATTTTACAATAAGAATATAGCACATGGATATGTAAGTTAAAATATAATGACTGTAAAACCAACTTTTTTCAGTTTCACAAAACCTATACATAATAAAATGAAATTATAAGGAGAACCAAACAACATATTTTTCACTCTCAGACTATAAATTATTTCACTGTATAACCTTAAAACAAATCATGAATGTTTCTTATAATAGTAGTTAAACCTATTAGATTTTGGAATAGAACAACAAATTTGTATTGCTTCAAGTTACAGAAGTTTATTATTATTAAAAGAAATTTGACAAAATACTTCTGAAATGCTGAATAAGTATAAATTATTGACTGGCTACTATTCTTTTTTTCAAAACTCAATGACATTATAATACAGCCCAGAAAATCTACAGAGAACATTAAAAACAGCATTTTGCTAACAAATAAGCAGATAATTTAAAATGAAACTAATGAACATTAAAAAAAATTGTCTAACTTTAAATCTTAAAGACAAACTGTTATTGCAAAGCTATAAAATACATACAAGCAAATGCTGTCATATATGGCATGCCCTACTTTGGCTGTAAAATATATTTCTTTGTGTTTAATGCAGTAATTTTTGTTTGTGAAAACAGAAAAACATTTTAAAAGGAAAAAATACTTTTATCTCTCTAAAAATGGACATACAGGTATTATGGTAGTAATCATACAAAACATGTTAAATGAAACATCCCAAATAAAATGTCAAAGAACATATAGATTTTAACATTTCAGAATCTAATCATCGTCATCATTATCATCACTACTTCTACTGTGAGTCACAATCCACTCCCTGTAGACCTGAATTTTCTGTAAGCATGGTAAAGAAAAAAAGAAGCACAAAGGTTAGTTAAGTATGGCAAACTGCTTGGAAAACATGTACAATTATGAAATGGTCAAGAAGTCAATAATTTTGAAGACTTCAGCTCTAAGTGGGGTAGTAATTATGGATATTATATTTCATAATCTAATAGATTTAACTAAACTCCACTGGTTGGCACATTTAATGTATAAAATAACTTGATGATATCAGTAAATTATTCCATGACTGTGTTAGAAATATTTTCTTTCTCTAGTAGGCAACTTTAATAGACTACTAGGAAGTACTATAATAATGTTTCACTTTCTAGACAGAAAGATATACAATCAGAGTGTATCTCATATTTAGTTATCAAACATAGGCACATATAATTTAGTAAAAACAGAGCACCCTTTTTAGAAAGTTAGAAAATAAAAGGACAAACATCTGAAAGTACTAAATATTTTCTAAGGGCATTGTTATTAAATCACTTAGGTTAAATTGAGGTAGATGAGATTTGAAATACTGATTGTGTGTCACCAACTTCTTTGCAACAGTACTGGTATTTATATATTTTAGTGTTTGCTAATAGTAAAGTTTTAATTCAAAAATCACTGTTACCACTAAAGCAACAACCCACTTCTTACACCTGTGAGGGAATAATGCCAAACACAACATCCTAAAACATCTGGTGAATTCCTATAGGTATTCAGACTAATACAATGCTTATTGCACTTGCTGAAAAATAAGTAATGGCTGACAAGGATTGTGAATTTTTAGTCATTTAAACAGCTCTTTCAGCAATTAATACTAAGACTGCCCCTCTGAAAATAATAGGCATGTTTAAAAATACAGTCAATAGTCATGGCCTTAAATCCCAAACTTTAAAGCTTTCAAAAACAATCAATGGAAAAAAGTGTAGGACAAACTTACTTATTACTGAAATCAAGAAATCAACCCTGAGAAACTTTTGGTATCTCATGGCTTCCTTGTCATCTGTTCCCTAATAATGAGGATGTATGTCTAAACTTTCTTCACCACTCTAAATTCTCTTCACTGAATATTAACTATTCAGTATAGTAAAATGAATTAATAATATGTTAATTATGTTCTAATAAGGGAAGGCAGGTACTGAATAGGTATGTATGTTTCAATTGTCTAACTATGGGGGATTTCTACATTTCCAAGGAATGATATACTGTCCTTATAGAGTCTGTCAACATGCTATTTAGAACATGCTCTCTCAGTAGATTGCCAGTTTTATCCCAACATGCAATTATTTTGATGCTTTAAAAGCATTTTAACACAATGTAAACACAATGTAAAACCACATAACTAAATGTCATATATTAACCCATTGCTTATAGTTTATGGAAGCACATTTAATGCAAAATTATATACTGGGCATGTAGTGGGTAAAATATTAAAATTTGAAATCTTTACCCTTATCACTTTAAACATAGTAATATTTAAAATATCAAAGCTATAGAGGAAAGACTGTATCTCCCCACAATGTATTGTTACTATGAATATTTTCAAGTCTGTAAAACAGAATGACTCCTTGTTTTAAAATAAATCATTTAATTTACGATTCCATATCTAAACCACAGAAATGACTTTAAATTGGTATATCCTCTTGTGAATGTTATCTACAGCATAATCCAGATTTTAAAAGGTCCAATTTACAAAGTAAAAGCTATATAAACAGATAAAATACTCCACCTTCAAACTTACTATTGCTCCAAAAGCTAAATTTCCTTACTAAAAGATGCTGGTTTTCATGTGAATTGCTTATTAATTTCACAGGGTTTTAACACAGAGCACGAAGAAGAGTCATGGCCATTTAAACAACTTCAAAAGAAAAGGAGAACCCAAGAATTCACAATAGCAGTAGTCATGATTTTTTTCCATATATTGTCTAACTGGACAGGAGGATTATATCTGGAATATTAATGGTTTGAAGGAAGTACCCTAAACAGAAATGGTCTAACTGAGTAAATAAACACTATCAACTATGAAGGAACATAAGGCACAATGGCTTTCAACAAATCTAGCAAATCCAGTACAGGACTAAGAATATCCTATAAAAAGATCAGATCTGCTAAAAATTCTATACAAAATGTTACCAATATAAAAGCTTTTCTTTGCATTCAAAATACTGAAACAGCTGTTATGTAGTTTGTAAATTTTAAGACTAAAATCTATTGTTGGCTTTCACTTGCAAAGTCATGCATTAACTGTTTTCATATCAAACTTTTTGATGCCTGTAAAAAAGAAAAAAAAAATCTTATAGCACATTTAAAACCTAAGTAAATTTAAGAAACTTTAAATTAAATTAAGCAGAAGTATAAAAGCCCAAATATCCTAATACATATTTAAAGCAATATATAGCTACCTAAAAAAAGATGACTAAATTAATTTTAATTAATAAGTTATTTCTTCACCCACCTGTAACATTTGATTTCCAGTACCATCCCTCAATCTGTAAGGTCTGATAACTCCATCTTCATTAAAGAATCTAGGGGGTCGCAGACTCTCCACTTCATCAGAGGTCTCTGTAGCTCTAGAGGAAAATGTATAACTTGACTTTAAAATTACTCAAAAACTCCTAGTATACTTTAAAATGTAACTGTTAATACTAAAAAGATCTTTTGGACAAAATGAGACTATTACCTCACTTCTCCGTTTTAAAACCTGTCTTCTGACACAAACAGTGTAAGTTTTCTAGAAAAATGTAGAACTGTAAAGAAGTTTTTTTTATAGATTCTAATGGATTTTCTTTGTAGACAAGAATCAGAGAATCAGCATATGAGTACTGCTTTTTCTCTTCCGATTTAAGACTTTTAATTTCTTTTGCTTTTCCTATTTCCTACTATATTGCACTACTATATTGCATTATTAGCTTCTCCAACACAATGCTAAAGATGGCATTCAAGCACCCTTCTCTTGTTTCTAACCTTTAAAAAGAAAGCTTCTAAGAGTTCTTCATGAAGTATAGATATCAGCAACTTTTTTTTTTAAGGCACTTCTTGTGAAGCCAAGTAAGTTAATTTCTACTTTTAGTTCACTAACAGTTTGTTTTTGGCCACTGTTACTGAAATCTTGAATGAGCAATGGATTTTAAATAGAGAATTTTCCCCAGGTCATTGCTGTAATTCTACAGTTTATCTCCTTCGATCTATTCATGTTTTAAGTCACATTACATGATTTCCTAATGTTCAAATACCTTCACATTCCTTTCTGAGGCTTGATATGTACTGTTTGAAACACACACATTGCTGAATTTGGTAATATGCTAATATTTTTGACTGTATGGACCTACATGAGATTGACTCACTTATTTGATCATTCATGCATTCAACAAATATTCACCCATTCAATAAATATTAAGAGCATGTAATGTATCCAGTAGTCATGTATGGATGTGAGAGTTGGACTGTGAAGAAAGCTGAGCGCTGAAGAATTGATGCTTTTGAACTGTGGTGTTGGAGAAGAATCTTGAGAGTCCCTTGGACTGCAAGGAGATCCAACCAGTCCACCTTAAAGGAGATCAGTCCTGGGTGTTCATTGGAAGGACTGATGTTGAAGCTGAAACTCCAATACTTTGGCCACCTCATGCGAAGAGTTGACTCATTGGAAAAGCCCCTGATGCTGGGAGGGATTGGGGTCAGAAGGAGAAGGGGACAACAGAGGATGAGATGGCTGGATGGCATCACCAAGTCGATGGACGTGAGTTTGAGTGAACTCCGAGAGTTGGCGATGGACAGGGAGGCCTGGCGTGCTGCAATTGATTCATGAGGTTGCAAAGAGTCGGACACGACTGAGCGACTGAACTGAACTGAACTGAATGAATCCATAGTATAAACATATACATATGGATCAATTCTCCAGGTAAAAGCAAAAACTGGCAGAATGGATAAAAAATGTGATCCAATTATATGCTGCCCATAAGAGGCTCATTTTAGAGTCAAAGACACACATAAATTTAAAGTAAAAGGATGGAAAAACATATACAATGTAAATAATAACCAAAAGAGAGCTGAAATGGCTCTACTAGGAGACAAAAAAAAAGAAATGGCTCTACTAAATCAGAAACAATTAGACTTAAAAAATTCCTGTTAGACACAAAGAAGGACATTTTACTTAGAATTAATTTCTATTAGAATACAGATGATTTACACAGTTGTGTTAGTTTCAGGTGTACAGCAAAGTGAATCATTTACACATACACCTACATCCATTCTTTTTTAGATTCTTTCTCCATATAGGCCGTTACAGAGTACTGAGTAGAGTTCCCTGTGCTATATAGTAGGTCCTTACTATTATCTATTTTATATATAATAGTGTGTATATGTCAAACCCAATCTTCCAATTTATCCCTCCCTTCCCTACCCCTTGGCTTCCTTCGTATCTCAGATGGTAAAGAATCCGCCTGTAAAGCAGGAGACCCCAGTTCGATTTCTGGGTTGGGACGATCCTCTGGAAAAGGGATAGGTTACCCATTCCAGTATTCATGGGCTTCCCTGGTGGTTCAGCTGGTGAAGAATCCACCTACAATGCAGGAGACCTGGGTTCCATCGCTGGGTTGGGAAGATCCCCTGGAAAAGGGATAGGCTACCCACTCCAGTATTCTGGCCTGGAGAATTCCATGGACTGTATATAGTGCACGGGGTCGCAAAGAGTTGGACACGACTGAGCGACTTTCATTTTCTCGTTCCCTTACCCCTGGTAACCAGTTTGTTTCCTACATTTCTAACTATTTATGCTTTGTAGATAAGTTCATTCATACCATTTTTGTAGATTCCACACGTACGCAATATCATATATTTGTCTTTGACTTACTTCACTCATTCTGACAATCTCTAGCTTCATCCATATCACTGCAAATGGCATTATTTTATTCTTTTTTATGGCTAGTAATATTCCATTGTATATCTGTACCACATCTTCTTTATTCATTCATCTGTTGATGGACATTTAGGTTGCTTCCATATCCTGGCTACTGTAAACAGTGCTGCAGTGCACACTTGGAGGGCATGTATCTTTTGGAATTATGGTTTTCTCCAGATATAAATGCCCTTGAGTGGGACTGTTGTATCATACACTAGCTCTATTTTTAGTTTTTTAAGGAACTCCCATATTGTTCTCCATAGTAGTTGTACTAATTTATATTGTCACCAACTTGTAGGAAGGTTCGCTTTTCTCCACACCCTCTCCAGCATTTATTGTCTGTAGATTTTATTGATGAAGGCCATTCTGACTTGTTGTAGTTCTGATCTGCATTTATCTAGCATTAATAATCAGTGATACTGGAATCTTTCCATGTGCTTTTTTAGCCATCAGTATGTCTTCTTTTGAGAAATGTCTGTTTAGGTCTTTCACACATTTTTTGATTGGGTTGTGTCTTTGCTATTGATCTGCATGAGTTGTCTGTATATTTTGGATATTAATCCACTGTCAGTTTTCATTCCGATCCCAAAGAAGTTCAGTTCAGTCAGTTCAGTCACTCAGTCGTGTTTGACTCTTTACAACCCCATGAATGGCAGCACTCCACGCCTCCCTGTCCATCACTAACTCCTGGAGTTTACTCAAACTCATGTCCATTGAGTTGGTGATGCCATCCAGCCATCTCATCCTCTGTCGTCCCCTTCTCCTTCTGCCCCCAGTCCCTCCCAGCATCAAGGTCTTTTCCATCCCAAAGAAAGGCAATGCCAAAGAATGTTCAAACTACTGCACAACTGCATTCATTTCACATGCTAGCAAAGCAATGCTCAAAATTCTCCAGGCTAGGCTTCAAATAAGCAGGATGACAATATACAGCCTTGACATACTCCTTTCCCAATTTGGAACCAGTCTGTTGTTTCATATCCAGTTCTAAGTGTTGCTTCTTGACCTGCATACAGATTTCTCAGGAGACAGCTCAGGTGGTCTGGTATTCCCATCTCTTTCAGAATTTTCCACAGTTTGTTGTGATCCATACAGTCAAAGGCTTGGCATTTTCAATAAAGCAGGAGTATATCATGAAAAATCCTTGACTGGATGAAGCACAAGCTGGAATCAAGATTGCCGGGATAAATATCAATAACCTCAGATATGCAGATGACACCACCCTTATGGCAGAAAGCGAAGAGGAACTTCACCCATCTGTTGTCAGTTGCTTTGTTTGCAAATATTTTTGCCCACTCTCAGGGTGGTCTTTTTGTTTTGTTTACGGTTTCCTTTGCTGTGCAAAAGCTTTTAAGTTTAATTAGGTCCCATTTGTTTACTTTTGTTTTTATTTTAATTTTCATTACTCTAGGAGGTGGATCAAAAAAGCTCTTGCTGCAAATTATGTCAGAGTATTCTGCCTATGTTTTCCTCTAAGAGTTTTATAGTATCTGGTCTCCAGTTTAGTTCAGTTCAGTCACTCAGTCATGTCTGACTCTTTGTGACCCTATGGACTGTAGCACACCAGGCCTCTCTGTCCATCACCAACTCCCAGAGTTTACTCAAACTCATGTCCTTTGAATCGGGGATGCCATCCAACCATCTCATCCTGTTGCGTCTCCTTCTCCTTCCGCCTTCAAATCTTTCCCAGAATCAGGGTCTTTTCAAATGAGTCAGCTCTCCACATCAGGTGGCCAAAGTACTGGAGTTTCAGCTTCAACATCAGTCCTTCCAATGAATATTTAGGATTGATTTCCTTTAGGATGGACTGATTGGATCTCCTTTCAGTCCAAGGGACTCTCAAGAGTCTTCTCCAACACCACAGTTCAAAAGCATCAATTCTCGGCGCTCAGCTTTCTTTATAGTCCAACTCTCACATCCATACATGACTACTGGAAAAACCATAGCCTTGACTAGACGAACCTTTGTTGACAAAGTAATGTCTCTGCTTTTGAATATGCTATCTAGGTTGGTCATAACTTTTCTTCCAAGGAGTAAGCGTCTTTTAATTTCATGGCTGCAACCACCATCTGCAATGATTTTGGAGCCCCCCAAAATAAAGTCAGCCACTGTTTCCACTGTTTCCCCATCGATTTGCCATGAAATGATGGAACCAGATGCCATGGTCTTAGTTTTCTGAATGTTGAGCTTTAAGCCAACTTCTCCACTCTCCTCTTGCACTTTCATCAAGAGGCTCTTTAGTTCTTCTTCACTTTCTGCCATAAGGGTGGTGTCATCTACATATCTGAGGTTATTGAGATTTCTCACAGCAATATTGATTCCAGCTTGTGCTTCATTCAGCCCAGTGTTTCTCATGATGTTAAGTTAAATAAGTTAAATTTATAAGTTTATAAACTGCATATAAGTTAAATAAGCAGGGTGACAATATATAGCCTTGACGTACTCCTTTTCCTATAGTATAGTATCTGGTCTTACATTTAGGTATTTAACACATTCTGAGTTTATTTTTATGTATGATGTTAGGAAGTGTCCTAATTGTATTCATTTACATGCAGCTGTTCAGTTTTTCTGGCACCACTCATGGAGGAGACTGTCTTTTCTCCATTGTATATTCTTGCTTCCTTTATCAGAGATAGGGTGACCATAAGTGCATGGGTTTATCTAAGGACTTTTTATCCTGTTCCTTTGATCTGTATCTCTGTTTTTGTTCCAGTACTATTCTGTTTTGATTACTATAGCTTTGTAGTATAGTCTGAAGTCAAGGATCCCAATTCCTCCAGTTCTGTTTTTCTTGCTCAGGATTGATTTGGCTATTCATGGTCTTCTGTGCTTCCACACAAATTGTATCATTTTGCTGGTTTAATTCTGTGAAAAATGCCATTAGGTTCATAGGGATTTCACTGAATCTGAAGATTGCCTTGAGCAGTATAGTTATTTTGATTTTCCCAATCCAAGAACTTGGTATATCTTTCCATCTCTTTGTGTGGTCTTTGATTTCTTTCGTCAGTGTCTTATAGTTTTCAAAGTACAGGTCTTTTGCTTCCTTAGGTAGGTTTATTCCTAGATATTTTATTCTTTTTGATGTAATGGTAAATGGGAATATTTCCTGGATTTCTCTGATTTTTTGTTGTTAGTGTATATGAATGCAAGAGATGTCTGTGTATTAATTTTATAGCCTGCAATATTACCAAATTCACTGATGAGCTCCAGCAGTTTTCTGATAGCATCTTTAGGATTTTCCATGTACAGTATCATGTCATCTGCAAACAGTGACAGTCTTACTTCTTTTCCAATTTGGATTCATTTTATTTCTTTTTCTTCTCCGACTGCCATGGAAAATTCGTTATTTTTATTGACTTTTGAGTTTATCTGATGACTCAGATCAGATCAGATCAGTCGCTCAGTTGTGTCCGACTCTTTGCGACCCCATGAATCGCAGCACGCCAGGCCTCCCTGTCCATCACCAACTCCCGGAGTTCACTCAAACTCATGTCCATCGAGTCAGTGATGCCATCCAGCCATCTCATCCTCTGTCGTCCCCTTCTCCTCTTGCCCCAAGTCCCTCCCAGCATCATAGTCTTTTCCAGTGAGTCAACTGTTCGCATGAGGTGGCCAAAGTACTGGAGTTTCAGCTTTAGCATCATTCCTTCCAAAGAAATCCCAGGGCTAATCTCCTTCAGAATGGACTAGTTGGATCTCCTTGCAGTCCAAGGGACTCTAACACCACAGTTCAAAAGCATCAATTCTTCAGCACTCAGCCTTCTTCACAGTCCAACTCTCACATCCATACATGACCACTGGAAAAACCATAGCCTTGACTAGACGAAACTTTGTTGGCAAAGTAATGTCTCTGCTTTTGAATATGCTATCTAGGTTGGTCATAACTTTCCTTCCAAGGAGTAAGCGTCTTTTAATTTCATGGCTGCAGTCACCATCTGCAGTGATTTTGGAGCCCAGAAAAATAAAGTCTGACACTGTTTCCACTGTTTCCCCATCTATTTCCCATGAAATGATGGGACCAGATGCCATGATTTTTGTTTTCTGAATGTTGAGCTTTAAGCCAACTTTTTCACTCTCCACTTTCACTTTCATCAAGAGGCTTTTTAGTTCCTCTTCACTTTCTGCCGTAAGGGTGGTGTCATCTTCATATGTGAGGTTATTGATATTTCTCCCGGCAATCTTGATTCCAGCTTGTGTTTCTTCTAGTCCAGTGTTTCTCATGATGTACTCTGCATATAAGTTAAATAAACAGGGTGACAATATACAGCCTTGACGTACTCCTTTTCCTATTTGGAACCAGTCTGTTATTCCATGTCCAGTTCTAACTGTTACTTCCTGACCTGCATACAAATTTCTCAAGAGGCAGATCAGGTGGTCTTGTATTCCCATCTCTTTCAGAATTTTCCATAGTTTATTGTGATCCACACAGTCAAAGGCTTTGGCATAGTCAATAAAGCAGAAATAGATAGATTGCTGGAACTCTCTTGCTTTTTCCATGATCCAGCGGATGTTGGCAATTTGATCTCTGGTTCCTCTGCCTTTTCTAAAACCAGCTTGAACATCTGGAAGTTCACGGTTCACATATTGCTGAAGCCTGGCTTTGGAGAATTTTGAGTATTACTTTACTAGCGTGTGAGATGAGTGCAATTGTGCAGTAGTTTGAGCATTATTTGGCACTGCCTTTCTTTGGGATTGGAATGAAAACTGACCTTTTCCAGTCCTGTGGCCACTGCTGAGTTTCCAAATTTGCTGGCATATTGAGTGCAGCACTTTCACAGCATCATCTTTCAGGATTTGGAATAGCTCAACTGGAATTCCATCACCTCCACTAGCTTTGTTCGTCGTGATGCTTTCTAAGGCCCACTTGACTTCACATTCCAGGATGTCTGGCTCTAGCTGAGTGATCACACCATCGTGATTATCTTGGTCGTGAAGATCTTTTTTGTACAGTTCTTCTGTGTATTCTTGTTATCTCTTCTTAATATCTTCTGCTTCTGTTAGGTCCATACCATTTCTGTCCTTTATCGAGCCCATCTTTGCATGAAATGTTCCTTTGGTATCTCTGATTTTCTTGAAGAGATCCCTAGTCTTTCCTATTCTGTTGTTTTCCTCTATTTCTTTGCATTGATTGCTGAAGAAGGCTTTCTTATCTCTTCTTGCTATTCTTTGGAACTCTGAATTCAGATGTTTATATCTTTCCTTTTCTCCTTTGCCTTTCGCTTCTCTTCTTTTCACAGCTATTTGTAAGGCCTCCCCAGACAGCCATTTTGCTTTTTTGCATTTCTTTTCCATGGGGATGGTCTTGATCCCTGTCTCCTGTACAATGTCATGAATCTCATCTGATGACTATGATTCAATAATTATATTTGTGAAACCAAAGTTATAGGCAGAAGAAACTGAGGCTTTTTTCTAATCTTAACTTTAAACTAAAACAGTAAATACTGAATCATGGTAATAGTATGAAATATTGACTTAAAAGGAGCAGCTCACTTAATGACAATGATTATTCCTATAGAACAGAACGTGAAAGATAATACAAAAGAAAAAAGATCAGGGAGATATTCACCCACTAACTATGTAAGTTAGGTTTTAAGTTAAATTCAATAGCATGAATTTAATAAATTGTTTTATATTACAAACTTGTAGAATAGAGGCAGCAATAATGTAATTACTAAATTTTAGTCTTATAATAAATTTAATTTGGAGGAAAAAAGAACATGTTTTAAAACTATTTGCACAAGTGAAGAGAAACAGAAAAGATGTAATAGTTCACAGCAAATTAAATCATAAAAAAGGTATGAACACAAGCTGAGTTTGCATGAGGAATATAAAAAGTCATTCTTTATTTCTCAGAAAAGGAATTAGAGTATTACATTTGCTAATTTTATAACTAATGTATAGAATTACATTATTGTAAAGTATTTCAATCAAAGTAAGTAAAAAGCTGAATTTGCCAAACCTTTCCTCCCAAGGCTGCTGGGAATGAATGATGAATAAAGCAGAACTGAAGCTGAAATGATGCAATGCAAAAAAGTATCAAAAGCAATTAGGAAGATCAGATCCAACTTACTGTTATTATTGGGTTCATAGTTAAGTGCCTTGGGTCAAACAGATTTACCTCATTTCTCTTGGTTGAAGCATTTTACATCAGGAGAATTTACCTTTTTATTCCCTGAAATGTACTGCTAGCCATGTCTATGATGCCTCCAGTTGGCCTTGTCACTGCTCCAACTAAACCTTTCCCAACACCTTTAAAGAAACCAGTTGCTCCTTCTTTCTGAGCTCCTGGAAAGAAAAAAGACAGGAGTTTTTGACAACTGGATTAAGAATGAAAATGGAATTAATTCATGAAATATATATATCACCCAAAAGAATTATTATACTCACCTTTGATTGGTTTTGTAACAATTCCTGTTATGCCACTTACAAAACCCTAGAGGAAAAGCACAAATGAAAATTTACAATAATTTGATGTGATATTTTGAACAACCAAGTCTGGCTTACAAAAGAAATGCAGAATTCTGCTTTCTAGATGCCACAAGAATTAATGTATTTCCTACATATTCTATTTAAACAGAGTATTTTGAAGGCTACTGACATTTTTTAATATATGACAACCCACTGCTCCTCTAACATCCAAATAATATTTGAGTGAATGCAAGTTTTCTATTTCCTTTCTCATAGAATGTGGCTTTAAAAGATATTCCTCAAATGTTCACAACTATGGGAAATTTCTTACAGAAACTAGGCCTTTTCCTCCACGAGTGATGCCTTCCCTAAGACCAGCTGGTTGCTTATTCATGGCTTCTCTTCTCTTCTGTTGGTAGTCTTCATCCATAGTCATAGCTGCCACCCCTTTAGCCATAGCACTGGTGATTTTGGAGGCAGCACCAGCTAGTCCACCTGGCAAAAGTATAACACCTTTAGTAAAAACCAAACATATCCTTACTTTCTAGCATAATGATCCTTGGTGGGCATTCTGTTTCTTACCAACAGCTCCACCAACTAGTGCTTTCAGTCCTAGTGCCATTCCTTCCACAAACTCTTCAGGACCCTGGATGGCTCCCTAAAGGGTCAAAATATAACAACAGTAAATAAAGTTACTGTTACTTTTAAAGGTAAATTAAAAAAAAATATACAAGGAAGGCAGTAGTGACAAAAAGAATAAAGATGTCCTAGAGAAGTGACATCAGAAGAAAACTTCACATTAACAGAATTCTCAGATATTTCATGACTTTTGAAGTACAAAGGATAAAGTGCTGGAAGTTGATCCAAACTTAGAAAGAAATATGACTATTCACCAAAGTGTACAAAAGATGCTTACATGGATTATAAGCTGTATATGAGAAGGTAACCACAAACTACTCTTGAAAAATTTTCAGAAAAAGAAATAAAAACACTTTAATTCTTAGTATTTCTAATGTTTTAGGTTACAGTGTACAAAATAAATATCAAATGTATTTTATTTTTCATTATCCTCTATGTTTAAAAGTCAAAGTGGGAGAGTTTTGAATGTTTTGACAGAAATTTTTAAGGGACATAGACCAATCATAATTTCTGCCACTGAGTATCAAGATTGCTTCGCACACTGTCAGCTTACGTGGTTATTTTTACTGTCCCATACCACTGTGCAAAGCAAGACTGCATGTCCATGGGAATCTTGATTCTACTATAGTGTAAACTTTATCCACTTTTAATATTCCAACAGATCACTTAAAATTTGGTATTTCTTAGTAAAGTCTTAAGTTTTGAAGGAAAAGGTAAACATTTCCTCCAAGATTTTGCAAAACCTCTTACCATTGCTTCAAAATACTGTCCTTTTGTTGTTTTCAAAAATCTATTTACACCTACAACTCAAGTTAACGATTGGGGTGCATTATTCTCACTATTTTTAATTGAAGTATAGTTCATTTACAATGTTGTGTTGGTTACCAGTATACACTAAAGTGATTCAGTTATACATATTTGTGTGTGTGTGTATATACTTCTTCATACTCTTCCCATTATGGTTTTTTACAGGATATTGAATATACTTCCCTGTGATATATACATTAGGAACTTGTTGATCATCTGTTTTATATATAGCAACTTCTATCTGCTAATGGAATGAATTATTTATTCAAAAGGATTAGTGTCATGTATTGTACAAGATTAACTATGTTACCTGGTAAGGTTCATAAAAAAATGCTTCTACACCTTCAGAAAATTCTCTTATCAAGCCAAAGGGATTTCCCAAAACATCAAGTCCAAGAATGAGTACGTACATCTGTTTAATGGCCTAAAAATGAAATATAAACATTAGTCAAATCAGATAATCAGAGTTAATATTTTTTTCCTTACATTTAGTACACATATCTAGTTTTTTTTTCAGGCTAACATTCTCACCAGCAATTTCAAACTATCCCATATCACCTTATTCATCACTAGTCTTAGTTTAAAAAAGCAATTTGGTATTAGAATATGAGAAATAATATGACCTATTTACATAGAGTTTTGGAATATTCAAAATACTTTTACAACTATGTGCGACAGTTGTTATTACTGCCACCATTTTATAAACTACAGAAGCACACAGGTCAAATGATGCTGAGTCATATAGACAGTAAAACTGAGATCCAAACCCAGATTTCTTTCTTTTTTTAAAAAAAAATATTTATTTTAATTGGAGGCTAATTAATTTACAGTACTGTAGTGGTTTTTGCCACACATTGACATGAATCAGTCACAGGTGTACATCTGTCCCCCTGTCCCAAACCCCCTCCCTCCTCATCCCATCCCCCTGGGTTGTCCCAGTGCACTGGCTTTGACTGCCCTGTTTCATGCATCAAACTTGGACTGGTCATCTATTTCACATATGGCAATACACATGTTTCAATGCTATTCTCTCAAATCATCCCACCCTTGCCTTCTCCCACAGAGTCCAAAAGTCTGTTCTTTGCATCTGTGTCTCTTTTGCTGTCTTGCATAAGGGTCATGCTTACTATCTTTCTAAATTCCATATATACGCATTAATATACTGTATTGGTGTTTTTCTTTCTGACTTACTTCACTCTGTATAATAGGTGCCAGTTTCATCCACCTCATTAGAACTGACTCAAATGCGTTCCTTTTTATAGCTGAGTAATATTCCATTGTGTATATGTACCACAACTTTCTTATCCATTCATCTGCCAATGGACATCTAAGTTGCTTCCATATCCTACCTATTGTAAACAGTGCTGCGATGAACACTGGGGCTCAGTTCTGGTTCTCTTGGTGTGTATTCCCAGCAGTGGGATTGCTGAGACATATGGCAGTTCTATTTCCAGTTTTTTAAGGAATCTCCACACTGTTCTCCATAATGTAAACCCAGATTTCTTAAGTCATGCTCAGTGATCTGTCCACCATACAACAGTTATCCTAATGCTCTGTAAGTTATACCATAAAATATAGGACTCCTTAGAGATGGAGAAAAATCCAATAAATATCTAGCTTGACTAAACAACTTAATTACATTAAAAATATCCTGTGTTCAGTTACTTACTGATAAATAGTTCCCCTTGACCTATTTTTTTTTAAGTAAGTGAAGTGAGTTACTCAGTTAATTACCATTTAAAGATTTATATCTAGTTCACACTGATCCAGGAAGATTTCTGTCAAAGACTAAAAGTAAAGGTAAAATCTGAAATGGTAGTAGGGCTTAATTTCTTTCCACAACCCTGAGGAGAAAAACCAAGTTCTAAAATTTTGAAAATGGCTATTCATTTACTTGCCAAATCTAAATTATATATTACATATGTGGTTTCACTATTTTATATCAGCCTGTCCCTCTGTAAAATAATCTCAGACAAACCTGCTTTGAATAGTGTCTTATTACTTCAGACTGTAGTTCAGCTGTTGTATGGAACTGATAATTGAGTTCAAAAAATGCTAGCCTAAAAAGAAAACACAACAAAAAACATAAAAATGCATATGGGTCTCACTCATGAACATGAACTGCACTTCTCAATTCTGTCCTACTGTGACCTACACAGAAAATGCTTGATTCACTGAGACAAATAGAAATTGCTCAAGAATGGCCAGGATTCAATTGTTGCAGGTTTTCCCTGATTAGCTGACAGCTGAAGAATCACCCTAAGTTTGTATGTGTGTCCTCTGTCACGTCCAGCTCTTTGCAACTCCATGGACTATGGCCCACCAGACTCCTCTATTTGTGGGATTTTTCTATCAAGAATACTAGCAGGTTGCCATTTCCTCCTCCAGAGGATCTTCCCAACCCAGAGATCAAACCCACATCTCCTCCCTAGGCAGAGGGATTCTTTATCACTGAGCCACATGGGAGCCCTCACCATCATTTTATTTATAACCTGTTCACAGCATATACCTGGATCCACTAGTTGGGAAGTTTTATGCTAAGGCTATAGTCCATGGGGTCACAAAGAGTCGGACATAATTGAGTGACTGACACTTCCTTTCTTTCATGCTAAGGATAGGACAGCAGCAAGATTAGAAATCTCATCCAATTTTTCATGTCTGCAAATCTATGTTTTTTACTTTGACTATTTCCTTTTATCTAGATTTACAGTTACCACTTTGGACTCACTGATTCTTACTACTATTCTTTTTTTTTTTTCTTTAGTTTTTTTCTTGATTCTTACTACTATTCTTAATAACAGTTCTAGGTGCTATCTGCAAAGGTCATTCTCATCTATAGACTCCACTCAGACTCTGAGTCTCTGGTCAGATACTTCAATAGCTTACATTATGACACATTAAAGTATAAATTCTTGACTGTACCATTTAAACAGATTCCTTCATTTCTGCTATCATAGTATTCATTTTCTCCTAGTTACATATGCTTTAAAGAGTCTTGATACCATAGGCCTTAAAGTAGCATCTTTAAAAGCACTACACATCACATCTTTGAATATATACATCTTCTTAGGGATCCTTGCCTAAGTAAAAAAGGCATTGCATAACACATAAACTTGCACAGCCTCTTTTTTTCTTTTTTCAACCATGCCATATGGTGTATGGAATCTCTGGACCAGGATTCAAACCCTCTCCCCCTACAGTAGGAGCTTGGAGTTTTAACCACTGGACCACCAGGGAAGTCTCTGTCCCTCTGTATTAAGGAAATTTTTTAATAATTACTCTGCTATTTAATAGTTAAGGCAATATATTAAATTATATTTAGCCTTTGATCTGGAATTTACATACTTTTTTACTTACAAAATTTTAAAGTAAATATAAAAATGGGCTTTTTGTCAATTTATAGATTTGAATTATAAACATACTTAAAAACTACATC
This sequence comes from Bos javanicus, assembly GCF_032452875.1. Lineage (NCBI taxonomy): Eukaryota > Metazoa > Chordata > Mammalia > Artiodactyla > Bovidae > Bos > Bos javanicus. Next base: position 53,981,573 of record NC_083875.1, on the reverse strand, counting down.
TTGTACATCTGTGAGAGTGGCACCAATACTCTTCAGCAAAAGATGTAAAGAACGAATTGCCATCAGTCCTTCATGCTGTTCTGAATCTTTCGGTTCTTCACCACCTGAACTCAGTGAAACACTTAAATGCAACTAAAGAAATAAAGAGATAAATATTTAAATCACTTTCTTCATAGTAACTCTTAAAATTCAATCTCATTCTAAATTTACTATACCATACATAAGATTTCAAATAACCTAGATATTAATTTTGATATAATTAATAAGTGGAATGTTAAAGGAATTTAAAATCTAAACAGCACCTTTAAAAATTTTAAATCCAACAATGTATGTTATTTAGCTCAATCCAATTCTTTTGGTAAACCTAGGAAAATATTAATCTTTATAAATTTTTAGTAACAGTAACAATCTAGAAGTTGAAGTTGTGGAAAATAACTCAAATATCTCCAAAATTTCTCCAAGTTGAATGTTTCAACTATTAGAATTAAGTTATCATGGTGAAAGAAAGTGAAGTAGCTCAGTCATGTCCAACTCTTTGTGACCCCATGGGCTGTAGCCTACCAGGCTCTTCTGTCCATGGAATTTTCCAGGCAAGAGTACTGGAGTGGGTTGCCATTTCCTTCTCCAGGGGATCTTCCCAAACCATGGATCGAACCTGGGTCTCCCGCATTGCAGGCAGACGCTTTACCATCTGAGCCACCAGGGAAGCATGGTGAAGCCAGTTAAAAACATTTTTATATTATATGCATATGTGTGTGTGTGTGTGTGTGTGTGTGTGTGTGTATACATATATATAGAAGTCACTCAGTTGTGTTTGACAATGTGATCCCATGGACTGTAGCCCACCAGGCTCCTCTTTCCATGGGATTTCTCCGGGCAAGAATACTGGAGTGGATTACCATTCCCTTCTCCAGAGGATCTTCTGGCCCAGGGATCAAACCTCGGTTTCCTGCATTGCAGGCAGATTCTTTAGTCTTTCAGCTACAGAGAAGATCAGCATGGTGTACACAGTTATACAGCAATTTTCTTCAGATATTATGCAACTCATAGAAATTTTATGTTAAGAACTTACTTTTAGTTCCGTTCAATCTTCAGTTTTTAAATCAAGGTTATTTTATAAAATTATTTGAAACTTTAATATCATATATAAAAGTTTGAAAATTATCAGTCAACACTTTAATAGATAGTAAATGAACATAATGTTAGGTCAAATGTAAACATATAAACAAATACTATAGGTGGCTTTCACATATAAAAGAGTATAAAAATAAATAAAAATTAAAAGTATCATTCCTTTCTAACTTATATTTGAATGGTGAAGTTGCAGAATTTATATACTATCAAAGAACAGAACTGAAATGCTATATTCCCCAAAACTGATCAAATCAATTTGCTATTAACTAGATTACCAAGGATAATAAAAATGACTTTTATTTTCCCCCTACCTTGATAGGAGATATATGAAAGTATTCATAGAGACTGACTTGTGATGAATCTACTAATGAGACTATTTTATATTCTTCTTGGAAAGCTTCTATGTCTTTATGAAAAAGCTCAACCTATAAAGGGACATAAAATATTAAAAACTTAAGGAATATATCTGTGTAAGTATTAAGCCAATACATTTGCAATGGAAAAAACAAAAATGAGATTATGATAACAATTTTGTTCACAATACTATAAAAAGAATAAAATACTCAAATTTAGCAAAAAGAAGTATAAAACGTATACTCAAATGATAAAAACTCTCTTGAAAGAAAATGAAGATCTACATAAATGGAAAACATCCCATGTTCAAGGGTTGGAAGACTTAATACTGTTAAGATGGCACCTCTTCCAAGTTGATCTGTACATCCAATGTAATCACTATCAGAACCCTACATGACTTCTCTGAAGAAGGCAAGCTGATTCTACAATTCATATGGAACTGCAAAGGGATCCAAAATAGCCAAAACAATCTTGAAAAAGAACTAAATACCAATATTCATACTTCTCAATTTCATAATTTACTGACGTCAGACTCTTAATTATACCATATACAGAAATTAACTCAATATGAATGAAACACCTAATTTTAAGAACTTAAAGTTTAAAATGCTTAGAACACAGGGCTAAATCTTTTAACTTTGGATTTGGCAAAGGAGTCTTAGAAATGACACCAAATACATGAGCAACAAAAGAAAAAATATTTTGGACTTCAGTAACATCAAAAGCTTCTGTGCTTCAAAAGACAAATAGAAAGTGAAACACAACATAAAGAATTAGAGAAGATATTTGCAAATCATATATCAGACATGGATGGGGCTTGCATTCAAAATACATAAAGAACTTTTACAATTCAATTAAAAAACAAACCCATTAAATAACAGGCAAAAAATTTGAGCAGACATTTCTCCATAGCAGATATGCAAGCAGTCAATTAACAAATTACCAAATCAAAAGTATCCAACATAATTACTCATTAGATAAATGCAAATCAAAACCACAGTGATATATACTACTTCACACCTACTAGGACAGCTTGAATTAAAAGGACAGACAATTACAAGTATTAGTGAGATCTGATGAAATCAGAATCTTCATATATTCTGCTGAAGAGTATAAAATGATGCAGTAACTATGGACAACTGTCTAGAAGTCTTGAAATTATTAAACAGAGCTACCAACTTCCTAGCAATTTCACTCCTAGGTAAATACCCAAGAGAACTGAAAACATATGTCCACATAAAAACTTGTACAAAAATACTCACAGCACCATTATTCATAATAGCCAAATTGTACAAACAACCCTAATGTCTACTAACTGATGAATGGATAAACAAAATGTGGTGTATCTATACAGCCGAATATTACTTGGCCATAAAAAGGAATCTGATACATGCTACAACATGGATGAACCTCAAAAGCATTATGCTAAATCAAAGGAAATACATCAAAGAACACTATATAGTATATGATTCCATTTATACTAAATATCTATAATAAGAAAATCCATAGAAAGTACATTAGTGTTTGCATAAGGCTAAGGCAGTTTTCTTTCAGGGGTGAAGAAAATGTTCTAGAATCAGTGGTGATGGTTGCATAATTCTGAATATACTAAAAACTACTAAACTAACAATTTAATTGGGTAAAATGTATAGTATGTGAACTATAGCTCGATGAACCGTTATTAAAAGGAAAAAAGGTATAATTTCCTTGTCTTTATCTGTGTACAACTGACCCTTGAACAACAGAGATTTGAAGTACAAGGATCTACTTATACATGTTCCCTTCCCCCCACCCCATGCTAAATACTACGGTACTATACAATCCTCAGTTGTGTGACTCCCTGGATGCAGACCCTTGGATATGGAGGAACTAGGTGTGCACAGGGCCAAATATACATTATACACAGATTTTCAACTGAGAACAGGGTTGGTGCCCATCACCCCCACATTGTTCAAAGGTAAACTGTAGTTTGTTTTATCTTCAAAATTCTTTCTAAAAGAACAGCTGAAAAATAAAACATCTCTTATCCACCTAACAATTGTAATTTTATCATCTATCAGTTACAAAGAACATATTATATTTATTTTCCTTATCTCTTTTCTCATCAAATATCCTGATCATATCCAAATTTCTAAATTATCAATCAACACAAAAGTAACACAGGAAAATAAAATAGGAAGAAATAAGTGATGTAAACATGACTGATTATCCTCTTCCTCTTTTACTGGTTTAAAACTTTTCCTCTTATTTGTTACCTTATCTTCAGAAGGTTAGCTGTCTTGCTTCCAACTTCTATCATTTGAGTATGTGATTTCCACCAACGTAGAACCATGGTAGCAGAATAAAATTTTTTTAATTTTTAAAAACATGTTTATACATTTAAGAATGTATAATGTTATCATTGTTTTCTAAAGTCCCCCTCTTTCCCTAAATCAATGCTACTATTTTAAGTCTCACCTCTGTTTTTTCAGTGACTTCAGCTGGTGTCATAAGTTCTGATACAGCATAGACAAATCCAAGATCTAACCTGAGATCCATTTCTTGGATCAACACTTTGAAATACCTATAAATAGCAAGGTAAAACATTTTAAGGTAAAACAAGGTAAAACATTTAAAAATTATCGATTAACTGAATTAACAAAATTATAAAAGAAAAAATATAAGACATATATTAAAACATTGACACTTAAGACTTTCTAGGTGAATGAATTAAAAACATAATGGCAACACTGTTCATAATAGAAACAAACTCAAAATGTGACAATGCCTACAAAGAGAAAATTGATAAGTAAACTGGCACAAAGTAACACAAGGAAATATGACATACAAGTGATAATAAACTCTAGCTATATACAACAAAATAAATTAATTTTAGTAAAAATTTGAATAGAAAAAGCAAGCCCAAGGCATATATTTACAGTTCGAAAAAAATTTAATTAGCACAACTTTTGGCAAAGTAAGGAGCATAATGTTTAGCTACACATAAATAATAAACCAGTATTTTTAAAAGGGAATAAAAACAGTATTTATCTTGGTGATAGGGTGAAGGAAACAAGAAATATGGGAGTGATACGTAGATGGATGCTTCTGTCACTGTTCTGTTTTTTGAAATGGGTGGTGACTGAATTTGAATATACTATTTTCTTTCTTGTTTATAAAACAGTATGCAGTAATGATAGACAACAGAGAAAACAAATAAAAAAGAAAGTAATAAAATACACATAATTCAGAAATGACTATTATTAATATCTATGTATAATTCATTTGAAGCCTTCTGACTTCTCAAGATTATGAAATAATTGATTTTTTCTATGACCTTTCTAATTTAACATTTTACTCTTAAATCTTTGACTCATCTAAAATTTACTTAAGAGTACAATTAGCTCACATATTTAAACAAAACACTGTGCTTTAAATGTACACAAAATAAACATATTAAGACACTTACTTAATACGTGATATCTGCGAATGTCCTGCAGATCTCATGACAATACTGACATCAGTAAAGGGTTTTGGTGCTGTAAAGGTTAACAAATATGATTAATCTAATGATGCTTTAAACAAAAGATAAGCATTTTCTTGTAATTTAATACACACCACAATGGACACTTAAATTATGTATTAAATCATAAGTATGAATTAAAATTACTGATATTTGTAAGATCTACCACAGTCTTAATTTCAGACTGCAGGATTGTTTTTTTAATTATCTGTATTCACTTTTAGGTTAACTGAACCTTTTTATTTTTTTTTATTTTTAAACTTTACAATATTGTATTAGTTTTGCCAAATATCGAAATGAATCCGCCACAGGTATACCTGTGTTCCCCATCCTGAACCCTCCTCCCTCCTCCCTCCCCATACCCTCCCTTTGGGTTGTCCCAGTGCACCAGCCCCAAGCATCCAGTATCATGCATCGAACCTGGACTGGCGACTCGTTTCATACATGATATTATACATGTTTCAATGCCATTCTCCCAAATCTCCCCACTCTCTCCCTCTCCCACAGAGTCCATAAGACTGATCTATACATCAGTGTCTCTTTTGCTGTCTCGTACACAGGGTTATTGTTACCATGTTTCTAAATTCCATATATATGCGTTAGTATACTGTATTGGTGTTTTTCTTTCTGGCTTACTTCACTCTGTATAATAGGTTCCAGTTTCATCCATCTCATTAGAACTGATTCAAATGTATTCTTTTTAATGGCGGAGTAATACTCCATTGTGTATATGTACCACAGCTTTCTTATCCATTCGTCTGCTGATGGGCATCTAGGTTGCTTCCATGTCCTGGCTATTATAAACAGTGCTGCGATGAACATTGGGGTACACGTGTCTCTTTCCCTTCTGGTTTCCTCAGTGTGTATGCCCAGCAGTGGGATTGCTGGATCATAAGGCAGTTCTATTTCCAGTTTTTTAAGGAATCTCCACACTGTTCTCCATAGTGGCTGTACTAGTTTGCATTCCCACCAACAGTGTAAGAGAGTTCCCTTTTCTCCACACCCTCTCCAGCATTTATTGCTTGTAGACTTTTGGATCGCAGCCATTCTGACTGGCGTGAAATGGTACCTCATAGTGGTTTTGATTTGCATTTCTCTGATAATGAGTGATGTTGAGCATCTTTTCATGTGTTTGTTAGCCATCTGTATGTCTTCTTTGGAGAAATGTCTACTTAGTTCTTTGGCCCATTTTTTGATTGGGTCATTTATTTTTCTGGAGTTGAGCTGTAGGAGTTGCTTGTATATTTTTGAGATTTTAACTGAACCTTTAAATCAGTGATTTTAAACCAGAAGTATACATTAGAATCATCAGGACAACTTTGTGAAAATAGACTTCACGGTCTTATTCCTTTATTTAAAGGTTCTAGTGGCTTTTAAATTAGGAATTTACAAACTTGTAATCTTTTAAAGAAATTAATGTCTCTAAAAATTATATATACATTTCTAATCAATCTTTTCTTCAGTATTCACTCAGTTTTATTGAAATTAGTTGAGTACTTCCTGGTCTTTTTTCAAGCCATTGAATTTTCCAATGATCCTATAGAAACTAAACTTGAGAAGGGTTTCACTTCATACTTTTATAGTAAAATAAATCAAATAGCTAATACAACCATTTTTATGGCAATCTAAAAATAGAAACAAACCTGAATCCAAGGTGACGGACTTGGGCGGTTTAATGGGATAAAACACGAATGGAAATATAGCACCATGTATTTGGTTTTGGATCTAAGAAACAAAAAGGTCAGTATATTAATATGTTAATTATAGAATCTGACTAGAATAACAAAATTTAAGAAGTAGAAGGCATCAAACACTCTAGTCCAACAAACTACAGACAAAACAGACTGTGGGAATACATTTATTGTATTTCCATATTTCTTTAGAATATGATTTGAATATCTTTTCAAACTTACCTGTATTCTATAAATTTGAATTCTAAACGATGACTGATGTGCAGATGTGCTATATTCTACTTTTAATGCTGGAAGATAATTTCTTCTTATAGCTATTACATGTGGCTGCAGAATTTTCATGTTAGAAGCACCAGGTGTGAAGCGAACCTGAAAAATATGCCCACCGCCCCCAACAAAAAAACCCCCACAGGATTTCTCTTTATTAATTGACTAAAGTTAGAAATCTGTACCAAAAACTTTTATGATAATATTAATTTAAATAGTAGGCTAAATATTTGATAAGATTTGGATTGAGATCTTTATATCCCATACACATGCAACTCACAAATATTCATATAATATTCACAAAATATTCATATACCCCTGGTAACTTGATTTTATCACTTTTTATATAATTTTTTTTACTTTATTTCTTTAACTTTTACTTCACTAAAATTCATCAAAAAATAAAGCAATATAAGAAAAATAACTTTAAAAATAAAGCAAAACAACTTAGATCATCAGAACTTAAAAAAGTCTGAATCTTAAGACAGAGAACTATTCCTTTAAAATATTCTATATAAAGTACGTATAAGATTCATTGTTTTGTAAGCAAACTTGTCTTTCCTTAAAAACGAACTCATGGTTCATCTAATTACAACAGATAGAAATTAAGACTTCATATCAGTACTTAAAAATATTACCAGAATGTTGGTGTCCAACTCAATAACCTTATCTTCTGACGGTGAAGATTCAACATATTCCTTAAATTCCTTCTCTAACTTCTCAGTGTGCTTTACACTCATTGGCTTCCATCTTGCCTTCTTCCTGGGCTTTGTCTCCCAAACCACATCAGAACTTATATATGAAAGCAAAAATCATGGTACTAATTTATAAACAGTTTCGTTTTAACTGGTTTATTACATGAATTACAAAACCGTCAGTGAATTTTTGCATATCTCTAGTTGTAAGCAAGCACATTTTAAGTTTAAAAACATGAATTCATTCAACCAATACTTATTAAACTCTTATTCAGGCACTATTCTAGGTGGCAGCAATATTATTAGGGAAAGTTTCTGCCATTTTGGAACCTTCTTTTACCTGAGGAGAGACAGACTGACACTAAACAGTAAATTAGCATATTTCAATATATTAGGAGGTAAACATGGCTTTTGAAAGAAGAAAAAGCAGATAGGTTAAGGAGGATCTAGAGTACTGGGATATGCAAAGTGGTGGGGGTTGCAGTATCAAAACAGAATGGTCATTGGAGGTGTCATTAAGAAGGTGAGATTTCAACAGCCTGAAAGAAGATGGGGTAGTTATCCAGCGGACATTTCAGGTAGAGACACAAGCTAGAGCAAAGACTACAAAGCAGAGCATGCCATAGCACAGGAAAAGCAAGGGGGCTTGGCATGCTTGGAATACATTAAGAGTAGAAGATGAAGTAAGATAGATAGTGAGAGGCAAAACAATGTAAAGCCTTGAGGATATGGTAAAGACTGAGTTTTATTCTGAGATGAGAACCCATTGAATGATTATGAGAAGATAATCAGCAATATGATCTGACTTAAGGTTTAAGAATAAACTGTGTGATGGGATGGGAAGCAAGGGAAAAAAAATAAAGGATGAAGACTAGGACAGGAAAACTTGTTAGGAATGTAATACAGTAAGCTAGGAGAAAAATGGTGATGGTTCTGCCTAGGGTGGTAAGACTGAAGCATTACAAAGTGGTCAGATTCTATGTGTGTTCTGAAGCAAGATCCAAAACAATATTTTCAGATAGATTAGAGGGGGTAAGGGCAAATAAATTAGGGGGTAAGATAAAGAAATCAAAGATGATTCCAAAGATTTTGACATGAGCAACTAGAAGAATGTAGATGTCATTACCTCCAGTGGGAAAGAAGGTTTTGATAGAATGAGGAAGGAGTTTGGTTTTACCTACTATAAAGCTTAAGAAGTCTCTTAGATATCTAAGTAGAGATTTTATGTAAGCAGCTGGACAGACAAGTTTGTCCAGAACTCAGAACAAAAATCTAGCCGAAGATACACTTCAAGAAGTTTTCTGCATATATATGGTATTTGAAATCATAAAACTGAAACAGAGAAGAGAAGCGGACTCAGGTCTGAGAGCCTCAAGATACCCAATATTAAGCAGTTGAGAAAATGACAAGGCACCAAGAAGTGTGACTAAGAATGCTGGAACAGAAAGAAAAACCAAGGCGGTGAGCTATCCTGGAAGTAAAGTCAAAGAAACTGGGTCAAGGAGGGATCTGTGTAGAATGTTAGAATGTTATAAACTTAAGCAACATGAAGACTGGTAATTGTACAATGCACCTGGCAAAACATACGTCTCTGGTGCTCTTATCAAGACCAGCTTTATGGTACACTGAAAGCAAAAGCCTGTTCAGAACTGTTAAGAAAAAATGGGTAAAAAAAAGAACTGGAGAGAGTGAAAATATTTTTCTAAATAGATAACACTTCTAATGAGTTCAGCTATAAAGTAAAGCAAAGAAATGTACAGTAGGTAGCAGAGAAAGTAGGTTGAAGAGAATTTTTTTAGTTGAAAGATATTAAACTTATTTGGACAATTCAGTAGGGAGCCAAAAATTATTGAAGTAGGACAGAGAAAGAAGAGGATTGCTGGGTCAGTGTCTCCAGAGGCAAGAGTGAATGAGATATAGTGCAAAAGAAGAAAAATATGTTTAAATAGGAGCACATACAATATATCTATGATAAGTGGGAAGTGTGTTGCTGCAATATATAGGTAAAAAATACTGGTGCATAGGAAGCTCCTCCAACAGGAGGAGGTCTTTGGAAGTTCCTTTTTGACTACATCAGTTTACTTGGTGAAACAAGACTCAAGGCACTGAGCTGAGAGAGAATGGGATTTAAAAAGAGCCAAAATGTGAAATGGGCTTCCCTTGTGGCTCAGCTGGTAAAGAATCCCCTGCAATGCAGGAGACCTGGGTTAGAACCCTAGGTTGGGAAGATCCCCTGAAGAAGGGAAAGGCTACCAACTCCATTATTCTGGCCTGGAGAATTCCATGAACTGTATAGTCCATGGGATCACAAAGAGTCTGGCTCAGTGATAAAGAATCTGCTTGCCAATGCTGGAGACTTTAAGATGTGGGTTCAATCCCTGGGTTGGGAAGATCCCTGGGGAGGAAATGGCAACCCACTGCAGTATTCTTGCCTGGAAAATTCCATAGATAGAGGAACCTGGCAAGCTACAGTCCATGGGGTCTCAAGGAGTCTGACAGGACACATGCATGCAAAGTGTGAAATAGTAACAGAGGAGAGAGAGTGAATGGAACAAATCTTATTTACTAAAAAACCACTGAAAGACTTAAAGACAAATTTAAAAATCTATCCACATTCTAGGGACTTCCCTGGTGGTCCAGTAGTTAAGACTCCATGCTTTCACTGCAGGGGATGCAGGTTTGATCTTTGGTCAGGTAATTAAGATCCTGCATGCCATGCCACATAGCAAACACACACAAAGGTGGGAAAAGAGGCTCCTGAACAGCTTCCAGTTTCCACACCTCAAAAAAAAAATCTATCCACATTCTAAAATCACTTCACTCATTCTGTTTAAGTATGTAAATTATTTAATTTTATTAATTCTAAAATTTCTTGTTCTCTTTCTTCTAAAATTTATGTTTTCTTAATAAACAGAAAGATAGAAACCATGTACTAATTCCCTTTGCATTCACATCATTTAGCATAGGAGACAGCACGTTAGGTTTCACAGGCTTAAAATCTGTTGTCTATTTGAACTTTCTATATCAGTAATAAAATATTTTTTGAGAACAATAAAAATTTCTAAGAAAATAGTTTTAACATGCTTATTTATTGATTTGGCTGCACTGTTTGGCACACAGGTTCTTAGTTCTCTGACTAGGGATCGAATCTGTGCCCCTCCAATGGAAGCGCTGAATACTAACCACTAGACTGGAATTTCCTTTAATATGCCTTTTTAAATGGCATAGTTACCATTCAAGAAGTTAGGGACATTTCTAGACAAATTTACATAGAAAAACGAATTCAAATCTATCATAAACCTTTAATTTATATGTCTGAGAGTTTAATTCAAGAGATTAAAACATTATCCTTGTTATGCAAACTGGAATCTAGCAACAGTCTCAAATTAGGCAGTACTATAAAAATACTAATTTCAAGTAGTTACGAACAGAAACATTAAGTGCATAAAGGAAAGAAGAGAGTTTTACTGGTGATGACTTATATGGGAAATGGTAAATACCATATTACCTTATTAGATCTTAAAGTGCCAAGATCAAAGTAGAAAGTGATTAGAAAGTAAGATGTACAGAGTGGGGAATACAGTCAATAATAATGAATAATTTTTGTATGGTCACAGACGGTAATTAGACTTATTGTGATCACTGTAATAAACAGAAATACTGAGTCACTATGTTATGTAACAGGAACTAACACAGTGTAGCAAATCAAACACGCTTCAAAATAAACTCATAGAAACAGGTGGTAATGAACAATTAAACATTTCCTTGTGACATGTTAAAGAAAGAAAATATACTTTTAATAAGTTGAATAATTCTAATTTTCAGAGAGTTGGGAAAATAACATGATGAGAGATGTATAAATCTGATTTTTGGTATATCTTTATCTTGAAAGGCAAAAAAAGTATCAAGGCACTTTTAAATTAGCATTACCTTTGATTAGTATCACTGAATAGTCAAAACAAAATTTAATTCATTTTAGACTTTACAATCACAATTCTTAATGATTAAGAACTTACACTTAAATGTATCCAAATTCTAATACATCTAACCTTGTAATGCCAATATAGGCTACTTCTTGCTTTGTATAATTGTTGACAAGAGAAATCCCAACATCTTGTAACGCCAACACAATTTCTTGCTCTGCTAACTCTGCTTTCTCACTTTCATATGTCACTTTAAATACTCTTGGATCTTCAGTGAATAAAATTATGCGTTGTAAGCCTTCAAAAAACGAAACTAAATAAATGGTCGTTTTCCCCAAATTTATAGGTGTCATCATATCCTGAAATAAAATCATCAAAAAAATAAGAAAATTAGGGTTTGGTCCCAACCAACGTGAAATCTACATTCCACACTTGAAAAATGAGAATAGTAATGGTAGCTCCTTCATAGGAATAAAATAAATTAACAATTGTGTAACATTTTTAAATTTACATAATTCAAATTAGTTAATGAAATTTTTTGCCATAATCATTATGAAGTCAGGAAGACAGGTAAACTTTTAATATCATAGTAAAATCTAATTAGTCTTCCTTTGTAGGCTAATTAGTAACACAATTTATCTTCTCTGCCTTATTACAACACTAATCAATGTGTTATGCATTAAAAGTTGTTTAGTCAGAAACTTCTATTCCTTTTCAGAGGTGAACTAAATAAGATAAAAGAATATTTGACACGCCAGTTGCATGCTCTACAAAGCACAAATACTACAGGGTTAATACTACAGAAAGACTTTCTATATAAGCATTGTGCTGATATCAGGGTCTTGAGTTTAAAATAATTAACTTCTAATAGTTAACTGTCAGCCATTAATTCCTAGTTAATGAACATTCTGATTAAACAAGGTATTATAATATACAGTACACATTCATGTTATAATCCACTAAAATTAAAAGTAAGTTACTATAGTCATGTTACTTAAAACACTCTCTAAAATACAACACTCTCTAAAATACAATACACAATACTAAAACTACATTAAGATGTAAATAAGCTAATTTCCAAGTTATTCTGAAATATTTCTAATATGTTATAGTGGATTACAAGTTTATCTTTGCAAACTTCAACTATCATTGTGATATAAGTATGCAAAAGTACTTATTGAAGCTGAGGCACCAATACTTTGGCCACCTGATGCAAAGAGCTGACTCATTTGAAAAGACTCTGATGCCGGGAAAGACTGAAGGCAGGAGGAGAAGAGGACAACAGAGGATGAGATGGTTGGATGACATCACTGACTCAATGGACATGAGTTTGAGCAAGCTCAGGGAGTTGGAAATGGACAGGGAAGCCTGGCGTGCTGTAATCCATGGGGTCACAAAGAGTCGGACACGACTGAGCAACTTAACTGCACTGAACTGATGCAAAGGTACTAATCGACATGTTAAATAGCTTATTATTTTTAATATTAAAATGAATTATTTAAAAAAAAATAAATCTAATAATCATGAATTTAAAAAATAAAGTTAGGCCAATCATGGGCAACTCTCTCAAATACATTTAAACAACACTGGACTTCACAAGAGCAACACTGGAAAGACAATGGAAAAGTACAATCAATATTCTAAAAGAAAATAACTCGGAACTCAGAATTCCTTACTCAGCAAAAGTATTCCTCAGTGAAGAAAAGTACAAGAAATAAAGATGCTTGAAAACAAATGAAAACTACTAAATATCACCACCAACAGAAATTCACTCGAGCAAATTCTACAGGAGGAATTAAATACCAGCAAGAGTAAAGTGATCCAAGATGAATGTATGAGGAAAGGAATGTTATACAAATAAAATGTGAGAGAAAACATTTTACAAAATTCAATATTCAGGAATAATAAAAAATTTTGGCAAACAAAGACTACATGAGAAGTTCTTTAACCTCTTATCAAACTTCCCAAACACATACCAAACTTCAGCAAAGATCACACTTAAAGGTAAATGTTGATGTCATATAACATGAGACCAGAAATAAGGCAAAAATATATGTAAACATCAGTTTTATTAAACAGGACAGAGAGATGCAAGCCAGTCCAGTAAGGCAAAAAGAAATTAAAGATGAAAGGACTGAAAAGGAGAAAACAAAACTCTCATTATTTTTAAGTGTCATGATTGTACATGTGGAAAAATAAAAAACAATATTAATAAGAGAATTCAGTGACTTTTCTGGATTAAAAAAAAAAATCAATACACAAAATGCCATTATACTCCCATATGCTAACAAGCTTAATTTTAAAAAGATACCATGGGTTTCTGTTCTGGCAACTGATGACTAGGTGGTCTGAGACAAACCCTCTTGCTAACAGCAAAAAGTTGGAAAACATCTAAAAAGGAAAAATATGTGTCTGAAAAGACAGAAAAGCTTCTAAGATAGCATGAATTAATGGCACCAAGATCTGAGAGAGAAAGAAAGCCAATAAAAGTGAACTTTGTGGGACTTCCCTGGTGGTCCAATGGCTAAGACTCTGTGTTCCCAATGCAGGGAGCTCAGGTTGGATCCAGGGTCTGGGAACTAGATCCCACAGGCGGAACTAAGAGTTCACAGGCCATAACTAAAGATCCCTCATGCCACAACTAAAACTCAGTGTAGTCAAATAAATAAATAAAACCAAGAAACAAAACAAAAAAAAGTAACAGAAAAGACAAAGTGGACTTTGTATCCAGAGTTCACAACTGTCAGTTCAAAAAGTAGAAGCAAATACTGAGAAGTTAGGGAACATCATTCAGAGTCTCAAATTATCTTTAAAATTTTTCATATACTGTGTTCAGCACAGAGTCAAAAATAAACATGCAAACAGAATGGATTTTAGTGAAAACCAAGAAAAGAGAAAAATTTAAAATATCCAGAAGAAATCTAGGTATTGGAATTGTCAGTCTTTAAAGTAGTTATGATCAGAACATTCAAGAAATTTTGTAACAAGATAGAGAATATGGGAACAAAAACTTTTATAATAGAAACCTTAGAACTGATATTTCAATAACTAAAATTAAGAACTCAATAGATGATTTTAAGAGGAGATTAGACACAGTAAAAGAAGTACAGTGAAAAACAAGTCAGAAGGAAATATTCATACTGAAGGAAGGAGAGAAAAGGATTAAAGAACACATAAAAGTCGTAAGAGACATCATAGAACATGTGTCTTAGAACAACACGTAAAAGTCGTAAGAGACATGATGAAAAGTCTAACATTTATGCAATGGTGAATTCCTAAGAGGAAGAGGAAAGAGGTGCCAAAACTGAAATTTGATATCTGGCAGAAATACTTCACTAAAAACAGAGCAAAATAAAGACATTTTCAGACAAATGAAACTAATCAGCTATTCACTCTGATTAGTGGAATACTGCCTGCCATATTAGTAAACAAAGGATGTCACAGTCAACAATTACAGTCGCAGTCTAGGATGAGCTGGTGAGCCCCGAGGGAACTCAGAATATAAAAACACAGGATACTAGTCCCAGATAGCTGAGGTGAATATCAGAAGAATGAGTTCAGTGAGCCCAGACTCTTGTACCTTCCCATACACAGAAAAGTGCTCAATGCCTTAACTTTACCTATCTGCTTTTCTTAAATTAACAATAATCTTTTGATGTTCAGACTACCTGTCCTTTGTTACAATACTCCTATATATCCTGGCTCCCTCAACACCGCCTTGCCACTTCAGAGTAATTCTCTCAGAGATACTTTAGATGCTGCCTCCTGGGATTGAAGTCCTAAAAATTCCTGCCGAACAGAACATAACTCTCAACACTTTTAGGTTTTGAATAATATTTTAGTCAACAACTCTTGCTTGGAAAATCCCATGGACAGAGGAGCCTGGCAGGCTACAGTCCACAGGGTCTCAGAAGAGTCAGACACAACTTAGTGACTAAACAACAACAATAATCCTCCCAGTTAGGCAGTTGCAAACTGTGGCCTATGATAGTTTTATAAGTCTCAATATTTAAGCCCAAAAAGATACTGTGGTGGGCACTGCAACATTATACACTAATAAGAATCAACTTAACAAAAGACAACAATTCTAAATTTATATCTACCTAATTACATAGTTGCAAGGAGATCCAACCAGTCCATCCTAAAGGAAATCAGTCCTAAATGTTCATTGGAAAGACTGATGTTGAAGCTGAAACTCCAATACTTTGGCCACCTAATGCAAAGAGCTGACTCATTTGAAAAGCCCCTGACGCTGGGAAAGACTGAAGGCAGGAGGAGAAGGGGATGACAGAGGATGAGATGGTTGGATGGCATCACAGACTCAACGGACATGAGTTTGAGTAAACTTTGTAAGTTGGTGATGGACACGGAGGCCTGGCGTGCTTCAATCCATGGGGTCACAAAGAGTCAGACACAACTGAGCGACTGAACTGAACTGAATCACACAGTTTCAAAATGTAAGAGCCCAAATTAAGAAAACCAAAAAAGGTATGCATAGATCCATGATTTCAGACACCATTCTCACAGCAACAGAACCACCACAAACAAAAAACTTAATAAGATAGAAGATCTAAACAACTCAACAAAACTTGAACAAATTGACATATATGTATGTCAATATGTATGTCATATATGTATGCCAACCACAGAATATGTATTTTTTTCAAACACACATAAAATATTAACAAAAATTGATTACAAGCCCACAAAGTCGATTTCAATAAATTTCAATGAACTGATTCAGAGTATGTTCTCTGGTCACAGTGGAATTAAATTAGAAATAAATAAACAAAAAAAATACTTTTGAAAAGTGATAACCTAAGTAACCATGAAACCAAAATATTAAAATAAAATACAATGAAATTCAGAAAATATTTTGAACTAAAAAATAATTAATATACAGCCAAATTTGTGAGAAAGAATTGCTACTGTTTTTGGAAGAAGTTTGTGACTTTGCTGCTGCTGCTGCTGCTAAGTTGCTTCAGTCGTGTCCAACTCTGTGCAACCCCATAGACGGCAGCCCATCAGGCTTCCCCGTCCCTGGGATTCTCCAGGCAAGAACACTGGAGTGGGTTGCCATTTCCTTCTCCAATGAATGAAAGTGAAAAATGAAAGTGAAGTCGCTCAGTCGTGTCCGACTCTTCGCGACCCCGTGGACTGCAGCCTACCAGGCTCCTCCGTCCATGGGATAAGTGACTTCAAATAAAAAGTGAAGAAAATCTAAAAAGCAATGATCTAGGTATCTGCTGTGAACTCATTTGTGCTGCTCCCCTCTCCCCATTCATATGTTACAGTCTCAGCCTCCAATATGACTATATGGTGGAGGTAATGACATCATGGTTAAATGACACCATGGGGGAGGGGAAGGGTGTAAATAGGGTTCTGATCCACCAGTATTCCTTTCCTTATAAGAAATACCAGAGAGCTCACTCCCTCTCTCTTCACCCTGTGAAGACATAGCAAGAAGGCTGCCATCTGCAAGCCAGGAAGCATCCTCATAAAAGTTCACCAGAATTTGACTATGCTAGCATTCTGATCTCAGGCTTCCTGCCTCCAGTACCACTAGAAATGAATCTCCACTGTTTAAGGCATCCAGGCTAAGGTATTTTGTTATAGCATCCTGAGCAGATTAATACAATTATCTATCTCAAGAGTTTAAAGGAAAATTACCAAATTAAAACAGAAGAAAGGTGAAAGAATATAATATAGATTAGGCAAAAATAGGTGAAAATGAAAACAAATGTATAAAAGAGATCAAAAGGGAAACTGATGGTTTTCTGACAGACAAAACCAAACTGAAACTAATTAAACTAATAAAATTTCAGCAAAACTTAGGGAAAAAAGGAATGAAGGCACAAATATCCTACACTAGGAATGGAACAAAAAGAAGAATCATCACCATAAATCTTAAAAAGATAAAAATATGGATATTATAAAAACATTTATATCAATATATTAGAAAACTGAGATGAAATAAATGCATTCTTAGAAAAACTCTTATCAAAACCACACAAATAAAAGTAGAAAACTGAACTGCCCTGTTAATAAATAGTAGCATTCCTAATTTAAAAACTTTCTTATAAAGACTATTGAAGGTAAGATGACTAGGCTTCACTTGTGAACTCTACAGCAAATATTCCAAACATTCTACAAATCATACCAGTCTAACATGAACTCTTTCAGAAAACAGAAAAATTGTAGATAATTCCCAACATGTATTAGAAGTCAGGATGACCTTAATATTAAAATCTGGTAAGATTATTAGAAGACAAGACAGTGACAGGCCAACTTCTTTCATGAATACAAGCAAACGTCTTGAATAAAACATTAGCAAGTCAATTCCAAAAATACAAGGCTGGCCTAATATTTGAAAAAACCACCAAATAAGACAAAGCCCCAAAAGCATATAATCATCTCAAAAGATAAAAAACAAAAGACATAAAAATTAATAAACATTCAGTACTCATTCATTTACTCATTTGATAAGAAATAATAACTAGTGGCAAGAAAAAAGACACTGGAATAGGGAACAAATTAAGATAAATTTTGAAAGATCAATGAAACTTTAATAAAACAATTTCTGAAAGTCATTTAATATGTTACTGGAATATGTTTATACCTAACTTTATTATTATAGAAAACTGGAGCCTATTATACAGAGTGAAGTAAGCCAGAAAGAAAAACACCAATACAGTATACTAACGCATATATATGGAATTTAGAAAGATGGTAACAATAACCCTGTATACGAGACAGCAAAAGAGATACTGATGTATACAACAGTCTTTTGGATTCTGTGGGAGAGGGAGAAGGTGGGATGATTTGGGAGAATGGCATTGAAACATGTATAGTATCATATATGAAATGAGTTGCCAGTCCAGGTTTGATGCACGATACTGGATGCTTGGGGCTGGTGCACTGGGACGACCCAGAGGGATGGTATGGGGAGGGAGGAGGGAGGGGGTTCAGGATGGGGAGCACATGTATACCTGTGGCGGATTCATTTTGATATATGGCAAAACCAATTAAAAAAAAAAGAAAAAGAAAACAACAGTCTGCCATTCAGAGATAAATCCATATGTTAACAGATTCCTAAATGTCCTTCACAGAAGCAACACTGACTTAGATGACCTTTAATGCAATAATAATTTGTATCTGTTTATAAATTGAATGCTGAAAGTATCTAAGTTTACCCTTTATAATATAATAGCAAATAAGAAGGTAGAAGAAATAAGACTGCTTCCAGTTTTAAACATTTTTGGTTAAGTTAAAGCTTGAATATTGCTTTAAAAATCTTCAGCAGTGTTTAAGAAGTATAAACACAAAAAGGCCTCAAAACTAGTGAGACTGAAAAAGTAAATAAATAAAATCCTGCTAAGAACACCATAATAACCCAGTACATACATCCTTTTGTGTTACTTCACCGTGGCTTTTTCCACATTTCCACTGCAGCTTTCTAGAGCCCACTGGATCAGCCCATGTATAAAATACTGCTTTTCCAGGAGGGAGGGAATCTTCTATTTCACTGAGGGAACTGACATAAATAGGAAAAAAAACACAGTAAATTAAGTGCAAGTATACAAATATATTAAGAATCTAAAATAATACTTCATTAATTCTGAATCCATTAAGATTTATGATAGTTCTGAGTAAAGTAGACTGAAATTTTTCCTTATACAATAAAAAAGTGGTTTTCTGAGAAAATAATGAGAATATTTTAAGGGAAATGTTTGCCCTAGTTAGGAAGTAAATATCTCAGGTTGGGTTTCCCTGGTGGCTCAGAGGTAAAGAATCCACCTGCCAATGCAGGAGACATGGATCCCTGTCTGGGAAGATCCCAGATGCCACAGAGCAACTAACTCCATGAGCTATGACTACTGAGCCTGTGCTCTGGAGCTGGGGAACCACAACTACTGAGTCCCTGCACCACAAGGACTGTGAACCCCAGAGCCTATGCTCCACAAGAAGAGAAGCCACCACAATGAGAAGCCCAAGCACTTCAAGGAGGAGTAGTTCAAGCTTGCTGCAACTGGTGAAAGACCGCACAAAGCAACAGAGACCTAGCACTGTCAAAAATTAATTTAAAAAATATCTCCAGGTTTCTGAAACTCCTCTGTCAACTTTAAATACTAATTAATTATGAAAGAAAACTATTTCAATTACTTTACCTTATCTATACCAAATCTAAGAGAATTTAACTGGTAATACTTTCCTAAGAATCGATTTTACTGTGTCAAAATTCAGTTCAATTATTTTTAAAAACCATAAGACACAGGATATAAATCTAAGAAACTCAATCAACTCACAAAACAATTCAGCAAAAGAAAATGGAGAAGTTAAAAATCAAAAAAATAATACAATATAACTTTTCTGAGCTGAAAAAGCTGACTCTGCAGATTAGACTTCATTGGGTATCAGACTAAATGAATGGAAACAATATCATCCAACACAGACTGTAGGACTTTGGGAAATGTCAAATTTTAAGAAGAGGGAAACCTGCCTACCCTAAACCTGATCGAGGGAAATCATAGTTACCCTTAGAAATAAAAATAAGACTTTTCACTCTGTTCTGTAATACTGAATGCCAGAAAACAATGCATTAGCAATGCCTACACAAATTTGGGGCAAGAGTTATGACTTAAAATTTTATGCCAAATTGTTAATTTCCAAAGGTAAGACATTTTGAAATAGGCAACAGCATAACGTATTACCACAAACCCTTACTTTTTCCAACCAAGCCAGAGAGGAGTCAAAATAAAATTTTAAGAACTGTGTTACATTAAACTAAACCAGTCAAATAAATTAACTCATTAATATTGTGAAAGTCGTGTCCTGTTCTTTGTGACCCCATGGACTATAGGGTCCATGGAGAATACTGGAGTAGGTAGCCTTTCCCGTCTCCAGGGGATAGTCCCAATCCAGGGATCGAACACAGGTCTTCTGCACTGCAGGCAGAATCTTAACCAGCTGAGCCACCAGGGAAATCCAAGAATACTGGAGTGGGTAGCCTATCCCTTCTCCAGCAGATCTTCCCAACCCAGGAATCGAACTAGGGTCTCCTAATTGCAGATGGAGTCTTTACCAGCTGAGCTACCAGGGAAATCCAATTATAAATCAATCCAAATATCTTCAATAACATAGTTTTGAAAAATTAACCATATATTACTCTGGCTCAAAAATCCAAAATTATATTCATAAGAAACTGAATTTGGAAAGAGAAATTGAAGGAAATGAAAAAGTACTCTATATTTTTCATGGAAAATTAGCAGATACTGTTTCACTCTCAAAATTTTAAATGCATCAAAATCTTCAAGAACACAAAAAGTAATCATATACAAGAGAAATAAAATTATATTTTCCAAATCATCATTAGAAGAAAATAATCCATATGACAAAAAAGTATAGCAAGGAATTATAATTAATCTTTAAAAGGATTACAAACAGGATAAAAACTTTTACTAAAAGACAGATTTTTAACATTATAAAATCAGAAACAAATTCTCAACAATAGGACAACATTTAATTATAGTGCACCTATATGATGGAATATCATGAATTCATTTAAAATTGTGTTTTTGAAGCAAATTTACATGCTTGCAATAGCTGTTAAAAACAAGAAATTCAGAAATATAAACAGAGAGCAACAGTAAAAAAAGAACTCAATCAAAA
Organism: Bos javanicus; assembly: GCF_032452875.1. Lineage (NCBI taxonomy): Eukaryota > Metazoa > Chordata > Mammalia > Artiodactyla > Bovidae > Bos > Bos javanicus. The sequence goes on along the minus strand of NC_083875.1, from coordinate 53,960,338 downwards.
TGTCAACATTTTTGGTATCAAAGATTATGCTTTTCACAGTTTTTCTACAAAATATTAAAAAAATAAACGGACATCCAATGATATTATTTTTTATATGTAGGACAGAGTATTAAAAAGCAGAGATATCACTTTGCTGACAAAGGTTCATATAGTCAAAGATATGGTTTTTCTGGTAGTCATGTTTGAATGTGAGAGTTGGACCGTAAAGAAGGCTGAGCCCTGAAGAACTGATGCTTTTGAACTTCAGTGCCAGAGAAGACTCTTGAGAGTCCCTTGGACAGCAAGGAGAGCAAATCAGTCAATCCTAAAAGAAATCAACCCTGAATATTCATTGGAAGGACTGATGCTGAAACAAGCTCCAATACTTTGGCCACCTGCTGTAAAGAGTCGACTCATTGGAAAAGACCTTAATGCTGGGAAAGATTGAGGGAAGGAGGAAAAGGGGTGACAGAGGATGAGATGGCTGGATGGCATCATCGACTCAATGGACCTAAGTTTGAGTAAACTCTGGGAGATAGTGAAGGACAGGGAAGCCTGGTGTGCTACAGTCAGTCCATGGGGCCTCAAAGAGTTAGACATGACTGAGAGACTCAACAGCAACAGCAACAAGAACCACACTAACAACAACAAAAAAGCCAAGGGAAGGGAAGGCAGAGGAAACAAAAGTTCTATGTTCCTTACTTTTCTATGAAAGAATAGCAAATGTAACAGTGTTGTTCAGATAAATTAGGTTGGATGTATTTACAAATGCTTTAAGTCTATTTCACTCACCACGGAACATTCTTTATGAAAAAATTAATCTCAAATTGACCTCAGGGAATTCAAAGAAAATAAAAAGCAACCAGGATCCTCAGAATATTAACTATGTACAAGTAGTAACTTCACAAGAAAATGACAATAGAATGTGACAAATGCTTTAATCTATGTGTACAAAGATGCAATGGAAAACTGGGTATACAGACTAAGGAGGTGACGGAAGGGACTGCATGGAAATGAAGCTTTTCTAGCAGAAAGGAGCAACTGGAATGGTAATAACACATGGAAGATCCCAGAACATTCAGGAAACAAACACTTCACTTGGACTTAAGTACAGGGTAAGAGACAACAGAAAGAGAAATGTTTAGAAAAGTAGTATACAAACATTTTAAAAGAATGGAAAATCACTAAAGAACTTTAAATAAGAAAGAGACATGATTACATTAGTATTTTTATTTATTTTTAAAAAATTCAATTATTTTGGTATTTATTTTTTGTGTATGTGTGTGCACGCATGTGCATGCATTCATTCACACAGTCATGTCTGACTCTTTGCAACCCTATGGACTGCAGCCCCCCAGTCTGTCCATGGAATTTTCTAAGCAAGAATACTGGAGTGGGTTGCCATTTCCTACTCCAGGGGATATTCTGGACCCAGGGATTGAACCCACATCTCTTGCACTGGCAGGCAGATTCTTTACCACTGAGCCACCTGGGACGCCCCTATTTAGTATTTTTAGAAACCTACCTCTGGAGGATTTACTAGAGATAAGACTAGAGAATCAGACTTAAAATCTACTCAAGAAATAAGTGCTGGACAGAGTAGCTATTTGAAAAGACAGCAGAGAGTAGACAAGAAGAGAAAATTTTTTAAAAAAATAAGAGTTTAACTGGATGGCATGGTGAGGCAGGAGAAATCTAGAATCACAAGGGTGGATGACAGTGTCATTCACTGAGATAAGGATATAGAGGAGAAAGAGATTTTGCAGTACAAATGATGAGGTCAGCTTTGAATCATGTTAGCTTCTTATGTAATACAGTATTTAGGAAAAGGTGGTAGCATGAAACTCAATAGAAGGCTACACTGGAGTAAAGATTTGGGGATCTGGATTCAATCCTCTTTTAAGCCAAAATTCCATGTTCTTGATTTAAGAAGTTCTTCAAATAACTGGCCTTCCCTTGTGGCTCAGTTGGTAAAGAATCCACCTGCAATGCAGAAGACCTGGGTTCAATCCCTGGGTTGGGAAGATTCCCTGGAGAAAGGAACAGCTACCCATTCCAGTATTCTGGACTGGAGAATTCCATGGACTGTATAGTCCACGGGGTTGCAAAGAGTGAGACACGACTGAGTGACTTTAACCTCACTTCACTTCTTCAAATAATTATAAATCTAAATCCCATGTTCATTCTTGAACATTGTTATTTTTATAAACTCCCTTTACAACTAATTTTGCAGTTTCAGAATTTCTACACAGGATCACATTTTAATTTCTCTTACACCCCTTACTTTTATAATTATAACAATGCAGGAGGTAAAATTTTAAAACATTTCATATCTGAACTGGACTATAAATAAGAGTGCAAAGTAAAGCCCAAAGAAGGACTGATAAAGTCTCTTGTTCAGATTAGCCAGGCTCAACCAGATGTCAGAGAATTAAGCTATGATGCCCTATATTATCCACAGTATATAAAGAATCAACTTAGCTCCTATGTATTTTAGAATGTTACCAGTTATGTAATATGTTTGAGAGAAATGAGAAAATAGTCACTCAAATCATTTCCCGGAGGTCTTAATTTTGTGAAAATTTCTTTGAGAAAGGCTAGGTGAGGAAAATGAACTGAAGGGCAAATAAGTAAAAGCCATTTCTACTTGTTTTGCCAGTTTTAATCAACCAATTTACTATTTTTATAATATGGATAATCATAAAAAACAGGCTCTCCTCTCTCTCAACATATTCACAAATGAGAGAACTGATGGGCAAGGAGGAGTTCTAGGTATATGCTAGATCAACCTGGGGTTCTCAATCAACGCCTATTTTATTTTAGTCAATGATTAGAATGTACAGTTAGCAGTGGGAAAAAAAAAGCAGAAATGCACTGATAAACATGGGCCCACTGGTAAGTGACATGAAAACAAACTAAAAAAGTAGACAAAATAAATTCAAGACAACCTGGGACCCATAAATAGAGGAAAAGGTTACGTTAACTGTAGTGGTACTAGGAGGATATAATATCACATTATATTGAAACAAATGATGTTATGAGTAATCCTGAAATAAATATATAAACACGGTCTTTAGCAAAGCTTAAAAACGTAGTGGTCCTTTCCCATATGCCTCAGCAAGAAAAATGTTATCTACTGTTTGAAAAAAAATCTGAAGAATCAATATTTACATTATGTTCATTAAAAATAAAAAGTTTCAAAACTAGACAAAATGCTTATGATAGACTCTGACAATTTCCTCACCAGATTCTGCACTGATCAAGCTTTTGCCATAGTTGCTTCAGTTTTTTTTTTTTTTCTGAAGTATTTAAAAGTAAATTATATCACTAATCATCAAGGAAATGCAAACCAAAACCATAATGAGATATCATCCCACACTATTAGAATGGTTATCATCAAAAAGATAAGAAAAAAAATAAATGTTGGTGAGGATTTGGGGAAAAAGGTATTGTGTATTGTCAATGGTAATGAAAACTGGTGCAGCCACTACAAAAAACAGTATGGAGGCTTGTCAAAAAACTAAAAACAGAACATGTGATCCAGCAACTGGATATCTATTCAAAGGAAATGAAAACACTAATTCAAAACAAATACGCGTACTTACTGCAGTATAACATATAATCACCAAGACATGGAAACAACCTAAGTGTCCACTGATGAATGAATGAAGAAAATGAGGTATGTATATAAATATACACACACACACATATAATATTTCATTCTAGATACAGAGAATTCAATAGTATTCAGCCATAGAAAAGAAGGAAATCTTGCCACTTGAAACAACATGGATGGACTTTAATGGCATTATGCTAAGTGAAATAAGCCAGTGAGAGAAAGACAAATACCATATTATCTCAGTTAAATGTGAAATCTAAAAAAGCAAGAAAAAAAGAAAAGCACCAAAAGAACGAAACACATAGAGACTAGATTGGTAGAAGCTACAGGCAGAGGCAGGGACAGCTGAAACGAGTAAAGGGGGCCAAAAGGTACTAACTTACATTTCTAAAATTAGTCATGGGGGTGTGAGGCACAACAGGATGACTGTAGTTAATAACACTCTATTTTATATGCAAAAGTTGCTAAGAGTAAATCTTAAAAATTCTCATCACAAAAAAAACCTCTCAATATACAGTGATGAACGTTAACTAGACTTATAGTTGTGATGATTTTACAAAATATATACAAACATTTAATCATTAGGTTGGACAACTGAAACTTATGTTTTATGTCAATTATGTTAAAACTTTTCAAAAAGTAAGTTACAGATATCAAGTCAGTTATAAACCTATATATTTCAGTATACATTTTTTTAAATGAGGACATTGTTTTACATGGCCATAATGCCATTAGTGGTTTTTATACTCTTAAGAAAGTATTAAAAAGTCAAAGTTTTATCACCTAGACTCTGCTAAAATCAGAGGATACTGTATCTGTAATAACCCTCTTACCTTTGCTTATACTGAACAATGTCATTCTTGGTGTGATTTATTAACAGAAATGTAGCGGCTCCATCACGATAATCTGAAAATGTAATAACTGTAGAATGCTCAGCCAAATTAACTTCTGCTATAATACCTCCAAGCTAGAAAAAAGGAAAAGAAAATATTCTCTAATGTGATCATTTCCAAAGAACATTAACCAGTAACATTTAATAATAAAACTATTCTTAATAATAAAACTGTTATAGCTAATACAGTTGTTCTTATGATTTAGAAAGTAATTCAGGATTTTATACTGCATGTCTGAAAAACCATGACTCTCAGTTATCATAGATAGATGGGTCAAATTCAAGATGTGGTTTATTCCAGGCACTGTAACTTTCTATGCAACAATTAAATTGTTTATATCTCTTGTGTCCTTTTAGAACTTTTCCCTTTGCAAAGAGAAATGTTTGTTCATTTTTGGTAAAACAAACAAAAATCACTATTAAAAAATTAGTAAGTATATTTTAGGTTCTCTAACCACACACACACAAAAATCACTTACCTCGTTGTCTAGACGCAGTAAAATACAACTTTCTTCCTTATTAAAATGTATCTTATGGGGAGGGCTTTCACTTCTTTCAACTCGAATAAGAAGTTTATTAGAAGCATCCTCAGGCCAAAAGGGGACACACTAAAACACATATTACACATATTTATTTTTTTTAAAAATGATTTCACCATGAAGACCTTTATCATTTTAATAAACCCATTAGAGTAGACTTAAAATAGTTTAAAATAAACCTCTGTCAACACTACTCTGGTTACTGTATTGCTTAGCTATAAACTGTTGATTTTGAGATGGGGCGCCACTTGTGGGCACTTTGAACACAAACAGTAATGGGTAGTAAGTTGAAGAGCTAAAATAATTAGAGTGCTGTGAAGAGATATTAATGTGGTCCAGAGCTAGAGTCAGACTGAAAAGTAAGTAAGTAAACTGAGCCAGTGATCAGTTTAAAATAGGGGAATGTTCTATTATGAAAAAATCACAATTGGGTTGTGGGTACCAGTAATTTAAGCAGTAGTCAAAGTACACACAAATGTTGAGTCAGGACAAATACTAAATCCAGAGTCTTAGAAGTCAAATAAGGATAAAACAAAAACACGTGTGTACCTGTGGCAGATTCATTTTGATATTTGGCAAAACTAATATAATTATGTAAAGTTTAAAAATAAAATTAAATTAAAAAAAAAATCAAGAGAAGTATCTAAAGTCTTAAAGTTCAGAGTAGAAAACAGGCTCAAAATCTTAAGAAACAACCTGGATATCAGTGATCTGGAAGCCAAACTAACAGAACAGGAGGAGTTAATGCACCTACAAAGAAGACAACAGGAGCTGGAAACAAAAGAGCTAAAACAACAGGAAACGAGAATCAGCCTTGTCTGTAAACTATTATGTAAACCAAGTCTTAGAGTGATAGGCTCTGATCAGGCTGGTAACCACATAATTCAATGAGACGTATGAGATCATCATCATATGACCTGAGGGCAATGTAGTAGAACCTTGATGTTAGTGCCAAGTGCCTTAGCTTGTTGAAGTCAGTTTTATTCAGTCATAAAAAGTAATTAATGGAACTAGACATGGGACATGGTTAAGGCTGTAAGAGGCTGAGAAAGTTCCCATTCAGGGCTTCTTGAAACACTTATCTGGGAAAGTCATCTGGGAAACTTACCTGGGAAACTCAAAACAGTAACAATACTAAGCCAAGCATATTTCCCAGGAGGAACTAACAAGACTAAAAATTATGTGCTCTTTGAAAACCCCCAAGCCTTGCTACTTTCTGGTACACTTTTTTATGTTTAGTAATATATGCTATACCTTTGGAAAGAGTTTTCTGCTCGACCTCCTGAGACTAGAGAAAGTACCAAAGTACTTGTCTTTTGTAGTGGGAAAAAAAAAAAAATATATATATACAAGTTTAACAAATCAACATAGCTAATAACCATAAATTGCATGTTAAGGTTGACTACTGTAAGCCAAAATTAAAATGGAAAGATTTTAAACTAGCAACAGAAGTTTATCTTAAGAAAAGCTGAAATTGACAAAAGAGAAAGTAAAGTAAAAAATAATAAGCTGTTATGTGTTTGTAATTGCAGTTACTGTAAACAGAAACTATCAGAAGATAGATGCTATAGATTAGGTTTTTAAAAACAGAAAAATACTCTTATCTGCAACTGACGTATAAATCAAGACATAAAACTACTGTAAATGAAAGTATGGAAAAAGATATACCTAAAAAATATATAGAGTAAAACAAAGCTGGAATTATAATCTTAGCATCTAGATGTATGGAGAGTTCTATGTGGTGCTAGTGGTAAAGAACTTGCCTGCCAAGGCAGGAGATGTAAGAGACACGGGTGGGATCCCTGGGTCAGGAATATCGCCTGGAGGAGGGCAACCCACTGGCAACCGTTCCAGTATTCTTGCCTGGAGAATCCCATGGACAGAGGAGCCTGGCGGGCTGCAGTCCATAGGTGTGCAAAGAGTTGGACATGACTGAATCAAACACCGTAGCATGCACACATGCACTACATCCAACAAACTAAGAATCCATGGATTCAAATGAGCACACGTGAAACATCTGCCAAAAATATTCATATATTCACTCAACAAATATTTGCTGAGAGCCTACTGTGTTTAATCACTGTTCAAACTTTCCAACAGCCCTCTCCATTTCACTCAGAGCAAAAGTTAAAATCCTTGTAATGGGTCTCAAAGTTCTACAGAATTACTTTTAATCATTGGTAAGTCTTGTTCTCTTCTACTTTTCCCTCTCCAATAATACTGGCCTCTTTTGCTATCCCCATGCCAAATATTCTCTTACTTTAGATCATCTACCCTGGGCAATCTTTTGTCTTTAATGCTCTTTCCCCAGATATCCACATTGCTGAGGGTTCCAGCAATTTATTTTCTTTATTTTCTTGGGCTCCAAAATCACTGCAGATGGTGACTGCAGCCATGAAATTAAAAAACATTTGCTCCTTAGAAGAAAAGCTAAGACAAACCTAGACAGCATATTAAAAGGCAGACATTACTTTGCCGACAAAGGTCCACATAGTCAAGGCTATGGTTTTTCCAGTAGTCGTGTATGGATGTGAGAGTTGGACTATAAAGAAAGCCGAGCACCAAAGAATTGATGCTTTTGAACTGTGGTGCTGGAGAAGACCCTTGAGAGTCCCTTGGACTGCCAAGGAGATCAAACTAGTCCATCCTAAAGGAAATCAGTTGTGAATATTCATTGGAAGGACTGATGGTGAAGCTCGAATACTTTGGCCACCTGATGTGAAAAACTGACTCATTAGAAAAGACCCTGATGCTGGAAAAGACTGAAGGCAGGAGGACAGTGGGACGACAGAGGATGAGATGGCTGAATGGCATCACCGACTTGATGGACATGAGTTTGAGCAAGCTCCAGGAGTTGGTGATGGACAGGGAAGCCTGGTGTGCTGCAGTCCATGGGGTCACAGAATTGGACATGACTAACTGACTGAAATGAACTGAGGGGTCCAGCTCCTGGCTAAAAATCTATGTGCAACTTTTCAGGTCATACCAGTGGCAATTATAAAGGCTTTATCTTTATTTGACAGGTTTCACAGGGCAAAGCAGCCCTCCCCACACCAGACTAGGTGCATGGCCAGAATGCAGTGTACTTCATTCTCAAGAATTCAACCCCATTTCTAGTCATGCCCTTACAAGTACCTGCATTCCTACTATGGGCACCTGTATTCACAGGCCTTTTTATCAGGGCTTTTGGCAGAGGCCTTCCTCAGGAACTTCTGCAAGATCTCTATTAAGGTAAGAGGGGGATACGATGATATTTTTTTCTCTATTCTGACTTAGTACTCAGAACTGTTCCACACACAGCCCCATTCCTTTGCTTTCTTCCATCCCCTAGATCCATAAAGCAGTACCAGCTTTTTGTTCAGGGCTCCTCTGACAATGACACTATCCTCACTGATCCACCTCACCCCTAACCAACTGCTGTTTGTTTCATAGGAAAAAGAGTACAAAGGGAGTTGGTGCATTCTTCACTTTAGCCTCTTACTTATACTACTGCAGTAAGTCATTAAAGTCCTGACTGTCACTTTTACTTTGACTTGTTGTCTTAATCAGCTTAAAGCTCAACATTCAGAAAACTAAGATCATGGCATCCAGTTCCATCACTTTGTGGCAAATAGATGGGGAAACAGTGGAAACAGTGGCTGACTTTATTTTTCTGGGCTCCAAAATCACTGCAGATGGTGATTATAGCCATGAAATTAAAAGACGCTTACTCCTTGGAAGGAAAGTTATGACCAACCTAGATAGCATATTCAAAAGCAGAGACATTACTTTGCCAACAAAGGTCTCCGTCTAGTCAAGGCTACGGTTTTTCTAGTGGTCATGTATGGATGTGAGAGTTGGACTATAAAGAAAGCCAAGCACCAAAGAATTGATGTTTTTGAACTGTGGTGATGGAGAAGACTCTTCAGAGTCCCTTGGATTGCAAGGAGATCCAACCAGTCCATCCTAAAGGAGATCAGTCCTGGGCGTTCATTGGAAGGACTTATGTTGAAACTGAAACTCCAATACTTTGGCCACCTGATGCGAAGAGCTGACTCATTGGAAAAGACCCTGATGCTGGGAAAGATTGAGGGCAGGAGGAGAAGGGGACGACAAAGGATGATATGGTTGGATGGCATCATTGACTCGATGGACATGGGCTCGGGTAGACTCCAGCAGTTGGTGATGGACAGGGGGCCTGGCGTGCTGCGGTTCATGGGGTCGAAAAGAGTCAGACACAACTGAGTGACTGAACTGAACTGAACTTAATCAGTTATTTCTGTATCTAGCAGCTGAGCTTCCAGCTCTGCTGCACTCTTGACAAGCGTACCTCTCACATTTTCTTCAGTATGTGTGTGCTCAGTCATGGCATGGCCTATAGCCTGCCAGACTCCTCTGTCCATGGAATTTTCCTCTCAAGAATACTGGAGTGGGTTGCCATTTCCTACTCCAAGGGATCTTTCCAACCCAGGGATCGAATCTGCATCCCTTAAGTCTCCTGCATTGGCAGACAGATTCTTTACCACCGTGCCACCTGGGAAGCCCTGCACATTTCTTCCACATCTGTTCAAATGTGACCTCAACAAGTCTCATCCTTGACTACATTATGTAAAATTACAGCCCACTCCTTGCACATTAGAACTCAAAATACCTCTTAGCCCGCCTTATTTCCTTTCTCTCTATTAGACTTTTCACCTTTAAATATACAATGTATTTTACTAATTGACTATGGCATTATCAATATAATGGTTCCCCCAAGCTCCCATTGAAATGTAAAATATACAGGACAGGGACGTGTGCTTTTGTTAAAATATGGCACCTAAAGAGTACACAATAAACATTTGTGGAAAAATGAATGAACAGGTAAACATGAAAAAAGATACAACTTCTAAAAATGAGAAATATAATTATTCAAATAAAAAATTCAGTTGAAGGTTCAAATAGCATACATACACACACACTGTATGATATATACAGTAAAACCGTAAATTATGAAAGCTATATATGCAGAATTTATCCAAAATAAAGGAAAGAGTTATACAGACAGAAAATGTAAAAAACAATAGTAAGATATATAGAAGACAGAATATAAAGGTCTAGAATAAATTTGATTAAAAATCCAGAAGGAAGAAACAGGAGTATTTAAGAATGGCAATATTTAAAAACATAATCACTGCAAATTTTACATAAGGTATGAAATAATCTATAGATCTAGGAATAAAGTATCTCAAGCAGGATATCTAAAAAGAAGCCACATGCAGACAAATAGCTGTAAGACTGCAGAACAAAGACAGAGAGAACTCCATGAAGGCAGGAGAGAAAAAGATAACTTCCAAAGAAATGACAGAATCACAGCAGAATTTTCAACAAAAATGGAACCCAGAATATAATAAATGCTACAACATGTTGCAGAAAACAGGAATTATCAGGAAGAATTATCATAAAGGAAAGATGATGGATAAACAAAAACTGATAGTATTTACCACCAACCAGCTCAAAAGGAAATGCTAAAGGATATAACTCAAGAATAATGAATGATTATAGAGGATAGCTTCAAAAAGGCATAATGAATAAAAATAGCAAATACTTCTCTTATAATCATAGCATACTTAGAACAAAATTTCTTTAGAAGTAAAATATTCTATTAACTTCAGGCAGTCTTTCAGAAAGCTCTTATCTACATACCTAACAACTACAGAGAGAGCAGAATCAAAACTTCATTCCTAAAACACTACTATCATTTTAAAGTAATTAGCTTAATCTACCCTATAAAGGCATTTCTAAAATCTTCCTGAAGAAAATAAATTTACCAACTTATCTTCATCAATTTGCTGCATTGATACTTTATCCCGTCTTCTACTGCTATATATTTAACCCCATCTAGTTAGTGTCCACCTCTTTTACAAAGCAATGCATTCCTAGATGACAATATTCAGGTTAAACAATTAAAGAAATCATTTATTTGGTTTATTCTGGTACAAATAAATACTCAAAATGTTCATGGAACTGAAACAAAATTGGGAGGTGGGGGTAGACAGATAAAACACTACACAGTGATTTCAGGTATCCAACTTCAAGAAATAACAAAAGTTGAAATTCATTTACCCACCTGCTCCAAATCAAGAGCGAGCCATTTATCATTTCCCTCTTCAGCCACTGATATATGATATTTGCTTTTGTTTTTAATCAAAAAAAAGGGGGTAAATGTGACAATTCTGGTAATGTTAAAACTGCTAAGGTCTATAGTGACACCAACCTATGGGGGAAAAAAAGTAACATTTCAAAAACTATTTCATTATCATAACATTCTTATAAAAATTAATTACTTAACAGAGCTTAAATAAAAGTTTCCAGATGAGCACAGAATGAACTCACTTGATATTCCATTTTTGGGCCTTTACATTTAACCGCTCCATGACTACCAACTGTATCAATTGAAAATTGATCTGACAATTCACTATCAGTTACCATAAGCTGAACCTAGAAAAAAATATTTCAAATATGTTAGTATTTAGGTACCTTTAAAAATTCCTACCTAAGTTGATATACTTTTTTGCTTTTTAGCCTAAACTAATGTTATATTCTGGAGAAGGGAATGGCAATCCACTCCAGTATTCTTGCCTGGAGAATCCCATGGAGAGAGGACCCTGGCGGGCCACAGTCCATGGGGTCACAAAGAGTAGGAAACCACTGAGCGACTAACACCACGACTACTGTTATATTATTAATGCACTAAAACTTTTCCAATACTAAATTCCAATCTTTTTAATCTCAAATATTTCACAAATATTATTTCTACCTGTTTCATAATATTTTATTTTTCAAAACAAACTAAAAAGGAGTGAAAAGTAGCTAAAGAATAAAAGTTTAAAAAAAACTTCACATACCTTATTGTTATTGAAAAAGTGCTTTGGCTGAAATGAAAAGAGAACTGGCTTTTTATAATTAGGTGGATGCTTTCGATGAATTCCATCTGCTTTATACTGTAACATTCGACCAGTTTTATTAACCATCCAATAAGGACTATGAAATGCCATAATAGTCTGGCCAGTATTATAAGTCACATGGACAGCAATATCTAAATCAGTCTTTTCTATTTCTGTAACACAAGTAAAACTGATGAAACTAATATCTTGTTGATTAGGTTTTATATGATATTCACTTTTCCAATCATGATTAAGATAGTCAAGTAATTTTAAATGTAGCCTGGCTTTATCCAACTGTACAGTACAAAGCTGGGCTGAACGGCCTTCATGGAGAGTAAAAACTCTATGTTCAATCCCCTATAATAAAAAAGAAAATACAGTCAATTTTTAATGCTTCAGAATGATATGCTAAAATATTCTACTTAATGATTTTGAATGCTATACAAAATGCTTTTGAAATACCTCTGTCAGAAAAAGTCATAAGACTTATGTTCAAGTTCTAATTCTGTCAACTGTGTAAACTTCTATAAATCATTTGAGTTACTGTATTTGTAAAAAGGTCTAAATGATCTACTTCAAAGGACTATTGTGAAAATAAAATTAAATAATATAATGAGAAATTCTGCTGGCAATAATTAAGACTATAAAACACTATAATTAGTAAAAATAAATCTTATCTATTAATACTAATGATTTTAGTTGTGAAAAGTATAAAATAATGAAAACTGTATGTAATCCAAAATAAGCAATCGCTACCAACTTCAATTGATTTTTAACAAACTCTCATAACCTATTTCCAATAAGTGTTTATATTGCATCTGACATAATTCACAAAACTGTTCATTTCTCTCCATCCACACCTGCATTACCTTAGTTCAAGTCATTGTAACTCCTCCTTTTAAAAGTCTCCTAACTGCTCTTAACTCCTCTAAGCCCTTCTCCATACCACAGGTAAACTATCTTTCTAAAAACTGATCATCTCTTTTGAAAACTAGCAAACAGTGTTATCCCTAAAAGCATCAAGTTAAAAGTTCTATTAAAATGGAACAGATAGCCCATCTGGGGATTTCACCTGTTTTTCTAGCATCTCTAATCTGGTTCCCTCCTGTTGTTATAACATAGGAACCTCTTCACCTTAAGACTTTAAATTACTTAAAGCAAAAACAATGTTAAGTTTATCAATACCTGACATGTTCCACAAAAGAGAATAGTGTTGCTGGTGGTGCTAGAGAGGTTAACCAGTAGAAACCATATGCCTGTCAGGCACTGTGCTAAGTCCTTTACTACATATTTAATTTGATTTTCCCTATATCCCGGTCATGAAAGTTTTATTACCATCACTCTTTTATAAGATAGGACAAATGATTTAGAAAGATAATATAACTCACCTAAAGACCCAGGGCCAGTAAGAGATAGAGCTAAGATTCAATCTCAAATCTATCTGATAGTAAAGAGGTAATTCTTAACCACTATCTTAATTGTCAACTATATGGAAAATAGATATTCTTAAACCACAGATGTGTTAACTCCCTCACCCCCAAAAAAAATTTGACAGAAAAGTATAAACACATAGTAAATTCCAATCATTAATAACAGACTCCAACAAAACAAATAATAGATTACAATGAAGAACTACTTTTTACATATGACAAGCAATGGTAAGTGGAATATTCACTGAAAATCCTAAGATGGAGAGATTCCTATTATAGCAACAGGAAGGAATCGGATGTAATCTCTTCAAGAGTATTTAAAAGAAAAAGCATTTTTATAATCATGAAATCCTTTTAGAAACCTAAAGGTACAAGAATAATATAATGTAGCAGGTTTTAAGTCTAGTACTATTATTTTCATACTAATTCTCATACTTGTTTGAAAAGTTAGTATCCATCTTTCAAAAATATATAAAATATATATGCATGGGAAAGACTGAAAAATATATTTTAGAACTGAAATGATATCTTCATCAGAAGTGCTACCTTCAGATAATGTGATTACAGACAATCTATCTCTATTTTCTAAAATTTTCTACAGGAGTATCTAGTACTTTCACACATGATTTTTAAAATGGCATATCATAGTTGTAGATATAAATTATATCCAACTTAGTGACCATATTTCTAAGGTAAATCAATGGAAAAAAATTTTTAAATCTTCTTTTATATAACATCATTGAAACATTTTCATTTAATGAAAATCTATACTGTCTGTTCACCAGTTCTAAAATTTTTATTAGAATTTTAAAACACTGCTTTATTACTCATAATTTTAAATAACTAAAGCTACAAAATCAAAGACAAGAAGGTATTAAAAAATACCAGGATACCTCTATGTAATAAGCAATTTTGTAAGGAAGAAGATTTCGGAGTAGAATAGGTGGCCACAAATGTATTATATATGGTAAGTCCCAACGGTCTTCTGAATACACTGACATATATGTCAAATTATCTTTTTCTGGGACTATATTAATGATAAATGGCTTCCTGGAAGGGTTTATAGGTCTACATTTTTTCTTGAAAGAAGTACCATCTTGTTTTATAATTTCTTCAAAGTCAATTCCTTCACACATCTGATAGTCTGCATCTTCTGGCTTCAGAGAAAGTAGTGATCTGCATAAAAGATTAAACAATATGCTTTAAAATTCTTCAAAAGAAAACATAAATTATTTGATTGCAGCTTTAGAACAGTGAAGTTATCTTTCTCCATACTACTGTAATAAATTTTTATATTTTCACATTCTTAGAGATAGGTAAGACAGATATACAGATACATATTTGCATTTTAACTTTCTGTAAAGTAATGAAGTTATTTGGCTTTCAAAAGGAGAGTATTTTTCTTACAAACATGCTGTCTTAAAAGTATGTTTACAAGCTCATAACTGGTTACTTGCAGAAAATACATTATCATACAGGTCATATATGCAACACACACACCTACAGATGTGACTTACACACTTAAAGAAGTTGGCTTTCCTGGATACGTGGTCCCAAGTATGTACCATGACTGAGTTCATGAACCAAAAATATATTTCTGTTGAAAAATTAATCACCAGCTTTTCAAGGTTAATCAAATGAAGGCTTTCAATAGATACTTAACTTTATTGAGCAGGAGTAAGAAACAGCAACCCACTCCAGTATACTTGCCTGGAGAATCCCATGGACAGAGGAGCCTGGCGGGCTACAGACCATGGGGTTGCAAAGAGTTGGACACGACTAAGCAACTAACACTTTAACTTTACTGAAATGTTGGACAGCATTATAGAAGTTAGTGCAGTGATTGCAAGAAGACAGTGATAAAAAGTACTGGATGTCACATATGATCGGTGGCTTCCTTGGTGGCTCAGAGAGTAAAGTGTCTGCCTGCAATGTGGGAGACTGTGGTTCAATCACTGGGTCGGATAGATCCCCTGGAGAAGGAAATGGCAACCCACTCCGGTACTCTTGCCTGGAAAATCCCATGGACTGAGAAGCCTGGAAGGCTACAGTCAATGGAGTCGCAAAGAGTCAGACACGACTGAGCGACTTCACTTCACTTACAATTAAATCTTATACTTAAATATCACATTCTTTGTTTACATTGCAACTGTACTAGGGTTTAGTAATTTTTTTAAGTCTAAAGTGTTTCCAAGTGTAAACACTTAAATGTTTTTATACTTGTAAAACTATAATTAGTGTGACTGTGACACTATCCCTTACTGTGTGACAACTGTCAATACTATCTCTAGCTATCATTATTTTCTTAAGCTCCATCCCCCAAATTTTACATATCTAATACATATTCTGTAATGATGTCTGATAGTACCTTAAATCTGCTAGACTGAACTATGAACCCTCCACATCCACCTCTCTGTGTGTCTTTTTTTTTTTCCCAAGAACTTTCAGCTACTGGCATTCTGGACAGTAAAATAATATTAAACTCTTTTACCACCACCCCCTCCTTAGACCCATAGAGTTACCTGTCAAATCAGTTGCAGATTTAGCCTTTTTTACTTCTACATTCTCTGTATTTTATTCTTTTTTCACTCTTACTTCTAACACTTAAAAATAAAAGCTTAATTGTCTCTACATTAAACTAATGCCAATACACTCACATCCAGTTTATCAAGACATTTATTGGACCCATTATTTACCAATGAGAGGCAAAACTGAAAATGCACAAGTTAGTCATTCTTTCCTCTTAAAGAGATACCAGTCACATGGGAAATGTAATGTTAAAAGATAACTACTGGTTATAAGATAACTATAGGTACCAAAAAAACAAAAACAATTGTACACTGTAGACCGAGCATATGAAACTATAGTTAACTCTTTCTAGACTGGCGCAGAGTATTTTGCAGAGGTGACAATTTTCCTCAAAAATTTTCTTTCTGAAGGACAGAGCTGAATTAGAGAAACATGCAAAGTTAAAGGACAAGTTTAAGAAATAAAGAGAAAACGAGAGTGACAGATAATCAGCAAGAGGTTTTGAGTAAGAAGAACTGAATACTGAGGGACAACTGAATGTGGATATTTGACTGCATGAGGGTCATATATAGCGTTCAAGAATGAACTGTCTAGTTCTATTTACATTACAATTCTATCAATGAGCAATTAATAGATAAATAGGCAGATAAAAGCTTCCCAGGTGGCTCAGTGATAAAGAATCTGCCTGCCAAGCAGGAGATGTGGGTTTGATCCCCGGGTCAGGAAAATCCCCTGGAGAAGGAAATGGTAACCCATTCCAGTATTCTTGTCTGGAAAATTCCATGGACAGAGAAGCCTGGAGGGCTGTAGTCTATGGGGCTGCAAAGAGTTGGACATGATTTAGCAACTGAGCATGAGCATGTAGATAAAAAGACAAAATATTTCACATTTTCTAAATAAATTTCTAAAAAATTAATTATAAAACATTTGAAAAGCAAAAATCACTTTATAATAGTATATTAAAATCTAGAAGGCACCAATCATGTTGTTAGAAATTTGTTAAAAATCTACATGACTATGACTCTCATAGTTATATTGCAAGCATGTAATTTGTATTGACTAGGAAAAGTAAAGATAATTTATATGTTATGTACATTAAGTTAAATATTACTTAAAAATTTAAAGAGTGCCAAAACTTAAATAAAGAGATATTGACAAGATAAATTTGATCACAGTTTGATAACTTAAAGATAGATATCACATAAACTGTCTATAAGAGATCACAGGGCAAACAAAAAGATAAAGAAAACAAAATCACCGGTAAGATGCTAATGGTATGTTAAATTCACTTCCAGGTGAGGCCGTTCCCAATAACGTGTCTCCTCCATAAACAGAAAGTGGTATTGAAAAATGATTTCTAATCTGGGAAAGAAAAAATAACATTTAGTATCATTAATCTAAGACTCTAAAGACATAAAGTATTCCATCTAAATATCCCAAAAAAGGAATTATCAGGCAATATTTATTTTCCTCATATAAATTAGAAAAACAATTCAAACATGAAAATATCCATGCTAAAAAATAAAAAAGAAAGTTTCTACAGTCTTAGAGAAAAGGAATTTCAAAAACAAAACTTCTAAAAATCCTAGAAAAAAATAAGATAACATCTTCTTGACTGTGATACAGGAATAACTTTTTCCTTTAGACAAACACAGGAGAAAAAATTAATAAGAAAAATACGACATCAAAGTTTTAGATGCCTATATGAGAAAAGTGCAAAAAAGCCACTGTCTGGCAAATGTCTATTTTTTTACATCACTGTTGTACACTACTCATTGAATGAAAAAGTATGTAAAGAGTATCTCATCCAATGAGTTGCATACAACAGTGATGTAAATGATTAACGTTATTTTGCTTAATATACATTATCAGATAAAATTCTACTTGTATTTGTCTTTGGGACAGATAAAGACACATTGGTTAGTAACACTATTTTCTTATATTATTTCTATATCTTACTAAAATCTATGTAAAAAATCATATCAAAATATAAAATATGCTGAGTGCAAATTAAGAATTGATAAATACATAAACTTAATTAACTACATTATATTTTATTTCTAGATAAGCTGCTTATTTGAAAGAAGAGAAATATATTTTAATTTCTATGAAAGTACTTATAAGAAATTAAACATTAATATTTTACTGTTTAATAAAATTAAAAAGTAATCAACAATAATGAGAGCAGCCTAACAGTCATC
This sequence comes from Bos javanicus, assembly GCF_032452875.1. NCBI lineage: Eukaryota > Metazoa > Chordata > Mammalia > Artiodactyla > Bovidae > Bos > Bos javanicus. Next base: position 53,942,244 of record NC_083875.1, on the reverse strand, counting down.
TTTAATGCAGTTCATTGTAAGAGAAATGCTTCCCTGATGGCTCAGATGGTAAAGAGTCTGCCTGTAATGCAGGAAACACCGATTCAATCCCTGGGTCAGGAAGATTCCCAGGAGGAGGAAATGGCAACCCACTCCAGTATTCTTGCCTGGGATATCCCATGAACAGAGGAGCCTCGTGGGCTATAGTCCATGAAGTTACAGAGTCAGACAGGAGTGAGCAACTTAATATCAAACTGGCGATGTTACCAGAGATATGAAACGTGATGTATGAGTAAATTTCATGCCTAACATCTTCAAACTGTACATATATATCAAAATCAAAATGCTTATATATCAGGGCTTCCCTGGTGGCTCAGACAGTAAAGAATCTGCTTGCAATGCAGGAGACCCAGGTTCGATCCCCAGGTCAGGAAGATCCCCTCAAGGAGGAAATGGCAACCCACTCCAGTATCTTTGCTTGGAGAATCCCATGGACACAGCAGCCCACTGGGTTACAGTCCATGGGGTCACAAAGAGTCAGACATGACTGAGCGACATACTAACATTATGTATTATTGTAAATCAAATATAAGAGAAAGAATCTCTGTTTTCAGCTCCGACGGAACAATATAGGCCAGATATAACCTCCCAATATACTAGTAAACAAACAAAACACAGGGGGTTAAAAAGTATACATGAAGTAATCGTTTTTAAACAGTGGACAAAGAGCACAGGAAAGAAAGACCCAGGGTGGGGGAAGGCAGGAAGGAAAGAAAAGAAGGAAAGGAAGAGAAAAATACTACTAAGATAAACCCTAAGACTGTCTCCCCATTCTGTCACCCCATCTTACTGTCTTTACTAGGTGGTAAGAGTTCTAGATTACTATGCAGAGAAGAAATCAAACAGAGCCCAGTCTGAGTTGAAGAGAGAGATATAAGAATGCGGGAAAGCCAATAAGACTTAATCTAACAGCACATTATATGAGAGAGTGAGAGAGGAGATAGCTGCATGGAGAGGTGAGAGCTGTAGAGAAGGAACTCATGAGACTTTAAGAGTTCAGCGGTATCTGGCATATGCCCATGAGTACACTAAGTAACGCTCAGTAAAGATCCATTTGAAAGGGGGAGGCAGAACAATCTCTGCTGTTCATGCATAATTCCTTTTCTCACCAAAGTGGTAAAATCTTGTTTAGTACAAAGGGTATTGGTTCTATCCTTCATCAGCATGGCAAAATTAGCCCTAGACTACAGACTGCTTGCTGCTGCTGCTAAGTCGCTTCAGTTGTGTCCGACTCTGTGCGACCCCAGACAGCAGCCCTGGGATCCTCACAGACAACTGTCCCTGGGATTCTCCAGGCAAGAACACTGGAGTGGGTTGCCATTTCCTTCTCCAATGCAGGAAAGTGAAAAGTGAAAGTGAAGTTGCTCAGTCGTGTCTGACTCTTAGCGACCCCATGGACTGTGGCCCACCAGGCTCCTCCGTCCATGGGATTTTCCAGGCAAGAGTGCTGGAGTGGGGTGCCATTGCCTTCTCTGACAGACTGCTTGAGCCTCACCTAAAATGTTTTTAAACAAGCATTGGGAGGATCACTTTCCAACTCACATAACTGTATTGAGGAATTAAGCTCAAGAATACATAAAGGAATACAAAGACATCTAAAGAACCTGACAAAGTAAAATTCACAATTTTAAGCATCCAGTAAAAAAATTATTAGACACACAAAAATTTAAAAATAACCCATAAAAATAGAAATTAATAAAATGAAACAAATCAGAAATGATACTCATGATCAAATTAGTAGACAAGAATATTAAAACACTTATATAACTATACTTGATATATTCAAAAGTTAGGGGAAAGATTGAAGATATATAAAAAGACATGGAAATTGTAAATAAAAATGCAAATTAAACTTTTAGACATAAAAATACATTGGATGAGATTAAGACAAATGAGACACTGAAAAGAAATGTAAACTTAAAGACTTAACAATAGAAACTTAACATCAATACAGAAACATGGGGGTGGGGGGAAGCTGAAAGAAAAAGTGAACAGAGCATTAGAGAGCATAAGTTTAAACACTCTAATATCTGTATAAACCTACTGTGGACCATGAAGAAGAGAAGGGGAAGACAGAAATAAAATTTTTGAATACAATGGCAAATTTTTTTTCTAAAGTTGATGAAAACTATAAATGCATAAATTCAAGTACAAAAAAATATGAAACAAACTCAACTAAGATTCATCACAACCAAATTGCTTCAAACCAGTAATAAAGGGAAAAAAAATCTTACAATTAAATAAAAATAAAATTACACATTTCATAAAAAAGCAGAGAGCACACTCTGGTCAGAAACAACATAATATAGTTGACAGTGGAATGACATTCTATGGAAAAAATAACTGTCAATCTAAATTACTACAACCAGTGAAAATAACTTAAAACATAAAAGTGAAGTCAAAACAAAAATACTTCATTGACAATTTCATGGAATAACACATAATCACTACAAGAACTCACTCAAAAAGTGACAGATAATATGAATAGCCCTTAAAGTGAAACTGTGGTTTAAAAACTTAACATAAGAAAAACACTACCAGAAAACTCTAAACCAATACACCTCAAGAATATAAAAATTCTAAACATGAATTTAGCAAATCAATCAAACAGTACTTCATGAAGGTTAACACTTTCATGAGCAAATGAGATTTATCCTGGGAATGCAGGGTTGATTTAACATTAACGGTCAATCATTATCTAATACAGTAATCAAAAAATAATCAATGGTAATTAATTGTATTAACAATTTTTTTAAAAAGATCCTTTTAGTAGAAACATGGAAATTTACAATATCATATGTAAAACAGATAGCCAGTGGGAATTTGCTGTATGACTCAGGGAACTCAAACAGGGGCTCTGTGACACTCTAGAAGGGTGGGGTGGGATGGGAGATGGGAGGGAGGTTTGGGAGGGAGGGGACATGGGTGTACCTATGGTTGCTTCTTACTGATGTATGAGAGAAAACCACAAAATTCTGTAAAGCAATTATCCTTCAATTAAAAAAATAAATAATGTGCCCCAAATTTTTTTTAAAAAATCCTCTCAGTAAAGACAGAAAATCATTTGACAAAATCCAACATTCATTTTTGATAAAAACTCTCAGTAAACTAGGATCATGAACAAAAAAAGCTACAACTCAAAACACATTCAATGGTGAAAGACCAAATACTTTTCCACTAAGACTGGGAATAAGACAAAAACATCCCCTTTCATAATTTCTATTCAAATTGTATCGGAGATTGTACCTAGTACAATAAACTAAACAAAATAAAATAAGACAATAAACACCGAGATTGGAAAGGAAGAAGGAAAAATGTATTTATCTGCAGGTATTACAACTATCTATAGATCTAGAAAAAAGTTACTAGAAAAAAATTATCCAGTAAGGCTGCGTAATACTAGTTAATACAAAAACCAAATGTACTTCTACTAGCAAGAAAAAAAGTCAAAAAATTAATATTAAAAATGCTAATTTCGTAAAAGTTTCTATATAAAAACTGAAAACTCAAGTTTAAAATTTAAATGGAAATGGAAAGGACTTAGGCTAGCCAAAACAACTTTGAAAAAGAACAAAGTGGGATAACTTGTTACTACCTGATTTCAAGACTGAGGATAAAGTAGCAATCAAGACAGAATGGTACTGACATAAATAGAGCAATGAAGCAGATTAGAGACCTTACACAAAAAGATAATGGTCAATTTATTTTTGACAAAAGTATCAAGGTAATTTAATGGAAAAAGGATAATCTTGGTCAGAACGAATAGCCAAGTGAAAAAAATGAACCTCAACACTTACCTCATATCATATACCAAAATTCATTAATTTTTGTATATACCACATGCCGTATATACCACGGCATGTGGTATATACATAGAACAGATTACTACTCAACAACATGTAACTGTGTGCAGCATTAAAACATGAAAACTGATACGTACAAAATTTTCCTCACTGACAGAGGTCAGACTCCATTCTGTACTTCATTCATTTATATAAAATTCTATATTGTATAAGTAATGTACCACAAGTACATGTTAAGTAGATGCATGGGAATGGGGAAAAAGGGGATGAGGAAATTTTTGGGGTGATAAGTGTGTTTATTACTTGGATTGTGATGAGGGTTTCATAAGTGTATTTTTTGTCAAAATTCATCAGCTTTAAATATATGCAGTTTATTGTACATCAATTTTACCTCAGTAAAGGTATACAAAATTTCTGTGATTAAAACAAAAGAATACATACCACAAAGACCTAAAACAAATACTGATGCATTTGTTTTTACAAAATAATATTCAAAAAACTTACAAAATATTCCTATAAAAATTATGAGACGTATATTCAACAAAATTCTTCAAATATAACAAATGTTCATATTAGAGTAGTATAATTACTGATAATGATTATTCTTTTTTAAGCCATTAGCTGTATTTCTATTACAATTTGCATACTTTTGGTGGTAATTTACTTTTTTTTTTTTTCAATAGCACATAAATACGCAAAGTATGACCTCAGAAAAAAGTGAATCATTCCATACCTGCACTGGAGAGCGAACTGTTACCTTCTTACTTCCTTCCACTGCATCAATCTGACAAACAATTGATCTTTCAACTCCAGACTCTCTGTGTCTTACAGTGTACAGTCGTCGTCCCACTTTTGTTAAAGGGATTTTATCAGCAGTAGAGTGGTTAGCAGGGGCTAAATTAAGTATACATATTTAAAATTGATCATAAATCATCATATATTAATTTTAGTAGACATTTTAAGCCAGAAACATCAGATGATTTCTTAAATTTTTAAACATTATCACTGAAAACTATACAAAGGGATGTTTTAAGAATCCACAATGCATTTCTACACCATTCACTGAAACCCTTCAAAGTATTTTAACAAAAAAAGTTTTTAATTGAAAAAAACTCATCCAAAAGTTAAACCTAAGACAACATAATCTTTTAAAAATAACTGACTGATGAGAGAAACTGCTAGAAAATACAAGAACACTGATCTTTGGTTTGTTATCATATAAAACAGGCAGTCACAGGCAATTACCAAATAGCTGCAGTTTTTCAGTTTTTAATTTTTCCAACAGGCTGTGACACTTTGCCATATCTAAGAATTGATTACGATTTTATATAGCCTTACCTCATATATACATATATTGTATTGGGGATAAATTATCTATTTTGGAAGTTAATTATTTATTTATAGATTCCTCTCCCCTAGAAAAGAAAGTGGCAACCCACTCCAGTATTCTTGCCTGGAGAATCCCATGGACAGAGGGGACTGGCGGGCTACAGTCAGTCCATGAGGCTGCAAAGACTGCAACTAACCTGTCTGCCTCCCCTACTATCCCATAAAAATGTTAGTTTAAAAGCAAACAGAAATACAATTGATGAGAACAATTTACAGACAATGTTGGGAAAACATGTTAAACCTAGGCACTGTTAAGACTAGGAAAAAGCACAAGCTGTCAATTTTAGCACCCCTCTTCCATGCCTAAATAACTTTTCTAATGTCCCTCCTTCCATAGCTACTTAATTGTCAAAATGTCATAAAGTTTTGTGAGTGAGGATTTGGGACTATTTAATATTTAACTTCACAACGAGTTTTGTTGTTCAGTCACTTAGTCATGTTTGACTCTTTGTGACTCCATGGACTGCAGCAGGCCAGGCTTCTCTGTCCTTTACTATCTCCCGGAGCTTGCTTAAATTCATGTCCATTGAGTCGATAATGCCATACAATCATCTCATCCTCTCTCGCTCCCTTCTCCTCCCAAGAGAAGAATGAGTACATACTACAATGTACATACATTGAAGAATACAATGAGTACACACTACGACAGTTTTAAAATGTATTTACTTTTACTTTTTACCTCTCTTCTGAGAAACATAAAGAACAAAGGAAAAAAACAAACCTCTACTTCAACAGGCAGAAGATAAAAACCATTCACAAACCCCAAAACCATTATCTGTGCCATTGGCTGAATTCAAACCTTATTCTCAATTCATTCAGTTGCAAAACTGTTGGAATTTTACTAAGTTATACTAAAAGTGGTTAAAACAACCACTGATAGTTATTGTCTACAAATGCTGACTGAAGATAAGATCTAATAATTTTCTTCTCCAAAGGAGTAAATTATTATGCTCTAAAGCAGTGGATAAAGCCAGAATTTGAAATTGAGCAATACAGTGACAACAGCAACCAATGCCCTGCAAAGGAAATAATAAAATTTGCAACATATTAGGAAGGAAATAAATAACCTGTGAGATACCAGGAGTAAGTAAAGTGGGATATAAAATATAATTTAAAAGAAAATAAAGCCCCAGGACGGTAATTTATCACTTACTAAGAAGAATGAAGAAATGTTTGCTGCTTAGACTGGTCATTGCATTGAAATGATCATTGTCTTTAGTTCGCATATAATCCATACTTAAACTCTCCTCATTTTTCAATACATATGATTTTGCCATAGGTACGTTGAGTACACTAAAAGATTCACTTGGTGAAACAGAAATACTAAGTCCAAGAGAATTTAAAATCATAAAAGGTGCCAGATCCCTTATGAAGGTAGCTGAAGATCCAGTGGCAGCTTCTGTAAATGCCTAACAAGGAAGAGTCATCATAAATACAAGAAAATGTAGAAAACTAAATGACAAGCAGAGTACTAACAGACATATGACAAACAACTAAATTAACAAAAACTTCTTTTTTAACCAAAAGGTTAACTCAGACTGGTACCCCAAAATTAAAGTTTCAAGTAACTTTCCTTACCTCAGCTAAATTATTTAACATTATAAGGCCACATTTAGATAATGTAATGTTTAGCTGGTCTTTCGAATAGAAAGTGATGACAGTTTTGTATTCTGGTACTCTGTAATTTTCTTCTTCAGTACCTGACTCAACAATGGCCTTTTTGGCTTTCTTTTTCATCTAAAATAATATAAATTACAGAAATGTGAGAACAATTTGTTTCTAGGAGCATGGTATAACTCATTTTACAAAGGAAAAACAAACATCAGACAAATTTCAACCAAAACATTAGAGAAAGCAATACATTTTATCAGTTCCACTGCCTTACTGGAATAACTGGGACATAAACCAACGAATGCCGCCTGGACAGAGGCAATACTGGAAGAAAAGTTCTTCTCCTCCTCAGTTACACTAAAATGGCAGACATAATTTAGAAGGGGAAAATAAAACCCTAATAAGTAAACGCATGTAGCATCTGAATGAAAATCAGAAGCACATACATCATAGCATGTGGAAATTCAGGGCAAGAAAAGTTAGCCTACTGGTGGTATAAATGCTATATATAAAGAACAGAAACCTAGGGACTTAATAAGTCCAACAATAGTTGCAGAACAGTGCCACTAGGACCTAGGCTCCTGTGAATCAAACTACCTACCTCTTTTTAAGATTCGCAAGTCTACTACCTGTAAGTATCCTGACCTAACAACTACCAAAGAAATTCCTTTATCCAAATCCTCTATCTAAAATAAGCACAATCAAATGTACTGGTCTAATATAAAAAGCTGGAAATACCATGCTAGTCACCTTCACTGTTCCTTTAACTGGCTTTAAGCCACTGAAAATTTGTCCATTATTTCACAGAATCATTATTAGGGAGGAGATACGCTAATAATCCTACAATCTCTTGCTTCAGAAGCACAATTTCATCCATCTAAAGGTTCTGATTTATATGATTACATAAATTCACATTATATTTTAAGTAAATAATAATGTGTTTTCTTTTATATACACACCCTTCAGATACCAAGGAAAACCTGGGATAGACAACAACCTAAAAAAAATGCTAGAAATATTTTAAGATGATAGTTTATAAGTGGGGACTTTGCAGCCAGTATTGCATTCCACCTCTTCCAGTTTAAAGGTATTATTACTTTATGAAAGTCCTTTAACTTCAACAGTTTTAGTTCTATCATATATTAAAATGAAGTTTAAAACTGTATCTTCTTCAGAAGTTTGTTTTAAGTTTAAAGCAAAAGTAGATTATTTAAGACAGTATCTAGTACATAATAAATGTTACACAGTATTTATATTAGAAGCCCATGAGGCAACAGTCTTGGGTTTGAAAATTACATTCAGAGGTCAAACAAGGAAGCATGTGGAAAGGTTCATAATGAAATATCTGAACTCCGCTGTGATTAAAATTAAAGTGTGCGTGATGTGGACATCCTCCATATTTGAAAAAAATTTCCAGATATCAAAAATACCTTGATTCCAAGATTCCATGGTCTAAAATCCTCAGTCTGATCAATTTCTAAGGGTTCAAGCAAAGGCTCCCACACACCAAACATTTCATTGTAATAATGTACCTAGAGAGAGAATTTAATTTTTTAAATAAAACATTCTGGTATTTTCTAAAATCATCTTCCATGTTGTTCCCCACACCATTCCTTTTGGCTGTGCTATTTGTTCTGTATGAAAACCATCGACATGCCCTTAGTTTCCTATACATGCTTTCTCAATGATTTCCTCATCTGGCTAACTTCATGGTCTACTCTTCACCATTTATTCCAGAAAAAAACTCTCTTTTAAGTATCTTTCCTTGATTTTCAGGCTGGGTTTAACAGTGAAAACTGTGTTCATCAATCAAACATTACTGGAATTTTAAAAACATGTTCTATCTACCTCCACTAACTTTTAGAAAGCTTTTGAAGTGAAGGCAAATAACATATGATTCAATAAGCATGTACGTATTTGAATTCTCTGAACTTCCTGGACATCTCAGATCAAATTCTCTGCAAAATATAGATAATTCTAGCTAAAACTTGGAAACTTGAAACTCAGTCTGTCAGTTCCACCTCTATTAGTATATAATTCTATCATCACAAATATTGTAGTGGCTTATAAATTTTCATACTTATTGACTGAAGTAGAATATCAGATTAGTTTCTACTAAACATAAACTAAATACTTTAAAGCAAAGTATCCCTGGGAAGACTATATGTAGAAAAATTCTGATGCATAATATATGTTGGCTCAAAGTAAGTATCTTCCATAAAACTAAAGGACTCTCACAGAAATGTGAAAGACCTTGGTGGAGCCTCACCAGAGTATGAAGATCTGCATTATATAAATGTATAAAGCATATTCTTCTAATTTTTTAAGTCACTATTTCCAAAGAGAAAAGAAATAATCTATTATCACTTTAACGAAAAAAGGATACTTAATTTTTAAAATTAAGAATTTTACATCTACCGAACAGTCTATTTTATACACCTAAAAGAAACAATAGATATTAAGAAGAGGTGGCAGGAATACACAGAAGAACTGTACAAAAAAGATCTTCACGACCCATGTAATCATGATGGTGTGATCACTAACCTACACCCAGACATCTTGAAATGCAAAATCAAGTGGGCCTTAGGAAGATCACTATGAACAAAGCTAGTGGAGGTGATGGAATTCCAGGTGAGCTATTTCAAATCCTAAAAGATGATGCTGTGAAAGCGCTGCACTCAATATGCCAGCAACTTTGGAAAACTCAGCAGTGGCCACAGGACTGGAAAAGGTCAGGTTTCATTTCAATCCCAAAGAAAGGCAATGCCAAAGAATGCTCAAACTACTGCACAATTACACTCATCTCACATGCTGGTAAAATAATGCTCAAAATTCTCCAAGTCAGGCTTTAGCAATATGTGAACTGTGAACTTCCAGATGTTCAAGCTGCTTTTAGAAAAGGCAGAGGAACCAGAGATCAAATTGCCAACATTTGCTGGATCATCGATAAAGCAAGAGAGTTCCAGAAAAACATCTACTTCTGCTTTATTGACTATGCCAAAGCCTTTGACTGTGTGGATCACAATAAACTGTGGAAAATTCTGAACGAGATGGGAATACCAGACCACCTGACCTGCCTCTTGAGAAATCTGTATGCAGGTCAGGAAGCAACAGTTAGAACTGGACATGGAACAACAGACTGGTTCCAGATAGGAAAAGGAGTACATCAAGGTTGTATATTGTCACCCTGCTTATTTAACTTATATGCAGAGTACATCTTGAAAATGCCAGGCTGAAAGAAGCACAAGCTGGAATCAAGATTGCTGGGAGAAATATCAATAACCTCAGATATGCAGATGACAACACCCTTATGGCAGAAAGTGAAGAAGAACTACAGAGCCTCTTGATGAAAGTGAAAGAGGAGAGTGGAAAAGTTGGTTTAAAGCTCAACATTCAAAAAACTAAGATCATGGCATCCAGTTCCGTCACTTCATGGCAAATAGATGGGGAAACAGTGGCTGACTTTATTTTTCTGGGCTCCAAAATCACTGCGGACGGTGACCGTAGCCGTGAAATTAAGACACTTGCTCCTTGGAAGCAAAGTTATGAACAACCTAGACAGCATATTAAAAAGCAGAGACATTACTTTGCCAACAAAGGTCCATCTAGTCAAGGCTATGGTTTTTCCAGTAGTCATATATGGATGTGAGAGTTGGACTATAAAGAAGGCTGAGCACCAAAGAACTGATGCTTTTGAACTGTGGTGTTGGAGAAGACTCTTGAGAGTGCCTTGGACTGCAAGAAGATCTAACCGGTCCATTCTGAAGGAGATCAGTCTTGAGTGTTCGTTGCAAAGACTGATGCTGAAGCTCCAATACTTTTGCCACTTGATACGAAGAGACTCATTTGAAAAGACCCTGATGCTGGGAAAGATTGAGGGCAGGAGGAGAAGGGGATGACAGAGGATGAGATGGTTGTATGGCTTCCGTGACTCAATGGAGATGAGTTTGAGTAGACTCTGGGAGTTGGTAATGGACAGGGAGGCCTGGTGTTATGTGGTCTGAGGGGTCATGAAGAGTCAGACATGACTGAGCAACTGAACTGAACAACAGTCTATTAATTTAATCAACTTAAGATGAATGAAATCAGTTGAAATATAAACTTAATATGTACTCTAAAAGTAACATACACATAAAAACAATTATATCAAGGGCATAAATAGGTACACTTTTTTCCAAAAGTTTGGGAATCAACATCGTATTTATTATAAACTTAATTTAAATGTTTAAATGAGATTTCCAAAATAGTTCATATGTAGCATTATTTCTTATATAATCTGGAAAAATACTATATATGCTTACTTCTAGCTCAAGCTGACAGTGGAGATTTATTAAGGAACTCCAGTTTTTGCCTTCCCCTGAGAAACGTGACTTTGCCAATAGCATAGGTACTGTTCTATGACCAATTCCAGCCTCAAGAACCAGAAAAATAGAATCAATGTTCATTTTTATTATCTCTCCTTTGGGTACCAATTCAGGCATGGGAGCTCTTTTTACAGCTTCATTTGGTTCTTCAAGAAACCACATATTTAAATCTTTTGTATCCTTCTTTTCCCATAAATGTGCTGTAGAAGAAGCAGTTTCTTTGGGGATGGTTTCCTTAGCAGTATAAAGTGCTGAAGTTATGGTAATCACAGTATTTATGATAACTGGTGAAACCTAAGGAGAAAAATTCAAAGCAATAAAAAAAAATACAAAAATCACTTTCCAAACTACATACTTCAAAGAACATGAAATATATTTGCTGATAGATCAAGAGAAATTAATACTGAAATAATATTACTACCAAGAAACAGATACAATTTGCTGCCTACAAAATCTTTTTTTATTATGATAGCTAATTTCAATAGTTAAAATATTTACATGTTGATATTAAACTGACCAATTTCAACTATATATACTATAAGGAAGCTACCTACAGAAGCAGTCAACTGCCAATAATAAAATACATGAAAACATTCATCATAAAATGTAAATTAAGTATCATTTAAAAATTATGTGTCAAAAATATTTTTAAACAGCTTCCTTTTGCTTAATGATTAATATTATTGTTATAATTGTTTATTTCTAAGTTTTATTGTTTTTTCCAAAAGGGCACTAAAGATCTGAATGACTGACTACATTATAACTTACCTTCAGTGTCAGGGATTTTACTGATAATTCAAGTACTTGTGGATCTGTACTTATCTGAGTAGCTTGACAGAACAAGTCACAGGGTTGCAAAACCTATAAGAGAAAAATCAATACTATCAAATTAACACATTCTTAAAATATTTTTTACTTAAAGACTTGTCCAACAGGAGATAACTATGCTAAATAAACAAGTTAGTAAAAATACTCTACTTCAAAAACAAGTCAGTCAATAAAACATTCCTTTCTTATCCTCTTGTTCGTTATTTATAATAAACAGAAAGGACTTATATTAGCAACACTACTGAGAAAGAAAAAGAATTTCTTAAATATATGAAAAATTCACAAAACTTGTATTCTGTATTTTATTTTATAGCAGTCCCTTGGTATCCCTTCGGGACTGGTTCCAGGACACAAACACCTGTCCCCTACCTGCTTCCTCCCACCCATGGCAGATACTAAAATCCAAGAATGCTCAAGTCCTTTGTATATTGATAAAATGGCACAGTATTCAACAACAATGAAACAAACATCACAATTTTAAAAAATGGCAAGAGAAATTGAATAGATTTTTTTTCCCAAAGAAGACAGAAGGCCAACAAGCACATGAAAAGATGTTCAACATCACTATTTATCAGGGAAATGCAAATCAAAACCAAAATAAAATATCACCTCATATCTGTTGTAATGGCTATTATCAAAAAGGCAAGAAATAAGAGTTGGAAAGAATGTGAAGGAAAGGGAATCTTCATTCACTAGATGTGGGATTTGTGTAGTTACTGTGGAAAAACAATATGGAGAGTCCTCAAAAAATTAAGAATAGCTATCATATGATTCACCTATTTTACTTTTGGGTATTTATCCAAATAATACAGAAGCACTAATTCAAAAAGATAAATGTCACCCCCTTTGTTCACTGCAGCATTGTCTACAATAGTCAGGATTTGAAAACAACCTAGAGTGCCTATCAACAGATGAAAAGATAATGCAAATGTGGAGTGTTTCTGTATGTTTGTATGAGAAGGGAATACTACTCAGGCATAAAAAGGTGAAACCTTGCTATCTGCAACAATATGATGGACCTTGAGGGTATGATGGACCTAAGAGAAATGAGTCAGATGGAGAAAGACAAATACTGCATGATTTCACTTATATAAGTAATATAAAAAAGAAAAAAACAAGAAATGAACAAATCAAACAACCACATAGTTACAGATAACAGATTGAAAGTTATATAGGGGAAGGTGTGGGGAACAAATGGGGTCAAGGGTGTCAACTGTATGGTTACTGGTAAAAACTGAATTTTTAGTGGTGAACATACTTTTGTGTACGCAGAAGTAGAAAAATAATACTGTACCCATGAAACTTATATAATGTTATAAGTCAACATTATCTCAAGAAAAAAAAAAAAGACCAAGTACAGTCAGCCCTCTGTATCTACAGGTTCTGTATTTGTGGATTCAACCAAAGATTGAGTTACTAAAATAAAAGTTTTATCGTGCTATTTTTTTCCATTATAAAAATAAATGAATGCTTGGTTGGGACTGGTGCGCTGGGACGACCCAGAGGGATGGTACAGGGAGGGAGGAGGGTTCAGGATGGGGAACACGTGTATACCTGTGGCAGATTCATATTGATATATGGCAAGACCAATACAATATTTTAAAGTTAAAAAATAAAAAAGATAAAAAAAAATTAAATGAAATATGTTAACCTATATAGGACAAACTGCAAAAGAATAAAAAATTATAAATAAATTAGACTTGCTAAATAATTCTTAATATAAGTGTAAATTAACTGAGTCTGCCCTAACTATAGTAAACATAAATCTGTCCTGCAGCCCCCAGTACTCCTCCCAAATGCAACATATGTTTACCTCCTAAGGATCTTGATAGTCACCTCCCAATATTATAGCATGAAGTCCAAAATCTTGAGAGAGTTAATTCTTATGCAGATTGATAAGGAGAAAGGGGGTCCAGGGCTCTCAAGGAAGAGAAAGGGGCAAAAATTTTTTTTTAACATTGCTTTGTCTTAGTCACATAAGACATTTTTTCTTAAATTCTGAGTTGTTATGACAACAATCTTTAAGACTAACTTTCTTTAAGCCCAGAGCTAATGATTACACAACAAAACAACTCATCCTGCTCAAGGGTATGTTTTTCCTTAAGTTCTGTGCAGTCTCCTTGGACTGCAAGGAGATCCAACCAGTCCATCCTGAAGGAGATCAGTCCTGGGTGTTCATTGGAGGGACTGATGTTGAAGCTGAAACTCCAATACTTTGGCCACCTGATGCGAAGAGCTGACTCATTGGAAAAGATCCTGATGCTGGGAAAGATTGAGGGCAGGAGGAGAAGCGGATGACAGAGGATGAGATGGTTGGATGGCATCATCGGCTCAATGGACATGGGTGTGGGTAGACTCCAGGAGTTGGTGATGGACAGGGAGGCCTGGCATGCTGCAGTTCATGGGGTCGCAAAGAGTCAGACATGACTGAGTGACTGAACTGAACTAAACATACAACTCAATATCATTTTTATTTTTTTACCAAACGCTCCAATTAAAGATGGGCAGCAGAACTGAACAGACATTTTTCCAAAGAGGACATGCAGATGACCAACAGGCACATGAAATGATGTTCAACATTGCTAATCAGTAGAGATACAAATCAAAACGACAGTTAGCTTTCACCTCACACCTGTCACAATGACTATAATCAAAAGTACAAATGCTGGCAAGCGTGTACAGAAAAGGGAACCCACTGTTAAAGTAGTCTTTACTGTCAGGATGAAGATAGGATAGACAAATGACAGATTAGTAAATAAAACAAGAGTTCTGCAGCAAAAATAAAAATAAAAACCTTCCATGAATAAATAACAGCTTTGGTTGTTAAAGCTACTTATATATGGAATCACCAAATGGTTAACAAACTAAGGATTGCCAAGGAGACCAATACTTGGTATATAGAAGTTTTTTAGTATTAAAACTGCTAAAATCACCTCCAAGTAGTAAGCTCAACAGAAAGCAAGCTGTGACAACAGTGTTTATCCTGAAAAAGACAACAGTCACTTTACATATGTCTACAGTGGATAACGTTTAAAAAAAGAGAGAGAGACAGAGCCACGTGAGAAAATGTGAACAATGCTCTTTCAAGAGAGCAAAAATCAAAGACTCCAACATGGGCTATCCAAGGAATTTACTCCATTGCTGGAGCTTCAAGTTTTCACAATTCAATTCAGCAGGATATTTCAACTGTTATGAAGCAATGACTACAAAGTGTTTCCTATTCTTTCTTTTTCTGAATGGGTTTTTAAGCTTTGAGTTTTCAGTCCTTGTACCACTGTTAAACTAGTCATTGTGTATAGTGGTGAGGTGTGCGTCTGTCAAAAATTGACAACTTATTTGTCTATTAGTTAATATATTGCCTGGGCTTCCCTGGTGGCTCAGAGGGTAAAGCATCTGCCTGTGATACGAAAGACCCAGGTTTGATCCCTGGGTAGGGAAGATCCCCTGGAGAAGGAAATGGCAACCTACTCCAGTACTCTTGCCTGGAAAATCCCATGCACAGAGGACCCTGGTGGGCTACAGTCCATGGGGTCGCAAAGAGTCGGACATGACTGTGCGACTACGCTTACTTAATATATTGCCAAATCGAAAGAAGTCATATGCAGACACAATAAAGCAAACTATCATCTAGGAGGAGGAACAAAATGGTGGAGGAGTAGGTGGACATG
This sequence comes from Bos javanicus, assembly GCF_032452875.1. Lineage (NCBI taxonomy): Eukaryota > Metazoa > Chordata > Mammalia > Artiodactyla > Bovidae > Bos > Bos javanicus. Next base: position 53,926,542 of record NC_083875.1, on the reverse strand, counting down.
GAGTATATCCCTCTCCATGGATACGTCAGGAATACACCTTCAGACACAGAAGTACATGCAGAACACCAGGTAAGAGGGGACAGGAGTACCTGACTAGTGGAAAGGAATATAGAACCACCCAAAACTCAGTAGGACAAAGGAACTAGGGGAAAAAACAGGAGTGTTCAGAGGACTGGACCTGCCCTTGGCAGGTGGGCAAACTGAAGCAAGGGTACGATCCCCACATTGGGGCAATTGTCTGAGTCAGAGGAGAAACATTTAAGGCTCAGAGTGAAACAGCTGATCTGTGGCAGCCTAAATGTTATGAGAATCAGACAGTCCTTGCCACAGCCATACACAGTCTGGACAGGGACGCAGGTCCCATGGAAGGTACAGCAGCTGGGAGCTGGAGTTTAGAGACTATGGAGCAATCCCAGTGTGAGGGCTGCTGTTGACTGTGGAGAGAGGAATTTAGGAGATGTGAAGGAGGAGACTGTGATGGGAAATGCCTGTAGAGGAAAGCCAGGAAGCCATGGAGGCAAGGTGATCCTACTGAGTCACACATAGTGGGTGGAGCCATCACCATAGCCTCTCTCCCCACATGCCAGCATCGGCACCTGAATGATAAAAAGGCTGGCCCATCAAACACCTGATGCGCTGCACTACAGAGTAGGACCCCACCCAGGGTGCCCCTTTAAGTGCCTGAAATGCCGATCTACGGGTAGGACCCCAGCCAAGGGGGCCCCTCTATGTGCCTGACGCGCTGAACAACAGAGAAGGATCCCAGGCAAGGGAGCCCTCTATGTGCCTGAACGGGCGGAGCTATGGGGAAAAACTGGCCAAAGAGGCCTTCTGATTGCCAGCTACAAGAGGCTCGAAAAAAGACTGATAGGGCCATAACTCCTGTGGTGGAGGCAGTCCATGTCCTTGCACACTTGGTGCTGCCCAAGATCCCCACAAGCCAAGCAGCTGTGCCACCTTCACGCTCAACTCTCACTGGGGCAGAGCTGCTACAGGCAAAAAAAGTCTTGCATCTATGCACACAGGGTTGCTTCAGTTGTGTCCAGCTCTTTGCGAACCTGTAGACTGTGGCCTGCCAGGCTTCTGTCAGGGGGGTTCTCCAGGCGAGAATACCGGAGCATATTGGCCAATACTGGTTGCCATACCCTTCTAGAGCACTATATTTCCTGCTGCCCTGGCTGCCAACTCCCCTGAGTACCTGGTGCTGCCAGAACTCTTGCAACCTAAACAGCTGCACCACCCCCGACATCTGGCCCTCACAGAGGCAAATCCAAGTCCTCCAGGGCAGCCCCAGGAGCAAACCCCAGTGAACAACCCACATGCAGAGATGGAAATAAAACCACAGTTGAAACCCAGGGGCAGTGTGGCTAAGGAAGAAGACTGCAAAACCTAACCACTAGTTATACAAGCTGCAGATTAAATCCACACGATCAACGAGGCAGACTCTGTGTCTACAGAATACATAAAAGGACATTCAGAGCTCCCACAAAAGGAAACACACTGGTTCTGATAGCTGTGGATATTGGAGAGAAGAACACACAGGAGTAGGACCAGATTAGAATCTGAGTTGCCCCCACAGCAGGTCCAGAGATCAGCAGTTTTGGAGGGCATAAAAGGGAGGTGAGGTGGACTGCGACCTCCAGCAAAGGAAAGGACTCTGACAGCAGTGGCTCAAGAAAAACATTTCTTATTCTTATGGTTTGACTTGTCCTGTAGATTCCCTTGGATTTTTTTTCTTTTCTTTTTTGCCCCTCTGTTGTAGTTGTCAATTTTTTGGCACTATGAAATCTAATTAAGTTTTTGAATTTTTTTTTCCTCCTCAGACACATTTTTTGTTGTTGTTATAAACCTCTGCCTCTACATTGGGCTTCTGCAGTTCTGGGGAGTTTTCCTTTTTATTTTCTTTTTTAATTTTAATTTTTTAAACCTATTATTATTTTTTATACATTTATTCCTTTGTTTGCTTTTCATACTGTTCCTTTCCCCTTCCAGATAGTCTTTAACATATATAAATCTTCTTCATCCACCTGTATTTAACTTTGCATATCTATTCTTTCTTTTCTTTCCTGTCAAACATTTGTTAGCTTTATTTTCATAGCTTTATTCCCCAACTTGCATCTTCCTTTAGTTTCATTTTCCAGTTTCTGTTTTAGTTAGTTTTGTTTTTAACTGGTAGATATAACTCTTGATTTCCTTTGTTCACTGGGTCAATCTATTCTACTTTATTTTTGTTGGACTGTTTTGATTTTGCTTATGGGTGTAATGCATATGTGTATATTCAGTTATACTTCTTATTGTTGTTATAAACCTCTGACTCTGTGTTAGGATTTTGCAGTTCTGTTTTCCTTTTTTCTTTCTTCTTCCTTTATGTCTTTCTTTTTTTTCTTTGCTCTTTTTTATAATTTTAATTTTTTAAACCTATTATTTTTTTCTCTACATTTATTTCTTTGTTTGCCTTTCCTACTGTTCTTTACCCCTTACAGTTAATCTTTAATGTATATAAATCTTCTTCATCTACCTGTATTTAACTTTGCATATCTATTCTTTCTTTCCTTTCCTCTCAATATATGTGTTAGTTTTCTTTTCATTGCAATAAAGCATATTTGGCACCTTGCTTTAGTTTTGTTTTCCAGTTTGTGCTTTAGTTTTGTTCTTAACAGGTAAATATAATTTTTGATTTCCTTTGTTCACCGGGTCAATCACTGTACTTTATTTTTGTTGGATTGTTTTGACTTTGCTTATGGGTGTATATGTATATTGCATCATTTAAATTATTATTTGCCTGATTTTGTAACTGCTATTTGTCTGGGGTTCATCTTTGGTTTCTCGTTTTGGGGTATTTGTTTTTAATCTTACTTAATGCCATAACAAACCACTTGTGGAGTCTTCCTTCCTGACCAGGGATCAAGCCCTGAGCCTTTGGAGTGGGAACACTAACTCCAAGACCCTAGACTACCAGAGAACTAACCCTAGGGAGTACCAAATAATGAGAACTCACACAAAGCAAACCACTTGAGTACAAGACCTGGTATCACCCAACCATCAGTAACACCCTGTACAGGATGCCTCACCTAAACAACAAACAAAAAAATACAAACCCAATCACCAGCAGACAGGAAGGATCACCACCTCACTCACCCTTGCCCATCAGAGGAAAAATAAACAAATGAAGGAACAAAAACTCATCACAAATCTCAGCCTATAGGAAGCTCACACAACCACTGCACCAAACATAGGAGGCCAGAAATCAAAAGGAAGAAAGAAGTCAACCTTTTACCCTGGGAAAAGACCACAAACACAGTAAGTTAAAAAAAAATTATGAAGACTGGCTGAATGTATACAAAAACAAGATACATATATATGCTGTCTACAAGAAACCCACTTCAGACCTAAAGACACATATAGACGGAAAGTGAGAGGATGGAAAAATATACTCCATGCAAATGGAAAGCAGAAGAAAACTGGAGTAGCAATCTTCATATCAGACAAAACAGACCTTAAAATAAAGATGATTACAAGAAATAAGGACACTACATTGATTGATCAAGGGATCAATCCAAGAGGAAGACATAAAAATTGTAAATATCTATGCACCCAACATAGGAGCACCTCAATACATGAGACAAACACTAAAAGACATAAAAGGAGAAATTGACAGTAACACAGTAATAATAGGAGACTTGAACACTCCACTCCCACCAATGGACATTTCATCAAAACTGAAAATTAAAAAGAAACACAAGTCTTAAATGATACATTAGATGAGTTGGATCTCATTGATATCTTCAGGACATTCCATCCAAATGCAGAAGAATACACCTTCTTCTCAAGTGCACATGGAACATTCTCCAGGACGGACCACATCTTGGGTCACAAATCAAACCTCAGTTAATTTAAGAAAACTGAAACCATATCAAGCATCTTCTCTGACCACAACGCTATGAGACTAGCTATCAATTACAAGAAAAAAACTGTAAGAAAAACAAACACATGGAGATTAAATAACATGTTTCTAAATAACCAACAGGTTACTGAAGAAGTCAAAAGGGAAATCAAAAAACTTCTAGAAACAAATGACAATCTAAACATGACAACTCTAAAACCTGACGGGATGCAGCAAAAGCAGTCCTAAGAGGGACGTTTATAGCAATACAACTCTACCTCAAGAGACAAGAAAAATATCAAATAGACAACCTAACTTTACACCTAAACTGGAAAAAGAAGAACAAAAAAACCCCAAAATTAGTAGAAGGAAAGAAATAATAAAGGTCCACGCAGAAATAAATGAAAAAGAAATGAAAGAAATAACAGTAAAGATTAATAAAATGAAAAGCTGGTTCTTTGAGAAGATAAAGAAAATTCACAAACCATGAGCCAGACTCAATAAGGAAAAAAAAGAGAGAAGAATCAAGTGAACAAAATTAGAAAAACAAAGGAAAGGTTACAACAGCAAATGCTCTTGCACTGTTGGTGGGAATGTAAATGGATACAGCCACTATGGAAGACAGTATGGAGATTCTTTAAAAAACTACGAATAAAATCACCATATGACCCAGCAATCCCACTCCTAGGTACATACCCTGAGGAAACCAAAACTGAAAAGACACACGTATCCCACTGTTCATTGCAGCACTGTTTACAGTACCTAGAACATGGAAGCAACCTAGATGTCCATTGACAGATGAAAGGATAAAGAAGTTGTGGTACAGTTTCAAAGTGTTTTATGAGTGCTAGGAGTCAGATAGTTAACTTGAAAAGATGTCTTTGAAGAAACAAATTTTAATCAGTTATGAAGAGGAAGAAGGCCAAGAGGATACTAGAAAATAAAATACAAATGGGAAGCATGCCAGAGCACATGATTGACGGTTCAAACAAGCCATAGGGAGAAAAGCAAGTAGCACATCTGAGAAAAATAGGTCTAGATGGGAGAAAAAATTAAAATAATAAAACTGAAACAACACAACAAACAATTGGTAGAAAGTCTTAACCGCCTAAAAGCAGTGTGGAATTGGCATGGAAACAAAATCATAGTCTTCACTGAGAAGTATTTAGATAAAATCAACTTTTCAGTGTGACTGTTCCCATAAATACACAAAACAATGAGGAACAAATGGAAAAAACGAAAAGAGAGTTTAAAAGCTGGTGCAATAATAATCTAAATTAGGCTCTCCAAGACGAAAGAAAAGTATTTTATAGAGTAAGTTGGAGAGTATGTAGCCACTTTCCTAAAGTGATACACGCTAAATATAAAACAGTTTACAATTAAGCTGACAAGTAAATAGAAAACTCACAGTAGTGATTTTTCCTTTTCTCTTGACTGGAAGAAATGGGCATGCTCTCACTTGGAGATCTTTAATGGCAGCAGTCATTGTATCATTTTCAAAGTCACCTAGCCAATATATTTCACACTGTGTTGTAATGACTAAGGCAGGAGCATCATTTCTTGTCATATCAGCGACAAACACAATTTCAGGATTTTTAATAGTGATGTTCATTTCCCACTTTTCTGATTGCTGTTTAGGTACTAAAATAAAAACACAGATAATGTCTTAAAACAGCTATAAATCTTTCTTATATTATGAAAAATTATTTATAGGACAATGATATCTCTATTTGAAGTAAAAGCAAAATAGAAATACTTAGATCCCAAAAGAATTTACTGAAAGTCTCCTAGTATAAGATTTAAAGAACTCATAGCCATTAGAATATTTTAAAATGTGAGGGGAAATCTCTACTATTTAATGGCAGAGCTAAAAATAAACTAGTTTCTAACTCTTAGCTTGACACTCTTTCTACTACACTACAAGGAATGAAATATATAAAAGATAATAGAAAATTATAAATGTAACAAGAATAAAAGAACTTTAGGGACTTCTCTGTGGGGTCCAGTAGGTAAGACTCTGCACTTTCCCTGCAGGGAGCATGAGTTCAATCCCTGATTGAGTGGCCTGGCCAGAAAGCAAACACAAGTATATAAATAAAAGACAAGTTTAAGTTACAATACTATCTTTAATTATGAAAAGGAGTCATTGTTTCATTATTGTCTCCTTCCAAGAAAATCTTTCAAATTATTGTCTTCAAAGAAGTACAATTACTTATTTTAACATGGGTCTCATAATTTTTGAACCCAGTATTTACTTATGACTTGAAAAATACAGAAACTGTCTATCTTATCAGAAAACACATTTAAATTTTCCTCTTACCTCTGAAAAATAAGGATTTCTAACTTATTGATCCTGTTATCCTCATCATCTAGAAGGATAATCAAGCTAAGTGTTATTATAGCACTTCAGTAACAGATATGGAATATTTTAGCCAATAACTAACCTTCTTCTTTAGCAGACCATGTTTGAACATTGGTTTCTACAGCAGTGCCTGTAGTGTAGGCCTCAAGAAAGACATTTGCAACTGTCAGCAGAAATTCCACACTTGCACAAATATACATTTCTTGAAGGACTATATCAGCCACCCAACCATCTCGGATCGTCCTATACCTTACATCCATCATGTCCTTTTTGTCAAACCCAACTGTCAGTCCTATCATTCTGAAAAACACAATCACAATTTCTATGAGTGTCCTGCACCTAATCAAACACACCAATAAAACTCAAAGGTCTCTCATTGCTTTCACCGACAGCAAGCCAATGTTCTGAAGTCATTTCTCTTAGTAGGATAAGAGAAATAATAAATTTACAGACTTCAGGAGCACAATTGTTTCATAATATAGGAAGTATATCCTTAAGAAATTATCAGAATTTTGAATCTCAGCATATTTTTTCTACAAATTTTCATATATTACCCATTACAATTGTATGGATTCATAATTCAGATAATAGATATTAATTTAAAACCAATTTAATTACACTGATTATTTCTATTTAACCATTTTTTTCTATTCAACCATTCAACAAGAACAGCACATAAACAGAGCATTTAAAATGTTGACTGAGAACTATGGAATCAACTCCATTAAAGCTTTGAAGATATCAGATTATACCCAGAAAATGCATATGCAACTTTGAGAGTAAGTTCTATAAAATACACCAACCATTGCTCAATAAAAATTTAAAACACTATTACCTAGGAGTTGCCTTCTTGATATGAGGCCTTTTGTCATCTAAAATACAGTTTTTTAATGAGAAGGAAGAAAGTATTGAGTCATCTGTATACATTTTTAAAGTGCTTATAATATTCTCCAACTTAAATTCAGCAAGTTTCAGAGAAGGATCACGAATATCTGTAAAGGAAGTCTGAGGAAAAAGAAATCAGTACAAATGTTTTACATTTGTATGTAAATATGTATACATTTGTATACATATACATTTATATACATTTGTATGTAAATATGTAAATATTTGTATGTTTTACACAAACATACAAATTTAAAACATATTTTACGATATGAAATACCACATTCTCTATTTCCAAGAGCTCATAATGAAAAGCATATATTAACTTTAAAAATCACTTTTCATATCAAAGGCTATATGTAAGAAAACTCATTTTAAAAGGCAAATAGTTAATGTGAAAAGTGCAACAATTTTTCTCAAAGGAACAGATACAACAAAACACAGGAAACAGCAAAAATATAGTTTTTCTTCTTCAACTTACCTGTTTAGGACCTGGACTATACAGTACCATGGTGAGATAATCGGTTCTGAAACTCATATTTAGTGTTGTCTTAACTTGAGAAGCATGTGAATGTACTTCTACCACAGCAGCTGTCACTACAGTTGTTCCTTGGAAAAATTAGTTAGTGGATAAAAGAAAAAGGTCAGGAATGGTAGAACTCATTAAAATGGAATTAAAAGTAGATTTACCATAATTATTAAATAAATGGGTATAGTACAATATTTTTCCAAAAATTCAAAAAGATTTAAAAATTCAGATGTTGAACTCACTTAACTCCAGGGTTGGCATTCTTTACATAATAATCTGGGAGTCTAAACTCCTGGTTTACTTTTAATAAACTCTTGGTTTAATTTTTGTAAAATGAGAATAAAAGAACTAACCCCTGGGCCTGTTTGGCAATTCAGGGAAATAGCATGTGTAAAATGCATACCAGATTACCTGGCATATGTGTTTTGCATTTACATTTTACTTCAAAAAAAACTAAAACCAAACAAGATGCTTTAGATGACATTTTAAAAATGTTCCACTAACCAAAAGGATCCAAAATTCAGTCTTTTCTATATTTCATATTTTGGGGCAAGGTATTATATACACATGGTACATTTTAAATGGATTCTGTAGACCTATTAATCCTTCTCTCGGCTGTATTGCTCTGTCAATGATTTCTGGTTGAATAGGAATGTGACTGTGGACATTCTTGCTTTGTTCCTACTTTAGGTGGAAAACTTTCCATTTCACCTTTAAATATACCTTTTCGATATTTCTACTTTTTATCACAAATAGGTGACTTATTAAATGCTTTTTCTGCATCTATTCAGGTGATATAATTTTTTTCTCCTTTTTCTATTAATTTGGTGTTACCTTAATTGATTTTTGAGGGTTAAATGAACTCTGCATTTCAGGATAAGTCTAAGTCAAGATGACACATCCTACATGCTTATTGCTGGATTTAGTATGATATGCTGTTAAGAATTTTTATTCCTGTGTTCATTAGGGATATTAGGTGCAATATTCTTCCCTCAAAGTTGTTTTTTATTTTTTATTTGGGTTTTTGGTATCAGGCTAATGTTTGCTTTATAAAACGACTAAGGAAGTGTTCCCTCCTCCTGTATTTTCCAAAAGGTTTGTTTAACACTGGTATCTTACTTAAATGTTTAACAAAATTCACCACTGAAATTCAATTCTTTTAACAGATGCAGAACTATTCATCTTATTTCTATTTCATCCTATGTCAGTTTTGGTAACTTTTTCAAAAAATTTGTACATTTCATGTAAGCTGTAGAGTTTATTATCACAAAATTATTTATACATAATAATTTCTACACAGTAGAAAGTAAAAATGACTTTCTCAGCATTACTGACTACATAGAAAACCCTAAAAAGTCTCCAACAAATTACTAGAATTAAGAAATCAATTTAGCATTTATACGAAGATATAGGGTTACTATGCAAATATCAATTGTATCAGTAACAACTGAGACATATACTTTTAAAAATATTTGCAGTAGCATCAAAAAACATACTTAGGAAGAAGTTCAACACAATTATGCAAGACTGCTACACTGAAAAATCTCAGTACTGAGACTGAAAAATCTCAGTATTTTAAATGAAGAGACTAATGTGTGCTCAATCACTCAGTAATGCCCGACTCTTTCTGACTCTCTGGATTGTAGCCTGCCAGGCTTTTCTTTGTCCATGGAATTTCCCAGGCAAGAATAACTGGAATGGGTTGCCATTTCCTTCTCTAGGGGATCTTTTAGACAGGGATCAAATCCACATCTCCTACATTGCAGGTGGATTCTTTACCTGCTAGGCATCATGGAAGCCCCAATAGCTTATTATTTTACTTCCTCTGTTGCTGCAACACAACACATGCATCTCTCAAGGAAAAAAAAAAAATTATCTCTTCACGCATTCTAAAAATGGCTCAAAATCATGCAAAACAGTTCACTTCACTTCTGCACCAGAATGTACTGTATATATATTTCTCCCTTCTTTGGAACAGAAAACATGTCTTCCTCTCCCATATTACTTAATGTGGCATAGTTAACACCTCATTCTACATGTTATATAGAATTTATGTCACTTTTCTTAAGACATCTGTCCTTTTTTCTTAAAGCATTCTAAATTCCTTTTAATGAAAACTAAGTACTTTCTAGCCCAGTAACAGATAATCTGGGGATTCCTTTTTAATGCTTTCTGTATTTGAATCCCATGTTTTCCCTTTTCCTGGATTCCTTATTTGCTTTGCTAGAATATATTTTCAAACTACCAGTATACCTCAGAGACTGCAAGATTGGTTCCAGACTACTGCAATAAAATGAATACCACAACAAAGCAAGTCACACAAACTGGTTTTCCAGTGCATATAAAATGTTATGTTTATACTATATTATAGTCTGTCATAACACAATAGCATTATGTTTTTAAAATATATATACCTTAATTAAAAACTAAGTTTGTTAGAAAAATGGAACCCAGATAGACTTTCTTGATTCAGGGTTGCCACAAACCTTAAATTTGTAAAAACTGCAATGTCTGAGAAACACAATAAAAATGAAGTGCAATAAAATGAGCTGTACCTGAATGGGTATGAAGAAAGTAAACTTTGAGTCACTGGAAATCTAAAAATTGTTTTCACATTTGGATGATGGTTGGACCATATATAGAATTCTAACTTCAAAATTATTTTCCTTAGAAATATATTTTCCAATATTACCCCACTGTCTTTTATCCTCCATCAATCCTACCCCATCCAGTTTCATTCATGATGAATCTGATTCCAGTCACTTTTTTTTCTAAGCCCTAACAGGCAGCCTGGTATTCTTCAATATTACTTCTGTTGCTCTGACATTTCACAAAAATGTGTTTGCATGGAAGTATTCAATCAGCTTGAAACTGGGTAGATTCTTTATATCCAAGAATTTGTTTCAATATTTACTTAGTTCTATAGAGTTCTCTTCTAGGAACTCTTTCTTATCTTAGGAAGACAGAAGGTAGTGATGGTAGGATTCAGTTCTTATACTCCTAGAATTCTGTTTTTATGAATTAGTTTTCTGTTCACATTCTCTTTTTTTTCTTCAATTATTTTGTCTCATTCAAGAAACACTATTCTGTTTATCCTGCCTGCTTTTATGCTTGAGTTCTTATGATTTTCTTTATATCTGACCATTAATATTTAACTATAAAGTACTGGGTTGGTTATTCTAGCTAGTAAGAATGATGATTTCTATAATGTTATAAATAAATGTAAGGTTGTTTCTTTGCTGGGATTCTGACTGGAAAAGCTGTGCAATATGATTTCAGTTTGAGGTAGGGAGACTTGAGGTTCCCCCAAAATGCCAGAATGAGGAGAATTTATTTTAGTGAAGCAAAATCATCTAGTAGTTCTAATTAATCCAATTTCTTTATGTGCTGGTATTGAACTTAAGCCCTAGTTAGGTTTCTACATAATAAATTAAATCCAACATTGGATGCAGCCTTCTACTGAGTTATGATTCCTTCTGCTCTATTTTATCCATGTATCTTCTAAATATTTGCTGGAGTCCATCACTAATGGTCATCCTCTTTTGAGACTGCTAATATTTTGATACTTCTAATATTAATATGAAATATTCCACTGGAACATATGCTTCACTAGGAACAAGGGAGAAGAGAAAGGATGAGGAGAAAATTTGAAAACTGAAAAATAGGAACTTACAGGGGAGTTAGGATAACCAAGAAAAAAACACATACTAAGGAATTTTGTCACAAGAGTTAGAAATTTGATTCAAAGAAAAAAAAACAACAGAATGACTAATAACAGATAAATGAGAACTACTTGAGTAAGATTAGCTAAATAGAAAAGGTTTATAAATTTTACTTTACCCAAACCTACAGTTAGGGAGAATGAAAGGAAGGAGAGAAGGAAAGGAGGAGGGGGCTAATTTAAGGTTAAGACGTACCTGCCGCATGGTGTGACGCAGTAGTAGCACCACTAGTAACACTGGACTGATCCTTTGTTACCTCATGTGAAGCACTATCACCTTCATACCATATGTTGCCATATAATGTTTTAAAAATGGTCGTTATATCTTCTTGACTAAGAATGAACTGTTAAAAAAATAAGATTTGACCATTTCAACATTACTACCTCATGTAGTGAAAAAGTTTTATACAAGGAAAACTGTTTCATTTCAAACCCCTGCAAAACCAACTTTTAACACATTAGATACTTCTATTACCTGAAGGTTTCATTTTCTAAATGACCATGTATTCTTTAGTACCCTGTGAAATACAGAACTAAATTAAATGCCAGTATCAATACCAGAAGCTATGAATGATAAACTTTGTTATGAATGCAGCAATTAGCCTACTAGTTTTAAGCCTTTAAAATGAACTTTTATCTTTAAGTATCCATGTAGCTACTCTATATTTTTTTTGGTTAGTAAGCCCCTCAATTGACAAATATGGAATAATAAAAAATAATAAATTCAGAACACTTCCTAACACCATACACAAAAACAAATTCAAAATGGATTAAAGACTTAAACATAAGCCCAGAAACTATAAAGCTCCTAGAGGAAAACACAGGCAGTACACACTTCAGCATACGTAACAGCAAGATTCTCTTTGTCCCACCTCCTACAGTAATGGAAATAAAACAAAAATAAACAAATGGGACTTAAATAAGCTTAAAGGCTTTTGTACAGTAAAGGAAACAATAATCAAGATTAAAAGATAACCCTCAAAATGGGAGAAAATAATTGCAAACAAAACTGACAAAGGATTAATCTCCAGAATATACAAGCAGCTCACACAGGTCAACATGAGGAAAACAAAAAACCCAATAAAAAAAATGGGTAGACGAACTAAATGGACATTTCTCCATAGAAGACATTCAAATGGCTAATAATCATATGGAAAGATGCTCAACACCACTCATTATTAGAGATATGCAAGTCAAAACTACAATGAGGTATCACATCACCTCACACCGGTCAGAATGGCCCTCATCAAAAAAATCTACAAACAATAAATGTTTGACAGGGTGTGGAGCAAAGGGAACCCTCTTGCACTGCTGGTGGGAATGTAAATTGATACAGCCACTATGGAGAACACTATGGAGACTCCTTAAAAAACTAGGAATACAACTATCTCATAACCCAACAATCCCACTATTGGGCATACACCCTGAGAAAACCGTAACTGAAAGAGACACATATATCCCATGTTTTCTGCAGCACTATTTACCATAGCTAGGACATGGAAGCAACCTAGATGTCCATCAACAAGATAAATGGATATAGAAGTTGTGGTACATATACACAAAGGAATATTACTCAGCCACATTTGAGTTAGTCCTAATTAGGTGGATGAACCAAGAGCCTGTTATTCAGAGTGAAGTAAGTCAGAAAGAGAAAAACAAATATCACATATTAATGCATATATATGGAATCTATAAAGATGGTGCTGATGATCCTATATGGAGGGCAGCAACTGAGATGCAGAGATAGAGAACAGACTTGTGGCCACAGTAGGGGAAGAAGAGGGTGTGATGAACTGAGAGAGTAGCATGGAAACATAAGAATTACCAGATGTAAAACAGCCGGTGGAAATTTGCTGTATGATGCAGGGAGCTCAGATAAGATGCTCTGTGACAACTAGAGGGAAGTCCAAAAGGAGGGGACAGATGTATACCTATGGCTGATTCATGTTGATGTATGGCAGAGACTAATACAATACTGTAAAGCACTTATCCTGCAATTAAAATTTTTAAAAATACATTTAAAAAATTGAAAATATTTTACAACATGTTTTACATGAATTATTTTACCTGAACCTCACAAAAGTTCTAGATACAAAGAGTATAATCTTGATATTATAAGAAGATGAGACTTAAATGATTAAGTATCATGCTTAAGTACACTTAAAGCAACACATTAACTCAAAACTCTATGCTTTGCAAATTCAACATTAAACCACTAGCATAAGACCTGTCTTGAAAGCTGTGACGGTTAATTTTATGTCAACTTGACTGGGTCATAGTACATAGAGATTGAGTCAAATATTATTCTAGATGTTATATATACATATGGTATTGTAGACCATCTACAAATGCTCAGCTCCCTTCTCGGGGGGCAGATTCACTAGAATGAAATTGAGTCGTCCCCTATCAAGACACCCCAAGTAGCAGCTGTTGCAGGATATCACATATTTAACTTCTCCTGGATCTCGACTTCAGAGTCAGGGACAGGTTAAAATTGAGTCTTCAGGAAATCAGTCTAATGCATCCAGATCAAGAGTATACAGACACACACACACACCATAGCCTTGATTAGATGGACCTTTGTTGGCAAAGTAATATCTCTGCTTGCCGGGAGCCAGCATATTGTATATTGAGTGCATATTGCATATTGAGTGCAGCACTTTCCACAGCATCATCTTTCAGGATCTGGAATAGCTCAACTGGAATTCTATCACTGCGGGGAGCCAGCGTGAGGAGCTCCACCCATGACAAAGGTCATGAGGAAGGAGGCTCGGCATACGCAAAGGCGGGATCGAGCCTCAGGAGTCCCCCTGGAAATTCTCGAGCATCTACCCCCAAAACCAGAGTCTGCCTACTTTCTGCTTTGTGCTTTCACCTACACCTCTGACTTTACGGGGGGCTGTCCCCCACTACCTCTCTCTGAAAAAGAGTTAGCTTACAGCTCCAGTTGATAATTCCTGGGTGTGACAGTGTTTCAACCTACAAACTCCTTTGGAAATCCTCTAGCTGGCCTGAATAGGTTTTTCCGGCACATGTGATTGCTCAGAGCCTCCCAACTGTGAGAGGCAGGAGATGTTCTAAACTGTCTAAACACAGATTCCTTTGAGTAGTTAAAAGATTGATTAGAAATTGTATTGGTGAAGGGATTTTCACTTGTTGGGCCAATGTTTGCTGCTAAGTCTCCATATCCCTTACCTGCTGTGTCCCTGGCAGTGTATTGATTAATATAATTGGTGTAAGTAGTAGCTTTAATGTTTGTAACCTGGGACCCTTGAGTTAATTCTTTTTCTTGTTATAGCCCACCACACCTTTACTCTGTAGAAATGCAACTTTATCTAATGCTTTTGGAGGGTGGCTCCTGACCAGTCACCTTTAGAGAAAAATAAGTTTTCTGAAGAAAGGGTCTTAAAATGTTAACAGGCCTCCAGGCCAGAAGATGATGCAAATCACCTAAGCTTTTGCATATGATAAGTTTGCAGGAAGAAAGCCTGGCTTGCTGCATGACTCTACCCCTTCCCCCATTATCTTCTATGCATAACTTAAGGTATAAAAACTACTTTGGAAAATAAAGTGCGGGCCTTGTTCACTGAAACTTGGTCTCCCCATGTTGTTCTTTCTCTCACCTTCTGGCTGAATTATTCAGCCTCTTTTCTGCACTGAATTTTCTTACTGAGCTATCCTTATTCTATTACTCTTTATATCCTTAATTAACTGAGCTATCCTTATTCTATTACTCTTTATATCCTTAATTAACGTTTAATTAAGCAGTTGTTTCCTGATCCTCGCCGACGCCGTCCCCGCTTCAAATTCCCTGGATCCACGGGGCTGGACCCCGGCACCTGCTTTTTAATATGCTACCTAGGTTGGTCATAACTTTCCTTCCAAGGAGTAAGCGTCTTTTAATTTCATGGCTGCAATCACCATCTGCAGTGATTTTCAAGCCCCCCAAAATAAAGTCTGACACTGAGATTTGTAAAGTAATATCAACTGATTTATGTCTAAGTTACTGACTCATTTGCCACTTCATCTTCAACATCTCCATTCTTCTAGGACCTCTGCTAGGTTACCTCATATATTCCCATGGCTTCAAATACTATCTGTAATTTGATGATTTCCAAGTCATTTCTAGCCTTAGACTGCTCCACTAAGATCTTTATTAAAATATCTGACTGATTACTTATAATACCATGTCTAATATTGTTTCCTTCATGACATTTACCATAATTTTTAACTATTTTAATTATGTGCCTGTCTATCTCACCTCTGGATCACCACCATCCCCTGCATTATACTGGTAAGCTCCATGGAGCCACCAACAATGTCACAATTCCTTTGTAATCAGATTTCCAATATCCAGCACAGGGTCTAACACATAGCAGGCACTCAAATATTTGTTGAATAAGTGATCAACATTCAGAGAGAACAAGATGGTGGAGGAACAGGTGCACGTAGAGTGCATCTCTCTCCATGGATACATCAGGAATACACCTTTAGACACAGAAGTGCATGCAGTACACCAGCTGAGAGCGGACAGGAGCACGTGACCTGTGGAACACAATATACAGAACCATGCAAAACTCAGGAGGAGGAAAGAACTAGGGGGAAACATAAAAGTTTACTAGGACTGGACCTGCCCTCGGCAGGTGGGGAAATTGAAGCAGGGGACCGATCCCCACATCAGGGTAACTGTCTGAGTCAGAGGAGAAACATTTAAGGCTGAGAGTGAAACAACTGATCTGTGGCTGAATGAGAAAAAGACAGTCCTTGCTGCAGCTGTTGACTGTGGAGAGACCCCCCTCCCTTCCCTGAGGGAAGGTGATGGAGGAGATTGTGGTGGGAAATGCCTGTGGAAGAAAGCCAGGCAACCATGGAAGCAAGGCAATACTGCGGAATCACATGTAGCAGGTGGAACCATCACCATAGCCTCTCTCTCCCCACAAGGCCAGCATCAGCAGCTGATCAATAGAGGCGGCCCATCAAATGCCTGAACCACAGAACGGAAGAGTAGGACCCCACCCAGGGTATCCTTTAAGTGACTGATGCCACAAACTACAGAATAGGACCCCATCCAGGGAGGCCCCATTCTATGTGTTTGATGCCCCAAATGACAGAGAAGGACTTCAGGCAAGGGAGTCCTCTAAGCACCTGAATGGGCAGAGCTACAGACAAAGACTGGCCAAAGACACCTTCTGATAGCCAGCTATCAGAGGCTCAAAAAAAAGACTCTGATAGGACCACAGCCCCAACAGCTGAAGCAGTCTGTGTCCCTGCACACTTGATGCCACCAGGGTCCCCGCGACCCGAGCAACTGCACCACCTACACACTCAACTCTCATTGGCTCAGAGCTGCCACAGGCAAAAAAAAAATCTTGCGCCTACGCACACGGGGTCGCTTTGTGTACTGCTTGTGTCCAATACGGGTTGGCAAATACTGGTTGCCATACCCTTCTAGAGCACTGTATTTCCTGCTGCACTTGCCACCAATCCCGAGTACCTGGTGCTGGCAGAACCCCTGCAAACTAAGCATCTGCACCACCTCTGCACCTGACCCTCATAGGGGCAGATCCAAATCCTTTAAGGCAGCCTCAGGAGTAAACCCCAGTGAACGACCCACAGGCAGAGGTGGAAATAAAACCACAATTGAAACCCAGGGGCAGTGCAGCTAAGGAAGAACACCCAAAACTTTCCCGTCAGCTATACAAGCTGCAGATTAAACCCACACAATCAACTAGGCAGACTCTGTGTATATGGAATATATAAAAGGACATTGAGAGCTCCCCCCCCCCCACACACAAATGCAATAGTTCTGATAGCTGTGGACACTGGAGGCCAGAACACACAGGAGGAGGACCAGATTAGAATCGGAGCAGCCCCCACAGCAGGTCCAGGGACCAGCACAGTGGTGGAGGGCATCCTAGGGAGGTGAGGCAGACTGTGACTCCCAGTGAGGGAAAGGATCCTGACAGCAGGGACTCAAGAAAAACATTTATTATTCTTATGTTTTGACTTATTCTGTAGTTTCCTTTGGATTTTTTTTCTTTCTTCCTTCCACCCCTCTGTTGTAGTTGTCAATTTTATTGGCACTATGAAATCTAATTAAACTCTTGAGATTTTTTCCTTCCAATCACATTTTTATTGTTGTTATAAACCTCTGCCTCTCCCTTGGGCTTCTGCAGTCCCGTGGAGCTTTTTTTTTTTGCTTTTGCTTCCCTCCTTTTTTTGTTCTTTTCTCTTTTACTAAATTTTTAATTTTTTAAACCTAGCATTATTTTTTCTACATTTATTCCATTGCTTTTCCTACTGTTCTTTTCCCCTTGCAGTTAATCTTTAATGTATATAAATCTTTGTTGTCTACTTCTATTTAGCTTTGCATATCTATTCTTTCTTTCCATTCCTTTCAACACATTTGTTAATTTTGTTTTTATCGCTTTATTCCCCAACTTGCGCCTTGCTTTAGTTTTGTTTTCAGTTTGTGCTTTAGTTAGTTTTGTCCTTAACTGATAGATATAATTTTTGGTTTCCTTGTTCAACAGGTCAATTTATTGTACATTATTTTTGTTGGACTGTTTTGATTTTGCTTATGGGTATATATGTATATGTCTATATTCCATTATTTTAATTATTATTTGCCTGATTTTGTAACTGCCATTTGTCTGGGATTCATCTTTGGTTTCTCTTTTTAGGGTATCTGGTTTAATCTCACCCAATAACAAACCATTTGTGGAATCTTCGTTCCTGACCAGAGATCAAGCCCTGAGTTTTTGGAGTGGGAGCACTGGTTTGAACCCTGGACTACCAGAGAACTAACCCTAAGGAATATCAAATACTGAGAACTCTCACAAAGGAAACCAATTAAATACAAGACCTGGCATCACTCAACCACCAGTAGCACCCTGTGCAGAATGCCTCGTTCAAACAACAAACATCACAAAAATACAAACCCAATCGTCAACAGACAGGATGATGACTTCACTCACCATGCCCATCAGAGGAAAAACAAAAAACACAGCATAAATTTCACCCTATATGAAGCTTATACAAACCACTGCACCAACCTTAGAGGGCAGAAACCAAAAGGGAGAAAGCATTCGACCTTGAAGCCTGAGAAAAGGAGACTTCAAACACAAGAAGTTTCAAAAAAATAATGAAAAGGCAGAGAAATACTACAAAAATAAAGGAACAAACTAGAAACACGGAAGTCCAAATAAATGAAGAGGAAATAGGCAAACTACCTGAAAAACATAATCAAAATGTTGAAAACAGAATGGAGAAAATGCAAGAACCAATTAACAAAGACCTAGAAGAATTAAAGAATAAACAGAGACAACACAATTACTGAAATTAAAAATACTCTACAAGGAAACAATAGCAGACTATCTGGAGAACAAATAAGTAAATTGGAAGATAAAATGGTGGAAATAACTTCTGAAGAGCAGAATAAAGGAAAAAGAATGAAAAGAACTGAGGATAGCCTCAAAGACCTCTGGGACTGTATCAAATGTACCAACATTCAAATCACAGGGGTCCCAGAGGAGGAAGAGAAAAAGAAAGGGTATGAGAAAATTTCTGAAAGGATTACAGCTGAAAATTTCCCCAACATGGAAAATGAAATAATCAATCAGGTCCAAGAGGCACAAAGAGTCCCATATAGGATAAACCAAAGGAGAAATACACCAAGAAACATACTAATCAAACTAACAAAGATTAAACACAAAGAAAAATATTAAAAGCAGCAAGAGAAAAGCAACAAGTAACATACAAGGGAAACCCCATATGTTTAACAGCTGATTTTGCAGCAGAAACTCTTCAGGCCAGAAGGGGATGGCAGGACATATTTAAAGTAAAGAAAGGGAAAAATTCTACAAGCAAAATTATTCTACCCGGCAAGGATCTCATTCAAAATTCATAGAGAAATAAAAAGCTTTTCAGACAAGCAAAAGTTAAGAGAATTCGGTACCACCAAACCAGCTTTACAATAAATGTGAAAGGGACTTATATAGTTAAGAAATACAAGAAAAGAAAAAGATCTACAAAATCAACGCCAAACACTTAAGAAAATGGCAATAGGAATATATATATCGAGAAGGAGAGTTATGACCAACCTAGATAGTATATTTAAAAGCAGAGACATAACTTTGTCAACAAAGGTCCGTCTAGTCAAAGCTATGGTTTTTCCCATGGTTGTGTATGGATGTGAGAGTTGGACGGTGAAGAAAACTAAGCGCTAAAGAATTGATGCTTTTGAACTGTGGTGTTGGAGAAGACTCTTGAGAGTCCCTTGGACTGCAAGGAGACCCAACCAGTCTATCCTAAAGGAGATCAGTCCTGGGTGTTCTTTGGAAAGACTGATGTTGAAGCTGAAACTCCAATACTTTGGCCATCTCATGCGAAGAGCTGACTCACTGGAAAAGACCCTAATGCTGGGAAGGATTAAGGGCAGGAACAGAAGGGGATGACAGAGGATGAGATGGCTGGATGGCATCACCGACTTGATGGACATGAGTTTGGGTAGACTACAGGAGTTAATGATGGACAGGGAGGCCTGGCATGCTGTGATTCACGGGGTTGCAAAGAGTCAGAGACGACTGAGCAACTGAACTGAACTGAACTTTAAATGTAAATGGATTAAGTGCTCCAACTGAAAGACACAGACTGGCTGAATGGAAACAAAAACAAAACCCACATATATGCTGTCTACAAGAAACCCACTTCAGACCTAAAGACACATATAGATGGAAAGTGAGAGGATGGAAAAATACACTCCACGCAAATGGGAAGCAAAAGAAAGGCTGGAGTAGCAATCCTCATATCAGACAAAATAGACCTTAAAGAAGATTACAAGAGATAAGGAAGGACACTACATAATGATCAAGGGATCAATCCAAGAGGAAGACATAACTGTAAATATCTATGCACCCAACATAGGAGCACCTCAATACATAAGACAAACACTGCTGCTGCTGCTAAGTCGCTTCAGTCGTGTCCGACTCTGTGCGACCCCATAGACGGCAGCCCACCAGGCTCCCCCGTCCCTGGGATTCTCCAAGCAAGAACACTGGAGTGGCTTGCCATTTCCTTCTCCAATGCATGAAAGTGAAAAGTGAAAGTGAAGTCGCTCAGTCGTGTCCGACTCCTAGCAATCCCATGGACCGCAGCCTACCAGGCTCCTCCGTCCATGGGATTTGCCAGGCAAGAGTACTGGAGTGGGTTGCCATTGTTTGAAACACTAAAAGACATAAAAGGAGAAATTGACAGTAACACAATAATAGTAGGAGATTTGAACATCCCACTCCCACCAATGGACAGATCATCAAAACAGAAAATTAACAAGGAAACACAAGTCTTAAATGATACATTAGATGAGATGGATCTCATTGATATTTTCAGGACATTCCATCCAAATGCAGAAGAATACATCTTCTTCTCAAGTGCACATGGAACATTCTCCAAGATAGACCACATCTTGGGTCACAAATCAAACCTCAGTTAATATAAGAAAACTGAAACCGTATCAAGCATGTTCTCCAACCACAACGCTTTGAGACCAGATACCAATTACAAGAAAAAAAATGTAAGAAAAAGAAACACATGGAGATTAAACAACACGTTTCTAAATAACCAATAGGTTACTGAAGAAATCAAAAGGGAAATTAAAAAATTTCTAGAAACAAATGACAAAGAAAACACGACAACTCAAAAGCTATGGTATGCAGCAAAAGCTGTCCTAAGAGGGAAGTTTATAGCAATACAATCCCACCCCAAGAAACAAGAAAAACATCGAACAGACAACCTAACTTTACACCTAAAACAACTGGAAGTCCTAGCTACAGCGATCAGAGAAGAAAAATAAATAAAAGGAATCCAGATCGGAAGGGAACAACTAAAGCTCTCACTGTTTTCAGATGACATAAAAAACCCAAAAGACAGTATCAGAAAATTACTAGAGCTAATCAGTGAATTTAGCAAAGTCAAAGGCTACAAAATCAATACACAGAAATTACTTTATTTCTATATACTAATGATGAAAAATCAGAAAGAGAAATTAAGGAATCAATCCCATTCACCATTGCAACAAAATCAAATTAAATATCTAGAAATAAACTTAGCTAAGGAGACAAAAGAAGTGTACACAAAAATTACAGGACACTAATGAAACAAATCAAAGACAACATAAACAGATGGAGAGATATTCAATGTTCCTGGGTAGGAAGAATCAACACTGAGAAAATGACTATACTACCAAATGCAATCTATAGATTCAAGGCGATCCCTATCAAATTACCAATGACTTTTCCACAGAACTAGAACAAAAAATTTCACAGTTCATATGGAAACACAAAAGACCCCAAATAGCCAAACCAGTCTTGAGAAAGAAGAATGGAGCTGGAGGAATCAACTTCCTGACTTCAGATTATACTACAAAGCTGCATTCATCAAGACAGTATGGCACTGGCACAAAAACAGAAACGTAGACCAATGGAACAACATAGAAAGCCCAGAGATAAACCCAGGCACCTGTGGGTACCTTATTTTTGACAAACGAGGCAAGAATATAAAAGGGGGCAAAGACAGACTCTTCAATCAATGATGCTGGGAAAACTGAACAGCTACATGTAAAATAATGAAATTAGAACACTTCCTAACAACATACACAAAGATAAACTCAAAATGGATTAAAGACCTAAATGTAAGACCAGAAATTATAAAACTTTTAGAGCAAAACATAGAACACTCAATGACATAAATCAAAGAAAGATCCTCTATGATCCACCCACTAGAGTAATGGAAATAAAAACAAAAGTAAACAAGTGGGACCTGATTAAACTTAAAAGCTTTTGCACAGCAAAGGAAACTATAAGCAAAGTAAAAGACAACCCTCAGAATGGGAGAAAATAAAAGCAAATGAAACAACTGACAAAGGATTAACTTCCAAAGTATACAAGCAGCTCATACAACTCAATACCAGAAATACAAACAACCCAATCAAAAAGAGGCAGAAAGACCTAAACAAACTTTTCTCCAAGGAAGACATACAGACAGCTAACAAACACATGAAAAGGTGCTGAACATTGCACATATTAGAGAAATGCAAATCAAAACTACATGAGGTATTACCTCACATGGGTCAGAACAGCCATCATCAAAAATCTACAAACAATAAATGCTGAAGAGGTTTGGAGAAAAGGGAACAGTCTTGCACTGTAAATGAAAACAGTCACTATGGAAGACGGTATGGAGATTCCTTAAAAACTAGGAATAAAATCACCATCTGACTCAGGAATCCCATTCCTAGGCACATACCCCGAGGAAAGCAAAATTGAAAAAGACACATGTATTCCACTGCTCACTACAGCACTATTTACAATAGCTAGAACATGGAAGCAACCTAGATGTCCATCCACAGATGAACGGATAAAGAAGTTGTGGTACATATACACAATACAATATTACTCAGCCATAAAAAAGAACACATTTGAGTCAGTTCTAATGAGGTGGAGGAACCTAGAACCTATTATACAGAGTGAAGTAAGTCAGAAAGAGAAAGATAAATATCATATTCTAACACACATATATGGAATGTAGAAAAATAATACTGAAGAATTTATTTTCCAAAGCAAACCATTCAATATCATGGTAATCCAGGTCTATGCCCCGACCAGGAATGCTGAAGAAGCTGAAGTTGAACAGTTCTATGAAGACCTACAGGACCTTTTAGACTAACACCTAAAAAAGATTTCCTTTTCATTATAGAGGACTGGAATGGAAAAGCAGGAAGTCAAGAAACACTTGGAGTAACAGGCAAATTTGGCCTTGGAGTACAGAATGAAGCAGGGCAAAGGCTAACAGAGTTTTGCCAAGAGAACACACTGGTCATAGCAAACACCCTCTTCCAACAACACAAGAGAAGACTCTACACATGGACATCACCAGATGGTCAACACCGAAATCAGACTGATTATATTCTTTGCAGCCAAAGATGGAGAAGCTCTATACAGGCAGCAAAAACAAGACCAGGAGCTGACTATGGCTCAGATCATGAACTCCTTATTGCCAAATTCAGACTTAAATTGAAGAAAGTGGGGAAAACCACTAGACCATTCAGCTTTGACCTAAATCAAATCCCTTATCATTATACAGTAGAAGTGACAAACAGATTCAAGGGATTAGACCTGATAGAGTGCCTGAAGAACTATGGACGGAGGTTCGTGACATTGTACAGGAGACAGGGAGCAAAACCATCCCCAACAAAAAGAAATGCAAAAAAAGAAAAATGGCTGTCTGAAGAGGCCTTACAAACAACTGTGAAAAGAAGAGAAGCAAAAAGCAAAGGAGAAAAGGAAAGATTTGAATGCAGAGTTCCAAAGAATAGCAAGGAGAGATAAGAAAGCCTTCCTCAGTGATCAATGAAAAGAAATAGAGGAAAACAATAGAATGGGAAAGACTAGAGATCTCTTCAAGAAAATTGGAGATACCAAGGGAACATTTCATGCAAAGAAGGGCTCAAAAAAGTACAGAAATGGTATGGACCAGACAGAAGCAAAAGATATTAAGAAGAGGTAGCAAGAATACACACAAGAACTGTACAAAAAAGATCTTCACGACCCAGATAATCACAATTGTGTGATCACTCACCTAGAGCCAGACACCCAGGAATGTGAAGGCAAGTGGGCCTTAGGAAGCATCACTATTAACAAAGCTAGTCGAGGTGATGGAATTCCAGTTGAGCTATTCCAAATCCTGAAAGATGATGCTGTGAAAGTGCTGCACTCAATATGCCAGCAAATTTGGAAAACTCAGCAGTGGCCACAGGACTGGAAAAGGTCAGTTTTCATTCCAGTCCCATAGAAAGGCAATGCCAAAGAATGCTCAAACTACTACACAATTGCACTCATCTCACATGCTAGTAAAATAATGCTCAAAATTCTCCAAGCCAGGCTTCAGCAATATGTGAACTGTGAAATTCCAGATGTTCAAGCTGGTTTTAGAAAAGGCAGAGAAACCAGAGATCAAGTTGCCAACATCCACTGGATCATCAAAAAAGCAAGAGAGTTCCAGAAAAACATCTACTGCTTTATTGACTATGCCAGAGCCTTTGACTGTATGGATCACAATAAACTGTGGAAAATTCTGAAAGAGATGGGAATCCTAGACCAACTGACCTGCCCTTTGAGAA
The DNA here is from genome assembly GCF_032452875.1 of Bos javanicus. Classification (NCBI taxonomy): domain Eukaryota; kingdom Metazoa; phylum Chordata; class Mammalia; order Artiodactyla; family Bovidae; genus Bos; species Bos javanicus. The sequence continues at coordinate 53,901,988 of NC_083875.1, read as the reverse complement.
ACCTGTATGCAGGTCAGGAAGCAACAGTTAGAACTGGACATGGAACAACAGACTGATTCCAAACAGGAAAAGGAGTACATCAAGGCTGTATATTGTCACCCGGCTTATTTAACTTATATGCAGAGTGTATCGTGAGAAATGTGTGGCTGGAAGAAGCACAAGCTGGAATCAAGATTCCTGAGAGAAATATCAATAAGCACAGATATACAGATGACACCCTCCTTATGGCAGAAAGCAAAGAGGAACTAAAGAGCCTCTTGATGAAGGTGAAAGAGGAGAGTGAAAAAGTTGGCTTTAAGCTCAACATTCAGAAAACTAAGATCATGGCATCCGGTCCTATCACTTCATGGGAAATAGATGGGGAAACAATGGAAACAGTGGCTGACTTTATTTTTCTGGGCTCCAAAATCACTGCAGATGGTGAGTACAGCCATGAAATTAAAAGGAAAGTTACGACCAACCTAGACAGCATATTAATAAGCAGAGACATTACTTTGTCAACAAAGGTCCATCAAGTCAAGGCTATGGTTTTTCCAGTGGTCATGTATGGATGTGAGAGTTGGACTGTAAAGAAAGCTGAGCACAATAGAATTGATGCTTTTGAACTGTGGTGTTGGAGAAGACTCTTGAGAGTCTCTTGGACTGCAAGGAGATCCAACCAGTCCATCCTAAAGGAGATCAGTCCTAGGTGTTCATTCTAAGGACTGGTATTTAAGCTGACAGTCCAATACTTTGGCCCCTGATTCGAAGAGATGACTGATTTGTTAAGACCCTGATGCTGGGAAAGAGTGAAGGCAGGAGGAAAAGGGGATGACAGAGGATGAGATGGTTGGATGGCATCACCAACTCAATGGACATGAGTCTGTGTACGCTCTGGGAGTTGGTGATGGACAGGGAGGCCTGGTGTGCTGCAGTTTTGGGGTCACAAAAGGTTAGACATTACTGAGCAACTGAACTGAATGGAGAAACAGACATAGAAAATAGACTCATGAACATAGGGAGAGGGGAGAAGGTGAGATGTATGGGAAGAGTAACATGGATCTTACATTACCATATGTAAAATAGAGAGCCAATGGGAATCTGTTGTTTTGCTCAGGAAACTCAAACAGGAGCTCTGTACCAACCTAGAGGGATGGGATGTGAAGGGAATTGGGAGGGAAGTTCAAAAGGGAGGGGATATATGCATACCTATGGCTGATTCATGTTGAGATTTGACAGAAAACAACAAAATTCTGTAACGTAATTATCCATCAATTATAAAATAAATAAATTTTTTTAAAAAATGAAAAAAAATCTTTTTACAAAAACAGAAAAGAAAAAAAAGATCAACATTCAATGCATTCTAGTTTATATACATGAGCTACTATCTCTTTTCTGACCAAGGTATGTTTACATAACTTGTACATACAAAATGACTTATGTCCCCAAACAATAATTTTTAACCAACAAAAGATACATCAATAAGGATTTAAAAGTTACCTCCATGGGCTTTAGCTGAGCATTTAGATTGAAACAAGGAACTTCCTGGAACCACTCCCACGATAAATTTCGCTCAACCATCACCTCAAGATTTAATGGCAATAGTAGATCCAGTACTTCCTGGTATGCATCATTAATATATTGAGTCCTATGAGTAGAAATAAAATTGTTTTTAATAAATTTCATACAGTATCAGAAAAAATTAATCATTTTATATATAAATAATAGAAATAAATAATTTTGTGTGTGTGCAGAGGAAAATAGAATCAAATAGTCTTTCCATGAAAAATGAGAGACGTTCCACCTCCCTAGAAACCTAGGTGACTTTTCTCTGAGCTGAAGTTCTCTGTGTTAAAGAAAAATAAAACTTTTAAATAGGATTTTTATAATATATTAAAAAGTGCCCAAAATATACATGTTGGACAATAAACTCTTAAAATGAGAATGTTCTCTACATAAAACATAAAATGCATTATACAAGACCTTAATATGAAAACATTTAAATTCACAGATTTACACATATCAGAAGATTACTACATATCCCTTTACTTTATAAGAAACTAGTCTGCAAATATGAAATTTCTATTTTTGCAGATCAAATACAGTTGAATATGTATAATTTTATATTAAGTGTACCATATTTGCCTTTCCAAGTCCGTGTAAGGGTAGGACTGAGCCTCAGGAATTATGAAAAGACTAGTTGGTTACCAAACACCTTTCAACTAACATGAGACCAAAGCAGCCTCCCAATATACCTTCAAATGACAACCTCAAAGTGGTCCTCCTAAATAATACATCTACACTTTAATTGGTATCAATCATGTGGCACTGGAATGGCAGCTGCGTGGCACTGGAGTGGCGGTGAGGAGATACCCCACATCCAAGGTCAGAGAAACCCCAGTAAGACTGTAGGCACTGGAGTGGCAGCTGTGTGGCACTGGAGTGGCCGTGAGGAGATACCCCACGCTCAAGGGCAAAGGAGAAGCCCCAGAAAAACAGTAGGAGAGGCGAATTCGTGTTTATTTTTTTTTAATTTTATTTTATTTTTAAACTTTACATAATTGTATTAGTTTTGCCAAATATCAAAATGAATCCGCCACAGGTATACATGTGTTCCCCATCCTGAACCCTCCTCCCTCCTCCCTCCCCATACCATCCCTCTGGGTCGTCCCAGTGCTCTAGCCCCAAGCATCCAGTATCGTGCATCGAACCTGGACTGGCATCTCGTTTCATACATGATATTTTACATGTTTCAATGCCATTCTCCCAAATCTTCCCACCCTCTCCCTCTCCCACAGAGTCCATAAGACTGTTCTATACATCAGTGTCTCTTTTGCTATCTCGTACACAGGGTTATTGTTACCATCTTTCTAAATTCCATATATATGTGTTAGTATACTGTATTGGTGTTTTTTCTTCTGGCTTACTTCACTCTGTATAATAGGCTCCAGTTTCATCCACCTCATTAGAACTGATTCAAATGTATTCTTTTTAATGGCTGAGTAATACTCCATTGTGTATATGTACCACAGCTTTCTTATCCATTCATCTGTTGATGGACATCTAGGTTGCTTCCATGTCCTGGCTATTATAAACAGTGCTGCGATGAACATTGGGGTACACGTGTCTCTTTTAATTCTGGTTTCCTCAGTGTGTATGCCCAGCAGTGGGATTGCTGGATCATAAGGCAGTTCTATTTCCAGTTTTTTAAGGAATCTCCACACTGTTCTCCATAGGGGCTGGAAACCCCATTCCCACCAGAGATGCTCAGAGGGCTCAAACAAACCTCGTGCACACCAGGACCCAGGGTCCCCACAGAAACTGAGTCAGGACTGTGTTTGACTGTCTCCTGTGGAGACGGTCAGCAGTGGACTGCCACAGGGATTGGAGCTCTGGGTTCAGCAGACTTGGGTACTAAGCTCTCTTAGAGGAGGTCACCACTGACCCCACCATAAAGCTGCCAGAACTTGCACCGGACTGGGAAATAGACTCTTGGAGGGCACAAACAGAACCTTGTGTGCACCAGGACTCAGAAGAAATGAGCAGTGACCCCCAAGACTCTGACCCAGACTTTCCCAGAGTGTCCAGGAGTCTCCAGCAGAGGTGTGGGTCGGTGGTGGCCTCCTTCAGGGTTGCGGGCAGTGAGTATAGCAGTATATGCACAGGATCATCCAAAGGAGGTGCCCATTATCTTCATTACCTCCACCATAGTTTGGGCCCAGGTAAACAGCAAAGAGGGAATACAGTTCCACCCATCAACAGAAAATTGGATTAAAGATTTACTGAGCATGGCCCTGCTCATCAGAACAAGACCCAGTTTCCCCCCTCAGTCAGTCTCTCCCATCAGGAAGCTTCCATAAAGCCTCTTAATCTTCTTCAACAGAGGGCAGACAGACTGAAAACCACAATCACAGAAAACTAACCAATCTGATCACATGGACCACAGCTGGTCTAACTGAATGAAACTATGAGCCATGCTGTGTAGGGCCACCCAAAACGGACAAACATGATGGAGAGTTCTGACAAAACGTGGTCCACTGGAGAAGGGAACGGCAAACCACTTCAGTACTCTTGCCTTAAGAACCTCATGAACAGTATGAAAAGGCAAGAAGATAGGACACTGAAAAATGAACTCCCCAGGTCGGTAGGTGCCCAATATGCTACTGGAGATCAGTGGAGAAATAACTCCAGAAAGAATGAAGAAATGGAGCTAAAGCAAAAACAACACACAGTTGTGGATGTGATGGGTGACAGAAGAAAAGTCCGATGTTATAAAGAGTAATACTGTATAGGAACCTGGAACGTTAGGTCCATGAATCTTGCAAGGCATACCGGAAGTGGTCAAACAGGAGACAGCAAGAGTGACCATTGATATTTTAGTAATCAGCCAACTAAAATGGACTGGAATGGGTGAATTTAATTCAGATGACCATTATATCTACTACTGTGGGCAAGAATCCCTTAGAAGAAATGGAGTAGCATCATAGTAAACAAGAGAGTCCAAAATGTAGTACTTGGATGAAATATCAAAAATCACAGAATAATCTCTGTTCTTTTCCAAGGTAAACCATTCAATACCACGGTAATCCAAGTCTATACCCGACCAATAATGCTAAAGAAGCTGAAACTGAATGGTTTTATGAAGACCTACAAGCGCTTCTAGAACTAACACCCCCAAAAGATGTCCTTTTCATTATAGAGGACTGGAACACAAAAGTAGGAAATCAAGAAACACTTGGAGTAACAGGCAAATTTGGCCTTGGAGTACAGAATGAAGCAGGGCAAAGGCTAACAGAGTTTTGCCAAGAGAACACACTGGTCATAGCAAACACCCTCTTCCAACAACACAAGAGAAGACTCTACACATGGACATCACCAGATGGTCAACACCGAAATCAGACTGATTATATTCTTTGCAGCCAAAGATGGAGAAGCTCTATACAGGCAGCAAAAACAAGACCAGGAGCTGACTATGGCTCAGATCATGAACTCCTTATTGCCAAATTCAGACTTAAATTGAAGAAAGTGGGGAAAACCACTAGACCATTCAGCTTTGACCTAAATCAAATCCCTTATCATTATACAGTAGAAGTGACAAACAGATTCAAGGGATTAGACCTGATAGAGTGCCTGAAGAACTATGGACGGAGGTTCGTGACATTGTACAGGAGACAGGGATCAAGACCATCCCCATGGAAAAGAAATGCAAAAAGTCAAAACAGCTGTCTGAAGAGGCCTTACAAATAGCTGCAAAAAGAAGAGAAACAAAAGGCAAAGGAGAAAAGGAAAGATACACGCATTTGAATGCAGAGTTCCAAAGAATAGCAAAGAGAGATAAGAAAGCCTTCCTCAGTGATCAGTGCAAAGAAATAGAGGAAAACAACAGAATGGGAAAGACTAGAGATCTCTTCAAGAAAACTAGAGATACCAAGGGAACATTTCATGCAAAGATGGGCTCAATGAAGGACAGAAATGGTATGGACATAACAGAAGCAGAAGATATTAAGAAAAGGTAGCAAGAATATACAGAAGAACTACACAAAGAAGATCTTCATGACCCAGAGAATCATGATGGTATGATCACTCACCGAGAGTTAGACATCCTGGAATGTGAAGTAAAGGGGGCCTTAGGAAGCATCACTATTAACAAAGCTAGTGGAGGTGATGGAATTCCAGTTGAGCTATTTCAAATCCTAAAAGATGATGCTGTGAAAGTGCTGCATTCAATATGCCAACAAATATGGAAAACTCAGCTGTGGCCACAGGACTGGAAAAGGTCAGTTTTCATTCCAATCCCAAAGAAAGGCAATGCCAAAGAATGCTCAAAGTACTGCACAACTACACTCATTTCACACGCTAGTAAAGTAATGCTCAATTTTCTCCAAGTCAGGCTTCAACAGTATGTGAACCATGAACTTCCAGATGTTCAAGCTGGTTTTAGAAAAGGCAGAGGAACCAGAGATCAAATTGCCAACATCTGCTGGATTATCAAAAAAGCAAGAGAGTTCCAGAAAACAATCTATTTCTGCTTTATTGACTATGCCAAAGCCTTTGACTGTGTGAATCACCACAAACTGTGTGGAAAATTATTAAAGAAATGGGAATACCAGACCACCTGACCTGCCTCTTGAGAAATCTGTATTTCTCAAGGTCAGGTCAGAAAGCAACACTTAGAACTGGACATGGAAAAACACACTGGTGCCAAATAGGAAAAGGAGTACATCAAGGCTGTATATTGTCACCCGGCTTATTTAACTTATATACAGAGTACATCATGAGAAATGCTGGGCTGGAGGAAGCACAAGCTGGAATCAAGATTGCCTGGAGAAATATCAATAACGTCACATATGCAGATGACACCACCCTTATTGCAGTAAGTGAAGAAGAACTAAAGAGCCTCTTGATGAAAGTGAAAGAGCAGAGTGAAAAAGTTGGCTTAAAGCTCAACATTCAGAAAACGAAGATCATGGCATCTGGTCCCATCACTTCATGGCAAATAGATGGGGAAACAGTGAAAACAGTGGCTGACTTTATTTTTCTGGGCTCCAAAATCACTGCAGATGGTGACTGCAGCCATAAAATTAAAAGACGCTTACTCCTTGGAAGCAAAGTTATGACCAACCTAGATAGCATATTAAAAAGCAGAGACATTAGTTTGCCAACAAAGGTCCGTCTAGTCAAGGCTATGGTTTTTCCAGTGGTCATGTATGGATGTGAGAGTTGGACTATAAAGAAGAGCGCAGAAGAACTGATGCTTTTGAACTGTGGTGTTGGAGAAGACTCTTGAGAGTCCCTTGGACTGCAAGGAGATCCAACCAGTCTATCCTAAAGGAGTTCAGTCCTGGGTGTTCATTGGAAGGACTGATGGTGAAGCTGAAAGTTCAATACTTTGGCCACCTGATGTGAAGAGCTGACTCATTTGAAAAGACCCTGATTCTGGGAAATACTGAGGGCAGGAGGAGAAGGGGATGACAGAGGATGAGATGGTTGGATCGCATCACTGACTCAATGGACATGGGTTTGGGTGGACTCTGGGAGTTGGTGATGGACAGGGAGGCCTGGTGTGCTGCGGTTCATGGGGTCGCAAAGAGTCAGACATGACTGAGCGACTGAACTGAACTGAACCTTTCCTGTGTAATACCACAAGTATCCTGAGTTTTACTACCACTTTATATATTTATTATTTTAAACTTTTTATTTTGTATTGGTGTACAGCTGATTAACAATGTTGTGACAGTTTCAGGTGAACAGAGAAGGAACCCAGCCATACATACACATGTATCCATTCTTCCATCCAGGCTGCCACCCAACACTGAGCGGAGTTACATGTGCTGTACAGTAGATCCTTGCTAGTTATCCATTTCAAACTTAACAGAGCATACGTGTCAATCCCAAACTCCCCAGCTATCCCTTTCCCCATCCCTCTCCCCAGCAACCGTAAATTCATTCTCTAAGTCTGTGAGTTTCTTGCTATTTTGTAAATAAGTCCATTTGTATTTTTTATTTTTAGATTCCACATTTAAGGGATGTCATGTGATATTTCTCCTTATTTGTCTGACTTTCTTCACTCAGTATGACAATCTCTAGGTCCATCCATGTTGCTGCAAATGGCATTATTACTTTTTAATGACTGTTCTACCACTCTTTAATATATATTTAATTGGTCACTGTCTGTAGTTTCAAATAGAATGATTCATGAGGGTAGGGACTATATCTTATTCTTTGATGTACTATCAGTACCTGTCTCAGATGATAACAATATGACATGTACTCTTTAATTATTTGCTAAATTCAAGAAAGTAAATCAATATATCAATTTATAAACAACATATGAGAGTATCTATCTCCCTGCACCCAGATTGAGAATTACTGATTATTAAGATCTGTCAAATTTAATAGGCAAACTATATTATTTCACTGTATTAATTTTCATTCCCTTGATTACTAATGAAGTTGAACATTTCTATTAGCTAGGTACCAGAAGGAAATGGCAACCCACTCCAGTATTCTTGCCTGGAGAAACCCAGGGACAGAGGAGCCTGGTGGGCTGCCATCTATGGGGTCGCACAGAGTCGGACACGACTGAAGTGACTTAGCAGCAGCAGCAGTAGCAGCAGCTATTATTGTTCCTGAAAAGAATAATTTAGTCTTGTTCTTTACTAATTTTTTTTTGTCTTACTGTCTTAAAATAACTAATGATTTTCATTGATTATTAAAGATGTTGCTAATTATCCTATATGCTAGCATTGGTTTTGGTAATTAATACTCAGAAACTTATATTTTGAACAGTCAAAGCCAACTGATATTCTTCCCTTATCATTTGCCTTCTGTTTTCAGTGCTTAATTTATCAAGTTTTTCTCTACCATATAACTGGTACTTATGTTGTTATTTGTCCTTAGTTTTTTAAGATCATTCTTGAGATAATTCATTAACATATGATTCACTCCATTTTAGTTTTTTTATTACTGGCATTATGCTCTGGGGACGTTTTAAATAGCAAAATTACCAAGGAAAATACCCTAAATGCAAAAAAAACAAAAAACAAAAAACAAAACCTCATGTCTACAGCAGAAGAGCTTACATAAGATGGCAGGGTATTCTTCTTTAACACCTCAGCTGGGAACACAGGCCTTGGGAGACTCAAACGTCTTGCAGCTAGCTCTGTGCATGCCCAAAAATGACTGTGGAAGTGACATGAATATTGATTTTGGGGTTACACGTAAGTTTCAACAAGCAGAAACACTCACAAATGTGGAATGTATGAATAATGAGCTTGACTGTTATATATGAATAATGGTGATACACACTCACGCACCCACACAGTCAGCTGGTGAGTTTTATACTATTTCACTATCTTAATTATTGTAGTGTTATAATATATTTTAGTAGTATTTAGTGAAATTTAATATTTTAGTAGTACTACTAAGATTGTTATAATTCTTCCATATGCTATCTCAATTCTTTCTTTCAAAAAATCTTTGCAACATCCTGCCCCCTATTTATATTTCCAGAAAAACTTTACAATAATTCTGAAAGACTTTAAAAGAATTGCTGTTGTGATTTTTTATTGAGTGCATTAAATATACAAAATTAATTTATAAGAAACTGACACCTTTATAATACCAGGTATAGGAAAATATTCTATGATTATTTAAGATTTCTTACTGGCCCTTAAATTCTACATCTTTCCTTACAGAAGTATTATATATATATTTTTTAATTTTATATTACAATTAACATCTTTGCAATAAAGTTATTTCAGGGAAAATGGTTTACTCTATAAACAAGTAATTCTATTTCGAGGAATTCATCTGAAGGAAACATATTACCCTAAAGAAATGAGCAGAAAATCATGTAAGTATTGATAAAGAAATCAATCAGCATTATAATGCTATTTAAAACAATAAAAATGAATCAACTTAAGTTTTTAACAACAGGAAAATAGATTTTTAAAAAAATTATAGTTTAAAATATTTAGAAAAAATAATGGGGCTTCCCATGTGGCTCAGTGGTAAAGAACCTACGTGCCAAAGCAGCAGACTCAGGAGATGTGGGCTCAGTCCCTGGGTTGGGAAGATCCCCTGGAGGAGGAAATGGTAACCCACACCAGTTTTCTTGCCTGAAAAATTTCATGGACAGAGGAGCTTGGCGGGCTACAGTCCACAGGGTCGCAAAGAGCCAGATACAACTGGAGTAACTTAGTATGCACACACAATCTATTCACCTCTTGTAAAAACTGCTCACTATGATACTTCATGTTCCTAGCACAGTACCTGGGATATATTACATGCTTAATAAATACCCAAATATTCCACTGATGGAAATTTATCCTTCCATTTAAGATAAAATAACATCAACTAGATTTACTAGAGAATTCTTCTCTCTCCCCCTGCAACAAAGACACACATACAAAATATATTAACAAATGATTTTCAAGACAAAGGACATCAGGCAATGGGCGGTGATTACTGAGGAACAAGAAAGAAAACGAGATGAATCCCATGACTACCCCAACTTTAATTGTTTTGAGATAATTTAAAGGTCCTGAAAAAGCAAGGGGGTGGATAAGCCAAGAAATAACCAAAATAAGTCCATGATTTAAGAAAACAGCTGAGAATCCAGGGAAACCAAGGCAGGTAGAGATCATATGGTAAAATGACATAGAGGACAGGGCTACAGAGAAGAACCCCAAAATTTCAGCACTAAATGCATATACAAGAAAAGAAATGTTCAAATCAGTCATCTGAATCACCACCTAGAGAAAATTAGAACAAGAGGAAAATTAAAATCAAAGGAAGCAGAAGGAATAAAAAATATCAAAGCAGGTATCAATGAAAGAGAAGACAGATGAGAGAAATCCAAAAGCTGGTGCTTTAAAAGCAATAAAACTGAATGTTCAAGAATGGATAACCAGGGAATGGCCGACGGAGAATAGAAAGATTGGAAGATCACCTCCTCTTAGTGGCACACCAAACTTACAAATATTTACAGAGCAGCTCTCAATGAGAATGACCTGAAGACTAGCAGAAAATCTCTTTAAAACTAAAGATATAAAAAGGATCAAGACAGGTAGAAGGAAGGTAGACACAGTGCAGTAAAGAACCATACCCCCAGGTAGGCCACAAACGGAAGGATCATTATAACTGCAGAAGTTGTCCCCAAGGAACTAGGGGTACAATCCTCATCAGGCTGCCCAATCTAAAGTCCCCAGAATGAGACTTTGAAGACCAGTGGGGCATACTTTTGGGAGAGTCAGAGAGCAGTTGCAAACAGACTCAACTCTTAAAGGGCACAAACTCTCACGTGATCTAAGATCAAGGGAAGAAGCAGTAATTTATTTACTTATGTATTTTTATTTTATTTTTTTTTACTTTCCAATATTGTATTGGTTTTGCCATACATCAACATGAATCCGCCATGGGTGTACACGTGTTCCCAATCCTGAACCCCCCCTCCCACCTCCCTCCCCATACCATCCCTCTTTAAAAGGAGCCTGGGTAAGATCAACTTGCTATTAGCGAGCCTCCCAGAGAAGCAGGAATCTTCTGGGACTCACACTGGGGACAGAGACACTGACAGAAGCCATTTTTGGGCCCTTATTCAAACACAAGGACAATGCTCTAGGAAGCACCATTTTGGAATCTTCTCTCTAGCTCATAACACTGGGACCTGGCCTAACTCACCAGTTAGTAGGTACCAGTGCTGGGACATCCCACATCAAGCAGCTGGCTGAATGTGGGCACAGCTCCACCTACTCACAGCAGGCCAACTCCTATAGGATCCCCTGAGCTCCTAGCTGGCCCAGGAACCAGCTCTGCCACCAGTGGCCCAACACCAGCTCTGGAACCCTTGAGCTCTTCAACCATCCAAATAACTGACCTTGACCCTCCCAACTCTGCAACACCCCAAACACTGCAGCCAGCTTTGTCAGGAACTAGCCCTGCTCAGCAATTCCACTCCTGAGTATTTAAAATGTGAACAATCTAAATGTTCATCAGTAGGTAAATGGATAGAGGTGTGTGTGTGTGTGTGTGTGTGTACACACACATGCACACAACGAAATATTACTCAACCATTATAAAAAGAATGAAATCTTGTCATTTGTGACAACATGGTGTCCAAGAGGATATTAAATCAGACAGAGAAAGATAAATACCGCATGATTTTACTTATATATAAAGAACAAAAGAAATGAACAAAATAAAAAAGAGTCACTGATATAGAGAACAAACAAGTGCTTGCTAAAGAGGAGAGATGGGAGAGGAAAGAAATAAGTGGAGATTAGGAGGTACAAACTTTCAGTTACAAAATAAATGAGTCATGGGTATAGTGTGGAGAATATAGTCAATAATTATGTAATATCTTTGTATGGTCACAGATGTTAGCTAGAGATGTAACATGGCTATCTTTTTGAAATGTACAGAAATGCTGAATCACTATGTTGTGTAACAGAAACTAACATAGTTCTATAGGTCAGTTATACTTCAAAACAAACTCATAAAAAAAGGAGTTAAGATCTGTGGTTACCAGAAGCAAGGGTTAGGAGGAGGGCAATCTGGATAAAGGTAGTCAGAAGGCACAAACTACCAGTTGTAAGATACATAAGTATTACAGACATAATGTACAACATGATAAATTAACACTGTTGTATGCTATATAGGGAAATTGTTAAGAGAGTAAATCCTAAGCACTCTCATCACAAGAAAAAATATTTTCTATTCCTTTAATTTTGTCTCTATATAAGATGATGGATATTTACTAAACTTATGTTGTAATCATTTCATCATGTATGTAAGTCAAATCATTATGTTGTATACCTTAAACTTATATAATGCTAGATATCAATAAAACTGGAAGGGAAACAATAATGGATACCATTTATCCCACAGGAAAAAAAAAAAAGAGCAGTAAAACTGATAAACCTCTAGCCAGAATAATTAATAAAAAAGTATAAATTATAAAGATCAAGAATAAGGGAGATAGTATCAATATAGGTATTAATGAATAAAATATTATTATTAACTTTATGTCATAAAACTCTACAATGTAGATGAAAGACATGTTTCTTAAAAATATTAACGATCATTCATAAAATAATTCATATAGCACCAAGCTTACTAAAGAAATGGAAATTGTAGTTACAAATCTTCCACAAGCAAATCCCAGCCCCAGTGGCTTCACTGGTGAATTCCACCAAATATTTAAGGAAGAATATAACTGTACTCAAATTATCACAAGTGTATACACAAACTTATCAAACTGTATACTTTAAAAATACTCTATTATATACTAATTACATCTCAAATAAGGCTGTTTTTAAAATGTTCAATTGATGGAAAGTGGCAGGAGGGACACAGACATGCCAGGAGCCAAAGAGAAGCAGCAAAAATAAAAGGAAAACAATAAATAGAATGAGATTAAAGAAAAAGTACACAAAGAAAAGAGCAAGTGAGAGGTTTAAATAGAAATGAATCCCAGTTGTAAAAGGAACAGGGTATTAAATCTAGAATGTGTGATTAGAAATAGAGAAATAGCACAGTAAAAGTTTTGGAACTATCTGGATATTCACTTAATTCCGCTATTTACTAATCCTATGCAGAGTGAATATATAAGATTGTACTCTACTCTGTGTGGATATGTATGTGTGTGTGTGTGTTTAATTAGCATATCAGAACCACAGCACAAAGCTGATAGAGTACTTTGGGCATGCTGTATTTCCAGAGAGAATGAATATATTAGAAATTCTCCTATTTCTTCTATAACCTCCTAATTTATGAAGAACTGACAATAAATACAAATATACTTCCTCAGATAACAAATTTTACAGCATGTCTAATTATCTAATATTTTCCTAGGTATTTATTTATTTAATCACTAAATTTTTTTTTATTGGAATATAAATGATTTACAACATTTACTTTCTGGTATACAACAATGTGAATCAGCCATAAGTAGACATATACCCCCATCTCTCTTGAGTCTCCCTCTTCCCCCCATTTCACCCCTCTAGGTCATTATAGAGCACCGAGCTGAGCTTCCTGTGTTTTCTAGGTTTTTAAAAACTACAAGACAATAATTGATTTTATCAAGAAATACTTGAGGAAGGGGAAAAAAACCCACAAAATTAAGTATAGTTATAATAAAATTAAATTCAATTCTAAAAAGAAAACTCAAGATACCAAAGCCTTTAAAAGAAAAAAAATTAGAAAAAGACTGCATTCTACATAAATATACTGGTGAAAAGCTTACCTGTATAGTCGCATTTCACTTAGCTTTATCGTTATCAAATCAATAATGGGTGGGGGGTTGGTCGGACTCTTTGTTATTACATGGAATGTATTTTTCATTGTAATTAGTCCAAAATCAGCAACAAAAATATTTTCAGAAACTGGAGACTGTGGGATAACCACAACAGGGGCTTTGATGTGAACATCCAATGCCATTCTAGAACTCCTCTGTGCCAGTTCTTTTACACCAGTAGCAGCCATTCCTGCTGCCTGAACAGTTGCCTCCGCTAAGGCTTGTTTACCTGCTTGAAAATTATCTATAAAAGCCTAAAAAGAAAACAGAATTATATTCTTAAGGCTACCATTAATGAAAGAAATTATTAAATGTATCACTATTTATGATTTTACCTCCGTAAGAAAAACTTTCTCTTGGTACAACTAAGCAACATTTATTCAAAGTCTGTCTACATTAAACCTTAATCTTCTGCAATAGAAGTTGGGAAACAAAAAGATGCAGATACAGAAACACAGTAAAACAATAAAAACCTAGTCCTTGGAACAAAGCAGCGTGGGGATACTGCAATGTTTCACTGGTATCTATTTCTCTTTTAATCTCACTTTCCTAAGGGCTAAACAATCGTATTGTATTTCCCTATAAAACCTCAATGCACACAGAGCTTATTTACATTTGTACGGTAAAACAGTAATAAAAATGTTTGTCAAGAAAAACTGCATGATAACCTCAGTTAAAAAGATCACAGAGAGAACAAGATTATTTATTTAGAATCAAAAGCTGACTCATTTGAAAAGACCCTGATACTGGGAAAGATTGAGGGCAGGAGGAGAAGGGGATGACAGAGGATGAGATGGCTGGATGGCATCACCAACTCGATGGGCATTGGTTTTGGTGGATTCTGGGAGTTGGTGATGGACAGGGAGGCCTGGCGTGCTGCGGTTCACAGGGTTGCAAAGAGTCAGACATGACTGACTGACTGAACTAACTGATTATCTAGTTTATACCACAATTTAGTTAAAGGAATGAATAGTGAAGTCAGAGACAGGCATGACAGTTACAGGAAAAAATATCAGCTGCCAGCAAAAGAAAAACAAACTATGAAAGGCAGAAATAGAGTTTATATACCTTAGGGAAATGTCATAGGGATTAAATCTAAATCCCACAAAGCCCCAAATATTCATAGACTACAATAGGAAATGTAATTTTCCTAATGATTATCTGAAACCAAACTGGACTTCAATTGTATATTTAGCACTTTTAGTAAGAGCTGAAAGGTAAAATACTTAAACAAATTATACATAAAAGAAAGAATTAAATATACATAACATATATAAAATGTACATATATTTAATGTACATACATATTTCAATTAACTAGAACATTCCCATGTGAAAAATGATAGTATATAAATGATACTATACATTTCAGTCAGGATAAACGGTACCCGGAATATTTTTAAAAAGCAGGGGGAAATAATCAAGCAAGGAATTCCTTATCTATGCTTGAGAAACAGCAAACACTTTCCAACTAGTAGGCAAAAATAAATAAAAAAATCAATTAACATACTTACCAATATAGAATACAGAAATTTTTTGACAAGAACTACTTCAATGCAACCAACAGTTAAATTAACTTGCATATCAACTACATTCATATCTGTGTATGCAGAACCAGCAGTTGCACCCATATAAGAAACCATTTTGAAGCTGAAAACTTCTTTTCCGGTAATATAAACAGCCTTAAAGAGAGAAAATTTCAATTGTCAAAATCCACTTTGGATAGAATGTCTTCAGGGCAAAAATAAAAACAAAACATACACACATATTTGGAAAATCTTCAAAACAGTCAAGCCAAGTATAAATAAGACAACAATTCTAACATCCTTACTAGAATCTACACAAGATTATTCAAAACAGAAGTGGCAGTTCCCTTTTGGGATGAAATCAATTTGGTAGGTTTGGCAAAAGATTTTTTTAGTGGGAAAAACAGAAAAAAAAAAAATCAGACTACACCTTTTCATTTAGTGAGTATACTTTTGTACTGAGAACTGCCATATAAATGTATTTTTCATTCACTGTCAAAACTGATAACCTATTTTCTTGATCTGAGGTATGTGAATAGATTTTCCAGATCCTTCAAAGGAGTCTTCTCCTATCACAAAACTTCTGCTCCTTATTAGTTTGTTGAGTCATCTCAACTGCCAAATAAGAATTACCTATAGCAGTATGACATCTCAAGCTCTGCAATAAATTAAAAATGGTTGGAGATATTAGCAGATGTGGAACGACAGAAATATTTTGAAAGACAAACAGAGTACTCACTAACTTAATTTTTAACCACGTTATAGTTTTCCTGACCCTTCTAAATGCTAGAAGCAGGGCAGAGGGCTGAAGAACCATAAATAAACAAATTCCAACCATGAAACAAAAAAAACCTTAGGAATCAGAGATAGTTGACTGAAGGCTGAGGTGTAAAATGAGACTCTACTTAAGTCTATAGGCATTCTGCTTCTGCCTAGGATACAGAATGCTGAAGAGAGGTCATTGCAAACCTTAAGAATGAGAAAAACAAAAACAGACAACCTATAAAATTTTTAACTTTTCTTAAAGAAAGAAAGAGAAGTCACTCAGTTGTGTTCAACTCTTTGTGACCCCAGGGACTGTAGCCCACCAGGCTCCTCCATTCATGGAATCTCCCAGGCAAGAATACTGGAGTGGGTTGCCATTTCCTTCTCCAGGGGATCTTCCAAACCTAGGGCTTGAACCTGGGTCTCCCGCATTGTAAGCAGACACTTTACCCTCTGAGCCACCAGGGAAGCCTCTTAACTTTTCTTAAAACCATTAGAAATCTGAGGCTACAAGCCAACCAAGTGGCCTGAAATCTAAAGAAAAAATAAGGTACCTTCAAGAAAGACAGAATCTTAAGCACCAGCTCACCTAGGATAAGGGGCAGGAGAAAAGAGATGCCATATACCATAACATTAGGTAAGAAGAACTGAGATAAAATGGTAAAGGTTGACTATGAACTAATAATGGGAGACACAGAATCCCTGGGAGTCACAGACACAGAGGAGCTCACACTCAGTCAGTTGTAAGTATTTCATTGTGCACTTTATGTTGGGAATTCCTAAGTGACTAGGGTCACAGTGGAATACCAAAGATTTCCTTGCTACAATCCCCAAAGAAAGGAGAAGCCTCCACCCTGGAAAAGGCCCAAAGTACCATCAGGAAAACGATGGGAAAGGCACTAACCTTGTTGCCCTCAGCTCTCCATTAACGTGATTTAACTCCCCATGCTAAAACATTAGCAGAAAAAGAAGGCACACTTACTTTCAGACATAAATACTGTTCATTACCATCTCTGTTACCCTATACATGATGTCTGACAGTCAATCATTAGCTACAAAACACCCCAAAAAGAAAGAAAAAAAAATGAATGACAAAGCAATCAACAGAAAGACTTGCCTATAACATAGATGTTGAAACATTCAGCCAATGGATTTTTAATTATTATCATTAATAAGGCAGGTGCTTTGAATGGAAAATGTGGAAAATATGAATGAACAGACTAAAGAATGTGAGCCAAGAAATGGAAAAAAAAAAAAAGGTAAACATTAAAGATTTAAAAACAGGGTAGCAGATGAAGAATACTTTCAGTGGGTTTATCACTATATACAATGGAGCCAAGGACACAATGAGTGAACTTAAAAATAGGTCAACAGAAATTATACAAATGAAACATAATGAGAAAAGAATGGGAAAAGAACAGAGGATCTAAAGGTCATGAGATGATCTCTAACAAGAATCTAAAAGTAATTTTTGGAACCCAAGAGGAAGAATAGGGACGAGATGGAGGAGGAAAGGGAGGTGAGGGAAGAAGGAGATGGAGGTAGGAAGAACTACCTGAAAAGACATAAAAAATATAGAGAGAGAGATCCAAAAAGCACAGAAAACTTCAAACAGGACAAATATGAAAATATACTTACATCTATATAGACACACTATACACAAATCCAGAAAGGCAGTCAGATAAAGACAAGAAATTATGTACACCTAGCAAAAGTATCTGGAGAAGACAATGGCACCCCTCTCCAGAACTCTTGCCTGGAAAATCCCATGGATGGAGGAGCCTGGTAGGCTGCAGTCCATGGGGTCGCTAAGAGTCAGACATGACTGAGCGACTTCACTTTCACTTTTCACTTTCATGCATTGGAGAAGGAAATGGCAAGCCACTGCAGTGTTCTTGCCTGGAGAATCCCAGGGACGGGGGAGCCTGGTGAGCTGCCGTCTATGGGGTCACACAGTCGGACATGACTGAAGTGACTTAGCAGCAGCAGCCACAGCAAAAATATCACTCAGATAATGAAGGTGAAATAAAAGTGCTTTTTCCCCTAGTTCTGATCCCTCCTTCCTGCCAAAAGATGAGATAAATCATAACTAGCAGAGATGCATTATAAGAAATCATTAACTTCTTCAGGTGGAAATAAAAATAACAAAACTTTGAAGCTACATGAAAAAATTAATTCCAGAAATGGTTAGAATAAAGGTAAGATAGTATATGTCTTGTAAAAAATTAATTTCTCTAAAAGAAAACTAAACCTAAATCAGTACATATACACTGAGAACTTTCAGCATACACAAAAGTAAAACATATTATAATAACACTGTGAAAGGCAACAAAAGTAGGAACTGATAGTAGAGTGTTGCTAGGATATACTACATAAGCAGTAAAATATTATCAGAAGGTAGACAATAATATCCCTAATACTATTAAATTAATCAATGAAAACCAGAATAAGTTCCATAAGTCACATGAGTGACTTGTGACTACCCCCCTTGAGTCCAACAGAAGAGAAGAAATTTTCATAAAACAGTGTTTAGTGCAGAGATTGTGGCCTAGGAGACAACAGGCATAGATAAAGGGTAAATAAAAAGATCATACTAAAAGATGGGTATTTTAAGTAAAAACCTGTATTGTGAAACATAAGGTCCCCTCATTCTTCATCCAACTGGCTCCCTGAACTTACACTGTCAGGCCTATACTTATAATACTTTTCTAAAAGGAAAATGACTGGCCTGAGAGAAAAAGAAAACAAACAAACAAAAACTCTATAGACACTCAAGTTTTGAGGCTATAAAATCACTGCATTACTGCCTACAATCTGCCATTATGTTCGCCTGTCCAAAGTCCTGCCTACACAAAGCTTCCAATCAGCTCTGAATATTTAGGCAAAATTACCAAGTCCTTCTAAGAGAAAGAAAGTGAAACTGTCAACAGGCTCAGCAGCAGCAGTTTGACTGAACATTCACACTAGGCCAGAAAATATAGAATAACATGCTTAAAATCATCTAGAAAAGAAAATGCAAGCTAAAGAATCAAAATCCAGTCAGAGTACTTTGCAAATATAAATGTAATGCAACATATAAACGTTCATGGAGTATCATTCTTACAACTATGAGCCCTGACTAAGAAATCTACTGGGGCATAAACTTATGATAGCCAAAATTTTGAAGATGTCAGCATATAAACTGGTGAAGACTCCCATTTAATAAAGAAGAAATTTTTTTGAATATTCTGAATCAGAGTATTACCATTTTGCAACCCTTAATGAAATGATGGTTTTTAACATTACAAAGATAGCAAGAAACTGTGCATCCTTTGAAGATACTCAACACAATCTATGAAGTATTCTTGTCTTCCCCAATCCCTGCAAAACAAACAAAACAAAACAATCTCCCTGAATCTCACTGAATGAAATTTAACTTATCAATTTTATTTTCTTGGGCTCCAAAATCAATGCAGATGGTGGTTGCCACCATGAAATGAAAAGATGCTTGCTCCTTGGAAGAAAAGCAATGACCAACCTAGACAGAGTATTAAAAAGTAGAGACATCACTCTGCTGACAAAGGTCTGTACAGTCAAAGCCATGGTTTTTCCAGTGGTCACGTATGGATGTGAGAATTGGACCATAAACAAGGCTGAGCACAGAAGAATTAATGCTCTTGAACTGTGCTGGAGAAGATTACTGAGAGTCCCTTGGACAGGAAGGAGATCAAACCAGTCAATCCTAAAGGAAATCAAGCCTGAATATTTATTGGAAGGACTGATGCTCCAATACTCTGGCCACTTGAAGCCAAGAGCCAACTCATTGGAAAAGACACCGATGCTGGGACTGAAGGTGGAGGGGAAGGGATGACAGAGGATGAGATGCTTGAATAGTATCATCAACTAACGGGACACAAGTATGAGCAAACTCCAGGCAGGGAAGCCTGGCATGCTGCAGTCCATGGGGTCACACAGAATTGAACACGACTTAGCAACTGAACAGTAACTGTACACGGTAAGAAAAGGACATCTATTAAATAAATGATGCTAGGAAAAAAGAAGCCAATGTCCAAAAAGTGAAAACGGATTCCAGCCTCAATCATATTAAAACAAAATCAGTTTCAAGTAGGATGAAAGATGTAAGTGAAAGGCAAAATCACATAACTTTTAGAAGGTGACGTAGGGGAATACCTTTATGAATTCAGAGAACCGATTGATTTAGAAAACGTAACACTCTCAAACCAACAAAGAAGGATAAAATTCAACTTCGTTAAAATTAACAACTTTTGTTTCTCAAAAGACATCATAACCAAACTGGGAGTAACTATTCAAAACAAAAATAAACTAAGCAAGGAATAATACAGAACATATTAAATGATTTCTTACAAATCAATGAGGAAAAAAATTAACATTCCTTCACCCAAAATTGGTAAATCAAATCAGGGATCAGCAAACTATCAACAGTAGGATTAGGTAAGAATGATTTTTGTATCTGTAAGTAGTTAAAAATAATCTAAATAACAGTAATATTTTGTGACACATGCAAGTTATATGAAATTTTCATTTTATTATCCATAAAATAAAATTTTATTGGAACACAGTCAAATCATTCATTTACACATTATCTATGGCTACTTTCACATTACAATAGCAGAGCTGAATAGTTTTAACAAAAACTGCATGGCCCACAAAGCCTAAAAGACTTACAATCTGGCTATTTACAGAAAAAGTTTGCTGGCACCTGGGTTTAACAGACATTTCATAGAAAAGCAAACATAAATAGTCTATAAATATATGAAAAATATGCAACTTCATTACTGGTAAGAAAAATACAAACTGAAAACACCATATTATATACTCCAGATCTTCAAAAAACTTAACACAACAATTTCGAGCACTGGGATGGAAATAAAATACCAGATCTCTCTTCCACTGCTCCTGGGAGTACATGACTCTCTGGAAATGCTTACATGAGACATGTCCAAGAATATACCAGGAGACATGTATAAGACTAGTTACAGAAGCAATGCTCATAAAACAAAAGAACAGAAACCAAATATCAATAGAACAATGAATAAATAACAATATACGCTGGAATCAAAGTTAACAAAAAAGGAAAGGAAAATGGGGGTAGAGTGAGAAACTTCATTTTGTAGCTTTTTTAAAATTGGATTTTTAACCTTAAATATGCATACAAATAAAATTATAGAGGGAAAAAAAGTACAGGTCTTTTGGATCATTGAAAAACTAAGACAGTTCCAGAAAAACATCTATTTCTGCTTTATTGACTATGCCAAAGCCTTTGACTGTGTGGATCACAATAAACTGTAGAAAATTCTGAAAGAGATGGGAATACCAGACCACCTGACCTGCCTCTTGAGAAACCTATATGCAGGTCAGGAAGCAACAGTTAGAACTGGACTTGGAACAACAGACTGGTTCCAAATAGGAAAAGGAGTATGTCAAGGCTGTATACTGTCACCCTGCTTATTTAACTTACATGCAGAGTACATCATGAGAAACGCTGGGCTGGAGGAAACACAAGCTGGAATTTAGATTGCCCGGAGAAATATCAATAACCTCAGATATGCAGATGACACCACCTTTATGGCAGAAAGTGAAGAAGAACTAAAGAGCCTCTTGATGAAGGTGAAAGAGGAGAGTGAAAAAGTTGGCTTAAAGCTCAACATTCAGAAAACTAAGATCACTGCATCCGGTCCCATCACTTCATGGCAGATAGATGGGAAACAGTGGAAACAGTGACAGACTTTATTTTTGGGGCTCCAAAATCACTGCAGACGGTGACTGCAGCCATGAAATTAAAAGACGCTTACTCCTTGGAAGGAAAGTTATGATCAACCTAGATAGCATATTCAAAGCAGAGACATTACTTTGTCAACAAAGTTCCATCTAGTTAAGGCTATGGTTTTTTCCGTGGTCATATATGGATATGAGAGTTGGACTATAAAGAAAGCTGAGCGCAAAAGAATTGATGCTCTTGAACTGTGGTGTTGGAGAAGACTCTTGAGAGTCCCTTGGACTGCAAGGAGATCCAACCAGTCCATCCTAAAGGAGATCAATCAGTCCTGGGTGTTCATTGGAAGGACTGATGTTTAAGCTGAAACTCCAATACTTTGGCCACATGATGCGAAGAGCTGACTCATTTGAAAAGACCCTGACGCTGGGAAAGATTGAGAGCAAGAGGAGAAGGGAACGACAGAGGATGAGATGGTTGGATTGCATCACTGACTCAATGGACATGGGTTTGGGAGGACTCCAGGAGTTGGTGATGGACAAGGAGGCCTGGTGTGCTGCGGTTCATGGGTTCGCAAAAAGTCAGACACAACTGAGCGACTGAACTGAATTGATGACTAATCTTAAAGGACAACTATATTTAATAATGTTAATTAATAGAAACAAGTTCATACCTTTTTGTATACAGCTGTTATATCAGAATCCAGGACAATTATATTCCTTAGCTTTGCATTTGTTTCAGTCACTGATGGCCTCATAATGATTTCACAATCAAGCCCTAAGGGGAAAAAAGAATCATTCAATTCCTTTTCCTTCATTTAGTAGTTCTGAATTCACTTTTTATCAAATCCTGTTACCTTCTATCTTAATTTCGGAAATGTTACGTTTCTGATCTTGAATAAAGATCTGTAAACATGATAATTCTGCTAAAATCTGCAAGGTAATAGTATCTTCATTCTTGGATGATTTTAAAGCTGCAAAAAGAAACTCATATTGTAAAACATAAGACAAAAATTTTAGTAGTTATCTTACTACACTTATAAAGTAACTGAAATCACAACAATAATGCAAATACTAGAGGAACATCTGATTTGCCAATTGAAAGCAAGCAATAATATGTTACCTACTAAGTTATGAATTCTAAAAAAAAATCAAATCCAATGAAACCAAAGTCAAACTAATGTAGACAAAGAGACAAAACAGAATAGTTCTAGATGAGAATAATATGTGAAACTAAGTCATAGCTGTAAAATCAGTCTTTGGCAATTTACTGATAACAAAGTGATACTTGTTATTATCCAACTTATAACTTTTGACTGCTTAAAAATAGCACTTGGTTTAAAAATATATACTCATATTATTATAATTTTGTTAGTTCTATGTTTCTAATCTAAAATAATATTTTTTTGTTCAGTCATTCAGTCGTTTCTGACTCTTTGAGACCCCATGAACTGTAGCACGCCAGGTTTCCCTTTCCTTCATCATCTGCTGGAGTTTGTGCAAACTAATGTCCATTCAGTTGGTGATGCCATCCAATCACCTCATCCTCTGTCAACCCCTTCTCCTCCTTGCTTCAATCTTTCCCAGAATTAGGGTTTTAAATTAATGAAATCTAACTATATTAAATTTATAATTTTCAGATGGCACTAGTGATCAAGAACCCGCCTGCCAATGCAGGAGATGGAAGAGGTGCAGATTTGATCCCTGGGTCAGGAAGATTCCCTGGAGAAGGGCATGGCAACCCACTCTACTATTCTTGCCTGGAGAATCCCATGGACAGAGTCAACTAAAATGAATGACTAGATAAATAAAAGCTACTTTCTTCAGCAATTATCACTTTACTAATATTTTTTAAAATTAACTTGGTACATAATGAATCTTTCCAGATATTAATCTAGGCAACAGAATTCTGAAGTCAATATCATAAGTTAATAATAAGCCAAGAACCAAAATTTATTGATCTACTTGGTAAAAATTTGAAGTTGAATTTTAAAGAAACATACGTATTTTTTTAACAACCTCCTCTTTGTCTTCAGTCTCCACAACATGCACTGGGGCTGGTTTTTCCTCCAAATATGGAAGGATATTATTAAAATAATTTATTGTATTCAAAAGTGCTTCAGTATGTAAATGAATATCCAAAGAGGAAAAATTCACCTAAGGAACAAAACTGATTTTAGTAACACAACAAATATTTGTTTGCCAGTTCTATGTTCTTTGTGGTATAAAGGATACAATTTATAATAGTCAATTTTTATCCTCAAGGATCTTACAGTTCCAGTTAAAATTTTTATAATATATTTGCTTAGAAATACAGTATCTAACTGAAAAATAAATTATTATTCACTTATACCTTTATCAGTTGCACAACACTGTTATAAGCATTCTTCAATATTGTTGCAGGTAAATTATTTTCAGCCTACACAAAGTGAGAAATACAAATCTGTTAGATTATCACAGGAACACAACTGCACATACAATTACACAATGGTCCTACTACACATTTATATAATTTTTTGAGCTATTTACATACATATAATTAAACAACTGCTTCACCAGAACAAAAGAAACTTGGTAAGTTTAGAGCAAGTATTCAATAAATGCTACATACTATCTTATTACCAAGAGTAGAAATCTAGATAAAGAAGATATGGTGAAGAGTGAAGTGAAGTTGCTCAGTTGTGTCTGACTCTTTGCGACCCCATGGACGGTAGCCTACCAGGCTCCTCCCTCCATGGGATTCTCCAGGCAAGAGTACTGGAGTGGGGTGCCATTTCCTTCTCCAGGGGATCTTCCCAACTCAGGGATGGAACCCGGGTCTCCTGAATTCCAGGCAGATGCTTTAACCTCTGAGCTGCACCAGGGAAGCCCATATAATGAAATATTCGTCATAAAAAAAAAGAACGAATGTGAGTCAGTTCTAGTGAGGTGGATGAACCTAGAGCCTGTTATACAGAGTGAAGTCAGAAAGAAAAAAAACAAATATCATATATTAATGCATATATATGGAATCTAGAAAAATGATACTGATGAATCTATCTTCAGGGAAGGAATGGACATGCAGATATAGAGAATGGACTTGCAGACAGTCAGGGAAGGAAAGAGTGGGACAAATGGAGAAAGTAGCACAGACATAGATACACTACCCTGTGCAAAACAGACAGCTGGTGTGAAGCTGCTATATAACACACGGAGCCCAGCCAGGCATTCTGTGAGGACTGAGAGGGGTGGGATGGTGGGAGGGGAGGCAGGCTCAAGAGGGAGGTGATAAATGTATAATTATGGCTGGTTTGTGGTGTTGTATGACAGAAACCATTACAACATTGTAAAGCAATTTTCTTCCAACTAAAAAGTAAATTAAAAAAAAGAAAAAAATTCCCACCAAAAAAAAGAGTGGAAATTTAGATATTATCACACGTAGAGGACAATCATTTAATCATCCACAACTCTGTAAGGTCCTTCCCAAATCTTCCTGAATGTTAAAATTCTGACAGAATGATCCATCAGGTATCAAATATTCTGTGCTATATTTAGATCTGAAACATTTTTATATTGATAAAAGTTGTTTAATTCATAAACAATACAAACACTAAAAACTGCAACAATAGTAGTAAAAAATGGTCTTTAAAGTTATATAATGCTTACTGAACATTATTCTTACTATAAAGTACTATAATTATTAAAATAATGTGGCACTTATATAAAAACAGGTCAGTGAAAACAAAGGCGAAATCATATGTAGATGACAGTACACATAAATATTTAATAAATGATGACTTGGTTATCACAAGTCAACAGAAAAGGAATGGAGCCACTGACAGCAGGAAAATTAGGTAACTTCAGACTATCGTGGGAAATCAAGTGAAAGCTTCATCTTTTATAGTATACCACAACAAATTCCATCAAGATTAAAAAGTCTGTAGATTCCCTGATGGGGATAAACAGTCAAACTGCAGGTCATATCTACTTAGAAAGTGGGCTGCTTATTGTCCTGATACATTAAGTGTTTATAAACCACAAGTTATCTAATAGAGGATGACAAAATAAAACATCTTAAAGTTTTAGGAGTTACAGTGATCACATCGGGATGGAGATTAAACTGAGTATTTCTGAACTTATAAAACTTGATTTAAATATCTCAACAGTATCCTCACCACGCTTGCATGCGAGGTAAGTTGCTTCAGTCGTGTCCGACTCTGTGCCATCCCATGGACGGTAGCCCGCCAGGCTCCTCTGTCCACGGGATTCTCCAGGCAAGAACACTGGAGGGGGTTGCCACGCCCTCCTCCAGGCCATCTTCCTGACTCAGGGATCGAATCAACATCTCTTAAGTCTCCTGCACTGGCAGGCAGGTTCTTTACCACTAGCACCACTTGCTTACCATAGCAAGTATGTAAATCAAACTACTTACCTTCACATATTCCAGTGTTAAGAGATCTTCCATTGTGTTATCCAGTGTTGTAATCAAATAAACTGGTTTCTTGTTTTCATCTAAAAATAATTTCTCAAATTATTCTTTCATAGAAAAACTAATAGGAAATAAATGCAGGAAATATTAACAATTATAGAATTGGAAAAGAAGTATTTCCTGTATTAGTTCTGAACTCTGATCTCTGTATTACTCAAATCAGGTGGTCTTTCTTCCTTTATTTTAAAATCTACAAATGTAATTCCATCTTATGATTCCCTTTTCTTATGCCACACTACAAAAGATTATCTTACCTTTCTAAACTTAGATAGGAAGTTAAGTAAGAAAAAGTAGCAATCAGATAGAGAAAACAATGTTTATGAGGAACAATGAAAGGACATGAAGCGATTCTGGTCCTGAATCACAGAAATAGTCAGAATCTCTAAAAACGACTGTATACAAAAAACATCAGATAGTTGATGAGAAATAAGCTGTTATGTGTATTAGTTTAGATTAAAATAAACTTGAGTACCATATTATCAGTCTTTACAAATTATATTGTAGCTTCTGCTTAAAATCTAAGAAAATAATCAAGGAAACTGCTGAAGAAGAGTATTTTGTGTCAAGTCTTTAAAACCATCATTAGCAAATTACTTATGCCTTTGAAATCAATAACAAGATACTGGAAGATAGGAGTACAAACCAGTCATACTACTCATGAGGGAAAAAATACAGTGTATTTCCACAGAACCCTCCAGATTTAAGTTCATTAGTATTTAAGCTAGCCTTCTACTGCAGATGCTAATCACATTTCAATCCTTAAAAAAGTCCCCACTTTTTCACACATTCATTCATTCACTGAACAACTATTTACTGATTATTTACTTTGTGTAAGAAATATTGTATTCGCTTCTTCCTACTCTTTCTAAGAAAACATAAGCAAATGTATTACACAAATAGGGGAACTGTTAGTTGTATATCCTGTATTATGTATGCAAGGGTTATCTTACCCTTTGCTCTTAGGGAAACAAACAATTATAAAAAACAAATATTAACAACTTCTGTAATACTTCTGGATTACTGCAAAGCACTATCAAGTTGGCTCATTTTTCTTTTCAACTGTCAGAGCAAACTTTCTTGATGTAAAAAGCATAATAAGGCAGAATTCTGTTTCTTGCATGTATGATAATTTTTTCAGGAAGAGATAATCATAACACAATTCACCAGATACGAGTTCTGAAGGGCCACAGAATAAGTGTAGTGTATGGAACTAAAAATGTGTAAATCATTTCCAATAACTAAGTTTTCAGGCCACAATACTTAATCTGCTTCCCAACATACAGAGATCACATTTAATCCAGGGCTCACAGAAAAGGGGAAGTTTCGTTATAACAGTTAACAGACATGTTTTGTCTGAGAATGAGTTCCCAGAGAAGTTGACACTTTCAAATCCTTGATATGTATATGAGCATATTCTTCACCTTTCTTATTCCCACAGAGAGTTCAGCTTAAGTTTTTAACTCCCTTATTTTAGTATCAGTTCACCACAGGGTGGTAGTGGGGTGGGGGAGGGGGGGACTCCTAAATGAGTTCGAAAGATTTCACAGGATAGCTTCCATTTAGAGGGAGAGGGTGGGAAGATTTGGGAGAATGGCATTGAAACATGTATAATATCATGTATGAAATGAGTCGCCAGTCCAGGTTCGATGCATGATACTGGATGCTTGGGGCTGGTACACTGGGACGACCCAGAGGGAGGGTATGGGGAGGGAGGAGGGAGGAGGGTTCAGGATGGGGAACACAGGTATACCTGTGGTGGATTCATTTCGATATTTGGCAGAACTAATACAATATTGTAAAGTTTAAAAATAAAATTTTTAAAAAATGAAATAAAAATTAAATAACTTATAAACATTAAAAAAAAGAAAACAACAATCAAAAGGGAATTTCCTGACAGTCCAGTGGTTAGGACTCAACACTTTCACTGCCAGGGCCCAGGTTTGATCCCTGGTCAGGGAACTAACATCCTAAAAGCCACAAGGCCATGCCCATCTCCCCCTCCAAAAAAATTTTTTTAACTTTAAAAATTAAAAAAGACCCAATTTCCAACATGAATAATAAAAAAAAAGACCCAAGTATATACTGTCTGCTTAAAAACCCACTTTAAAT
Source organism: Bos javanicus (assembly GCF_032452875.1). Classification (NCBI taxonomy): domain Eukaryota; kingdom Metazoa; phylum Chordata; class Mammalia; order Artiodactyla; family Bovidae; genus Bos; species Bos javanicus. Next base: position 53,873,608 of record NC_083875.1, on the reverse strand, counting down.
ACAAAAGTACATATAGTTTCAAAGTAAACAGATGTTGAAAACCATATTATGCTAACACTAAAAGGAAGAAAGCAAGGATAGCTATGTTAATTTTCAGACAGAGCAGACTTCAAGGCAAGCAAAAGTTGTAAGGGATAAAGAAAGGCATTAAATAATGATAAAGCAGTCAATTTTCCATGAGAATACAACAATCCTTAAGGTGTACTTATTGAACAATAGAAAGGAAAAAATGATCATAATGCAAAGAGAAACAGATGAACCCACTACCTTATTAGAACCCTTCATACTCTTCTATCAGAAATGAAAAAAACATATATAAAATATATATATATATATTATATATATATATATGTATATAATATATCAGTAAGAACACAATTCAGCTCGGTAACACCATCAAATAACTGGAGGTAATGGATATCTAGAGACTACTTCATCCAACAAGAGCATAATATTCATTCTTCTTAAGCTCACATGGAATATTTACCAAGATCAACCACATTCTGAGCCACAGAACACAGCTTAGCAACTTTTAAAAACAGAAATCATACAATGTCTGCCTTCAGACCACAGAAGAATGAAAACAGAAATCAGTAACAGAAAATTAGTTGGAAAATTCCAAAATATTTGGAAAATAAATAACACATTTCTAAATAACACATGACTCAAAAAAGAAATCTTGAAGGAAGAGTTAAAAACACTTGAAATTAAATGAAATGTCCATGCTCTAATTCCCCCAAATCTGAGAATATGTTATCTCATATGGTAAATGTAACATTACAGAGGTGATTAAGGTCAAGATTAAGGGGAAATGATCTCTGATTATCCAGATGCACCCAATCTTAATTACCTTAGTTTTTAGAGTGGAAGAAAAGGTTAGAGAGACTACAACATAAGAAGGACCTAACACCTCATAATGGTTCTGGAATACAAAAAATTATTCGCAACGATTCAGAGAGGCCTGTAGGACCTAAGCCCAATCTACACCTTATAAGCAGTAAGAAAATGGACTCAAATCAGATAAAACTGATGTCCTGCCAACACCTGAATGAAGAAGAAAACAGATCTTCCCCTACAGCCTCCAAAACAGAAGTCCTGTTGATAGCTTGACTTTTGCCTGTTGAGACTTGTCAGACATCTCAGTTACACAAATTTAAAAAATTTGTGGTAAACTGTTGTAATATCAATAGAAAACTATTTCAGTATTTTAGTATTCATTAAGTAGATTTAAATTTCACCATTTTTCTTAATGAAAAAAGTTATCTTCATATCCCTCTAGCCTACTCCTTAGATCAAAGTATAATATGAAAGTTGAAGACTAACTCATAATATGTCTTTGATAATATCAAATGTACTGACTAAATGTCTAGAGAATTTATATCTAGAAGCTAATCAAATATTAAAATTAATTTTTTAATTAATCTCAGATATGCAGGTGACACCACCCTTATGGCAGAAAGTAAAGAACTAAAGAGCCTCTTAATGAAATGAAAGAGGAGAGTGAAAAAGTTGGCTTAAAGCTCAACATTCAGAAAACTAAGATCACAGCATCTGGTCCCATCACTTCATGGCAAACAGATGGGGAAACAGTGCAAACAGTGACAGACTTTATTTTTGGGGGCTCCAAAATCACTGCAGATGGTGATTGCAGCCATGAAATTAAAAGACGCTTACTCCTTGGAAGGAAAGTTATGACCAACCTAGATAGCATATTAAAAAGCAGAGACAACAAAAGTCTGTTACTTTGCCAACAAAGTCTGTCTAGTCAAAGCTATGGTTTTTCCAGGAGTCATGTATGGATGTGAGAGTTGGAAAGCTGAGCGCTGAAGAACTGATACTTTTGAAATGTGGTGTTGGAGAAGACTCTTGAGAATCCCTTCGACTGCAATGAGATCCAACCAGCCCATCCTAAAGAAAATCAGTCCTGAATACTCATTGGAAGGACTGATGTTGAAGCTGAAACTCCAATACTTTGGCCACCTGATGTGAAGAACTGACTCATTTGAAAAGACCCTGATGCTGGGAAAGACTAAAGGCAGGAGAAGGGGACGACAAAGGATAAGATGGTTGGATGGCATCACTGACTCAATGGACATGGATCTGAGTAAATTTCAAGAGTTGGCGATGGACAGGGAGGCCTGGCGTGCTGCAGTCCATGGGGTCGCAAGGAGTCAGACACAACTAAGCGACTGAACTGAACTAAATTATTTTTAAAAACAGAGATACTTACCAAAATAATCTGGACATTTTAAGCAGACCTCTTTCAAAAAGGCATTTGCTTTCAAATCAAATGTTCTAAGCTCAATATCTGTGCCCAATCCTAAGACATTAATTTCTACCACCGGTAGTTCACAGTCTCCAACAAGGTGACAGAACTGAATCAAAACCTAGAAAAGAAAGAAAAAAGAAACAACTATCTAACACACACACAAAAATATTTATGCAGATGGTGGCCATATATGGATATATGAGGTATACATATGATATAAATGATATAGATTTCAATTTAGGAGAGATCTTATACATATAAAATACATGCACTAGGCAAATTATTTTCAATAAATATATACTGAATAGTAATAATACATATAAACTCTTAATTATTTTTTTAAGTGAAAGAGGATTTATTTAAACTTTCCACAGACAGAGTGTGGTCCCTCCCAGAAGGTGAGGGTGGACAAATCTTTAATTATTAAGGAAATTAATCTTCAAAGGGGAAGGAGAATCACAAAGTAACATCTGGATTGAGCTTAAATAGGATTAAAACAATGTCTATTAGTAATAAGACTATATAAATAATCTGTGAATAGCAGAAATGACCAAAATTTAAATAAGCTATATTAATTTTACTACGGTACATATAAGGCATACCTCTGGCACTTCAAATCTTATTTTATACTCAATCATATTTTTAAAACAATCTGGTTTCTGAAGATTTTTCTGTTGAGGACTTTTAATTCTAGATGGTGATTGAAGAGGCTCTTCCAATGGACTACATGGTGCATCAAAAAACTCCTCATCTGAATCTAAATACCACAGAACATTTTTTAAGTCAATAATCTACAGGACTGATTTAATAATAAAATTTTAATAATTTATCTGAAATAAATATGAACACTACAACACTTCTTCAAAAAACTGAAATGTCAGTTTTCAAAAAACTGCAACATCAAAATAAAAAGAAAAGAATATAGAGATTATAGCTGCAAAAATAAATTCTTAATGACAAAATGTATCAAAAATTACAAAATGCAATCTTTAGAATAGGCATCTTTAAAATCAATAGTCTAAAAACTGCCAAAGAAAATTTTATAGCAAATGCCAAGGCCAATTACTACCTACATGATGAATACTCAAAGGAACATACTAATATGCTCACTCTATCTGGAGAGCAAAACAGAACTTAATTACAAACTCTAAAACAGTAAAAGCAGGGGGCAGGCCCTGCAGTTTAAACAGAGAAACTAAGATTAAGCATTATTTCACATATGGACAACTATTTAGCCATATATATGATAATAAATTTTTTAAACATACTTTAAAGGGTCCAAAATCCAGTCAAACTATTAAAAGAAGGTTTAAGAGAAACTAAAACCATCTAATATATCCCTAAAAATATAAAATTGAATTTAAGGATAGATGATCTCACAAAAACATTTCCTTCCCCTTCCCACCAAGCCTGATCACTACAGAGAAAGGTAAACATTCTCTAGAAAACTGAGGATCAACATGGCAATTTCTGTTATTTAACATTTAGCAATTTTTAAACTCTTAAAAATAGTAAAATATATTTATTTTTCTTTCCAATGTGGCCAAAAAAACCTGTATTTCATAACAAAATATTTACAAGTCTTCATAGGTGAATGTATATATTAAGGCTTGATTATTTTCCTTTAATAAGTGAAAATAAAATGTGAAAAGTTAAAAAAAAATTACTATAATGAAGATCTCCAAAAGCTAAGTAACAGATTATAAATTAGACACAAACTTTCATGGGTTCTTTTAGATCACAATAGGATAGAGAAGATTAAAACTTACTAGTGGTCCTTGCTAATATGGGATTCAATTGTTTTTTGAAGCTTATTTTTAATTGAAGGAAAATTTTTTCACAATATTGTGTTGGCCTCTGGCACACATCAACATGAGTCAGCCATAGGTATACATGTGTCCTCTTGGTCTTTAACCTCCCTCCCACCCTTCCCACCCCTCTACATTGTTACACAGCCCCAGTTTGAGTTCCCTGCGTCATACGTCAAATTCCTTTTGGTTACCTATTTTACACATGGTAGTGCATATGCTTCCATGTTACTCTCTCCAGAAAATCCCACTGCAAAAGGAATTTAAGTGAAATTTTCTAGATAACATGCATATCTACTATTGCCTGAAATTGTTTATGTGGTCTCCAAATGAAAATTATTTTTATAATCTATTTATAACAAGGAAAATTTCCTAAAGTAGCTTCATTTTACCATCTTCAACACATGGAATTTCCAAAAGAGGAAATTTCTTCTGTGACATCTGTGATGTTCCCAAAGAAGTGGATCTTTGAACCTGGAAGAAAAGTTAATTCACTCTCAACTGGTACATAGACTTTTATTGTAAGTTCTAGGACGACTGTGACAACAAACACACACACACATAAATCTGAATTAACTGGAAAAATTCCAGTCTGAACTAGAAAATTTGTAAATGTAAATTTAAAGAAGTGCTTTTACAATTTAAGGCTAAATATAAATTTCACAACTGTTACAATCATTTCCTTGTTGACAGGCTTCATATAGGAAGAAATCATAGATATATCTTAACATCTTACTAAATAAAGGAAGCCACCTCTATGGCATCCACAGGAAACAACCAAAGTCTCAAAATTTAAAGCCTCTGTGGTTAGGGAGCCTGTACTTTTATTTTTAATTTTTTAAAGATATTTTAGTAAATTACTTTTCTACTGTCCTGAGCCAAGTAGAGCATACAAAAAAATATAATTCATTTGAAAATGATAATAATAAAAGATACCCCTGAATCTTCCATCCAGGCCAAAAACCAAAATAGTACCAGATACTTACATAGAAGCATCTTATGTGCTACTTTCTTGATCACATTCCCTAAAATTGATTTATTTTATTTACTTGTTTTTAACCTTCTATGACTGATTTTATAAGTAAAATATTATTTAACCTGTTTCTTTCTAAACTCAGAAAGAGGCAATAATATTGCATACATTTTCCTGTGACACTGTTTCAACAAAATATTCTTTAAATTTTATCCATATTGATACTTTACTCATTCTTACTGCTATACATTGATGAATATAAACCACTGGTTATTTGTCCATTACAATGTTGGCAAATACTTGTGTGGTTTAGATTTTTGCTTTTACTCACATTACCAGTATAACCATCATTTAACACATGGGCTCAAATGCAAGATTTTCTATCGTGTATATATCAGAGTGGAATTTTATATATTCACTTTAATAAGTACTATCAATATGTTTCACAAGTGTTTGTAAGACATTATATGATGTCATCAGTAGATTAGTGTTTGTATGGCTCCACTTCCTCATTAACATTTAGCATTCTCAGACATAATCTTACTGGCATTTTCACCCTAGTTTTAATTAGAATTTCACAAATATAGTTACACATGGTTCATGGATTGTTTCTGCTTCTCAGAATCGTATTCATTTGACGGAAACATTTTTACTGAAATATAATCTACTGCATATGAGTATGTAATTTAAGTATAAAAACTAAATTTCAAAAAGAAAACACACCCATGCACCCAAAATTCAGATCCAGGAACAGAACATTACCAGCAACTCAGAAGCTGCCCTCAGAGTCCTCAATCATCAGGCATACCACCACAAAAAGTAACAACTCTGCTGCCCCCAATTTCAATATTGAATGTTTTGAAGTTTTTTACACTACATTCATTAAAGAAGATTTTGTTTTATGAGGTGAATAATAAAACTGAACATCTTTCTTGTCTGTTTGCTCATTTCTTATTGGATTCCTGGTCTCCTTACATATTTTGGATAGTCTTTCTCTTGTGGCTCAGATGGTAAAGAGTCTGCCTGCAATGCAGGAGACCCAGGTTCAATCCCTGGGTTAGGAAGATCCCCTGCAGAAGGGAATGGCAACCCACTCCAGTATTCTTGCCTGGAGAATCCCATGGACAGAGGAACCTATGGAGCTACAGTCCATGGTGTTGCAAAGAGTCGGATTCGACTTAGCGACTAACAGCTTTTCTAAGTTGTATGGGTTGCCAATATTTTTCCCAGTTGGATGGACAGCCTTTTTTCATTATTAACAGTATCATTCAAAAGGCAGAAAATTTTAGTATCTAGGAATTTACTTTTTTTCTCCTATATTTGTACCTATTTATCCCAAGACACTTTTATCCACCACAAGAACTCAAAGATTATCTCTGTTTTTGAAGGTTTTCAAACTTTACACCTTTGGGCATTTACATTAAGTCTCTGTTCCATTGCAGGTTAAATTCCATGTTTGGTATATGTTACAGGCTGATGTTCACTTTTTTCCCCACATGGAAATCTAATTATTTTAAAACAATTGTTGAAAAGACTTACTTAGTTGCACTGGAAACTTTGTAAGAAATAAAATATATACATTAACCATATTGTTAATTTATTTCTGAATTCTATTCTACTTTAGTTATCTTTATGTCCATTCTTACACTGAAACAACACTTTCCTGAATAAAGCAGCTATAAAATAAGCCTTGAAATCAAATATTAGAAACCCACCAACATTATTCTTATCCAAATTTTTTGGCCAACATATGTTCATGTATTTCCATATGTGTATTATAATAAACTTGCTAACTTCCAAAAGAAAAATCTGGTATTTAGATTGGGACTGTGAGAAATCTATAGGGTTTTGAGAGAACTGTCATTTTAAGAGGGTCAGTCCTCCAATTCTTAACTGTATCATTCCACTTATTTAGGTCATGATCAATTTTTTACAGAAATGTCCTGTAGTTTTAGATTCACAGGTCTTATTATTCCTTTGCTACACTTTTCCTAATTATTTAATTTTTTAATGCTATTACAAAAGGAATATTTTTCTTAATTTGATTTTTAGAAACAACTTACTATTTACATTGATGATATAGACTGCAACCGTGACAAATTCGCTATTGCTAGTTGTATTTTTCTACATTCCTTAGGACTTTTTGCATAAATGATCATATCATCAGGAAACAGTTTTACTTTTCCCTTTCTATTCTATCATTATTTCTCTTAAGTTACTGCAGAAGCTAGAATCTTCAGTATGAATTTGAATAGAAGTAGTGAGAAAAGCCATCATTCCCGCACTATCCGTGATATTACAGGGGAAGCGTTCAGTCTTTTTCAAAATAAACTTTATCTTAGTTTCCTAAATTGATGGGGCACCCTTATATTCTCAGTTTGATATCATGAATGGTTGTTGGAGCTTATCAATGCTTTTTCCTTGTCTACTGAAATAATCATACATTTTTCATCCTTTATTCAATAATTGAATAAGTGTACTTAACACTGATTGGTGAACTATTTTTGCTTTCATGGGATAAATTCTTTCCTGGGTGTTTTAAAGTATCATAGTATCTAATCTTTTTAAAATATCATACTATTTGACTATAATATTTGCTAAGTATTAATATTTTAAAATCTATGTTAATGAATATATAGATCTGTAATTTCCTCATAATTCCTCTATCTAGTTACAACAGCAGGGGAACAGATGCAAAGAAACAAAGTGTGGCCTATGCACAGAGGAAAATAGCAGACATAGTTCAAGCAGAAGCAAAGGCATCAGATTTACTGGGGAAAAAAAAAACGTTAAATAAATTGTCTAAAATGTTCTCAGAGAGCTAAAATGAGCCATTGAGAAAGAGATAAAGGAAACCAGGTGAATGTTACAACAAATGGAAAGTATCAATAAAGAGACAGAAATTATAAAAAGAAACCAAACAAGTTCCAGACCTGAAAACTACAATAACTGAAAGAAAAAATACATTAGAGAATTTCAAAAGCAGAGTTGAGCTAGCAGTAAACATGTGCACACATCAGTCAAAATTATTAAAAAAAAAAAAAGAAACAAAGGATAAAGAAAAATGAACACAACCTAAGGGGCCTGTGAGATACCATAATGTAAGGTGATGTATGCATTATGAGAACACCAGCAAGAAAAAGACGAAGAGAGGGCACGAAAGCATATCTGAAAAAATAATTACCAAAAATGTGCCCAAATATGATGAAAAACTGGGACAGAGGAGCCTGGCAGGCTACAGTTCATGGAGCCGCAAAGAGTTGGACACAACTGGGCAACTGAGCAAAGCACTTACATAAACCTAAAAAATCTAAGTTTAATAACTGAAAGTAACATATATTCAAATACATCCACTCCAAAACATAATATCATCGAACAGCTGAAAGACAAAGTAAGAAACTTGCAAGCAATAAGAGAAGTGAGCTGCCTATGTTAAGACTCTCAGTAAACTATGAAAAGCTAATTTCTTACCAGAAACCATGAAGGTCAAAAGGTAATGGAAAGTCATATTTGACACCAAGGATTATGTGTCTGGCAAAACTATCCTTCAAAATGAGAGAGAAATTAAGATATTTCCAGACAAACAACAACAACATAAGGAGTGTATCATCACTATACTTGTCCAATAAGAAATCCTTGCCAGAGCCCTTTAGGTAGGGAAAAGAATACTAGATAGTAACTCAAAGCTATATAAAGAAGAAATCTCCAGTACATATAATTACATGAGTAAATAAATAAGGAGATGTTGTATTCTTAGTTCAGAGTCACCTTTTTTATTTCCTGTACACTTAAAAGAAAACCATAAGAATAATTATAACGACACTACTGAATACACAATGTATAATATGGAAATTGTGACAACACCACAGGGAGTACAAAGCTGTACAAAAGTTTCTGGCTGCTTTGCAGTTAAACTGGTATTAACTCAAAACACAGTTTATAAATTCAGAATGTTAAAAGAAAAAATTTCCTAATCAGTAATGACTTTAATGCTTAATATTTTACTTATGTATTTGGTATCTGTACAGGTGTCTCTGACCTCATCTTTATCTCTGTATTCTTACTGAACTGCAAAATTCCTAAAGGATAAGACTTGTATCTGTTTAACTCAATTTGTACACTATAGGCAGAGCACAAGCATCAAATGAACATCTGGTATAGTTCAATAATGACAAACACAAGAGAAAATCAAATATAAGTCAACAAGAGACATTAGAAAAAAGCAGATGAAAATACAAAATCCCTTATTTTAGGATCATGCTATATATAACTTGTAAAATCTACTTCTTCAAGTTTATATATGAGATTATATTGGTTTTATTACTTAAAACAAGAGAATTTCAATGAGTCACAGGAATAAAATACAAAGTAAAAGTAACAAATATTTTGGACTCTTAGACTAAAAAAAAATGATCAGTGAGGACAAACAAGAAGTGAAGAGGAATGAAATAGATTTACATTTCACTACTCTGATTTTCTCTTCATGTTAAAAAAAATAAAAAAGGCAAAACATTACCTTTTAGTCTTATTTGGATCAACTGGAAATGGGTAGTGGACTAAAAAAGCATTAAAAAAGCTCATTAAAACAAAAGGCGCAAAAGAACAATAACCAAACCACACTTGTATGGTTACTTCTAATATGGAAGCATCAGGGGGTAATAAAAGCACAATTGCATCCTCCTCAGTTCAGGGAGACACGAAATGGCACGGAAAAAACATCTTATCCAATTAATCCAGAAACCTGTAAATCTCCATGACACTTTTGGAAAAGTTAACAGGGACATGAGTTTGAGCAAGCTTGGAAGTTGGTGATGCACAGGGAAGCCTGGCATTCTGCAGTCCATGGGGTTGCAAAGAGTGAGACACAACTGAGTGACTGAACGGAACTGACCAGATTTAGTCCAGTATTTAGCATGGCCATTTCATGGCTGAAAATACATGGTGGTGGCGGTTCAGTTGCTAAGTTATGCCCAACTCTTTTGATCCTATGGACTACAGTCCACTGAGCTCTTCTGTCCATAGGATTTCCCAAGCAAGAATACTAGAGCAGGTTGTCATTTCTTTCTTCAACCAATGGCTTTAAATATCAATGGATGGAACCATCCAATCAAAAGGAACAAACTGACAAAATGGATGAAAAAAAATTGGATCCAACTACATGCTGTCTACTTTGTTGTTATTCAGTTACTCATTGTGTCTGTCTGTGACCCCATGGACATGGACTGCAGTATGCCAGGATTCCATGTCCCTCACCATCTCCTGTCACCATGCTGTCTACTAGAGATTCCTTTTAGATCCAAATACACAAATAGAAAAGTGAAAGGACTGAAAGAAGGGACTCTATGAAAACAGTAATCACAACAGAGGACCATAAAGAAGGTTGAGTGCCAAAGAGTTGATGCTTTTGAACTATGGTACTGGAGAAGACTCTTGAGAGTCTCATGGACTACAAGGAGATCAAACCAGTCAATTTTAAAGGAAATCAACTTTGAACATTCACTGGAAGGATTGATGCTGAAACTGAAGTTTCAATACTTTGGCCACCTGATGCAAAGTGCCAATTCACTGGAAAAGTCCCTGATGCTGGGAAAGACTGAGGGCAAGAGAAGATGGGGCAACAGAGGATGAGAGAGATGGATGGCATCACTGACTCAATGGACATGAGTCTGAGCTAAGGCACAGGAACCAGAGGTCAAATTGCCAACATACGCTGGATCATAGAAAAGGCAAGGGAATTCCAAAAAAAACAGCTACTTCTGCTTTACTGACTACACTAAAACTGTCACATTTGTTTATACTCAAGACTAATGAGAACTGAGAAACAACATTTAACGCTGGTGGGACTAAACATTCGTAATCAAAAAGCAAATTTGGCAAAATTCATTAAAAAATAAAATTCACATATTTCACTCAACGATATCACTTCCAGAAATGTATCCAATGGATAAAAAAAATACTCAAATATATGTATAAGAAAGTTCAAAGCACTGATATTTTTTATAACTAAAAATATAACAATATAAAAGCCCATCAAAAGAGAATTACATTATGCAAAGGATGGTACACTCACAAAATTTAACACTGTACCACCATTAAAAAAAAAAAAAGGCATATCTTTATATGCTGAACAGGTAAATATCTCCAAGGTAAATAACATACGTTAATAATGGTGAAAAAAGATTTAAAACAGGAAGTATAATTATCCCATTTATGTAAATTTTAAGAACATTATAATATAAACATATACATATGTATACACATAGATACATATTTGTACATCTGTGTATTAACAAAAGCTATAAACATTTTCAAAAAACTAGAGAAGCAGAAGTTAACCACTAAGGAAAGGGATTAAAGATCGGAAAAGTGAAGAAAGGTAGACACCATTTTACACTTTTGTTTACTATTTGCATCTTTAACTATTTTATCATTTTCTCTTTCAAAATGTTATTTTAAAAAGTCTATTACGGATGAACTGTTTCACTCCAAATTTCTGTGGTTACACATACTCTTTGTGAAATCTGTTTTTAAATTCTTCTTTCATTAATTTTGAAAATACATTACCTGAGATGATTTGACAGGCACATTTACTTCAGTTGCAGGTGAGGGTTTTGGAATGCTTTCAATCAGTTCCAAAATCCCTTGCAGTTTTTTATCTGAGATTCGTAAAGAAATTAATGGTAAGTTTCCATAAATCTTGAATCTGTTTCAAAAAGACAGAAATCACTATTTAAAAAATGACTATTCATCTTATATTATCTAAGAATAATCAAATGTGATATTAAGTAGTAAAAATTATCTACACGGTCCACGGGACAAATTATTTCACAATCTAAGAATTCCCATCATTTTTCCAATCTCATCAGCTGAATTAACAACATTATATTTAAAAGGCTTATTTTCTATTGTTATTACGTTTACTGCTAAGTCACTTCAGTCGTGTCCAACTCTGTGCGACCCCATGGTCTGCCGCCTACCAGGCTCCTCCGTCCATGGGATTTTCCAGGCAAAAGTACTGGAGTGGGGTGCCATTGCCTTCTCCAATTATGTTTACTATCCTTCTATTATTTTGTCAATGCCAGTTGACAATTACTACTTGTAAGTGTTTATTACCAATAGGCATTAAGGAAAGCAGTTGATATGTAATACAATAAATAATTCTCACAATCTATGAGGCAGAAATGTATTTCTGCTCCCTGTTTCTTATAAGTTCCCATATATACATGGTTCCTAGCAGGAAATTAGGTTTGGCAAGTACAAATTACCTGTCCAAGAGATTATATATTTAAAACCAGGTTTAAAAGTCAGATCTGAATGAAAAATCACAATCATATAGAGAAATATGTAACAAAATTCAACACCCATTCATGATAAGAACTCTCAGTAAATTAGAATTAAGAAATATCTTGCAAAAACCTACAACCAACATCAGTCTTAACAGTGAGAAACTGAACATTTTCCCAGCAAGACTGGGTACAAAACAAAGATGTCCCTCTCACCAGTCCTTTTCAACATCACACTAGAAGTCATGTCAATGCAGTAAGCCAAGAAAATAAAATTTAAAAGTATACAGATTGGTAAAGACATAAAACTGTCTTTGTCAACAGACAACATGATCATCCTTGTAAATTATCTATTAAAACATTCCTGAAACTAATAAGCTAATATAGTATAGTTGTACGATATAAGATTAATATAGAATAGTGAACTGCTTCCCTATATACCAAAGGACAAGTACAATATGAAATTAAAAATACAAGAACATTTATATTAGCATCCAAAGAAAGTAATACTTAGGCATAAATCTAACAAATACAAAATTCATAGGAGGAAAACTGTAAAATTCTGATAATAAACAACTAAATAAATGAAGAAATATTCCACATTCAAGGGTAGGAAAATTCAATACTGTCAAGATGTCAGTTAATCCCCAACTGAGCTATAGATTCAATGCAATCACAATCAATATCCCATGAAGTTATTTAATGGATATGGACAAATTGATTTTAAAATTTATATGGAGAGGCAAAAGACCCAGAACATATTAGTCAACATAATACTGAAGAAGAGCAATGTTGGAGGACTGACATTCCCTGATTCAAGACTTACTCTAAAGCTACAGTAAGCAAGACACTGTGCTACTGTCAAAACAATAGACAAACAGATCAATGGAACAGAATAGAGAGTGCAAAACAGACCTCCACAAATACAGTCTGAATCTCTGACAAAAGAGCAAAGACAAATAATGGAGCAAAGACATTCTCTTCAACAAATGGTGCTGAATAAACGAATATTGAAATGCAAAAACATTGATTTATACATAGGCTTTATACCTTTCACAAAAGCCAACTGAAAGTGGACCACAGACCTAAATTTAAAACCCAGTACTATAAAGCTCCACAAAGACAAATCAAAGAAAACTTAGATGACCTTTTCAGATACTTTTTAGATATCACTTAATAGATACAATGCAAAGGCACAATTCATGAAAGAACTAATTGATAAACTGGATTTGGTTAAAATTAAAAAACTTCTGGAACTTCCCTGACAATTCCTGGTTCTACTGCAGGGAGCAAGGGTTTGACCCCTGTTCAGGGAACTAAGATCCTATATGCCACAGCCAAAACGGAGAGTAATGAATTAAAGAAAAAAAAATTTAAAGCTTCTGCTCTACAAAAGACAATTCCAAGAAAATTATAAGACAAGCTACCAAGTGGGAGAAAATATTTGCAAAAGAAAGATCTCATAAAGGAACACTATCCAAAAAGTTCAATACTACTCAATAAGAAGGCAATCTAGTTGAAAAACAGGCCAAAGATCTTAACAGACACCTCATCAAAGAAGACACACAGACAGCAAATAAGCAAAGATGTTTCACATTATATACTATCAGAGAAATACAAATCAAAATAAGAATTACTGAGATACTACTACACATCTACCATAATACTGACAACACTAAATACTGACAACACTAAATAATGGCAAGGATGTGGAGCAGCAGGAACTCACAATCACTGCTGACAGCAATGCAAAAGGGTATAGCCACTTAGAAGACAGTCTGAAAGATTCTTATAAAACTGAAGATGCAGAGCACATCATGAGAAACGCTGGACTGCAAGAAACACAAGCTGGAATCAAGATTGCCGGGAGAAATATCAATAACCTCAGAGATGCAGATGACACCACCCTTATGGCAGAGTGAAGGGGAACTAAAAAGCCTCCTGATCAAAGTCAGAGTGGAGAGTGAAAAAGTTGGCTTAAAGCTCAACATTCAGAAAACGAAGATCATGGCATCTGGTCCCATCACTTCATGGGAAATAGATGAGGAAACACTGGAAAGTGTCAGACTTTATTTTTCTGGGCTCCAAAATCACTGCAGATGGTGACTGCAGCCATGAAATTAAAAGACGCTTACTCTTTGGAAGGAAAGTTATGACCAACCTAGATAGCATATTCAAAAGCAGAGACATTACTTTGCCAACAAAGGTCCGTCTAGTCAAGGCTGTGGTTTTTCCAGTGGTCATGTATGGATGTGAGAGTTGGACTGTGAAGAAGGCTAAGTGCCGAAGAATTGATGCTTTTGAACTGTGGTGTTGGAGAAGACTCTTGAGAGTCCCTTGGACTGCAAGGAGATCCAATCAGTCCATTCTGAAAGAGATCAGCCCTGGGATTTCTTTGGAAGGAATGATGCTAAAGCTGAAACTCCAGTACTTTGGCCACCTCATGTGAAGAGTTGACTCATTGGAAAAGACTCTGAGGCTTGGAAGGATTGGGGGAAGGAGGAGAAGGGGACGACAGAGGATGAGATGGCTGGATGGCATCACTGACTCGATGGACGTGAGTCTGGGTGAACTCCGGGAGTTGGTGTTGGACAGGGAGGCCTGGCGTGCTGAGATTCATGGGGTTGCAAAGAGTTGGACACGACTGAGCGACTCATTTGATCTGATCTGATACTCTTACCATATGATCCAGCAATTTTGCTCCTTGATATTTACCCCAGAGGAATTTAAAGTTCAGTTCAGTTCAGTTTCACATCCATACATGACCACTAGAAAAACCATAGCCTTGACTAGACGGACCTTTGTTGGCAAAGTAATGTCTCTGCTTTTGAATATGCTATCTAGGTTGGTCATAACTTTTCTTCCAAGGAGTAAGCATCTTTTAATTTCACGGCTGCAGTCACCATCTGCAGTGATTTGGGAGCTTATGGGTATTTATCCATAAATTTATCCATAAATCCATGGATGTCTATAACAGCTCCTTGATATTTACCCAGAGGAATTTAAACTTATGTCCCCATAAATCCTATGGGGATTTATCCATAAACTTATCCATAAATCCATGGATGTCTATAACAGCTTTGCCCATAAATTTATATGAATCAAGTTTATCCACAAAAATTTTATATTTCAGTTTTATAGCTAAACTTGGAAGCAACCAAGATCTCCTGCAGAAGGTAATGGATAAACAACCTGTGATACATCAGATAATGGACTATTATTCAGCATTAAAAAATTGAGCTATCAAGTTATGAAATGATAGGGAGGAACCTCAAATGCAATTACTAAGTGAAAGATGCCAACCTGAAAAGTCTTTCTCCTCCATAATTCCATCTATATGACATTCTGGAAAAGGCAAAACTAGGGACACAGTAAAAAGATCAATGCTTGCTAGGGCTTGTGTGATAGAGGAGGGATAAAACAGAAGACTTTTTAAAGGAGTGAAAATACTCTATAAGATAAAGTCTATATGATACCATAATGATGGATACATGTCACGCATTTGTCCAAACCCATTCAATGTACAACATCAAGAGTGAAATATAATGTAAACTACAGACTTTGCCAACAAAGGTTCATCTAGTCAAGGCTATGGTTTTTCCAGTGGTCATGTATGCATGTGAGAGTTGGACTGTGAAGAGAGCTGAGAGCCAAAGAATTGAGGCTTTTGAACTGTGGTGTTGGAGAAGACTCTTGAGAGTCCCTTGGACTGCAAGGAGATCCAACCAGTCATTTCTAAAGGAGATCAGTCCTGGGTGTTCATTGGAAGGACTGATGCTAAAGCTGAAACTCCAATACTTTGGCCATCTCACGCGAAGAGTTGACTCACTGGAAAAGACTATGATGCTGGGAGGGATTGGGGGCAGGAGGAGAAGGGGAAGACAGAGGATGAGATGGCTTGATGGCATCACCGACTCGATGTACGTGGGTTTGGGTGAACTCTGGGAGTTGGTGATGGACAGGGAGGTCTGGCGTGCTGCGATTCATAGGGTCTCAAAGAGACGGCCACGACTGAGCGACTGAACTCACCTGAACAGACTTTGGGTAATTATGATGTGTCAATGTAAGTTTGATCTGTTAATGTAAATCTAACAAGTTTGCCACTTGGTGAGGGATGTTGTTAATGGGGAAGGCTATGCATGGATGGCTCAGTTGGTAAAGAATCTGCCTGCAATGCAGGAGACCCTGGTTTGATTCCTGGATCGGGAAGATCCACTGGAAAAGGGATAGGCCTTCCCACTCCAATAGTCCTAGGCTTCCCTGGTGGTTGAGCTGGTGAAGAATCCACCTGCAATGCAGGAGACGATGGTTTGATTCCCGAGTTGGATGATACCCTGGAGGAGGGAACAGCTACCCACTCCAGTATTCTGGCCAAGAGAATTCCATGGACTAGTCTATGGAGTCGCAAAGAATCGGACACAACTGAGCATTTTTCATTTTCATGCATGAGTGGATGCAAGGGGTATAAGGACAATCTCTGGAGCTTCCTATCAACTTTTCTGTGACTCTGAAACTGCTGCAATATGAAGAAAATCTTTAAAAACAAAACCACTATGAGGTACCATTTCACGCCAGTCAGAATGGCTGCAATCCAAAAGTCTACAAGCAATAAATGCTGGAGAGGGTGTGGAGAAAAAGGAACCCTCTTACACTGTTGGTGGGAATGCAAACTAGTACAGCCACTATGGAGAACAGTGTGGAGATTCCTTAAAAAACTGGAAATAGAACTGCCTTATGATCCAGCAATCCCACTGCTGGGCATACACACCGAGGAAACCAGAATTCAAAGAGACACATGTACCCCAATGTTCATCGCAGCACTGTTTATAATAGCCAGGACATGGAAGCAACCTAGATGTCCATCAACAGATGAATGGATAAAGAAAGCTGTGGTACATATACACAATGGAGTATTACTCAGCCATTAAAAAGAATACATTTGAATCAGTTCTAATGAGGTGGATGAAACTGGAGCCTATTATACAGAGTGAAGTAAGCCAGAAAGAAAAACACCAATACAGTATACTAACGCATATATATGGAATTTAGAAAGATGGTAACAATAGCCATGTATACGAGACAGCAGAAGAGACACTGATGTATAGAGCAGTCTTTTGGACTCTGTGGGAGAGGGAGAGGGAGAGGGTGGGATGATTTGGGAGAATGGCATTGAAATACGTATAATATCATACATGGAACGAGTCGCCAGTCCAGGTTCGATGCACGATACTGGATGCTTGGGGCTGGTGCACTGGGATGACCCAGAGGGATGGTATGGGGAGGGAGGAAGGAGGAGGGTTCAGGATGGGGAACACATGTATACCTGTGGCGGATTCATTTCAATATTTGGCAAAACCAATACAATATTGTAAAGTTTAAAAATAAAATAAAATTAAAAAGAATATATTAAAAAGAGACTGATGTCAAAGACAGAATAAATTTTCATTCACAATTTTTATCCCTCATTTTTTAAAACGTACTTTTCAGTCAAACACAATGACTGCTAAAAATATATCTGAATTCCTTGAGAAAGTTATAGCTTTCATTTATCTCTAATAGTGTAAGTATTTTTAACTAATCCAATACATCCTAATTTAATAGATACACATTATGGATCCATCTCATTAATGAACATAAACTTATTTTCAATTTCTTTTAGTAAGGCAGCTGAACAACATGAAGATGACAGGTGCCAAAATACTACCCACCAAATAATAAGAGGATTTCCTTTCATTTGCCTTAAACTTTTTAAGTTCAAACTTCAAAGAAAGTTCCCTGATACTTGTAGAGTTCTAGGATTTAATGTAATGTCATATCCACTTTATACTGCCCACATTACAAAATTAAAATCAAATGCTTCTTAGATTTCATCTTTCTAAATCATTATAGTTTCTGCCTGTGATTATTTCAGGCACACATCTCTGGTCCTAACTTATAGCCATTTTAGTATCATAAGGATATGAGTACAAAGAGCTTTCCTGGAGCATTTTTCCTTTTGTTGGTTACGTAATGCACTGAACCACAGTTTGGCAAAATATGGCCATGGATTAATCCAGCATGTTGCTTATTTTTGTAAAAAAAAAGTATTCTGGAATACAACTATACATATTTATTCTGTGCTGTTTACAGCTGCTTTCATGCTAAAACACCAGAGCTGAGTACTTGTGATAGACAATACAACTTCAAGCTTAAAATATTTACTATCTGGCTCTTAAAAGAAACAGTCTGCTTAGTGTCACATTGAACTAATCTTTCACATACTCTTGATTCCATTATCTATATAAAGATATCTTAATCAGCTACTTTAATTCCTGCTATGCTATACATATTCCCTATATTGCTGCTGCTGCTGCCAAGTCACTTCAGTCATATCCGACTCTGTGCGACCTCAAACGGCAGCCCACCAGGCTCCCCCATCCCTGGGATTCTCCAGGCAAGAACACTGGAGTGGGGTGCCATTGCCTTCTCCTATTTCCTATACTACAGGACATAAATTCTCCCTCATCATATATTTATAGAGAAATCTAAAGCAAGGGATGTTAGCCATTTCTTCTGTCAGTAATATCATCTTTTTTGGTACCCTGTAACATCCTAGATTCTAGCACACTTAAGTAAAATGCTGGAAAAAAACTTTATTCATAACCATGTTTACAACAGGAAATCACATGCATCTTTGACTTCTCTCATGTACTGACTAACTTTAAAAGAAATATCAGACAATAGTAAATAGGTAGGAGAACATCTGGAAAGGAACCCAAAGAATGTAAGCCTTGCATCTAAAATTAACCTACACCTAATGCTTGATTATACAAAATAGCAAAATGTATGGAATGGTCTTCTTTCCTTCTTTCTCAAACCAAATCCTGGTATTCTTCTACTTTAAGACTCTCAGAGTCCCAGTTTGATATTTTCAATTAAGGAAGTATAAGAGAATGAGAGTTAGTAAACTGTACAATGTTTCCTAGAGAATAGAATTATTATAATTTGAAAGGCAGGGAAAAAAAAAAAAAGTACACAGGTTTCTTTTAAGTCTCTTCCCTTCACATGGCCACCATAGTAAAACAGTATGAAAAAGGTCCCTAACACAGCATATGCAAAAGAGACCAAGCTATCACTACTTCCTACTATCCCTCCCACCCATACTTCAGGCACAAAACCTTGACCACTACTATATGAGCATTCTCTTGTTGCCTCTCTGATAACAATTCCCCTTAGACTGTCTACTGTCTGGTAGCTGTTAGATGTGTCTTTCTTTACACTTTTAAGTAGATCTGTAGCTGAGGTTTGAATGTTTGCAAGGGAGAAAAATTACTGGTGGAAAGAAAAGGTGAAAGGGCTAGCTAGCTATAGTCTAAAACTATTTAGAACTAAATCAGTTAAATAGCCCAGCCTAACTCAATAGATAAAATCAACTATTACTATGATTTTTCATTCTAACTCCACCTTTTATTTCCTACAGGATTTAAAAGACAAATGCATGAAAATAACTATAAATCTATGATAATGGGTATAAAATATACAGTAAGGATATAATTTCTGACATCAATGACAAAATGGAGGGGGTTGAGCAGTAAATAGTAGTTTTTGTATGCAATTAAATTAAGCTGATGTCAGTTTTAAAAAGATTGTCAACTTTACAATGTTACAGGTAATCTCCATGAAAATAACTAATAAAAAATTACCTATAGAAGATGTGTATCTGGAAAAGAGAAGGGCATCAAAACATGTCAAAACAAGAAAATCAACTAAACAAAACAAAGGCCAAAAATGAGGGAAAAAAGGGACAAAAAAGCTATAAGACACACAGAAAGTAACAAAATGACTTAACAAAATTAAACTGTTTATCAGTATTTATTTCAAACATAATGGCTTAAACTTCACAAAGATATAAACTGACAGAATGGATTTTTTAAAAAACAGATCAAACTATATGCTTTCTGCAAGAGACTTACTTTAGATCTAAGGACACAAACAGCTTGAAAGTGAAAGATATTCCATGCCAATAATACCCAGAAGAAAGCAGAAATGGCTATAATAATATCACTCAAACCAGACTGGTAGGTCAAAACCTATAATTACACAAAAGATACTGTACAATAAAAGGTAACTTCATCAAGAAGATATAATAACTAGAAATGTATACACACCAAATATCAGAGCTCAAAAATACATGAAATATTGATAGAACTGAGGAAAAAATTCACTCTACAGTTAACATGAGACTTCAAAACCTACTCCACTTTCAATAACTGACAGAAGAGCCAGAGGAAAGATCAGTAAAGAAATAGAGGATGAAAACATAAACAGAATACTCCTCCATCAACAGCAGAATACACATTGTTCATACATGTACACAGAACACTTTGCAGGACAGACCAAATTTTAGGTCCTAACACAGGAGTCAAAATTTTTTTAAAGATTGAAATCATAGAAAGTATCTTTTCAAATCACAATAGAATGAAACTAGAAATCAACAGCAGAATGAAAAATGTAAAATTACAAATATGTATAATTTAACACACTTACTGTTAAACAATGAGTCGAAGAAGTCACAAGGAAAACAAATCTATTGAGACAACTGAAAATCAAGATTATGTACAACATACCAAAATTCATAGCATAAAGCAATAACTATACCGAGGGAAATTTATAGCTGTAAACATTTATACTGAAAAAGAAAGATCTCAAATCAACAACACAACTTTATATCTTAAAGAACTAAAAAAGGAGCAAACTAACCCAAAAGTTAGCTGAAGTAAAGAATACAGATCAGAGAGAAATAAAATAGAGAATTTAAAAATAATTGAGAAAATCAACAAGAGTTGGTTCTTCAAAAAGATGAACAAAACTGAAGAATCTTTAGTAAGATTAAAGAGAGAATCAACTAAAATCAGAAATGAAAGTGGGGACATCACCACTAATTCTACCAAAATAAGAGGGTTTTTATGCCAACAAATTGGATAACCTAACGTGAACAAATTCCTAGAAACAAATTCCTAGAAACAAAATAGATTCAAATCTATTTTGAAGAAATAGAAAATCTAGATAGATCTATAACTAATATAGAGAGTGAATCACTAATCAAAAATCGCCTAAGAAATAAAAGCCCATGATCAGATGGTTTCACAAGTGAATTCTACCACACATTTAAACATTTAAAGAAGAAACACACATTTTTCTCAACCTCTTCCAAAAAACTGAAAGGAAAGGAATACTTCCTAAGGCATCTTAAGGACAGCATTACTGATACCAAAACCAGACAAAGATACTACAAGAAAAAAAACAAAACTATAAACCAATATCCCTTATGAACACTGATGCAAAAATCCTCAAAAATAAGAGTAAACAAAATTCAACACCATATTAAAAGGATTATACACCATGACCCAGTAGGACTTATCCCCACTGGGATAAGGAATTCAAGAGTGGTTCAAACATGAAAACAGATCAACGTAATACACCACATTAACAAAACGAAAGGACAAAAATAACATCTGATCATTTCAACTGATGAAGAAAAAGCATTCGAAAATTTTAACACATTTCCCTAATAAAAAATACTCAAAAACTATAAGCAGAAGAAAACTAACTCAGAATAATAAAGGTCACATATGAACAAACTACAGATACCATACTCAAGGAAAAGATGAAAAGCTTTTCTTCTATGATCAAAATAAAGGATGCAAACTTAAATTGACTTTATTCAACATATGACTGGAAATTCTACCCAGAGAAATTAGGCAAGAAAAAGGGAAAAAAAGGTATCCAAAGTAGAAATGATGAAATAAAATTGCCTCTGTTTTAAGATAAAGTGGTCTTATATGTAGAAAGTCCTAACAATTTCATACATACACACACACACAGAACTTATAAGCAAATTCAAAGTTGCATAAGATAAAATCAACTCAAAAAGTCAACTGAGTTTCCATTTATAAAGAAATTAAGAAAACAATTCCATTTATAATAGCATCAAAAAGAATAAGCTTAATCAGGGAAGCAAAAGACATAGTGAAAAGTACAAAATAATGTGGAAAGAAATAAAAGATACAAGTAAATGGAAAAATAGCTTGTATTCATAGATTGGAAGACAATGTTAACATGTCACAACTAAAAACACCTGCAGATTCAAAATCTCAATGACATCTGTTGTAAAAATAGAAATATTCATCTTAAAATTCATGTAGAATCTCAATAGACTCCAAGTCACCAAATCAATGTAGAAAAAGATTAACATTGGATGATTCATGCTTCCTGATTTCATTATTACAAAGCTACAGTAATCAAAACAGTGAGTTACTAGCATAAAGACAGACACAGAGACCAAAGGAACAGAACAGAAAGCCCAGAAATAAACCCTCACATATATGGGCAAATGATTTTCAACAGGGGTTATCAAGACTACTCAACAGAGAAAGAATAGTCTTTTCAACAAATGGTGCTGAAAAACTGCATACCCACATGCAAAAGAATAAAACTGATTGATTACCTTATACCATATCCAAAAATTAACTCAAAAAGATTTCCTAAGAGTTAAAGTATAAAATTCTTTGAAAAAATATATAGGAAAAACTTCAGGACACTGGGTTTACTAATTTCTCATTTGACACAAAAGCACAAGCAACAAAGATAAATTAAACTTCATCATACTTTAAAGCATTAGTGCATCAAAGGACATATTAAAAGATTATAAGACAATACAGAAACAAAAGAAAATATCTGCAACTCATTTATCTAACAGGGAGTTAATATCCCAGAAAGTATTAAGGACAAAACAAAACAAATTTGCTGCAACTTGACAACAAAAAACACAAACAATGTAATTAAAAGGTGTGAGGTGGTGTGGTAAAGAATCCATCTGCTGATGCAGGAAATGCAGGTTTGATCCCTTGGTCGGGAAGATCCCCTGGAGAAGAAAATGGTAACCCACTCCAGTATTTTTGCCTGGAAAATTCCATGGACAGGAGTCTGGTGGGCTATAATCCATGGGGTTGCAAAGAGATGGACACAATTTATGTGACAGACTACACACATAGGACTTGAATTGAAGGTAATGCTCAAAGTCCTTTAAGCTAGGCTTCAACTGTATGTGGACTGAGAACTTTCAGAGGTACAAGCTGGATTTAGAAAAGGCAGAGAAACCAGAGATCAAATTGCCAACAACTGCTGGATCACAGAAAAATCAAGAGAATCCCAGAAAAACATCTGCTTCATTGACAATGTCAAAGCCTTTGAATGCGTGTATCACAATAAACTGTGGAAAATTCTGAAAGAGATGGGAATACCAGATCACCTTACCTGCCTCCAAAGAAACCTGTATGCAAGGCAAGAAGCAATAGTTACAATAGTTACATTGTTCTAGACATAGAAAAATGGACTGTCTCAAAATTGGGAAAGGAGTATGTCAAGGCTGTATACTGTCACCCTGCTTAATTAACTTATATGCAGAGTATATCATGTGAAATGCCAGGCTAGATGAATCACAAGCTGGAATCAAGATTTCCAGGAGAAATATCAATAACTTCAGATAGGCAGATGACACCACCTTAACGGAAGAAAGCAAAGAGGAACTAAAGAGCTTCTTGATGAAAGGTAAAGAGGAGAGTGAAAAAGCTGGCTTAGCACTCAACATTCAAAAAACTAAGATTATGGCATCCGGTCCCATAGCTTCATGGCAAATAGATAGTGAAAAAATGGAAACAGTGGAGGATTTTACTTTCTTCATCTCCAAAATCACTGCGGACAGTGGATTGCAGCCATGGAATTAAATGATGC
The DNA here is from genome assembly GCF_032452875.1 of Bos javanicus. Classification (NCBI taxonomy): domain Eukaryota; kingdom Metazoa; phylum Chordata; class Mammalia; order Artiodactyla; family Bovidae; genus Bos; species Bos javanicus. Next base: position 53,849,503 of record NC_083875.1, on the reverse strand, counting down.
TTTCTCCTTGAAGAAAAGCAATGACAATCTAGACAGCATATTAAAAGGTAGAGACATCACTTTGCTGACAAAGGTCCACATAGTCAAAGCTATGGTTTTTCCATTAGTCATGTACAGATGTGAAAGTTGGACCATATAGAAGGCTAAGTGCCAAAGAACCGATGCTTTCGAACTGTGGTGTTGGAGAAGACTATTGAGAGTCCCTTGGACAAAAAGGAGATCAAATTAGTCAATCCTAAAGGAAATTAACCCTGAATATTTACTGGATGGATGCATGCTGAAGCTCCAATACTTTGGCCAACTGATAAAAAGAGTTGACTCATTGGAAAAGACCCTAATGCTGGGAAATATCAAAGGCAAAAGAAGAAAGAGGTGACAAAGATGAGAAGTTTAGATGGCAACATCAACTGAATGGACATGAGTTTGAGCGAACTACCAGAGATAGTAAAGGACAGGGAAGCCTGGTATGCTACAGTCCATAGGGTCACAAAGAGCTGGGCATGATTTAGCAAATGAACAACAAAAAGACTTGAATAGACATTTTTCTAAAGAAACACATAAACTGCCAGAAGAATGTGAAAATATGTTCAACATCAATTATCATTAGGAAAATGCAATTCAAAACTATAATTAAATACTACTCACGCCTGTTAGAATCATTATTATTTTTTTAAAAAAAGAAAATAACAAGTGTTGGCAAAGAGTTAGAAAAGTTGGAAACTTTGCACATTGCTGATGGGATTATAAAATACTGCAGTAGCTACAGAAAACAGTAGGGGAGCTTTTTTCAAAAAATTAAAAATAGAATAATCCAAGATTCTACTTCTAGATACCTAACCCCAGAAATTTAAAGCAGGGACGCCAACAGATATCTGTACACCAATGTCTACAGCAACATTATCATCATAATTAAATGTTCATCAATATATAAATGGATAAACAATATATGACATATATGTGCAATGAAATTAAGCTTCAAGAACAAATGAAATTCTCATGTATATGTATGGCTGAGTCCCTTTGCTATTCACCTGAAACTATCAAACACTATTAACTGGGTACACTCCAATACAAAAAAAAAAAAAAGAAATTCTGATGTATGTAACAACATGGGTCAACATGGAGACATTATGCTATGAGAAATAAACCAAGCACAAAAGGAGAAATATTGTATGATTCCACTTACACAAAATACCTAGAGTAGTCAAATTCATAGAGAAATAACACAAAATGGTGACTGCCATGGACTTCCAAGAGGAGAAAGTGGAGCATTATTGTTTAATGGGTAGAGTTCTAGTTTGTGAATCTGATAAACTTCTAGAGACAGATGGTGGTGTGGTCAGGAAAAAGTGTGTATGGACTTATTAATACCACAGAATTATACACTTAAAATGGTATAGTGTATGTTATATATATTGTACTACAAAAAAAAATCAATGAAACATGGTATTTCTTAGCTACATAAGAAAATTTATGAACACATGAAACAGATAATACATACTTGGGCATACTTATATCCATGAAAACCATGGCCTTAGAGAGCTCCACATTGAAGTGCATAGGTACCAAGATATGCTGTGCAGACACGTTGAGTTTTCGTGCTTCTTTCCAATTATCACCTAATTGCAGAAAACAGTACATGTTTAAAGAAAGCAAACTAAAAAACACACTGAACCTAAAATTACCATTACTACTTTATACAATACATGATATAAGGAAATCTTCCTACATCTAGATAATCTCAATGCCATATTCTCAAGTATACATAATTAGTAGGTAAATTCTTTTCCTTCCTCAGTTTTCTTCTTCTGCTTCAGACTATATTTTAACAGGAAAGTGAAAGTGTTAGTTACTCAGTCGTGTCCGACTCTTTGTGACCCCATGGACTGCAGCCTACCAGGCTCCTCTGTCCATGGAATTCTCCAGGCAAATACTGGTGTGGGTTGCCATTGCCTCCTGCAGGGGGATCTTCCTGACCAAGAGACTGAACCTGATTTCTTAACTGTCTGAGCCACCAGGGAAGGACCAGATAGCAGTAGTGCCCAAACCCCCTGCTTCTCACAACAAAAAATGTCTCCAGACATTGACAATGTCCCTTGAATAGTAAAATTTCTCCTACTTGAGATACCACTCCTGGGAAAAATCTATCACTTTTAATTCAAAAATACAAAATGTCTAACATATCTTGTACCAAAGTCTTCAGAGAAATTGTCCAAAATCCCAATTAATCACTTCAGCAAAATGAATCAACAAATAATGCCTTGTGTACTTACCAACTCTGCTGAAAAGCAGCTGTATGCTTGTAAGTTGAATATCAAAGGAATCATAAGCTCTATGCATTATCTCTTCACGATTGGCTCCACCTTGTTTTAAATCTGGTAATTCTGAACGAATTTTACTTGTCACCTTTAAGTTAATTTTAACAGTTTAGACTATGCAAATTACGTCAAATGAAAATATAAAGTTTTTATGTTTTAGACTATACTATAAAAACTTAACAGGAAAAGATAAACTCACAAGCTGACATACATTGTAAGACAATTAAAAACACCTTTATCCATGAAATATATAATGAGAAGGCAAAGTATAAAGTTTTTACATAATAAGTTGTATTTCCTAATCATTTATATTAAAAAGGGAAAACAAAGCCAGTTCTGGTAAATAATACATGTAAATTTTTTTTAATCTACTAAGAAGACTTTTGCCTGTTACCCCAGGTGTTTCTTGTCTTCCTACTTTTGCATTCCAGTCCCCTATAATGAAAAGGACATCTTTTTGGGGTGTTAGTTCTAAAAAGTCTTGTAGGTCTTCACAGAACCGTTTAACTTCAACTTTTTCAGCGTTACTGGTTGGGGCATAGACTTGGATTACTGTGATATTGAATGGTTTGCCTTAGAGACGAAGAGAGATCATTCTGTCGTTTTTGAGACTGCATCCAAGTACTGCATTTCAGACTCTTTCGTTGACCACGATGGCTACTCCATTTCTTATAAGGGATTCCTGCCCACAGTAGTAGATATAATGGTCATCTGAGTTAAATTCACCCATTCCAGTCCATTTTAGTGTGCTGATTCCTAGAATGTCGACATTCACTCTTGCCATCTCCTGTTTGATCACTTCCAATTTGCCTTGATTCATGAACCTAACATTCCAGGTTCCTATGCAATATTGGTCTTTACAGCATCGGACCTTATTTCTATCACCAGTCACATCCACAGCTGGGTATTGTTTTTGCTTTGGCTCCATCTCCACTGATCTCCAGTAGCATATTGGGCACCTACTGACCTGGGGAGTTCCTCTTTCAATATCTTATCATTTTGCCTTTTCATATGGTTCATGGGGTTCTCAAGGCAAGAATACTGAAGTAGTTTGCCATTCCCTTCTCCAAGCAGACCACATACTGATTGTGGCTCAGATCCATGAACTCCTTACTGCCAAATTCAGACTTAAATTGAAAAAAGTATGGAAAACCACTAGACCATTCAGGTATGACCTTAATCAAATCCCTTATGATTATACAATGGAAGTGAGAAATAGATTTAAGGGCCTAGATCTGATAGAGTGCCTGATGAACTATGGACAGAAGCTGGTGACATTGTATAGGAGACAGGGATCAAGACCATCCCCATGGAAAAGAAATGCAAAAAGGCAAAATGGCTGTCTGGGGAAGCCTTACAAATACTTGTGAAAAGAAGAGAAGCGATAAGCAAAGGAGAAAAGGAAAGATATAAGCATCTGAATGCAGAGTTCCAAAGAATAGCAAGGAGAGATAAGAAAGCCTTCCTCAGTGATCAGTGCAAAGAAATAGAGGAAAACAACAGAATGGGAAAGACTAGAGATCTCCTCAAGAAAATTAGAGATACTAAGGGAACATTTCATGCAAAGATGGGTTCAATGAAGGACAGAAATGGTATGGACCTAACAGAAGCAGAAGATATTAAGAAGAGGTGGCAAGGATACACAGAAGAACTGTACAAAAAAGAGCTTCACAACCAAGATAATCATGATGCTGTGATCACTCACCTAGAGCCAGACATCCTGGAATGTGAAGTCAAGTGGGCCTTAGAAAGCATCACTACGAACAAAGCTAGTGGAGGTGATGGAATTCCAGTTGAACTATTTCAAATCCTGAAAGATGATGCTGTGAAAGTGCTGCACTCAATATGCCAGCAAATTTGGAAAATTCGGCAGTGACCACAGGACTGGAAAAGGTCAGTTTTCATTCCAATCCCAAAGAAAGGCAATGCCAAAGAATGCTCAAACTACCGCACAATTGCACTCATCTCACACACTAGTAAAGTAATGCTCAAAATTCTCCAAGCCAGGCTTCAGCAATACATGAACCATGAACTTCCTGATGTTCAAGCTGGTTTTAGAAAAGGCAGAGGAACCAGAGATCAAATTACCAACATCCACCAGATCATGGAAAAAGCAAGAGAGTTCCAGAAAAACATCTACTTCTGCTTTATTGACTATGCCAAAGCCTTTGACTGTGTGGATCACAACAAACTGTGGAAAATTCAAGAGATGGGAATACCAGACCACCTGACCTGCCTCTTGAGAAACCTGTAAGCAGGTCAAGAAGCAATAGCTAGAACTGAACATGGAACAACAGACTGGTTCCAAATAGGAAAAGAAGTACCTCAAAGCTATATATTGTCACTCTGCTTTTTTAATTTACATGTAGAGTACATTATGAGAAACACTGGGCTGGAAGAAGCACAAGCTGGAATCAAGATTGCCGGGAGAAATATCAATAACCTCAGATATGCAGATGACAACACCCTTATGGCAGAAAGTGAAGAGGAACTCAAAAGCCTCTTGATGAAAGTGAAAGAGGAGAGTCCAAAAGTTGGCTTAAAGCTCAACATTCAGAAAACTAAGATCATGGCATCTGGTCCCACCACTTCATGGGAAATAAATGGAGAAACAGTGGAAACAGTGTCAGACTTTATTTTGGGGGGCTCCAAAATCACTGCAGATAGTGACTGCAGCCATGAAATTAAAAGACGCTTACTCCTTGGAAGGAAAGTTATGACCAACCTAGATAGCATATTCAAAAGCAGAGACATTACTTTGCCAACAAAGGTCCGTCTAGTCAAGGCTATGGTTTTTCCAGTGGTCATGTATGCATGTGAGAGTTGGACTGTGAAGAAGGCTGAGCGCTGAAGAATTGATGCTTTTGAACTGTGGTGTTGGAGAAGACTCTTGAGAGTCCCTTGGACTGCAAGGAGATCCAGTCAGTCCATTCTAATGGAGATCAGTCCTGGGTGTTCTTTGGAAGGACTGATGCTAAAGCTGAAACTCCAATACTTTGGCCACCTCACACGAAGAGTTGACTCATTGGAAAAGACTCTGATGCTGGGAGGGATTGCGGGCAGGAGAAGAAGGGGACGAGAGAGGATGAGATGGCTGCATGGCATCACCGACTCACTGGATATGAGTTTGAGTGAACTTTGGGAGTTGGTGATGGACAGAGAAGCCTGGCGTGCTGCAATTCATGGGGCTGCAGTAATTCGGACACGATCGAACGACTGAACTGAACTGAAGAAGACTTTTTATTAAAAACAATATTAAGACACAAATACATCTTACAAAATATTTCCATGGCATGATAAGACATTTAGATAACTTTATAATGATAAGTGAGATTCCAGGATTAAATATTAGTATACCTGATACCTGCATCAAAAAAGCAAGAGAGTTCCAGAAAAACATCTATTTCTGCTTTATTGACTATGCCAAAGCCTTTGACTGTGCGGATCACAACAAACTGTGAAAATTCTGAAAGAGATTCGAATACCAGATCATCAAACTTGTCCCCTGAGAAATCTGTATGCAGGTTAGGAAGCAACAGTTAGAACTGAACATGGAACCTCAGACTGGTTCCAAATAGGGAAAGAAGTACGTCAAGGCTGTATATTGTCACCCTGCTTATTTAACTTATATGCAGAGTATATCACTGAGAAACACTGCTGGATGAACCACAAGCTGGAATCAAGATTGCTGGGAGAAATATCAATAACCTCAGATATGCAGATGATACCATCCTTATGGCAGAAAGTGAAGAGGAACTAAAAAGTCTCTTGACGAAAGTGAAAGAGGAGAGGGAAAAAGTTAGCTTAAAGCTCCACATTCAGAAAACTAAGATCATGGCATCTGGCCCCATCACTTCATGGCAAATAGGTGGGGAAACAGTGGCTGACTTTATTTTTTAGGGCTCTAAAATCACTGCAGATGATGACTGCAGCCATGAAATTAAAAGATTCTTCCTCCTTGGGAAAAAAGTTATGGCCAACCTAGTTCAGTTCAGTTCAATCACTCAGTCGTGTACGACTCTTTGCGACCCCATGAACCACAGCACACCAGGCCTCCCTGTTCATCACTAACTCCCAGAAGTCCACCCAAACTCATGTCCATTAAGTTGGTGATGCCATCCAACCATCTCATCCTCTTCTCCTCCTGCCCTCAATCTTTCCCAGCATCAGGGTCTTTTATAATGAGTCAGCTCTTCGCATCAGGTGGCCAAAGAATTGGAGTTTCAGCTTAAACATCAGTCCTTCCAATGAACACCCAGGACTGATCTCCTTTAGGATGGACTGGTTGGATCTCCTTGCAGTCCAAGAGACTCTCAAGAGTCTTCTCCAACACCACAGTTCAAAAGCATCAATTCTTCGGCACTCAGCTTTCTTTACAGTCCAGCTCTCACATCCATACATGAGAGAGAGTCCCTTGGACAGAAAGAAGATCAATCCCAAGGGAAATAAGTCCTAATATTCATTGGACTAATGCTGAACTAATGCTGAAGCTGAAACTCCAATACTTTGGCCACCTGGTGCGAAGAACTGACTCACTGGAAAAGACCCTGATGCTGGGAAAGATTGAGGGTGGGAGGAGAAGGGGACGACAGAGGATGAGATGGTTGGATGGCATCATCAACTCAATGGACATGAGTTTGAGTAAACTCTGGGAGTTGGTGATGGACAGGAAGGCCTGGCATGCTGCAGTCCATGGAGTCACAAAGAGCTGGACATGGCTGAGTGACTGAACTGAACTGATACCTGAATTTTAATTCCATCTCTGCCATTTATGCAACCCCAATGGGCTTCCCTTATAGTTCAGTTGGTAAAGAATTTACCTGCAATGCAGGGGACCCCGGTTCAATTCCTGGGTCAGGAAGATCCGCTGGAGAAGGGATAGGCTACCCACTCCACTATTCTTTGGCTTCCCTTGTGCCTCAGCTAGTAAAGAATCCACCTGCAATGCAGGAGACCTGGGGTTCGATCCCTGGGTTGGGAAGATCCCCTGGAGAAGGGAAAGGCTACCCACTCCAGCATTTTGGCCTGGAGAATTCCACGGACTGTAAAGTCCATGGGGTCACAAAGAGTCGGACACAACTGAGCAACCTTCACTTTTCAAGCAAGTTATAGTTATATAACTCTTCCATGCTATATTCTTTATGCTACTGTTTCACTCAAGTATCCTGGAAATCATTTTACAGTAGTATATAAAGATTTTGTTCACCCATTCATTCACACACACACACACACACACACACACACACACATGCATATATATGTTTTGTATTATAAAATTCTCCCCTTTATTTTACAGTTCATCTGAAGTACACAGTCAAAATTGACTATGTGTTTGAAAGTAACAAATTTTAGGCAAAATGTTATGCAAATTGCCTAAGGTCATAAAACTAAAGATATACTATTACTTTTGACCACTATACCTTTTCACTGGCTATTTCCACTATACCACACTGCCCATGAACCAAATCCATAAACAAGTTCAAATATGAATTATTAGCTGTATAAAATTTTATTATGAATGTAAATCCAGCACTGTCTACATAATTACTAACCGAGGAGTAAAAAAATACATAAAGGAGAATACCAAGGAAAGACACAAATTTATTAGGTAGCCAGAAAGAGCATTCCATATCTATCCCTCTTGGGTCTTAAACTGTTAGCTAGTCCTCTACATTTAATGATACGGAGTACTCCTTTCCAACTGAGCTTCCTATGATGATAAAAATGCTCTCCACCTGTTTTAATACAGTAGCCATAAGCCATTTGTGACTATTAAATGCTGGAATGTAGCTAAAGTATAACTAAGAACCGAATTTAAAAAAAACTTTAATCAATTTAAATAAATAAAAGTGGGTACCATATTGAACGGCATAGAACCAGAAACACAGAAAAAAGTATTCTCTACTCAAAACTGATGGAAAAGCATACATAACTGAACAGGAAGGGAAATGAAAGAAGACCATCTCTCAATTTTAGGATTATTTAATAGAAATACTAAAATGTCAATATTTATAGTATATACACAAAAAATTTCAGAAGGGTGAAAATACATTTGATGACTTCTAGAACTTCCTCCTACTCTATACATTTTAATTGATCAAGCAATAAATTTAAATTGAAAAGGAAATAAACTCCTCAAGCACTACTCTCAAACTTTACAAATATAATTCTTAGGTTTGCCTCTGACCTTCAGCGTTCAATCGGTCATTTTCATGTAAGAAATGTAGAAAACTACCTAACTAAATGAAACCACTTTATTCGTTACAAAGGGAGGTTTTCTCAAATCTTAGTTTCTGCTACTAAGCTAAAAATTAATTTATCAAATCAAACATCTATAAACCAAAAGACATCTTAAACAAAGTAATATCATAAATGACATATAAAATACTTAATAGTAGTATATACCTTTAGATGTCCAAGATCCAAAAGAAGGAGATTTGACATAGGGCTAAAGATACCATCTTGTGGGATAATGATATATGAAGCATTCAAGTTAATTTTGAGATCAAGAACTTTCTGTGTTTCAATAATATATACCAGACCTGCAGAAAATTTAAATCTTTACAATGAATAATGTTCACAAATTAATCAAGAAACAGAGAATCACTAAACACATGAATTAATAACACAATTTTAAAATAATGTGAAGTTAGTATTAATTTTTAAATAACCTTCAGCAAGATATTTTCAATATAAAGTCAATGTGTATGCTCCTCATTAAATATTAGCCAAGTATAAAACTGTAACAATCAAAAAGAATTTTTGATCCATGAACTCAATTGGGTAAAACTTGGAAGATACACATCTAAAAAAATTAAGTTCCATGAAATAGTTATTCATATCTGTGATATTAGAATCTCTATAATTCTCCCCAATTTTTGAAATTAACACAGCTACATCTGCTATACCAAACAATGAACTCAACCTTTATATTACTTGAGACAATGAAAAATTTTCAATTACTAAATTGTCTTCAATAAAACCATATGTAAACCAAAATAAGCCACCAGAGCTTTCTGTAAAAACAGATGAATCTATCCCAATGAATTTTAACTAAAATAATGTTTTCAACTTATATTAAAACATTTAACTAGAGTTAAATCCTGGTAACATCAATAAGTAGATAGCCAAACTTTTTCTTCCACATAAAGCAATAAAAATTGTGGGACATAGAGCAAAACAAACAGCAATGCAAATGAAACATTAAGAGGAGGCAAGAGAGTAAGCATCTATCAAGTGGAAAATCAAACTGAAAGAGTTAGCCAAAAGATTTCAAAGGGAACCAAAAAAATTTTATCCTGAGACCATGTTCTGCACTTGGTAAACTTTGGAACTCCTTTCCATAGTCTCATAGAGCATAGGGAACAGATGACAAAAAAAATAAGAGTCCAGCAGGAGTTCTCATAAATCTGGGATCTAAAACATACATACTAAAATTAAGAGCCATACAGAAGTTAAATCTCCCTCTCCCTAAAACCTATCCATAAGAGAATGCAAAGAAGGTCTCTGAGAAAAACTTGGTGCTGCAGAAGACTCCTGAGAGTCCCATGGACAGCAAGGAGATCAAACCAGTCAATCCTAAAGGAAATCAACCCTGAATATTCACTGGAAGGACTGCTGCTAAAGTTGAACCTCCAATACTTTGGCCACCTGATAGAAAGAGCCAGCTGATTGGAAAAGACCACGATGGTGGAAAACACTGAGGGCAGAAGGAAAAGGGGGTGAAGAGAGAATGTTTAAGTTTCAAATGGTACAAAGGTGGGAGCTGAGGAAACAATGCTGTAATTTATCCAAAGACAGGCAAAAAACAGTCAAGAAACAGAAAAGACTGAATATCACAGCTTGAAAAACACCTCATATATGTTGTTGAAATGACACATCTAGAACTAAAGATAGATGGGAAAAGAATATAGAAGAAGAAAAAAAACATGTAGCAGCCAAATTACAACCAAAGGAAACCTAAAATATATATATTAAAATCAGAACAAAAAGAACATTGAAAAAGTAAAGCATTACTAAAAATATTGAAAATTTCATACAGATAAAAGATTTGGTTCACAGGAAAAAATTATCTCTATATGTACCTAATTAGCAACAAAATCTATAAAGCAGAAAATTACAGATCCACATGAAATTTACAAATCAACTGACAGTGAGGTGTTTTTCATGTACTTCTCTAAATAACTGTTAGAATATGGTAAAAAGGGGAAAAAAAATCTATTAAGGGTACAGAAAACATGAAGTACATACTTTTCAAACATATATGGAACATTTTTTAAATTACCATATGTTGAGCCAGAAAGCAAGTCTCAACAAATTACAAACCATTAAAAACCACAGAGATCATCTCTATAGTCATCTATATTTTAAAAAAATGAACCTCTAGTTTAAAATTGTTCCCAAAGACATCTCCTAGCCCAAAGACTGAAAAAAGAAATGAGACCCAATCTTATACAAACTCTCCAAGATAATAAAAAAGGGTGGAACTTCTAGGTTCTGAGACCAATAGACTAAAATCTGGAAGTCATTACAAGAAAGGAAAATACAGGCCAGTTTCTGTCATAAACAGAATTTCAAAAATCCTAACAAAATTTTGCAATTAACATGAATGTGGTTCAAAGGTCAGACCTTGCTAAGTGTAAGACATAATTATCATTATATTTGAATTTAAATATATAAAAGCACCACACTAAGTTTCAATTAAAACTGTATCTAGTCTACAAATATAAACTCAAAGAATACTAAAATCAGTATAACATGACTCAAACTGTATTAAATGATAAACCAACAATAATACTGGCATTTACCTGTTGCTGTCTTATCACGAAATTCTTCAAGTTTTGTCAAAGTTACTGAAGTCAGCTGTGCTAGATTTACCTCTTTTGGAGGTCTGAAGAATTCTACTATACTATTCACTGTTCTCTGTTAAAATAAGTATAAATAACATGAGGACAAACTCAAGGCAAATAGAAATATATTAAAACTTAGGAATTGCAAAAAATGCTTACTGCATCATATAACATTTCTAAAGGTTCAGCTTCTATGATACACCTCTGAGCAACAGTTTCATCTAAAGGATTTATCTCAAACATAATTTTCAAGAGTGATGCAGCATCATCTAATGAAGACAGGAGGCGGGGTTTTGTTGAGTTATCTGGTAAGCCAGTAACATGAAATGAATCTATTTTGGTTTCAAATCTGCATGAAAAAAAGATAGGAAAAAAATTAGCAATCAATATAATCTTAAAGTATTTTTCAAATTAAAAATAGTAAAATAAAAAAATTTCACTCTGCATTTATTGCTACTCTGTTTCATGCACAACAAAGAAAATACACAGGTATTTGATCTAAACTGACATAGATTAATTCACAAAGAATTCTATTCACATTTTAATTTCTAGATTAAGAAGTTTTGAAGGGTTTGGGGTTTCTGGTTCCCTATGAAAGGAGTTTTAAGTTGCCACTCCATACTAACAAGTAAAAAGCTGAAGAACTGAAAAACCAAAAAGTCTTCTTGGATATGCAAGAGGGGAGGACACAGGGTAAACTGCTGCCCCTAAGACTGGACAGACAGACAGACAGTCACGACTTACCAGAGCAGAGACCTGCAAAAGGAAGACACCATGGACACCAGAACCAAGGCTGGAAAATCTAAATTGTAACTGATGAACTGCTGGAGATGTTAGTGTAGATAACTGAGAGTTAAAAACTCTAGAGGGAGCCAGCCATTGGGAGGCCCCAAATAATTTGATATATACCTACAGGAATTTGACCAAGTTCTAACAGTAAAATCTGGAGAAATATCTCCTCCTCAGGAGAGGAGTGGTCAAACAGGAGATGACTGAACATTGACATTTTAGGAACCAGTCAACTAAAATAGACCAAAATGAGAGAATTTAATTCAGATAACCATTATATCAACTACTGTGGGCAAGAATCCCTTAGAAGGAATGCAGTAGCCCTCAAAGGCAACATGAGTCTGAAATGCAGTACTTGGGAATGATCTTGGTTTGTTTGCAAAGCAAACCATTCAATATCACAGTAATCCAAGTCTATGCCCCAACCACTAACACTGAAGAAAGTGAATTTGAATGGTTCTATCAAGATCTACAAGACCTTCTAGAACTAATACGCCAAAAAGATGTCCCTTTCATCACAGACGAATGGAATGCAAAAGGAGGAAGTCAAGAGATACCTGCAGTAACAAGCAAGTTTGACCATGGAGTACAAAATGAAGCAGGGCAAAGGCTAATAGACTTTTGCAAAGAGAACATGCTGGTCAAAGAAAACATTCTTTACCAACAAAGCAAGAGACGACTCTACACATGGACACTACCAGATGGTCAATTTCAAAATCAGGTTGATTATATTGCTTGCAGCTGAAGATGCAGAAGCTCTTTCGAGTCAGCTAAAACAAGACCAGGAGCTGACTATGGCTCAGATCATGAGTGCCTTATTGAAAATTCACACTTAAATTGAAGAAAGTAAGGAAAACCACTAGCTCATTCAGGTATGACTTAAATCAAATGCCTTATGATCATACAGTGAAAGTGAGAAATAGATTAAAGGAATTAGATCTGATAGAGTAAAAACCTATGAATGGAGGTTCATAACACTCTGCAGGAGGCAGTGATTAAAACCATCCCCAAGAAAAAGAAATGTAAAAATGCAAAATGGCTGTCTGAGGAGGCCTTACAAATACCTGAGAAAACAGTAGAGGCAAATGGCAAAGGAGAAAAGATATACCCATTTGAATGCAGAGTTCCAGAGAAGAGCAAGGAGAGATAAGAAAGCCTTCCTGAGGGATCAATGCAAAGAAATAGAGGAAAACAACAGAATGGGAAGACTAGAGATCTCTTCAAGAAAATTAGAGATACCAAGGGAACTTTTCACGCAAAGATGGGCACAATAAAGGACGGAAATGCTATGAAACTAACAGAAGCAGAAGGTATTAAGAAGGGGTGGCAAAAATACATAGAAGAATTATACAAAAAAGAACTTAATGATCCAAATAACCATGACAGTGTGATCCCTCACCTAGAGGCAGACATCCTGGAGTGTAAAGTCAAGTGAGCATTAGGAAGAATCACCACAAACAAAGTTAGTGGAGGTGATAGAATTCCAGCTGACCTATTTCAGATCCTATAAGATGATGCTGTTAAAGGGCTGCACTCAATATGCCAGCAAATTTGGAAAACTCAGCAGCAGACACAGGATTGCAAAAGGTCAGTTTTCATTCCAATCCCAAAGAAAGCACTGCCAAACAATGTTCAAACTACCATACAATTGCCCTTATTTCACATGCTAGCAAAGTAATGCATAAAAATTCTCCAAGCTAGGCTTCAACAATACGTGAACCGAGATGTTCAAGCTGGATTTAGAAAAGGCATAGGACACAGAGATCAAATTGTCAACATCTGTTGGTTCATAGAAAAAAGCAAGATAATTCTCAGAAAAACATCTATTTCTGCTTCATTGACCACACAAAAGCCTTTGTGTGGATCACAATGAAATACGGAAAATTCTTAAAGAGATGGGAATACCATACCACATTACCTGATTCCTGGGCAATCTGTATGTAGGTTAAAAAAGCAACAATTACAACTGAAAATGGAGCAACAGACTGGTCCAAAATTGGGAAAGAAATACATCATGATTATATACTGCCCCCTGCTTATTTAACTTCTATGTAGAGTACATCATGTGAAATGCTGGGTTGGATGAATCACAAGCAGGCATCAAGATTGCTGGCAGACATATCAAATTTCCTGATATGCAGATGATACCACCCTAATGGCAGAAAGCAAAGAGGAACTAAAGAGACTCCTGATGAAGGTGAAAGAGGAGAGTGAAAAGCCGGCTTAAAACTCAACATGTGGAGAGGGGAGGTACAGCTTCCAAGAGAGAGGAGGCCGGGAATGGGGACCAGAGTAATAGGTGGTGGATGGGATGCTTGGGCTTCACAGGAAAGAAGATGGAGAGTGCACAGCAGGTGTCTGTGACTGGATTTGCATTTGAAATTTGGCCTCCGCAGAAGAACTGTTTACTGGGACAGCAAGAGCAGAAGATGGACCAGAGCAAGGCTGATGAGTGGCCCAGGTGACACATTCACATGGAAAATCTCCTTCCCATTCTTGTCTTCATCTCCAAGAACAGGTACTCTGCATGCCGTGGAGAATATATCAAGCCCTGAGCCTTTGGAGTGGGAACAATAACTCCAAGACCCTAGACTATCAGAGACTAACCCTAGGGAGTATCAAATAGTGAGAACTCACACAAAGGAAACCACTTGAATACAAGACCTGGCATTACCAGGTAGTACCCTGTGCAGTACACCTCATCTAAACAACAACAAAAAACAAAAATACAAAACCAATCATCAGCAAACAGGATTACCACCTCACTCAGCCTTGCCCATTAGAGGGAAAAGAAACACTCAGCACAAATTTCAGCCTATAGGAAGCTTACACAAACCACTGCACCAACCTTAGGAGGGCAGAAATCAAAAAGAAGAAAGAATTCAACCATGAAGCCTGGGAAAAGGAGACCTCAAACACAAAGTTAAAAAAATAACACAAATGAAGGAACAAACTAGAAACACAGAAGTCCAAATAAATGAAGAGAAAACAGGCAAATACCTGAAAAAGAATTCAGAATAATGATAGTAAAGATTATCATAAACCTTGAAAACAAAATGGAGAAAATGCAAGAATCAACTAACAAAGACCGAGAAGAACTGAAGACTAAACATAGAGACAAAAAACA
Source organism: Bos javanicus (assembly GCF_032452875.1). Taxonomy (NCBI): domain Eukaryota; kingdom Metazoa; phylum Chordata; class Mammalia; order Artiodactyla; family Bovidae; genus Bos; species Bos javanicus. The sequence goes on along the minus strand of NC_083875.1, from coordinate 53,834,420 downwards.
GAATTACTTAAGTTTAAAATACTCTGTAAGGAATCAAGAGCAGAATATTTAAAGCAGAAGAACGAATCAGTGAATTGGAAGATAAAACAGTGGAAATAACTTCTGAAGAGCAGAATAAAGGAAAAAGAATGAAAAGAACTGAGGATAGCATCAGAGACATCTGGGACAATATAAAATGCACCAACATTCAAATTACAGGGGTCCCAGAAAAAGAAGAGAAAAAGAAAGGGTATGAGAAAATTTTTGAAGAGATTATAGTTGAAAATTTCCCCAACATGGAAAAGGAATAGTCAATTAAGTCCTAGAGGCACAAAGAGTCCCATACAGGATAACCTAAGGAGAAACATGCCAACACACATACTAATCAAACTAACAAAGACTAAACACAAAGAAAGAATATTAAAAACAGCAAAGGAGAAGCAACAAGTAACATACAAGGGAAACCCCACATGCTTAACAGCTGATCTTTCAGCAGAAACTCTGCAGGCCAAAAGGAAATAGCAGGATATATTTAAAGTACTGAAAGGGAAAAATCTACAACCAATATTACCCAGCAAAGATCTCATTCAAAATTGATAGAGAAATAAAAAGCTTTCAGACAAGCAAAATTTAAGAGAATTTAGTACCACCAAACCAGCTTTACAATAAATGTTAAAGGGACTTATGGTCAAGAAATACAAGAAAAGAAAAAGATGTACAAAATCAACCCGAAACAATTAAGAAAACGGCAACAGGAATATATATATAATAATTACTTTAAATGTAAATGGATTAAGTGCTCCAACCGAAAGACACAGACTGGCTGAATGGAAACAAAAACAAAACCCACATATATGCTGTCTACAAGAAACCCACTTCAGACCTAAAGACACATATAGATGGAAAGTGAGAGGATGGAAAAATACACTCCATGCAAATGAGAAGCAAAAGAAAGGCTGGAGTAGCAATCCTCATATCAGACAAAATAGACCTTAAAATAAAGAAGATTACAAGAGATAAGGAAGGACACTACATAATGATCAAGGGATCAATCCAAGAGGAAGACATAACAACTGTAAATATCTATGCACCAACATAGGAGCACCTCAATACATAAGATAAACACTGCTGCTGCTGCTGCTGCTAAGTCGCTTCAGTCGTGTCCGACTCTGTGCGACCCCATAGACAGCAGCCCAAGAGGCTCCCCCGTCCCTGGGATTCACCAGGCAAGAACACTGGAGTGGGTTGCCATTTTCTCCTCCAATGCATGAAAGTGAAAAGTGAAAGGGAAGTCACTCAGTCATGCCCGACTCTTAGCGACCCCATGAACTGTAGCCTACCAGGCTCCTCCATTCATGGGATTTTCCAGGCAAGAGTACTGGAGTGGGGTGCCACTGCCTTCTCCAAGACAAACACTAACAGACATAAAAGGAGAAACTGACAGTAATACAGTAATAGTAGGAGACTTTAACACCTCACTCACACCAATGGACAGATCATCAAAACAGAAAATTAATAAGGAAACACAAGTCTTAAATGATACATTAGATGAAATGGATCTGATTGATATCTTCAGGACATTCCATCCAAATGCAGAAGAATACACCTTCTCAAGATTGACTTCCTTGGTGGCTCAGATGGTAAAGTGTCTGTCTACAATGCAGGAGACCCGGGTTCAATCCCTGGGTTGGGAAGATCCCTTGGAAAAGGACATGGCAATCCACGCCAGTAATATTGCCTGGAAAATCCCATGGACAGAGGAGCCTGGTGGGTTACAGTCCATGGGGTCACAAAGAGTCGGACACGACTCAGCAACTTCACGTCACACCTTCTCAAGTGCACATGGAACATTCTTCATGATAGACCACATCCTGGGTTACAAATCAAACTTCAGTAAACTTAAGAAAACTGAAACTGTATCAAGCATTTTCTCTGACCACAACACTTTGAGATTAGATATCAATTACAAGAAAAAAAACTGTAAGAAACACAAACACATGGAGATTAAACAACACGTTTCTAAATAACCAACAGGTTACTGAAGAAATCAAAAGGGAAATCAAAAAATTTCTAGAAACAAATTACAGTGAAAACACAACAACTCAAAACCTATGGGATGCAGCAAAAGGTTTTCTAAGAGGGAAGTTTATAGCAATACAATCCTACCTCAAGAAACAAAAAAAAACCATCAAACAGACAACCTAACTTTACACCTAAAAAGCTGGAAAAAGAACAAAAAAACCCCAAAAATTAGTAGAAGGAAAGAAATCATAAAAGATCCAACCAAAAATAAATAAAAAAGAAATGAAAGAAACAACAGTAAAGGTTAATAAAACTAAAAGTTGGTTCTTTGAGAAGATAAAATTCACAAACCTTTAGCCAGACTCAGTACGAAAAAAAGACAGAAGAATCAAATCAACAAAATAAGAAATGAAAACAGAGAGGGTTACAACAGACAATGCAGAATTACAAAGAACTATAAGAGACTATTATGAACAACTATATGGCAATAAAATGGATAACCTGGAACAAACACACAGATTCTAAGAAAAGTTCAATCTTCCAAGACTGAACCAGAAAGAAATACAAATTATGAACAACCCAATTACAAGCACTGAAGTTGAAGTTGTGATCAAAAATCTCCCAAAAAACAAAAGCCCAGGACCAGATGGCTTCACAGGAAAATTCCATCAAACATTTAGAGAAGAGCTAATGCCTATCCTTCTAAAATTCTTTCAAAAAATTGCAGAGGAAGAACACTTCCAAATTGATTCTATGAGGCCACCATCACCCTGATACCAAAATCAAAGACAGCACACAAAAAAGAAAACTATAGGCCAATATCACTGACGAACATAGATGCAAAAATCCTCAACAAAATCTTAGCAAACAGAATTCAGCAACACATTAAAAACCTCATACACCATGATCAAGTTGGGTTTATTCCAGGAATGCAAGGATTCTCCCTTATATGCAAATCAATCAATGTGATACACCATTATTAACAAATTGAAAGATAAAAACCATATGATCATAATAGATGCCGAAAAAGTCTTTGACAAAATTCAGCACCCATTTATGATGAAAACTCTTCAAAAAAGGGGCATAGAAGGAACCTGCCTCAACATAGTAAAGGCCATATATGATAAGCCTACAGCAAACATCATTCTCAATGGTGAAAACTGAAAGCATTCCCCCTAAGATCAAGAACAAGACAAGGTTTTCCACTTTCACCACTATTATTCAACATAGTTCTGGAAGTCCTAGCTATAGCAATCAAAGAAAAAGAAATAAAAGGAATCCAGATTGGAAAAGAATAAGTAAAGCTCTCACTGTTTGCAGATGACATGATACTGTACATGAGTGAGTGAGTGAGTGAAGTCGCTCAGTCGTGTCTGACTCTTAGCGACCCGGTGGACTATAGCCCACCAGGCTCCTCCGTCCATGGGATTCTCCAGGCAAGAATACTGAAGTGCGTTGCCATTTCCTTCTCCAGGGTATCTTCCCAACCCAGGGACCGAACCCATGTCTCCCGCATTGCAGGCAGACACTTTAACCTCTGAGCCACCAGGGAAGCTTAGTGATACTATACACATGCTATGCTAAGTCGCTTCAGTCGTGTCCGACTCTGTGCGACCCCACAGACGGCAGCCCACCAGGCTCCGCCATCTCTGGGATCCTCCAGGCAAGAATACTGAAGTGGGTTGCCATTTCCTTCTCCAATGCATAAAAGTGAAAAGTGAAAGGGAAGTTGCTCAGTCATGTACGATTCCTAGCGACCCCATGGACTGCAGCCTATCAGGCTCCTCTGTCCATGGAATTTTCCAGGCAAGAGTGCTGGAGTGGGGTGCCATTGCCTTCTCCGGATACTATACATAAAAAACCCAAAAGATAGTTATCAGAAAATTACTAGAGCTAATCAGCGAAATTAGCAAAGTCGCAGGATACAAAATCAATACACAGAAATCACTTGCATTTCTATATTTAACAATGAAAAATCAGAAAGAAATTAAGGAATTAATCCCATTCACCATTGCAACACAAAGAATTAAATATCTAGGAATAAACTTACCTAAGGAGACAAAAGAACCGTAAACGGAAAATTACAAGACACTAATGAAAGAAATCAAAGATGACATAAACAGATGGAGAGAGATTTCATGTTCCTGGGAAGGAAGAATCAATATTGTGAAAATGACTATACTACCAAACGCAATGTACAGATTCAATGCAATCCCCATCAAACTACCAATGACGTTTTTTCACAGAACTAGAACAAAAATTTCACAATTCATATGGAAACACAAAAGACCCCAAATAGCCAAAGCAGTCTTAAGAAAGAAGAATGGAGCTGGAGGAAATCAACCTTCCTGACTTCAGATTATACTACAAGTACAGTCATCAAGACAGTATGGTACTGGCACAAAAACAGAAATACAGACCAATGGAACAAGATAGAAAGCCCAGAAATAAACCCATGCACCTATAGGTACCTTATTTTTGACAAAGAAGGCAAGAATATACAATGGGGCAAAGACAGACTCTTCAATCAATGGTGTTGGGAAAACGGGACAGCTACCTATAAAAGAATGAAGTTAGAACACTTCCTAACACCATTCACAGAAACAAACTCAAAATGGATTAAAGACCTAAACATAAGATCAGAAACATTAAAACTCTTAGAGCAAAAACATAGGCTGAACACTCAATGACATAAATCAAAGAAAGATCCTCTACGACCCACCTCCTAGAGTAGTGGAAATAAAAGCAAAAGTAAATAAATGGGACCTGGTTAAACTTTAAAGCTTTTGCACACCTAAGGAAACTATAAGCAAGATGAAAAGACAACCCTCAGAATGGGAGAAAATGATAGCAAATGAATCAACTGACAAAGGATTAATTTCCAAAAATACAAGCAGCTCATACAACTCAATGACAGAAAAACAACCCAATCAAAAACTGGGAGAAAGACCTAAACAGACTTTTCTCCAAGGAAGACATACAGATGGCTAACAAACTCATGAAAAGATGCTGAACATTGCTCATTATTAGAGAAATGCAAATCTAAACCACTATGAGATATCACCTCACACCGGTCAGAATCAGTTCAGTTCAGTCGCTCAGTCATGTCCGACTCTTTGGAACCCCATGAATCACAGCACGCCAGGCCCCCCTATCTATCAACAACTCCCGGTCATCATGACCATCAAAAAGTCTACAAACAATAAATGCTGGAGAGGGTGTAGAGAAAAGGGAATGCTCTCACACTGTTGGTGGCAATGTAAATGGATACAGCCACTACGGAAGACGGTATGGAGATTTGTTTAAATAATGGGAATAAAACCACCATATGACTTAGCAATCCCACTCCTAGGCACATATCCTGAGGAAACCAAAATTGAAAAAGATACATGTATCCCACTGTTCCTTACAGCACTATTTAGAATAGCTAGAACATGGAAGCAACCTACATGTTCATTGACAGATGAATGGATAAAGAAGGTGTGGTACATATATACAATGGAATACCACTCAGCCATAAAAAGGAATACATTTGAGTCAGTTCTAATGAGGTGGATGAACCTAGAACCCATTATACAGAGTGAAGTAAGTCAGAAAGAGAAAGATAAATATCGCATTCTAATGCATATATATGGAATCTAGAAAAATGGTACTGAAGAATTGATTTACAGGGCAGCAATGGAGAAACAGATAGAGAGAATAGACTTATGGACATGAGGAGAGGAAGGAGAGGGTGAGATGTATGGAAACAGTAACATGGAAACTTAATTACCATATGTAAAATAGACAGTCAATGGGAATTTGCTGTATGGCTCAGGAAACTCAAACAGGGGCTCTGCATCAACTTAGAGGGGTGGGATGGGGAGGGAGATGGGATGGAGGTTCAAAAGGGAGTTGATATATTTATACCTATGGCTGATTCATGTTGAGGTTTGACAGAAAACAACAAAATTCTATAAAGCAATTATCCTTCAATAAAAAAAATAATTAAAAAAATAAATAAAACTCAACACATAAAAAACGAAGATCATGGCATCCAGTCCCATCACTTCATGGCAAACAGATGGTGAAAAAATTGAAACAGTGGCAGATTTTACTTTCTTCATCCCCAAGATCACTGCAGACAGTGATTGCAGCCATGGAATTAAAAGATGCTTGCTCCTTGGAAGGAAAGCTATGACAAACCTAGACAGTGTATTAAAAAGCAGAGACATCACTTTGTCAACAAAGGTCCATGTAGTCAAAGTTATGGTTTTTTCAGTAGTCATGAAGAGATATGAATGTTCAACAATAATGAAGGCTGAGTGCCAAAGAACAGATGCTTTGGAATTGCAGTGCTGGAGTCTTGAGAGTCCCGTGGACAGCAAGGAGATCAAACCAGTCAATCCTAAAGAAAATCAACGAATATTCTTTGGAAGGACTGATGCTGAAGTTGAAGCTCCAATATTTTGACCACCTGACGTGAGGAGCCAACTCACTGTAAAGACCCTGATACTGGAAAGATTGAGGGCAGGAGAGGAGGCGACAGAGGATGAGGTGGTTGGATGGCATCACCAACTAAATGGACATGAGTGTGGCAAACTTTGGAACATAGTAGGGTAGGCATGCTGCAGTTCATGGGATCACAAAGAGGTGAACACAACTTAACTGACTGAACAACAAACAGCAATGTTAAGAGGAAGAAAAAACAGCAATGTACAGGGGAAAAAAAATATTTTAAAACAACAAATCTGATAAGGACCTATTGTCTGAAATACACAAAGAACACATAAAACTCAATAAGAACAAAACGTACACAATTTAAAAAATGGACTAAAGAACTTAACAGACACCAAATAAGACTGACAAAAAGTTTATGAAAAGATGCTCTACATCATGTCATTTGCAGAAACACAAATTCAAATAATACTGACATACCACTACATACTTATTACAACAGCCAAAACCTGGCATATGACAATACCAAGTAATAACAAAGATACAGGTGGAGCAATAGGAACAATCATATGATGCTCTTAGGAATTCAAAATGGTATAGTAACTGTGGAAAAAGTTTGGTTGTTCCTTACACAATTAAGCATATTGTTATCACGTAGGTGTGTGTGTTAAGTGGCTTTAGTCGTGTCCGAGTCCTTGCTATGCTAGGGGCTGTAGCCCGTGAGGGTCCTGTATCCATGGGATTCTCCAGGCAAGAATACTGGAATAAATTGCCAGGCCCTCCTCCAGGGACTCTCCCTAACTCAGGGATTGAACCTGGGTCTCCTGCACTGGCAGGCAGGTTCTTTACCACTAGTGCCACCTGGGAAGCCCATTGTCACCATGTGAACCAGCAATCAGCTCCTTCTTGTTTACCCAAAGGAGATGAAAATACGTTCATATAAAACCTGTACACAGCTGTTTATAGTGTTTTTATTTTATTCATACTGTTATGATGTAGATGTCATACTGTCATACTACTGATGTAGATGTCATACTGTCAAAATGTAGATGCAATCAAGATGTCCTTCAGGAGGTGAATGGATGAACTGTGGTACATCCAGACAAAAAAACAATGGGTTATCAACTCATGAAGACATACAGGAAGCGTAAATGCATATCACTAGTGAAAGAAGTCAATATGAAGAGACTACACACTGTATTTCAGCTATTGGACATTCTACAAAGGGCAAAACTATGAACACAGTAAAACTGTGGTTGGGAGGGTAGGTAAGGAGTAAGTACACAAAACAGGATTTTTAGAACAGTGAAAATACTATGTGTGATACTGTAATACTAGATACTTGTCATTCCGTATTTGTTCGTACCACAGAATATAAAACAACAGTGAATCCTGATGTAAACTATGGACTTTGGGTAACTATGTGAGCATATGTTCAGTTTTAGTAAAAATGTACCATTCTGCGAAGTAGAGTTAATATGGGGGTATTTATGAGTAGGAACAAGATTTATATGAGAAATGTCTACATCTCCATCTCAATTTTGTTGTAAACCTCAAACTGCTCTAAAATAATAAAGGCTTCAAAAAAAAAAAAAAGTTAGTGTACGAGTACTGTCACTGAAAGTGGCAGGAAATGGTGCTCAAATAATCAAGTTTATCCACTGAAATAAACATTAACCTAGCAAAAACTGCTAAAATCAACTTTTTTCCAAGTCTGGAATTTAATTAAAAAAACTTAGAGCAAACAGGGAAAAGTTAAGTAAAAGACAAATTAATTTCAGAAAGGTAGCCCATTGTATTTCTGCTTAACTGTCCATCATCCCCATTTCCTAGCAAAGAAGAAACTACAGGGACAGTGGGCCATATTTAGGGTCTGTCCCACTAGAGCGAGGGGACTAACAAAAGGTGCTATGTTATGAATGTCTGGGGCCTCAAAATTCATTTGCTGAAATTCTAATGCCTAATGTGATACTATTTAGACTTAGGGCCTTTGGGTGGTCATTAGGTCATTAGGGCAGAGCCCTCATGAATGGGATTCAGTTCAGTTCAGTCGCTCAGTCATTTCCAACTCTTTGCGACCTCATGAATCACAGTACACCAGGCCTCCCTATCCATCATCAACTCCCGGAGTTCACTCAGACTCACGTCCATCGAGTCAATGATGCCATCCAGCCATCTCATCCTCTGTCGTCCCCTTTTCCTCCTGCCGCCAATCCCTCCCAGCATCAGAGTCTTTTCCAATGAGTCAACTCTTCGCATGTGGTGGCCAAAGTCCTGGAGTTTCAGCTTTCATTCCTTCCAAAGAAATCCCAGGGCTGATCTCCTTCAGAATGGACTGGTTGGATCTCCTTGCAGTCCAAGGGACTCTCAAGAGTCTTCTCCAACACCACAGTTCAAAAGCATCAATTCTTCAGCACTCAGCCTTTTTCACAGTCCAACTTTCACATCCATACATGACTACAGGAAAAACCATAGCCTTGACTAGACGGACCTTTGTTGGCAAAGTAATGTCTCTGCTTTTCAATATGCTATCTAGGTTGGTCATAACTTTCCTTCCAAGGAGTAAGTGTCTTTTAATCTCATGGCTGCAGTCACCATTTGCAGTGAGTTTGGAGCCCCCAAAAATAAAGTCTGACACTGTTTCCACTGTTTCCCCATCTATTTCCCATGAAGTGATGGGATCGGATGCCATGATCGTAGTTTTCTGAATGTTGAGCTTAAAGCCAACTTTTTCACTCTCCACTTTCACTTTCACCAAGAGACTTTATAGTTCCTCTTCACTTTCTGCCATAAGGGTGTTGTCATCGGCATATCTGAGGTTATTGATATTTCTCCCAGCAATCTTGATTCCAGCTTGTGCTTCTTCCAGTCCAGCGTTTCTCATGATGTACTCTGCATAGAAGTTAAATAAGCAGGGTGACAATATACAGCCTTGACGTACTCCTTTTCCTATTTGGAACCAGTCTGTTGTTCCATGTCCAGTTCTAACTGTTGATTCCTGACCCGCATACAGGTTTCTCAACAGAGAGGTCAGGTGGTCTGGTATTCCCATCTCTTTCAAAATTTTCCAGTTTATTGTGATCCACACAGTCAAAGGCTTTGGCATAGTCAATAAAGCAGAAATAGGTATTTTTCTGGAACTCTCTGGCTTTTTCCATGATCCAGCAGATGTTGGCAATATGAGCTCTGGTTCCTCTGCCTTTTCTAAAACCAGCCTGAACATCAGAAAGTTCATGGTTCACATATTGCTGAAGCCTGGCTTGGAGAATTTTGAGCATTAATTTACTAGCGTGTGAGATGAGTGCAATTGTGCGGTAGTTTGAACATTCTTTGGCATTGCCTTTCTTTGGGACTGGAATGAAAACTAACCTTTTCCAGTCCTGTGGCCACTGCTGAGTTTTCCAAATTTGCTGGCATATTGAGCGCAGCACTTTCACAGCATCATCTTTCAGGATTTGAAATAGCTCAACTGGAATTCCATAACCTCCACTAGCTTTGTTCATAGTAATGCTTTCTAAGGCCCACTTGACTTCACATTCCAGGATGTCTAGCTCTAGGTGAGTGATCACAGCATCATGATTATCTTGGTCTTGAAGATCTTTTTTGTACAGTTCTTCTGTGTATCCTTGCCATCTCTTCTTAATATCTTCTGCTTCTGTTAGGTCCATACCATTCCTATCCTTTACTGAGCCCGTGTCTGCATGAAACGTTCCCTTGGTATCTCTAATTTTCTTGAAGAGATCTCTAGTCTTTCCATTCTGTTGTTTTCCTCTATTTCTTTGCATTGATCGCTGAGGAAGGCTTTCTTATCTCTCATTGATATTCTTTGGAACTCTGCATTCAGATGCTTATATCTTTCCCTTTCTCCTTTGCTTTTCGCTTCTCTTCTTTTCACAGCTATTTGTAAGGCCTACCAGACAGCCATTTTGCTTTTTTGCATTTCTTTTCCATGGGAATGGTCTTGATCTCTGTCTCCTGTACAATGTCATGAACCTCTGTCCATAGTTCATTAGGCACTCTATCTATCAGATCTAGGCCCTTAAATCTATTTCTCACTTCCATTGTATAATCATAAGGGATTGATTTAGGTCATACCTGAATGGTCTAGTGGTTTTCCCTACTTTCTTCAATTTCAGTCTGTTTGGCAATAAGGAGTTCATGATCTGAGCCACAGTCAGCTCCTGGTCTTGTTTTTGCTGACTGTACAGAGCTTCTCCATCTTTGGCTACCAAAAATATAATCAATCTGATTTCAGTGTTGACCATCAAGAGTCCACGTGTAGAGTCTTCACTTGTGTTGTTGGAAGAGGGTGTTTGCTATGACCAGTGCATTCTCTTGGCAAAACTCTATTAGTCTTTGCCCTGCTTTATTCCATATTCCAAGGCCAAATTTGCCTGTTACTCCAGGTGTTTCTTGTCTTCCTACTTTTGCATTCCAGTCCCCTATAATGAAAAGGACATCTTTTTTGGGTGTTAGTTCTAGAAGGTCTTGTAGGTCTTCAACTTCAGCTTTTTCAGCGTTACTGGTTGGGGCATAGACTTGGATTACTGTGATATTGAATGGTTTGCCTTGGAAACGCACCGAGATCATTCTGTCATTTTTGAGATTGCATCCAAGTACTAAATTTCAGACTCTTTTTTTGACCATGATGGCTACTTCATTTCTTCTAAGGGATTCCTGCCCACAGTAGTAGATACAATGGTCATCTGGGTTAAATTCACCCATTCCAGTCCATTTTAGTTCGCTGATTCCTAGAATGTCAACATTCACTTTGCCATCTCCTATTTGACCACTTCCAATTTGCCTTGATTCATGGACCTAAGATTCCAGGTTCCTACGCAATATTGCTCTTTACAGCATCAGACCTCGCTTCTATCACCAGTCACATCCACAACTGCGTATTGTTTTTGCGGCCGAGAGGAGCAACCCCACGTCCAAGGAGTGGTGGCTGCATGGGTGCAGGAGGGCCAAGAGGAGCTACTCCACGTTCAAGGTCAGGAGGGGCAGCAGTGAGGAGTACCCCTCGTCCAAGGTAAGGAGCAGCGGCCGTGCTTTGCTAGAGCAGTCATGAAGAGATACCGCACATCCAAGGTAAGAGAAACCCAAGTAAGACAGTAGGTGTTGCAAGAGGGCATCAGAAGGCAGACACACTGAAACCATAATCACAGAAAACTAGTCAATCTAATCACACAGACCACAGCCTTGTCTAACTCTATGAAACTAAGCCATGCCCTGTGGGGCCACCCAAGACAGGTGGGTCACGGTGGAGACATCTGACAGAATGTGGTCCACTGGAGAAGGAAATGGCAAACACTTCAGTATTCTTGCCTTGAGAACCCCATGAACAGTATGAAAAGGCAAAATGATAGGATACTGAAAGAGGAACTCCCCAGATCGGTAGGTGCCCAATATGCTACTGGAGATCATGGAAAAATAACTCCAGAAAGAATGAAGGGATGGAGCCAAAGGAAAAACAATACCCAGTTGTGAATGGGATTACTGGTCTTTAAAAAGAGGTACTGAAGGCTCCAGGAGAGATGACAAGCTGCTGCTGCCCTCATGACTCCAGGAGCAATCTTGAGCTGCCACTGACACCCTTGCAGGTTCCAGGAGCAGTCACGAGCCATCTCCAGTGCCATGGCGGGCTCTGGAGGCATGCACAAGCTGCCACTGCACCCAAGAGTCCCAGGAAGGGGCACCAGCCACTGCATGTACACATTGCCTATCAAGGGGATAACAGCCAGCACACGCTGAGAACAGAGGCAGCAGACATCCATATTAAAAACAGCCCTTGCCCAAATATATTATTAATCCCACACAAGCGACGAAAGAATGCTCCCACATATAAAAAGCCCTCAAAGATCAGAGTAGACAATTGTTTCTCCTAACTTTACATAGTAAGAGAAGTATAAGTAAAATGAAAAAGCAGAAGAATGACTCCCAGTAAAAAGATCAAGAGAATTCCCCTGAAAGAACAATGACACAGACCTCTTCAGTCTAACAGACACTAAATTCGAAAGATAAAATTAAATATAAAATATAGGGGGCAGTCCTAAGATGGCGGAGGAATAGGATGGGGAGACCACTTTTTCCCCCACAAATTCATCAAAAGAACATTTAAACGCTGAGTAAATTCCACAAAACAACTTCTGAATGCCAGCAGAGGACATCAGGCACCCTGAAAAGCAGCCCATTGTCTTCGAAAGGAGGTAGGAAAAAATATTAAAGACAAAAAAAGAGACAAAAGAGGTAGGGATGGAGCTCCATCCCGGGAAGGGAGTCTTAAAAAGAGAAAAGTTTCCAAACACCAGGAAACACTCTCACTGCCAAGTCTGTGGCAAGCCTTGGGAGCACAAAGGGCAGCATAACAGGGAGGAAAAATAAATAAATAATTAAAACCCACAGATTACGAGCCCAATGGTAACTCCCCCAGCAGAGAAGCAGCGCAGACGCCTGCACCTGCCACTAGCAAGCGGGAGGCTGGGCAGGGAGGTGTGGGCTGCATTGCTTAGAGTAAAGACTGAGCCTGAATGCCCAGAGGGCAATCTGAGTGAACTAACTTGGGCTAGCAACCAGACTGTGGGATTGCTACCACGCAAAAAGCCAGCCCTAACCTAAGACACCGCCAGGCCCACGCACAGAACAAAAGACTGAACAGAGATAGCCAGCTGCAGACCATCCCCCTCTGGTGACAGGCAGCCAGAGCCGGAAGAGGGCAATCGCAGCCCCAGAGAGACATTATCTACAAAACTGCAAGCAGGCTTCTTTGCTAACTAAGATTTCTTGGGGTTCAGGACAGTCAACATCCGCCTGAGAAGGTGCACCGGACGCACACCCAGAAAACCGAGCAGCAGGGAAGGGGGAAGGGATAAATCACAGCGACCATGCTCGCCAAACACTTCATCACCTGAGCTGCTCGGACCTGGGAAGGGCACAAAACTCAGGCCCAACCGAGTCTGCACCTCTGAGGACTACCCGAGTGCCTGAACCTGAGTGGCTTAGACCTGGGAGGTGCATGCAGCCCAGGGCCGGCCTCAGATGGTTCCCCGCGGAGCAACCTAGAGCCTGAGCAGTGTGCACAGGGAGGGCACACGCGCGGTGAACGGGGGCAGGCCCAGTGTGGCCGAGACATTGTGAGCACACGCCAGTGTTATTTGTTTGCAGCGTCCCTCCCTCCCCACAGCGCGACTGAACAAGTGAGCTGAAAAAAAGTGTCTACCACCGACCACCTTGTGTTAGGGTAGAATCAGACACTGAAGAGACCAGCAAACAGAAGAAGCTAAAACAGAGGGAACCGCCTTGGAAGTGACAGGTGCAATAGATTAAAACCCTGTAGTTAGTACCAACTACATAGGAAAGGGCCTACAGATCTTGAGAAATATAAGCCAGACCAAGGAACTATCTGAAAATGAACTGACCCCACACTGCCCACAACACCACCAGAGAAAGTCCTAGATATATTTTTACTATTTTTATGATCATTCTTTTTTTCTTTTTAATTTGTAAGTCCTCTATTACTTCTTTAATTTTCATTTTTATAACCTACTATTACTTTGAAAAAAAAAAACCCTACTTTTTTAAAGCAAACTTCATATATGTATATATATTTTTTTATAATTTTTGTTACTTTTTTTTTTCTTCTTCTTTTCTTTAATATTGTATTTTTCAAATTCCAACCTCTACTCTAGATTTTTAATCTTTGCTTTTTGGTATTTGTTACCAATTTTGTACCTTTAAGAACCCAATCTTCAGTACCCATTTTTACTTGGGAGCAAGATTACTGGCTTGACTGCTCTCTCCCCCTTTGGACTCTCCTTTTTCTCTACCAGGTCGCCTCTCTCTCCTCCCTCCCCCTTCTCTTCTCTACCCAACTCTGTGAATCTCTGTGTGTTCCAGACGGTGGAGAACACTTAGGGAACTGATTACTGGCTGGATCTGTCTCTCTCCTTTTGATTCCCCCCTTTTATCCTCCTGGCCACTTCTGTCTCCTTCCTCCCTCTTCTCTTCTCTGTATCACTCCGTGAACATCTCTGAGTGGTCCAGACTGTGGAGCGCACATAAGGAAGTAATTACTGGCTAGCTTGCTCTCTCCTCTTTTGATTCCACCTCATCTCATTTGGGTCACCTCTAACTCCCTCCTCCCTCTTCTCTTCTCCATGTAACTCTGTGAACCTCTCTAGGTGTCCCTCACTGTGGAGAAACTTTTCATCTTTAACCTAGATGTTTTATCAATGGTGTTGTACAGAAGGAAAAGTCTTGAGACTACTGTGAAAATAAGACTGAAAACCAGAAGCAGGAGGCTTAAGTCCAAATCCTGAGAATACCAGAGAACTCCTGACTCCAGGGAACATTAATTGACAGGATCTCAACAAACGCCTCCATACCTACACTGAAACCAAGCACCACACAAGGGCCAACAAGTTTCAGAGCAAGACATACCACGCAAATTCTCCAGCAACACAGGAACACAGCCCTGAGCTTCAATATACAGGCTGCCCAAAGTTACACCAAAACCATTGACATCTCTTAACTCATTACTGGACACTTCATTGCACTCCAGAGAGAAGAAATCCAGCTCCACCCACCAGAACAGACACAAGCTTCCCTAACCAAGAAACCTTGACAAGCCACCTGTACAACCCCACCCACAGTGAGGAAACTCTACAATAAAGAGAACTCCACAAACTGCCAGAATACAGAAAGGCCACCCCAAACTCAGCAATATAAACAAGATGAAGAAACACAGGAATACCCAGCAGATAAAGGAACAGGATAAATGCCCACCAAACCAAACAAAAGAGGAAGAGATAGGGAATCTACCTGATAAAGAATTCCTAATAATGACAGTGAAAATGATCCAAAATCTTGAAATCAAAATGGAATCACAGATAAATAGCCTGGAGACAAGGATTGAGAAAATGCAAGAAAGGTTTAACAAGGACCTAGAAGAAATAAAAAAGAGTCAATATATAATGAATAATGCAATAAATGAGGTCAAAAACACTCTGGAGGCAACAAATAGTAGAATAACAGAGGCAGAAGATAGGATTAGTGAAGTAGAAGATAGAATGGTAGAAATAAATGAATCAGAGAGAATAAAAGAAAAACGAATTAAAAGAAATGAGGACAATCTCAGAGACCTCCAGGACAATATTAAACGCCCCAACATTCAAATCATAGGAGTCCCAGAAGAAGAAGACAAAAGACCATGAAAAATACTTGAGGAGATAATAGTTGAAAACTTCCCTAAAATGGGGAAGGAAATAATAACCCAAGTCCAAGAAACCCAGAGAGTCCCAAACAGGATAAACCCAAGGTGAAACGCCCCAAGACAAATATTAACCAAATTAACAAAGATCAAACACAAATAACAAATATTAAAAGCATGAAACGAGTCGCCAGTCCAGGTTCGATGTACGATACTGGATGCTTGGAGCTGGTGCACTGGAACGACCCAGAGGGAGGGTATAGGGAGGGAGAAGGGTTCAGAATGGGGAACACAGGTATACCTGTGGTGGATTCATTTCGATATTTGGCAAAACTAATACAATATTGTAAAGTTTAAAAATTAAATTAAATTAAAAAAATAAAATAAAAATAAAAGCAGCAAGGGAAAAACAACAAACAACACACAAAGGGATTCCCATAAGGATAACAGCTAATCTTTCAATAGGAAATCTTCAGGCCAGGAGGGAATGGCAAGATATACTTAAAGTGATGAAAGAAAATAACCTATAGCCCAGACTACTGTACCCAGCAAGGATCTCATTCAAATATGAAGGAGAAATTAAAAGCTTTACAGACAAGCATAAGCTGAGAGAATTCAGCACCACCAAACCAGCTCTCCAACAAATGCTAAAGGATATTCTCTAGACAGGAAACACAAAAAGGGTGTATAAACTCGAACTCAAAACAATAAAGTTAATGGCAACGGGATCATGCTGCTGCTGCTGCTGCTAAGTCGCTTCAGTCGTGTCCGACTCTGTGCGACCCCACAGACAGCAGCCCACCAGGCTCCACCGTCCCTGGGATTCTCCAGGCAAGAACACTGGAGTGGGTTGCCATTTCCTTCTCCAATGCATGAAAGGAAAAAGTGAAAGTGAAGTCGCTCAGTCATTTCTGACTCTTAGCGACCCCATGGACTGCAGCCCACCAGGCTCCTCCGTCCATGGGATTTTCAGGCAAGAGTACTGGACTAGGGTGCCATTGTCAATAATTACCTTAAATGGGTTGAATGCCCCAACCAAAAGACAAAGACTGGCTGAATGGATACAAAAACAAGACCCCTATATATGTTGTCTACAAGAGACCCACCTCAAAACAGGGGACACATACAGACTGAAAGTGAAGGGATGGAAAAAGATATTCTATGCAAATAGAGACCAAAAGAAAGCAGGAGTAGCAATACTCATATCAGATGAAATAGACTTTTAATACAAAGGCTGTGAAAAGAGACAAAGAAGGTCACTATATAATGATCAAAGGATCAATCCAAGAAGAAGACATAACAATTATAAATATATATGTACCCAACATAGGAGCACTGCAATATGTAAGACAAACACTAACAAGTATGAAAGGGGAAATTAACAATAACACAATAATAGTGGGAGACTTTAATACCCCACTCACACCTATGGATAGATCAACTAAACAGAAAATTAACAAGGAAACACAAACTTTAAATGATACAATAGACCAGTTAGACCTAATTGATATCTATAGGACATTTCACCCCAAAACAATGAATTTCACCTTTTTTTCAAGCGCACATGGAACCTTCTCCAGGATAGATCACATCCTGGGCCATAAATCTAGCCTTGGTAAATTCAAAAAAATTGAAATCATTCCAAGCATCTTTTCTGACCACAATGCAGTAAGATTAGATCTCAATTACAGGAGAAAAATGATTTAAAATTCCAACATATGGAGGCTGAACAACACGCTGCTAAATAACCAACAAATCACAGGAGAAATCAAAAAAGAAATCAAAATATGCATAGAAACGAATGAAAATCAAAACACAACAACCGTAAACCTGTGGGACACTGTAAAAGCAGTGCTAAGGGGAAAGTTCATAGCAATATAGGAATATCTCAAAAAACAAGAAAAAAAGTCAAATAAATAACCTAACTCTACACCTAAAGCAACTAGAAAAGGAAGAAATGAAGAACCCCAGGGTTAGTAGAAGGAAAGAAATCTTAAAAATTAGGGCAGAAATAAATGCAAAAGAAACAAAAGAGACCATAGCAAAAATCAACAAAGCCAAAAGCTGGTTCTTTGAAAGGATAAATAAAATTGAAAAACCATTAGCCAGACTCATCAAGAAACAAAAGAAGAAAAATCAAATCAATAAAATTAGAAATGAAAATGGAGAGATCACAACAAACAACAGAGAAATACAAAGGATCATTACAGACTATCAGCAATTATATGTCAATAAAATGGACAACGTGGAAGAAATGGACAAATTCTTAGAAAAGTACAACTTTCCAAAACTGAACCAGGAAGAAATATAAAATTTTAACAGACACATCACAAGCATAGAAATTGAAACTTTAATCAGAAATCTTCCAGCAAACAAAAGCCCAGGTCCAGATGGCTTCACAGCTGAATTTTACCAAAATTTTAGAGAAGAGCTAACACCTATCCTGCTCAAACTCTTCCAGAAAATTGCAGAGGAAGGTAAACTTCCAAACTCATTCTATGAGGCCACCATCACCCTAATACCAAAACCTGACAAAGATCCCACAAAAAAAGAAAACTACAGGCCAATATCACTGATGAACATAGATGCAAAAATCCTTAACAAAATTCTAGCAATCAGAATCCAACAACACATTAAAAAGATCATACACCATGACCAAGTGGGCTTTATCCCAGGGATGCAAGGATTCTTCAATATCCGCAAATCAATGTAATACACCACATTAACAAACTGAAAAATAAAAGCCATATGATTATCTCAATAGATGCAGAGAAAGCCTTTGAAAAAATTCAACATCCATTTATGATAAAAACTCTCCAGAAAGCAAGAATAGAAGGGACATACCTCAACATAATAAAAGCTATATATGACAAACCCACAGCAAAAATTATCCTCAATGGTGAAAAAATGAAAGTATTTCCCCTAAAATCAGGAACAAGACAAGGGTCCCCACTTTCACCACTACTATTCAACATAGTTTTGGAAGTTTTGGCCACAGCAATCAGAGCAGAAAAAGAAATAAATCCAAATTGGAAAAGAAGAAGTAAAACTCTCACTGTTTGCAGATGACGTGATCCTCTACATAGAAAACCCTAAAGACTCCACCAGAAAATTACTAGAGCTAATCAATGAATATAGTAAATCTGTAGGATATAAAATCAACACACAGAAATCCCTTGCATTCCTATACACTAATAATGAGAAAATACAGTAATTAAAGAAACAATTCCATTCACCATTGCAACGAAAAGAATAAAATGCTTAGGAATATATCTACCTAAAGAAACTAAAGACCTATATATAGAAAATTATAAAATGCTGGTGCAAGAAATCAAAGAGGACACTAATAGATAGAGAAATATACCATGTTCACGGATTGGAAGAATCAATACAGTGAAAATGAGTATACTACCCAAAGCAATCTATAGATTCAATGCAATCCCTACCAAGCTATCAATGGTATTTTTCACAGAGCTAGAACAAATAATTTCACAATTTGTATGGAAATACAAAAAACCTTGAATAGCCAAAGCAATCTTGAGAAAGAAGAATGGAACTGGAGGAATCAACCAGCCTGACTTCAAGCTATACTACAAAGCCACAGTCATCAAGACAGTATGCTACTGGCACAAAGACAGAAATATAGATCAATGGAACAAAACAGAAAGCCCAGAGATAAATCCACACACCTTTGGACACCTTATCTTTGACAAAGGAGGCAAAAATATACAATGGAGAAAAGACAATCTCTTTAACAAGTGGTGCTGGGAAAACTGGTCAACCACTTGGAAAAGAATGAAACTAGAACACTTTCTAACACCATATACAAAAATAAACTCAAAATGGATTAAAGATCTAAACATAAGACCAGAAACTATAAAACTCCTAGAGGAGAACACAGGCAAAACACTCTCTGACATACATCACAGCAGGATCCTCTATGACCCACCTCCCAGAATATTGGAAATAAAAGCAAAAATAAACAAATGGGACCTAATTAAACTTAAAAGCTTCTGCACAACAAAGGAAACTATAAGCAAGGTGAAAAGACAGCCTTCAGAATGGGAGAAAATAATAGCAAATGAAGCAACAGACAAACAACTAATCTCAAAAATATACAAGCAACTCCTGCAGCTCAATTCCAAAAAAATAAACAACCCAATCAAAACATGGGCCAAAGAACTAAATGGACATTTCTCTAAAGAAGACACAGAGATGGCTAACAAACACATGAAAAGATGCTCAACATCACTCATTATCAGAGAAATGCAAATCAAAACCACAATGAGGTACCATTTCACGCCAGTCAGAATGGCTGCGATCTAAAAGTATACAAGCAATAAATGCTGGAGAGGGTGTGGAGAAAAGGGAACCCTCTTACACTGTTGGTGGGAATGCAAACTAGTACAGCCACTATGGAGAACAGTGTGGAGATTCCTTAAAAAACTGGAAATAGAACTGCCATATGACCCAGCAATCCCACTGCTGGGCATACACACTGAGGAAACCAGAATTGAAAGAGACATGTGTACCCCAATGTTCATCGCAGCACTGTTTATAATAGCCAGGACATGAAAGCAACTTAGATGTCCATTAGCAGATGAATGGATAAGAAAGCTGTGGTACATATACACAATGGAGTATTACTCAGCCATTAAAAAGAATACATTTGAATCAGTTCTGATGAGGTGGATGAAACTGGAGCCTATTATACAGAGTGAATTAAGCCAGAAAGAAAAACACCAATGCAGTATACTAACACATATATATAGAATTTAGAAAGACGGTAACGATAACCCTGTATGCGAGAGAACAAGAGAGACACAGATGTATAGAACACTCTTTTGGACTCTATGGGAGAGGGAGAAGGTAGGATGATTTGGGAGAATGGCATTGAAACATGTATAATATCATATAAGAAACGAATTGCCAGTCCAGGTTCGATGCAGGATACAGGATGCTTGGGGCTGGTACACTGGGATGAACCAGAAGGATGGTACAGGGAGGGAGGTAGGAGGGGGGATTCAGGATGGGGAACACATGTACACCCGTGGTGGATTCATGTTGATGTATGGCAAAACCAATACAATATTGTAAAGTAATTAGCCTCCAATTAAAATAAAATAAAATATACCAGACCACCTGACCTGCCTCTTGAGAAACCTGTATGCAGGTCAGGAAGCAACAGTTAGAACTGGACATGGAACAACAGACTGGTTCTAAATAGCAAAGGGAGTACGTCAAGGCTGTATATTGTCACCTTGCTTATTTAACTTCTGTGCAGAGTACATCATGAGAAACGCTGGGCTGGAAGAAGCACAAGTTGGAATCAAGATTGCTGGGAAAAATATCAATAACCTCAGATATGCAGATGACACCACCCTTATGGCAGAAAGTGAAGAGGAACTCAAAAGCCTCTTGATGAAAGTGAAAGAGGAGAGTGAAAAAGCTGGCTTAAAGCTCAACATTCAGAAAACTAAGATCATGGCATCTGGTCCCATCACTTCATGGGAAATAGATAGGGAAACAATGGAAACAGTGTCAGACTTTATTTTGGGGGCTCCAAACTCACTGCAAATGGTGACTGCAGCCATGAAATTAAAAGACACTCCTTGGAAGGAAAGTTAGGACCAACCTAGACAGCATATTAAAAAACACAGATATTATTTTTCCAACAAAGGTTCGTCTAGTCAAGGCTATGGTTTTTCCAGTGGTCATGTATGGATGTGAGTTGGACTGTGAAGAAAGCTGAGCGCCAAAGAATTGATGCTTTTGAACTGTGGTGTTGAAGACTCTTGAGAGTCCCTTGGACTGCAAGGAGATCCAACCAGTCCATCCTAAAGGAGACCAGTCCCAGGTGTTCATTGAAGGGATTGATGCTGAGACTGAAACTCCAATAACTTTGGCCAACTCATGTGAAGAGTTGACTCACTGTAAAAGACCCTGATGCTGGGAGGCACTGTGGGCAGGAGGAAAAGGGGCAAGAGAGGATGAGATGGCTGGACAGCATCACCGACTTGATGCACATGAGTTTGGGTGAACTCCGGGAGTTGGTGATGGACAGGGAGGCCTGGCGTGCTGTGATTCATGGGGTTGCAAAGCGTTGGACACGACTGAACGACTGAACTGAACTGAAGATAAAAATACTTAAGTAATTAAGAAAGGCTATTAATAGAAATGCAAAGTGCTATTAAAAAAAAAACTATACAGGGGGAGGCAAGAAAAAGAAGAAAACTCATTTAATGAGATGGGAAGTGAGCTAAAGGCAATGAACAGCAAAATGAATAATTCAGCAGAATAAGCAATCTGGCAGACAGAATAACGTTGTCACCCAATCAGGACACCAGGTGAAAGCCAAATGAAAAAAAATTAAAGTATAAGAGACCTATGGGATAATATATAATCTATACATAATAGGGTTTTCAGAAGGGGAAGAAAGAGACAAGGGGATTGAACAACTATTTGAAGAAATTATTGGGCTGAAAACTTCCCAAACATAAAGAAGAAAACAGAAATCCAGGTACAGGAAGCACAGAGAGTCCCAAACAAGATACACCCAAACAGAACTATACCATAGTTCATTATAATAAAAATGGCAGAAGTTAAAGAGAGGATTCTAAAAGTAGCAAGAGAAAAACAAAAAGTTAACTACAAGGGAATCCCAGTAAGACTATCAGCTGATTTTTCTACAGAAATGTTGTTGGCCAGAAGGGAATGGCAAGATACATTCAAAATCCCAAAAGGGAAAAATATGCAACCTAGTATACTCTGACCAGCAAGGTTAGAATAAGAGAGAAAAAGAATTTCTCAGATAAGCAAAAATTAAAGAGAATACAACAATACTAAACCCACCTTAAAAGAAACATGGAAAATCTTTTCTAAATAAGAATGTAGGGCAAAGATAAAATCACAACTGTAAAGTAAATCACTTAAATAAGCTAGTGCATTTTTTATGTAACAAAAAAAACAAAACAAAACAATTTCATGAAAACAATGATAACCCCAATGGAATAGTAAAAGGATAAACATAAAGATGTTTAAAAAAATAAAAGGACATCAAAAACATAAAATGTGGGGAAGAAGAGCAGGAAAAGGTAGATTCTTTTTTTTTTTCTTTTTTTAGAATGTGTTTTAACGTATATGACTATCAGTCTAAAGCAAGTAGATATAAGAAGCAGTTAACATACTTAAAAAACAAGACAATCTCAAATCAAATGCACACAACAGATTGACTAAAACCAAAGATAAGAAAACATAAACATAAAAGGAAATCATCAAACCACAAAAGAGAAAAATGGGAGGATTCCCTGGTGGTCCAATGGCTAGAAATGTGCACTCTCCAGTACTGCCAAGGACTGGGGTTTGATCTGTGGTGAGGGACCTAAGATCCCATAAGTCACCTGGTGTGGCCAAAAGAAGAAGAAGAAGAAATATAGCATCAACAGGAAACAAGGTTTCAGTTCAGTTCAGTTGCTCAGTTGTGTCTAACTCTTTGCAACTCCATGAACTGCAGCACACCAGGCCTCCCTGTCCATCACCAACTCCTGGAGTCCACCCAAACCCATGTCCATAGAATCAGTGATGCCATCCAACCATCTCATCCTCTGTTGTCCCCTTCTCCTTCTGCCCTCAATCTTTCCCAGCATCAGGGTCTTTTCCAATGAGTCAACTCTTCACACGAGGTGGCCAAAGTATTAGAGTTTCAGCTACAGCATCAGTCCTTCCAATGAACACCCAGAACTAGTCTCCTTTAGGATGGACTGGTTGGGTCTCCTTTAGGATGGACTGGTTGGATCTCCTTGCAGTCCAAGGGACTCTCAAGAATCTTCTCCAACACCACAGTTCAAAAGCATCAATTCTTCGGTGCTCAGCTCTCTTTACAGTCCAACTCTCACATTCATACATGACCACTGGAAAAACCACAGCCTTGAGTAGATGGACCTTTGCTGACAAAAGAATGTCTCTGCTTTTGAATATGCTGTCTAGGTTGGTCATAACTTTCCTTCCAAGGAGTAAGCGTCTTTTAATTCCATGGCTGCAATCACCATCTGCAGTGATTTTGGAGCCCAGAAAAATAAAGTCAGCCACTGTTTCCACTGTTTCCCATCTATCTGCCATGAAGTGATGGGACTGGATGCCATGATCTTGGTTTTCTGAATGTTGAGCTTTAAGCCAACTTTTTCACTCTCCTCTTTCACTTTCATCAAGAGGGTCTTTAGTTCTTCTTCACTTTCTGCCATAAGGGTGGTGTCATCTGCATATGTGTGGTTATTCATATTTCTCCTGGAGATCTTGATTCCAGCTTGTGTTTCCTCCAGCGCAGCATTTCTCATGATGTACTCTGCATATAAGTTAAATAAGCAGGGTGACAATATACAGCCTTGACGTACTCCCTTTCCTATTTGAAACCAGTCTGTTGTTCCATGTCCAATTCTAACTGTTTCTTCCTGTCCCGTGTACAGGTTTCTCAAGAGGCAGGTCAGGTGGTATGGTATTCCCATCTCTTTCAGAATTTTCCACAGTTTATTGTGATCCACACAGTATGCCATAAATACATGTCTATCAATAATTACCTTAAACATCAACGACCTAAATACTCCAACAAAAGAGTGGCAGACTGAACAAAACAAACAGCCTACAATATGCTACCTACAAGAGACCCACCTTAGGGCAAAAGACCCACACAGATCAAAAGTGAGAGGATGGAAAAGATA
This sequence comes from Bos javanicus, assembly GCF_032452875.1. Taxonomy (NCBI): domain Eukaryota; kingdom Metazoa; phylum Chordata; class Mammalia; order Artiodactyla; family Bovidae; genus Bos; species Bos javanicus. Next base: position 53,810,060 of record NC_083875.1, on the reverse strand, counting down.
TTCCATGCAAATGAAAATGACAAGAAAGTAGGGGTCACAATACTTCTATTAGACAAAATAAACTTTAAAACAAATGCCATAGAAGGATATTAAAATGATAAAGGCATCAATACAAGATGATTTTACACTCAACATACATGCACCTAATACAGAAGCACCCAAACACATAAATACTAACAGACATAAAGGGAGAAATTGATGGGAATACAGTAATAGTAGGAGATTTTAACACCCCACTCACATTAATGAAAAGATCTTTGAGACAGGAAATCAATAAGGCAATAGAGATTCTAAATGATAGAACAGTTAGATTTTTAATTGATATTTTCAGGACTTTACATCCAAAGACACATTTTTTTCAAGTGCACGTGGAATATTCTCTAGGACTGACCACATAGTAGGGTACAAAATAAGACTCAACAAATTTAAGAGTAAAGAAATTATCTCAAGAAACTATTCTGACCACAAGGAAAAAAAGGAACATCTTTGGCAAGTGGTATTGGGAAAGTTGGACAGTGGCAGATAAATCAATGAAGTTAGAACATACTCTTACACCATGCACAAAAATAAACTCAAAGTGACTTAAAGACTTAAACATAAGATATGACACCATAAAAGTCCTAGAAGAGATATAGGCAAAACATTCTCTTTTTCTTAGGTCAATCTCCCAAGGCAATACAAATAAAAGTAAAATACACAAATGGGACCTAATCAAACTTGGAAGCTTTTGTACAGCAAAGGAAACCATAAAAGAGCAAGACGATAACTAGGCCTGGGAGAAAACATTTGCAAAGATGTGAATGACAAGGGCTTAATTTCCAAACTATACAACAGCTAATACAACTCAATAATAGCAAGAGCATAAAAATATAATCAAAAAATGGGCAGAAGATCTAAATAGACATTTCTCCAAAAACAGACATACAGATGAACAACAGCACGTGAACCGATGTGTAACAACACTAATTATTAGAGAAACACAAATCAAAACTACAGTAAGGTACCACCTCACACTGGTCAGAGTGGCCATCACTGAAAATCTACAAATAACAAATGCTGAAAAGTATGTGGAGAAAACAGAGTCCTCCTACAGTGTTGGTGGGAATGTAGATTGGTATAGCCACTATGGAAAACAATATGGAGATTCCTCAAAAAACTAAAAGTGGAGTTGCCATATGATCCTGCAATCCCACTCCTGGGCATACATCTAGAAAAAGCTGTAATTTGAAAAGATACACATACCTCAGTGTTCAATACAACACTACTTACAATAGCCAAGACATGGAAACAACCTATCAAATAGATGACTGGATAAAGAAGATGTGGTACATATATACAATGGAATATGATGGAATACTACTTAGACATAAAAAACAGACAATGTCATATGCCATATGTCAACATGGATGAACCTAAAGATTATCATGCTAAATGAGGTAATTCAGGAAAAAATAAGTACCATATGATATCACATATGTGGAATCTAAAATATGACACAGATGAACTTGTCAACGAAATAGAAATAGACTCAAACCTGTGGTTGTTGAGGGGGAGGGGTGGATTGGGATTTTAGGATTAGTAGATGCAAACTATTACATAGAGAATGGATAAAAAAGAGGGCCCTACTGTATGGCATAGGAAACTATACATAGTATACTATGACAAACCACAGTAGAAAAGAATATGAAAAAGAATATACAGGGATCAAGACCATTCCCATAGAAAAGAAATGCAAAAAAAGCAAAATGGCTGTCTGGGGAGGCCTTACAAATAGCTGTGAAAAGAAGAGAAGCAAAAAGCAAAGGAGAAAAGGAAAGATATAAACATTTGAATGCAGAGTTCCAAAGAACAGCAAGAAGAGATAAGAAAGCCTTCTTCAGCGATCAATGCAAAGAAATAGAGGAAAACAACAGAATGGGAAAGACTAGGGATCTCTTCAAGAAAATCAGAGATATCAAAGGAACATTTCATGCAAAGATGAGCTCGATAAAGGACAGAAATGGTATGGACCTAACAGAAGCAGAAGATATTAAGAAGAGATGGCAAGAATACACAGAAGAACTGTACAAAAAAGATCTTCACGACCAAGATAATCACGATGGTGTGATCACTGACCTAGAGCCAGACATCCTGGAATGTGAAGTCAAGTGGGCCTTAGAAAGCATCACTATGAACAAAGCTAGTGGAGGTGATAGAATTCCAGTTGAGCTATTTCAAATCCTGAAAGATGATGCTGTGAAAGTGCTGCACTCAATATGCCAGCAAATTTGGAAAACTCAGCAGTGGCCACAGGACTGGAAAAGGTTAGTTTTCATTCTAATCCCAAAGAAAGGCAATGCCAAAGAATGCTCAAACTACCACACAATTGCACTCATCTCACACGCTAGTAAAGTAATGCTCAAAATTCTCCAAGCCAGGCTTCAGCAATATGTGAACCATGAACTTCCTGATGTTCAAGCTGGTTTTAGAAAAGGCAGAGGAACCAGAGATCAAATTGCCAACATCCGCGGGATCATCAAAAAAGCAAGAGAGTTCCAGAAAAACATCTATTTCTGCTTTATTGACTATGCCAAAGCCTTTGACTGTGTGGATCACAATAAACTGTGGAAAATTCTGAAAGAGATGGGAATACCAGACCCCCTGATCTGCCTCTTGAGAAATCTGTATGCAGGTCAGGAAGCAACAGTTAGAACTGGACATGGAACAATAGACTGGTTCCAAATAGGAAAAGAAGTACGTCAAGGCTGTATATTGTCACCCTGCTTATTTAACTTCTATGCAGAGTACATCATGAGAAACGCTGGACTGGAAGAAACACAAACTGGAATCAAGATTGCCGGGAGAATATCAATAACCTCAGATATGCAGATGACACCACCCTTATGGCAGAAAGTGAAGAGGAACTCAAAAGCCTCTTGATGAAAGTGAAAGTGGAGAGTGAAAAAGTTGGCTTAAAGCTCAACATTCAGAAAATGAAGGTCATGGCATCCGGTCCCATCACTTCATGGGAAATAGATGGGGAAACAGTGGAAACAGTGTCAGACTTTATTTTTCTGGGCTCCAAAATCATTGCAGATGGTGACTGCAGCCATGAAATTAAAAGACACTTACTCCTTGGAAGGAAAGTTATGACCAACCTAGATAGCATATTGAAAAGCAGAGACATTACTTTGCCAACAAAGGCCCATCTAGTCAAGGCTATGGTTTTTCCTGTGGTCATATATGGATGTGAGAGTTGGACTGTGAAGAAGGCTGAGCGCCAAAGAATTGATGCTTTTGAACTGTGGTGTTGGAGAAGACTCTTGAGAGTCCCTTGGACTGCAAGGAGATCCAACCAGTCCATTCTGAAGATCAGCCCTGGATTTCTTTGGAGGGAATGATGCTAAAGCTGAAACTCCAGTACTTTGGCCACCTCATGCGAAGAGTTGACTCATTGGAAAAGACTCTGATGCTGGGAGGGATTGGGAGCAGGAGGAGAAGGGGATGACAGAGGACGAGATGGCTGGATGGCATCACTGACTCGATGGACGTGAGTCTGAGTGAACTCCGGGAGTTGGTGATGGACAGGGAGGCCTGGCGTGCTGCGATTCATGGGGTCGCAAAGAGTCGGACACGACTGAGCGACTGATCTGATCTGATATATATATATATATGTATAGCTGAGTCAGTTTGCTGTACAGCAGAAATGAACACAACATTGTAAATCAACTATACTTCAGTGTACGTTTTTTAAAAAATAAAAGAGAAAAAATGGGCAAAGGAATTTAATAGTTCTAAAAATAACTATACAGAAACAGCCAATACACATGAAAAGATCCTCAACATCATTAGCCATCAGGGAAGTGCAAGTCAAAACTACAGTGAGATACCACTTTACATTCATTAGGATGGCTAAAATCAATAATCAAAAAGGACAAAGAAGTGTAGGAAAGGATGTAGATAAGTGGAAACCTCACACAATGCTGGTAGGAATATAAAATGACGCAGTTGTTTTGGATAACAGTCTGGCAGTTCCTCAAAATGTTAAGTACAGTTACCATTTGAGGCAACAATTCCACTTCTGGGTAATACCCAAGAAAATTTGAAAACTGTCCTTATAAAATATTGCTCGTTAATATTCACAGCAGCATTATTCATAACAGCCAAAAGTGGATACAAACCAAATATCCATCATCTGATGAATAGGCAAACAAAATGTGGTATATTCATATAATGAATTATTAGGCAATAAAAGAGTGAAGTACTAATTCATGCTATACCGTGGATGAACCTTGAAAATATGCTAAGGGGAGGAGCCAAGATGGCGGAGGAGTAGGACGGGGAGAACACTTTCTCCCCCACAAATTCATCAAAAGAGCATTTAAACATTGAGTAAATTCCACAAAACAACTTCTGAATGCCGGCAGAGGACATCAGGCACCCAGAAAAGCAATCCAACTCTTCGAAAGGAGGTAGGAAAAAATATAAAAGACAAAAAAAGAGACAAAAGAGGGAGGGACGGAGTTCCGTCCCGGGAAGGGAGTCTTAAAAAGAGAGATGTTTCCAAACACCAGAAAACCTTCTCACTGCCGAATCTGTGCCGAGCTTTAGAAGCACAGAGGGCAACATAACAGGCAGAAAAAATAAATAAACAATTAAAACTCCAAGATTGCGAGTCCTACGGTAACTCCCCCAGCGGAGAAGCAGCGCAGACGCCTGCACGCGCCATTAGCAAGCGGGGGCTGGGCAGGGAGGCGCAGCGCGGGCTGCATCGCTTAGAGTAAGAATCTGGCCTGAATACACTGAGCACTATCTGAGCGAAATAATTTGGGCTAGCAAACCAGACTGTGGGATATCTACCACGCGAAAAGCCAGCCCCAACCTAAGACACCGCCAGGCCCGCGCACGGAACAAAGAATTGAACAGAGATAGCCGGCCGCAGACCTTCCCCCTCTGGTGACAGGCAGCCAGAGCCGGAAGGGGGCAATCGCAGACCCAGAGAGACATTATCTATAAAACTGTAAGCAGGCTTCTTTGCTAACTAAAACTTTTTGGGGGTCTGGACGGTTAACATCTGCCTGAGAAGGTGCGCCGGTTTTACACCCAGATAACTGAGTGGCGGGGAGGCGATAAGTCGCAGCATTGGTGCTCGCCAAACACCTCATCACTCGAGCTGCTCGGACCTGGGAAGAGCACAAAACTCAGGCCCAACTGAGTCTGCGCCTCTGAGGACTACCCGAGTGCCTGAACCTGAGCGGCTTGGACCTGGGAGGTACATGCAACCCAGGGCCAGCCTCGGATTGTTCCCAGCGGAAAAACCTAGAGCCCGAGCAGTGTGGGCAGGGAGGCTACACGCGCCGTGAGCGGGGGCAGACCCAGTGTGGCTGAGGCACTGCGAGCGCACGCCAGTGTTATTTGTTTGCAGCATCCCTCCCTCCCTCCCCACAGCGCGACTGAACAAAGAGAAGAAATACAGCTCCACCCATCAGAACACCGACACAAGCTTCCCTAACCAGGAAACCTTGACAAGCCACCTCTACATACCCACACACAGCGAGGAAAAGCCACAATAAAGAGAACTCCACAAACTGCCAGAATACAGAAAGGACACCCCAAACTCAGCAATTTAAACAAGATGAAGAGACAGAGGAATACCCAGCAGATAAAGGAACAGGATAAATGCCCACCAAACCAAACAAAAGAGGAAGAGATAGGGAATCTACCTGATAAAGAATTCCGAATAATGATAGTGAAATTGATCCAAAATCTTGAAATTAAAATGGAATCACAGATAAATAGCTTGGAGACAAGGATTGAGAAGATGCAAGAAAGGTTTAACAAGGACCTAGAAGAAATAAAAAAGAGTCAATATATAATGAATAATGCAATAAATGAAATTAAAAACACTCTGGAGGCAACAAATAGTAGAATAACAGAGGCAGAAGATAGGATTAGTGAATTAGAAGATAGAATGGTAGAAATAAATGAATCAGAGAGAATAAAAGAAAAACGAATTAAAAGAAATGAGGACAATCTCAGAGACCTCCAGGACAATATTAAACGCTACAACATTCGAATCATAGGGGTTCCAGAAGAAGAAGACAAAAAGAAAGACCATGAGAAGGTATTTGAGGAGATAATAGTTGAAAACTTCCCTAAACTGGGGAAGGAAATAATCACCCAAGTCCAAGAAACCCAGAGAATCCCAAACAGGATAAACCCAAGGCGAAACACCCCAAGACACATATTAATCAAATTAACAAAGATCAAACACAAAGAACAAATATTAAAAGCAGCAAGGGAAAAACAACAAATAACACACAAGGGAATTCCCATAAGGATAACAGCTGATCTTTCAATAGAAACTCTTCAAGCCAGGAGGGAATGGCAAGACATACTTAAAATGATGAAAGAAAATAACCTACAGCCCAGATTATTGTCCCAGCAAGGATTTCATTCAAGTATGAAGGAGAAATCAAAAGCTTCTCAGACAAGCAAAAGCTGAAAGAATTCTGCACCACCAAACCAGCTCTCCAACAAATACTAAAGGATATTCTCTAGACAGGAAACACAAAAATGGTGTATAAATTCGAACCCCAAACAATAAAGTAAATGGCAACGGGATCATACTTATCAGTAATTACCTTAAACGTAAATGGGTTGAATGCCCCAACCAAAAGACAGACTGGCTGAATGGATACAAAAACAAGACCCCTACATATGTTGTCTACAGGAGACCCACCTCAAAACAGGGGACACATACAGACTGAAAGTGAAGGGCTGGAAAAAGATCTTCCATGCAAATAGGGACCAAAAGAAAGCAGGAGTAGCAATACTCATATCAGATAAAATAGACTTTAAAATAAAGGCTGTGAAAAGAGACAAAGAAGGTCACTACATAATGATCAAGGGATCAATCCAAGAAGAAGATATAACAATTATAAATATATATGCACCCAACACGGGAGCACCGCAGTATGTAAGACAAATGCTAACAAGTATGAAAGGAGAAATTAACAATAACACAATAATAGTGGGAGACTTTAATACCCCACTCACACCTATGGATAGATCAACTAAACAGAAAATTAACAAGGGAACACAAACTTTAAACGATACAATAGACCAGTTAGACCTAATTGATATCTATAGGACATTTCATCCCAAAACAATGAATTTCACCTTTTTCTCAAGCGCACATGGAACCTTCTCCAGGATAGATCACATCCTGGGCCATAAAGCTAGCCTTGGTAAATTCAAAAAAAACAGAAATCATTCCAAGCATCTTTTCTGACCACAATGCAGTAAGATTAGATCTCAATTACAGGAGAAAAACTATTAAAAATTCCAACATATGGAGGATGAACAACACCCTGTTGAATAACCAACAAATCACAGAAGAAATCAAAAAAGAAATCAAAATTTGCATAGAAACGAATGAAAATGAAAACACAACAACCCAAAACCTGTGGGACACAGTAAAAGCAGTCCTAAGGGGAAAGTTCATAGCAATACAGGCACACCTCAAGAAACAAGAAAAAAGTCAAATAAATAACCTAACTCTACACCTAAAGCAACTAGAAAAGGAAGAAATGAAGAACCCCAGGGTTAGTAGAAGGAAAGAAATCTTAAAAATTAGGGCAGAAATAAATGCAAAAGAAACAAAAGAGACCATAGCAAAAATCAACAAAGCCAAAAGCTGGTTCTTTGAAAGGATAAATAAAATTGAAAAACCATTAGCCAGACTCATCAAGAAACAAAGGGAAAAAATCAAATCAATAAAATTAGAAATGAAAATGGAGAGATCACAACAAACAACAGAGAAATACAAAGGATCATTACAGACTATCAGCAATTATATGTCAATAAAATGGACAACGTGGAAGAAATGGACAAATTCTTAGAAAAGTACAACTTTCCAAAACTGAACCAGGAAGAAATAGAAAACCTTAACAGACCCATCACAAGCACGGAAATTGAAACTGTAATCAGAAATCTTCCAGCAAACAAAAGCCCAGGTCCAGACGGCTTCACAGCTGAATTCTACCAAAAATTTAGAGAAGAGCTAACACCTATCCTGCTCAAACTCTTCCAGAAAATTGCAGAGGAAGGTAAACTTCCAAACTCATTCTATGAGGCCACCATCACCCTAATACCAAAACCTGACAAAGACCCAACAAAAAAAGAAAACTACAGGCCAATATCACTGATGAATATAGATGCAAAAATCCTAAACAAAATTCTAGCAATCAGAATCCAACAACACATTAAAAAGATCATACATCATGACCAAGTGGGCTTTATCCCAGGGATGCAAGGATTCTTCAATATCCGCAAATCAATCAATGTAATACACCACATTAACAAACTGAAAAACAAAAACCATATGATTATCTCAATAGATGCAGAGAAAGCCTTTGACAAAATTCAACACCCATTTATGATAAAAACTCTCCAGAAAGCAGGAATAGAAGGAACATACCTCAACATAATAAAAGCTATATATGACAAACCCACAGCAAACATTATCCTCAATGGTGAAAAATTGAAAGCATTTCCTCTAAAGTCAGGAACAAGACAAGGGTGCCCACTTTCACCATTACTATTCAACATAGTTTTGGAAGTTTTGGCCACAGCAATCAGAGCAGAAAAAGAAATAAAAGAAATCCAAATTGGAAAAGAAGAAGTAAAACTCTCACTATTTGCAGATGACATGATCCTCTACATAGAAAACCCTAAAGACTCCACCAGAAAATTACTAGAACTAATCAATGATTATAGTAAAGTTGCAGGATATAAAATCAACACACAGAAATCCCTTGCATTCCTATACACTAATAATGAGAAAACAGAAAGAGAAATTAAGGAAACAATTCCATTCACCATTGCAACGAAAAGAATAAAATACTTAGGAATATATCTACCTAAAGAAACTAAAGACCTATATATAGAAAACTATAAAACACTGGAAAGAAATCAAAGAGGACACTAATAGATGGAGAAATATACCATGTTCATGGATTGGAAGAATCAATATAGTGAAAATGAGTATACTACCCAAAGCAATTTGTAGATTCAATGCAATCCCTAGCAAGCTACCAACAGTATTCTTCACAGAGCTAGAACAAATAATTTCACAATTTGTATGGAAATATAAAAAACCTCGAATAGCCAAAGCGATCTTGAGAAAGAAAAATGGAACTGGAGGAATCAACCTACCTGACTTCAGGCTCTACTACAAAGCCACAGTTATCAAGACAGTATGGTACTGGCACAAAGACAGAAATATAGATCAATGGAACAAAATAGAAAGCCCAGAGATAAATCCACGCACATATGGACACCTTATCTTTGACAAAGGAGGCAAGAATATACAATGGATTAAAGACAATCTCTTTAACAAGTGGTGCTGGGAAATCTGGTCAACCACTTGTAAAAGAATGAAACTAGAACACTTTCTAACACCATATACAAAAATAAACTCAAAATGGATTAAAGATCTCAACGTAAGACCAGAAACTATAAAACTCCTAGAGGAGAACATAGGCAAAACACTCTCTGACATACATCACAGCAGGATCCTCTATGACCCACCTCCCAGAATATTGGAAATAAAAACAAAAATAAACAAATGGGACCTAATTAAACTTAAAAGCTTCTGCACATCAAAGGAAACTATTAGCAAGGTGAAAAGACAGCCTTCAGAATGGGAGAAAATAATAGCAAATGAAGCAACCGACAAACAACTAATCTCAAAAATATACAAGCAACTCCTACAGCTCAACTCCAGAAAAATAAATGACCCAATCAAAAAATGGGCCAAAGATCTAAATAGACATTTCTCCAAAGAAGACATACAGACTGGCTAACAAACACATGAAAAGATGCTCAACATCACTCATTATCAGAGAAATGCAAATCAAAACCACTATGAGATACCATTTCACACCAGTCAGAATGGCTGCGATCCAAAAGTCTACAAATAATAAATGCTGGAGAGGGTGTGGAGAAAAGGGAACCCTCTTACACTGTTGGTGGGAATGCAAACTAGTACAGCCACTATGGAGAACAGTGTGGAGATTCCTTAAAAAACTGGAAATAGAACTGCCTTATGATCCAGCAATCCCACTGCTGGGCATACACACTGAGGAAACCAGAAGGGAAAGAGACACGTGTACCCCAATGTTCATCGCAGCACTGTTTATAATAGCCAGGACATGGAAGCAACCTAGATGTCCATCAGCAGATGAATGGATAAAGAAAGCTGTGGTACATATACACAATGGAGTATTACTCAGCCATTAAAAAGAATACATTTGAATCAGTTCTAATGAGGTGGATGAAACTGGAGCCTATTATACAGAGTGAAGTAAGCCAGAAGGAAAAACACCAATACAGTATACTAACGCATATATATGGAATTTAGAAACATGGTAACGATAACCCTGTATACGAGACAGCAAAAGAGACACTGATGTATAGAACAGGCTTATGGACTCTGTGGGAGAGGGAGAGGGTGGGAAGATTTGGGAGAATGGCATTGAAACATGTGAAATGTCATGTATGAAACGAGATGCCAGTCCAGGTTCAACGCACGATGCTGGATGCTTGGGGCTGGTGCACTGGGACGACCCAGAGGGATGGTATGGGGAGGGAGGAGGGAAGAGGGTTCAGGATGGGGAACACATGTATACCTGTGGTGGATTCATTTTGATATTTGGCAAAATTAATACAATTATGTAAGGTTTAAAAATAAAAAATTAAAAAAAGAATAAAAAATTAAAAAAATAAAAAAATAAAAAAAATTTAAAAAAAAGAAAATATCATGCTAAGTAAAAGAAGCTTGACAGAAAAGACCATGTATTATATGATTCAATTAATATGAAATACCCTAAAAAAACAAATTCTTAGAAACAGAAAGTAAATTAGCTTTTACCAATTTTACACTGGAAAGAAGGCGCAATGGGGAATGACTGCTAATGGGTATTAGCATTTCCTTTTTGGGGTGTTAAAATGTTCTGAAATTAGGTAATGATAATTATTGTACAATGTTGAATAAACCAATGTGAATTTTGTATACATTACAGTGTGATAAAAAGTAAATTATACAATTTAATGGATGAATTGTATGGTACATGAATTATAACTCAATAAAGCAATTTTAAAACAGGAGGTAAAATAAAGACATTCCCAGATAAAAACAAAATTTTTAATGCTATTTCTTCTTGAATAGTGTGATTACTGACATTTTTGTATTATTCTTTAATGTCCTTCATGTTTCCTCTGCATAAAGTTTTCTATTGAACATATGCTATTTTAATAATTACAAAATATATATATTAATGAAAAACACCAAGTTCCTAAAAATACAAAAGAATAAATTAAACCAAAGTATTCTTTACAAAATACCATATGACTCTAATCTACATTCAACCTTACAATGAATTTTTTTCTTATAGATAAGAGAAAATAAATTAATACTTACTTAACTGCTTGTGCTCCTGGTCTTTGCACAATCAAAGTACTAAATTCTTCCACTACAATATCTAGCAGTTCAGGTTTTTGTTGTTGTTCTCTTAGAATAATAGACATACTTTTCAAGTGAACAAAGAACTTCATTGCTTCAAACTAGAATATAAAGAGGAAGAAAATGAAAAAAAATTATATATCTATAATACTCCTACTTATACAATTTATTCTTTCCAAAAATCAGAAAAATACATCAAAAACAACCTTTACATATTTAAGGATCACCACATAATACTAAAACTAAACATAAACTAAAATTAAACATAACATAAAATTTTTTTAAAACCCACGTAACACTAAAAATTTTATTCCTACTGTGGAAACTCAAATAAATGCAATATTTACAGACTCAAAGATCACAGAACAAGTCAGTAACATGTATTTCTGAAAGGATTAAAATTAGGCGAATCTATCAATAAATACTCAGGTATAAGGCAACAAAACATTTTTACTGTTTTTGGCAAGGTTGGATCAACTGCTGTTTCACTATAGCCAATTGCTTCATACAGCAAACTTTTTTCTTTAGGTGTCAATATTTCTTCAAGACCTACAAATCATAAAGAATGTTTTATGTTATTAACTGGTAACAAGATAAAACCAAATCCAAATTTAGCTGCTTTTAATAATGTAAATTTTACTCTTTTTTATAATACCTTTAAGAAATTATATTCACAAATGCTAAGATGGCATTGGCAATTTTAGGTTTATTTTTCAAAAATATAAATGACTAACTACATTAATTTAGCAATATAAATTTCTAAATGTTTTGTATTAAGCACACAAAATAGCTACCTGTATTAGGTACTTAACGTCATGATGCTAGTCAACATAAGTAGCATATAAAATACGAAGTATTAATATCATGCCTACCCATTTTAAAGTTGGTAAAATTGAGTTTTAGAGAGCTTAAATTTGCCAGGGTCATATTGCTAATAAATGATATATCCAAGATATAAACCTAAGCTCCTAAGCCTCCAAAGTTATGATGTTAAGCATTTGGTTGGGAAGTAAAAATCTTTCCAAGAACTAATTTCAATGAAAATTTACAGTGGTTTATACTCTTTTGAAATTTTTATTTATAACTGTGCTATACACACTTACTAAGTCTTCTAGACATAATACTCTTCTGAAAGTATTAGTAAATATTAAAAATTTTTTGATTTTTGACATACATTTAAATTTTTATTAGTAATTTTACTTATAGTAAGAATTACTTATCATATGCATATATACTTTCAATGTCTACTTAATGAAAGAGAACACTTGGCTCCTCCCTCCATGGGATTCTCCAGTCAAGAGTACTAGAGTGGTTTGCCATTTCCTTCTTCAGGGGATCTTCCCGACCCAGGGATCAAACCTGGGTCTCCCGCATTCCAGGCAAATGCTTTAACCTCTGAGCCACCAGGGAAGCCCTGATGGTTAGCTACACTACCACAGCTTGATGATTAACTGCACTACTGTAAATGAAATGAACGTACTTCCAGGTTTAATATCTAGTTGTTGTTTACTATGTGATTCTGACCAACTCCACATCCAGCTAAACCATCCTTTATTGCCCTCGGACTCTTCTGCTCCTTCTCTGAAAATCCTGTATCCAGCTTTCTTTACCTAAAATAAATAAATTTTCAAATAAATGACAAATTACCCTTTATTTAGCAATTCAAAGAAACAGGATATTTCCAAAACTTATCTGCTTTAGTGGATAAGTATAAACAACAATCATACTGACAATAAAATACAGTAGCTGTAACACTGGCCAAATATCAGAATTTAGAATTATCTGGTACTTATTAGCACATGGTCTTACAAGCAATAATAATGGGCGGGGGGCGGGGGGTGGGGAATTGGCTTTTCACCTTTAAGCCCAATCACTGAGAAAGAACTTTTTCCCCCCACTGAAACTGTCTTGAATAGATGTGGCAAATAGATGGTTTAAATAGATGTCGCAAAAGAATACATCAAATTTTCTTGTAATATGGTGTTTTTGTTCAGACACTAAGTCATGTCCGACTCTGTGACCCCATGGACTGCAGCGTGCCAGCCTTCCCCGTCTGTCCTTCACTATATCCTGGAGTTTGCTCAAATTCTTGTTCACTGAATCAGTGATGCCATCCAAACATCTCATCCTTTGTCTCCCCCTTTCTCCTCCAGCTCTTAGTCTTTCCCAGCATCAAACAGGGTGTTTTCCAATGAGCTGGCTCTCTGCATCAGGTGGCCCAAGTATTGGAGTTTTAGCATCAGTCCTTCCAATGAATATTCAGGGTTGATTTCCTTTAGGATTGACTGGTTTGAGCTCCTTGCTCTCCAAGAGACTCTCAAGAGTCTTCTCCAGCACCACACTGCGAAAGCATAAATTATCTGGTGCTCAGTCTTCTTTACGGTCCAACTCTCACATCCATACATGACTACTGGGAAAACCATAGCTCTGACTATATGAACCTTTGTCAGCAGAGCTTGATGTCTCTGGTTTTTAATACGCTGTCTAGGTTTGTCATAGCTTTTCTTCCAAAGTGCAAGTATCTTTTAATTTTTTAGCTGCAGTCACCATCACTGGTGATTTTGGAGCCAAAGAAAATAAAATCTGCCACTGTTTCCACTTTTTCCCTGTCTATTTGCCATGAAGTGATGGGATTGGATGCTATGGTTTTAGTGTTTTGAATGTTGAGTTTCAAGCCAGCTTTTTCACTCTCTTTCACCCTCATCAAGAAGTTCTTTAGTTCCTCTTCACTTTCTGCCACTATTCTTATAATACAAATAAGCAAATTAGAACCCCTTTTAGGAAATAGTATAATACAGCACAATACCAATAAATTCTATATAAATTATAGATTTATTTTATACTAATTGAAAGACAATCTGGAATTACCTCAACTTCCGCCTGTTGTCTTGCTACAGTTATATTAAACACATCCAAAGTCTTTTCCAAATCCTAAAAATATAAATAAAATGTGTTTACATAACTTTATACAGATAATTTTCATATATGCTCTATCAAACTGCTGCACTAAATATGGGAAATTGAAAATAAGTCATCCATCAATATGATATTTCTCTTAAATTCTGAGAAGCAATGCTTGTACATGTCAGCTTGGAAATTTGGCTTTGAAACCAACACAGAGAAGACTGGAATCAATGTAGCAAATACTTTCTAGGATTCTGAAGTTTATAAATGTCATAATAATGTGAGGCTTCAAGTTACTATTTTCATAAACCCAAATCTCTCCAGATTGAGAAGAATCTCAAATTCCAAATGATCACCAGAGTTTCTATCATCCAACTGAAGTTAAGGAGTATGAAAAAGTCTAAGTAAAAGAGACAGAGAATGACCAGTCAAAATTAGAACAAATAAGTAGGAAGTGTTAATCACTAAAGACTGAGGACTTAAGAATTACAAAATATTCAACAAATTTTTATAACACTAACCTCCAAAGAGTTGAGAAGTTCACCAGATGGCTTCTTACTTGTTAGCTTTTTTTTATACAGTTCTTTATATTGCTTCATTTTTTGCCTATGTTCTCTAATGTGCTTCCAGGACCACATCCGTAAGTGGGGGCGAATGTTTACTTCAAGGATACCATGTATAGCATAAGCCCACCTAGTTAAAAAATAAAAACAAAAACTCTCCCCTTAAAAACACCCTCAAACCAACAGTATGAAATACAACTGACATCACTTCTGTTCTAACAACATACGTAATACAGAGACTGTGAAAATATTATCTAGCATTTGCTTCTTACCAACCCTATTAGTAATTAAGAACACATATTTAGCCTTATCTTTTTCCTAAATGAAAATAAGCAAAATTACAGAATTTTGTTATAACACAGTTCTACCAAAAAACTATTAAAGTATTAATTGGCAACTAGCCCTTTAGCCACCTGAATAGTAATTAAAATAGTCAACTGAAAAAGTAACTGCAACTTTGAAAACCTAGGTTAAGACCTTAATAACTAAAAAAATAAGACTACTTCAGAATTTTTAAAAGGGGCTGCACTTTACAGATTCCCATAATTTTTTCAGATTTATAACAGTGTTCTGATACCAAAGTTTGAAAACTAAAAAAAGACATAGTTGAAAAAGACATGTTTTTTTAGTAATTTCAGAAATACAGTAAATGAATAGAATGCTAGTATTTCCAGTTGTAAATTCATTATAAAGAATCCTTTATAATAATAAAGGATTAATAATAATTAAGTCAATTTTACTAGTATAATAAGCAAAAGCCACTACAAGTGTTTCAGGCCAAATATCATAATATAGCTTGTATCAGCCTTTAAAGAGAGTATCTTAAAATTCTTAAAAATTCAAGAAATTCACTTTCATGCTGTCATTTTTTAATACAATTGGAGACATATTAATGCCACGGACATTAGTATCTGCAAAAATTCCCTGGGCAATAAATAATGTGCTAAAAAAAATTTCACTGAGCAATTCCACTTCTGGGTATTTATGTGAAGAAAATGAAAACACTAACTCAAAAAGATATATGCAACCACGTGTTCACTGCAGTATTGTTTATAGGAGCCAAGATATGGAAACAACCAACTGTCCATAGATGGATGAAAGGATAAAGTATACACATACAAACACACACACACACACGCAAATGTTATTTAGCCATAAAAATGGAATAAAATCTTGGCATTTGTTACAACATGAATGAACGATGATGGGCATTATGCTAAGCGAAATAAGTGAGAGAAAGACAAATACTGTAGCATTCACTTATATAAAGTTTTTTTTTTTTTTTAATGATCTCATAGATACAGAGAATAGACTGGTGAGAGACAAAAGGAGTGGGTGGGGGATGGGTAAAATGGGTGAAGTGGGTCCAAAAAACTTCCAGTGATAAATAAGTCTGGGCATATAATGTACAGCATTTTGACTACAGCTTATAATACTGTATGGCATATTTGAAAGTTGCTAAGAGAGCAGATATTAAAAGTTCTTATAACAAGAAAAATAGTTTTGCTATCTATGTGTGGTACTGGACGTTAAGGACTTATTGTAGTGATCCTTTCTCAGTATGTACAAATATCTAACCATTATGGCGATTATACTTCAATTTTAAAAGTTTAAAGCATATTACCATTCTTTGGCATGGTAACGAAGAGGTACATCAGGTTTGAATTTCCTATATGGTACATTTTGCGTCATCATATCAACCGATTCAAGAAGTTCCATGAAACTGAAATACTGAAGAATGAAAAAATTAAATCTTTAAGATTTTTTGTTTAATTGTCAAAGATAAAAATTAAATCACTAACTTATTTAAGGTAATGTTTATTATATACCATTATGAATCTTAACATTTAAAATCTTAGCTCTGCTTTTATCAAACTATAACCTACAATTTAAAATTTCATTAAAAAAAATCACCTGTGGTTTATTAAGTTGAATTGTTATGTCATGTAACTCAACATCCAGGTCTATTTTGGGGGCAGAAAAGTCAAAATCCGATCTGCGATTCATCTGAAGTTTGGCATTGGCAGATATGGGGCGAAATACTGAAAAATAACACAAATTTTTAAAAATTATTTTAAAATAATGAGTTCTTTTTCCAAGTCACAAAGTGCTAGAGGAATCAAGCTGAAAATGCTCATTTTCATTTCTTCTATACCCTTTCCAGTTTCCAATTTCCATACTGCTATAACTTGATCAGATGAATTATCACTTAGCCTTGAGGAGTCTTTTGCCTTTATCTATAACCCATATTGCTTTTTGCAAGTACAATAAATACAATTGCTTTTTGCAAGCTAACTGCACTCCCCCTCAAAAAAAATAAATAAATAAATAACCCTAAGAAGCAGGAACACACTCTAAAAGGCAAAACAGGTAGATGAAAGTGAAAGTGGAGAGTGAAAAAGTTGGCTTAAAACTCAACATTCAGAAAATGAAGATCATGGCATCTGGTCCCATCACTTCATGGCAAATAGGTGGGGAAACAGTGGAAACAGTGTCAGACTTTATTTTTGGGGGGCTCCAAAATCACTGCAGATGGTGATTGCAGCCATGAAATCAAAAGACGCTTACTCCTTGGAAGGAAAGTTATGACCAACCTAGATAGCATATTCAAAAGCAGAGACATTACTTTGCCACAAAGGTCCATCTAGTCAAGGCTATGGTTTTTCCAGTGGTCATGTATGGATGTGAGAGTTGGACTGTGAAGAAAGCTGAGCGCCGAGGAATTGATGGTTTTGAACTGTGGTGTTGGAGAAGACTCTTGAGAGTCCCTTGGACTGCAAGGAGATCCAACCAGTCCATTCTAAAGGAGACCAGTCCTGGGTGTTCTTTGGAAGGAATGATGCTAAAGCTGAAACTCTAATACTTTCGCCACCTCATGCGAATAGTTGACTCACTAGAAAAGACCCTTATGCTGGGAGGGATTGGGGGCAGGAGGAGAAGGGGACGACAGAGGATGAGATGGCTGGATGGCATCACCAACTCGATGGACACGAGCTTGGGTGAACTCTGAGAGTTGATGATGGAGAGGGGGGCCTGGCGTGCTGCAGTTCATGGGGTCGCAAAGAGTCGGACACGACTGAGCGACTAAAATGAACTGAGAGGACATGGGAGAGATACTGCAGGGGGGAAGGAGTTATGCTTTGTGGTACTACTGTGCTCATTCAGCAGACTCTTCCTGTGCCATGGTTCCAATACACAGCTCTTAAAGAAAATGGCTTCTCCAGTGTCCAGGTCCTGCAGCACAACAGATATCTTCAGCACTAGACTCCTGCAGCACACAGCACCACCCAAGAGCCAGCAAATTCTCTTAATACATTGCTCAGGAGGTTTTAGAGTAGAGTACCTTCTGGAGACAACTCTCCACAAGACTTCCTAGTGGGTCAATTTCCCAAAAGTTCCTTCAGGGTAATTTACAAGTTTTACCAATAGGGCATCGGGGACTCCCCTGCCAGTCAGTGACCCACAGCAATCCCCTCTCCAACAAGTTCTAGATCTCAGTGTTGAAGGAGACAGACGCACTTCTTTGGGCACTCCACCTAACTCCCAGGGTAAAGGCTGTTTCTTCTAGCTATTGGGATGGCCAAAAAGTTCACTCAGATCTTTCCGTAAGATGCTACAGAAAAATTTAAACAAACGTTTTGGCCAATCCCATACTATTCTTGCATTCCTTAGTGTTCTCTCTACGCTTTGTTAGCCAATTCCTTGTTACTCTAATACCCTCTTATATTTAGTAATTCTTCATAAATACTTTCTGTTCTCAAATTACTATGTGCTTCCTGTCTCTTCATCAGACTCTGAATGAAACAGCCAGAAATGACAGTAGGGTAAAGGAGAAATAAGTCAAAATTAAACTGATATATTTGAGAATCATCAACACACATGATACAGCAAAGTATTTTGCTTTTGTGTATATATTAGAAATACATTTAATTTTATGAGAAAGTCAACATGAAATACCACAGTGACATCAACAATATTCATTTCAAATTTATACTGATTACTTTAATTGTACATTTATCTTATGAAATTTACTTACCAAAATCATAACCTTCTGGAACAATATTTTCATCAACAATGCCATTCCTCAGGCTGCTCTATTAAAAGTCAAATTGATATTACTTATATTCATGCTAATACTAGTATATGCAAAAATGTTTAAAAGCAATTTTAAAAAATAACTCAAACTTAGGAGAGTATAGCTAAGAAAATATTAAAGTGACTAAATACTATTTCATCAAACTACTATTATGTAAGAAGGCTCTAGAAATTATTAAGATAGGAATGTATTTATATATATTTGCATACAAGCACATACACAAAATTTCATAAAATTCAACATCTCTTTAAGACAAAACAAAGTGGGTACAAAAGTAACATATCTCAATATAATGAAGGTCAGAGATGACAAGCCCACAACTGTCATCATACTCAAGGGTGAAAAGCTGAAGGCTTCTCTTCTAAGATCAGGAACAAGACAAAGATGCTCATTTTTACCACTTTTATTCGACACAGTATTAGAAGTCCTAGCCAGAGAAATAAGGTAAGAAAAATAAATAAAGCATACAAGTTGGAAAGGAAGAAGTAAACTTTCACTATTTGCAAATGACATAATAATATATGGAAAACCCTGAAGTCTCCACCAAAAACTGCTAAAACTAATAATAAATGAATTAAAGTTGCAGGATACAAAAATCAATATACAGAAATCTGTGGTATTTCTGTACACTAATAACAAACTATCAGAAAGAAAAAATAACAATTCCATTTACAATTGCATTAAAATGTAAGAATACACTTCACCATGGAGGTAAAAGGCTTGTACCCTGAAAACGATAAGGCACTGAGGAACAAAAATAAAAAGGACACTAACTAATGGAAAGATATTTCATGCTCATGAATTAGAATAAGTAATACTGTTAAAGATTCATATTACCCAAAGCAATCTGCAGATATGTTGCAATCTCCATCAAAATACCAACAGCATTTCTCACAGAAAAAAACAATATTAAAATTCATATGGAACCACAAAAGAACCCAAATAGCCAAAGCAATCCTGAGAAAGAACAAAGCTGGAGCTGTCATCTTCCCTGATATCTAACTGTATTACAAAGCTAACAGTATTAGTATCTGTCACACAAACAGACACACAGATCAACAGACCAGAACAGACAACTCAGAAATAAACCCATGCATATATGGTCCAAAAATCACTGCAGAAAGTGACTGCAGCCATGAAATTAAAAGACGCTTGCTCCTTGGAAGAAAAGTCATGACAAACCGAGACAGCATATTAAAAAGCAGAGACCTCACTTTGCCAACAAAGGTCCATATAGTCAAAGCTATGGTTTTCCCAGTTGTACACAATGTACAGTTGTGAGAGGTGGACCATAAGGAAGGCTGAAAGCTAAAGAATTGATGGTTTCTAACTGTGGTGCTGGAAAAGACTCCTGAGCGTCCCTTGGACAGCAAGGAGATCAAACCAGTCAATCCTAAAGGAAATCAACCCTGAATATTCATTGGAAGGACTGATGGCTGAAGTTGAAGCTCCAATACTTTGGTCACCTGATGTGACGCGTTGACTCATTAGAAAAGATCCTGATGCTGGGAAAGATTGAGGGCAGGAGGAGGAGTGAGTAAGAGAGGATAAGATGGTTGGATGGCATCACCAATTCAACAGACATGAGTTTGAGCAAAGTCTGGGATATAGTGAAGGGCAGGAAAGCCTGACACGCTGCAGCACATGGGGTTGCAAAGAGTCAGACACAACTTAGCAACTGAACAACAACATACAGAGTCAGTTACAACTTATGACCAAGGAGTCAAGAACATACAATGGGAAAAGGACACTCTCTTCAATAAGTGGTTTTGAGAAAACTTGACAGCTATTTGAGAATGAAATCTGACTACCTTACACGATAAATGAAAATAACTCAAAATGGATTAAAGACTTGAACATAAGGCCTGAAACCATAAAAACTCCAGAAGAAAATAGGTGGTAAGCTCCCTGACATCAGTTTTAGCAATAAGTTTTTAGATTTGACAGCAAAAGCAACAAAAGCAAAAATAATCAAACTGACTACATCAAATTAATAGCTTTTGCACAGCAAAGAAAACTATCAAATACATGAAAAGGAAACCTATGAATGAAAGAAAATATATGAAAATATTATATCTGATAAGGAGCTAATATCTGAAATATATAATGAACCCATATAACTCAAAAGCAAAAAAACTCAAACAACCCAATTAAAAATTTCAAAATAGAAATACAGATGGCTAACAGATACATGGAAAGATGCTCATCATCCCTAATCATTAGAGAAATGTAAACCAAAACACAATGAAATACCACCTTACGCTTGTTAGAATAGCTATTATCAAAAACCAAAAAAATTATAAATGTTGATGAAAATGTGGAGAAAAGAAAACCCTTCTGCTCTGTTGGTGGGATGCAAATTGGTGCAGACCCTATGGACAATATGGAAGGACCTCAAACAATTAAAAAACGGAACTATCATATAACCCGACAGCTCCACTTCTGAGAAGAAAATAAACATCCAACTTGAAAGCATATCTGCACTCCATGTTCACTGCAGCATTATTCATAATAACCAAGATATAGAAACAACATAAATATCCATCAAGAGTGAATGAAGAAAATGTTTTATACACACACACACACACACACTGTGGAATATCACTCAGCCATAAAAGAAAGTGAAATCTTGCTATTGGGACAACACAAATGGACCTTGAGGCATTACACTAAGTGAAATAGCTTAAAGACAGAAAAACAAACATATCTTGCTTTTATGTGGAATTTAGAAGAAAAAATAACATAGAGAACAGATCGATGGTTGCAGGGAAGTGGGGAGGGAGGTACTGACAGGAAGGGAAAAAAATTGACAAAGGGAGTCAAGAAGTCCAAACTTTCAGTTATAAAATAAGTATTTATTAACTCATGGAGATGTAATTATACAGCATGGTGACTATCATTAATAATACTGTGTTGCATATTCAAAAGTTGTTATGAGTAAATCTTGCAAGTTCTTATCACAAGAAAAACAACTGTATAATTACATATGGTGATGGATTAACTAGACTTATTGTGTTGATCATTTTGCAATATATACAAATATCAAAACATTATGTTGCAGACATAACTAACAAATGTTTCATATCAGTTATACCAAAAAGGTATGTTTATATATGTCTATGTACAAACATATATATTCACCTACTGCTGGAAATTTTAATGGATTTTTGCCTAGGAAAAAAAGGACCACTGACTAACATATTATCTACAGTATGTTAGATAAATGACAAAGAATAAAACTATGCAAAATATGATACCAAAGATATATATGCACGTATCAAAAAAATTTACTCACCACTGATTCATCATAATTACTAAGATAAAACAACTGAGTCTTCACATTCCAATAGGCAAAAAGGTTATCCAATCGGATTAACTGAAAATAAATCAAATTTATTATAAGCCTCATTTTCAATGAAGATTCTTTAGCATATGCTTTTTCAGAAGTCTCAAATAATTGGTCATATAACACTTAAGTCAATACAATTCATAAAAATCCTTATCTATGTATTATCACTTGTCTTAAAAGTATCTTTTGTCAAGCCCATTGACTGACAAAACATAGTATTTTTTGTTTTGTCAAAAATAAACATTGTTTATTTTACCTTACGAAATAATTTCTCAGTTTCATCATGTAAACATGGAATCCAGTATTGATCAGTTGTCTGAAAAGGAAAAAAAGAAGCAGTAAAAACTGTCACTTGCATGTGAAATGGCATAGTGATAAACAGAATCTATCCTGCCCTAGACCAATCTACCATTAAAATGTCCTTGAAAACATAACATTTAGTCAAAGAATATTAACTGAATATTCTGTATTCAAGAATCCCATTGCCTGGTGAAAAACAAACTAGAAAGCAAACTATAAACTGGTTAAGTGCCATTATGGAGGTTAAATACGCAGTACTCTGGGAGAATAAAGTCCGTAACTAAAGACTCCACAGTAGGAGCCTCAATTTCAGGTATGTGATGGTGAAAGTGATACATAACCTACTAAGTGACACATTAATGGAAGTTATCAATTCTAAATTTAGTAGGGAATATGATTCATGGTAGGAAGATATCTGAATGTATGGTATGTTCAAAGAACTGAAGTAGCCCAATACGGCCCAAGAACATATTCAAAACATAGAAAAGAGGTAAAATCAGGTGTCCTACCTAGGATCAGATTACACAGGGATTATAAACTATTTTGACAAAATTATAGACTTTAAAAGCAATGAAAAGTCACTGAGGGAAATAAATTGCTATCAAATGCTTATATTTATAAGATGGTTTTCATTTTTTCTAGAGAACTAAATGGACTGGAACAGTGGTGCTCAAATTTTATCATGCAATTAGGATGACCTGGAGGGATTTTTAAACAAAACAGCTGGGTCTCAGCCTGAGTTTGCAATTGAGTATGGCTCGGGTGGGGGACAAGTTTCCAAATACCTCCAAAACCAGTGGTGAAAACCACTGCTGACACTGTTACCAATCACCTTCACAATGCCAGATCCAATGGCTAATTTTCCAACCTTATTTTTCACTGTTACAATAGCATTTGACAGTTTACCTCACCCAACTTTATTGAGTAACTTTTCACTTGACTTTTCTCTTTTCCTGTTTGAGGTAGATCCAAATTTTAAAAACCATACACAAAAACTGAATGAACATAAAAAACAAAAGCATATAATGAAATACTATACAGCAGCTGAACTGAATCAATTAAACTACATGTGGCAATAAACACGTCACAAACAACGTGTAGCAAAAAAGGAAACTCAGAGAAGAATCATGTAACATTTACATGAACTTTTAAAAATCTACCAAATACTACACATTTTTAATGGATATACAGTGTAAAGTTTAAAAATGTAAGATGTTTACCTCTTGGGTGGGAGAGAAGAGTGGAGCAGAATACAAAAGGAATTTAAACTTTATTCATAACAGCTTATTCTTTAAAAGTATTTAAAATTTAAACTAAATGACAAACTTAACTATCATCCATTCTGGATACAAGCAAGTGTCTCATAATTCTTATGTTCTCCTACAGTTTTAAAGTTTCTTAATTAAAAAACTAAACAGGAAGAAAGTATGCCACAATTACTAGTAATAGTGATGATGAAATGATTTGATTCTGTATACTTTCCACAACTAATCAAAGATTTTGAAATGAAACATTACTTTTATTTTGTACTTATGCATTTAAAATTCAGAATGGATTTTTTAAAGTAAAATAAGTATGAAATATCATAATTGGCAAATAGTCTCTCACATATGAAACTAAATTTGATTATCAACCATTTTTTAAATATGAAACTACCTACCCCCAGTTTCAATCCAGTCTATGTACTTTCTGTATGAATTCTATATAGATACCTACTCTTGATGCTGGCATACATTAAGTAGTTATTAGTAATTTAATTAACTATACTACAAAACTAAATATGGTTAAAATTTTTTTTAAACCAAGTACCTGCATGCTGAGATTCTGAAGGGAAATACCAAATGACAGAGGGTTTTCTCGATTTGTGACCTAAAGAGGAAGGAGAGTAAATTTTACTCAGATTTTTAGTAGATGGACAAAATTTATATTGTAGAAAAAGTTCACTTTCTGGTAAGTAAGCTATTTCAAACATTCATAAACATTTTCCTAGTTTCTGGAATAATTTTTATTTCTACATTTTTCCTAACTACATATAAAGTACCAATGTATTAGTGTGGTACAATAATAATATATCAATATAATGTTGCCGCAGTCCATGGGATCACAAAGAGACATGACTTAGCAACTGAACAAAAAAATACTCTTTTTCAATCTACAAAAAAGAAGTTTATTAAAAATGAGATTGACCCTCACAACAGAGCTGTGAGACGCCAACAATGATGTGTTTGAGATACAATATATGATCTATTTGAAATCAAACAATTAGTTAAGTCTAACTAATGATTCCTAAACCATTGCTTTTTCCAGGAAGTAAACACAGTATAAAGTATTTTAAAAACATGTAACTGCTAAATCTACCAAAGGTGATAATAAGAAAGAAATTTTCCTTCATTATCTGATGCTTGAACATTTTAGAAAAGTGTAATCAAGGCACTGAGGACTGCAAATTACAACTAATTATAAAAAATAAAGATCATGTCATGTTCAGCTCTATATCCCTCCACTTGCCAGCATCTCATATGTTGACCACTACAGAGCAGGTGTCAATAAACAGCAAAATAAATATAAAAACAGTTATTACCTATTAAAATACTTACATCATCTTCATAGCGAATATGGATGTTGGAAATTTTCACTTGAAGATTTTTTATGATCTGGGTAATTAATTTTTCTGTGAAAGTGTCCTGTTTCTCCACAAGCTGTTTTTCTACAATTGCAAATATTCATTTTTAATATGAATGAAAAAAACATTCTATGAGTATCTGTATTGAAATAACAGAAATGCTACCTTCTTAAAGAAAGAAATCTGTAGTTAGACTACTAAGTCTCCTTTCCAAGTATCTTACATACCAAAAGACTTTTCTGGGTGACTAAATGCACACAGTTTTCAAAACCTACTTTCTTGTCCAAACTAATGCTTATCATGTAGAATTTATTGGCATCAAATTTTATAATTTCTGTAGGTATACCTGAGTACATAAGGACATGAAAAACAGTAAGATTATTAGGTAAGAATTATAACAGGATCATATTAGAAGAGTCAGAAACAGTAGCAAAGAAAGAATCTCCCTTAAAATTTGTACTATCATCATAAGGTGTCTGTGGATAGAAGTATAAAACAGCTGAATATGCTCCTTCTCTAATAAACACAAAATAGGAAGATATAAGATTCTCTCCCTCTCCCCTTTTAAGCAAAAATGAAAGATGTTCATTTGTTTCATTTTTCAAAATGAGATTAAACAATCTTCTTCAATACTTTCTAGGAAAATAGAAAGAATAAAAAATCGAGGTTCCTAATTTTTTTTAATATGCTGATAACCACTAATTATTAACACTTTTGCCCCCACTTAAAAATGCCAATGAAAGCGATCTTTTTCTAGTCCTATTTCACCTGTATACACTTATTATTTATCTTTTCCTCTAATGACCTGCTGCTGCTAAGTCACTTCAGTCGTGTCCAACTCTTAGCGACCCCATGGACTGCAGCCTACCAGGCTCCTCCGTCCCTGGGATTCTCCAGGCAAGAACACCGGAGTGGGGTGCCATTGCCTTCTCCGACTACTTCCTAATTCAGCTGACCCAGAAAGTCTCAGAGAAAGAAAAGCTGATGAAGGTATTCTCATACTTGCATCAAAGGGAAGCATGAGTGAACGAACATACTGAACAGGACTTTAGAATTAATAAACAGAAGTAGAAAAAAACTCTTTGAAGATGAGAGTTTTTTATTTTAAATGTTGAATCCCACCACTACCTAATAAAATCCTCTGCTCTATAAATTTAGTTATTCAATTAAATGCTAAATTTTTCTTTCCCTATCAACTAGTTTCTTTCGGACTTCCTTACCCAGCTCAGATTCCTTAATACATTATTTCACCAACATTTTAAACTCTTCTGCTTTCTTTTTTCTCCTTTTTCTTCTGTCAATAAAGTTCCAAGCCGACACAAATCCAAACTCTACTTTTTATATAAACATGTATGCCTCGCCAGGTGAGTAGGGGAGAAGAAAATTACCACAAAACAGACTGCAATTACTTTAAGTTAGTCATTACCAACTTCAACTAACCAACAACCTTACTACATTTCTCCAATCAACTTGTTCACACTCCAGAGTAACCATCTTAAAATTCCTCTTGGTACTCTTCAAAAGTCCAACAATTCTTTCACTGCTCTTTTTACTCTTAGCAAACCACTTTACAACTATGAAGAAACCAAAGCTTCCTCTCTGCAATCATCACTAAATCGAAATAGCAATTTCTAAGGTAACCAAGGACCTCCATGTCATAAATAAAATGATTATTTCTTAATCCTCAATATACCTGATAAATCAGCAGGATCTGACATATTCTTCACTTTCCAAACCACTCTTTTCCCATCGAAATGTAACCTCCAAATTTCCTACTATAATACTTACCTAACCACTCTTTCTTGGTCTTTTTTTTTTTTTTTTTGCTGTTTTCCTCCTCTACACAATCCTTAAATGTTGGCTTTCTTTAGGGCTTAGTTCTAGAAATGTTTCTCTTCTCATTTTATACTGTTGCTGCAGAGAATCTCATCCATACCTTACAGCCTGAACTATCTTCCTAACGCTGACAACTCTCAAAAGTATATTGAATAATGCAGGAAGTAAGATATGATCACAGAGTAGTTGGTACATTCAGTAAACTACAAATAGGCCAGTATGGCTGGAACAAAGAACAGAAAAGATATGAAAGGGATGGGGTCAGTAAAAGGCTGGAAAGGTAGACAAGATTCAAGTCATAAGAGCAACAAAGTATTTTGTTGAAGAGTTCAAAATTCTATCTGATAACAGGTATAATGGATGAATCTTAAGCATGGCCATTTATATTTTAGATTTAAGTATAACTAGGAGGCACTTCTGATTAAACATGAGTTTGCATCTATTTTTCTCTTCCTCAGTAAAACCCCATGAAGGCAAAAGGGGAAAAATGGATAAAT
The DNA here is from genome assembly GCF_032452875.1 of Bos javanicus. Classification (NCBI taxonomy): domain Eukaryota; kingdom Metazoa; phylum Chordata; class Mammalia; order Artiodactyla; family Bovidae; genus Bos; species Bos javanicus. The sequence continues at coordinate 53,782,386 of NC_083875.1, read as the reverse complement.
CTCCAAGACAAAAAGAAAAGAGTGTAGAAGAATAAGAGAAAGCTTAAAAAATTCAGAAGCTGGAAAGCAGATGGGCTTAGACAACATGACAGAAGAAGAAATTTGATCTCAAATGCCCATAAATTGAGATGCCAATAAAATACAATATGAGCTAAAAAAAGAACCCTGGGAAGATTCAGTAACTGGAATCCTCTGAAAATATAAATGGCAAAGAGGTGGAAGAAGAAGGTGATCATATAAGGATTGGCTTAAAGTCTGTATATTGAGTAGTTAGATTTCTAGGTATCCTTCCTCTTCCAATCCACAGGATCAAGCAATTATCCTTTTTCCCACTCCATAAGAAGCAAATGTTTATTCTGGAGACAATAAAACTGACAGGCTCCAGACTCTGAGACTATGTATGTGAGGGTACAAGGAAATCCATCATGCCAAAATGGACATACTAAGTAAAAGGTCTATGTAATAAATGTTAAGACCCACATCCAACTGCTAATCAAAACTAGGGATCTGACTTCCCATGATAAGCAAATGGTCAATAAGCAGACAAAAAGATGCTAAAATACTAATTTTTACACACAGATACACAATGGAATCTTATTCAGCCTTAAAAAGAAAACTGTGACAAATGCTACAACATGGATAAACCTTGAAGACATAAAGTGAAAGTAAAGTCACTCAGTCCTGTCCGACATTATGAAGACATAATACTTTACATGGGGAAATAAACCACTGAAGAAAATACAAATACTATATGATTCCACTTGCATGATTACTCAGAACAGTCAAAACCAAACAGACAAAAAGCAAAATTGCAGTTTTTCCCGGGTCTGGGGGTAAAGGGGGAAAGAATGGGTGTGTTATTGTCTATCGAGTGTAAAGTTTCAATTTTACAAGATGAAAAGAGATATGGGGAGAGATGATGATAGTGGATGCAATACAATAAATGTATTTAATACCACTGAACTACTTAAAAGTCATTAAGAAGGCAAATTTTATATGAACACTACAATAAAAAATTTTTTTAAAAAAAGAGGATGAGGGTATGGATGAAAGACAATAGAGATGAAAACATAAGAAGTATTGCCAGGAATTGTGGTAAATCTCCTTTTTTTAATGCCTTTTTTTTACTTGTTTGCCAACCAGTAAATCGTTTATTATTGCTTTCTTTTTATTTAAAAAGTAAGTTAATGGCAAGGACATTTTGAGCAGTACACACACAACTCTTCTAAGATGCTTAGCATCAAAGGATGGAGGAGCATAAGCTAACCATAGGAACATGACTTGATGCTTAAAAGATAAGAGAGGCTATGGCATATTTACATGTCAAAGAGAAAGCTTCACTAGAAGGAAAAGTTAAGAGTCAGAGTACAGGAGTGTAGATGTTGATGGTTATATAAAGAACTCCTACCATTACTCCATTATCATCAACAGCAATAAGTGGAAAGGGGTTAGATTTCTGCAGGACATCTCTAATACTAACAAAAGAAGGGGACTAAAGTAATGGACCATTTTGGTCTAAGCTGAACAGGAATGTATGTGACGCCAGAGGGTAAACAGATTTGGAAATATATCAAGAAACTAAGTATCTCCAAAAGGTGAAGAACTGATAAAAGTGGAATAAGGAAGAGAAGACTAGAAAGGTTAAAAAAAAAAAAAAAAACCTCATGAAATTAACTACTAAAAAACTAACCTCATCCTTATAAGTTTGGAATATTATTTGCACTAAGGTAAATTTCTATAAGGTAAAATTTCTATAAACATGATAAAACATAGAAACCACATTAAAATTCTTGTAATAAGACTATCATATTTTTAAAGTAATCTCAGTGCTTCCAGAAGAAAATAATATAGTAATGTAATAAATATTTAGCTCTTTTCTGCTTTTCTTATTACCATTCTTATTGTTATCTTTACCTTGATCAGCTACTTTTCGTTTTGCTTCTTCTATTCTTTTCAATTCCTGTTGCTTTGCTTCAAAGAGTTGTTTTTCTTCTTTTATAGGATCATATTTTATTCCTGCAGAAAGTATAAAAAAGGAAGACTCTTAATTACCTTAAATTTAAATATACTCATTCCAAAAAATATCCTGGAAAATAATCACTAATTCAAAGTTCACAAAAATTGAGGGTAAAAACCAATTTACTTTATATTACCAAAATAACACATTTAAATATTTAAAAAGCTCAAAAAATTCACCAAAATTATTTGAACAAATTATCAAATATAAAGATTTTTTCACATTAAAAAAAGGAGTAATTGAAATGACAATGTTTAAAATTCGACTTACTAGAAGAAGGCACTATGAGTAAATAAACGCCTTCCAATACAGCTTCAACTGGTTGGGTATAAAGGTTTTTCCATGGAATTATAAGATTAAGAGTACCTATATGAAAAAAAAGAAAAAATATTATTCTTTCAATCTAGATTTACTATCAGCCTATTTTCTATCAAGCACTAAGGGAAATAACAAAGTAGTCTTTGACTTTACGAGCTCATTAACTTTATAGAAAGCTATTTTACAACAATAAACTAAAAGTCTTTTTAGTGATGATTTGAAATTATCTGTATTAGTATTGTTGGAAAATCTACTAAAAAATGTTCTAAATATTTACAAGTTTCTATTGTGGTGATATGTACCACAAACATATCAGTATTATCCTTCCGTTAATCAATAATCTTTGATAAAATAAGATTGATTTGTACCAATTCTTATTCAAAATCTCTAAATATTTTTCTTATACGATAAAAAGGAAGATTACATACTTTATACAAGTATATTTTATAGCAATTTTACACACTATGTACATATTTGTATATATATGATATTTGCATAAGTATGATTATCATAAGTGTATATACTCATAAATTCCTATGATAATAATCAAGGATCCTGGGCAATATTAGAAAATCATTTCAACTAATAAAAATATTTTGCTACAACCCAACAGCAAAGTATTTTAAAAGCATTAGATTTCTTAAACTAAACAATATGATGTAAAGGACTCATTATACTATTAATTCTAGTTTTATGTATTTTATGTATTTAGTATATGTAGAAAACTTCTACAATAATTTTTAATATTAAAAAATATTTTTAGAAAGTATGAATCTCTAGATTTAAAATTAGTTGTCATGATCAGGGAAGGAAAAGACTTACTAAATACATTATTGGTGCATTAACTCCTTAGAAGGAAACCTACGACAAATCTAGACAGTGTATTAAAAACCAAAAACATCACTTTACCAACAAAGGTCAGCATAATCTAAGCTATGGTTTTTCCAGAAGTGATGTATAGATGTGAGAGTTCAACCATAAAGAAGGCTGAGCACCCAAGAATTGATGCTTTTGAATTATGGTGCTAGAGAAGACTTGAGAGTCCCTTGGACTGCCTGGACCAGTCAATCCTAAAGGAATCAGTCCTGAATATTCACTGGAAGGACTGATGCTGAGGCTAAAGCTCCAATACTCTGGCTACCTGATGTGAAGAGTCAACTCACTGGAAAAGACCCTGATGCTGGGAAAGATTGAAGGCAAAAGGAGAAGAGGGGAGCAGAGGATGAAATGGTTAGATGGTATCAACGACTCAGTGGACATGAATTTGAGCAAACTCCAGGAGATAGTGAAGAACAGGGAAGCCTGTGCTGCAGTCCATGGAGTCTCAAAGAGTCAGACACAACTTAGTGACTGAAAAACAATACTACATACTTAGACATACTGTATTATATAACTCCAAAAACCCATGTTTTTAAAAATGCCAAATCAAGAAAAAGATTTCTCCATACTAATTTAGAGAAAAATAAACTACCTGACTTCTAAAAGAGGAATAGCTTTCTAAGTTTTAAAATCAGAGAAGATAGTGACCATTTTAAATTTCTATACTAACAATATACCATTTGTACCACTAAGCATTTGTTTTAAACCAAATCATTTTTTCCTTCCTTATGAAGGGCAGGCTTCTTATTATAGAAAATTTAGAAAAATCAGAAAAAATACATAAGAAGGTACTTTAAAAATCTTCCACATGAAAACAATTACTTTGAAAGTATGTATGTAAGTATATTTGATATGTATGCAATTCTGCATCTTAAATGAGGAAAACTTTGAAAAATCAGTAAGATTAACAACCCCCATTAATGGCAAGGGGACAATATGTTCTTATAAAACTGGTTGCACCACTACATCACTCATTTGGAAATGTGTACTTCATTTAGCAGACTGTGTTCCTACTATAAGCCAAGTATTGTGCTAAGTGAAGATATTAAAATTTTAAAATTAAATCCACTTCTCAAAAAACTTACTGTCTAGAAGAAAAAATAATGATATTAAATAATGGCAGTTTCTATGATAGAGATATGCAAATGAAACCTTAAATGACTCTCAAGATTATCTTATGTATTAGGTATCAGTTCAGTGTACTTTCTACCACCTTACATTAACACTGAAAATTTACCCTGTCATCATTTTTAAACATGGTCAGAAAAGAAAAGAGAAAACAGAAATAATGAAGGCACTAAATGAAAGCAAGTCTACCTACTGTCCTTATATCGTTTTCTAGAATAGATGTTAAATTTATATACACTGATTTACAATGATCATAGTTATAAAATTCAATGACTTTCAAAATACTTTCAAAAAGTATATGAAAATGTTTACTGTAAACTTTTGGACCAATAGAAATAAGATTACATTGTTCAAATTTTGTAATATGCAATATTGAGAAATAAGGGAGGTCAAATCAATATGGATTATGAGGAATCTTTATTAATGATAATTTAAAAATATATAAAATCCTACATACACCATGATTACAAGTCAAAATGTTCACATGTAAAAAACCTTATAAAAATTTGCAAAAATAAATATACTAGGTAGAAAAGTAATGGGTGACATTTTCCCCATTTTATTTATACTAAGTAGTGTTTAAATTATGGGGGCAAAAGGAAGAAGAGAAACAGAATTAAGAGTCCTAGCAATGTAAATGAAAAAAGCTTCTTTGGCCTATGGTCTAATAACAACTATAAGAGCACAAAATTGTGGAGATTTTCATTAGGTAATTTATATAAGCTTTCAAAACACCTTATTCTCCAAGTGACACCAATACATTGCAATAACATTATATAAATTCTTCTACACAAATTATCTGCATACTACTACTTTTAAGTCACAGATAATAATACTATCATCTTGCACAATATGTAAACCGATAGTTTAAACAACAAAGTTAAAACAATAAACTGAAATAATTTAAGAAATGAAACATATATGTCTTTATTAAACACATTTGAATCAATTTCTGCTCAATGTAATTCTGCTCAACCAGTATATGTAAACTACAAAAACTAGAAATGTAATACAACAAAATTAGCATAGTGTTTCCTAGAAAACTAACAGAACAGAAACCAGGTTTTTGACTAGTTCCTGACCAAACTGCCTGGAGGATCCAGACCCAATTCCTTATACCACTTATCCATGGCCAATCAGAATACAGCAATGATAACTAGTCAGAAACTTAAGAAACTGAGACAGTCATGCTCTCCACTAGTTTTAATGCTTTGGATCTCAACTCATTTCAACACTTAACAAGATGTATAATTTCACAAGTATTGGGGCTTCCCTGGTGGCAGGGGTTAAGAATCCACCTTGCAATGCAAGGGACACTGGTTTGATCCCTGGTCCAGGAAGACACTACATGCCACTGGGCAACTGGGCATGTGTGCCAAAACTACTGAGCCCACACTGCACTCTGGAGCCCACAAGTTCTAACTACTAAGCCCATGTTACAACTACTGAAGCCCATGTGCCCTAGAGCCTGTACTCCACAACAAAAGAAACTGCTGCAGTGAGAAGCCCTCACAGCACAACGAGAGAGTAGCTCCCACTCACCACAACTAGGGAAAGCTCGCCTGCAACAACGAAGCCCCAGTACAGCTAGAAATATGTTTTTAAAGTATTTCACAGGTATTCAACAGGGATATATGGACCACAACAGACATTAAGTTACACAACAAAGTTTTATATAGGTGAAAACACATGATTCTTTTAATTTATGCTCAGAAACATTATATCACATTATAGAGATACTAGACATATTATTTTGGTTACATGTCTAACAGGAGGACATACAAATAACAAAGACAGCTTACCTATATGGCCAACTTTAATTTTAAATGGTACGTCCAGTTGACTCTACAAAAAAATATATATGCAAAATCTTAGTACATACACAGTTTGCAAAACACATAACTAATTTTTTATTCCCAAGATTACTTAAGGGATTTAAGTTAACTTAGCCTGGTAGGCTGTAGTCCATGGGATCGCTAAGAGTCAGACACGACTGAGCGACTTCACTTTCACTTTTCACTTTCATGCATTGGAGAAGGAAATGGCAACCCACTCCAGTGTTCTTGCCTGGAGAATCCCAGGGACGGGGGAGCCTGGTGGGCTGCCGTCTATGGGATCCCACAGAGTCAGACACGACTGAAGCGACTTAGCAGCAGCAGCAGCAGCAACATCTTCTCTTTACCTTCAGTACTTATTTAAGTTTCTAAATACATAACTGCAATATCTTCAAATCCATAAAATTCAGAGCCTGATCACCTTAAATAGCGAAAGATTCTACAGCAATACTGACCACCAAAGTTACTCATACCAGAATCACTACAGCTTTTACACTGTTTGAAAAAGAAAACAAAGTGGGAAATTTCACTGTCAGTGTGTATTTGAAGGGAAACTAAACCACTAGTGCAAAAAATATCCTCAAATAAATTTCTCCTCATTCAATAGGAGAAAAGACAACCTTTTCAATAAATGGTACTAGGATAACTGGATATCCACTTGCAAAAAGAATGTAGTTGACCCTTATCTTATACCATATATGAAAATTAACTCGGAATGAACCAAAGATCTAATGTAAGAACTAAAACTATAAAATGTTCAGAAGAAAACAAAATCATGTGATTTCTTGGATATCACATGAAAACCACAGGCAACAACAATTTTTAAAAAAAGATGAATTCGATTTCATCAAAATTTAACTTTTTACATAAAAAATGTTTGTATATAACACTGTTAACAGAAGCAAAAGACAACCCACAAAATGTGCGGAAGTATTTGCAAATCGTATCTTCTGACAAAGGGAAATATCCAAAGTATGTAAAGAACCAAAGTGCACCACCCCCCCAAAAAAAACCATGATTTTAAAAAATCAGCAATGCTTTTCAATAGACATTTCTATTTCTCCAAAGAACATATAAAAATGGTCAACAAGCACATGTAAAGATGCTCAACCTCACTAATCATTGGAGAAGCAGTAAGGAAAACCAGTAAGATTTACCACTTCATGCTCATTAGGATAGTTATTATCAAAAAAACAGAAAGTAAATGTTTTCAAGGATATGGAAAATTGGAATTCACGTACTGCTGGTGGGAATTCAGGTATACTTCATTTTACTGTGCTTTACTTTGTTGCACTTCCCAGGTACTGATATTTTTTTTTTTTTGGTTTTGTCTTTTTTTTTTAATCAAATTGAAGGTTTGTGGCAATCCTTCATCGAGGAAATCTATCAGTGTCACTTTCCCAACAGCATTAGTTTTTAACTGATGTACGTACACTGGTTTTTTAGACTAGGTAGCACAGTGGTAAAGAATCTGCCTGCCAATGCAGGAGATGCAAGAGACGCGGGTTTGATCTTCAGGTTGGAAGATCCCCTGGAGTAGGAAATGGCAACCCATTCCAGTGTTCTTGCCTAGAAAATTCCATGGACAAAGAGCCTGGTGGGCTACAGTCTGTCAGGTTGCAAAGATACACACATGACTGAGCAACTGAGCATATACACACAGAGTGTAAACATAATTTTTAAATACCCTGGGAAACCAAAACCTTCCGTGACTTGCTTTTTTGTGACCATATTCACTTGACTGTAGCGGACTGGAAACGAACCTACGAAATCTCCAAGGTGCGCCTACATAATGTGGCTCAACTGCTTTGGGAACGTGTGGCGGCGGTTCAATGGCTCAGCCGTGCCCGACCCCTGTGACCCCATGCACTGGAGCCCAGCAGGCTCCTCCGTCCCTGAGCTTCCTGAACAATAGTACTGGAGTGTACTGCCATTTCCTTCTCCAGGGCAGTCTTCCCAACCCAGGAATCAAAACCGGGCCTCCTGCATTGCAGGTGAATTCTTTATGGACTGAGTTAGTGTGGGGGGTCCTAAAAAGGCTAAACATACAATTACTAAATAATCCATCAATTTCACTCCTAAGTATTTACCCACAGGAATGAAAGCTAGGATTTGAACAGACATGAATACTAATATTCATAGCAGCATTATCCACAAGAGACAGAGGCAAAAACAACCCAAGTGTACATCAACAGAAAAGTGACCAAAATGCAGTATATACATACAATACTATTCAGCCTTCATAAAAAGGAGTGATTTCCTGATACCTGCTACAACATGGATGAACCTCAAAGGAATTGTGTTAAGTAAACTAGATAAAAAATGACAAACATAGCAGGATTCCATTTATATGAGGTACTTGGAATAGGCAAATTAAGTGAAGCAGAAGTTAGCAGGGTGAGTGGAGAAAGGGAATGGGGAGTTATGTTATTTCTTACTGGTGACAAAGCCTTCCTTAGTGTAATAAAAATGTTCCAGAAATACATACTGATGATGGCTGCACAACAGTGTTAATGCTACTGTATTCTATGGCAAAATATATATATATATGATTAAAATGGTACCAGGAAAAAAAAAAAACTGAAGATGACTGGAGAGGTAAGTTAAAAATCTAAAATGAAAGCATACGGGAAGAGACAAATTTTAGAAATATTTTTAGTGGGGGAAATTACAGTCAGGTTGTATTTCTATGGAGATTGAAAGTCCATTTTGCAAAATTCACAGTTTTTAAAAATTAAGAAGTTTTCTTAAACTTAAATAATTTAAGATGACAAATCAGGAAGATGTTCATGTAACCTAAATGTAACCTGTTCATGGAACCTAACATAAGAAAGTGCTTATTGTCAAAACATACCAGGGCATTTTCTTTAATTTCAAGATTCTTCAGGGCCACAGCTCCTAAAAGAAAAAAACTAAATGAATAAAAAACTAAAAGTGAAATATTCAAATAAACTTTAACAAGGTAGGTATACTTCATTCCTAAATGTCCTATCAAGGAAAACAGTTATCAAAATGTAAATAGAAACAGAATCCAACTATAATTGTTGGCTCCCCTTCATTCTTCAACTTAGTCTAAGATTCTACGTTTGAGCAAACATCATTTAAGTTCTGACCTATACAGCATAGCTCAAGGATAATGGATATATTTTCATCAAAATTATACAAATAATATGAATCTACCAACATAGCATGATGTAAGAAATTACTGGAAAAAATGACTGCTTAAGTATATTTGCAATGAGCAACTGGAAAGATTTTTAATTCAACCATGTGAGATTAATAAGGATTTCTTATTAATTAGAGATACTGAGTGTTGTCCTATCTTGCTCTTTTTTAATTCTGCTACAGAAAATGAATGCCTTCACTTTTAGGCAGTAATTTGAATATGAGTAACTCAATCACAATAAACTGTGGAAAATTCTGAAAGAGATGGGACTACCAGACCACCTGGCCTGCCTCTTGAGAAACCTATATGCAGGTCAGGAAGCAACAGTTAGAACTGGACAGGGAACAACAGACTGGTTCCATATAGGAAAAGGAGTATGTCAAGGCTGTATATTGTCACCCTGCTTATTTAACTTCTATGCAGAGTACATCATGAGAAACGCTAGGCTGGAAGAAGCACAAGCTGGAATCAAGATTGCCAGGAGAAATATTAATAACCTCAGATATGCAGATGACAGCACCCTTATAGCAGAAAGTGAAGAGGAACTAAAAAGCCTCTCGATGAATGTGAAAAAGTTGGCTTAAAGCTCAACATTGAGAAAACTAAGATCATGGCATCTAGTCCCATCACTTCATGGGAAATAGATGGGGAAACAGTGGAAACAGTGTCCGACTTTATTTTTTTGGGCTCCAAAATCACTGCAAATGATGACTGCAGCCATGAAATTAAAAGACACTTACTCCTTGGAAGGAAAGTTATGACCAACCTAGAAAGCATATTAAAAAGCAGAGACATTACTTTGCCAACAAAGGTCCGTCTAGTCAAGGCTATGGTTTTTCCAGTAGTCATGTATGGACGTGAGAGTTGAACTGTGAAGAAAGCTGAGCGCCGAAGAACTGATGCTTTTAACTGTGGTGTTGGAGAAGACTCTTGAGAGTCCCTTGGACTGCAAGGAGATCCAACCAGTCCATCCTAAAGGAGATCAGTCCTGGATGTTCACTGGAAGGACTGATACTGAAGCTGAAACTCCAATACTTTGGCCACCTCATGCGAAGAGTTGACTCATTGGAAAAGACCCTGATGCTGGGAGGGATTGGGGGCGGGAGGAGAAGGGGACGACAGAGGATGAGATGGCTAGATGGCATCACTGTCTCGATGGACATGAGTTTGGGTGAACTCCGGGAATTGGTGATGGACACGGAGGCCTGGCATGCTGCCATTCATGGGATCGCAAAGAGTTGGACATGACTGAGCGAAAGAACTGAACTGAACTGTTATCTAGATGTTCACATGATATACGGGGAAAACACCAAGAAGTAACATCAGTGAACATCTAATAGAAGTGACTTGTACAATTAGAAACAAACATTAATATATTGGGGTACTGACCAATATATATTGGGTGAATGACACAGGTATATAGAGTATCATTTACTTTTTTTTCTTTTTTTTTTAATTATACATTTTTTATTGTGGTATAATACAAACAACAAAATTAACCATCAGCCGTTTTAAAGCATCTGGTTCAGTGGTATGAAATACATTCACATTTTTGTGTGGCCATCACCACTATCCATCCTCATAACTCTTTTGTAAAACTGAAACGTTATAAACAATAACTTCCCATTTCTCCTCTAACCCCAGCTCCTGGAAAGCACCATTATATAATGTTCAACAGTATAGCTTAAACTTTCCATTTATGGCTAATTCTTTGAACTGGCAGCTTTGAATTTTTTTTAAATCAATATACTACACAGACATAAAATGAATTAGTACAACCGGAAAAAGTATTATACTGTAAAATGTTATTTTACATTAAAATGTATCTTCTCTAAATAAATAGCTTTAAGTCTATAATGTTATATATCTCTATATACTGGTTAAAAATTAAACTTGATAGAAAAAATATTTCTATCAAATATATTTTAACAAATTTTAAAAGGGCTTCCAGTGCAACAAAATGAAAACTACATGATACTGAAGAAAAATTAAGAGGTAACAACATTTAATTTGTCCAAAGTTAATATCCACATATAAAACTAAATTTAGATATTAGCAGTACCATTTAAAGTACAAGTGATTTTAGATTTGGGGTTTTTCTGATTACGACAAGTTTTGCACAGCAATCTATGCAACTGTTTTAAGTTGCCGATCTCAAATGAATTTTTTAAAAACATGTATTTGCACTCTCCTCCCTTCACTATGACTATTTTTGATACTAAATTTTGTATCTAATTATTTTTTGTATCCCTTCACAATGACTATTTTTCATACTATGTTTTGTATCTAATTATTTTGTGTATCCGCCGTCTATGGGGTTGCACAGAGTCCGACACGACGGAAGTGACTTAGCAGTAGCAGTAACAGCTTATTTTGGGCTTCCCTGGTGGCTCAGTAGTAAAGGCTGCCTGTCAATGCAGGAGACACAGGTTTGGTTCCTGGGGAAGATCCCCTGGAGAAGGAAATGGCAATCCACTCCAGTATTCTTGCCTGGGAAATCCCACAGAGAGAGGAGCTTAGTGGGCTATAGTCCATGGGGTCACAAAAGAGTTGGACAAAACTGATTGATGAAACAACAGCTTATTGTGGGTGTCGATAACTTTTCTACTTTCATCTTTAAACCTCCCTACTAGTTTTGTGTGTGTGGATGACTTCCTACCTTTACTGTCTGTTTGCCTTTACCAGTGACCTTTTTGTTTAATAATATTCTTATTTTCAATTACGGTCTTCTTTTTTCACCTAAAGAAGGTTCCTTTAACAACTGTTGTAAAGCTGATTTGGCAGTGCTGAACTCTTTCAGCTTTTGCTTGATTGTAAACTTTTGATCTCTCCATTAAATCTCAAGGAGAGCCTTGCTGGGTACAGTATTCTTGAAGGTAGATTTTATCATTTAATCACCTTGAATATATTGTGCCATTCTCTTCTAGCCTGCAGAGTTTCTCCTAAAAATCAGCGGATAACCTTATAGAGATTCCCTTGTATGTTATATGCATTTTTTTTCCCTTGTTGCTTTTAGTATTTTCTCATTGTCTTTAATTTTTGTCAATTTGACTAATGTATGTCTCTGTGAGTTCCTCCTTGGGTTTATCATGCATGGGACTCTGCACTTCCTTGACTTAAAAGTATTTCCTTTCTCATGTAGGGATGTTTGGGCTTTTATGTTTTGCATAGACTGCTATACACAAAAACATCACTGTGACCACAAACCAAAATCTGTAATCGATATACACAAGGAATCCCAAACATAACACAAAAGATACTCGTCAAATCACAGGAGAACAAAGGTGGCGGGGGGCGGGGGAGAAAGGGAGAAAACCTACAACAACAAATACAAAACTGCTAACAAAATGACAGTAAGAACATACGAATCAATAATTAAGTTAAATATAAGTGGACTAAACACTCCAACTGAAAGACACAGAGTGGCTGAATGGATACAGAAACAAGACCCACTACACAAGACTCACTTCAGATCTAGAGACACACACACTGAGAGAGAATGAAAAAAGGTATTTCATGTAAACAGAAATCAAAAGAAAGCCTAACTAGGAATATTTATATCACATGAAATACTTTAAAGATTGCTACAAACTAGTACAACCACTATGGAGAACAGTGTGGAGATTCCTTAAAAAACTGGAAATAGAACTCCCATATGACCCAGCAATCCCACTGCTGGGCATACACACCGAGGAAACCAGAAGTGAAAGAGACATGTGTACTCCAATGTTCATCGCAGCACTGTTTATAATAGCCAGGACATGGAAGCAACCTAGATGTCCATCAGCAAACAAATGGATAAGAAAGCTGTGGTACATATACACAATGGAATATTACTCAGCCATTAAAAAGAATGCATTTGAAGCAGTTCTAATGAGGTAGATGAAATTGGAGCCTATAATACAGAGTGAAGTAAGTCAGAAAGAAAAACAACAACATAGTATATTAACGCATATATATGGAATTTAGAAAGATGGTAATGATGACCCTATATGTGAGACAGCAAAAGAGACACAGATGTAAAGAACAGACTTTTGGACTCTGTGGGAGAAGGCGAGGGTGGGATGATTTGAGATAGCATTTAAACATATATATTATTATCATATGTGAAATAGATCGCCAGTCCAGGTTCAATGCATAAGACAGGGTGCTCAGGGCTAGTGCACTGGGATGACCCTGGGGGATGTGATGGGGAGGGAGGTGGGAGGGGGTTCAGGATGGGGAACACATGTACACCCATGGCCGATTCATGTGAATGTATGGCAAAAACCACCACAATAGTATAAAGTAATTAGCCTCCAATTAAAATAAATTTTTAAAAAAGATTGCTACAAAAAATAGAAAAGAACATTACATACTGATCAAAGGATCAAACCAAGAAGATAAAACAACTGTAAATATATGTGTACCCAAGAGAAGAGCAACTAAATATATAAGGCAAATCTTAAAAGATGAAAAAGGAGACATCAACAGTAACACAATAATAGTTGGGATTTTAACAACCTTATGTACATCAATGGACAGATCATCCAGACAGAAAATCAATCTGGAAACCCTGGACTTAAAGGACAGACTATACCACATCTACTTAACTGATACATAGACAGAATTCAATCAAAAAGCGGCAGGATACACATTCTTTTTAAATGCACATAGAACATTCTCCAGAATAGATCACATGTTGGACCACAAAGCAGGCCTCAGTAAATTTAAGAAAACTGAAATCGTATCAAGCATCTCTTCCAACCACAAAGCTATAAGGTGAGAAACTCACTAAAAACAACTGCAAAAAACACAAATACATGGGTTAATCAATATGTTACTAAACAATCAATGGATCACTGAAGAAATAAAAGAGGAAATTTTATTTTTTTTTTATTTTATTTTTAAACTTCATATAATTGTATTAGTTTTGCCAAATATCAAAATGAATCCGCCACAGGTATACATGTGTTCCCCATCCTGAACCCTCCTCCCTCCCCATACCATCCCTCTGGGTCGTCCCAGTGCACTAGCCCCAGGCATCCAGTATCGTGCATCGAACCTGGACTGGCATCTCGTTTCTTACATGATATTTTACGTGTTTCAATGTCATTCTCCCAAATCTTCCCACCCTCTCCCTCTCCCACAGAGTCCATAAGACTGTTCTATACATCAGTGTCTCTTTTGCTGTCTCGTACACTGGGTTATTGTTACCATCTTTCTAAATTCCATATATATGCGTTAGTATACTGTATTGATGTTTTTCCTTCTGGCTTACTTCACTCTGTATAATAGGCTCCAGTTTCATCCACCTCATTAGAACTGATTCAAATGTATTCTTTTTAATGGCTGAGTAATACTCCATTGTGTATATGTACCACAGCTTTCTTATCCATTCATCTGCTGATGGACATCTAGGTTGCTTTCATGTCCTGGCTATTATAAACAGTGCTGCAATGAACATTGGGGTACACGTGTCTCTTTCCCTTCTAGTTTCCTCAGTGTGTATGCCCAGCAGTGGGATTGCTGGATCATAAGGCAGTTCTATTTCCAGTTTTTTAAGGAATCTCCACACTGTTCTCCATAGTGGCTGTACTAGTTTGCATTCCCACCAACAGTGTAAGAGGGTTCCCTTTTCTCCACACCCTCTCCAGCATTTATTATTTGTAGACTTTTGGATCGCAGCCATTCTGACTGGTGTGAGATGGTACCTCATAGTGGTTTTGATTTGCATTTCTCTGATAATGAGTGATGTTGAGCATCTTTTCATGTGTTTGTTAGCCATCTGTATGTCTTCTTTGGAGAAATGTCTATTTAGTTCTTTGGCCCATTTTTTGATTGGGTCATTTATTTTTCTGGAGTTAGGAAAAAAGGAAATTTTAAATATATACCTAGAGACAAATGAAAAAACAACAATCCAAAACCTATGGGAAGCAGCAAAAGCAGTCATGAGGGAAGTTTATAGCAATACAAGCTTACCTCAGGAAACAGGAAAAATCTCAATTAAAAAAACCTAACTTTATACCTAAAGCAACTGAGATAAAGAACAAACAAAACTCAAAGTTAGCAGAAGGAAAGAAATCATAAACATCAGAGCAGAAATAAGTGAAATAGAGACCAAGAAAATAGAAAAGAAAAAGTAAACTAAAAGCTGCTACTTTGAAAACACACACAGTCTCCAAGACTGAACCAGGAAGCAAAAGAAAGCATGAGCAGGCCAATGACAAGTACTATAATTTAACCTGTGATTAAAAACTCCCAATAAACAAAAACTCCAGGACCTGATGGTTTCACAGGCAAATTCTACCAAACACTTAGAGTTAACACCTATTCTTCTAAAACTACTCCATAAATTTCAGAGGAAGAACACTTCCAAACCCATTCCATGAAGACACCATCATCTTGATACCAAAACCAAAAATACCACAAAAAAGAAAACAAAATAACAGGCTGGTATCACTAATGACCACGTATGCTACAATCCTCAATAAAATACTAGTAAACTGACTAAAACAATACATTAAGAGGCTTATACACCATGATCAAGTGGAATTTATCCCAGGGATGCAGGGAATTTTCAATCTCCACACAACAATCAGTGTGATGCAGCACATTAGTAAACTGAAGAATAAAACCCTTATGACTCTCTCAACAGATGCAGAAACAGCTTTTGATAAATTTAACATGTATAAGAAAGATGCTCCAGATAATCTCAACATAACAAAGACCATATATGACAAACCCACAGCTACTATTATACTCAATGCTGAAAAGCTGAAAGCATTTCCTCTAAGATCAAGAACAAGACAAGTATGTCCACTCTTGCCACATTTATTCAATATAGATTTGGAAGTCCTAGCCAGAGCAGGGAAGAAAAAGAAATAAAATGAATCCAAACTGGGAAGGAAAAAGTGAAATTGTCACTGCAGATGACATGGTACTCTACCCAGAAAATCCTTAAGATGCACCAGAAAGCTACTGGAGTTCATCAATGAACTCTGTAAATTGTAGAATACAAAATTAACATAGAGAAGTCTGTTGCATTTCTATACACTATAAAAAAAAAACAACCAATATATTACTGCATCAAAAAGAATAATGTATCTAGGAATAAATCTAACCAAAGAGGTACAAGACCTGTATTCAGGAAAAAAACAAAAAATAATCATACTACCCAATGCAAAGATAGACTCAGTGTAACCCCCATCAAAATACCAATGGTATTTTTCACAGAACAAGAACAAATAATTTTGCATGGAAACACAGAAGACCCTGAATAGCCCAAACAATCTTGAAAAAGAACAGAGCTGGAGCAATCACCCTCTCTGACTTCAGACTATACTACAAAGCTATCATTATCAAACTCCAGGAGATAGTTAGCAAACTCTGGGAGACACTGAAGGGAAGCCTGGCATGCTGCAGTCCATTGGGTCGCAAAGAGTTGGACATGACCAAACAACTAAACAACAAAAAAATCATCATCCAAACAGTATAGTACTGGCACAAAAACAGACACATTGATCAATGTAAGAGCAGAGTCCAGAAATACATGCCCATATTTACAGTCAATTAGTCTACAAGAATATACAATGGAGAAAACAGTCTCTTCAGTAAGTGGTGCTGAGAAAACTGGACAGCCACATGTAAAAGAATAAAATTAAAACATTTTATAACACCATATACAAAAATAAATTCAACCTGGATTAAAGACCTAATTGCAGCAGTATTTTTTTGGATCCATCTTCTAGAGCAAAGAAAAAGGCAGAAAAAGTGTATCTAAGCTTAAAGCTTTTGTACAGCAAAGAAAATTATCGACAAAACAAAAAGACAAACCTACTGAATAGAAGAAAATATTTCCAAATGATAAGACCAATAAGGAGACAATACCCAACATATATTAACAGCTCATAGACCTAGCAATCCCAATACTGGGCATATATCACAAGGAAACCAGAACTGAAAGAGACGCATGTACAGCAATGTTCACTGCAGCACTATTTACAATAGCTAGGACACGGAGAAGGCAATGGCGACCCACTCCAGTACTCTTGCCTGGAAAATCCCATGGATGGAGGAGCCTGGTAGGCTGCAGTCCATGGGGTCACTAAGAGTCGGACACGACTGAGCGACTTCCCTTTCACTTTTCACTTTCATGCATTGGAGAAGGAAATAGCAACCCACTCCAGTGTTCTTGCCTGGAGAATCCCAGGGACAGGGGAGCCTGGTGGGCAGCCATCTATGGGGTCGCACAGAGTCGGACACGACTGAAGCGACTTAGCAGCAGCAGCAGGACATGGAAGCAACCTAGATGTCCATCAACAGATGAATGTATGAGGAAGTTGTGGTACATATACACGATGGAATATTACTCAGCTAGTAAAAGGAACTCATTTGAGTCAATTCTAATAAGATGGATGAACCTAGAACCTATTATACAGAAGTGAAGTAAGTCAGAAAAAGACAAATACTGTATATTAACGCATATATACAGAACTTAGATGGTACTGACAATACTACATGCAGGCAAGCAAAGGAGACACAGACATAAAGAACATACTTTTGGACTCAGTGGGAGAAGGAGAGGGTTGGAAGACTTGAGAGAACAGCACTGAAACATGTACATTACCATATGTAAAACAGATGACCAGTGTGAGCTCAGAGACCAATGCATGAAGCACCACCCAATTGGTGCTCTGGGACAACATAAAGGGATGGGGTGGGGAAGGAGCTGGGAGGGGGGTTTAGAATGGGGGGACACTTGTATACCCGTGGCTGATTCATGTTGATGTATGGCAAAAACCATTACAATAGTGTAATTCTCCTCCAACTAAAATAAATTAATTTTTTTTAAAAAAATAGCTGATACAACTCAATATCAAACCCCCCCACTGAGAAATTAAATTCCCTGGGGGTCCAGTGGTTGAGACTCCATGTTTCCACTGTATGGAGGGGACCCAGGCTTGACCCCTGGTCAGGGGACTAAGACCCCACATACCACATAGAGTGGCAAAAAAAAAAAAAACAAAGACTGAAAAATGAGCAAAGGAACTGAATAGGCATTTTCCCAAAGAAGACATGAAGATGGGCAACAGGCATAGGAAAACACACCCAAGATCATTAATCATCAGGGAAATGCAAATCAAAACCACAATAAGATATCACCTCACACCTGTCAGAATGGTTGTCATCAAAAAGAAGACAAGTAACTAATGTTGCTAAGGATGTGGAGAAGAGAGAACCCTGGTACACAGTTGGTGAGAATGTAAAGTGATGCAGCCACTGTGGAAGACACTGTGGAAGTTTCTCAAAATCTAAAAATATAACTACCAGATGACTCAGCAATTCCACTCCTGGGTATATATTCAGAAAAAAAAAAAACACTAATTGGAAAATATACATGCACCCCAATGCTCATAGATTGGCATTGGGGTGCATGTATAATGCCCCAGATTATTTACAAGTGCCAAGAAATGGAAGGAACTCAAGTGTCCATCAACAGATGAATGGATGAAGAAAATGTAATACACACATAAAATGGAATAATAGCCATAAGAAAGAATAAAATATTGCCATTTGCAGCAACACAGACAGACTTGGAAGGCATTATGCAAAGTGAAATAAATCAGAGAAAGTATATTACTTACATGTGGAGTCTAAAAAAATGCAACTAGTGAATAAAACAAATAAGAAGCAAACTCACAAATATACAGAACAACCTAGTGGTTACCAGTGGGGAGAGGGAAGGAGGGAGGAACAATACAGAGATGAAGGGGGAAAAGGTTATTATGCGATTATACGAAATCATATATGTGAAACTTTTGAAAATTGTAAAGCACTAACAGACTTAAAGACTCTTTCCTTCAATGAAAAAATAAATTAGAAATAAAAATAAAATGTGACTATGTGATAATTTCTATTTTGTCCTGTCCATAAATTTACAATACTGAACAAGTTTGAAAATGTACATTTTAAATAAAGTTTAAGTCATTTCACATACTTTTTTTAAAATCAGCAAGCTTAAAGATATGTAAATATTAATAACATAGCTTCCAAATAAACTTCCATAATAAAATAATAAAAACTTCTGAACTGAAATGTAAAGAGAAAGATAAAATTAAAATGATAAAACAATGTCCAAGAACCGTAGGACAATTCTAAAAGCTGTAACCTAGGCATAATAGGAATACCAGAAGGCAAATAAGGAGAGAGGAGCAAATGTATACATTTGGAGCAATAATGGCTAAGAAATTTCTGAAATTAATTATAAAGTCATCAAACCACAGAGCCAGGAAGCTCCAAAAATACCACGCAGGAAAATAATAAAACGTTTACCCTTAGGCATACCATAGTCAAACTGCAGAAAATGGTGACTAAAAAATCTTGAATATGATTCAGAAAATCCATTTCATATATATTCAAAGGCAAAGAAAATGGGGTACCAGAAAGATTCCTGCATTGCCATGTTTACTGCACATTATTCACAATAGCCAAAATATGGAAACCAGTTAGTGTCATCAAGATGAATAGATAAAGATGTGGTTTATATATAAAGGGAATATTAAGCCATGAAAAAGAAAGCCTGTCATTTGGAACAACATGGATGGACCCCCTTTAAGGGGTTTATGGTGACATAAGACAGATGAGGAAAGACAAACACTGTATGATATAATTTATTTAAAGAATCTAAAAGAGTCAAACTTAAACAGTAAAACAGTGAGGACCAGGGATTAGAAAGTGGCAGAATTGGGGAAATGTTAAAAAACACAAACTAGCAACTAGGAGATAATTTAAGTTCTGGAGATCTAATGCAGAGCAGAGAGACTACAGTCAAAAATACTGTATTATATACTTCAACACTGTTGAGAGACTAAATCTTAAGCGTTCCAACCACACACACACACACAAATGATGTGTATGTGATATGATGGAGGTGTTAGCTAAAGCTATGGTGGTAATCACACTGCAATACACAAAGTATCAAGCCAACACATTGCACACCTGAAACTTACACAACGTTGTATATAAATTCCACCAACTGTAAGTCTTGAAAGAAAGTAGAAAACACACACACTCCAATAGAGGTGTAAGGAATAACTGGATTGAAAACTCACTAGAGAAAATCCAAAGCAATCTTCAACAGGCAAAAAAAAAAAATTAGAAAACCTGAAGACAGGTCATTTGAAAATACTAGGAACAAAAAAGAAAACAATGAAGAAAAGGGAACAGAGGCTAAGGAACTTATGGTACATCATTAAGTGGGTCAATATGTACACAATGGGAGCCCAGGAGAAGAGATACAGCACATTAATCATGGACTCCACGAGGAAGAAAGATAAATATAGAGTTATTTGAACAATAATAGCTAGAAATTTGAGGAAACACACGAATATACAAATTTTAAGAATCCCAAGCGAGAAACAGAATAATGAAAGAGAGCCTATTAAAGGCAACAAGAGAAAAGCAACTTCACATGTACAAAGGATCCTCAATAAGATTATCATGGGTTTCTCAGCAGAAACAGTGCAACCAAAGTAACAAGGTAATGATATATTTAAAGTACTGAATTAAAATTGAAAAACTGTCAACCAAACATTATACCCAGCAAAAATGAGGGTAAAATTAAGATACTAATGTCAGATAAAAATTGAGGGAGTTCATTTCCGAGACAGCTGCCTTACAAGAAATTTTAAAGTCCTATAAGTAAAAAAAAAAAAAAAAAGAACACTAGGTGCTAACTTGAACTTACACAGAAATATAAAGTTCTCCAGTAAAGGCAGATAAATAGGCAAATATAAAAACCAGTATGACAGTGGTCCTCTTCTCCTTTGCCTTTCCCTTCTCTTCTCTTCACAGCTGTTTGTAAGGCGTCCTCAGACAACTATTTTGCATTTTTACAAAGGAGAAAAGGAAAGATATACCCATTTGAATGCAGAGTTCCAAAGAATAGCAAGGAGAGATAAGAAAGCCTTCTTCCGTGATCAATGCAACGAAACAGAAGAAAATAATAGAATGGGAAAGACTAGGGATCTCTTCAAGAAAATTAAAGACCTAGGGAACATTTCATGCAAAGATGGGCTTGATAAAAGACAAAAATGGCATGGACCTAACAGAAGCAGAAGATATTAAGAAGAGGTGGCAAGAAGACACAGAAGAACTATGCAAAAAAGATCTTTACAACCCACATAATCATGATGGTGTGATCACTCACCTAGAGCCAGACATCCTGGAATGTGAAGTCAAGTGGGCCTTACGAAACATCACTATGAACAAAGCTAGTGGAGGTAGGTGATGGAATTCCAGTTGAGCTATTTCAAATTCTAAATGATGATGCTGTGAAAGTGCTGCACTCAATATGCCAGCAAATTTGGAAAACTCAGCAGTGGCCACAGGATTGTGAAAGGTCAGTTTTCATTCCAATCCCAAAAAAAGGCAATGCCAAAGAATGCTCAAACTACTGCACAACTGTACTCATCTCACACGCTAGTAAAGTAATGCTCAAAATTCTCCAAGCCAGGCTTCAACAGTACGTAAACCATGAACTTCCAGATGTTCAAGCTGGATTTAGAACAGGCAGAAGAACCAGAGATCAAATTGTCAACACCCACTGGATTATCAAAAAAGCAAGAGAGTTCCAGAAAAACATCTACTTCTGCTTTAGTGACTATGCCAAAGTCTTTGTGTGGATCACAACAAACTGTGGAAAATTCTCAAAGAGGTGGGAAAACCAGACCACCTGACCTGCCTCCTGAGAAATCTGTGTGCAGGTCAGAAAGCAACGGTTAGAACTGGACATGGAATACAGACTGGTTCCAAATTGGGAAAGGAGTATGTCAAGGCTGTATATTGTCACCCTGCTTATTTAACTTATATACATACTATATCATGAGAAATGCTAGATGGGATGAAACATAAGCTGGAGTCAAGATTGCTGGGAGAAATATCAATAACCTCAGATATGCAGATGACACCACACCTATGGGAGAAAAGCGAAGAAGAACTAAAGAGCCTCTTGAAAAAGTGAAAGAGGAGAGTGAAAAAGTTGGCTTAAAGCTCAACATTCAGAAAACTAAGATCATGGCATCTGGTCCCATCACTTCATAGCAAATAGATGGGGAAACACTAGAAACAGTGACAGGCTTTATCTTGGGGGGCTCCAAAATCACTACAGATGGTGACTGCAGCCATGAAATTAAAGATGCTTGCTCCGTGGAAGAAAAGTTATGACCAACCTAGACAGCTTATTAAAAAGCAGAGACATTACTTTGCCAACAAAGCTATGGTTTTTCCAGTAGTCATGTGTGGATGTGACAGCTGGACTATAAAGAAAGCTGAGTACCTAAGAACTGAATCCTTTGAACTGTGATGGTGGAGAAGACTCTTAAGAGTCCCTTGGACACAAGGATATCCAACCAATCCATCCCAAAGGAAATCAGTCCTGAATATTCATTCATTGGAAGAACTGATGCTGAAGCTGAAACTCCAATACTTTGGCCAACTGATGCAAAGAACTGACTCATTTGACTCTGATGCTGGGAAAGATTGAAGGCAGGAGGAGAAATGGACTGGAATGGGTGAATTTAACTCAGATGACCATTATATCTACTACTGTGGGCAAGAATCCCTTAGAAGAAATGTAGTAGCCACCATAGTCAACAAAAGAGTCCAAAATGCAGTACTTGAAAGCAATCTCAAAAACGACAGAATGATCTCTGTTCATGTTTCCAAGGCAAGTCATTCAATATCACAGTAATCCAAGTCTATGCCACAACCAGTAATGCTGAAGAAGCTGAAGTTGAATGGCTCAATAAAGACCTACAAGACCTTCTAGAACTAACACCCAAAAAAGATGTCCTTTTTCATTATAGGGGACTGGAATACAAAAGTAGGAAGTCAAAGTCAGTCACTTTGCCTGAAGTAACAGGCAAATTTGTGCTAACAGAGTTTTGCCAAAAGAATGCACTGGTCATAGCAAATACCCTCTTCCAACAACACAAGAGAAGACTCTACACATGGACATCACCAGATGGTCAATACCAAAATCAGATTGATTATATTCTTTGCAGCCAAAGATGGAGAAGCTCTATACAGTCAGCAAAAACAAGACCCAGAGCTGACTGTGGCTCAGATCATGAACTCCTTATTGACAAATTCAGACCTAAATTGAAGAAAATACGAGAAACCACTAGACCATTCAGGTATGACCTAAACCGCATCCCTTACGATAATACAGTGCAAGTGAGAAATAGATTGAAGGGATTAGATCTGATAGAGTGCCTGAAGAACTATGGACGGAGGTTCGTGACATTGTACAGGAGGCAGGGATCAAGACCATTCTCAAGAAAAAGAAATGCAAAAAGGCAAAATGGTTGTCTGAGGAGGCCTTACAAAAGAGCTTTGAAAAGAAGAGATGTGAAAGGCAAACAAGAAAAGGAAAGATACATGAGGAGTGGAATACAACTGACTCTTGAACAACAGAGCTTTGCATTTTGTGGGTACACTTGTATATGGATTTTTTCCAATAAATACATACTTCAGAATTATAGGTGAATCTGAGGATGTGAACCACAGCTATGGAAGGCCAACTGTAAAGTTATATGCAGGTTTTCAACTGTGTAGGGGTTTGAAGCCCTAACTCCTTGTTGCTCAAGGGTCAATTGTAACTAAAATAAAAAATGAAGGAGGGGATAATATTACCAATTTCACAAAAATAAAAAGGACTATAAGAATACTATGAACAGCTATGTGTCTACAAATTTGATAGCCTAGATAAAATGGATAAATTCCTAGAAACATGCACACTACCACTAATGAATCAAGAAGAAATGCACAGATTTGTAATGAGATTTCATCAGTAATCAAAAAAACATCCCAACAACAATGACAACAGTAAAAGCTTGGAAAAGAAAAGTTTCACTGGCGAATTCTACCGAACATTTAAAAGAGAACACCAATCCTCCTCAAATTCTTCCAAAAAATGAGAAGGAAACACTTCCAAATTGCATATAGGTCTCCATTAATCTGATACCAAAGCCAAGGATACCACAAGAAAACTACAGATCAGTATCCCTCATGAATACTGAGGCAAATATCCTCAACAAAATACTAGCAACCAAAATTGAATGGTACACTAAAAGAATTATCACTATTATTCAATGTAATATTCTAGGAATGGAAAGATAGTTCAACATACAAATTCAATCAGGGTAATACACCTCATTAACAGAATGAATTAACACAGGATCCCTTCAACTGATGAAGAAAATGCATTCAAAAAACTTCAACATTCTTTGATATTCAAAACATTCAAAAAATTAGGAATAAAAGAGGACCCCATGCCCGAAGGGCAGCGGCCAAGAGCAGTTACCCCACGTCCGAGGTCAGGGGCAGCAGCCGAGAGTGCCAGACTGCGACGACGCAGGAACGGCCGAGAGGAGCTACCCCACGTCCGAGGTCGGGGGGGCAGCCGAGAGGAGATACCCAGCATCTGAGGTCAGGGGCGGCGACGAGAGGAGTTACCCCGCGTCAGAGGCCTGGGGCGGCAGGCGGGAGGAGCTACCCCATGCCCCCACGCCCGAGGCCAGGGGCAGCGGCCGGGAGGAGCAACCCCATGCCAGAGGCCAGGGGCGGTGTCCGGGAGGACCAACCCCATGCCCTGGCTGTGCGGGCACAAGAGGGCCTAGAGGAGCTATCCCACGTTGAAGGTCAAGAAGGACGGCAGTGAGGAGATACCCCTCGTCCAAGGTAAGGAGCATTGGCTGAGCTTTGCTGGAGCAGCCGTGAAGAGATATACCCCACGCCCAAGGAAAGAGAAACCCAAGTAAGATGGTAGGTGTTGCAAGAGGGCATCAGAGGGCAGAAACAGTGAAACCACACTCACAGAAACTAGTCAATCTAATCACACTAGGACCACAGCCTTGTCTAACTCAATGAAACTAAGCCATGCCCGTGGGGCAACCAAAGATGGGCGGGTCATGGTGGAGAGATCTGACAAAATGTGGTCCACTGGAGAAGGGAATGGCAAACACTTCAGTATTCTTGCCTTGAGAACCCCATTAACAGTATGAAAAGGCAAAATGATAGGATACTGAAAGAGGAACTCCCCAGGTCAGTAGGGGCCCAATATGCTACTGGAGATCAGTGGAGAAATAACTCCAGAAAGAATGAAGGGATGGAGCCAAAGCAAAAACAATACCCAGCTGTGGATGTGACTGGTGATAGAAGCAAGGTCTGATGCTGTAAAGAGCAATACTGCATAGGAACCTGGAATGTCAGGTCCATGAATCAAGGCAAATTGGAAGTGGTCAAACAAGAGATGGCAAGAGTGAATGTCGACATTCTAGGCATCAGCGAACTGAAATGGACTGGAATGGGTGAATTTAACTCAGATGACCATTATATCTACTACTGCGGGCAGGAATCCCTCAGAAGAAATGGAGTAGCCATCATGGTCAACAAAAGAGTCTGAAATGCAGTACTTGAATGCAATCTCAAAAACGACAGGATGATCTCTGTTCGTTTCCAAGGCAAACCATTCAATATCACAGTAATCCAAGTCTATGCCCCAACCAGTAACGCTGAAAAAGCTGAAGTTGAACGGTTCTATGAAGACCTACAAGACCTTTTAGAAGTAACACCCAAAAAACATGTCCTTTTCATTATAGGGGGCTGGAATGCAAAAGTAGGAAGTCAAGAAACACCTGGAGTAACAGGCAAATTTGGACTTGGAGTACAGAATGAAGCAGGGCAAAGACTAATAGAGTTTTGCCAAGAAAATGCACTGGTCATAACAAACACCCTCTTCCAACAACACAAGAGAAGACTCTACACATGGACATCACCAGATGGTCAACACCAAAATCAGATTGATTATATTCTTTGCAGCCAAAGATGGAGAAGCTCTATACAGTCAACAAAAACAAGACCAGGAGCTGACTGTGGCTCAGATCATGAACTCCTTATTGCCAAATTCAGACTGAAATTGAAGAAAGTAGGGAAAACCACTAGACCATTCAGGTATGACCTAAATCAAATCCCTTATGATTATACAATGGAAGTGAGAAATAGATTTAAGGGCCTAGATCTGATAGATAGAGTGCCTGATGAGCTATGGAATGAGGTTTGTGACATTGTACAGGAGACAGGGATCAAGACCATCCCCATGGAAAAGAAATGC
Source organism: Bos javanicus (assembly GCF_032452875.1). Classification (NCBI taxonomy): domain Eukaryota; kingdom Metazoa; phylum Chordata; class Mammalia; order Artiodactyla; family Bovidae; genus Bos; species Bos javanicus. The sequence goes on along the minus strand of NC_083875.1, from coordinate 53,755,888 downwards.
AAAAAAGCAAAATGGCTGTCTACGGAGGCCTTACAAATAGCTGCGAAAAAAAGAGAAGTGAAAAGTAAAGGAGAAAAGGAACAATATAAGCATCTGAATGCAGAGTTCCAAAGAATATCAAGAAGAGATAAGAAAGCCTTCCTCAGCGATCAATGCAAAGAAATAGAGGAAAACAACAGAATGGGAAAGACTAGAGATCTCTTCAAGAAAATCAGAGATACCAAAGGTACATTTCATGCAAAGATGGGCTCGATAAAGTACAGAAGGGTATGGACCTAAGAGAAGATATTAAGAAGAGATGGCAAGAATACACAGAAGAACTGTACAAAAAAGATCTTCACGACCCAGATAATCACAATGCTGTGATCACTAACCTAGAGCCAGATATCCTGGAATGTGAAGTCAAGTGGGCCTTAGAAAGCATCACTACGAACAAAGCTAGTGGAGCTGACAGAATTCCAGTTGAGCTATTTCAAATCCTGGAAGATGATGCTATGAAAGTGCTGCACTCAATATGCCAGCAAATTTGGAAAACTCAGCAGTGGCCACAGGACTGGAAAGGGTCAGTTTTCATTCCAATCCCAAAGAAAGGCAATGCCAAAGAATGCTCAAACTACCGCACAATTGCACTCATCTTGCATGCTAGTAAGGTAATGCTTAAAATTCTCCAAGCCAGGCTTCAGCAATATGTGAACCGTGAACTTCCTGATGTTCAAGCTCATTTTAGAAAAGGCAGAGGAACCAGAGATCAAATAGCCAACATCCGCTGGATCACGGAAAAAGCAAGAGAGTTCCAGAAAAACATCTATTTCTGCTTTATTGACTATGCCAAAGCCTTTGACTGTGTGGATCACAATAAACTGTGGAAAATTCTGAAAGAGATGGGAATACCAGACCCCCTGATCTGCCTCTTGAGAAATCTGTATGCAGGTCAGGAAGCAACAGTTAGAACTGGACATGGAACAACAGACTGGTTCCAAATAGGAAACGGAGTACATCAAGGCTGTATATTGTCACCCTGCTTATTTAACTTCTATGCAGAGTACATCATGAGAAACGCTGGACTGGAAGAAACACAAGCTGGAATCAAGATTGCCGGGAGAAATATCAATAACCTCAGACATGCAGATGACACCACCCTTATGGCAGAAAGTGAAGAGGAACTAAAAAGCCTCTTGATGAAGGTGAAAGTGAGAGTGAAAAAGTTGGCTTAAAGCTCAACATTCAGAAAATGAAGATCATGGCATCCGGTCCCACCACTTCATGGGAAATAGATGGGGAAACAGTGGAAACAGTGTCAGACTTTATTTTTCTGGGCTCCAAAATCACTGCAGATGGTGACTGCAGCCATGAAATTAAAAGACTCTTACTCCTTGGAAGGAAAGTTATGACCAACCTAGGCAGCATATTCAAAAGCAGAGACATTACTTTGCCAACAAAGGTTCGTCTAGTCAAGGCTATGGTTTTTCCTGTGGTCATGTATGGATGTGAGAGTTGGACTGTGAAGAAGGCTGAGCGCCAAAGAATTGATGCTTTTGAACTGTGATGTTGGAGAAGACTCTTGAGAGTCCCTTGGACTGCAAGGAGATCCAACCAGTCCATTCTGAAAGAGATCAGCCCTGGGATCTCTTTGGAAGGAATGATGCTAAAGCTGAAACTCCAGTACTTTGGCCACCTCATGCGAAGAGTTGACTCATTGGAAAAGACCCTGATACTGGGAGGGATTGGGGGCAAGAGGAGAAGGGGACGACAGAGGATGAGATGGCTGGATGGCATCACTGACTCAATGGACATGAGTCTGAGTGAACTCTGGGAGTTGGTGATGGACAGGGAGGCCTGGCGTGCTGCGATTCATGGGGTCGCAAAGAGTCGGACACGACTGAGCGACTGATCTGATCTGATCTGATATCAAGATATCAAAGCCAAATATGAAAAGCTCACAATGAACTTCATATGTAATGGTACAAGATATGTCTTTTTCTCTAACATCAGAACAAGATAAAGATGTCCACTTCTGCCACTTTTACCCAACATAATGTCGTACAGCAATTAGGCAAGAAGAATAAATAAAAGGCATCCACATTGGAAAGGAAGAAGGAAAATTCTGTTCATAGACAACATGATCTTATATGAAGAAAAATATTCCACAAAAAACTGCTAGAATAAATAATTCAGCATGTTGCTGGATATACACGGAGAAGGCAATGGCACCCCACTCCAGTACTCTTGCCTGAAAAATCCCATGGACGGAGGAGCCTGGTAGGCTGCAGTCCATGGGGTCGCTGAGGGTCAGACACGACTGAGCGACTTCACTTTCACTTTTCACTTTCATGCATTGGAGAAGGAAATGGCAACCCACTCCAGTGTTCTTGCCTAGAGGATCCCAGGGACAGGGGAGCCTCTTGGGCTGCTGTCTATGGGGTCGCACAGAGTCGGACACAACTGAAGTGACTTAGCAGCAACAGCAGCTGGATACACAATCAAAATACAAAAATCAGTTGTTACTATACACTTAACAATCCAAGATAGAAACTATGAAAACAATTACATTTACAATTGTTTTAGTTAGTTGCTAAGTCTTGCCCAACTCTTTTGCAACCCCATGGACTGCAGCCTGCTAGGTTCTCTGTCCATGGGATTTCCCAGGCAAGAATACTGGAGTGGTTTGCCATTTCCTTCCCCAGGGGAACCTCCACACCCAGGGGTCGAACCGACATCTTATTACAGGCAGAATTTTTACCACTGAGCCACCAAGGAAGCCATTTACAACAGTATCAAAAATACATAGGAAAAAACAATGGGGAGAGAGAAGAGAAGAATGATTTATATCCCAAAACCTATAAGACACTGTTGAAATAAAGAAAACACATATATAAATGGAAAAACATTCCATTTTCACAATATTGTTAAGATATCAATATTACCCAAAGCAACCTACAGATCCAATGTAATCCACATTAAATCCCAATTCTTTTCAGAAACAGAGAGATTCATTTTTAAATTCATATGACATCTCAAAGGACCCACAGTCAAAACAACCTTCAAAGGAACGTTGGCAATCTCACATTTCCTAATTTTGAAAGTGATGCAAATGATGTAACTGACAAGGGGTTATTGTCCAAAATATGCAAACAGTTCACATCAAAAAACAAACAATCTAATCAAAAAATGAGTGGAAGACCTGAATAAATATTTTTCCAAAGACAACATACAGAAGGCTAAACAGGCATGTGAAAAGATTCTCAGTATTGATAATTATACAGAAATGGAAATCAAAACCACAATGAGGTATCACTTCACACCTGTCGGAATACCTATCATCACAAAGTCTACAATAACTGATGTTAGAGAGCATACAGAGAAATGGCAACCCTTGTTGGTGGGAATGTAAATTGGTACAGCCACAGTGCAAAGCAGTAAGGAGGTCCCTTTAGAAAGTAAAAATAAAACTAGAATATGGTCCAGCAATTCCACTGCTGGGTACACATCCAGAAAAAAAAGAAAACTAATTGAAAAAGACAGAGGCAGCCCAGTGTTTAGAGCAGCACTACTTACAACAGCCAAGACATGGAAACAACTCAACTGTCCAGCAATAGATGACTGAGTTAAAAAGATGTCTCACATACATACACGCACACACAAAATAAAATAGTACTGAGTCATAAAAATGAAATATAGCCATATACAGCAATGAATATGAACCTAGAGAATATCATGTTTAGTGAAAAAAGTCAGAGAAGGCAAATATTATATGATGTCAACTATACATGGAATATAAATAAGTGTATATACAAAACAGAAAGACTCACAGAAATAGAAAATAAACTTGTCGTTACAAAAGGAGAGAGGGAAAGAAGGAAGAACAAACTAGGGATATGTGATGAAGATATACAAACTTCTGCCGGACTGGATGAAGCACAAGATGGAATCAAGATTCCATTCCATTCCATTTCTGGGAGAAATGTCAATAACGTCAGATATGCAGATAACACACCTTTATGACAGAAAGCAAAGAGGAACTAAAGAGCCTCTTGATGAAGGTGAAAGAAGAGAGTGAAAAAGCTGGCTTAAAACTCAACATTCAAAAAATGAAGATCATGGCATCAGGCCCCATCACTTCATGGCAAATACATGGACAAACAATGGAAACAGTGACAGACTTTCTTAGGCTCCAAAATCACTGCAGATGGTGACTGCAGCCATGAAATTAAAAGAGGCTCGCTCTGTGGAAGAAAAGCTATGACCACCATAGACAGCATATTAAAAAGCAGAGACATTACTTTGCCAACAGAGGTCTGTCTAGTCAAAGCTCTAGTTTTTCCAGTAGTCATGTATGGATGTGAGAGTTGCACTATAAAGAAAGCTGAGTGCTGAAGAACCGATGCTTTTGAACTGTGGTGTTGGAGGAGACTCTTGAGAGTCCCTTGGACTGCAAGGAGATCCAACCAGTCCATCCTAAAGGAAATCAGTCCTGAATATTCATTGGAAGGACTGATGCTGAAGCTCCAATACTTTGGCCACCTGATGCAAAGAACTGACTGATGCTGGGAAAGATTGAAGGCAGGAGGAGAAGGCGACGACAGAGGATGAGATGGTTGGATGGCATCACCAACTCAACAGGCATGAGTTTGGGTAAACTCCAGAAGCTGATGATGGACAGGGAGGCCTGGCGTGCTGCAGTCCATGGGGTTGCAAAGAGTGTGACACAACTGAGCAGCTGAACTGAACCTAAGACTATACATAAAGAGAAACATTTTAACAGATTAACATTTTAAAAACAGAATATGCAATTTGTTTTTTGTTTTTTAAAGAAGTCTGAGCTTCTAATGTTACACAAAGATGTCAGGCATAACGAATTTTTTTAATTTGCCCACGTATTGTCATTTTGGAGCAAACAAACAAAATGAGTGAGAAGAAAGAAAACTATAATATAAAAAGGTACACTCTATGTTACAAATGATAATTCTATTACACAAGGCATCCTTACTACTACTTCTGCCCCTGAATTTCTAATATTTTTGCCCTAAAAGTGCCCTTAAAATGCACCTATTTGGACATCACAATCCCCTGTGTCATTTGGTTAAAAAACATTGGTGGGGAGTGTCTTACTTTCAATAAATGAATTATAGTATCTGGGAAGTAGTTCCAAAAAAAAAATCTGTATTTCTAACAATTACATATGACTGATTCTGATGCAGCCTAGCTCTTGAATGAAATATTAAACACGAGATGGTTTAGCAAAGTTGGGAGGCGAATCACAGATGTGTCTACGAAGTACTACCAACTCCCTAAATGGATGATACACAGGAAGGGTGGAAAGGTGGAAATAACACTGTTTAAAATATATACTTTATCAACATCAGAATCTGCCAACAGTTTGAGAAAAAACTCAATTTCTCTTTCTCCTTCCACAAAATAGATGCTTCCAGGACTCAGTCTACCTAGGGCACAGCACAGTGGCCCTGTTCTACTGTGTTATAATTAGCTTTGTAAACTTCATATATAACAATGTTTCTAAGGAAAAGAGAATTCTAATTTTCAAAGGAACATCTCTGAAACAAATTTTCCATTAGTAGATATGAAACCATCAATTTAACTTCTGTATACTAATTATACTATTCATATGCCAATAGTGATATTAACTGGATTACTATATGGAAGCCTAGCAAAAGCACACATTTACTAACAGGTCCTTCTGACACTAGACCATAAAATATTAAGTCCATGATCTTAACATTTTTCCTATGTAGCACCTAGTTTCTATTATTGAGATTTTCAAAGAATGTTTTGGTCCTCTAAGTTTATCAAGAATTATTATTGCTTTTTAAATCCTCCAAGAAGATTTTAAATTCTACCTATTACTCAAAAACCACAAAATATAAAATTATAAAGCTTCTGGAATAAAACACAGGAGAAAATCTTTGTGACTTTGGGTTAGGGAAAGATTTCACAGATATAACACCAAAAGCATGACTCAGAATTCTGATAAACTAGACTTGACTAAAATTTTAAACTTTTGTTTTGCAAAAAACAGCCTCGGAAACAACTCCGAGAAAGTATTTTTCAAATCACCTATCTTACAAAGGACTTGCACCCATAATACTTAAAGAATTTTCAAGGGTTTGGAAATTCCTTAAAATGTCTAAACAGAGTTACCATATCACTCAGAAATTCCACCTCTATACACAAGAGAACTTAAAGTATATGTCCATGAAAAACCTGTACATGAATGTTCACAGCAGCATTAGTCATAAAAGGAAAGGTAATAATAATTTAAACGTCCATCAACTCATGAAAAGATAAACAAAATGAGTTACACCCATACAATGGAATGTTATTAACAGCCACAAAAAGGAATGAAATACTGATATATGCTACAATATAAATGAACCTTGAAAATATAGTACTAAGTGAAAGAAGTCAGAAACAAGAGGCCATGTATATTATGATTCCATTTACATGAAACGTCCAGAATTGGCAATCAATAGAAGACAAAAAGTGTATTAGTGATTGTCAGAGGAATCACTGGCAATGATTAGTGGGGATAAATTTGTAGTGATTGTTAACAGGTATGAGATTTATTTTTGGAGTGTTGAAAATGTTCTGGAATTAGATGTGGCGACAGTTGCACAATTTTGATGCATGCCACACACGAATGCCTCTCAAATTCATTTCATTTAGTAAGTGAAAGGAATGAACTAAGAAATCAGGTCCACAAAGAAACATACCATATAATTCCATTTATATGGCACTCTAGAAAAGGGAAAACTGTAGGGATGGAAAACGACCAATGGTTGCCAGGAGGAAGGGTAGGAGTTGGGTGGGAGACTACAAAGGGGCGGCAGAGGAAGTTTTGAGATGTAGAAACAGTGGCTGACTTTATTTTGGGGGGCTCCCAAATCACTGCAGATGGTGACTGCAGCCATGAAATTAAAAGACGCTTACTCCTTGGAAGGAAAGTTATGACCAACCTAGACAGCATATTAAAAAGCAGAGACATTACTTTGCCAACAAAGGTCCGTCTACTCAAGGCTATGGTTTTTCCAGTAGTCATGTATGGATGTGAGAGTTGGACTGTGAAGAAAGCTGAGCGCCAAAGAATTGATGCTTTTGAACTGTGGTGTTGGAGAAGACTCTTGAGAGTCCCTTAGACTGCAAGGAGATCCAACCAGTCCATCCTAAAGGAGACCAGTCCTGGGTGTTCATTGGAAAGACTGTTGAAGCTGAAACTCCAATACTTTGGCCACCTGATGCGAAGAGCTGACTCATTGGAAAAGACCCTGATGCTGGGAAAGATTGAGAGCAGGAGAAGGGGACAAGAGAGGATGAGATGGTTGGATGGCATCACCAACTCAATGGACATGAGTTTGGGTAAACCCCGGGAGTTGGTGATGGACAGGGAGGCCTGGTGAGCTGCGGTCCACCGGGTTACAAAGAGTCAGACACGACTGAGCGACTGAACTGATGTTTTTTTCTGTATCAAGATCGTGATCCTGGATACGTGCTTCCTTGTATTGTCAAATTGATAGAATTGTGCATCACAAGAGTGAATTTAGTGTATGAGTATTTCAAATGAACAAATCCACTGATAAATCAAACTCTACACCAACCTCCACTTTGAAGTAGAAGCAATTTTCCACTACAGGTTAAAAGCAAAGCACACCACAAAATGTTCTTAAGGCTTCCTACTGAGGTGGGTGGAGACAAGTTTTATCATTATTATTTTACAAATGAAAAACAGCACAGATTAAACTATCTGTAAATTTCTGGTACTAGTCAGAGATGCTGAGCTAGCATTTATGTTCTTCATTCCTGCAGTCCCACTCTCTACCAAGGTAGATATCAACAGCAGTTAACAAGAGGTTTTCTTTATCAAACTAAATTACCTATTTACACTATTAAATAAAGGAGAAATATCACGATAAATAAGTATTTTAGAAGAAAGCTGTCAAGTATGTGCATATTCAAAAAGACTAAAATTTAAATATATATATATATATTACTCACACAAGGAGATTAACCCTAGCTTTGGCCTGGGAAAGACATTTCATAAGAAAAAGAATCTAATTTCTAATGGGTGTTTAAAATAGATAAGGGTGTAATACAAAAACAGGTGGAAGCACAGCACTAAAAATGAAACTCCAAATAAGGAAACACACCAGAATAAATGGATACAAAGTAAAGCATCAGTCCTTCACCATCCAACTTCACATCTCACTTAGCGTAAAGACAGAGCACCTAGCTTCTTTAAAAATTCAGTAACTCTGCGACCCACAAAGCCCCAAACCCTTAACAAGCTTGACATATTGCTGGTCAGGTTGTAAATTGACAACCAATCTTTCGAGCGATCCTGCACAGGAGTTTTCGCTGTTATCAACCGAACCCAGGCGAGCCTCCCGGACTCGAGGCGGTGGGGTCGGAAGGGGGAGCCGAGCAGCCAGCAGGGTTTGGCCGTACCCGGAGGCTGGGCGCGGGAGGAGGACGGCATCTCCGGTCACAGCTCCTTGCTTTCACGTGCGGGGCGGCGTGCGGCCCTCCGTGGGCTGCCCGGGCCTCCATCACAACCCAAGGGGCGAAAATGACAGGGACCAGACCAAGCCCAGGTGTGTCTCGAGGCCGCCCCTCGCCCAACACAGCTGAAACCGGACCTCGAGGGGCTGAAAAGGGCGGCTCGGTGGAATTTGAACTCCAGACCCTTGGAGTCCACTGTGGGTCCCTTCGGCGGAAAGCGGGGGGCGGCCTTTTCATCCAGCATCAGAGACCCTAATCCCCTCCGGCCAAAACGCTAACTCGCCGGTGGAGGCCCAGCAACTGCCTCCCGGCTCTACGTAACATGACCCCAAACGAGTCGGCGGCAGGTGGCAGAGTGGGGCCAGAGGCCCCAGTAAGGCAGGGCCGGCTGTCAACGGAAGCACGGGAGGCGAGATGGAGGGACTGCGGCGGTCTCGTTACCTGCCCAGATGCCCAGACTGAGCTGGGACGTGTCCAGGTTCACCACATAGTCCCCCAAGAACCGGTTCAACACGTCCACGACCACCGACTCGAACACCATCTTCCTCAGCCGCGGTGGACGCGGCGCTCCTTCTTCCTGAGCCTGCCCTCCCGAGCCCCTCTCACGAGACTGCTCGGTTCACCGGCTCCTGGGCGGCTCTGACCGTGGTGCCACCAGCGCCGAACGCGTAGCCCCACCACGAGCCCTATGAGGGGCGGAGGCGGTAGCTCGCGCTACGCATGTGCGGCTCGCGATCCAGGGTTGGGTGGAGCGCGAGGCCCGAGAGAGAGCTAAGGCGGCTGCGCGGCCGCCTCTCCAGCTCTTGCCCTAGTCGGGCGGAGTGCGAATCCTTTTTCTCCTCGGCCCCGCCTCCTCCCCCATCGCCAGGCAACCGGACTGGTACCTGGAGTTGCCAGACATTTCTGACCCCGCCCCCACCGGCAGTCTGGCCTCCCCACTGGCGGCGAGGGCGGGGAGGGGCGGGGAGTGGGCGGGGCGTCAGGGGGCGCGGCGGTTACTCCCGGCCGGGAACGCCCCGCCCCTAACTGAGGAGACACGCCCCCACGTGGGCCGGGAGGTCCTAAATCCGAGTAAAGCGGCGGCTGATTAAAAGTGCCTTCCACATTAGTTAGGCTGGAGACTCTCAGGTGGAGTCCCGGGGAGCTTCGCACTTATTATTACAAGTTGGGAGGTACAGGCGGAACCCGGGCGGTGCTGGGCTTCCTAGGTCAGTCCAGCCTGAATGTCTGGATGCGGGTAACTGCCCTGTTCAGTCTTACGAGCGCTTGGAGAGGTTACGCAGTTGGTGACAACTTCCGTAGCTGCAAATCGAGAGAGGAAAGTAAAGTAAATTCTGGGTTGTAATTCCATGCTCCCTTCCCTGCATCTGAGATCGCACTCTTTCTTGGTCTGGTTATTTAGACAGAGCCGACTTTCATCCCTTAGTCAACCAGTTTTGACTGACAGTGCGGAGCGCCCTCCTACGAACATCTGAAGACCTAAGACTCACAACCCCTGAGCCTTCACAGAATGACCTTAAATAAATACATAAAAAATAGAGCTCTTTCAGAACCACTCCCACAGCCGTATTTGGTTTTATACAGAAAGAGGGCCAAAGGCCTGAGGTTGTGAAGGCCAAAGACGCTGGATGTGAAGTTTGGAGAACTATAATTAACAACCCTCTAAGGATTTAAGATGTAGGAGTGTAGTTTAAATTTCTTTCTGCATAGCAAATGATGACTTTCCTGTTAATTCTTGCATCATTTTGTGCATAGTCACCCCAATTTTTTAAGGTTTGAAGGTTTACCTTTCCAAGTAAAATGTCTGGAAAATACAGTGTAAAATCTTACTTTACATTAGTTGACATATTGCTTTCCTATAATTTCATATTTAAAGGGACCTTAATTAAGTCACAATTCAAGCTTTTGGGCTTTAAGATAATAAAGCTGCAATGTTAGGGATTTGTCCAAGGTGACAGGACTCATTTTCTGCAGAAACAGATGGAACTTGTTACTTCTGGATGACTCCACTCCATCGTCTCACCTGCTCCTCTTGCATTTGGCTAATGACATTGGAAATCTACCTCAGAATACCTGAACAGAGAAATTAATGGAAGCTAAAATGCCTCCTGCTGCTGTTGCTAAGTCGCTTCAGTCGTATTCGACTCTGTGCGACCCTGTAGACGGCAGCCCAACCAGGCTCCCCTGTTCCTGGGATTCTCCAAGCAAGAACACTGGAGTGGATTGCCACTGCCTTCTCCAAAATGCCTAGCAAAGGGGAAAACTTTCTGTCATCAGGGATTTTGCTACTGTACTATGATAAACCACATATACAGTAGCTACAAAATTCCACTGTTATATCTAGCACAAGTTTAAAGTACAAGAAATTCCAGAACTCAGTCAAAAAATATGCTTTAGTAGCTTGCAAACACCTCACACTAGTTTTATACAGTCCATGAAAATCCTGTAGAATTGGGTGAGGGGAGTCCTTTTATTTGCTAAAGAGACCAATGAAAAAAATTCTGAGAAACTGTTGGAAATAAAAAACAAGATGCATGTTGTAAGAATTCTTGTCTACTGTTAGGTGCTACGTCATGAACATGTTTCCTAAGTATTAAAAGGTACAATTTTCATGTTGCTTAATCCATCTTAGAAATTTTGTAAGCAAAAATAATGTCATCATATAAAAGGTGTTTATTTATTAAACCATTAAATCAAATCTCTGTTAAACCTTGAAAAATAAGCCCAGGGATTACCAAAAAGATGCTGAAGTTTCAAATTTGAAAATGTACCAGTGTAAGGTGTTTTTCCCTCCATATCCTAATTCATTGTTTGATCAAATAAAAAAGAAAAGGTTTTTTAGTGACCCCAAACTGCAATATCATCCAACTGTGCAATAGATTAATAACTTTGTAAGTTAGATTTGCTATGATCTTGGCAGGGAGGCCTGGCGTGCTGTGATTCGTGGGGTTGCAAAGAGTCGGACACGACTGAGCAACTGAACTGAACTGAGCTGTGTTTAGTTTACACACTACAGCTTTCTATCTCTGAAGTTTGGGTATGCCGGTGGTAATGCTGGATAGTTTTTCCTCCTAGTTGTAATTCCTCTGTCCACAAGTGCATGTCATTGCTGTGCTACGTGTGTTTATCATCCCCCTCTTGAGGTCAGTATTGAGAAACTAAGCTAGATGTTCAGATAACAAAGCCAATGAAGCACACCACCTTCCTGAAAACTGTCTTGGAGGAGCAAGTCTAGAAGACGGCAATTTTATAGGACTTTTACTGACCTGGCCTCATAAAGCTCTACACTCCTATCTCAGTTAACAGTTTAAAAATTATAAACAATCAGAAGTTATTTGGATGTGTGTGTTCCAATCCGAAAAAAAAAAAAAAAGAGAAATTTTTTAGAAGAGAGACCTATGGAAAAGGTTGAGAAACTTGTAAAAACCTTATTCAGGCAGTGCATGTGAAAATTTAAATCAGTGTTTCTAAAGGGCAGCTTAAAACATGTACAAACTGACATATACATGTCTATATACATACATGTGCATATGATTTAACTCAGCAATCCCACTTCTAGACATTTACTCTAAGAAAATAATTATAAAAATTCAAAAAGCTATCCCACAAACACATTCATTAAATCATTATTTATAATAGCAAAAAATTAGGAACAATCTAAATGTCCATTAATAGGGAACATGGTTAAGTAAACACACACATGTTACTATGCTGCTGCTGCTGCTGCTGCTAAGTCACTTCAGTCGTGTCCGACTCTGTGTGACCCCATAGATGGCAGCCCACCAGGCTCCCCTGTCCCTGGGATTCTCCAGGCAAGAACACTGGAGTGGGTTGCCATTTCCTTCTCCAATGCATGAAAGTGAAAAGTGAAAGTGAAGTCGCTCAGTCCTGTCCCCAGTGACCCCATGGACTGCAGCCTACAAGGCTCCTCCATCCATGGGATTTTCCAGGCAAGAGTACTGGAGTGAGGTGCCATTGCCTTCTCCGACATGTTACTATACAAGCTTTAAAAATGATGATCTATACTAATATGAAAATAGGTCAATACTTGTGAGAAAGTTGATACACTTGTGAGAAACAAGGTACAGAATAGTATATGAAGTATATAAATTATGGATGTGTTTTAAATGCTCAGAGAATACATATAATATACATATAAAGAATATATATATATGTATAAAGAAATCTAGATGTATGCTCACCAAATGTTAACAGTGGTTATCTAGATAATGAGACTTTGGGTAATATGTATTTTCTCTGTTCTTTCAAGCTTAAAAAAAACACGTTTCACAGTGAGTATGTATCTTTTCCCCAAAACAAGAAATCTGTCTAAATAAAGTAAAAAGATAACTACAAATCAAGTATAATAACATTTCTTTTACTCATACTAATTGAAATTCTTTTAGTCTAAAGCAAATCATCTTTGGAGATTTTGAACCAAAGAAACTGAGTTTTATTACATTTGGCTATATGCTGTACACTTGGAACATTTTTTAAAAGATGCAAAATTAATTTATTCTTCTAAACTGGTGAAGAGGGATGTATCAGAAATGTTATTTTAGTGTATATTCTTTTGTAATGCTTCAGGAAACTGCATGTGTACATAGATAAACTAGTCTTCCTAAAATCAGAGCCAACTGAAATTTGTTAGCAAGGTCCCAACCCTGGTGGAGAATTGATATAGAAAAATATGTGAATTCTCAAATTTTAGCCAAAAGACATGAACAGACATTTCCTGAAAAGGATATACAGGTGGCAAATAATCACATGAAAATATTCTCAACATCATTAACCACTGGGGAAATGGCTAAAACCGCAAATGAGCAATCACTACATACCATCAGAATGGCTGTAAAAAGAAAAAGTGATAACTCAAAACACTAGTGGAACCTTAAAAGCTTCTGCACATCAAAGGAAACTATTAGCAAGGTGAAAAGACAGCCTTCAGAATGGGAGAAAATAATAGCAAATGAAGCAACTGACAAACAACTAATCTCAAAAATATACAAGCAACTTCTACAGCTCAACTCCAGAAAAATAAACGACCCAATCAAAAAATGGGCCAAAGAACTAAATAGACATTTCTCCAAAGAAGACATACAGATGGCTAACAAACACATGAAAAGATGCTCAACATCACTCATTATCAGAGAAATGCAAATCAAAACCACTATGAGGTACCATCTCACACCAGTCAGAATGGCTGCGATCCAAAAGTCTACAAATAATAAATGCTGGAGAGGGTGTAGAGAAAACGGAACCCTCTTACACTGTTGGTGGGAATGCAAACTAGTACAACCACTATGGAGAACAGTGTGGAGATTCCTTAAAAAACTGGAAATAGAACTGCCTTATGATCCAGCAATCCCACTGCTGGGCATACACACTGAGGAAACCAGAATTAAAAGAGACACGTGTACCCCAATGTTCATTGCAGCACTGTTTATAATAGCCAGGACATGGAAGCAACCTAGATGTCTATCAGCAGATGAATGGATAAAGAAAGCTGTGGTACATATACACAATGGAGTATTACTCAGCCATTAAAAAGAATACATTTGAATCAGTTCTAATGAGGTGGATGAAACTGGAGCCTATTATACAGAGTGAAGTAAGCCAGAAGGAAAAACATAAATACAGTATACTAACACATATATATGGAATTTAGAAAGATGGTAACAATAACCCGGTGTACGAGACAGCAAAAGAGACACTGATGTATAGAACAGTCTTATGGACTCTGTGGGAGAGGGAGAGGATGGGAAGATTTGGGAGAATGACATTGAAACATGTAAAATATCATGTAAGAAACGAGTTGCCAGTCCAGGATCGATGCACGATACTGGATGCTTGGGGCTAGTGCACTGGGACGACCCAGAGGGATGGTATGGGGAGGGAGGAGGGAGGAGGGTTCAGGATGGGGAACACATGTATACCTGTGGTGGATTCATTTTGATATTTGGCAAAACTAATACAATTATGTAAAGTTTAAAAATAAAATAAAATTTAAAAAAAAAAAAAATGCTAGTGAAGGACTTCCCTCGTGGTACAGTGATAAGAATCAGCCTTCCGATGCAGGAGACGTGGGTTTGATCCCTGGTCCGGGAAGACTTCACATGTCACAAGGCATCTAAGCCGGGATGCCACGACTACTGAACCTGCATGCCTAGAGCCCGTGGTCCACAACAGAAGAACCCCCACATGGCAGCAAAGAGTAGTACCCCTTCTTTGCAACTAGAGAAATCCTGCACACAACAACAAAGACCCAGCACAGCCAAAAAAATACTTATTTTTAAAAATGCCAGTAAGGTTGTGGAGAAATTGAATCATTTATGCATCAGTGAGTGGCTTCCCTGGTCCATGGGATCACAAAGAGTTGGACACGACTGAGCAACTTTCACACACACACACACACACATCAGTGGAGTGCTTCCCAGGTGGCACTAGTGGTAAAGAATCCGTCTGCCAATGCTGAAGATGCAAGAGAAGTGGATGCTATCCCTGGGTTGGGAGGAACTCTTGAAGAAGGAAATGGCAACCCACTCCAGTATTCATCCCTGGATAATCCCAGAGACAAAGGAGACTGGAGGGCTACAATCCACAGGGTCGCAAGAGATTCGGACACAACTGAGTGACTAAGCATGCAAGTACGCATGCATCAGTGGTGAGAAGGTGAGATGGTATAACCATTCTGAAAAACAGTTGAGCAGTTTCTAAAAAATAATAATAAAATAAATACACACATCTGAACCAGCATTTATAGTCCTGAACATTTATCCCAGAGAAAGGAAAATATGTGTTCACAAGAAAACTCATAGGTGAATGTTTGTAGCAGCTTTATTCATAATAGGCAAAAACTGGAAATCACCCAAATGTTTTCCAACAGATGAATGGTTAAATAAACTGTTATATACCCATACCATGGAATACTACACAGCAATGAACATAACAAACTCTTGATATATGCAACAATTTGGATGGATTTCTGGGGAGTTAAGCTGAATGAAAAATATACATATTATAAAAATAGAGAACAGATTAGAAGTTGCCAAAGGTTAGATATGGAATGGAGAGACAGGCGTGGCTATAAATGAATAGCAGCAAGGGACCTTGTATTTTTGGAATAATTCTGCATTTTGATTGTGGTAGTGATTACATATAAATGCATAAAATCATATATACACAAATGAGTGCATATAAAACTGATGAAATCTGAATAAGCATTGGTACCATAAGTGGTACCAATATATTTATTTCCTGGTTTTGATATTTCACTATAGCTATGCAAGATGTTGAAATTAAAAGACACTTACTCCTTGGAAGAAAAGTTATGACCAACCTAGGTAGCATATTCAAAAGCAGAGACATTACTTTGCCAACAAAGGTCCACCTAGTCAAGGCTATGGTTTTTCCTGTGGTCATGTATGGATGTGAGAGTTGGACTGTGAAGAAGGCTGAGCACTGAAGAATTGATGCTTTTGAACTGTGGTGTTGGACAAGACTCTTGAGAGTCCCTTGGACTGCAAGGAGATCCAACCAGTCCATTCTGAAGGAGATCAGCCCTGGGATTTCTTTGGAAGGAATGATGCTAAAGCTGAAACTCCAGTACTTTGGCCACCTCATGTGAAGAGTTGACTCATTGGAAAAGACTCTGATGCTGGGAGGGATTGGGGGCAAGAGGAGAAGGAGACGACAGAGGATGAGATGGCTGGATGGCATCACCGACTCGATGGACGTAAGTCTGAGTGAACTCCAGGAGTTGGTGACGGACAGGGAGGCCTGGCGTGCTGCGATTCATGGGATCACAAAGAGTCAGACACGACTGAGTGACTGAACTGAACTGAACTGATGCAAGATGTTACCATTGAGGGGCATGATGAAAGGTAAGTGGGACCTCCCTATAAATTTCTTTTGCAACTTTCTATGAATGTATAATTAACTTGAAACAATATTTTTAAAGTTTTTGTTAATTTGGGGTCCACTAAGGGTACATTTAAAGATCAAATGAGCCTGAATTAAGAGCTTCCATACAGAGCTTTAATATTGTTATGCAAGATACTTGGTAAAATATTTATCAACTGAAAAAAAATGCACAACCCAAATAAAAGTTGAGAATTTGGTGAATATTCTGACACAGCATCTCAGGTAATACTGAGAAACTGTTCTGAAGAGGCAAGGTGGGGAGCCAGGGTATATAGGAGTTTTTGCAACAGAAGTCCAGGTATTCAGAATGTCAAAATGTTACTGTTAATAAAAGAAAGTCAGATATCTCAAGTTAAGGAATTTAGTATTTTTCTATGTATGGGAAGATGCTGGGCTCACTTAAATCATTCTTTCGATATCCACCTTAGCTGTCTGGGGTCAGTATCCTATGTTTCCTCATTCTGAGCTTCCTCAGGGTACACCATCAGGGGGTGGCTGTAGTGGCTGACTGCTAGATGGCCTTGGCCAAGAGCAGCCCGTTTGTCTCCATTCTGAGTTCCTTCAGGGTTCACCATCTAAGTGGTTGTAATGTGATGGCTTGATGGCTGTAACATCCTTTGTTTACTGAAATGGCAAACAATATTTTAGTTCACATATTTAAAAAGGAAAAGTATCTGAATGTGATGCCTTATCAGGAAGCATTAAAATATCAATTACTCTGCATTCCCAGTAAAATACTAGAGAGAGATACAATAACGGATTTTTCAAGCATCTTCCTCTGGCTCTAAATATCTAAAATGACTGACACCTTCCCAGATTAAAAGAAGTCCCAAATGCTGATGTCCATCAGTGCTTGCTGACCCCAGATTTTCACATGGCTGATTGTTTATCATTCAGGTCTCTGCTCAAATGTTTTTCAGTTGCTAAGTTGTGTCCGACTCTTTGGGACCCCATGGACTGCAGCACTCCAGGACTTCCTTCTGCTGCTAAGTCACTTTAGCCGTGTCCGACTCTGTGTAACCCCATAGACGGCAGCCCACCAGGCTCCACCATCCCTGGGACTCTCCAGGCAAGAACACTGGAGTGGGTTGCCATTTCCTTCTCCAATGCATGAAAGTAAAAAGTGAAAGTGAAAATGAAGTCGTGTCCGACTCTTAGTGACCCCATGGACTGCAGTCTACCAGGCTCCTCCGCCCATGGGATTTTCCAGGCAAGAGTACTGGAGTGGGTTGCCATTGCCTTCTCCGCCAGTTCCTATTCCTCACCATATTCCAGAGTTTGCCGAAGTTCATGTCCATTGGACTGGTGATGACATCCAACCATCTCATCCTCTGCTCAAATATCTAAGGCCCAATCAGGGGACTTCCCTGCCCTTTAATTCTAGTAGCCATCTGTCATACTCTGCCATAGCCACCTTTTTATCTTCATGTCATTTATCACTCTCTGAAATTATCTTCTTTAGAGGTTTTAAAAATTTCTGTCTCCCCCATCACCGCTACTTCTAGACAGGGTGCTAATGTGTCTAGTCTACTGTTTTTTTCCTCAGTACATGGGTGTTTGGCACACAGTAGGTTTTCAATACATTTTTGTTGAAAGAATGAACAAATGTTGGATAAGAAGTCACCCCCAGCTCTCACTAGACTGGACATGTCACCAGAGGAGTAGGTTAATAAGCCGAGGCCAACTTAAGGAGAAGGTATTCATAGGATACAAAAAACAGAGACTGTTTGTGGAGTGAAGTTGCAGCCCAGGAGAAGAGGCATCGGAACCTCGGCTGGGTGCCTGCTGCAGTGCTATAAGAGGCATGTGTATACGTGCTTAGTAGGGTCTCTTTGTGACCTTGTGGACTGTAGCCCACCAGGCTCCTCTGTCCATGGAATTTTCCAGGTAAGAATATTGGAGTGAGCTGCTATTTCCATCTCCAGGGGATCTTCCTGACCTAGGGATGGAACTCGAGTCTCTTGTGTCTCCTGCATTGGCAGGCAGATTCTTTATCACTGCGCCACCTGGGAAGCCCATGACAGGCAGGTACAGAGAGTTACAGAGAGACAAAAAGGATGTATGTGGAAGACCAGACTCTAGACCCAGAATTAGGTTCCTGATGGTTGAGCCAAGGTGAGTCCAGAAAGGACAATCTAATCCCAAACAAGCATCCAGAAGGATCCTTCAAAAGAAAGTGAGCTTATGTCACGTTTGTGCTCCAAAGCTGCTAACATGCTGCCCATATTACCATAGTAATGGCCACAACCCTTCTGATGGCAGATAAGGCCTTCCCTTCCACCCTGCCCTTATCTAGAAGCTCTTTCATCAGACACTTGCGTGACTCACTCCCTCCATCTTTGTTTGATCTGTGTCATTTTCTCAGCCCTTCCTTGAACAGCCCAGTTAACCTTGATTCCTACTCCTCCTACTCCTCAGCTCTCCTATCGCCTTACCTGCTTTACCTTCCCTCAGAGCACTTACCACTTGACATGCTGTTTTTTACTTATTTTATTTTCTGTCCACCTATCTGTCTGCATTATCATGTAGTAATACAATATATTGTAAGCTACTCAAGGAAGAAATATTATTACTATTGTTTTGCTCATTGTTCTATCCTCTGTGCCTAGAGCAAGGTAGACATTCACATATTTGTGGAAGGAAGGAAAGGCATACCTGCCCAGTATTGAATCATTGCCAATCGGCTCCAAACTTATCCTTGGATTTGTAGCTCTAGGATGCTGAAGCACTCTGCAAATGACATTAGCAGCTGACTCCTATTTAGGTTTTGTTCAGAATAGGCACTAGAAGGGCCAGAGGAGGAAGAAGAGACTTGCTCCTTTACGTTTGTTCCCCATAAGGCTTCCTGTCTGCTTCCTTTGGTTTTGATTGATTCACCAGCAATCCTCCTTCCCCCGACAGCAGCCCCTGCCTGAATCTGCCTTGCATTTTCCCCAACTTGCAGAATCAGTATCATCTCACCATTTCAAAGACCTCAGAACCAATCTCGTTGTTCCTGCTCCTGAGGATGCTTCTCCTAACTTGGAGACACAGCCTCCTCAGAGGTCCTTGGTTCATCTTGAGGGCTCCTCTCAGTTTCCATGTCTGTCCATTTGCTTACTCAGTGTGTGTGTGTGTGTCTGTGTGTGTGTGTGTGTGTGTGTGTGTGTGTGTGTGAAGTCGCTTCAGTCTTGTCTGACTCTTTGCAACCCCATGGCCTGTAGCCCGCCAGGCTCCTCTATCTATGGGATTCTCCAGGCAAGAATAGTGGAGTGGGTTGCTGTGCCCTTCTCCAGGGGATCTTTCCAACCCAGGGACCACACCCACGTCTCTTATGTCTCCTACATTGACAGGCATGTTCTTTACCATTAGCTCCACCTGGGAAACCCTTGCTTATTCAGTCCTTGATGTTATATCCACTTCCTGCAATAACTACCTCCAAAATTCTTTAGAACTCTCTTTTCACTCTTTCATTACTTAAAGATCTTATGCCTAATTAACAGTTCTGTATATAGCTCTTTTGTGGAGAGCTGAGTCAGTACCTGCAGTTGGGTCTGTGCCCAGGGAGATGTTTGGCTAAGACAGAGAAGCATTGTCATCAAAGGGAGTAGAGACAAATCATAGGTGAGGAAAGAAGCCAGACTCAAGGCCAGAGACCAGATTAAGTATCAGGACTGGCAGCAAACTGCCCGTCTATAAATAAGTAATGAGTCCAAGGATCAAGAACAGGTCAGGCAGTAAAGTGTGAGATGGGCCAAGATGGAGACTGCAGAAGATAGCCTTCCCGGATGAAGTGCCGAGGTCTGCTCTAAATGGTCCTGTGAACAGGGGCCGCCTGAGAACATATGACACCACTCCCCTCCTTCTCCTTTCAGGGCAGCCTCTCCATTCCAGAACCTTAGGTAGGAATCAAAAGACCCCTAAGATATGAAATCTCTGCCTCTCTGGACTTTTGAGTACTGACCACAATCTCGATTTCCTGCTTTTATTCTTTATCCTCCCTCTGGGAACCACTGACTGCACTGGAGGCTCTGTGACCCTGTGTATGCTTCTGTGAAACCCTTTCCCAGAGCCTAAAGCACCTCAGTGCGCAGTTCTGAAGCCAGTCCCTAGCCTCCTCTACCTAACCTATCTGTTAATGCAAGTCATCTGAAACATACAGATAGAAAGCACTGACCAGGATGGAGTGGGGTGGAACAGTCCAAAGTTAGAGAGCACCCACGTGGCCATGTTGAGACTGAGGCAGGTGTCAACTACGGATCTCAACTAGGTCACGGCAGTTTACACAAATAGAAAAGCATAGAGGAAATGGAGAATTTATGAGCCTTGGGAACATTAATGATAATGGGTAATTAAAATAATAACAAGATTTTATCATTCATAATAGCTGAAATATGAAAACAAGGCCTTGGTTTTACAGGAGATGATAAGGAGTTCAGTGTTTGCTTCATTTCATGAGATTTGAAATCTAGGGGAAAATATTCAGAAATGGTGCAATTTGTCTGAGAACAATTAGAAATTAAGAAATAAAGTCCCATGTGAGACCACCTGACCTGCCTCTTGAGAAACCTGTATATAGGTTAGGAAGCAACAGTTAGAACAAGACATGGAACAACAGACTGGTTCCAAATAGGAAAAAGAGTACGTCAAGGCTGTATATGGTCACCGCACTTATTTAACTTCTATGCAGAGTACATCATGAGAAACGCTGGGCTGGAAGAAACACAAGCTGGACTCAAGATTGCTGGGAGAAAGATCAATAACCTCAGATATGCAGATGACATCACTCTTATGGCAGAAAGTGAAGAGGAACTAAAGAGCCTCTTGATGAAAGTGAAAGTGGAGAGTGAAAAAGTTGGCTTAAAGCTCAACATTCAGAAAACGAAGATCATGGCATCCAGTCCCATCACTTCATGGCAAATAGATGGGGAAACAGTGGAAACTGTGACAGACTTTACTTTCTTGAGCCCCCAAATCACTGCAGATGGTGACTGCAGCCATGAAATAAAACGACTCTTGCTCCTTGGAAGAAAAGTTATGAGCAACCTAGACAGCATATTAAAAAGCAGAGACATTACTTTGCCAACAGAGGTCCGTCTCGTCAAATCTATGGTTTTCCCAGTGGTCATGTATAAATGTGAGAGTTGAACTATAAAGAAGGCTGAGCACCGAAGAATTCATGCTTTTGAACTGTGGTGTTGGAGAAGACCCTTGAGAGTCCCTTGGACTGCAAAGAGATCCAACCAGTCCGTCCTAAAGGAGACCAGTCCTGGGTGTTCATTGGAAGGACTGATGTTGAATGGAGTAAACATCAATCTAGTCGACTCAATGGACTCGATGTCAATGTCCAGTCGACTCAATGGACATGAGTTTGGGTAGACTCCCAGAGTTGGTGATGGACAGGGAGGCCTGGCGTGCTGCAGTTCATGGGGTTCATGGGGTTGCAAAGAGTCGGACACGACTGAGCGACTGAACTGAACTGAGAGTCCAAGACAAGAGATGAGCTCCCTACACCAAAGCAATTATGTACACTCAATGTAAATGACACTTAGGAGTAAAGGAATATAAAGAAAGAAAAGCAGACCATGAATAGAACAGTGAGGAAGCATTCTCATTTAGGGACAAGCCAAATGGACATGAGAGAGGACACCCAGGATAGGAACCAGAGAGCCTGGAGTAGGATGACACAGAAATTCAAGAAGGATTTATACCAAGAGGAAATGGTCAACAATATAAAAATTGTAGAGCTGTCAAGAAAGATAAAAACTGAGAAAGCTCAACAAAATTTAGCTATTGGTGAGTACTTGGAAGGTCTTTTGATTTACCCACTGATAGAGTAGATTTTAAAAATAAGAGTTACTACCAAATCCAGACCTTATCTTTGCCAGTAGTATGCTTTTATTTAGAAAATTAAGTTCATGTCAACACCTAACTACTTAAAAATACACAGCTTCCATATCTAAAGATGCTTTATTAGTGAGGGTTCATTAACTCAATGCTGCTGCTGCTGCTAAGTCGCTTCAGTCATGTCCGACTCTGTGCGACCCCAGAGACGGCAGCCCACCAGGCTCCCCTGTCCCTGGGATTCTCCAGGCAAGAACACTGGAGTGGGTTGCCATTTCCTTCTCCAATGTATGAAAGTGAAAAGTGAAAGTAAAGTCACTCAGTCGTGTCCGACTCTTAGCGACCCCATGGACTGCAGTCCACCAGGCTCCTCCATCCATGGGATTTTCCTGGCAAAAGTACTGGAGTGGGGTGCCATTGCCTTCTTCACATTAACTCAATGAGTAGCCATATTATTTTTGTATTTTTTCAATATTTTAACACTTCCCTTTCCAGTATATGCTTTTATCACCCCAGTATAACATAATTCCTGGTAAGAATCTCAACTGATCCATAAATAAACTGAACAGTCATCTCCACATATCTTATTTTTTGGCTGTTTTAATCACAGTTTGTCTCTGCATACTTTATTGCCTGGAAATATGCTAACCTATAAATAGACATTTAAGAAGCTACATATAAACCTGCTTTCTAAGTTTTTGTACTTATGTAAATCTTGATAATATATGTTATTACTAAAAGCAAAGGTATGTATGTGGGGTTATTGGAAAACTAACCCCTTGCCTCCCAGTCTGCATGTACACGCATACACGCACATGTGATATAGAAGTTGCAGTATGCTTCGGTATTTTCATAAGTAATATTATCTGTGTCATGTAGAGATAGCTTATGTACTTCATATGTATACAATTCAATTTTATATTATATTACGTATATAATTCACTCAATATCACAGATGGAGGATAGATTTTTTTAATAACAAAAAAAGGCTATTGGCAAATTTGAGCCTCATGTATATCAGTAGTATGTTTTTATTAAATTTTATAAATTCAGCAATTGCTTATGAAGTAAAACCTGATATTGCCTAAAATTTCCATGTTCACATTTTATGAAATCTTATTTTCTAAAGAGAACAACATAACATTCCCAGAATCCCTTCCTTGAAAATAATAATGGTATTTTTCTACTGCTAACAAAGTAGTATTCATAAATTAGTTATCACAATTGTACTGTTTATAGATTATATACTGTACTTTTTATATCTAAGAAAATTCTGAGTCAGATGCACTAATTTGGTTTTCATCAATTTTCCTTTAAGGAAGTTAAAAGATCACCATCTAGTGGAATTTTTGACCTAAAAATTTTCCAAATTGAGCTTCAAATTGAAGTAATCAATATTTTAATCAAAAAAATGTTAAATGATAGTGATTATAAGTTAATTTTTATATATTTTCTAAAATAAACCCAAAAAATATTTTATATATTTTCTAAAGTAAACCCTAAAAGTAAACTTCAGATTAGAAAATAAAAATCAGTATTCATTTATGATATTTTAAAAGTGATTCTATTTATTTCTGGCTGCACTGGATCTCGTTGCTGTGCAAGGGCTTTCTCTAGTTGTGGTGAGTGCGGGCTACTCTCTAGTCGTAGAGCTCAGGCTTCTCACTGTTGTGGCTTCTCTTGTTGCAGAGCTCAGGCTCTGAAGCGTGGACTCTGTGTTGTGGCACCCAGTCTTAGTTGCTCCAAGGCATGTGGAATCTTCCCGGACCAGGAATCGAACCTGTGTCCCCTGCGTTGGCAGGCAGGTTTTTTTCCACTGTGCTACCAGGGAAGTCCTTCATTTATGATATTTTTAACCACATAGTTTAACAACTGAATTGGTTTTTCTTTCATTTAAATGTTAACTATGACTTTCTAAAATTTTTCTTACTTTTTATGTAGATTTATATTTTTAAAGAAGAAACATCATTGCTTGCAATTTTATATTATTGAATACAAATTTGTCTTTATTTTTTCCCCACTATTTTTTGTTAATGGAATAAGTCCTAAACTAGGAAGATTTAATTCTACTCACTGACTAGTATTTTAATTTTAAACATTTGATCTGGTCTTAAGGAGGTTCAAAAAATTTAGGTATAGGAGTCTAATTTATTTTTTAGTGGCTATGCCCACTACAAAGTATTTGACTTTTTCCCTAGTTGCATAAAAACCATTTATATGTTTGGTATGAAAAGACAAACATGGTAGATGGCCAACAGATACATGAAAACTGCTCAGCATCACTAATCATCAGAAAAATGCAAATCAAAACCCCAATGAGCTATCCCCTCACACTGTGAGAATGTATTAGCAAAAAGACAACAAATGAGTAAGTGTCAATAAGGACTGGAGAAAAGGGAACCCTTGAGCACTGTTTGTAGGAATGTAAATTGGCACGATGTTATGGAAAAGAGTGTGGGGATTTCTCAAAAAATTAAAAACAGATCTACCATGTGATCCAGCAGTTCCAGTCCAGAGTATTTTTCCAAAGAAAACAAAAACACTAATTTGAAAAGATGCCTGTATATATACATTGCAGAATTATTCATGATAGCCAAGATATGAAAGCAGCCCAAAGTGCTCATTGATAGATGAATGGATAAAAAGGATAGATATATATATAAATATATATATATATAAAGTATATAAAATAAATATATAAAAAAATATATATATAAATACATATATATATATTCCAAGGTGTGTGTATATATATGGTATATATATGTATGTATGCATATATATGGTATATATATATGTATGTATGTATGTGTATATATATATATTCAGTGGAATACTACTAAGCCCTAAAAGAGAATGAAATCTTGTCATTTGCACAACAAAGATGGACATACAGGGTATTATGCTAACTGAAATAAATCATAAAGAGAAGGACAAGTCCTGTATAACCTCACTTATGTGTGGAATCCCAAAAATAAAACAAATGAACAAACACAATAAAACAGAAACAAAGTCATAGATACAGAGAACAGGTAGTTGCCAGAGAGGATAGCGGGTGGTGGGGGAGAATAAGTGAAATAAGTGAGGGAAATTAAGAGGTAGAAAATTTCAGCTTTGAAATAAATTTTAACTCTTAAAAACCTTAATTGCTAGTGACAACCAAGAAGCAAGTAATTATGTATTATTTGTCGTATCAGCATTTCCTGAACAGCAAACTTAGGAATAGTCTATAGTGAAAGTGAAGTCACTCAGTCGTGTCCGACTCTTTGCGACCCCATAGACTGTAGCCTACCAGGCTCCTTTGTCCATGGGATTTTCTAGGCAATAGTACTGGAATGGATTGCCATTTCCTTCTCCAGGGGATCTTCCCAACCCAGGGAAGATCTGAACCTGGGTCTCCCGAATTGCAGACAGATGCTTTACCATCTGAGCCGCCAATTTATTTCTTCAATATGGTATAAGATATGTGTCTAATAAACCCAGGGGCTTCCTTGGTGGCTCAGATGGTAAAGAATCTGTTAGCAATGCAGGAGACCTACATTGATCCCCGGGTTAGGAAGATTCCCTGGAAAAGGGAATGGCTACCCACTCTAGTATTCTTGCCTGGAAAATTCCATGGATAGAGAAACCTGGTGGGCTACAGCCCTCGGGGTTGCAAAGTGTCAGACAAAACTAAGCAACTAAGTGCACAAGTTAGTTAAGCTACCAAAAAAAGAGACTATCTTAGATTGACATACCCCAAACATAAGTATTCCTGAAGAGTTAAAGAGTTCATCTGAAAACCCCTACCTCACTTACCTCTATTTTATAAATTATTAAAATATCATCATTACTTTTTCTTTTTGACAGATTCTGCAACATATATAACATGAATTTATTGACCTTCAGTAAACCTAGGAACAATAAAAGTAAGACATGTCTGTAATGATTAAACCAACAAGCTTAAGCTACCGTTGATAACAAATGATTAAACCAACAAGCTTAAGCTACCATTGATAACAAATATTAATTTAATACTGAATATTTCCTAGACCACATGAATCTGAAATTCATCCTGGCCAGTTTCCTTTATATTTAGAAATGTTTAATTTGTAAGAACTTAAAGTCAATTAAATAGAACTCCTATAATTTAATTTTGATAATACAGTTCTAAGGTACAGACATACCATATGCCTAACATACACACAGACATAAAAGCAGACATAATTAGAGATCTCATAGCTTCACTTTAAAACTTGATTATGAATCGGGTATTACAATATTATCTTTGTTCAGTTGCTCAGTCATGTCCAACTTTTCACAAACCCATGGACTGCAGCACACCAGGCTTTCCTGTCCTCTACTATTCCCAGAGTTGTTCAAACTCATGTCCATTGAATCAGTGATGCCATCCAACCATCTCGTCCCCTGTTGTCCCCTTCTCTTCCTGATTTCAGTATTTCCCAACATCAGGGTCATTTTCCCATGTGTCTCTTCTTCGCATCAAGTGGCTAAAGTATTGGAGCTTTAGCTTCAGCATCAGTCTTTCCAATGAATATTCAGGGTTGATTTCCTTTAGGACTGACTGGTTTGATCTCCTTGCTGTTCAAGGGACTTGAACAAGAGTTCTTGTCCAGCATCACAATTCAAAGGCATCAGTTCTTCAGCACTCAGCTTTTTTCACTGTCCAACTCTCACATCCATACATGACTATTGGAAAAACCATAGCTTTGACTATATGGGCCTTTGTCAGCAAAGTGATGTCTCTGCTTTTTAATACTTTGTCTAGGTTTGTCATAGCTTTCCTTCCAAGCGGGTTTCCCTAGTGGCTCAGCTGGTGAAGAATCCACCTGCAATGCAGGAGATGTGGGTTTGATCCCTAGGATGGGAAGAGCTCCTGGAGAAGGGAATGGTTACCCATTGCAATATTCTGGCCTGGAGAATTCCATGGACTGTATGGTGCATGGGTTTGCAAAGTGTCAGACATGACTAAGCGACTTCCACTTCACTTTCTTCCAAGCAGCAAGCATTTTTTTAATTTCATGGCTGTAGTCATTGTCTGCAGTGATTTTGGAGCCTCAAAAAATGAAACCTGTCAGTGCTTTCACTTTTTCCCCTTCTATTTGTGGTGCCACCAGATGCCATGATTTTAGTGTTTTAATTAAAAGAAACAGGTTAAAGAAACCTCTTAAAGCTCAACATTAAAAAAGAAACAGGCCTTTCCTCAAGGTAGGTGCCCTCGTGTTGCCTCCTGCAGTTGCCATCAGACCTTCCTAATCATTGACACGTCCCTAACCGCCCATCAGTGGTGACTGGCATGGCACCCCTCTGGCTTTCCTTTCTTTTCAGAAACAGGTTTCCGTTTCTTTCTTTTTTAATGTTGAGCTTTAAGCTACTTTTTCACTCTCCTCCTTCACCTTCATCAAGAGTCTCTTTAGTTCCTCTTCACTTTCTGCCATTAGTGTGGTATCATCTGCATATCTGAGGTTGTTGATATTTCTCCCATCAGTCTTGATTCCAGCTTGTGATTCGTTCAGCCCGGCATTTCGTGTGATGTATTCTGTTAAGTAAGCAGGGTGATGATATATAGCTTTGATCTATTCCTTTCCCAATTTGGAACTAGTCAGTTGTTCCATGTCCAATTCTAACTGTTGCTTCTTGACCTGCATACAGGTTTCTCAGGAGACAAGTAAGGTGGTCTTCCCATCTCTTTAAGAATTTTCCACAGTTTGCTGTGATCCACAGAGTCAAAGCCTCTAGCATAGTTAATGAAGCAGAAGTAGATGCCGTACTGTTCATGAGGTTCTCACAACACGAATACTGGAATAGGTTGCCATTCCCTCCTCCAGTGGACCATGTTTTGTCAGACGTCTTCACTATGACCCATCCATCTTGGGTGGTTCTGCATAGCATGGGTCATAGCTTCACTGAGTTCACAAGCCCCTTCACCATGACAATGCTGTAATCATTAAGAGGTTTAACCATATATATATATATATATGGTTATATATATATATACACACATATATACATATATGTATATACATATATACATACACACACACACATAAATAAAGCAGACTTGTTTGGGGCTTTTTATTGTTGGGGACCAATAGGGAATCCCTTTGGCTCATCCAACCTTAGCTAATGTATCAAACTTTAATTTTAATCATATTTATATCTACATTACTTATCCCATTAATAACCAGCTAAAGAGTTCTTATCCTTTTGGGATAAGTCTCTTTAAAATTTCCACCTTTTGGGGAAGAAGCTTCCAGACTTTCTCCTCAGATTTTTCTTATTTCCCTGTTAATCGACCTGCTGCTTAATTGACCTAATAAGCATTAATTAAGCTAATGTTTTTATTAGACCCCTTTAAGTGGAGCTGAGACAAATCAGGCTTCCTAAACTGGTTTATTTTGTTTGTTTTAGGTCTTAGATCAGTCATACATATATATAAAATTTATCCACCTTCTAATTTGCCTTTTCATAGGTACCAATAAAATAGCTGTTGATAATGAGAACTCTCTAAAAGTTTACCAATTTAGAATTCCTTCAATTTAAAGAATCCATCAATGAGTATTATCTTAATAATGATTTAATTATTTAAATCATTTAATACCAACGAGTATTATCTTAATAATGATTCAAATCAATAAACACAAGAGGCACTCCACAAGAGACTGCAGAAGAGGTAGCCTTCATAAGATATAGAAAGTTTATTCTCAAAAATGTCTAGGAAAATAAAGGTCTTCTTTGTACAGATGGGCACAATGAAAGTTAAGATGACAAAGTCCCTTGAGAACTGGCCCAGCCAGACAAAAGGCTTCTCAGAATTCCAGTCTATTTGACTGATTGCCAAATATACACTGTATGCACACATTCTGGATGGCAGAGACCAAGCCCTCAAAACACAGGAAAAATAGGCTAAGAGCAGGTAGAATATTTATATCTCAAAGACACAGGGAGAGAAATGCAGGTACCCCCTAGAAGGGCTCTTGTTCCTTTAAGGTCAGAATTCTGAAGAGATATTTTCCAAGCTGGTTTTTTCAAGCTGTGCATGCAAAAATGATAATAATAATTTTGGAATGTTAAAAAACTCTAATTTGGCCATTTTTAGAACAACATTTTCTTTAGTTTCCAATTAAGTACTTTTGAGAATATATTCTCTACATATATAGTAAATCCTCCCAGTGTCTTTCAACTAAGGATAACTTAGGTGCTGCTTCTTGAAACTAAGTTTCAAGGAAAATGTACTCCTATAGCAAGGAGCTTAACACAACTAAATAAAACTTAGGATCATCAGTCAATAATGGCAGATCCGAGACCCAGAAGAGACTGACCCAAATTCGTCTGAACTCTCCAAGGAGGGCTCTCTGCCGGTACCAAGGCTCCAAATTCTAATAGAGTTCAAGTGAAGGAGAGAAGCTTGTTCTGGGTTCTTTCATTGGTCACCAAAACTGTCAACTAAAGAAAACAAAAATCCACAACCTAAAAGCTAAGAGTTATGTTTTATTTGAGGACCTTAATGAGAACTGTAGACCGAGAGACAGCCTCTCAGATTGCTGTGATCCAAAAAGGTGAAAGAGGAGCCAGGATATATAGGAGTTTTTGCTATAAAAAAAAAAATCAAGTGGTTACTGCTAATCACAACAAACAGACATCTCAAGTTTATGATTTTAGTGCTTTTCAATGTGTAGTAAAATGCAGGAGTCTGGGTTCACTGAAATTTTTTCTTTGATATGTATCAACTCTCTAGGGTCGTTATCCTGTTTTTCTTCATCCTGAATTCCCCTTAGGGTGCACTGTCCTGGCTGCTGCAGTGACTGACAGCTTGACAGCAGGCAACAGTCTTTGTCCACATTATATTTAGCTTTCATACATTTCTATTGTTTTTATTTTGTTTTGTTGCTAAGTCTGTCCAACTCTTTTTCAACCCCAAGGACTATAGCCCACCAGCCTCCTCCGTCCATGGAATTTTCCAGGTGAGAATACTGGAGCGGGTTGCCATTTCCTTCTCCAGGGGATCTTCCCGACCCAGGGACTGAACCCCATCTCTTCTGTCTCCTGCACTGGTGAGCGGGTTCTTTACCACTGTGCCACCTAGAAGGCTGATACATTTCTATATGTGTACCTGAAAAGAACCAATAAAGATAAAATATGCTGTCAGAATTGATTGTTTTAATACATCTTAAGCAATCTGAATATTTTCTTCCTCAAAAATTTCATTCAACACCATGGAATCTGAGAAAGTAGCACCTGGTCGGTATAAAGCAACTCTATTTAACTAAGTTTATGTTCCAGTCTTACTAGAGCCCAAACATTGTAAAGGGTTAAAATATATGTATACCATCTGTATATGCATAGTTTAATATGTGAAATTTTACAATTTTTCTCTTCAGTACTATTTAAGAAACTGGGTACTTAATCACTATGAACTCAACTATAGTTTCCTCCTCGATCTTTAAATTTCTATTTTCCCAGATGACCTACTCTAAAGGTTTCTTTTCAGTATTACAGAAACCACCAAACAAATCTATGCAAGCAATTAAAGCGCAGTGTGTGAGATCTGAGGAAATCATTGATATATGCACTTGCCTTCATTTTAAATCAATGAACTAATATGGATCTGTATACAATATCTATTTGGTGGGCAAGCTCACCTTGTTTAAAAAACAAGCTACTTCTGTTAGCTCTTATCTCAAAACTAGTGAAAGTTAATGGTGATTTTTATCCCGAAACCAGATTCATTAGGGCAGCAGGATGGCAGAGCAGCTGAGAGCATTCCAAGGAAAGCCAGAGGGTGCCATGCCAGGCACCACTGATGGGAGGTTAGGGACGTGTCAGTGATTAGGAAGGTCTGATGGCAAGTGCAGGAGGCAATACGAGGGCACTTGCCTTGAGGAAAGACCTGTTTCTTAGTCCCTGGTTGCTTCGTATCACTGGTATCTGTGTGCCCTGAATACCTGCCCCTCCCAATACCGTACAAAGAATGATCTTTGTACTATAGCCATTATTCTCTTGGCCTCAAAGGACAGAACACGTTGAGTTTATTACCCTGCTTGGCTGTGCACAGCCTCTAATCCTAGTCATGGTGGAAACCTGCCCAATCTTTTATCCAAGAGCACACAACGAAGGGCCAGAAATATTTTTAGTTCTGACTCATTGAGACATGAAAATAAATATAATAGGAATAATATGTAAAACTTAAAACACATGAATCATACCCTGATATGGATATAGCTTGGAAAAGGAAATGGCAACCCACTGCATTATTCTTGCTGGGAAAATCCCATGGACAGAGAAGCCAGGAGGGCTACAGTCAGTGGGGCCACAAAGAATGGGACACGACTGAGCACAACGCAGCAGCAGTTTGCACATAACTAGGAGATGTAGGGCAAATGTCCCCAACCTCCGGGCTACGGACCCGTACTTCCTGTCACATCAGCAGCAGCTTTAATTAGAAATAAAGTGCGCGAGAAACTCAATGTGCTTGAATCGTGCTGAAACCATCCTCCCTAACCCTGGTCCGTGGAAAAATTATCTTTCACGAAATTGGTCCCAGGGATCAAACAGTTGGGGACTGCTGTATAATAAGGGCACCGTCCTGCTTCCTTTCAGAACCAAGATTCAGTCCCTCAACTTCTGAGAGCTGCAGATGATTTACAGCTGAGTCCCTCTCTGAGCATGGCGCTGGGCAGGAGAGAACTCCCTCCTGAAAGTTTGTGCTTCCTCTTCAGGAGCTGCCAGCATCCAGTGACTGGTTGATAAAAGGGAGCAATGACTCACCTCCTGGTCCTGATACAGGATAACCTCTGGAAAACCAGCTCAGCTTCAGAAACTCTGGTAAAATCAGCTGAGCTCTCTCCCACAGCTGCTTTGCATCTCAGCTTCTCTCTCTGCCCAATCCTAGTTCCTTTGCTTCCTTGTGGGGGATCGTTCTCAAGAGCCTTCCTATAAAAATTCTGAGTGCAAATCTCCATCTCAAACATTGTTTTCTAAGAACTGACCTAAAACAGTACCTGTTCCAAAGCGAAGAAAAGTGTTCACTGAAGAGAATTTTATTGAGCTAATTCTCATACTCCCAGTTTTATTAAAAGTATGGTATGTTTAGTAGAAATGGTTTGAACAAGGTAAAGTTTGATTTTTCTCTCATAAAAGAAGTCTACAGGAGACAGTCTAGAGCTGAGATAATAGCACCATGAAATCTCTCATCAGAAATTTAAGTTTCTTCTGTATTTTTTCTTCACCATGTTGAGCCTTTGACCTCCATCCTCATTTCAGCTCAGAATCCAAAGCAGCTGCTGAAGCTCCTGCCATCCTGTCTGCATGCAGGTAAAGGAAAGATGGAGGACAGAAAGGTTATTTCTTTGTAGTTGTCAACCATCTTTAAAGAATATTCCCCAAATCCAGTCCGTAAACTTCCACAAATATCCCTCTGGTGACTGCTGTCTGCCAGCGAGGAGGGAAAATAATTTTTAGTTGGGTCCATGCCATCCATGATAATATTTATATCAGTTACTAACAAAAAAGGGGAGAATTACTAATGAAAAAGGAGGTGAATCCAAGAGTAGAGAATGCAACTAGCGGGCTCTGCCTTACATAGGTTAAAAGAAAAGTCTCTACTTAAAAAAAATAGAGAGAAAGCAAGAATGATTAGTATCTGACCACAGGCTCCATGTGGGGAGGTAACAGGAAGTGATGAGAACTTCGTTGAGCCAGAGAACACATCTAGTCTAATGGGCACAGCAGAGCCTGCCTGGCCAGGTGAGAATGAAGTTCAGTTTGGTTTGACATTCCAATTTTCCAAGAGAAACTAGCAATCCAGATTTTTATGTGAATTTTCCTTACTTTAAAATCAACACCCACATTTTAATAAAGTTCTATGTCTAAATTTTGTAATCTGGATCTCACCTTCAGTTTGCAATCTCTGAAAGAAAAGTCAGTTTTCCTTGGGGCAACTTTTTAGTATATGTGCTGTACAATAAGAAATGGACTATGTATCAAATCATGTTGTATACCTGAAACTAATGTAATGATATATGTCAATTATACCTCAATTAGGAAAAAAAAAAGAAATGAACTCCATTCCTTTGCAAAGGTGTGGGAGGAACAATGTGAAATGAAGGGGCAGGAAACCAGATCCTTCAATCAGGACAAACTCTTATACATAATCTGTGAGCAGCGAACCCACCAGTTACCTGGCCCTCATATCCCCTCTGCCATTCAGAAGGGGCTTGCTCTGAAGTCGGCGTGGGGTGGAGTGGGGTGAGGTGGGGGTTGGAGGTGGGGGTGGCTAAGCAGTATTTTTACATGCACAGTTCTGGATAATTAACCCCTGCCTGCCCTCAAAGTGCTGAGGCACAAACCTGTTCAACTTTAAACTGCATGTCCATTCCTTGTAGTTTTCTTTCGTAACCAGCAGATGGCAGCAAATATTGATCGGATTTGGGCACTAATTTACACGTTATTGGAGAAGGAAAGAGCAACTCACTCCAGTCTTCCTGTCTGGAGAATCCCATGGACTGAGGAGCCTGGCGGGCCACAGTCCACAGGATCACAAAGAATCGGACATGACTGAAGTGACTTAACATGCATGCATAGCACTAAACGTTTATAGTTCTTGTTGATTCATATTCTTTGATTTGTGTCAGTTAAAAAAACGAGTCATTCACATTTGCCTCACTCATTGCTTTTCACACTAACAAGCATTTTACACCTGATTTATACTTTTGAAATGATCATTGTGAGTCAACTATATGAAATAATAGAGCAAGCACCTTAATTTGTTCCTTGATAACACAAGGATTATCGAGGCTTCAACACTAGTGAACTGGGAACTTCCAGATGTTCAAGCTGGATTTAGAAAAGGCAGAGGAACCAGAGATCAAATTGCCAACATCTGCTGGATCATCGAAAAAGCAAGAGAGTTCCAGAAAAATATGTCTACTTCTGCTTTATAGACTATGCCAAAGCCTTTGATTGCATGTATCACAACAAACTGTGGAAAATTCTTAAAGAGATGGGAATACCAGACCACCTTACCTGCCTCCTGAGAAATCTGTATGCAGGTCAAGAAGCAAAGTTAGAGCCGGATATGAAACAACAGACTGCTTCCAAATTGGGAAAGGAGTACATCAAGGCTGTATATTGTCACTCTGCTTATTTAATTTATATGCAGAGTACATCAAGCGAAATGCCGGACTGGATGAAGCACAAACTGGAATCAAGATTTCTGGGAGAAATATCAATAACTTCAAATATGCAGATGATTCTACCCTTATGGCAGAAAGCAAAGAGGAACTGAAGAGCCTCTTGATTGAAAGAAGAAAGTTGGCTTAACCCTCAACATTCAGAAAACTAAGATCATGGCATCTGGTCCCATCACTTCATGGGAAATAGATGGGGAAACAATGGCAACAGACTTTCCAATGACAGACTTTATTTTCTTGGGCTCCAAAATCACTGCAGATGGTGACTGCAGTCATGAAATTAAAAGACACTTGCTCCTTGGAAGAAAAACTATAACCACCCTAGACAGCATATTAAAAAGCAGAGACATTACTTTGTCGACAAAGGTCCATCTAGTCAAAGGTATGGTTTTTCCAGTTGTCATGTATAGATGTGAGAGTTGGACTGTAAAGAAAGCTGAGTGCTTTTGAATTTTGGTGTTGGAGAAGACTGAGTGTTTTTGAATTTTGGTGTTGGAGAAGACTCTTGAGAGTCCCTTGGACTGCAAGGAGATCCAATCAGCCCATCCTAAAGGAAATCAACTCTGAATATTCATTGGAAGGACTAATGCTGAAACTGAAGCTCCAATAGTTTAGCCACCTGATGTGAAGAATGGACTCATTAGAAAAGAGGCTGATGCTGAGAAAGATTGAAGGTGGGGGGAGAAGGGGACGACAGAGGATGAGATGGTTGGTTGGCATCACTGACTCGATGGAGATGAATCTGAGCAAGCTCTGGGAGTTGGTGACGGACAGGGAGGCCTGGTGTGCTGCAGTCCATGCGCTCACAAAGAGTCAGACACGACTAAGTGATTGAACTTAACTGACACAAGGACATAAAGTTTAATACATACCACCAAATAAGGATTACCTATTTAATCTTGACTCTGGGAGTTGCTCTTAGTAAAAGACTATATTTTTTGATGTTTCTAAATAGAATACAACCACTTCAGTACATGAATATTTACTATTATTATTTTATGAATGATACCCACAGTTGCCCAAATCCATCCCTTTTAAAATGCACAGCATCTTTTTACTCACCTGGAGATGCAAACAATGAGATATATGTTGGGAATAATTATTAAGAAAAGCTCCTACGTGGCATTAAGTTAAACTTTTTGTATTATCTTTTGAAGAATAGCAGTTTTTTGAGTTTTTGTTATGTCAGCAGTGATTATGGCATAAATAGATCTCTTTGAAGAGAAACAAAAGCCAAACCCAATAAAGTAATGCAGATCTTAACAGAGATTTTGTCTGCGGAACAATTACTTCCTAATTTCATGGTTCAAAATTTTATACAGCATAAACTAAAATCTCAATAACCTATGAGGAAGGAAATATGGAAAATGAGCAATCAGGCTACACAAGAAAGAAGGAGCCCCACCATGAGAAATAGGAATTACCAGTGCCTACAGATGCCAATGGTGTTTACACCTAAGTTGTTTGGGTTTATTAAGAGATGCAATGAAACCTAAAAATGATTGTTTTCATGTATGAAAAAGTAATAGACCGGAAGATCCCATGATAGTTTTAATCAAAAATTTTGTGAAGTTTAAAAAAAACAACAAAGGAGCACATTTGTTATGGATTGCATCTCTGAATTACAGAATCACAAAAGTTGAATAAGTGTGGAAAGTTTCCTCATTGTAGCTTTGAGCCTGCCAGAATCCTATGAATTTCTTTATCTTTGGCCATATTTATCTGGCCTTTGCTTGATTGCTTCCACTGATCCAGAGCTCTGGATGTTTTACTGTAAGATTTTATTTTCAAACAGCTCTCCTTGTTATAAATTCCCTCTTTACAGAGATCTGAAACTGATCTTCCTGTAATATCTGCTCATTGGTCTCTTCTGGAGGAATAGTTTTAAACATTTTTATTTTGGGTCACAGACTGCTTTGTGAGATTTATGTACGTTATGTACCCTCATCTTAGAAAAAAAGGCATTCCTACTCCTGAAAGGATAAAATCTTTTCTACATGATAATTCTTCAAAATGTTACAACAACATCACATTCTTCTTAAAAACAACCTTACTAATTTCTTCAATTCCTTCTTTCCTTCCTTTCTTCCTCTCTCTGCCCCTTCATTCACTTTTTTGGAACAAGCATCATCCTAAAACCTATTCTGTGCCAGTTACCATGTTAGACCCTGGGGACACCAAGAGGACTAAGATGCTGTTCTGTCCTTGAGGAGTTCACAGCTTAACCGGGGAGACGGATCTGTAAACAAATAAGTGGTACTTAGTTGTTCAGTCGTGTCTGACTCTTTGCAGCCACATGGACTGTAGCCTGCTAGGCTCCTGTCCATGGAGACTCTCCAGGCAAGAATACTGGAGTGGGTTGCCAAGCCCTCCCCTAGGGGATCTTCCCAACACAGGAATCGAACCAGGGTCTCCTGCATTGCAGGCGGATTCTTTGCCAACTATCAGGAAAGCCCATACAGTTCCTTTAGGCATTGGAAATATGGGTCTAAAATTTGGGACAGAAGCCTCCACTGGAAAGAAAAGATTTAGAATTTATGTCCTTGGCGTCCAGTCCTGGGAATGGATGAGTTCACATGGAGGAGGCACATAGCCGGTGAAGAACAAGGAAGGCCACCAAGGAGAGAACTCCGGGGAATACTGGCATTTAAAGGGCACTGGAAGAGGAGGAGGAGGGAGTGTTAATGAAGGCAATTGACAGTAGAAAGTTGGAAAACTAAAACGCAAGGGTATTAACAGCAACAGAAAAAGCTATCGCTCTTTAAAAAAAAAACATTGGAATGCCCAGTAAGCCCCAGGCATTCTGCTAATTGCTAATCTTATTTCTGCCCACCACCCCCCCCCCCAACTATGACTAGCCCATTGCCCAGTGCGATCGTTTTCTGTTGATCTACGGCCACCCCTACAGCAAGTCAAGGCCCCTCCCGTGCCTCAATGTTTCTTGCTCTTTGTTAGTTTCCACTGGGCTAGGTGCTTATGTTTGCACTAGTGCCACGCCATTTATATTGCTCAATTGTAAATCCTTTCAAACATTCTCTCCCTAGATTCCATGGTAAATATGTTACTGTCATATTTCAAATGCACAAAGCTGTTGGCACATTTTCAGCCCTATAGGTATGTGCTGCATAGATGTATTGATTTAAAAATCCTTTCTCTGTGATGCCACCTCTAAAATGAAATTAGAGAAAGGGTTAACATACTATATGATGCACTTTATCTCATTCCTCTTTGGATCTACATAAATCATATTCTCTTCGACAGTGATTCCCAAACCTGGCAGGGTATCAGAATCACCTGGGGAGCTTTTTAAAAAATATAAATTCCAGAGCTCCGTCCCAGATGTACTGAACTAGGTAGCATGGGACATTTGGGGCCAAGAGATAGGTATGTGCAATATTAATAAAATATTCCTTAGGTGACTGTGATGTGTTCACTTCATGGGCTGCCATTTGGGAATCCTTGACTAGGGTTAGAAACTTCTGAGAACATTGATCAAAAATTGTCAGTGATTTTAGAATGCTATTTTCTCTCTCAGATTCTCTCTCAGGAAGCAAGCAATTAAAAAAAAATTCTTGCTGTTTTTCTTCTTGTTATAAATAATAATGTTATAAAAATTATAAACATTGTACAAATAAAAAGGAAGGTAATGTAGCTTCCTAATTCCCTCTTGATATGAACAATTCGGTGAACACTTAGTATTTTTTTCCAATGCCTTTGCTAGGTCATTTTTTTCCGAAAAAAATTAGGTCATATTCTACTTTGGGAGGGGTTTCCCTGATGGTTCAGATAGTTGAGCATCTGCCTGCAGTGTAGGAGACTGGGGTTCAATCCCTGGATCGGGAAGATCCCCTGGAGAAGGGAATGGCAACCCACTCCAGTATTCCTGCCTGGAGAATCCCATGGACAGAGGAGCCTGGCGGGCTACAGTCCGACACAAAGAGTCGGACATGACTGAGTGACTAACATTAACTATACTTTGGGAATCTAGGTTAAGAGCCTGCATTTGGGAGCCAAGCTTATCTGGGTTCAGATCTCACATCCAGTCCTTACTGGCATCCTTGGACAAATTTTTAAGCCCTCTGAGTCTCAAATGGAAATAAAAATACTATCTACATCATAAAATAGAGGGCTTAGTACAACATGCAAAATCAATTCTCAATAAATATTAACTTTTTATTATGGTTATTATAATGGCTTCCCAGGTAGCGCTAGTGATGCAGGAGACATAAGAGATGTGGGTTGGATCCCTGGGTCGGGAAGATCCCCTGGAGAAGAGAATGGCAACCCACTCCAGTATTTTTGCCTGGAAAATCTCATGGACAGAGGAGCTTGGCAGGCTACAGTATGTGGGGTCGCAAAGAGTCAGACATGACTGAAGCCACTTAGCACATTTGATTATTATTATAATTGCAATCGCTACCACTAAACTTGCTAATACTATAGGCATTTTTATGTAATATATATTGAACATCCTATTACTATAAGCTTTTCTTAATTCTTTTATATTTATGTGCAATAATTGATTTAACAAATGCCTTACTCACACTTACTTAGTTTTTTACCCCCAATTTTTCATGATTGTAAACAATCCTGCAGGGAATATCTTTGTAAATCTGTCCTTTCATATTTGTACAAGTGTCTTTCCAATACAGGGGATTTTTGAGTCAATGAGTATGAATATTTTAATAAACTTCTTCCCATTAGCTCCACAGTTTATTTATAAATAAAATGATATATCACTTAACAGTGTAGGATACTGTTTCTTCACATACTTGACCAAACTGGATATTAATATTCTTCCAAAGTTTTGCTAATAAGCTAGGCAAAATTATATATCATTGCTGTATTGTTTTGCATTTATTTATTAGAGAAAGGAAGCATTTAAAACAATCTATTTGTATCTCTTTTTTTAAATTTAGCTTTGTATTTTCCTGTGTGCCCCCTGGTTTATCTTCTTTTTAAAGAATATTTCT
The DNA here is from genome assembly GCF_032452875.1 of Bos javanicus. NCBI lineage: Eukaryota > Metazoa > Chordata > Mammalia > Artiodactyla > Bovidae > Bos > Bos javanicus. Next base: position 53,716,467 of record NC_083875.1, on the reverse strand, counting down.
CCTTTATTACCTTACTCTTTTCATTTTTTTTCTTCCACTCACCTTCTAATTTTCTTTCTCCTTGATTTAGCATTTGAATGATATTTTATGTCAAGGTCATTTTCTATATTCCCTTAATATTAGATGTTCTCTCAGCCCCTTCAATTTATTTCCTCTTTATTTGCCTTTTTTAAGCAGAAAACTCCAAATGATCTCATTCCATGATTTATTCAAGTCAGTGTTTTCTTCTTCCCTGAGGTTTGCATTTTGTAGAAGAGGGGAGGTGACCAGTATTATAGCTTTCTCAATACCTGTTTGAAATGGAAAAGAGCTGGTTTGTTATATGTTTCCTTCCTTCCCAAATCAAGGTATTTTCTGCAGCATGTCATTGTTTACTTGACTCTCCAGATATTACTCATCTGCTGATAGAAAATGTTACAGCTTGTGTGAGTGCCAGCAGCAGCCAATTATATCCTAAATGATGTGCGTTGGCATGAGCAGGGTTGGCAGAACACGTTCTGCTTGGTGAGATGAAAATTTGCTTCAATATGTGTGCCTGTATGGGATTGACCACGAACAAAATCACATCACTGTAGGAACTGAAGCAGTTGTTGCCACACGGTATTAAACAACCATGACATCATTAAAAACCAAATGGTATTTTAGATGTTGCTGTTATAGCATATTACAATAACAATGTCACCGAGAGGGCTCCATTCTTAATATTCCAAATTCACTGTATTCTAATTTTACCAAAGCTACTATCTTTTCCTTGTCTTATGCAAAGATAATATATAGATAAATACCCTAAACAAACATGTAACACATTCAAATTTTATGTTAAATAAATTAAAATCATTCAGTGTTTATTGTGAAGGTAATTTGTACCTTCAAGGTACATTTTCACATTTTTCAAGTTGAATTAAGTTAGTTCACCCTTAGGATTCCAGTGTTTTCAAGAGCCTAAATCATTAAAATAATAACTAACTGAAAAAATGTTTTTAGTGGCTTATATTGTATAAGTTCAAATGTATGAGGTACATAAAAATATTATTACCATTACATCTAATCTTAAAGTGATAATGTCATAGTTAAATCAAAACTTTTTACATTAAAATGGTACACAGCCATTGAAATATGATTAGAAAAACTACATGGAGGTAAGGAAATATTTGTCACCATGTAAAGTGAGTAAGTGGAGAAGAAATGGCAACCCATTCCAATATTCTTGCCTGGAGAGTGCCATGGAGAGAGGAATCTTGTGGGCTACAGTCCAGGGGGTTGCAAAGAGCCGGACATGACTAAAGTGACTGAACACACACACAAGGTGGATAAGGTATAATATTAATATGATCAGTGGCTTAACTATAAAGTCCAATGAAAATAGTTACCTTCTATTTGGGGGATTAAGTTCTTTTCATTGTGCTATTATATTGCCTTCTCAATAAAAAAAGTTTTGTGTAATAAATCTAAACAATGGCTCAATGCTTATTCAGTAACTCAACAGTTCTATCTTTCATTAAACAAAAATCAGTAACAGTCACCTGACTCATGTTGCAGTCACCTGACTCATTTTGCAATTAATCTCCAGAATGCATTTATTCCCTGTCTTCTTCATAATCTTAGAAACTTGGCCCTGAATGGGTTTGGCTAGAAACAAGGGTCGTATATAAAATATTAAAAAATCAATGAGTCAGAAGAAACAATAAACAAGGAGAACAGACACATCCATAACTGAGTGCAGAGGCTGAATATCCATGTTGGATGGAAGTGAAAATGTGCATCTAGAAACAGTCTGCAGGGAGACCTGATTTTTTGGACATCAACACAGTTTGATTAATAAAACAAACACTTGATTTGCAAAGAGAAGACACAGGTTCTGGTTCCAACTTTGCTGCATAATTCCATTGAGTTTTATTTTCTAGATCAATAAAAATAAACTATTGAAAGAATGAGGTAATACATTTGGGAAAATACTGGACATTTTAGAGTACAACAGAATCCATAAGATCTTGGTCATTCATGAAATGTTAACATGTTTATTTACCTGTATGCAATAGACACAATAAATATTCTTATTTCTCTCACATATGTCACTTAATAAGTCTAGTAACTGAATGCTGACTTTTCAAATAATGCAGATTTCAGATGCTATATACTGAATTAGTCAGAAATCTGTCCTTATGAATTATGAATGAACAAAACCAGTCCATCCTAAAGGAGATCAGTCCTGGGTGTTCATTAGAAGGACTGATGTTGAAGCTGAAACTCCAATACTTTGGCCATCTGATGGGAAGAACTGACTCATTTGAAAAGACCCTGATGCTGGGAAAGATTGAGGGCAGGATGAGAAGGGGACGACAGAGGATGAGATGGTTGGATGGCATCACCGACTCAATGGACATGAGTTTGAATAAACTCCGGGAGTTGGTGATGGACAGGGAGGCCTGGCATGCTGCGGTCCATGGGGTCGCAAAGACATGACTGAACGACTGAACTGAAAACTGCCAAATGTATAGGAAGTTATCTTCTTTAATTATAAAACCATATTTGTGTTAAGTGAAATAAGAAGCATATACCACATATGGTCACGAAGCTCAGAGTTTAGACACATATTTCCTGTGTTAAACTCTTCTAGGACTGATTAAAATTTGCTAAACGTTTATAAATAGTGTTGATATTTTATTAATTCTATGGAGTTCTGCTATTTTTTCTCATTCATTTTTCTTTCTTCAGTGTGCTCTAAGCCACGATGTCAATGTGGAGTTTTGGTTGGTCTCCTGGTCCATTTGATCTCAGCTATGACATTTCACTGGGATGTCGACTGTAGATTTTCTGGTTTTTTATATATGTATTTAATATAAAGCAATTTTATATACTTCTAAGACTTCTAAAGCCTTCAACTTTTGACTTACCTTGAAAATGCTTAGAAAGCACTACAAAGTTAAGTAAGTGGTGGGAAGTAAAGGAAAAGTCTTCATGAAAATATTTGGCACTCAAACTTGGCATACTACAAAAATTTTGAATTTAATTTTAGAAAACTTACTTAAGCAAATGCTCAGAAACTCAAACAATTCTTACTTCACTATATGGACCATCTATCAGTGTCAACTTGTAAAAAGTACTTGACAGTCATCTCTGGATAACAATATGTCTATATATTATATGTATAATTATATATATTGTATATCTATACATTTGGATATATTTCTAGGAATAGTACTAGGGACAGAATTAGTGATTGTAGTAGGACAGAAAATTTTGAATACCTTATAGAGAGTATAACCCAAAACAGTGTTTATTTGTCCCAAATGGTTAAAGCAAATCTTGCCTCATGCATTTTATCACCAAAAAGCAATATTGTCCTAAAACCCCTACCACTTAAGTATTTATGTCGATTACAGGTCTCTTTTATTATTTAAAGAAAACACATATATTATATCCTAAAGAGTCTCTTCTCATAAGAACTACTTAATTTTTCTAATATTGAAACAATATGGTATTACAGATAGACTCCTGTCATGTAATCTGTCTTAATACAAATACACATACAGCTTGTTTTCATGTGTCCTTTACAAATTACCAACTCATTTTATACACAAGCATACAAGCAACAATAATAATACAGTTACAATCATACAGTATAGTCTTAATTATTCTTCTTTCCAAGGAAATGATTGCAATGCTTATGTGAACTAAGGCGGATGCTCTAGCCTCCCCACACTTCCTCTTCAGGGGTTTGCTTCTGACAGAGAATATGTCACATTGCCACATCAAAAATAACTATATACACATAAACATACAAGCACAACAAACGTTAAATCTGCATCTTTCTCTCTGATCTTTTCGATATTTTCATCTTCTAGTTTGGAGGAATTAATATTCTTATATAACATCATATTTTGGCTCTCTGTTATCGTTCACGGTTCCCAAATCAGGAATCGTGAAATGACGTCCTACTGTTTCCTATACTCATTTGTAGTTGTAGTCCAGCTAATTTTCATTATGTTCAAAACAAACAAACCAAAAAAGAAACAATGGTTCCATCTTCCTTTTTTTTTTTTTTTCAACTGTCAACCTCTCATCGACAAGTTATAATACGTTGGGCAAGCCAGCCTCTCTGGGCATCAGCTTCCCCTCTATAAAACAGTGGCTTAAATTAAATTAGACTGTGAAATGCTGTGTTTTACCCCATAGAGTCCGTTACTCTTAGAACCTGTTCCTGAGGATGATACAAAAATGGAGTTACTGTACCCTGAGATTTTCACTGCTTCCTTTTGAACTGTTATCTTAAACTGACTTGCATGCTGTTTCCCAAACTCTTATGTCAATTTCTTTGCCTTGGGACTACTGAGTTTGTTCTATTTATGGCTTTGCCTCACCTCTTCAACCAGAAATGTTTGGATACTCCTCTAGCACCAACTCTGATTTCCCTCCAAGTGATCCCTCACCTCCTATTTCTTTGCTGTGGCCTCTGTAAGCAAAAACTTTGTCTTGACCACGTATCTGATCTTGGACCTTGCGCCTTTGGCAGGGACACTTGGGGCCCATGCCTTTGCCAGGTTTAGTCTCCCAGGAATGGGAGGTTGCCATTACGATTCTCTGTTTCTCTTACCTACAAATTTCTCTATTTCTTACACAAATGCTGCCCATCCTTCAAAGCTCAGCTCAAGTTCTAAAAATTCTATGAAAATTTCCTACCTTTACTCTATCAGTTATCATTGATCTTTTCCATTTTGGACTCTTACCTGCATCACATCTGGCATCAGACTACAGGATAAATTTTTCTTTTTAGTAAACTTAGAGGTCATTGTGTCAAATTACACCATGCGATACTCATTCTTGTTCCTCACCAAATCTTAGTTGGGAAAATAGTCAACCTATTTGAATGAAACAAGTGTCTCAAATATCATTTTCTTCTCTAGACAAATTGGCTCTGGGATATTTCCAATGAATGTGTATCAACTCATTTTTAGAAAATGTAAAATGAATTCCTAGTAGAGAGGAAATTTCTACTGTTCAGAGCACACCTGCTTTCAGCTTGAGGTAAATGTCAGGCATAGAGGATTCAGACTAAGGGATGAGGTAGGATGTTTAATGGACAAACGATGGGAATCTTTTTCTGAGGTCTCCCAGTGGAGACAAAGAAGGTGAAATTCCTAGCAGTTTACTCTTCAGAGGATGAAATTTTTACATGGACAGGTCACTTTTTTCCCATTAAATACTTCATGATGATGATACATAAGTAGGTTAAAGATGACTCCAGTACTTGGTCCCTATACTGTCTACTTCTTTCCAGCGAGCTAGGACTATTAGTTCAAAGCCCACTGATGCCAAACTCAAATTTTTACATATCTAAGTGCTTTGAATATAGCCCCAATAGACATTGTTTTAGCCATTAAGAGCTGAGTGTTTTGCATACCCCACGAAACTGCACCTAACATCTGCTAGCCATAAGTAAGGCAATCCTTGTAGCTATAAAAGACCCCAAACCACTGCTGCCCTTTGGAGTTCTCTGACCCAAAGACTCCCCTGTTTGCTACTGGGCAACATTGCTCAGACATGTGAATCCTCTCTCAAATTCCCTTCTCCTCCAAGAACTCTGCCTCTCTTTCTTTTCTGGGTAGTGAGCCACTGTCTCTGGAAGGTCATCTGCTGTGTGAGACTTCCTCTCTCAAGCAAGCTTGTCCCAGTGCTGCCCAACAAAACTTGTGCAATACTACCATCTCCTGGTCCTGACTTTTTCCAGCTCACATCTGAAATCCTCAAACTCACCACAGATGTACATGGTAAAATTTAAAGCAGTACCAAACTTAGTCTTTCCTCCTCACACCTCTAGTCACCCTAACTACATGATTTAATGAACTTACTGCATAATTACAAATTGAATCATTTGGCTCATAACACATTTTTCCCTAAAAATTGAAGTCTCAGTTTCAATCAGTAAATCTGCCTGGGAAGTGGAAGAATCATTCATGTTGATAGGATCAAAATTTATGGAATGTATCTCTAAATCTTAAAGGATATGTTTGAAAGGACCACATTCCTTTCTACCATTAGCCATTTGTCATGGAACATTTTCCCTTCTGCATCTTCTCATCCTTCACAATCTAGTTTAAATGCCCTTTCTGGGACTTCCCTGGCAGTCTCGTGGTAAAGATTCCATGCTCCCAATGCAGGGGGCATGGGTTCCATCCTTGGTCAGAGAACTAAGATCCTGAGTGCTGCACAGCATGGCCAAAAAAAAAAAAAAAAAACAACACATTTCCTAGCACTTATCTATCTCCTAGGCTGACATAGGCCATTCCCACTAGACTCTCAAAAGTACTCTATTCTACTCTTTTTAGCATTGAACAAAATTGGTAGTCATACATGTATTTATTTATCACGATGTCTGCTACATATTAGACACACTACAGAGTTGATTACATAAAATGTAATTCCTCTGGGTTCTAACATTATACAATTTTATGAAATGTTAAGTTCTAAAGAAGCCACAGACGTGTTTTTATAATTCATGAGGTTACTGTAAATACTTTGCTACAAAAACATACGTATCTGGACAAAACTTGACTTTCCCTATTCATTTTCATCCATATTCTTGGGAAACAAGTATCTGATACATCCCTGACTCTTGTCATGTTGACTCCATAGCAACCCTTCTCTGTTTTGAACTCTCCACAAGTCTTACCTTATAACTTAGAAGTGAAAAAGTGTGAGAGGAGGCAATTAAAACATCCAGATCTCTGCTCCAGTGTAGGGACAGGTTAAATGTCTTTTTCTTTTTACTACAACAGACTTTATGACTGTAATAAAGATGTGAGTGCTTTCCTCAAAGATAAACATCTGAAACAGAGAGTGGGTTACATTCTAATAGCCTGTGGCTGCTGTCAGAAATAATTTAGTGCTTAGTGCTTTGTTGGCTGACCCAAGTCTTTTGAAGAAGCGAAGCATGCTGCTTACACCATCATGGCTGCCCAGAATCCACTCATTTATGTGAGGTGTTCTGTAGTGCTGCTCAATGAAGGCAAGAAGCCTGAACTTGGTAATTGAGAATGAATGTCAAGTAGTGTCAAGGCGCCTCAATTCATAAGGCTGATAACTCCTTCTGTGATTGCATTTCCATTTTTACAGCTGCTTCAGTGGCCAAGTTTGTAGCCTTGTTTGGGAAAGTGTATACATTACAGGACTCTTGGCACTGCCTGAGAAGAAGCTAGTCGTTTTATTCATTTTTAAGGGTTGCGGAATTTTCCAGCTATTGTGAAGATCAGTTTTATAACATATATAAAGAGACAGAAAGAAGAGAGAAACTTTTTAAAGGACAAGAAATAAAAGAAAAGCATTCATCTTTGTGCTGCTCTTCCAGCAATCACACATTTAAAAAACTTTTGACATTGGCAATAGATTTCTTTGAGAGAAAGAAACTTCCTTAAATGAAAATATACAAATGATTAAATGATGGTGAAGAATAAATTCAATTTCTAAAATGTTTTGCAACTGTAGTCATTTAAATTGAATGATATATGTGTTATCTCTAGCAGAGGGTCTAGCTTCTCTTTCTGTAAAGAGCTAGAAAGTAAATATTTTAGGCTATGGAAGCCAAATAGTGCCTGTAGCAACTATTCTGCTCTGGCGTTGCACAAAAGCAGCCATAGAAAATATGTGAACGAATGAGCATGGCTGTGTCACTGTGAACTTATTTGTGGTCACTGAGATTAGAATTTTTTAAATCTTCTTGTATGTCATGAATGGGCTTCCCAGGTGGCGCAGTAGTAAAGAATCTGCCTACCAAAGCAGGAGATGGAGGAGATAACAGGAGATTCAGGAGACACAGGTTTGATCCCTAGGTCAGGAAGATCCTCTGGAGGAGGAAATGGCAATCCACTCCAGTATTCTTGCCTGGAGAATCCATGGACAGAGGAGCTTGGCCAGCTACAGTCCATAGCATTGCAAAGAGTAGGACACGACTGAGCGACTGACCATGTATGTCATGAATATTATTTTTCTTTTAATTCTTTTAACTATTTAAAAATGTGAAAACCATTCTTAGCTCATGTGTTGTACAGTTAATAGGTGGTATGCTGGATTTGGCTCACAGGCCTGGTTTGCTGATTCCAGGTTTAAACATGGTAGATGCTCCATATATGTGCCTGAGCCCCTTCTAAAAAAGTTATGTCTCATGGATCAGCCACCTTGATGGGCAGGAACTGAATCATACTTAGCAGGGTCTTTGGTCAGCACTTTATGCACGTCTCTGAGCTTTGAGCTACACATAGTGGTGCCTGTTTTTTTATCAACCATTTGCTCCACAGACAGCAAACTATCTGGTAAAGTTAATAGATAGAGGGAGGCATGAACTGTCTCAAAGACTCACCCCTCACCTTCCTGCCCTGATCTTTCAAAAAACGTTTTTCTTTTTGTTTCTTGGACTGATCTGAAAGTCAGAGATGACATAAAAAATATTGTGACTGAATATTATTCTGAAGTCAAGGTACCTTCTTAAAGAGAGGTAATGGTGAAGATTGGAAAGCAATTTGTAAACCTGCAAAACTGAAAATTTCATTTACTGTCATATGGTTGGTTTTTACTTACATACTGAGTCTACCTACTGCCTTCTTTTCTCCCAAATTACGTAAAATCAATTAGCAGAACTTCTCTTTCATTAGAAGTTTTTAAAAAGAGGTTTTGGTTTTAAAGGATCTTTTAGGAAGAGTCTATTTTTTTCTTATTGTTTTATAAGTTGTCCTGGTTGGCAGACAATATGGAAATCAGCCGAAAAGATGTATTGATTAATTATTTTTATCTTTTCCCTGAGAGTAGAAACCTGAGACTTAACTCTAATCGTTGTGAAATTAAAAACAAAACAAACAAAAACGCCCAAAACATTGAAGTTGTTTTCACAAAATCAATCCGGGTGCCCCCTTAATGAGACTGGGGCGGCTGTAGAGATGTCCAATTTTAAACCATTTTGTGCTGACTGTATACCAACTGTGGTAATGATGAGAATCAAGTCTGCTGAATTGCAAGAATGACTGTCTAGTTTGTCTAAGAAAAGGAATTAATATATAAAGCACATATTCAAAATCCAGTTTAAGATTTACATAACAAATTCTAGTAGTTTAAGAAAGCAGCTTCAACTATGGGCTATTTGATAGTTTTGAACATAACTTTGAGAGTCAGTGTAAAAGCTTTTATAGTTTTGTTGTGCCGCTATTATTCTGTCTTAGAAAGCAAATGGCAAAAGTCATGTTTGCTTTCATGTATTTCATATGCCTTGGGAGGTCCAGATAAAACTCCATCAAGGATCTGGATAAAAGTTTCAGGCATTTATTTACATGTTTCCCAATCACAAAGTCAGCTTACTATCTAGATGTTTCCCAGTAACAAATATGCTGATAATTGAGGAGGTCTTTGGTTTGGCCTCGGATGTCAGCCATTGTCCGGTGTCTGAGGCTATTTAGCATTTCTATGCCACTTTAGAGATGCTTTCAGACTTTGGGTGGCTAACAAGCTGTTTTGTATGACACTAAGAATCTTAATCTGATCAAATGGTGGTGCTGAAAGGCTCCCTTGGTTTTTAATATGATGATCTAATGCTAGGAAATTGCAGTCCCTTGTTTCTATACATAGATCAAGACATTTTATTCTGGACATAGACTGTCACCTCTGCTCTTGAAGATTAGAGGATCTCAAGGCCGCAGGAGAAGTGTAAATGTCTTTATTTTGTCTACAAGCGTCCCTCCTTCTACTCCCATCCTGAACGCATTCGACTCCAAAGCACAGCCTTAACAGAAAAAGGGATGGTTCGTGTAGTTTTAGTTATAAATTCGCATATTGTTGGATATTTAAATAATTCCTTATGAATGACACAAGCTAGATTTATTTTTAAGTGTTGTTTTGTTTATAAGCTTTCCATTTGCCAGCTGTTTAAGTGACAGTGTTAGGCACTCAGCTGTGTCTGACTCTGCATCATGGACTGTAGCCCGCCAGGCTCCTCTGTCCGTGGAATTCTCCAAGCAAGAATACTGGAGTGGGTACCCATTCCTTCTCCAGGGGATCTTCGTGACCCAGGGATCGAACCCATGTTTCCTTCATTGCAGGTGGATTCTTTACCATCTGAGCCATTCTTTACTATCTGAGCTGTAGTGAGTCTTCATAGTCTTGATTAGAAAATACTCATGAGTCTTAATCTCACATAACTTAGGTGAAATAGTCAGTATTTGATAAGTCCCTGAACTGCTTCCATTAACTTCTTGGAGAGTTTAATGCTTGCTCTGCCCATTCCCTGTGACCATTTTGATCAGTTCTTGTCATCATGTGTTTTTATTTTCAAGTAGATTCCTTGGTTCTGGCCATTGAGAAAACTGTTTTGCTTTATCCACCATCTGGTTAATAAATACAATACTACATTCTATTTTACCATAACAGTTTTAGTTTAGTCAGATTCAAGAGAGTCCTATTAAAGTAGATCATGGTCATAAGTAATGTCCACCTTCCTGAAAATCAACTCACCTGAGAGGAGCTAAGTATGTCCTAAATGAAACAAATCAAATGCAAAGGTTTTTCGCTTGGGTAAGCTATAAACTTGCTCCTTTTCTTCAAAGCTTACTCTCTTTTTCAGTCATGTACTAGATTTTTTGGTGATTTTTTAAAACTTTCTTCATTTGTCATTTTCAAAAGGCAATTTTTCTTAAAATGAAACTTAATCTTAGAATTTAAAAGAAATTAAATGCTTTTTTTCCTTTCATTATATTATTTAGATAGTTTGCAATTTTTTTTTAAACCTCAGAGTCTTAGTATTTATATGTAAGATTTCTTATTTGGCCTCCCAAATATTACATTATAATACTGATACAGTTAATGTGAAATAAATAAACAAGCTTAGTTTTGACATGGGTTCTATTATACAGGTGGGTCTTGGGCATCAGAGACCGGTTTTCTTTCTTTTCCTTTTCTTTCTGTTTTTTTTTTTTTTTTTTTTGCTATTACAAAGAGAAAGAGAACTTAAGTAAAAATTGGAGGTTGCTGCAGCTGCTAAAAGCTCTCTGAAGCCCATTGAGCAGGAACAGAGCTGTTGAATAATGCAGACAAGATAATGAACAGCAGACAAATGATCCCAGGAGGCTCCCCACTGGGTAAAGGGAGTGTATACTTAAAGGCTAGATTTATTATCCTAACATCTTTTCTGGTGACCTCCAATTTATTGGAAATACCTGAGACATTTATAAACTCTGCGTTTTTCCTCTTCAACCAAAGCCAAGTGTGTTCATCATTTCTACCTCAGCTTCTTTAAGTCACATAGCAAAGTTTCAAAATCCGAAACTTCCCCTCTTTGAAAGAAAAAACTGAGATTTAGGCAAAGAGAAAAGAACCAAGAATGCAACCTTGTGATGGATTTGTTAACCGAAGTACAGACATGTTTCCCGAGACTGATGGACAGCACTACAGATAGAAGGCTTTCTTGCTTACTAGAAATTGCCAGTACAGTTTAAACCCTAAGTAACTGGATTTAATAATGCAGCACTTTACAGGTACACTCTATGCCCAGCCAAATTTGGGCTATTTTCTAACAAAGGCAGATTTGTGAGATATATAATATTCAGTTCAGTTCAGTTCAGTCGCTCATTCGAGTCCGACTCTTTGCGACTCCACAGACTGCAGCACGCCAGGCCTCCCTGTCCAGCACCAACTCCTGGAGTTCACTCAAACTCATGTCCATCGAGTCGGTGACGCCATCCAGCCATTTCATCCTCTGTCATCCCCTTCTCCTCCTGCCCCCAATCCCTCCCAGCATCAGAGTCTTTTCCAATGAGTCAACTCTTCGCATGAGGTGGCCAAAGTATTGGAGTTTCAGCTTTAGTATCAGTCCTTCCAAAGAACACCCAGGACTGATCTCCTTTAGAATGGACTGGTTGGATCTCCTTGCAGGGATGACAAATCACCTTTGTTTTAAAATGAGCATTCTTAAAGGCAGGTTTTGATGTGAAACTTATTCTTTGCATGCAATTCATCAAATTTGATTTACACAATCTCACAGTCAAATTTAGTGAGAACTTCAATTTGGGATTGAAGAAATTATTCCATAAAAGAAGAGATTAGTTTACAAAGCCATGTGTACAATTGTTTTGAGATTCTTTGAAATATCCTAATGAGCTCCTAAAGATACTGGGTCCATTTTTTCCCCTTAACTCCACATTGCTGGTTTTCTTAGAAAAAAACAAACAAAATCCTACCTAATTTTAAACTTTAATTGTCCTATCAGGCAAATGTTCCTTCTTAAGATTTTAGAGCTTAACAAGTGCTAATTATGTCAGTATATTAATTTAAGACAGGAAAATTCTGACCACCATTGTTGCTTGAAAAGTACTATTCTAAGTGTTTATTGATATTTGTATTCATCATTTCAGGCATATTAAGAAAAAAAGTTTGAGAATTTTTAAGTTAATACTAAGTGACAATATTTAAATAATAATAAAAAACCTTTTTTGGTATTTGTGTATGTGAATAAATGCAATGGAAAAGTTTTAGTTTGCAGAAGGGGTTAAACTGAATAAGATTAAATGTGAACTTGGAATAATTGCAAGTTTTTCCCATCCTCCTGAGAAATACTGGAAAGAAGAAAATTAGGGTGAAGATTTGCAGGTGGCTGGTGGAGGGGGTGGGATTCTTAACTACAATTTGATGAATTAAATTTAGTATAGCTGAAATAAATTAATATAGTAGGTGCTTAAAGCACATAAATGGCTTAAGCAGGTATATGATTTTAAGTGTCCAACAATATCACAAAATCATTAAGGCCATGTCTATATAAGGAGTCCATTTGTCCTTTCTTCTTTTCCTTTGTTTTGACTTCTATAATGATTGAATTCTGAGTTCTTGATCAGTTGATGTTTATTTGAATCACATTAATGAACTGATTGCATTGACTACTTGCTAGTGTCACTGAGGGCACCACTGATTTCTGAATAATCAAACAAATGTACATAAAGCCAATCACAGACATTGAGCAGCAAGCTGCATAAATATAATTAAGCCTGTAGAAGTATATTATGTAAACTGTGTATGTCCCTGTGAATTAAATACAATGGTAAAGTATAACAAAACAAATGAAACAGATGTGCTCAAGCTTATGAAATTAAAATTCATTCACTCATTCATCCTTCAACTATATTTTTAGCATCCACCATGAACAGGCATGTTTATGATCTGTGTCCAACTATAGTGAACAGGATCTACATGATCCTTGCTGTACTGCAACTTTCATTTTACAAGTAGAAGAGAACAATAAGTATGTGCATATTAAGTGGACATATCACATATTAAAATGACAATATTTTTTGATGTATTGGGTTTAAAAATATATGAATAGCATTAATTTGTTTTATTTTAAAGCTTTAAAAAATGTAGCCAAAACACTAAATATTATATATGATGCTCACATTTGTGGTGTAAGTTACTTTCTATGGGACAGGACTGATTTAGGCACCCTTCTTTCTACTTACCACATTTTTTACCCTGTCCCAAGTAGGCAGACAACTACCCCTCCAACATACTGACAAAAGACAGGGTAGTCTATAAAGAGCTTGAATTGGAAAAGCTCTGGACTTTGAAGCATTTTAAAGCCTCATTCTGGACAGTAAGAGGTCATCAGACATTTGAGGAAAGCCTCAAATGTGATATCCAGAGGTCAAAATAAAAAGAAAATAAATTTTAAAAGATTTATAGGGTATAGAAAGAAATGTCCACAAGAAAAAGAAATCCATAATTATTTTCCTTAGAGAAATAAGAAAGTATATATCTTCTGTAAAATAAGAATGCAGGGTGATAAGAGGAAAGCATTCTGTTTATAAGATTATTGAAATTTTTAATACTGAATTAAAATTCAAAGAAAGTTTTGAAACTAAAACCAAGGAAAATTCAAAGAAGGTTTTTAAAAATTAAAAGACATCTTGGAAAATAAAGCCAAGGAACTAGTCTAGATGATAGAACATGGAGACTAGAAAAAAAATAGATAATTTTCCCATGTGGTCCAAAATTTAAATAATGTTCAAGGACTTCTTAAAAAAAAAACCAGGGAAACACATGGGATAAAAATCATCAGAGACATTTTTTTTTTTCAGTTTCTAGAACTGAAAAATCCAAGTCCAGATTGAAAGTCCAATGAAACTCCCGTACAGCAAATGAAAAAAAGTGTTACCTATTATGCCTCAGGACACACGATTGTGAAATTTCAGTACACTGGAGAAGGAGAAGATCCTGAAAAGTTTTGAATATAAATGAACAAAAACACCTGCCAAAGGATCAATATTAGAATGGTATTATATTTTACAATTGCAAAGTTGAAAACCAAAAGACAATGGAGGAATTCTGAGGAATTCAGAGGAAAAATTATTTCCAATTTAAAATTCTATACCCAGAAAACATATCCATCATTTGAGAAGGTTGCAGATGTTTAATGTCCCCCCAAATTTAGTCTCATTCATCCTTTCTCAGAAAATTCTTAGAGGCTGTATTCTACTGAAATAAAAAATCAAACCAAGAAAGAAAAAGTATGGGATTCAAAAAACAGGGGATATGAGACATAGAAAGGTCAAAGAAATTCCCAGAAGGATGGTGAGAGAAGATTCTGAGGATGACAGCTATGAAGCAGGCCTAGAAAGCAGCAATCCAGAGTGGAGCAAAGGAAAGTGAACTCCAGGAGGAACATATCCCAGAAGAAAAAAGAGATAAACTCTGTACATATCTGATATATTTGAATATATCAAAGGATATACTGAAAGATTTTTTTCTCATTTACAGAGTTGGGAATGAAATCGTAATTGATTCATAGAAATAAACAAAACAGACGCAAAAATTGAGGGGGAGTCTAAGGGGAAAAAGCATGCAAGGTGCAAGGTAGGAAAGGAAACACAGTACTTGATGTACATCACTGTGAATAATAGTTATCTAGTTATGATCAAATTGCCAACTTCTGTTGGATCATCGAAAAAGCAAGAGAGTTCCAGAAAAACATCTACTTCTGCTTTATTGACTATGCCAAAGCCTTTGACTGTGTGGATCACAACAAACTGTGGAAAATTCTTAAAGAGATGGGAAACCAGACCACCTTACCTGCCTCCTGAGAAATCTGTATGCAGGTCAAGAAGCAACAGTTAGAACTGGACATGGAAAACAGACTGGTTCCAAATTGGGAAAGAAGTTCGTCAAGGCTGTAGATTGTCACCCTGCTTATTTAATTTATATGCAGAGTACATCATGAGAAATGCTGGACAAGATGAAGCACAAGCTGGAATCAAGATTGTCAGGAGAAATATCAATAACCTCAGATATGCAGATGACACCATACTTATCACAGAAAGCGAAGAAGAGCTAAAAGAACCTGTTGATGAACGTGAAAGAGGAGAGTGAAAAAGTTGGCTTAAAACTCAGTTTTCAGAGAACTAAGATCATGACATCTGGTCCCATCACTTCATGGCAAACAGATGGGGAAACAATGGAAACAGTGATAGACTTTATTTTCTTGGGCTCCAAAATCACTGCATTTGGTGACTGCAGCCATGAAATTAAAAGACGCTTACTCCTTGGAAGGAAAGTTATGACCAACCTAGACAGCATATTAAAAAGCAGAGACATTAATTTGCCAACAAAGGTCTGTCCAATCAAGGCTATGGTTTTTCCAGTAGTCATGTATGGATGTAAGAGTTGGACTATAAACAAAGCTGAGGGCCGAAGAATTGATGCTTTTGAACTGTGGTGTTGGAGAAGACTCTTGAGAGTCCCTTGGACTACAAGGAGATCCAACCAGTCATCCTAAAGGATATCAGTCCTGAAGATTCATTGAAGTACTGATGCTAAAGCTCCAATACTTTGGCCACCTGATGCAAAGAACTGACTCATTGGAAAAGAGGCTGATGCTGGGAAAGATTGAGGAGGAGGAGGAGAAAGGGACAACAGAGGATGAGATGATTGGATGGCATCATTGACTCAATAAACATGAGTTTGAGTAATCTCCGGGAGTTGGTGATGGACAGGGAAGCCTGGCATGCTGCATTCCATGGGACTGCAAGAATCGGATTGAGTGACTGAACTGAACTGAACTGAACTGAGTTGTGATCATGTAAACACTGAATATTTACTAAAAACAGATTTATGTAGAACATATTTGGATAGAGTGATAGTAATGTATGTGTGTGTGGCAGTGATATAAGAGAATAAAAATCTGTAGGATGTCAATAGATAAAACCAAAAGACTAAAATGGGCTTCCCAGGTGGCACTAGTGGTAGAGAACCTGCCTGCCAATGCCAGAGTCATAAGAGACACAGGTTCAATCCCTGGGTTGGGTAGGTCCCCTGGACCTGAGGGCATAGCAACCTGCTCCAGTATCCTTGCTTGGAGAATCCCACAGACAGAGAAACCTGGAAGGCTACAGTCCACAGGGTCTCAAAGAGTCTGACATGACAGAAGCAACTTAGCATGCACACAAGCAAAGACTGAGATAATAGAAAAAAAGGATTAAAGAAATTGAAATTGCTATCACTGGGAAAGGCCACCCATTACTGTGGTCCATCCAAGTCAATTCTTGTGGTCCAGAGTAGTGAAATGGAGAGGGCTGAAGCCAGCATCTGAAGGAACAAAGAGAAGAAGATATACAACACAGGAAATTCCAGAGGAAAAAAATGGGAAAGATCATAGAGAAGTAGATCATAAAGAAAAGGAAAATGAGATGTTAAAATAATCAGAATTCTTAATCTTAGAGAAGAAAATGATCAAAAATTTCTAGAATATGACATTTCTAGACTAGAAAATAGTTATTTTATGTGGGCTTTAAAAATTCTAGAACATAATGAAATGATTTTTAATTCCATAGATTAGATAGTATGACAATCTACATGTCAGCAAGACATATTAAACACCTAAATGATTCCTTGGAATGGGCCTTTTCTCATGATACTTACAAATTTCTCTGAAAGCTATTTAAACCTTCCCCTTTTAAGAGCAAGAAGAATTTATCAGCTCTTTTGCAGTTCTAGGTTTTTTTTCCCCCAATATGCAGCCAATTTAAAAGCCATATTATTTTTTTAGGCATTTGTAATGTCATTAGAAGTTGTATTGGTTTTCTATTATTTTGCAACAAACTACCACAAACTTAGTGACTTAAAACAACACATATTTATTATGTCACAGTTTCCACAGGTCAGGAGTCTGGGCATAGCTTACCTTGGTCCTCTGTCGAAGGTCTCACAAGACTGCAATCAAAGCCTCAGATAGGCTATGCTCTCATTTGGAGGCTCAAGGGGAAAAATCTGCTTCAAAGCTTATTCTGGTGTTGCCAGAATTTATTTCCTTGGCTGTCTGACGGAGGGCTCAGCATTTTGCTAGCTGTTAGCTGGAGGTTGCTCTCAGGTCCAAGAGGCTGATTGAAGTCCCTTGCTGTCTCGGCTTCCTCAGTATGACTGCTGACTCGATCCACCCAGGAAGAAGAGTCTCGCATCTCAGTTGGCTAAAATGGAGTCTTATGTAACAGAACCTGATCATAGGAGCCATAATCCACCACCATTGCCATATTCTATTTGTTAGAAGCCTGACACTGGTCCTGCTCACACCCAGAGGAGGGAATTACACAAAGACATGGACAGTAGGGAGTGGGAAATCAATAGGGGCCACCTTACATCTGTCTGCCTCAGAAGCATAAAAAATATAGAGAAAGTTAACATTTGCAAAGTTTTAATGTGCAATGTAGTATTTAACATGATAATTTCTCTACACATATATATATTTCAAATATTTTGAAGTTTAAGAGCACTTTATTGACAAAACAACCCATAACTCTGCTCTATTTTCATCATCTCTTTGACTTGCAGTGCAGTGGAACCCAGCTCAGTGATCATGCATGGTATATGTCTTACTTCCCATGCCTGGCACAGTGCCTGACTCATAGCAGCTGATCAATGAATGACTGATAATCAAATGAATCCCCTAAAATGTTTCAAAAAATCAGTTGTATTAATATATCCACAAATTCTACTCCAGCTTTACATTGTCAGGACCTGCCATGTAGTTAATGATTGTTACTATCACTCAGAATAACAATAAAAACTCAAATTTATTGAGTGCTCCCTCTGTCCTAGGCACTGGTCAAAGAGTATATATGTTTAACTATTTAACTCTGATAACAATTCTAAGGAGACAATATATATTTTTAAAATGGTTCATTCCTCTAAAAATCCCATGTTTGTAAGTTTCATAGACTGTGAAGCTGAGATTTAAGCATTTCACTCTTTCTTCTCCCTTTTAAGGTAATGGTTGTCTAAGCAAACAGTAACCATGACATTACAACATCTTTTTTTCCTTTGACCTCAGGTGTTCAACAGGTCTTTGCCCTTTGCACGAAAAGTAGCCTTTCATATGTAAACCAGGAATGATTATTTTCCGCATATCCTAAAATGTACTTATAAATAATCATGCATTCAAACATATTAAGTCATTTAAGACTGTAATTAGTCATTGTCAAGTCCTGGCGAACAGCAGGATTCTAATTGGAGAGCAGTGTTTGCCCTACTTGTGCCTCAATGAAACTTTCAGAGAAGGGCAGCGTGTGCTTCTTAATCTGTTTTTCTAACAGCTAGTAAATCAATGAAGATGAGGCTGGTGGGTATGACAAATTAATATGCACACTGACAACTTATAACCGCACAATCGCTTAGGGAATTACTATGCGACTATATCCAAGTAATTATATGTTTTAAATGATTTACCTCATTTTGTTAACAATAGCCCCCTAAAATGGAAATAAAAAGAGAGAAAATGCTAATAGCATGTTATACCAACTTTATGTTGAACTTATTAAGAGGTTGCCCTTTTAATGAAGGATTTAATGAATTAAGAGATTTGTTATGAATAAGCATTCTTACTACTTGTTAAGTATTTGTCACCACAGACCTGTCATAGTCATTCTAATTATGATTAATACCTTATCTTGAATTCCATCTTCATTCACATTTCAGTAACAAATGTAACTTCTATTATATGATCAAGGTTCATGAAAACAGGATGATTTGCCTATGACCTTATATTTTATTCATTTTTACATTCATATTTAACAGATTTCTCTGAAAGTTAACCTTATGCACCTTCTAATTTTTAAAGTGCATGTTATTCTTGACATGCTTTTCAACCCTTTATGCTGTTTCAAATCGTGGTTATGTACTCAAGCTAAATGAAATATCCTAACATTTTGATTAATCTTATATATACCTAGGAGCTGCTACTTTCAGGCATTATTTAAGAATATTTTTTGTACCCTATGGAAAAGTTACTTTAATTATCTCAAGCATTGCTAACATTCTTAGTGTGGAAGACACAGTTTTATGAAGTTCAAAGAACCATGCATTAAAATTTTCAGATTTTTCATTGTAGTCTATGTATAAACTGTGGCAAATACAGAGCTTTTTTGTAGGTGGGGTTTTTTTTAGTGGTACAATACAATCCACATCCACATGATATTGTCATGTGTCACAGATATCTTTCTTTTCAGCTCTTTCTTTTTTCCTTTAAATCTTTTCTACTTACTTTTCTCCTTTTTTTTTCCTTTTTGTCCTATTCCTGTCCCTGTTTCACTCCCTCTTCTTTGAATTTTTCCCTCCGTCTTAATTGTTCTTCCCTTCTCTGCAGTTCTCCTTTGTCCCTGTTTCTACAGATGTGTTCTCACCATTTGCATCCTCTTCTTTGTCCTGTTTCCCTCTCATCCTTTCCTTTTGAGCCCGTTCATCTGCCTCAAGGGAGTTCATACTCTCCACCTTTGTAAAAGGAGATAAGCCATCTTTGCATTTGATTTTTGTGGTTTTAAGAGTCCTCAATTATTCACACTACCAGGTGTTAAAAGCTCTGAAAGGAAGTAAAAGTAATAATATGACTTATTTTTGTACCCTTTTTATTATATTAAGAGAATCTCTATGAGAGTATAAAGGATTACATTAACTAATAAGCCCACTGGTATCATCAGGAAAATTAAGCCAGTTAATTAGGGGCAATAATAACAACAATAATAGTAACAGTGGGCTGAAAGAAAACCGGATCATTTATCAGACATGAAGTATGCTCTCCTAAGGGCTTGGTATCACAGAGGGGCAGCTTCTTTAGCAGGAAGAAGCTCTCTGGTCCCCAGAGCCACTGGATCCTTCCCAGTCTCTGGTGTTGATGAGGAACACTCCACACACACATCATCAAGGCATTTGTAGTAAGCCAGGTAGTATGAGCGAAGTGTATGCAAATTGGAGAAATGAACCCTCTCCAGAGGTCTTCCAAATCACTCAATTCTTGAAGCAATTAGCAGATAGTCTATTTCCCCTTAAACTAGATGCATTTACATTTTCTTCATCATTTGAAGCATGTCTTCACACATTTCATGTTCTCCATTATAGGCAGAGATAAGTACTATGCACTTTATTGTTGAATTCAGTGGAATAAAGTCAAACACTCATGGTATGCAATATTCTAATGTTGTAAAGATCTGATGAGTTTTCCCTTAAAAAAATAATGCAAAACAGACTACATTTTAGTTACATTTTCTCAGAAGTATCTGGGAGAAGGAGGGTCCTGTGTTTAAGTGTTTAATGTACTTAAAAATTGTATCTTCTAGCAGTCTCCAGTACTGATTTAACAGGTCTGATCTTTTGAAATGAATCCCATATCATATTTATGATGATGGCTTATTTGAGAATGAGGCTAAATCTAATGAGAGGCAATTCCTTTGATGAGAGTGACAATTACATCACTTGAACTAACATATCAACAGCTATCTCTTCTTATCAATAATAAACTCATTGCTTTGGAAATAAATTTAATGTTATCTCAGGTGTTGGTCATCATTCATGAACAAGCCTGCTCTAACTTAGGTATGTCCCTAATCATGTGAAAACAAATAGTAAATTGAATACCAGAGATAACCAGAATTTCTCATTCACCATCATCCTCAGTTTCCATAAATCCCAAATCTTTGCTCTAAATTCAAGTAAGTAGAAAGAACTAGTAAATATGGAGTCTCTACACATGGCAGACTGTGCTATAACTGATTTTATTTTAATCAAATTCTTTTATTTCTTCCACAAATTCTTTGTAGTAAGAACTATTAAGTACTGAAATGGCAAAAGTGCCAAAGGCAAGGAAGCATCGCAAATTTCTATGTGCTTCATGATCTTTTGGTACATTTTACAAAAATCTAATTTAATACTATGTAGTCTACTATGTAGTCTCTGAATGCTTAATTGAAATTTTTAAAAAGGTAACTCTTTTGTTTAGAGAAAGAGTAATGAGAAGTACAATTCACAGATCTAACTTCACCAAGTTGAGTACAAAGCCAGCTCACAGTAAAATATGTATTAGTCAATAAATAATGTTGAGACAACCATTCAAGTAACTATAAACAAAACCCCCCAAATCCTTGACTGAGTTCTAATATCATTACAAATTCTAAATGGACATGTGGAATCACAATAACAAAAATAAACTTTTCCTAACTTACAGGTATTTTGGTTTGAGAAATGGAGTTTCAAATTGTTTTTTTTTTTATTTCTATGAAGAATATTAATAAAACTGCAAAGTATATAAAATAAAAGATTGATTATATCATGTCTAAATATATATTTTATTTGTAGATTTTGTTCATCCATCTGTGTATTTGGCAGTCAGTGCAAATGTATAGTTTGGCAAATTACATTCAGTCTATAAACTTCTCATCAAAGAAAATGAGATTTTATCAGCTAGATGTCCTGACACCTTGACACAACATTGCTAGAAAGAGGTGTGATTTGCTCACCTGTAACATTGAGACCTTCATAGTGCAAGCTTTGGATCACTTTTCATTTTCTGCAAAACCTGCAGAGACACTTAATGAGATTTTTGACTTTACAGAAATGAAAGGAGTTAGCTTCCTGAAAAAAGTGCCTACAAGATGGCAATCACTGATGCTGAGAAAAGATGTTAAAATGTTGACCTGGTGTAAAAATCAGATTTCTGAGGTGTGAGACAAGCAGAAAGTCCTTATCTTGTTTGGAAATATATTGAGAATGAACATTGAGTAAGGAATTACAGTAAAATATAAATTTAGTTGCCGTTTAGTGACTTCAGGTAATATTACATAGAGCAGCCAAGCCCTTAGCAAAACTGGTTTAATTTTCTCTGAAGAGGTCATAAAGAGCCTTGTAAAGATGGATTGATTGTTTTGTCACCTGATTTTTCATATTATGCGTCAGTTGCAAGGAAAAAGATGACTCTTTTTTGGGAACCAAACTGCCTCAGAACTAGAAAAATCTGCCACCAGAAAAGGGCAGTCAGGAATGAGGACTTCCTTGGTGGTTCATTGGTTAAGACTTCATGCTCCCAATACAGGGGGTGTGGGTTCAATCCCTGGTCGGGGAATTAAACTCCCACATGCTGTCAGGCACAGCTAGAAAAACCCAGTAAGAATAATGAAATAATTTTTTTTTTTAAAGAAAAAGGCCACCAAGTTAAACAGGACCTTTTCAACCAACTTCTTTACTGAAAGTGTGACTTATTTGAGCGCTTCCTTTGATTTCATACGTTCAAATTAGCTCTGTGCGTTAAAACCATTTGTCCTGAGAAAGAGAGGCTTAATTAATGATGATATTTAATGTGCTTCAGAGTGTTTAAAAATGATGGGCAATGTAGATATGGATAGCCTGTAATAACAAAATTATAGATGGAAACTACCTAACAATAAGCTGATCCCCAGAATAAGCTGTGGTGCAGAGTAGCTGGGTATCACTAAGAGGCTACAAGTCTAAATGATGCTGTTAGTAACTTTTTAAAAGAAACATAAATACAATAGGAATAATAAACGATATTACCTTTATTAATTAAAAAAATGATAAAATGTTTCTTTCTGTCTCATGATACAGCAGAGCTTCCCTGGTGGCTCAGATGGTAAAGAATCTGCTTGCAATGTGGGAGACCTGGGTTTGATCCCTGGCTTGGGAAGATCCCCTGGAGAAGGGCATGGCAACCCACTCCAGTATTCTTGCCTGGAGAATCCTGATGGATGGAGGAGTCTGATAAGCGACAGTCCATGGGATGGCAAAGAGTCGGACATGACTGAGCACAATACAACAGCATGATACAGTAAGATATTTTACTCTGTTGTCTTTTCCATAACGCTGCTTTGAACTACCTGCAGCCTGGACGATGTCCTTTTTAAAACAAACTTTTACTGGAATACAGTTGATTTACAACGATGTGTTAGTTTCTAGGTATTCCATGTGCAAATGCCTTTGCTGGGAGGATATTCCACTTGACTGACATCACACTGGACGGATACCAGACATCTGCTTTTTTTGATTAAAGCAGATCTGCAAGTCAAAGTGTATCTTACTTTTGACTGTATTCAGTTTTACCACCACCAAAATGAAAAAGGACATCCTATTGACATATACACACTACTATATATAATGTAGATAACTAATAAAGACCTACTGTATAGCACAGGGGACTTTACTGAAGACTCTGTAATGACCTATATGGGAAGAGAATCTAAGAAAGAATGGATATATGTATACATGTGACTGATTCACTTTGCTGTACACCAGAAACTAACACATCATTGTAAATCAACTATATTCCAGTAAAAAAAAAAAAGTTTTAAGGACAATCTCCAGGCTGCAGCAGTTCAGAGAAGTGTTACGGAAAAGGCATCAGAAAGAGTAAAACAGCCTACTGTATCATGGGACAGAAAGAACCATCTCATCATTTTTAAATTAAATAAAGGTAATATCTTTTATTATTCCTATTGTATTTATGTCCTTTTAAAAAGTCATTTATGTAGCCTACGAATGCACAATAAAAATCTAAAAAATGTGAAATCCAATAAAGGGCTTTAAAAAAGAGTCTCATTAAATTGCTGTATCAAAAAACAGAAGCGGACATGATAGCCCTAGGTATGCTGAGCCTCTGTAACTCGCCACTCCCCAGTAGCTCCTCCCTCACATACTCAGGTGGGGGGCGTGGCTAACAGCAGGTGCTCAGTAAATATTAGCAGTTGGGATTATGATCCTCAGGTAGAAGGCTTATTGTCCTGCCCCCTCCCTGGTATAATGGTTGTGCAGCTGCTCGACCCAGGACAAGTCTCCCTGTCCCATCACTAAGGTGAGTCCAGAGAAGGGACTTACAACCCTACCTGCTCAGGAGTGTGACCTGGGCCAGGGAGGAGGAGCTGAGCCTGTGCCGGGAAAGATAACCCAGAGCCCCAGTTTGGAGGTGGGGGGCACCTTGATGGCAATGCCAGGTGTGGGTGGGATACGGAGGGGTCAGTGCCGAGCAGGGCAGTTAGGGCTTTGAAAATCATCGTCTCTGGCAGGCTTTGGGACTCACCTATCCGAGGAAACCCTCACGCAGGAGGAGGAGCAATCGGAGGACACCGGAGAGCTTCCTGAGGAGAGGGTGTGAGGCTGCAGGAGAGAGGGTGGGGGTGGGGAAGGCCCTGCTCATGCTGGCATGACCAAGGCCACGCGAGTAGGGGTAGGAGGTCTGATCTTGGAGCGGGGAAAGAAAGAGACATCCTAATATACTGTTACAAATTCTCACACATCATATATTATTTATTTAACTAATCCTATTATTCACTTCTTATTATTGTTAGCTGGGCTTATTTTTGTTTGGTGTAAATAACAGTTTTCATTTAACATAAAAGTAAAACAGAGTATACAATTTCAAGTAAGCACCTGTTTTCATATTTTTATGTTGAAACATAAGTATAGAAACATAAAAACATAGTAACATATTTGGAAATAGTTATTTATTATGTGCTATTATGGTGTTCGGCAGGGTGGGGGGGGGTGGTGGCGGTATTTTTAATATGGTGTATCTGTGTCCTGGGTTAACTCTCTAAGAAGTTGCTCACCATCCTGGACAGGGTTCTTACATGTCAGTCCAAGGCTCCCAAAATGCATGTCCCAGGGGAGAGCCATTCAGGTGAAAACTGCATTTCCTTGTAGGACCTGATGTCAAAAATCTCACATCTTCATTTGTGCTGTAATCTATTCTTTAGAAGCAAGTCATTAAATCTGGCCCACATTCAATGAGAGAATTAGACTCCATCTTTTGATGAGTGTCAAGTTGTAAATATGTTTTACTGCATAACAAAATGGTTGTTATTATATATCCGTCTTTTTCATATTTTTCCATTATGATTTATCACAGGACATTGAATATATAGTTCCCTGTACTATACAGTAGGGCCTCGTTCTTTAATCATTCTGTATATAATAGCTTGCATCTGCTAATTCCAAACTCTGTCCATTCCTCACCCACGTAAGAGCCCATCCTTTAGCTGAAAGCCACAGAGTGGCTTCAGTAATGCCACATGGAGCCAGAATAATCATCCATCCCAGTCCTTCTTAAATTCCTGATCCAAGAAATAATGAAGTAAAATGGAATGGCCACTATTGAGCTGCTAAGTTTTGGAGTTGTTTCATATGCAGCCACAGGTAATCAGGATGACCCCATACCCTTCATCCCACATTCATAAACTGTTAACATTTTGCATGTGCTCTCTCTTTCCCTGAATCATTTAAAAATAACTTGCAAGTATCATGACACTTTATCTCAGTATTTAGCATGACTTTTTCCTTCAAAATTACTATACCATTATCACTCCCATGATATTTAAGATAGATATTATATGATATACAGTGTGAGTGTGTGTGCGTGCTCAGTCACTCAGTCGTGTCTGACTCTTTGGGACTCCACGGACTATAGCCTATCAGGTTCCTCTGTTCATGGAATTTTTCAGGCAAGAATACTGGAATGGCCTGTCATTTCCTTCTCCAGGGTATCTTCCTGTCCCAGGGATGGATCCTGAGTCTCTTGCCTCTCCTGTGTTGGTAGGGAGGTTCTGTACCACTGCGCCACCTGGGAAACCATTTAGTGTGAACTATATAGCTCTAGAAAAAAGTCCAATATCTAATTAAGGATTACATGTAGCATTTCTTGAGTTTTGTTTTAACTTGTTACACTAAGCTGCTGCCTTTTTGTCTTTCATGTTATTGATAACTTTGAGGAGTCCAGAGCAGAATGTCCCACCAACTGGATTTATAAAATTATTTCTTCATGATTATCTTGGGCTTAAATATTTTTTATAAGAGTGCAACCTGGGTGATATCACTTCCCATTATAACCTATGAGGAGGCATGTAATGTCAGTTTGTACCATCATTGATAATGCTTGATCAATTTGATAACTTGATTAATGTGATGTGCATGAGATGTCTCAGTTGTGGTTAAGGTGATGTCCATGATATATATTATATATATCTATCTTCCTTTATAATTAATAAGAACTCTGTAGGCTGATACTCTGAGATTGTGTGACTCTCCTGTTCCCCTACAACTGTTCCCAAATTGTTTGTAGCATTCATTCATGATCCTTGCTTGACTCAGTTATTATGTAGGTGGTTGTATAATAGTTGTTTGCTAATTCTGTGTTTCTTTCTACATTTGTTACTTGGCATTCTCTTGAAAGGAGTTCTTCAGTTACTGTATTTTCATTTCTAAAATTTCCACTTAGTTCTTCTTTATATCATCTATTCCTTCACTGAGGCTCCCTATTTTTTGTTTCAAGCACATTTGTAACACTTGTTGAAATATTTTAATCACATGCTCAGTTGCTAAGTTGTGCCTGACTCTTTGAGACACCATGAAATGTGGCCTGCCAGGCTCTTCTATCCATGAAATTTTCCAGGCAAGAATACTGGAGTGGGCTCCTGCCTTAAAATATTTGTCAGCTAATTCTGTTTCTGTTGGTATCTATTTGGTGTCTTTTCATAGTCTGAGATTTATTCTATAGCCAGCCCCCTTTGTAATTTTAACCCCTTCACATTTCCCAGTCCAGTATGAAGGTGAAGGTGAAGTCTCTCAGTCGTGTCTGACTCTTTGTGACCCCGTGGACTGTAGCCTACCAGGCTCCTCCATCCATGGGATTCTCCAGGCAAGAATACTGGATTGGGTTGCCATTTCCTTCTCCAGGGGATCTTCCCCACCCAGGGATCGAACCCAGGTTTCCTGCATTGTAGGCAGACGCTTTAACCTCTGAGCCACCAGGGTATGGCAACCCACTCCAGTATTCTTGCCTGGAGAATCCCAGGGACGGAGGAGCCTTGTGGGCTTCTGTCTATGGGGTCGCACAGAGTTGGACACGACTGAAGTGATTTAGCAGCAGCAGCATAGTTTGAGATCTTTCTAGTTCTTAGTATGATGAGTGATTTTTTGTTGAAATATGGACATTTTCATATTACATTGTATGACTCTGAATTTTATTACAGTTTCTTAGTTTTCTTTGAGGCTACTCCATCAGAGTGGATAGGTTATAGTCTCATTACTACCAGGTGGAGATATAAGTCCAGTTCCAGTCAGCCTCAGTTGATATGTGATTCGGCAAGACTTCTTGTTACAGCTCAGATGGGGTTAGAGTTTTGGCTCCTGGTGTGGTCTCCACAGTCTTCCCAGGTGGTGCTAGTGGTAAAGAATCCACCTCCCAAAGCAAGAGACCCAAAAGACACAGGTTCGATCCCTGGGTTGGAAAGATCCCTGGACCTGAGGGCATGGCAACACACTCCAGTGTTCTTGCTTGGAGAATCCCATGGACAGAGGAGCCTGGAGGGCTACAGTTCATGGGGTCACAAAGAGTCAGACACAACTGAAGTGACTTAGCACACATGCACATGTTCTCCGCTACTACCGCTATGCAGGTGGCCCTGTTACCGTTGGGCAGTGATGACAGCCCTGACTCTTTACTAATGTCCCCCGAAACACCCCCCCCAGGGGAGAGAAGGAGGTCCCCATGACTGCCACGTGGGGGTGGAAGCCCAGGCTCCCCAACATCTCCAATGACACAGCAAAGGTGTGGAGAAGGCCTCGTTACCAGACAGTGGGGTTGAAAGTTCTAGCACCCTATTTGGCCTTCTCTGATACTACAGGGCAGGTTGTGGGAGGTGTCCTGTCACAGCTTTACAAGGATGGAAACCTAGGCTTCCTGCTCAGTCTGTGCTGGTGAGGCTAAGAAGGGGCCACAGTCTTTTTCAGTGGTCCTTGATTGGAGTAGGGTGGTTATTAATTAAAAGCTTTCACCTGCTAGATTGTCCCTTTCCTGGCACTTTGCTAAAAAGAGCAGGTTTTGTTGGGATTTCCTTTGGTCTGTGCCCACTTGTGTTTCAGGTTTATCGTCTTCTCCAGCTCTGAGTCTGAGTTGTATGAGATAAAAAGAAAGCCTAGGGAATTTATCACTACGTCATTCCTTGGGTCCCAGGATCCCTATCCAGTTTGCCCTCTTCTCTCCATCTTTCAGAATCTTAAGTTTGTTTAAAGTACAATGTTCAGGGTTTTCAGTTATACTTAGCAGAAGGAATAGGGAAAAGTATATTTACTCCATTTTCCTGGAAGTAGAAGTTCCATAGTGTTGAATTTTATCAGAAGTTTTTAGAAAATATCTCTTGAGATAATCTTTCTTTTTTGACTTTTTGATGTTTTGATTTCAATTGTAGATATATTATTGGTCATAACAGATGTTCTGAAATAAATACGTAGTCCTAGTTTAAAAAAATGTATATATATACTAGATTAAAGGAATATGTATATGTAAATTAGATAAACTTTTTAAAAGGAAGTCTTGTATATTTAACATAATTATTGATTATGCACAAAATGGCTTATATGAAATATTATTTTTCAGTTCTAAAAAAATCATCAGGATATATTTTAAAGAGGATTGCTTATTATCGAATTTGCAAATACAACAATGCCCATTTTCTTTTTCTTCTCATTTCCCTATGAGTTTAAAAATTAAATTTATAATTGAATTTAGAAGAATGGGGCCCAGAATATTTTAAAACTTGGTACATTTTTGCCCACAGAAGGTCCTCATTAAAATGGCAACCTGATTCTTGCAGTTGCTTGGGGCAAAAATCTTGGTATTCTTCTTGATTCCTCTCATTCTCTTTGTCTCATTATCTCTTTAGCTATGGATCCAAGTATCTTGTGCTCGCTTCGTTTAGGTCTTCTCTGCCCCTTCCTGGCCCTTCATTTAAAATAATCCCCCACATCAGCCCCACCCTACACATAAGCTTTCCCTTTCTTCCTTACTTTGCTTTATTTTTTTTTTCTCCATACCATTTATCCCTACCTGGAGTGTTCAGCTTGTGTTTATACAAACTGTAAGTTGTGTCAGGGTCCAGTTCAGTTCAGTTCAGTCGCTCAGTCGTGTCTGACTCTTTGTGACCCCATGGACTGCAGCATGCCAGGCTTCCCTGTCCATCACCAACTCCTGGAGCTTGCTCAAACTCATTGTCCATGGAGTCGGTGATGCCATCTAACCATCTCATCCTCTGTCACCCCTTTCTCCTCCCACCTTCAATCTTTCCCAGAATCAGGGTCTTTTCCAATGAATCAGTTCTTCACATCAGGTGGACAAAGTATTGGCGTTTCAGCTTCAGCATCAGTCCTTCCAATGAATATCCAGGACTAATTTCCTTTAGGATGGACTGGTTGGATCTCCTTGCAGTCCAAGGGACTCTCAAGAGTCTTCTCCAACACCACAGTTCAAAAGCATCAGTTCTTCAGCGCTCAGCTTACTTTATAGTTCAACTCTCACATCCATACATGACCACTGGAAAAATCATAGCTTTGAACTATACAGACCTCTGTTGGCAAAGTAATGTCTCTGCTTTTGAATATGCTATCTAGGTTGGTCATAGCTTTCTTTCAAGGAGTAAGTGTCTTTTAATTTCATGGCTGCAGTCACCATCTGCAATGATTTTGGAGCCCAAGAAAATAAAATCTGTCACTGTTTCCATTGTTTCCCCATCTATTTGTGATGAAGTGATGGGACCAGATGCCATTATCTTAGCTATCT
The DNA here is from genome assembly GCF_032452875.1 of Bos javanicus. Taxonomy (NCBI): domain Eukaryota; kingdom Metazoa; phylum Chordata; class Mammalia; order Artiodactyla; family Bovidae; genus Bos; species Bos javanicus. The sequence continues at coordinate 53,686,574 of NC_083875.1, read as the reverse complement.
GAATGCTGAGTTTTAAGCCAACTTTTTCACTCTCCACTTTCACTTTCATCAAGAGGCTCTTTTAGTTCTTCGCTTTCTGCCGTAAGTGTGGTGTCATCTGCATATCTGAGGTTATTGATATTTCTCCTGGCAATCTTGATTCAGCTTGTGCTTCACCCTGTCCGCATTTCTTATGATGTACTCTGCATAGAAGTTAAATAAGCAGGGTGACAATATACAGCCTTGATGTACTCCTTTCCCAATTTGGAACCAGTCTGTTGTTCCATGTCCATTTCTAACTGTTGCTTCCTGACCTGCATACAGATTTCTCAAGAGGCAGGTAAGGTGGTCTGGTTTCCCATCTCTTTCAGAATTTTCCACAGTTTACTGTGATCCACACAGTCAAAGGCTTTGGCATAGTCAGTAAAGCAGAAGTAGATGTTTTTCTGGAACTCTCTTGCTTTTTTGATGACCCAAAGGATGTTGGCAATTGGATCTCTGGTTCCTCTGCCTTTTCTAAATCCAGCTTGAAAATCTGGAAGTTCATGGTTCACATACTGTTAAAGCCTGGCTTGGAGGATTTGGGGCATTACTTTGCTAGTGTATGAGATGAGTGCAGTTGTGCGGTGGTTTGAGCAATCTTTGGCATTGCCTTTCTTTGGGATTGGAATGAAAACTGACCTTTTCAGTCCTGTGGCTGCTGCTGAGTTTTCCAAATTTGCTGGCATATTGAGTACAGCACTTTCACAGCATCATCTTTTAGGATTTGAAATAGCTCAACTGGAATTGCATCACCTCCACTAGCTTTGTTCATAGTGATGCTTCCTAAGGCCCACTTGACTTCGCATTCCAGGAGGTCTGGCTCTAGGTGAGTGATCACACCATCGTGGTTATCTGTGTCGTGAAGATCTTTGTGTAGTTTTGTGTATTCTTGCCACCTCTTCTTAATATCTTCTGCTTATGTTAGGTCCATACCATTTCTGTCCTTTATCGAGCCCATCTTTGCATGAAATGTTCCCTTGGTATCTCTAATTTTCATGAAGAGATATCTAGTTTTTCTCATTCTATTATTTTCCTCTATTTGTTTGCACTGATCACTGAGGAAGGCTTTCTTATCTCTCCTTGCTATTCTTTGGAACTCTGCATTCAAATGGGTATATCTTTCCTTTTCTCCTTTGCCTTTCATGTCTTTTCTTTTCTCAACTATTTATAAGGCCTCCTCAGACAACCATTTTGCCTTGTTGCATTTCTTTTTCTTGGGGATGGTCTTGATCACTGCCTCCTGTACAATGTCACAAACCTCCAGTCATAGTTCTTCAGGCACTCTATCAGATCTAATCCCTTGAATCTATTTCTTACTTCCACTGTATAATCATAAGGGATTTGATTTAGGTCATACCTGAATGGTCTAGTGGTTTTCCCTACTTTCTTCAATTTAAGTCTGAATTTGGCAATAAGGAGCTCATGATCTGAGCCACAGTCAGTTCCCAGTCTTGTTTTTGTTGACTGTATAGAGCTTCTCCATCTTTGGCTGCAAAGAACATAATCAATCTGATTTCGGTGTTGACCATCTGGTGATGTCCATGTGTAGAGTCTTCTCTTGTGTTATTGGAAGAGGGTGTTTGCTATGAGCAGTGCATTCTCTTGACAAAACTCTGTTAGCACAAGGACAAATTTGCTGTTACTTCAGGTATCTCTTGACTTTCTACTTTTGCATTCCAGTCCTCTATAATGAAAAGAACATCTTTTTTGGGTGATAGTTCTAGAAGGTCTTGTAGGTCTTTATTTAGCCATTCAACTTCAGCTTCTTCATCATTACTGGTTGGCATGAGGGTGTGGAGTTTACTTTGCTGCTTTATATTAGAGTTCAGAGCAATATCTAGTATGTTTTAGAGCCTCAGTAAATATTTGTTGGATGAATGGATTAACAAGAGGATGGAGATTCTAATGCATAAATGACTTTAGTGAAGATAAGCTTCTCTTTGTATTTTTCATTCTGATTTGTTATTTGTGTTTCTTATATTGCTTCATTTTAATGTTACGAAGCCAAAACTTACACTTTAAGACATAAAATTAAATACCCTAATAAGACAGAAAGACACTAATGTTTATCACAAACCACCAAAATAAAGGTTTGTCTCCATCTTGATATGGTATGTATTATGGACTGTAATTATGGTACGTAGTATGGGCAGTATGCTAATAATGGCTTTGCAGAGAATAACGGGGAGTTTAATTGCAAGTCATCACTGCGCTTGAGTCCAACCTTTCTGTGTGGAGCCATTCATCATGAGTGACAGCCCAGCACAGGAGGGGAAGCAGTGGATTCTTCCACAGACCACTCTGCCCCTTATTTGCCTCACCCCGTCTTCAGTTTACAGTCCTCTTTGTTGGCTGCAGTCATTCCCAGAGGACGTACTTATCACCATGGAAAAAACCCAAATGACATCAGCAGCAGCACTTAAAACTCTGTGCTCTGATCCAATAAATAATGTGTGCTCAGTGTGTGAAAGTGTTAGCGCAGCCCCTAATGTTATCAAAACCAAGTAGGGTGAGCACATACTGACCAGCCTTACTTGGGAGCTGGTGAGAAGAGCCATCTCAAGCCCTGCCCCAGACCTGCCTTTTTGAAGTCTCTGTTAATCTGGCTGGACACAGGAGCCTGAGAAATGCTGATCTATAGAAGATCCAAATAGTGCCTAAAGCACCAATTCTTTAGGACTTAAGAAGCATCATATCATAAATAGAATTCAACTAAGGTGAGAAAACTAAGCTTCTCGTGTCTCACCTGGGGGAGTGTAACAGAAATAGAAGTTGAATTAACACTGAATTGACCTATGTGGTTTGTGATTCCCAAAGCTAAATCTCAGTTCATTTCCTGTAAATCTCAGTTCATTTCCTGTAAAACGGGTATTATCATTCCTGTTTTCAGTGGAGTAAACCATTTTTTCAGAAAAGTGAGCTGCTCTCCTAAGGTGACACTGCTAGAAAAGGCATTAAAAATCAGCAGGACCGATTTTTCGGACACCTCCCTCATTCCAATTCAGTTTTCTCTTACCTCATTATAAAATTTCACCTCTTTTTAAAGATTTGCCTCCTTCCTCCCTCCTCCACTCTCTCCCTCCTCTCTTCCTTCCTCTTTTTTCTTTCTTTTTCTTTCATCCTCTTGATAAAGAATTATACATAGCTAGTCAAAGCAATTTTTTTCCTTCTTATAACTGAATCCCACAATCATTTAATGTCGCACAGCTCTGAGCAGATCAATTTTGGATGCTTCTTTACAAATCACTTAATTGAATCCATTTGAAAGGCCTCTGCCTCTGGTGAATGTTCATCATTTGGTTAATGTTATATAGATACAGACTAAATGTACATTTGGGATCAGCTAAGTGGGTACTCAGCACTATAGCAATTGGTAAAGAGATCCCTAAATAAATGGGACCACTTGTGAAAGTCGCTCAGTCATATTCGACTCTTTGTGACCCCGTGGACAGTAGCCTGCCAGGCTCCTCTATCCCTGGAATTCTCCAGGCAAGAAGTGGGCAGCCATTCCCTTCTCCAGGGGATCTTCCTAACCCAGGGATCGAACCTAGGTCTCCCACATTGCAGGTGAATTCTTTAGCCACAAGGGAAGCCCTAAATGAGACCATGTAGTTTTGGCTTATTTCTTAAATATGTATATTCATATCATAAATGTTTTTGCTGCTACAAAGGAAAAATGTAACATAATTTTGGAAGGAGTAATAAATTGTGAGAATTTGGGAAGAGTGAAGGACATGTGTAGTAGTTTCCTAAGAAGATTTTCAAAGCATATATGAAAAAGTAGAAAGTATCTCTATTTGACTTATTGTGTGTTGGCAGGAGGGTAGGAGGGGAGACAGCAGAAGGCTATGCTCATGTACACCTATGGGGTAGGTTTAATACCTACTTAAACATCTTTCCTGGTAGCATTTTAGGACATCCTGTATACTTTAGCTGGTATCTTTGCAAAATTTGGGGATGATTGACAATAACATCACTGACTGGATTATACTTCAGTTGACAAAATATTCAGTGATTAAGATAGAGTGTACTTAGATGAGCTGCAGTGAATTCTGATGACTACTAGCATGTTAACTGGAGAAGGCAATGGCACCCCACTCCAGTACTCTTGCCTGGAGAATCCCATGGACGGAGGAGCCTGGTAGGCTTCAGTCCATGGGGTCGCGAACAGTCAGGCACGACTGAGCGACTTCACTTTCACTTTTCACTTTCACGCACTGGAGAAGGAAATGGCAACCCACTCCAGTGTTCTTGCCTGGAGAATCCCAGGGATGGGGGAGCCTGGCGGGCTGCTGTCTATGGGGTCACACAGAGTTGGACACGACTGAAGCGACTTAGCAGCAGCAGTAGAAGCAGCAGCATGTTAACACTCTACCAGCTCTCTTCTGTAGATTTTTTGCTGAAAATAATGGGAAAACTGAAGGTTTTTAAAAGCTTTTTATTCCTTCACAAACCTCACAATTAATGGCTGTTGGTGGAAGGGAGTACACAAAATATTAAATGTAACAGACTTACCGGGTTTGTTTAAGTCTCAAAACTGGTTCTGTTTGGGAATCTAAAATCCAATTTTGAGGAAATACCACTTGGGTAGCCTCTGTGCTCCCATCAAGATACCAGAAAGCTTTAAGTTACAAAAATATGGCACAAGGAATAAGAGTTGACATTCCGTACCTGCACTAGTAGGTCTCGAGGGCCAAGCAATGTGTATGGTCTAAACGCTGGGTACATCATGTGAATTCTTTATGCACTCTGTTTTTCCATCAGCCATATTTCATCAGCAATCTTTTAATTAAAAGTTGGAGCACTATAGGAGGTTCATACCTTATTGCCATTATTTAATATTTGTTTTATGACCAACTAGGAAGGGGTTGTGGAAACCAGCAATTTTTCTCTTGGGGAATAGTTACAATCAGAACCATCAACCCCAAATGTACATAAAACAGGATCTAAGTCACATTTATCTCCCACCAGAGAACCAGAAACTCAGTGACTATGTCTCCAGAATTAAAAATTAATAGCCATAAAAGGGACTATAAAAGAGGTGAAAAGGATGTAGGTTTTGTAACAATACACAAGGAGCATCTAGAGGACCATTTATTTGCATTTTGGAGCTGGTGAGTTACAAAGATGGTCAATTCAGGCTAACAGTTTTTAAAATGAAAAAGCCTTTTTAAAAAGCCTGTTTGGAAAAACCAACTTGAACTCAGTGAAACCATGTTTTGAAATGAAATGTTTTTATCCTGAATTTCTAGTTCAACTGACAATGAAATGCAACCCAATAATTATAAAATATCTTTATTTTGTAATGCTTGAATACAATTTTATTGTAATAACATTACTTTTTGTTCCAATTTTATGAGTATATGTAAAATCTAATATTGACTCTCTCTAAGTGGGAAAAATCACTTTGGTCTTTTTAAAAAATTAATTTGTTTATTTTAATTGGAGGCTAATTACTTTACCATATTGTGGTGGGTTTTGCCATACAATGACATGAATCAGCCACAGGTGTATATGTGTCATAATGCAATAATAGTATTTTCTAATTCATTTCATAATAGTTATCACAAAGTCACTTATTTATCCACCTGGAAATATTTTCAGTATGCTAGATTTCTGAAAAAAGAAGCCTAGAAATTAAAAAAAATTATTGGAATACAGTTGATTTACAGTGTTGTTTTGTTTCAAGTATACAGCAAAGTGAATCAGTTTTTCATATATATATATATTTATATATGAATATTCATTTCCCATACAGGTTATTACAGAATATTGAGTAAAGTTCCCTGCACTATAGAGTACGTCCTACTGAGTTATCTATTCTATATATTAATGTGTATATGTTAATCTCATTCTCCTTATTTATCACTTTCCTCATGTTTCACCTTTAGTAACATGGTAATCAAACCATAAATTTGATTTTCAAATCTGAGTGTTTCTGTTTTATAAATAAGTTCATTTGTATAATTTTTAATTAGATTTCACATATAATTTATATCATATATTTGTCTTTGTCTGACTTACTGCGCTTAGCATGATCTCTATCCATCCATGTTACCACACATGGCATTATTTCATTCATTTTATGGCTGAGTAATACTTCATTGTATATATGTACCACATCTTCTTTATTTATTCCTCTGTTGATGGACATTTAGGTAGCTTCCATGTCTTGGCTACTGTAAATAGTGCTTTAGTGAACACTGCAGTGCATGTATCTTTTCAAATTTTGGTTTTCTCTAGGTATATGCCCAGGAGTGGAAATCTTGGATTATAAGCCTTGGAATTTTGAACATTATATTCAACAGGACAATTGGTACTTTATGCTGGTCAGAGTAAAATTAGTGGTATTTCACTGAATAAAATTGTTTCTATAACTTCATATGAGAAGGATTATACTTTATATTTATATGTATTTACATTTATATTAAAAAATGTTTGATATAAATTACATTTATATAGACTTCCCTGGTGGCTCAGATGTTAAAAATCTGCCTACAATGCAGGAGACCCAGGTTCAATCCTTGGGTGGGGAAGATCTCCTGGAGAAGGAAATGGTAACCCACTCCAGTATTCTTGCCTGGAAAATCCCACGGAGGGAGGAACCTGGTAGGCAACAGTCCATGGGGTCGCAAAGAATCAGACATGACCGAGAGACTTCACTCACTCACTCACATTTATATCAGGTTTCTCTCATGGCTAAGTGATAAAGAATCCACCTGTCAATGTAACTGCATTGAGTTCGATCCCTGGGTTGGGAAGATCACCTGGAGAAGTTTGACATCCCTACTGCCTCAGTAACAGAAGTACAGGAAAAGTGGCATGATTCACAGTGCTGGCAGCTTTCTGTGGCCACAGAGCAACCAGAGCTAGGAGGTCAATAGGAAGGATATTGCAACTTCCGAGGACAGTGGGAAGGCAATCGATGCATCAGGAGACAGTGGGAAAGAAGTAGAAGCTTCAGAGGACAGCAATCAGGAGGTGGCAACAAAAGTAGCAGATTCCAAAACAAAAGGCCAGAAGCAGAGTTTTAATAAAGCATTTGAACAGTAATTTGAAGTAGAGGATTTATTTGGTAAAAACAGAACTATGTTCAGCAACATGGAACCGAACATTATTTTTCAGACAAAGTTAAAAGCACACTGTATTTCCTTCCTGACCACTTGCCCAGTCCCCATCTCTTCGAGAGAGAAAAGCTTCATCTAAATTATTTCATCTGATTGATGATTGTCATTTATAGCTTTATTGCTACTTCTGTCTTGGGTATTCCTTTGGAAAATGGGTGTGGATTCATTACATATTCGAATGTATTATCTATTGAACATATTCTAATGTTCAAGGTCAGGAGGGGCAGCGGTGAAGAGATACCCCTCGGCCAAGATAAGAAGCAGCAGCTGTGCTTTGCTGGAGCAGCCGTGAAGAGATACCCAAGTAAGATGGTAGGTGTTGCAAGAGGGCATCAGAGGGCAGACACACTGAAACCATAATCACAGAAAACTAGTCAATCTAACCACACTAGGACCACAGCCTTATCGAACTCAGTGAAACTAAGCCATGCCCTGTGGGGCCACCCAAGATGGGCAGGTCATGGTGGAGAGGTCTGACAGAATGTGGTCCACTGGAGAAGGGAATGGCAAACCACTTCAGTATTCTTGCCTTGAGAACCCCATGAACAGTATGAAAAGGCAAAATGATAGGATACTGAAAGAGGAACTCCCCAGGTCAGCAGGTGCCCAATATGCTACTGGAGATCAATGGAGAAATAACTCCAGAAAGAATGAAGGGATGGAGCCAAAGCAAAAACAACACCCAGTTGTGGATGTGACTGGTGATAGAACCAAGGTCTGATGCTGTAAAGAGCAGTACTGAGTAGGAACCTGGAATGTCAGGTCCATGAATCAAGGCAAATTGGAAGTGGTTAAACAGGAGATGGCAAGAATGAATGTTGACATTCTAGCGAATTAAAATGGACTGGAATGGGTGAATTTAACTCAGATGACCATTATATCTATTACTGCGGGCAGGAATCCCTTAGAAGAAATGGAGTACCCATCATGGTCAACAAAAGAGTCTGAAATGCAGTCAATTCAGTTCAGTTCAGTCATTCAGTCGTGTCCGACTCTTTGCGACCCCATGAATCGCAGCACGCCAGGCCTCCCTGTCCATCACCAACTCCCAGAGCTCACCAGATTCACATCCATCGAGTCAGTGATGCCATCCAGCCATCTCACCCTCTGTCGTCCCCTTCTCCTCCTGCCCCCAATCCCTCCCAGCATCAGAATCTTTTCCAATGAGTCAACTCCTTGCATCAGGTGGCAATACCGAAATGCAGTACTTGGATGCAATCTCAAAAATGACAGAATGATCTTTGTTCATTTCCAAGACAAACCACTCAATATCACAGTAATCCAAATCTATGCCCCAACCAGTAACGCTGAAGAAGTTGAAGTTGAAGACCTACAAGACCTTCTAGAACACACACCCAAAAAAGATGTCCTTTTCATTATAGGGGACTGGAATGCAGAAGTAGGAAGTCAAGAAACACCTGGAGTAACAGGCAAATTTGGCCTTGGAATACAGAATGAAGCAGGGCAAAGACTAATAGAATTTTGCCAAGAGAACGCACTGGTCATAGCAAACACCCTCTTCCAACAACACAAGAGAAGACTCTACACATGGACATCACCAGATGGTCAACACCAAAATCAGATTGATTATATTATTTGCAGCCAAAGATGGAGAAGCTCTATACAGTCAACAAAAACAAGACCAGGAGCTGACTGTGGCTCAGATCGTGAACTCCTTATTGCCAAATTCAGACTTAAATTGAAGAAAGTAGGGAAAACCACTAGACCATTCACATATGACCTAAATCAATGACCTTATGATTATACAGTGGAAGTAAGAAATAGATTTAAGGGCCTAGATCTGATAGATAGGGTGCCTGATGAACTATGGACTGAGGTTCATGACATTGTACAAGAGACAGGGATCAAGACCATCCCCATGGAAAAGAAATGCAAAAAAGCAAAATGGCTGTCTGGGGAGGCCTTACAAATAGCTATGAAAAGAAGAGAAGCAAAAAGCAAAGGAGAAAAGGAAAAATATAAGCACCTGAATGCAGAGTTCCAAAGAATAGCAAGAGATAAGAAAGCCTTCCTCAGCGATCAGTGCAAAGAAATAGAGGAAAACAACAGAATGGGAAAGACTAGAGATCTCTTCAAGAAAATTAGAGATACCAAGGGAACATTTCATGCAAAGATGGGCTCGATAAAGGACAGAAATGGTATGGACCTAACAGAAGCAGAAGATGTTAAGAAGAGGTGGCAAGAATACACAGAAGACCTGTATAAAAAAGATCTTCACGACCCAGATAATCACGATGGTGTGATCACTGACCTAGAGCCAGACATCCTGGAATGCAAAGCCAAGTGGGCCTTAGGAAGCATCACTACAAATAAAGCTAGTGGAGGTGATGGCATTCCAGTTGAGCTATTTCAAATCCTGAAAGATGATGCTGTGAAAGTGCTGCACTCAATATCCAAGCAAATTTGGAAAACTCAGCAGTGGCCACAGGACTGGAAAAGGTCAGTTTTAATTCCAATCCCAAAGAAAGGCAATGCCAAAGAATGCTCAAACTACCACACAATTGCACTCATCTCACACACTAGCAAAGTAATGCTCAAAATTCTCCAAGCCAGGCTTCAGCAACATGTGAACCGTGAACTTCCTGATATTCGAGCTGGTTTTAGAAAAGGCAGAGGAACCAGAAATCAAATTGCCAACATCTGCTGGATCATCGAAAAAGCAAGAGAGTTCCAGAAAAACATCTATTTCTGTTCTATTGACTATGCTAAAGCCTTTGACTATGTGGATCACAATAAACTGTGAAAAATTCTTCAAGAGATGGGAATACCAGAGCACCTGACCTGCCTCTTGAGAAACCTCTATGCAGGTCAGAAAGCAACAGTTAGAACTGGACATGAAACAACAGACTGGTTCCAAATCGGAAAAGGAGTTCGTCAAGGCTGTATATTGTCACCCTGCTTATTTAACTTCTATGCAGAGTACATCATGAGAAACGCTGGGCTGGAAGAAGCACAAGCTGGAATCAAGATTGCCGGGAGAAATATCAATAACCTCAGATATGCAGATGACACCACCCTTATGGCAGAGAGTGCAGAGGAACTCAAAAGCCTCTTGATGAAAGTGAAAGAGGAGAGTGAAAAAGTTGGCTTAAAGCTCAACATTCAGAAAATGAAGATCATGGCATCTGGCCCCATCACTTCATGGGAAATAGATGAGGAAACAGTGGGAACAGTGTCAGACTTTATTTTTGGGGGCTCCAAACTCACTGCAGATGGTGACTGCAGCCATGAAATTAAAAGACGCTTACTCCTTGGAAGAAAAATTATGACCAACCTAGATAGCATATTCAAAAGCAGAGACATTACTTTGCCAACAAAGGTCCACCTAGTCAAGGCTATGGTTTTTCCAGTGGTCATGTATGGATGTGAGAGTTGGACTGTGAAGAAAGCTGAGCGCTGAAGAATTGATGCTTTTGAACTGTGGTGTTGGAGAGGACTCTTGAGAGTCCCTTGGACTGCAAGGAGATCCAACCAGTCCATTCTAAAGGAGATCAGCCCTGGGTGTTCTTTGGAAGGAATGATGCTAAAGCTGAAACTCCAGTACTTTGGCCACCTCATGCAAAGAGTTGACTCATTGGAAAAGACTCTGATGCTGGGAGGGATTGGGGGCAGGAGGAGAAGGGGATGACAGAGGATGAGATGGCTGGATGGCATCACCAACTCAATGGACATGAGTCTAAGTGAACTCCAGGAGTTGGTGATGGACAGGGAGGCCTGGAGTGCTGCGATTTATGGGGTTGCAAAGAGTCACACACGACTGAATGACTGAACTGAACTGAATGTGTTGTCTATAGATTATAAGATAAAGCCAAGCATATATCTGATGATACTTTTTAACTTCACCTGTCTTTATACTTAGAAATGTTTCTCAATAGTAGGGTTCCCTAGTGGCTCAGATGGTAAAGACTCCACAGCAGTGCAGGATCCGTGGGTCGGGAAGATCCCTTGGAGAAGGAAATGGCAACCCATTCCAGTAATCTTGCCTGGAGAATTCCATGTATAGAGGAGCCTGGCAGGCTACAGTCCCTAGAATTGCAAAAAGTCAGGCATGACTGAGCAACTCTGACTCACCAATATGCTTACTTGGGAAATCCCATGGACAGATGAGCCTGGTGGGCTATATAGTTCACGGGATTGACTTAGCGACTAAACAGCAGCAACAACATTTATATCACCCATTTCTAAGAATTCCTATACTTTGGGATCTCAACAAGGTTTGTTGAATGACTCACCATCTTCCATTATTCTCCTTGACGAATGAGGGCAATAGGAGAAACGGCACTACTCATTCCCACTGGCAGATGATGAGCATGAGAAAACAGAGGCTAGAGGTTTGCCAACATCTTACATTTAAACTGTACAACATATCTTTTGGCTGCTAGAAGAAACATAAGTGGAGAGATATAGGGGATAATCTGGATGTTGATTGCAGCTCATCTTTGACTGGAAGTTCAGGAAACCTCTTCATACCTCAGTCATCACAGATCTGGTTGCTTCCAAAGAGTGGCAGTCAAGTTTCTTACAAATTGCCTTTAGTTTTGTACTATTTGGTCTTCCCTAGTGGCTCAGACGGTAAAGCGTCTGTCTGCAATGCAGGAGACTCGGGTTCGATCCCTGAGTTGGGAAGATCCCCTGGAGAAGGAAATGGCAGCCCACTCCAGTATTCTTGCCTGGAAAATCCCATGGACCCAGAGCCTGGTAGGCTACCGTCCATGGGGTCGCAAAGAGTCGGACACGACTGAGCGACTTCACTTTGTACTATTTATTCACAGACCAAAGTAGATTTCTCTAAAGTAAACAGACACACCAGCATGATTGAATTTTTCTTGTCCTGGACAAGATTACTAATCCTTAATGAATTTTATAAAAGCAATTTTACAAAGGCCAAGAATGTACCAAGGTCAAGAAGACTTGGGTTTGAAATCTATGTTCTCAGCCGTGAATCCTTGGGGAAATTGCAAAACCTCCATGTGTGTTAGTGGCTCAGTCATGTCCAGCTCTTGGCAACCCCATGGACTGTAGCCTGCCGCGCTCCTCTGTTCAGGGAATTTTCCAGGCAAGAATCCTGGAGTGGGTTGCCATTTCCTTCTCCAGAGGATCTTCCCAACCCAAGGATCAATCCTGGGTATCTTCCATATGCCTCAGTCTCCTCATCACCAAAATGGTAGTAAAAGAGTTGCTAGACCATAGTTCATCGTGGAAATTGAATGAGCTAATTCTTATAAAGAATATAGAATAGTGCCTTTCACATATAACATGTAATGAATGGTAAGTATTATTAAAATTTCTCCTGACTTTGTTTTCACAATCATGAAATATAATAAGGCAAACTGAAATGCTTTGTTATGTTTTATTTTGAAAGGCAACAATATTAGAAAAATTTTCAAAATTCCCTTTAATGCTAGTACTGTAACACAATTATTTTTGTTCATATATATTCCTTCCTGTTTTTATTGTATGTGTGCATGTTTCTGCATAGTTGGTAAACTCATAGTCAAATAACAAATTCAATGTTTGTGTTTTGCTGTTTCCAACTTAGCATAATCTATGCATATTTTATATACTTCTATAGGCTTAATAATAATTTTGTTTAATGGATACATAGTATTTCATTCTTTCCACTTTTACAGATAATACTATAATAGATAGTTTTGTTGAAATATTTTTGTAATATAAATCCTCAAAATGAAATAACTAATAGTGATATAATAATAACAACCACTATGACCATCACCTATCCCGATATTTCTGATTTTTGAAATCTCTGACAAGGTCTGAGATTCTTGTCTTCTTTCCTTCTTTCTACCCACCACCACACATCCCACTCAGAACCAAATGTCTTCATAGTATGCCTGACAGGGCAGGATGGTATATTCAGGGTTAAGAGCTGTGCTGATAAACTGGTCCTCTGCAAAACACAGCTCTAATTTGTAGCATTTGCCAATATCTGCGGTGTAAATATTCCCACTATGTCTAGTTTCCACCTACCAATGGTGTTAACAGTTGGCTTACAAAATTCCCGAGAACTTAACTGGTTTGGGGGAGCTGGCTCCAATATAGCAATCAAAGTGGAGCTGAAGCCTTTTGGTATGTTGTGAAATGAAGATATTCAATAGGCCAGTCACAACCAGATCACTGAGTTAATTCTATTATCTGTGCTTTTGCTACTCAGTGCAGTGGGTTAAAGGACCAGCAGCTTTGGCACCATCAGGGAGCTGGTTAGAAAAGCAGAATTGTGGGCCCTATCCAACCTGTAAATTTGTTTATTTATTTATTTATTTATTTTGGGCTGTACTGGGTCTTCGCTGCTGCACACAGGCTTTCTTTAGTTGAGGTGAGCGGCGGCTACTCTCTAGTTGCAGTGCTCGGGCTTCTCATTGTGGTGGCTTCTCTTGTTGAGGGGTACAGGCTCTAGGGTTCATGGGCTTCAGTAGTTGAGGCACACAGGTTTAGTTGCCCTGCAGCATGTGGGATGTTCCTGGATCAGGGATTGAACCCATGACCCATGTATTGGAAGGCAGATTCTTAACCACTGGACCACCAGGCAAGTTCCCCCACATGTAATTTGTTCAAAGTCACAAAGTAAGTATTTCCGGCAAGATTCAAACTCAGGCCTTCTAACATAGTCCAGCTTATAGCCATTATTTGTTCTGCTCTGCTAGTTTTTCCAATACTAGTTTTTTGTTTTGTTTTTTTTTTCCTGAAGTAGAAAAATTGAGGATCTTAAAAGCTTTTGTCTCATAGAACCAAACCCAGATGGAATTGAGAATGGAAACTCTTTTGTCTCAGAGTAAATGGTTCTGTATACTGGAACCGGAAGAATTCACCCCGTGATCTTTATTCATATTCAGGTGGGTTAAGTATTGGTTGATTAAAAAGCCTCATGTCTAGGGGCTTCCTCCAGGCAGCTGTATCCACATCAGTGGGATTTTCTTAATTTTCAACTCTCAGTTAAATCTCCTTCACCCAATTCCCTAGCATTTAAATTTTTCTTTAAGTTATTAAAGAAATACATTCTTATGAAAAAACACATTTTAAATATGCTAAGTTAAATAGACAGAGAAAGACAAATATAGTATGATTTTACTTATATGTGAAATCTAAAAAACAGAATAAATGAAAAAAACATAACAAAACAGAAAAAGAGTCAGATACAGAGAAGAGACAGGTAGATGCCGGAGGGCAAGGTGGTGAGGGGAATAGGTGAGGGAAATTAAGAGGTACAGACTTCCAGTTGCAAAATAAATGAGTCACTGGAATGAAATGTACAGAGAAGGGAATATAGTTAAAAAACTTGTAATATCATAGTATGATGACATGTTGTAACTAGACTTATCACAGTGATCATTTTGAAATGTATAGGAATATCGAATCACTATGCTGTGTAATAGGAACTAACACAGTGTTGCCAGTTAATTATACTTCAAAAAGAAACTCATAAAAAGAGATCAGATTTGTAGTAATGGGAGGAAGCAGGTGAGGGGAGGGAGAATTAGACGAAGGCAATCAAAAGATTGTTGTTTAGTGACAAAGTGAAAGTGAAAGTCGCTCAGTTGTGTCCGACTCTTTGCGACTCCACGGACTATACAGTCCATGGAATTCTCCAGGCCAGAATACTGGAGTGGGTAGTCTTTCCCTTCTCCAGGGGCTCTTCTGAACCCAGGAATCGAACCCAGGTCTCCCACATTGCAGGCAGATTCTTTACCAGCTGAACCATAAGGGAAGCCCAAGAATACTGAAGTGGATAGCCTATCCCTTCTTCCCGACCCAGGAATTGAACCAGGGTCTCCTGCATTGCAGGTGGGTTCTTCACTAACTGAACTATCAGGGAAGCCCAAAGTCATGTCCAGCTCTTTGGCGACCCCATGTACTATAACCCATCAGGCTCCTCTGTCTATGAGATTTCCCAGGCAAGGATATTGGAGTGGGCTGCCATTTCCTTCTCCAGGGGATCTTCCCAACCCAGGGATCAAACCCGAATTGAACCCACGACTCCTGCTCCGCAGGTGGATTCTTTACCACTGACGTACCAAAAAACCTCAATCATAAGATAGAAACCCCCAGTTATATTACTATGGGTATAATGTATAACATGATAAATACAATGAAAACTGCTGTATATTATGAAACACTGAAAAGTTAAGAGAGTTATTTTGAGTTTTCATTGTTGTTGCTCAGTCGCTAAATCGTGTCTGACTCTATGCAACCCCATGGACTGCAGCACGCCAGGCTTCCATGTCCATCACTGTCTCCTAGAGTTTCACTCAGACTCATGTCTGTTGAGTCCGTGATGTCATCCAACCATCTCATCCTCTGTTGCCCTCTTCTTCTCCTGCTCTTAATCTTTCCCAGCTTCAGGGTCTTTTCCAATGAGTCGGCCCTTTGCATCAGGTGGCCAAAGTATCGGAGCTTCAGCTTCAGCATCAGTCCTTCCAATGACTATTCAGGGTTGATTTCCTTTAGGATTGACTCGTTTGATCTCCTTGCTATACAAAGAAAGATATTCTTTTTCTATTTTTTTAAATTTGTATTTTTACGAGATGATCACTGTTCACTAAACTTATTTTTTATGATAATTTCATGATGTATGTAATTCAAGCCCTTATGCTGTACATCATGCGTGCTCAGTTGCTAAGTCGTGTCCGACTCAGTGACCCCATAGACTCTAGCCTGTTAGGCTCTTATGTCGATGGGATTTCCCAGGAAAGAATACTGGAGTGGGTTGCCATTTCCTTCTCCAGGGGATCTTACCAATCCAGGAATAGATCCCATGTCTCCTGCATTCACCAGCGGATTCTTTACCACTGAGCCACCTGGGAAGCCCTGTTGTACACCTTAAACTTATACGATGCTGTTCAACAAATTATATCTTGCTAAAACTGTAAGAAAAAACACATTTTAAAATAATATGAAAGGCTATACAGTGAAAAACGGGAATATCCCTTCCTTCTCCCCACCCTGTCCCATTCTCTGAGTTAACCTCTGATGTTGCTTCTATTACCTCTATGAATGCTTCTAGGCATTTATAAATAACATTTTTGATAAATATTATCACACTACACATGATATCCTACTTCTGTTTTTTTATAAGTTGACAATATATCTCATATATTATTTCTACAAATATTTATAAATATATCAAATATTGCATCGCTTGAGAACACCTACTGGGGCACTAGCAAAGCAAGGCAGGAAAGAAAGAAAAAGGTAGGAAGGGAGGGAGGAAGCAAGGAAGAGAGAGAAAGAAACAAGAAGGAAGAGGCCTATTTTGATTGATTTATACATAGTGTGCGGAGAAGGCAATGGCACCCCACTCCAGTACTCTTACCTGGAGAATCCCAGGGACGGGGAGCCTGGTGGGCTGCCCTCTATGGGGTCGCACAGAGTCGGACATGACTGAAGCGACTTAGCAGCAGCAGCAGCATACATAGCGTGTTGCAAAATATTTTCACAATCTAAAAAAATAAAAAAGAAGCTACTTTGATTTCAGCTTGCAGGGAGTTCTGAGTTTTGTAGCTTAAATTTATTTTAAATTAGAATCAGATGCAATTTAAGCAGTCCCTATTTACATTATTTCCAACTTATGATTGCAAACAGTGCTACAATGAATAGCTCTCTCTGCATCTGTTTTTGCATACTATTTGCATACATGCATGTTTGCATGCTAAGCTTCTTCAGTCGTGTCCAACTCTGTGACCTTATGGACTGTAGCCTGCCAGGCTCCTCTGTCCATTGATACAGGAGTGGGTTGCCATGTGCTCCTCCAGGGGGTCTTCCCAACCCAAGGATCAAACCTGCCTCTCTTACAGCTACTGCATTGCAGGCAGATTCTTTACTGGTGAGCCACCCTGGAAGCCCCACCTATTTGCATACACAACTGAGTGACTGAACTGAACTATAAATATCCACGCTGCTGCCGCTGCTGCTGCTAAGTCGCTTCAGTCGTGTCCGACTCTGTGCGACCCCATAGATGGCAGCCCACCAGGCTCCCCTGTCCCTGGGATTCTCCAGGCAAGAACACTGGAGTGGGTTGCCACTTCCTTCTCCCATGCATGAAAGTGAAAAATGAAATTGAAGTCGCTCAGTCGTGTCTGACTCTTAGCGACCCCATGGACTGTGGCCCACCAGGTCCTCCGTCCATGGGATCCTCCAGGCAAGAGCATTGGAGTGGGGTGCCATTGCCTTCTCCATAAATATCCATAAATTACTACAAATCCTGAGATTTCCATGACAATTGAAGAACTTTTATGTGAAAGAGGAAACAATCTTACATGAGAAGATCACATATTAAGGTTCTGGAGAGAGGGGACAGTCTCTTCATTCATTGCTCTGATGTTTAACTTTAGGAAATACTGTTGGGAGAACACCACAAATCTCCTTCTACTTGGTAGAAAAAATTGGAGAGCTTTTTGCACAGATATAGTTGATGGTGTTTGGAATCCCCCAGGAAATTTGACATCATTTTCAGCAGTTGTTGTTATTATTCAGTCATTCAGTCATGTCCGACTCTTTGCGACTCCACAGACTGCAGTACGCCAGGCTTCCCTGTCCTTCCCCATCTCTTGGAGCTTGCTCAAACTCAAATACTTAATATTCTTTCCAGTTTGCATCTTTTTCCTTTTCACATCTCACAATAACCCATAGACACAAGGAAATAAGGAGGAAGGACAAGATTCTTGATCAACTTTTTAATTACAATGTCCTATTGAGATCCATTGACTTTTTCACTAGGATGTGGGAGGGGCCATTAATCAGGAGCCCTGCGTAGAGGACAGCCTCAGAAATGAGTCCCTTATTTTATGATAGGTTCCTTTAAAAGTTTCCTCAACAGGTCCCATTCTAAAACTGCTTCTTGTGCTGCCTTATGCCAAATCCTACTTTAGAACAAATACATGTGATCACACAAGGTCCTGTTATGTTTTACAGCCAGTATCAATATTTTTCATGGAGAACATGCTGGTATATACTGAGAAATTTGGACATACACAGCAGAGGACAGAATTTAGCTGGGAGCAATGAATTTGTAAGCAGTCAGCTAAGGGTGTGTGAGTTTGAAGGCACATGTTCTAATATATCAATACTAGTCATTGAATATTTACCCTGAGCTTCCTTTGTAAATGATGCTAGCCTAGCTGTGTGGAAAGAAAAACTCTTAGCATTGTAGAACTCTCAATATTTCCATAGGTCACCATTTTTCTCTTACCCTCAAAAGATTGGTTTTTGAGGAATTAAATCCATTTTATACTCACTTCTGATTTTGAAACTGGATGGCCATATTGGGACCCCTTGTTTCCTGGAGAATTTGCTGTTTTCACAGAGCAAAGAAGCCTCAGATTCCTAGTTGCTTTGTAAAAAGTGACTTCCCAAAATGATTCAGTCTTTAGCACACGTAGCTTACCTGATTAGTTTGCCATTAAAGCTAATGTAAGACAAATACTCAGCCTGTGAGGAGAGTGCCTGTAACTTTAATAATGCCCAGGGGAATATGTATGACCTCACACCTCCAACCCAGACATTGTTTAACCATACTCCACAACTTGTGAATTTCAATTATTTGTTCTGAGGGGCCATTCATAATTGCCTGGTGTAAGCCCGCCTTTAGGATGCAAAGCAGAAGACAATGAAAATGCTACCCGAGCGAATTAAGGCAGCAGCACTTAAACATATAAATTAACTAGGCCTCTTTTCACATCTCCCTCTTTCTATTCTGAGAGGTTTCAGTCTGGTGACATCAAAGACAGGATTATGGGAGAAGATAAAAACTTGATCTAATGTCCATGTTTGAAGTCATGAAAGTCCTCCTCCCTCCATGGCAAAATAGCCCTCTTCATAACACACACAAAAACCAGGGCCCAGGTGCAAAGGACTTGGGGGAGGGGTGAGGGTGAGGGAAGCCAGCGAGAAGGCCCCGGCTTCCTGAGGTTGTCGGAATAACTGGGTGTTAAAGCTCTGCATTGCCAAATGTGCTAATAGATTGTTTGTAGGCTTGGGCTGGCTTTGTTCTGCAAATTAATATGTTAAATCTTTCTTTTAAACCCCTGTGCTGTTGAGATGGTTCTTTAATGAGATTTTAACTAGGTTTTTCCTACTGTCAGCAAAGCCTAGAACAGAAATGTTTCTTAGGTGAGAGAATGATCTTTAACTTCAACACCATTAAAATATTTCCTTAAATGTCATTTTTCAATCAAATGTCTTGCCCCGTAACCACCTATGATATTTGTGTTCACTGCCCCAGTGGGATATGAGGTATATGTATTCATGTTAAATGGGCTTAAAAAATGTACAATAAATAGTGTTTTTTTTGGGGAGTGAGAGTTTGAAGAAGGTAAATAAACTATAATTTGAAGATATTGAAGTCTCACTTTCTTTGGAATTCACAGAAATAATCTGAGATGAATACAAACCTTGGCTGTTTAAAAATAAATGCAGCTGCACTGCCTGGCATTACAGCCTAGAAGATTTATTTTCAAAACTCTGCAAGCTACAGCCCCATGACTTTTAAAGTCTTTAGTCCTTTAAGCACTAAATCAGCATTCAAGTGGCTGGTTAATCTCCCAAGGGCCAAAATGAAGTGCTCCATCCTAGTTTATAACATAGACTGACTGTTAGAAAACTCTTTCTTAGCACCAAACCTAGGAAGTGTGGAGTTTAAACACAGCTTTTAGACAAAATTGATGTATTGGCTTCCTTCCTTATTTCTCCTTTTTTCAAACTTTGTAGATTCATATACACTTGAACCAAAAAATAAGAAAAAATAAAATCTTTTATTGTGGAAGGGAAGTAGCAGGTATTACAATTTGGTCTGACAAACTTGGGTGAAAAGTGAAAGTCGCTCAGTAGTGTCTGACTCTTTGTGACCCCATGGACTATATAGTCCATGGAATTCTCCAGGCCAGAATACTAGAGTGAGTAGCCTTTCCCTTCTCCAAGGTATCTTCCCAACCCAGGGATTGAACGCAGGTCTCCTGCATTGCAGGTGGATTCTTTACCAGCTGAGCCACAAAAGAAGCCCAAGAATACTGAGTGGGTAGCCTATCACTTCTCCAGGGGATCTTCCCGACCCAGGAATCAAACAGGGGTCTCCTGCATTGCAGGCAGATTCTTTACCAACTGAACTATGAGGGAAGCCCATATACCATGAAAGCTCTTCATTTTAGCCTGTGTTCCCAGCTTTCTTGTTGGAGAGCTCGTAGACTTCATTACTGCTCTCTCTGTACTATGACTGGCACCTCTCCAAAGGGAAAAGGCAGCCTATGGAGGGCGGTCCAATCCAGCCAGTGATACATTCCATCCTGAACCCTGGCTCTTTGCCTCATAGTGGAGGAAGTCCTTAATCTCCTTTCATTTATCCAAGCTGAATAGAAAAGTCAAACCTACTAGTTTACCAAAAGGGTGGGTCTTTGCTATGTGGTAAAGGTGTGAATCTCACCATTTTCTAGAAGAGTCAAGTTCTTAGAAGGAAACCTAAGAAGTCCCAGGGCTTAGAAGTCTGAGCATCCCCCAGTGACTTCCCCCAGCTTAGTTTCACATCTTTACACACTCATTCAGTTTTACGTTTATATATTTACTTAAAACTTGTTCGATTAAATGTTATAAGGGTCAGTCATTTATGCTGCTTTAAAAAAAACTGTGTTAATCTACTGATTTCTGCTTCCAAAGACATTTAAGACAATTAGAACATCCGAAGCTTGAAAACTGATGTGAACAAGTTACAAATATGGTCTACAATGAGTTTTCAGAATGTAAGCCATGTAACAGAAACCAGTGAATCACACTCGAATCAAAGAAATAGTCAAGTAACTTTTCCATTTACATCTTCAAGGTCCTCTCTGTTTTGGATTGATCTTGGAGAGAGAAAATGGCAACCCACTCCAGTACTCTTGCCTGGAGAATCCCATGGAGGGAAGAGCCTGGTAGGCTACAGTCCATGGGGTCGCAAAGAGTCAGACATGACTGATCGACTTCACTTTCACTTTCCAGGGTATAGCCATACCTGTGTAACTTCTTTCCCTTTTCCTCAAAAACCCTTCATGGCTGACATAACATATGAATTACTCTGCACTGAGTATTGACTATCTCACGGCCTCAGGTAAAGGCTCAGCCTCAGTAAACAATTAGTAAACAGTTTTGTTGAGAACACATGTTATCTGTGTGCTCCACTGCCGAATAGCTACTGTGGGTCAGGCATTCTTTGCTGTATGACTCATACATTTGCATACACACTCTTATGGGTATGAGTGTTTCTTCTGGGCCTAGAACTTGATCTTTGCTAATCAGTGGAAACAAGAGAAGATGTATCATGAGTTTTCTATATTTCCTAAAATTTGGAATAGCTCTGCAGCGTAAGAACTTGAGCCAGAGTGATTTAGAGGAGAGCTTTCACACTTCATGATCGTCACAGTCAGATCTTCCATTAGGGCACATCCTTCTAGTCCAGTTTCAGGCATCGTTGCTACTGTGTAAATTCCTGTAAGAGTAAAGTCAAAGATTTTCATTTCTTGATGGAGTTATAGAAATCTTGGTTTTCCACGATTTCTTGGATTTCCAGGACTTTGCAGCTACTGCTGCTAAGTGGCTTCAGTTGTGTCCGACTCTGTGCAACCCCATAGACAGCAGCCCACCAGGATCCTCCATCCCTGGGATTCTCCAGGCAAGAACACTGGAGTGGGTTGCCATTTCCTTCTCCAATGCGTAAAAGTAAAAAGTGAAAGTGAAGTCACTTAGTCGCTTCTGACTCTTAGCGACCCCATGGTCTGCAGCCCACCAGGCTTCTCCGTCCATGGGATTCTCCAGGCAACAGCACTGGAGTGGGGTGCCATTGCCCTCTCTGTCCAGGACTTTGAGGGAGGAGCAATTCTGGTTTTTCAAGAGGCCCTTGAAGGTCCTTGTAGCACAGTAGCCCGGGTGGCCCTCCCCTGGTGGTGATGGGGTTGCCTGAAATGTTCTTAAATCAGTGCAGTTCCTGGAAATTCTACAAGTTTCTGAGACTTGTACACTTGTACACTTGTAGTCACTTGTAGTGACTGTTCAATTGTTTAATATGATCTCAACACCCTCAATCTCCTGAACTGCTATTCAGCTTTTATAGTCTCATTTTTCCAGGTTCTGAACCTATCAGAAGCTGAAAGATCACCTTAAGCATATACCTTACTTTTTATTCTCCCTTCCCCTCAGCCCTGGCAATGACCATTCTACTTTCTCTCCCTATGAATTTTCTACTTTAGATATTTCATGTAGGCGGAATACTATAATACGTGTCTTTTTCTGACTGGCTTATTTCACTTCTCATAATGTCTTAAAATTCCATTTATGTTGCAGCATTTATCAGAATTCCCTTCCTTTTTAAGACTGGATAATATTCTATTGTTTATATGTTCCAAACTTTCATTTCTGCATTCATTCATCAGTAGATACTTGGGTTGCTTCTACCTTTCAACTACTGTGAATAATGCTGCTACAAACATGGATATACAACTGTCTATTCAAGTCTGCTTTCAATTCTTCAGAATATACACCTTTCCATATACTTTCAACTTTGAATTCTGTATTTTTTAATATAAAAAAGTAAAGTAATTTGAAAGAAAAATTGAAATCAACCTCCCTCCCCCCAAATTGAAAACACATGAAGCTATCAAATTGGTATCATAGCCACACAGGGAAAAATTGTTATTTCAAGCTTTTCACAGAAGAGTGAAAACCAGTCAATGAAGATGAAATGGTAAATGGAGGGATCATCAATTGATTATAAAGCCTTTAAATGAAAAGATGTAGTGGAAAAGTGTTTTAATAGCGCCAAGTATAATCCTACAAATTTTTTGCTAAAATCTGTGAAATAGCTTTGTAAAAGAGAGATCTCATTGTCACCATGTGTCATCACCATTGTAATCAGTGTCAAACTTAGATAAGAAAGAATGACAAAGATAAAAAAAGAAAAGGAAAGAATGACATACATGATATTGTGTCTTCCAAGCATGAAAGCATCATCCATGAAGTATTCTTGCCAGAAATGTCTAACCAAAACTTACTTGAGCCTTTAACTTTCAGTTTACAGGAAATATAAAAGCTAAAGGAGCAACTATGGTTTTTCCTGTGATCATGTATGGATGTGAGAGTTGGACCGTGAAGAAAACTGAGTGCCGAAGAATTGATGCTTTTGAACTGTGGTGTTGGAGAGGACTCTTGAGAGTCCCTTGGACTGCAAGGAGATCCAACCAGTCCATTCTGAAGGAGATCAGCCCTGGGTGTTCTTTGGAAGGAATGATGCTAAAGCTGAAACTCCAGTACTTTGGCCACCTCATGTGAAGAGTTGACTCATTGGCAAAGACTCTGATGCTGGGAGGGATTGGGGGCAGGAGGAGAAGGGGACGACAGAGGATGAGATGGCTGGATGGCATCACTGACTCGATGGACGTGAGTCTGAGTGAACTCCGGGAGTTGGTGATGGACAGGGAGGCCTGGCGTGCTGCGATTCATGGGGTAGCAAGGAGTCGGACACGACCGAGCGACTGATCTGATCTGATCTGACCTGAAAGGAGCAACTTAAACGGCTCCAGGAGTAAACAATCCAACACGCACAGAATGTGGAGCTGCACAAGAAGTTGTTGATATCTTCAAAATGTTGGTGTCCAAGAGGAATGAGACAAAATTACTCTTGAATAAAAAATTCTAAAGTAATATAATAACCAAATGCAGTACATACACACGATCTTAATCCTGGTTTTAAAAATTAGCCATAAAAAACTGTTTGGGGGCAAATGGAAAAATTTAAATTTGGAGTGAGTACAATGTGATGTTAGAGAAACACTGTTAAGTTTTTTTAGATATGTTAATGTCAAGTGATTATGTAAGAGAATGTTCTTATTCTTAGATTATGTGTATCTAAGCATATAGTAGTGAAGGGTGATGATAAATAGACATAGTCAAATAAGCCAAAATATAATATCTGTGTAGTAGGTATATCAGTGTTGAATTTGAGTGATGGGTCTATGGCTGTTCATTGTACTATTTTAATACTTTGATTTTCTCTGCATGTTTAATGTTTTTCATAATATATAATTGAGAAATAAAAAATCAAATTTTGAGAGTCAGCACAAAAGACATGGACATATGACTTTCAGAGGCTTCACCCTCAAATTCCGTATCAGGGAATTGTCTCAGTTGAACTGTGGAAAAAAGACTTGAGACCAAGAAAACTAGCATTTATGTAGTGATGGATATTCTTCCCCTCAAAAAGAGACAGGATTCAGTGACTAAGTTTTAATTCTAGGCCCGCAAGCAAAAGTTTCAGAAAGGTACCTTTTAGCCTTTGCTAATTGTGAATTAATCGGCTCTCCAGAGGTAAGAAGACCCCTTCTTTCTTCATCCCTTCTTACTCCCCAGTGTTTATGCCTAGGGCAAGAACAAGACATTTCATAGAATGCAAGGAAGCTCTTAGAGAATAAGATATGGTTACTTAGTTGTTAGTGATGAATAGAGCGCCGGCATAAATATGATGGGTAAAGTTTTTAAGGATAATGAATACCTTTTCCTTTATTGAACGAAGTGGATGGTGAAGGAGTGGTTAAAAGGGTGGACTGTGGAGTTAGATGATCCAGATTCAACACTGGGCTCTGCCACTTAATCACTGTGTGAAACAGGAGCTGTCCAAACCATGTTCTGTACATTTAAGTGGAGATAATGAAAGCATCCACCTCTGAATCCTGGGAGAATGAAGAATGACAAATAATGCACTAGTATCACAGAACCTAGCAAAGAGTTAAGTCCAAAAATGTTAATGATGGTTGTTATAATATTACTCACAGAAGGAAGTGAACATACATGAACCACTTGAAAGATAGACTCCTACTGAGTCTAGAATATCCATAGGCAGGAAGTAAATTTCTGGTCACTTAATAACTTAAATTTATTGTGAGTTTAACTATTTCCCTGAGCTTCCTGAGAATTCTTTCAACACAGACCTGGCACCACCTGTCCATCTCCAGCATCCTGAAGTCAGGACATCATGGAGAAAGCTGTGACGACATTCGTTGTCACTATACGACAGTGATGCTCTGTTTCACTAGCTTGGTGTCTACAAAGCAAGTTGTTAACCCGTCTCAGTGATAGTTGCTATCTTAGTGCTTTTTCCCAGCAGGTGCTAAAATGTAAACCATTGTCAAATTAGCTGATGGTTGTTAGAAAATAAAAACTTGTCTTAAATACATTTTTTTTACATTTCTTGCCTGAGACCCTATTTCAAATACTCTGGGGCTGCTGGCAGTTGAGATGGCATTTTGTGCCACGATTTTACTGATTATGCACCAGGCACTCAAAGATACCACCTTATCTTCTAATTTTATCTTATCTTATCTTATCTTTATTCTCAAAGATACCACCTTATCTTCTAATTTTATTTAACATATTTTTAAAAAGTTGTAAGTGGCCAGTGACATTCATGTATTTCTTAGACTGGTGAAGTCTTTTGGAGTGGAAATCAATTAGTAAACCACTTAATTTTAAGGATTATCTTGAAAAATAAGACTTTTCACTTAACCATTAATCTTCAAACTTCTAAAAATGTCTTTGATAATAAAATCTGTAAAAGTCACAAATAATGAAAGGATACTTCTCCAAATTAATAGCATAAGAATTTAGCACTGCTTTAAAAATAACTTTCTAAGGAAAGTTTAGTACTAACAAGAATGGCAACTCCACAATCCTCAAACTGAAAAGGCTGTAATATAGATGCAAATTCAGTAGGACACCCTCATTATAACCGCCTCTCTTAAAAAAGAAGGGTCATGTATGATAGAAATAACAGAAAAGCTGCTTTAAAAAAATGATGCAGAACACAATATCAGTGGAATGAAACTGACATGAAACGAGTTGCTGGGTTTGTAAAAATATCTTCTATTTTCAAGTTATAGGTTTAGAGTAAGGATGGAGGAGCCTGGTAGGCTGCAGTCCATGGGGTCGCTAAGAGTCAGTCATGACTGAGCGACTTCACTTTCACTTTTCACTTTCATGCATTGGAGTAGGAAATGGCAATCCACTCCAGTGTTCTAGCCTGGAGAATCCCAGGGACGGCAGGGCCTGATGGGCTGCCGTCTATGGGGTCGCACAGAGTCGGACACGACTGAAGTGACTTAGCAGCAGCAGCAGCAAGGCTTATCTCAAGTGCCCTGCATAAAACAAATACTTTTATAAGATCACTGATATCAATGGTATCAGTTATAGGTTAGTTGTATGTATATTGTACTTATATACAACTTTCTTTTTTATTTTTAATTGGAGGATAATTGCTTTACAATATTTTGTAGGCTTCTGTCATACAACAACGTGCATCAGCCACAAATATATGTGTCCCCTCCCTCCTGAGCCTTCCCCATCCTGCCCCTCTAGGTTGTCACAGAGCACCAGGTTGAGCTCCCTGTGCCCATACAGCGGCTTCTCACTGACTGTTTTACACATGGTAGCATATACATGTCAATGCTACTCTCTCAATTCATCCCATGCTCTCCTTCCCCTGCTGTGTCCAAAGTCTGTTTTCTGTGTCTGTATCTCTATTCCTGCCCTGCACATATGTTCATCAGTACCATTTTTCTAGATTCCTTATATATGCGTTAATATACAAAATTTGTTTTTCTCTGTCTTACTTCACTGTGTATAACAGATTCTAGGTTTATCCATTTCACTAGAACTGACTCAAACATATTCCTTTTTATGGCTGAATAGTATTCCACTGGTGGGAATGTAAATTGATACAGTCATTATGGAGAACAGTATGGAGATCACTTAAAAAAAAACAGGAATAAAAATTACCATATATCCCAGCAATTGCACTACTGAGCATATACCCTGAGAAAATCATGACTGAAAAAGACACATGTACTGCGGTGTTCATAGCAGCATTATTTACAATAGCTAGGACATGGAAGCAACCTAGATGTTCATCAACAGATGAATGGACAACTTTCTTTTGACTGACTTTCAGACCACAATTAGAAGACTACTGGTAATTCTACTGCAAGGAGAGAGATCAGAATTATAAATGAGTCTGCTATTTAAAAGTTCTGGCCAGAGATTTAGCAACATCTATTTCAAAGTAATTACATACAATGTCTGGGCTTCCCTGGTGGCTCAGATGGTGAAGAATTACCATCCCCTGCAATATAGGAGACCCGATTCAATTTCTGGATTGGGAAGATCCTCTGGAGAAGGGAATGGTTATCTACTCCAGTATTCTTGCCATTCCTCCATGCACAGAGGAGCCTGACAGATTATAGTCCATGGGGTTGCAAAGAGTTGGACACATCTGAGTAACTGACACACACACAGACAAGATCTATGATTATATTTTAAACATAATTTTGAAAATGTTCATAAGAAACTTTGACCATATTAGATTTGAAAGCCTTGTACTTTAAACCAGGATGGTGTAGGCCAATTTGCATTTATCAAAGCAACTGAGTGGAATCAGCCTTAAGATTGACAAAAGCTTTTGCTTTTTGTTTTATAATTATTATTAAAGAAAAACAGGCAGTATAATAGAATACCTAGACATCAAATTTTGCTTTCTAGGATGGATGTGGCCAAGAAGGGGGAATAGGAAGACCTTAAGCTCACTTCCTCCCATGGGAACACAAAAATTACAACCATTTACAGAGCAACTTTCTATGAGAACAAACTGAAGAGTAGCAGAGAAGAGTTTCCACAATAGCTCTAAGAAGGAACCACAATGAGACGGTAGGAAGGCTGTATGCACAGTACACTCAAGACCCACAGCCCTAGGGAGATGATCCACAAGTGGAAGGAATCTCCCATGGAGGGAGGGATCTGAGTCCCACATCAAGCTCCCCAACCTAGGGGTCCTGCACTGAAAAGACGAGCCCCCAGAATGGCTGGCTTTGAAGACCAGCACGGCTTCCATACTGGTAAGCTGGAGGGCTGTAGGAAACGAAAACGCTGCTCTTAAAGGGTACACACAAAATCTAACAGGCACCGTCCCAGTGCAAAGGCAGTAATATGGAAGGAGCCAGGGTCAGACCCACCTTCTGATCTTGAAGAGCATCCCAGAAAGGCAGGAGGCACCCGGGACTCACCCTGGAAACATAGATGCCAACCGCCATTACCATGAGGACACTGGTGGTGGCAAGCACCATTCCAGAATACTCCCTCTAGTCTTTTAGCATGATGGGGTTACCCACCCACCAACAGGCCAGCACCAGCCTCCGCTCCTCCAGGTCCCCAGAGCACGCTGCCCTGGGACCCAGTCCTGCCCACCATTCAGGCTGGCATCAGCCCCAAGAACACCCCAGGTCATGCAGCCAGCCGTCCTAGCATCCAGCCTCACTCATAAGGGGCTGCAACCATGCGCAAGGCTGGCCTTGCAGTCACCTGGGCAGGAGCCAACTCCACTACCTATGCATACCCACAGTAGTCCACCCTGCCACAGCAGGACGGCAGGGAACAAGCCAAAAATGTCTATTCATCTGAAAAGTCGTGTTCAGATCTTTACCAACAAATAGCTGTACAACATTAACAACTTCTCTCAGCCTCCATTTCTTCATCAGAAATATAAAGCAAAAGCATCCATCTCAAGGGATGGATGTTAAACAAAAATAATTCGTGGTAATTCCCTGGCTGTCTAGTGGTTAGGACTCTGCAGGTTCACTGCCAAGGGCAAAGGTTCAATCCCTGGTCAGAACTAAGATCCCACAAGGTTCAAGGCATGGCCAAAAAAAAAAAAATGTATAATCCAGATAAAGTGTTTAACATAGAGCTCATTACACAATAACCATTTAAGACACATTGACAGCTATTATTATTATTTCTTTTATCTTACAGACATGGAGATCTCACTGTCTTTCAGAATACTGAGTTTGTGCTGACCAAGGAAGTATGTAATATTTACAATTTATACCCTTCCTGATACCCTTCCCTCAGACAGAACTCAGACTGCCTATTGCTGGCAGTGAATGTGAGCTATCTCACTGGTTTCAAGAACTGATATGTACCATGAAAAATTCCTCCCACATGAAATATTTATGTGTTTTTTCTTCAGAAAGCTACTCTGCCTCAAGGCTTCAGGTGTTTCTTCCGTTCAAGTCAACAGGTATTTTCAAAACTTTAATGGTTTTAGATACTTTTTTGAAAGCATACTGCTGCTTTTTAAGGCAGTTGGTGAATTTGGATTATTTATATTGCATTAAAACTAGTGGCTTTGCTCTCTGTGTTGTAAACTATACTCCATGGGAAAAACAACACAAACTTGTATCACTTAAAGACTTCACCATGACCAAGGCCACTTAGCATCTCAAATGATCTTCGTTGCCTTTTAACATCTAGTTAATTCCCTTAAGGTGCAAAAAATTTAAATTAGAAAAAAGAACAAGAACAGGACATGAATACAAAGTCATGAGAAGTGGCAGGAACCCAGCTGAAGGCATAGTTGCCCAGGTGCCTTTATTTGTCTGCTGCAATTTGTTCTGTGTGTCAGACAAAAATGTAGCTTTCATTTCCAGATGACAAGAATAATGGAGTGCTTTGTGAAAAATAGCAGCATTATCGATGGTACTTTATGATAGCGTCTCACGGACAACTCACGGTTATCAAATTTAAGATACTTTATACTAGGTGGAAAATTAGCAAAGCCTTCAAAAACATACATTTGAGGGGTGGAGGCACTTGAAATCTGAACTGATGGAGTTTCTAACAGTATCCCCATTTTAACCCAATTCCAGGAGTTGAGTTGATTAGAACTTGGGAGGATTCATGTGAGGAATAGTCAAATATACTCTTGTTCTGGGAGGCGCTGCCAAGCTTCAGGTAGTCTAGAAATCCTCTATGGAGGGCAAGTGGAGCCTCAGGCAAAAGTTCTTCTGAAATATTTTGGGAGATTTTCTCATGCACAGTTCTTGGCATGTAGTAGGGGCCCAACAAATATTAGCTGAATTGTGGTGGTTGTTCTGTCCTTAAGTCATGTCTGACTCTTTGTGACCCCATGGACTGCAGACCACAGCCTTCCCTGTCCTTCACTATCTCCTGGAGTTTGCTCAAACTCATGTCCATTGAGTCCGTGATGCTGTCTAACCATCTCATCCTCTCCCACCCACTTCCCCTGCTGCCGTCAATCTTCCCCAGCATCAGGGGCTTTTTCAGCTAGTTGGTTCTTTGCATCAGATGGTCAAAGTATTGGAGCTTCAGCTTCAGCATCAGTCCTTCCAATGAATACTCAGGCCTGATTTCCTTTAGAATTAATTGGTTTGATCTCCTTGCTGTCCAAGGGACTCTAAAGAGTCTTCTCCAACACCACAGTTTGAAAGCATCAATTCTTTGGCTGAATCAGATCAGATCAGATCCATCGCTCACTCGTGTCCAACTCTTTGCGACCCCATAAATCGCAGCACGCCAGGCCTCTCTGTCCATCACCAACTCCCGGAGTTCACTCAGACTCACGTCCATCGAGTCAGTGATGCCATCCAGCCATCTCATCCTCTGTCGTCCCCTTCTCCTCCTGCCCCCAATCCCTCCCAGCATCAGAGTCTTTTCCAATGAGTCAACCCTTTGCATGAAGTGGCCAAAGTACTGGAGTTTCCGCTTTAGCATCATTCCTTCCAAAGAACACCCAGGGCTGATCTCCTTCAGAATGGACAGGTTGGATCTCCTTGCAGTCCAAGGGACTCTCAAGAGTCTTCTCGATGTCTAAATTTGTAATGATCATCTTCCTAGTAGAAATCTAGCATCTAAAGCCATTTTATGGCTTAACCTATAGTGGTCACAAGTAGAGTATGAATATATTTCTACTGATTTTCTACTGCCTCTCACTAAACAGAGTTCTGTGCTGTTTTCATCCCTCCTTTTTATATTCCCTCCTTCCTTTTGAGTGGCCAGTGACACACATGGGAATTCCATTCTTTGTAGATAAATCTCATCATTAGACAAATTACTGACCCTCTGACTGGTCATCAGATAATGTAGATGAGGGATGACGCCCATTTGGGGTGATTTTACAAATCAGGGAAGCCTCAAACTGTCATCTCATCCACTGATTATGTGGAATGCCACATGCAATTAAAAGCTAATTTTTATGATTTAGTTACTACTAGAAAATGAGCTGCTTTCACTAAGGACAGTCTCAGAGCCACAGACATACATTCACAGAAACAAACGTGATCAAGTTAGCTCTCTCTATTGCTGTTTAAATCTTGATCGTGCATTGGAAGCAGTAGTGTTGCAGGGTCAACTGAATTGTTTCCTGTTTCCAGTTGCTTGTATTTGAGGCATTTGTCACAGTATGATCTAAGGATTGAATAAAGCCCATTTGTGGGGGAAAAAAATAAAATGAGCGTCATAATTTCTCAATCAACAATCGATATTATTGAATGTTTGCTATAAACAAGATCGTGTACTAAGTCCTCTGAAGGTTATAAAAATTAATAAGGCAATGAGACAATGTCCTGATCAGATGTGCAATGTAATAAAGAGCAATTCAGCTGGACTGCAGAAAAAGAATTATGGCTGGGAGAGAAGGGACTAGTAAAACTAGTCTACACAACTGAAGCAACTTACGATGGAGGATGGATAGTCACTAAGTTATGTCTGACTCTTGCGGCTCCATGGACTGCAGCCCTCCAGGCTCTGCCTGGGACTTCTCAGGCAAGAATACTGAAGTGGGTTGCCATTTCCTTCTCCAAAGGATCTTCTCCACCCAGAGATCGAACCTGCATCTCCTGCATTGGCAGGCAGATTCTTCATCACTGAGCCAGGGACAGGGACAGAAGACAAACAACAGTGGCTTCCACAAGAAAGATTTACTTCTCTCTTACACAAAACTTTGAGTTGGCGAATAGTCCAGGAGTAAAGGGTCCCATTTATCTTGTGGCTCCTTCATCCCCTATTGTGCTGTTTTTTCCCTGCAAAGTGTAACTTACCACCTCCTTAATACAATCTAGTCTGCAGAGAGAGAAAACGGAGAGAACAAGCAACTTTATATGAAGGACGTGGTTCAGAAGGTGCACACATCACTTTCATTCTCACACTAGTGACTGTAACTTACTTCATAGATGACTTTGTAGCTTGGCCATATGGAGCCCCCAGAGAGGCTGGGAGGCATGGTGCTCAATTTACTACCGAAAGGAAGAGGGAGTATGGATATTAGATATAATTAGTAGTCTGTTCTATAAGGGACAAGACTAGAGGCAAAGACATAAATTCACTGTTTATGTCTTAGATTATGTTTATGTTTATGTCAAGTTCTAGTATTTCACAGACATAGAAAACAAATTTATGGTTACCAAAGAGTAAATGGGGGAGGAACAAATTAAGAATTTGGAATTAACAGATACACACTACTATATATAAAGTAGACAAACAACAAGGGCCTACTGTATAGCATACGAAGTTTCAAGGTGATTTTTTGATGGGTGCCAGGAGACTGCAGATTATTGTTTCTTTTTCCTTCAAAGTTCTCAGTATTTTAACGAGTAAGTACTATATAAGTACTGTATCTTGCCATTTGGTAAAGGATCTGTTCGAGAGGTGGGTTTGAGATGAAAGTTGCATCGTATACTTCACTGAAAATTTTAAACCATGTTCTTAGGGGAAACTATACCATTTAAAGTTTTAGGTCTTAGATTAAAGCTTGAAAGAAGACATTTCTTAAAAATTACTTACAAAATTGATGTTTTGTGGATAAAAGAAGCTAAAACCAAACCATATGATAAGTGTTAAGGGATCTTGGGGTTTGGACAGATGGTTTGCAGCTACCTGTTGGACTTCGGGATTTATTTCTGGGTAAATCTCCCCTTCCTGGACCCACAACAGCTCTTTCTGGTGAACACCAGCTTGAGGCAGGTCTGCCAGGTCTCCTTCATTCGCTCCTCACCACGCACTCTCCATTCTTTTCCACCCTGCCTCCTTTCTCTGGGAGGCTAATATCTGATTTCCATGCCTAATGGTTTCCTGTTGAGTTTGGCCACGGGGAGCCTTCCAGGGAGATCAGAGAGAAAAGAGTGAAGCCAGGTATCTCTTTGTAGGGTGGCCTCAGGTTGGTTGTGTCCCTCCACCCAAGGTTGCTGCTTAACAGAACTCTCTCCTATGTGGTTCTAGTAACCACTTTCTTCCCTCAGGTCAAGGGGTGGTAAATTTCAGTTGCTACAAACCCCAGGTTGATGTGTTATTCCTTGTGGTTCCTTTACAATCCCTTCATAAATAAACCCTCCTAATTAGTCTAATTGAAATGTGTATTCTGTTTCCTACTGGATTTTCTTTTTAAATTTTCTTTATTTTTTAAAATTAATTTATTTTACTTTACAATATTGTATTGGTTTTGCCATACATTGACTTGAATCCACCATGAGTGTACATGTGTTCCCCATCCTGAACCCTCCTCCCACCTCCCTCCCCATCCCATCCCTCTGGGTCATCCCAGTGCACCAGCCCCGAGCACCCTGTATCATGCATCAAACCTGGACTGGCGATTAGTTTCACACATGATATTTTACAAGTTTCAATGCCATTCTCCCATATCATGCCACCCTCGCCCTCTGCCACAGAGTCCAAAAGACTGTTCTATACATCTGTGTTTCTTTTGCTGTCTCGCATATAGAGTCATCGTTACCTTCTTTCTAAATTCCATATATATGCGTTAGTATACTGTATTGGTGTTTTTCTTTCTGGCTTACTTCACTCTGTATAATAGGCTCCAGTTTCATCCACCTCAGTAGAACTGATTCAAATGTATTCTTTGTAACAGCTGAGTAATATTCTTTTGTGTATATGTGCCACAGCTTTCTTTTTTTTTAATTTAAATTTATTTATTTTAATTGGAGGCTAATTACTTTACAATATTGTATTGGTTCTGCCACACATCAACATGAATCCGCCACGGGCATATGCGTGTTCCCCATCCTGAACCCCACCTCCCACCTCCCTCCCTGTACCATCCGTCCGGGTCATCCCAGTGCACCAGCCCCAAGCATCCTGTATTGAACCTGGACTGGTGATTCGTTCCTTATATGATATTATACATGTTTCAGTGCCATTCCCCCAAATCGTCCCACCCTCACCCTCTCCCACAGAGTCCAAAAGACTGTTCTATACATCTGTGTCCCTTTTGCTGTCTCGCATACAGGGTTATTGTTACCATCTTTCTAAATTCCATATACATGTGTTAGTATACTGTATTGGTGTTTTTCTTTCTGGCTTACTTCACTCTGTATAATCGGCTCCAGTTTCATCCACCTCATTAGAACTGATTGAAATGAATTCTTTTTAATGGCTGAGTAATACTCCATTGTGTATATGTACTACAGCTTTCTTATCCATTCATCTGCTGATGGACATCTAGGTTGCTTCCATGTCCTGGCTATTATAAACAGTGCTGCGATGAACATTGGGGTGCACAGATCTCTTTCAATTCTGGTTTCCTCAGTGTGTATGCCCAGCAGTGAGATTGCTGGGTCATATGGCAGTTCTATTTCCAGTTTTTTAAGGAATCTCCACACTGTTCTCCATAGTGGCTGTACTAGTTTGCATTCCCACCAACAGTGTAAGAGGGTTCCCTTTTCTCCACACCCTCTCCAGCATTTATTGCTTGTAGACTTTTCAATCACAGCCATTCTGACTGGCGTAAAATGGTACCTCATTGTGGTTTTGATTTGCATTTCTCTCATAATGAGTGATGTTGAGCATCTTTTCATGTGTTTGTTAGCCATCTTATGTCTTCTTTGGAGAAATGTCTGTTTAGTTCTTTAGCCCACTTTTTGATTGGGTCTTTTCCTACTGGATTTTCATTTGGCACTTGAATATTTCTAATGCATCCAAAGTGTACTTGATTTTCTGCTTTTGTTTATTTTCAAATGATGAACAAGGCCTTCTCCCCTATCCTCTCTGAGCCACATGCAGAGACCCAGGGTAAGGGTCATAAAGGGTGTAAACTAAGAAATGAGATAAAGGATGGGGTACCAAGAGATAGAATTTGTTTTAGGAAGGGGATGAGCTCAGAGTGGAAATCAAAGCTATGGTCAATGTGTTCCTTGATAATGAAAAACAAAATGTTTACATTTTAGTGAGATCTAGTTTAACGCAGTTCATAAAATTTCTCTTACTCTTTTTCATACAATTTTAAAGAGGCAGTAGAGAATTATGGTTAAAACATGAAGTTTGGAGTTAGTCTTTCCAGTTAAATCCTGATTCTGCCACTTATAAGTTGTATGACTTTGGACAAGTTACTAAAGGTCTCTATCTCAGTTTCCTTGTTTGTTAAATGTGGGTAATACTTTTACTTATGGATCTGTGAAGATTAAAGTAGTTGGTATATGGAAGGGCTTAGAATAAGGGCCCAATACATAGTAAGTACTCTTTAAATGTTGACATTAATATTTAGAACCAGAATAAATCTTAGAGTTTATTTAGAAGGCAATGGCACCCCACTCCAGTACTCTTGCCTGGAAAATCCCATGGACAGAGGAGCCTGGAAGGCTGCAGTCCATGGGGTCACAAAGAGTCAGACACAACTGAGCGACTTCACTTTCACTTTTCACTTTCATACATTGGAGAAGGAAATGGCAACCCACTCCAGTGTTCTTGCCTGGAGAATCCCAGGGACAGGGGAGCCTGGTGGGCTGCCGTCTATGGGGTCGCACAGAGTCGGACACGACTGAAGCGACTTAGCAGCAACAACAGCAGACAAAGAAGTAAAGGAGTAGAGACCAAATCACTTGGCCGAGGTCCTATTGCAAAGGTTAATTTCGGGTTTATTCGATGATTCATTTGTGCAACAAATATTTATCTCACCAGGATACCTGAGATAACAAAAGCTCCATTAATTTGGCCAAGTCTATGTAAATGGGTAAGGCCAGAGTGAGAACTAAACAAACAACAGCAATAGCAACAGACATAACCACAGAACAAAGCCCTGGATCTCACCTCTTCAGCCGTCTTTCCCCTCATTGTGCTACCCATGGTGTCACTTAGCTGTCAGAATGCCATCTTGGATTTTAATCAGTTCCTGTCTAGCATCCTTTGGAAAATCCACCATCCTATACAGGAGGCTTATGATACTACAGTTAATGCTGAGATCTTGGTTTTTGGCTGATATGCAAAAATGAAAAATAGCAAGAAATTCCCCCAGAGATTCCACCGCTGTGCATGTGAAAGAACACAAATCTTTCCAACTAAGATCTAGCAACAATGAAAGCTCCAAGTAATTTATGCTCTAAGATTTCCACCTGGATCTACATTTTCTAAAAGTCTCAGATGGTATGTTTTGTGTGTATGTGTGTGCTAATTTCATCCTCCTTGGTCAAACGGTCTACTTCTGGGAGTACTGAAGTCCTGCCGATTGTGGGGCTCTCTCTGTCACTGGGGAGGGCAACATTTCAGTAAATCCTCATTTAACTATGAAGACAGCTGTAAGCCCTTTAAATCCATAAATGAAATTAAATCACAGAATTCTGTAGGGTGGGTTTGATGCTACCCAAACATTCCCAAGTGCAAAGCTAATCCTTGAGTTAAAAAGTAGCAAATTTGAATGCTCCATCCAAGATGGATGATTCCCCTGACTGCCAGTAAGAAGAGTTACATGAGACTTAATCAAATAATAAAACAAAGCAAAAGCCATTGATAAAAAATCTGTTGGCTGGGTCAACATACTATAGGGCGAAGTGTACAGTGGAAGTAATTTTCCAGGGGATTTGTCTTTGAAACACCTTCGAGGATAAAAAAAAAAGCTTTATATTTTTGTTTTAAACCTACAGTCGATAATTTTAATAAAAAGTGCTCAGCATTAGGGAGAAAGTTGATATATTTTCACAATCCTGACTGAAAGTCAGAAGTCTGGTGTCTGAATTGCGTGCAGGTGTTTTGGGGTCAATCATTTTTCCTTCTTGTGCCTCAGTTTTTCTCTTATTGGGAATAATAATGTATACTCTGTGTATGCTCTGCTATTAATATGCACATACATAGTGGGAAGTTCAGGATTACTAGCATTCAGTCTGATTTATAAAATAGATTTTGTATTTTTAGGAACACAACTATTAAAACAAATGATGTACACTATCACATGCTATTATTGGAAAGGATATTTACAGTTTTTTAGGAGAAAAAACACTATTTAGGATTCAAAACACTTCCCCCATGCACTCAGCAATGACAAAAGTAGAGAATGGAGCACTATGTTAACCTTTAAATGAGCAGATCTATCTTACGTGAGAAAATGTTATAAATCCTCTTGAAAATAAAATCACCTCCTGCACAATTTTATGAATAAAACTTGTCTTATTTCTGAGAGACATCTGCTCTACGTCATAGGATTTGAAAGGGGTCATCAGGTATTGTCACCTGAGCTCTAGAAACTCTTGAAGTACATTTAGTATTAAAACACACACACCCCCTTTAAATGCGGATATGTGAAGATCCTTACGTATTACAAGTAGTAAAAACCTCTGTCTTTTCGCTGAAGTACAGAGCAGCTATCCTTAGCAGTTTTTTCCCTTCCTTATTGTTTCTTTGCCTCTCAATACATAAAGGTGGATTTAAGGTTCTCAAACCCATAGTGATTTTTAAGGTCAGATATACACCCCTTTAAGGGATGGGATCCTAAATGTTGGAAAGATCAAACACTCCCTACCTTATAATCCTCACTTCAAAGTTCAAAAGAAGATTCTCTTATAATAGCTTTGCATTTTCCTAACAAGGTTAAATATCTCTATTGTTCACTCATCAGGATTCTGTCAGATACACTTTATGGTTGCTCTACAGACTGGCGTGGCAACCAACTCCAGTATTCTGGCCTGGAGAATCCCCGTGGACAGAGGAGCCTGGTGGGCTACAGTCCGTGAGATCACAAAGAGTCAGACCCGACTGAGCAACCAAGCACAGCACACAGCACAGACCAGTCAGATTGTATATATTTGATCTAGGTATTTGAGGGCCCAACAGATTCCGGAAATTAGCCATTCTTGGAAAATTGATCTTCTTTTTAGGTGGCTCTTTGGAATCAGATTTTTGATTTGCTTATTCATATTATGTTATTATCAAAAACTAAGAGAAAATTGTTCCAAGAAGAACCACTGAAACAAAGAACTAACACATCTCCACTGAGAATCTTTTGTTCACTCCTGAATATTTTCAACGTGGGTTGGCTTCCATTGGCTTTGAGTGTGTCTTTAAGGAGATGGAGATTGAGGGCAAGTGAAAGATCTCATTGGATTTAAAATCATCTTGTCCTCAGTTAATGTGAGTTATGTGTAATGGGATTTTTTTTAGGTATTACTTTCTCTTTTATTTTATTCTTTCCTGCCTCATGATCTTGAATGCCAGCTGTTCTAGCTGGAGTTCTCCTTAGAACTCACTCTGAAGAATAAATCAAGACATGAAATGAAAAGTTGTTCTATCATTTCATGTAGTGGAAAACCTGAGTGAGGTCTATATAAGCCCTCAATTAATGAATGATTCACTTGTGTGGTAGACAGGATAATGGCTCCCCAAAGCATCCACATTCTAATTCTCAGAACCTGTGAATGCTTATTTATATGACAAAAGGGATTTTGCAAATGTGAATAAATTAAGGATTTTGAGATGAGGAGATTAACCTGGATTATTTTAGGGGTCCTAAATGTTACCATTAAGTGTCCTTATAAGAGAGAGACAGAGGGAGATTTGACTACAAAAGAGGATAAGCTGATGTGATGATGGAAGCTGGCTTTGAAGATGGAGGAAGGGGCCACAGGCCAAATACAGGTGGCTACTAGCAGCTGAAAAAAGCAAAGAAACAGAT
Source organism: Bos javanicus (assembly GCF_032452875.1). Lineage (NCBI taxonomy): Eukaryota > Metazoa > Chordata > Mammalia > Artiodactyla > Bovidae > Bos > Bos javanicus. The sequence continues at coordinate 53,647,646 of NC_083875.1, read as the reverse complement.
TCTCCTCTCAGAGCCTCCAGAAGGAGTCAAACCTGCCTGAATCTTGACTTTAGCCCTGAAACTGATTCCGAATTTCAGACCTCCGAAACTCTAAGAGCAAATCTGAATTGTTTTAAACCACGAAGTTTGTGGCAGTTTATTATAGCAGGAGTAAGAAACAATATCTGGCATTCAGCATTTGGATTTGGATCTATACAAATAATTTTGAACTTTTACTTTGGATTCTTATCCACACCAATTGTATCCACAACATCACATCATTACAAAAAATAACACAGATATTTGGCTGTAGGGTTCTGAATCTTGGCTTTGTATGAGTCATGATGTGATATACATTTAGTCATCTAATTTAGCAATTTAGGATCTCAATTATTGTTATTTCAAGAATGATAGTAATAGAGTGTAATCACTTTGGGATTCTTTTTTAGAAACTTTATCAATATCATATGTAAAAAATATGAAAGAGAAAATTTTCTAATTCCTAGATTTTTCTTTAACTCAAGGAGCAAGCTAGCTGTGGATGTCAAGTGTTTCATATTTGTCTTTTATAGCATAGAGTGCTCAGTGTACTAGAAATAATACTCCGTATGTGGAAGAGCAAGTAATAAGTGCTGGGACTGTTTTTTCCAGTGAGATGTTCTAAAAAATATTCAGCCTAAAAATTTCATTGAGCAGCTTAGAAAATTACAGTTCAGTAGGCCCTTAGGTATCCGAGTTTCTGTCTAACTCTGTCTGGAATCTTGTCTGTGAAACGTGCTAAAAAGCTGCTTAGTGTTTTATGTAATAGAGAGCTCAGCAATCTGATCTCTGAGAACTTGAATTCAGTGTTTACATACGTGCTATAGGCTCCATGGAGTCTACATGAGATCAAGGCCCAAACTTCTCCCGTTTCCTATCCTATTTCCATGCCCATAAAGGTTTTGTTTGTGTCTTTGAAATCCTCAGTGAGACTGGAAGAGCAGCACCAACCCTCACCTAAGCTCAGGATGGTAACTATTCACAGCATCCTTATGGCCATTACCATCCCCATGGTCATCACCGCCATCCCCAAGGCTAGTTGTAGCACACTTAGTTCATAAAGAGCTTTCATGTGCATGGCAAGATGTGCATTTCAAGCTTGTTGGCATTCAGAGCTGGGTGGAGAATTTCATCTTGCAAAGACTTTGTGGAGGAATCAGGGCAGCATTATTGTTTTCCTCGCACACCTCCACACTATGAGGGTCTGTAGAACTAACGTTTGTAAATAAGGGATCTACATTTCAGAGAAGTTCCATAGTTTTTCTTCTGACAGGCAAAAAGGGAAATGCAGACACTAGAACTCAGTGTCTTCATCTACTACATCAGAGACCAAGAAAAAAAAAGTCGTATGTAAACCCATGGAAATGTCTCCATGATACCTAGTTGAATCAAAGTTAAAGAAAAGATCAAAGGCAATGATTCATCAAAAAGTACATGTTCCTACCTTATCTCACTGTATGTGCAGAACAAAGAAAAAAGAAAATTAATGAGGCACCAGCTTAAAAAAAAATCAACATCATAATATTGTCACTGGAGGGTGATGGAAGAAAAGGAAGGGATTTACCAATGTTACTATAGGTCATTTGTTCTTTTTTTGTCCATGATTTTTCCCAGTGGGAAGCAGGAGTAGGATTTCCTCCCCTTTATGAAACTAAAGACAATTTCCATTCTAGACTTTGGTTTTCCTCACCAGTGGCTAATACAGAGCTAACCCAACTTGGGTTGATACATCTGTAAATTCATACAGTTGTTTCTGTTTGTAAAAGGAAATGTGTTAGTTGCTCAGTCCTGTCCAACTGTTTGTGATCTCATGGACTGTAGTCTGCCAGGCTCCTCAGTCCTTTGTCCATGGGATTCTCCAGGCAAGAACACTGGAGCAGGTAGCCATTTTTTACTCCGGGAGATCTTCCCAATCCAGGAATGGAACCTGGGTCTCCTGCACTGCAGGCAAATTCTTTACTATCTGAGTCACCAAGGAAAAGGTATTGTCAGTAAAATGTGGCAAGTGCTTTTTTAAAACATCCTTAATCACTCAGCAAATATGTTTAAATTGCTAAGGACCAAGGAAGGCATTTCTGAATCTTGTGCTCTGTTGGAGACCCAATTCTGCAACCATAAAGCACCCGGATCATTGGGATACCAACAAACAGTTGGAAAACGGGATGAAATTTAGGGTGTTATGCAGAATGTTCTTTTGTTTCCACCAAAGATCTTAATTCAGATTGCTTTAGCTTAATGAAGTTCCACAGTTACAGGTGAAAGAAAGTTCAGGTTCATTGGAATGCTGCAATAACCCACTGAAGTAGAAATTATTTGTTTGATTTTTAAGATGAGAAAACTGAGAAATAGAGAGGCTTAGAAACTTAATGAGACAGCATAGCATTGAAGTTGAAAGTTGGGACTTGGGTTTGAGTTCTAATCCTGACTCAGTTATTGAATTAGCTGTGTGATCTTGGAAAGAAAGTTAACTCTGATCTTCCATTTTTTTACAGATAAAATGAGGATAGGATTTAGGACTAGGACTTAATAATTCAAAAGTTTTGAGGATCCAAGTTAGACTATAACAATCAATTACTATCATTAGAGTGTTGAAGTAGTAAAGAGATGAGGTTCAAAGCTCAAGCCCTTTTCATTATACCATGCCACCCTTTGGGTAATATTCACAAAATCCAGAATTTCTCATAGTGAGACAGGATGAGAACATAGTCTAGGATGAGAACTTTAAAATGATCTTTATGGTCAATTAATTAACTAAATTTTGCATACATGCATTTAGAAAAAAATGTTGGAGTATAGTCGCTTTACAATGCAGTGTTAGTTTCTGCTAAACAGCAAAGTGAATCAGCTCTATGTGTATACATATATCACCTCTTTTGGGGATTTTCTTCCCATTTAGGTCACCACAGAGCATTGAGTTGAGTTCCCTGTGCTATATAGTAGGTTCTGATTAGTTATCTATGGCATACATAGCAGTATATATACATGTCAATCCCATTCTCCCAATCTATCTCATCACACCTCTACTCCCCTTGGTGTCCATACATTTGTTCTCTATGGCTGTGTCTCTATTTCTGCTTTGCAAATAGATTTATCTGTGCCATTTTTCTAGATTCCACATATATGCATTAATATATGATATTTGTTTTTCTGTTTCTGACTTACTTCACTCTATATGACAGTCTATAGGTCCATCCATGTCTTTCCAAATGGCATAATTTTGTTTCTTTTTAAGGCTGAGTAATATTCCATTGTATATATGTACCACATCTTCTTTATCCATTCCTCTGCTGATGGACATTTAGGTTGCTTCCATGTCCTGGTTATTGGGCCAATTTAAATCTGTTCTGGAGCAAGTTGGCCACCTAGAGTTGGGGCCCCTGTTATGTCTTAAAGTTGAGTGCTGTCAATGACTATAAGAATATGGGGTTAAAAGCCACCAGTCTCACATAATTTCATGTCACAGGAAATGGAATGGGTACCAAAAGATACAAATTGAGTTGGACAACAGAGAATCTACCTGTCTCTTTAGGAATTAGCTTTGAAGGAGACCAGCTAGGGTCAATTTTATTTGTATACATACACACCTCTTAAGTTTATACTGTATGAAAAACACCATACAGGGAGGAATATAAAGATTTCATCATAGGTAGAGTGCATACTATTCTACAGTTCATTTTGGCAGGAGACCCAGTGATACACTCAGTCCAAATCAAGGCACCTTGTACCATGGATCTTACAATATGCTCTGAGAATAAGGAAAAGGGAGATTAGTAACTGAATAGAGGACATCTGTTAAGACTTCTTGGGAAAAAAGATAGAAAGAAAACATTTGGTTCTTATCATCTATTAGGTACATTAACAGTTGGTTTTTACACTGGGTTTCAAGGAAAGATAAAATTCAATAGAGAGAGACTATGCCTGGGCTGCAGAGAGCAATTATGACTGATGTGATGCAGAGAATTACTCATCGTCTTGGTGGATCCACGTTTTTAAAAGAACTTTTAATTACAGTTATGTAAGTTTTGCCTTGTCATGATGCATTCTAAAATTTTATTTTAAATACTGTTCAAATTGTTTTCCAATTTTTCATTTAGTATGTTTTAAATATTTTTGAAACCAGGAAATGTTACTTTTAAATAAATGCCATATAATATCAAAATTAATTTTGAAGTCAGGAAATTGTTCCTATAAATAGGGTTTTAAAACCATCACACAGCTTTGAAATATTGTAAGAAATATTGCCTGGATCTAGTTGTTTTTTAATATTGTCCAAAACAATTTCCTCTTTTCAGCTGGTCTGCTTGACTGAATCATATTAATTTTTAAGTTTCTCCAACCTGTCTCCAGTTACTAAGAAACATTTCTCAATTGGCTTTTGAAAATATGAATTTCAACTTTGATTGTCAGCATACTTGATGTTATTTATTGGTTAAATTAAAGAGAATTAGATAGGCATTTGTCCAGGTTTACAGATGTGAAAACTAAGAAACAGAGAAGAAACATTTCAAAGCAGTTTAACACTGTGGCTAAGAACTGGGCTTGAGTCTACCCTGAGACTCAATCTTGGCTCCATCACAAGCTAGTTAAAGGCCTTGGCAAAGAAGCTGAATATCTGTCTCTCTTGAAGCCATTTAAGCTAAGTAGAATTTAGTTATCTAATTTTTTTTTTCAGCATTTAATTGACATGCCTGAATATTTGTTAAGTAATAGTGGCGGTATGTATTAACCAAATTCTTCTTTCTCCTCAACAAACCTTTATTAAGAACTTAACCATGAGCAGATTATTATACTAGGCAGTGGAGATACAAAGATGAAAAAGATATCTTTAGAAACCTTGAAAAATTTCCACAAATATTAATATCAAATCAACAAAATAATATACAGAGGGTCAAAATAATTCTTGCATGGACTCCCATAGTACACAAATATGTCTTGAGCTTCTTCATCAACTACTTGGTTTGTTAGGTGTTTCAATACTGTCAAAACTACCATTTCTAAGTAAGCCTTTCTTGCCCTAGCAGGAAACCACAGAAGTCCCTGAGGTGAATATATTCTAACTTGCTATCTTTTGTGTGTGTGTGTGAGTCTCTTAAGGAGCTGGAGACGAGACAGGATCCCTCCAGTGGGGAACTCGGACTGGTTCATTCGAGTCTGAGTTCTTATTCCCATCTTCTACTTCACATAGTCTTGGGCAAGCTCCTTCAGCAACCTATGCCTCAGCTCTCTCATCTGTAACACGAGGAGACCATCTTATGCTTCAGACCATCTGGTCCTTGAGGGCAGATATATTAAATAAAGTCTGGTGAGAAGACAGAAACCATGCGAATCGTTTTCACAGACAAAATTTACTATAAAGAATTGATTACTGGGTATAAAAGAAACTGAAAATGTTAGCTGCTCAGTTGTGTCCGACTCTTTATGACCCGATGAAGCCCACAAGGCTCCTCTGTCCATGTAATTCTTCGGGCAGAAATACTGGAGTGGGTAGCCATTCCCTTCTCTAGGGGATCTTCCTGACCCAGGGACAGAACCTGGGTCTTCTGAATTGCAGGTGGATTCTTCACTGTCTGAGTCACTAGGGTATCCCAACTAGGTGTGAAGATGTTAATAACTGAAAGGGTAAAAAGACAGCTCTAAGATATGGCAGACTGTAGCCACTGCAGGAAGCAGCTACCACCCTTAGGGTAGTGAGTGCAAAGGGAAGAAGTTGAAATTATTAACACTTAGACCATTATAGGGGATCTCTAAGAAGCTAAACCTCAGAACCTCATAAGAAGCCTTGCTGATGGAAGTGGCGTCTCTGAAACAGTTTGTGATAAAGCTGCTTCTTCAAGTGTTTAAAAGACTTCCAACTGATTCAACTGCTGCCATAGGAAGGAACTGCAGGTTGCTGCAACTTTGTAATGCTTCCAGGAATCCCAAGCAGAAAGGAAGCCCCCAAAAGAACAGACAGATGGAGCAAATCCCTTCTTCTTTGTCCACTTTTGCTAACTCCCTCTGAAAGTGAAAGTGTTAGTCACTCAGTTTTGTCCAACTCTTTGCGACCCCACAGACTGTAGCCCACTAGGCTCCTCTGTCCATGGAATTCCCCAGGCAAGAGTACTTGAGTGGGTAGCCATTCTCTTCTTCAGAGGATCTTCCTGACCCAGGGACAGAACCTGGGTCTCCTGCATTGCAGGCAGATTCTTGATGTCTGAGCAACCAGGAAAGTCCTAACTCCCTCTAGAGCCATCATATTACCAGATCCAATATAGAACCAACTGGCAAAGCAGAACTGCGGTTTGCAAAATCCCAGCCCCAGTATCTGAGAAAAGAGTAAGAAGGATGGGTTTGGAGATGAGAAATAATAGCTTAATAATTGGGGTAGGCAACAAGTAGACAACTTGCTTTATTGCCAGCACCTGGTGTAGTTCCTGAACTGCACTATGGTATAAATGCTCATGGAATGGATTTATGTATAGTTAGATTTTAAAACGTGATTTTAATAGCTAGCATCTTAGTTCAGTGTATAAAAATAGCTGTCTTCATGTAGGAAAATAACTTGATAGACCACTTTCACTATAGAGAGTGAGGTCCCAATGGCTACAGTCTGAAGAGAGTTAGAGAAACAAAGAATTAAACTGTCCTTCATAAAGTTAGTGGATAGTGGGGTGGAGCAGGGTGAGGGACAAAGCAAGCAGCTGGAGAGGAAAGGAGAGATCAAACAATCAAAGAAGAGGGTGAGGCCAAGCAAACTATATGAAGGGTAGAGGTGATGGAGAAAGGGAACCAGTGAGAAACTCCTGGTAGAGATGATAGAAGGACTTTAAGAAATGATGAATATTTGACTTCAATTTTTATGACTAGGAAACTAAACTCAAATCTTCACAACATTGACCTTTGCTACTCACACTAGTTTACATCTGGAGTATTTGCAAATAAAAAGGCAGTATATTCTGGACATTGAGATGATCCATAAATTTAAACAAGTCTCTGAAAGGTGGAGTTATAAGTCAGAGACAACTAGGACCAATGAAGCCTACATGCTTTGTTTGCCACTGACTAAAATTCCCCAGAGATACAGGGCTGTGAGTTTATTGCATCTGTCTATCACAGTACATGGGATGAACTATGGAAAATTTCATAAACTCTAAAAACATCAGAGGGGCCCCTACTTCCTATTCTGGTAACATTCTCATTGGAATGTGCATTGTTTGATGCCTCAGCCCTGAAAAACTAAGTATTTGGCTACATGGCTCCATTTTTAAGTAAAGTGTGAGTCTACTGAGTTGATGCATCATTTGTACATCTTCGTGAACTCTAGCCTCCAAGTTGCAGATCTGAACCCGTATAGATTTAAACTCAGAATAAAATCATCTCCTCTATATAAAATAGTAGATATGAAAATCCCTCAATATAATGCATAAAGTGTCACATACAAGTGTGATGTGCCAACATCATAGCATCATATGGAGGAAGAAAATGAAGTAACAACTCCTTAAGTTTATTGGTTAAAATGCTTTGGGGAAGGGATTGGCTTATGATGAAAAGATGGGAGTGGGAAGACTTCTAGTTTTCAATCATTTGCTTTTCAAGTGCTGCTGTCTCAGTTGCGTCCTTGAGGAAATAAGTTCGCTGCTGCTTTCTAATCTAACATTTCTGTCTTTAGGTGACTTACAATGGGGAGTATTCCAACTCTGGAGGATATGGAGTTTTTCTGTTTCTCCTGTGCATTAATATTAATATATCATGTTATTATTATACTGTAAATTAGTATATATAGACAAGGAGATGAGTACATTTGATAGGCACCAATGAACTTTTGAGAGAAAAGGGATAGAGATATTAACGCCTTTTCTATATGTTCAAAGTTATTTGGGTATTTCTGATAGACTGAGATGGCTGTAACTGAGGTAACCAACACAATATTGTAAAGTTAAAAAACACAATAAAATAAATATATTATTACACACACAAAAAAATCTTATGCAGGACTTCTCAAAGTGCCCAGAACATCAGCATCACCTGGGAGCTTGTGAGAAATGTACAACCTGGGCCCACCTCACACCTGCTGAATCAGAATCTTTGAAGATGGGGCTCAGCAGAGTGTGTTTTTAAAAACCTCTCCAGGTGATTCATATGCACCTGAAGTTTTAAGAAGCAGTATTAGCAATGGATTAAACTTTCCATTTTTTTTCCTTTGCAAGCCAGGAGTAAGCAGGTCCAAGTCAGCCTGGGGTCCCCTGGCAGCTAAGAAGAGAAGAATTTTCTAGTAATAACTGAAATGAGGGTTCAAAATTTTTGCATCTCAAAGAAGTAGAATCTCATTTTGTTCTCCACACTGGCAAAGCAGATACATTTGATTCTCTGTTTCTTGGGTTAAACATAAATTCTTATATTTTCAAGAATTTTAGTTGTTCAATGCAACTTATTAAAAACCCAAGTATCAATGATCTGTGATCATTTTTAGAGGTTATCAGACTTCTAGCATAAAAGTTGAGACATTTAATCTGAAAATATGCATATTCCGAGTAGTTACATGCTTTTGCATTTTGTGGGGGAAAATAAACTATTTCAAGGTAGATAGGGAAGAAAAAATGCAAGTTTACTCAAACCAGTATGTGTGTGTGCATGCTCAGTCCCTCAGTTGTGTCTGACTCTTTGTGACCCCATGGACTGTAGCCTGCCAGGTTCCTCTGTTCATGGGATTTTCCTGGCGAGAATACCAGAGTGGGTTGCCATTTCCTTGTCCACAAACTAGTATAAACAACAGCAGCTAAAACTTTTCCCTTGAAAACATTGTCATTACACAAAAAGTATTTGCCAAAGAGGAAAAAGAAAAATTATATTGCTGTTTTGGAAAACCAACGTTATTTTTTCATTTGGAAGAAAATGCCTAAACTTGTAGACTATATTTACTTTGTGTTCATTATCTGCCTAGTTTCAAAAAAAGTTCAAGGCTACTATAAAAGTTAATGAAATGCAAAAGATGAAAAGAAAGGAAGCTGGTAAAGGTAATAAAATTATGTGAGATTTATACTATAGCCAGCCCCCTTTGTAATTTTAACCCCTTTACATCTCCCAGTCCAGTATGATGGGACAGCAAATCTCTGAAATGTACTCTGAAAGGAGGATCGGCTGCCTGGCCTCTTGTCAAAGGCACAGCGGGAGAATGGCAAGGTGTGTGAGGTTCATTTGCCTTTCTCGCTTTTTGCCTCTAAAGTATATTTCTTCAGCTAGTTCTTCTCTCCTCCCCCTACATTTTACTACATTTTAAAATTATAATTCATAGTTTGTTGAAATCCCAGTTATTTTGGCTGGATAGATTTGAGTAATCCTCTCCTTGGTTATAATAGTAAATGTGATTGTTATATGTAGACAACCTAAAAACAGTCTCAAACATATGGGAAACAGGAAAAGAAAATGACTCTGGATTTCACCAGTCTAAAGGTACCACTGTTAATAATTGGTGTAGTCTCTTTGAATATATGTTCAGTGATGTTAGAGGGTTGAGATTATTCCCTCAATAGGATTTCATAAGCATTTTCTGTATGAGTGAAGTTTCATAAGCATTATTTGTAACGGCTGCACGATATTCCACAGTATGCAAATAGTATAATTTATTTATTTATTTATTTTTGGTGCACTGGGATGACCCTGAGGGATGGGATGGGGAGGGAGGTGAGACGGGGGTTCAGGATGGGGAACACATGTATACCTATGGCCAATTCATGTCAATGTATGGCAAAAACCATTACAATATTGTAAAGTAATTAGCCTCCAATTAAAATAAATAAATTAAAAATAAATAAATAAAGCTTTTCAGAAAAGCAAAGTATCATTTAAACATCTCTCTCTAGGGATTTAGGGTAATCCCTATAAAATAAATTGTGACAAAGTTAATGTCACAAAATCCTCACCTAGGTTGAATTCTTCAGCAGACTAAAGCCTCATCTTCTTCCATAAATGAAGCTGCTGGTTTGTTCTGCAATGCTCTGTCCTCTCTAGCTAAGAAAAACGCTAAGAGAAGAGGAATATTGTTTTTAAGGCAAAATGACTTCAGTCACATGGTTATAGATAGAGTCACATACATTGAAAGAATCGATCTATAGTTTTCTGAGAGAAAACCTAAAGCAGTACCACGGTAAAAATTGTAATAAAAATTGTGTTTGCTCTGTCAGTACTCGATGCACACATCGTCTCTCACTCTCCCCTTCCTTCCTTCCTTCTTTCTTTCCTTTCTTCTGTCCATCTTTCCTCCTTCCCTCTGTCCCACTGTCTTCCCTCCCTTTTTCATCTGTATATGTCAGTGTGGTAAATTCTTTCTAGAACGAATCTAGTTCAGCTGTGCCTGGACTGCAGCTCTCCAGCTTCTTACTGAGCATCTATCCTCAGTAACAGTAAAATCACCCTGTCTGTGAAGGTGCTGACAGGACTGGAAGTGGCTCAGATGAGAAAGCTTATTCCAAAGCATTTAAAAAATGATGCTGCCATAATGAGATTTGTGACTCACAAGCAAAGCCTGGGTGTCTTGTGCACATAAAAGACCTGTTCCTCGTGTCAGGAAAGAACTATTTGGCCCAAACTAAACGTAACCAAAATATCTTCCTAGCAATATTCTTTTAAAAGTATTTGCATGAGTCACTAAGTCAGCTTCTCGAATTTTTTAATAATTTTATAAAATCATTTTTTAATATGGCACTCTCAGCATGGCTCTTCAGTCTAAAGAAATGTTACTATAATAATATGACTACAGTTCTCAGAGGCTTTATTTTCTGCTTAATGATATATGTGCATATCATGTGACTGCTTGTAGACCATATGAATATATTATGGCTTAAAACTCAGAATTTAAATTTCATGGACCATGCTAAAATTCAATAAAACTACATTTGAATGCAAGGGGGAAAGAGCAACATGTGGCTTGAATTTTCCTTAAAATACACAGAGGATAGTTAAGGGGGAAAGTGCTTGGGACAGAGTACATCTGGAGTTTTGCCAAACTCATACACTTAAACAATGGCTTAAGACTGAATTCAAATCCAAGCAAATCTCTTCAATCTCCCCCAAAGAGTACAAGGTAGTATTTCAGCTTTGAAAGATAAAGTTAATGAAAATACTTTCAATGAACAAAATGAAAATGTTGGACTTGAAGAAACAGTTTTGCCCTTTGGATTCCCATTCTGCATTTTCACCCACAAAGAGGTTATCATTGACTTTTGGAAGCCATTTCTTCAGTTTTCCATCTTCAATGCCGATTCCACTCTGACCCACACCCCATGTAGAATCATATACACACAGTCCGATGAGCACTAACACTGCTTCAAACCCTTGACATAACATCCAAACCTGAACATGACCTCAAACTACCCTTTCTGCCTATCTCATAGTCAGGTGCAATGGGTGAGAATTCTTACCGACGGAGAAGTCAAACCCCAGCACAGTTTACTGGGATCTCTGTATAATTTTTGCATCTCGGAAACGGCAGTTTTGTCAGGTGAATGGACTTTAAAAGGAACCAGTAGCTTTGGTGGTCAAGGCTTCTTCTCCTAAGGCATCACTTCTATCGTTTTCTGCAGTCTTGCTGTACTATTGCCAAGCAGGCAAATGTCACCTTTGAGTCCCAGCAGAACGTGCGTTGATCTGCTTTCCAAACCTCCCAAATGCAAAGATGCTTGGAGTTGAGCAGTGCCACTTCCAGCTAACTGGCTCTGATTTCAATGGATACAACCAGCCCTCCTCCCTGGCTGGACTAATGCCAGTCTACTTAAGGAGATAATTGACTGCAAACCAGCCTGACTGACAGGCTTCCTAAGTGCCAGATGACAAATGTGCCAGTTCTGGCCTTTGCAGGAGGGCTTGTTCTCCTAGGGACCACAGCTAAAATAGCTTTGGCCTCCCTCTGCCCTGAGCGCTCTTCTCAGCTCCCCAGGGAAATGTTATCAAATAGATCATTCCAAGTTGTTTTCCTTCTATTTTGAAGGGCAGCTACATTAAAATCTTTCTCCCTGCTCTTTGCTTCTCCCCGTGTTTCTCAAGTTTCTGTGCCTCCGGTGAAGGAGTATACAGGCTAAGCCACTACAGTGTTTTCTATCGTCCTGGAAACAAGGAGCATAATTTCAGGTTATCTCCACTAGAACTTAGTAAACCAAGAGTGATTTTATTAATGTTCTGAACTGAGATGGTCATACATTTGTAAGTGTCTCTATTTCTATCTCACTGATGTCCAGTACTTACTTTCTCTCTATTCCAACAGCTAACTAGAGGGAGAACCACATGAGAGATCATAATGAGACCACAAGTCAGTTGAGAGTTACACTTAGACTTCAGATTCCACGCTAGTTAAGAAGGGGATCTTCAGGACTGTCAGTATGAGGGTTTAATTGGGACCTCCCTTGGGATCAGAGCTTTGACAGAAAGCTCCCTCCACTTCGTTTATTTCCATGAACTCCTTTGTTCTCCAACATCAATGCCATGTATAGCTCCTGTTGGGTACCAGGTTCTCCTCTTGGATGAAAACTTGAGTAGAATCATCTCTCAGCTCACTTTACCTTTCTTTCTCCTTTCTCTCTCTCCTTAAAGTAAAAACAAAGCACAACAACCATGCTTTCCCCACAGAGGGAGGAGGGGTTCCGGGAATTTGGGGGTGTCAGACTGAGTTGCTAAGAGTGTCCTGGGAAATGCAGAGGGTCAATTACTCATCCTTCTCTGCCGAGTTGGCCCAGAGGCTCCTTGCTTCTCAGGAGAGACTGTCACTTCAGCTAGCCCCCTGGCTGCCGGATGTCACTTTGGACTGTGCCCCTCTACAGAAAGTGGGAAAATGGCCACTGCTAAAAAAAAGCCCACTAGCCCTTTGGGGCAGGTGGAGAAGGAAGAAATGTTCTTTTGAAGAAATCACTGGGATCCAGTGACTGCCATTGTTTGGCCCTTACACTAGAGGTCCCAGCCTGGAGCTTCCGGGCACCAACTCACCTAGAGGTGGAAGAAGCAGTCAGGCTCCCAAGTCTCCCCAAGTCTATGCTGCCCTTTTCTATCTTTCAACACTCTCAGATTATTGTAAAGGAAAACCCTGCAGGAAACTTTGCAGTCTCAAGCTTAAAGTTGGGATATACTACAGCTGCTTGGGCCTCCAAGGAGGCAGTGACTTCCTTTGAGACTTGTCTCCCAGGCGAGCCCAAAACTTAGCGGAAGGGGTGCAATTTATTGAAAGAAAGTGAAAGTGAAGTCGCTCAGTCGTGTCCGACTCTCTGTGACCCCATGGACTGTACCCTACCACGCTCCTCTGTTCATGGGATTTTCCAGGCAAGAGTACTGGAGTGGGTTGCCATTTCCTTCTCCAGAGGATCTTCCCAATCCAGGGATTGAACCCGGGTCTCCCTCATTGTAGGCAGACGCTTTATCGTCCGAGCCACCAACGGACTTGCAAATAAGGGATGTGTGGAAATTTTTATTTTTAAGAAGCAATGCAAACCCCCTTAGTGTCATTACTGTGAGCAGGTCATTTCGTTGGCAGTTTATTTTCTTCTGATGAAAAGGTTAGAGGCGGGCTGCTGTTGGGCTGGTTCAAGATGGAGCCCTGTTTGAGGTGCCCCACCACTTCCCAGCGCAGCTCCGCCAGGGTTGCAGCCCTCAGGGTCTCTCCAGCGAGCACCGGCTGCGGTTGGCTGCGGGGCCCCCGGCTCTTCCAGGCTGCTGAGGATGAGCAACAGGTCCCCTAGGCCGCCGCGGCTGGGCGCGCGCTTCTTGGAAGTGTGGCCCGCGGCGGCAGTGGTGGTGTCGGGGCGCCCTTGTCTCCGCCACGAGCCCGCCCCGCAGGCTTAATGGGGCGCCGCGGCACCCATCCAATGACACAGGGACCCGGCCGCGGCCCACTCTCAAAAGAGGGTCAGAGAAACCCTGAGAAAAGGGAAAGGCTATTGGTGATGATGTGTTGCTAATAAACCTCATGTAGGAACAGAAAAAGTTCCTTGTTGCGGGGTTTTTTTTTTTTCCTAATCCGGCCTCTCCCACTGAGGTGGACTAGAGCTTGGTTAGGAAAGCAGCGGAAGAATGGGTAGTATAGATAGTTACTGCGCCAACTGATAAAAGGAGCCATGGAGGAGGGAACCTGTGCTGCTGCCGCTCCTCCTGTGAACTCACCCTCTTGATGCTTTCAAGTTTGAAATGAAAAGGGAAGAGGGGGGTTTGGCACGTCCCCAGACTTTCCCCCAGTGGGCACTCACACCGCGGCCTCGTCCCTTGAGAAGCGAAACACCTTTACATCGGCACATCCAGAGAGAAGCTTTAATGGAGAACACCGCGTACAACATAGGCAGACATGAACTTGGCACAAAGTCACAACCCGAACGCGGCGCGGACACAAGCCAGAGGTGACTCGGGGCACAGGACAGTGGCCTCCTCCCTACCCGCCCCCATTCGTTCCCAAACGTTTGTTTCGAGTAAAGTGCTATTCCGGGGCTCAAAAACGAGGAAGAGCAACAGCGGCAAAACAAGTTTCTTTTCCATTCACGGACTGAAACTGAAGAGTTCGTCTGAAAAACGAACGCGCCCAAAGAGCACAGGTAATACCAAATCGACGGTCATCCTCACACGTCTGTCCCAAGGAGGCTGGAGGGCAACGGCCACGAAACGCTCCTGGAAACGTTAAGAGCAATCTTGTCGGGTGACACGGCAGGTTTTTCTTGCATTCTAGAGTTACGGGAACAAAATCCAGCGATGCAAGTAATTAAAGAAAAAAAAAAATCCGAAATGGAACGGATCATGGGAATTCACATTATCTGGGGGCTCTTCAATTGTCTCATCCGATTGATTAACAAACAAATTGCAGGTAGAAAGTCTCCTTTAATCTCTCTCTTTGGTTATGTTTCCCGAACTTACTTTTGGAATCTGAGGCTTTGTGCTTTAAGCTGCGGCCATTCTCTTTTGTGCAAACTAATTGCTTTAGCCGTTCCTTCTATCCTTCTCGACCCTCGGGTCAGAGCCAAGAAACTTAACTGTTGTTCCCAAGATCCTTCGTGAGGTTCCCACTATCCCCCCCACCCCCACCCCAGGCTTTATTCATGCTACCGTGTCCTTGTCCATTTCACTGACCAGGAAAATAACAGTATCAAATGCTCCCTCTTTTCCTTCTTAAGTAAAACGAGATTTCCTTAGCGAATAGCAGTTTTGTCTAGAATACTCACGAGGGGAGGCTGTCTGGGGTTGAGACCCGCCGGGAGAAACGCGGTGGCTGAGGGTCCGCCTCAGCCTCACTCTGTTGGATTTCTCCCAGGGAGGTTTAGCTCTGCTGGCGTCTGCTCCCGGGAATAAGAATCGCAATCCATTTCTATTTTGTCAGCGAATGAAGCTTAAACTCTTTTGTTCCCTTCCCGCATAACTTATGGATTTATAATATTAATTACAATAGAAACTCTTACCTGAAAACTGGTTTTCATTAATCTGATTGTACAATATAGTATAAACACAGACACAGTGTTATATTTATTCAGACCACTGGAGAATCCACTTTCGGGTTGGTTTGTCTGTTTAAATACATTCCTTTCCCCGCAAAGACGGACTCGCCAGCTGTGCCCGACCTGGGCAGGGCGCCCTCACCCTCTCCGGCGGGCGGTCCCGGGCCAGGCGTTTGTTCATCAGAACCCGCTGGGTATTCTAAGAGTGCACCAGCACCGAGTGCAGAGAGCCGCCTTTGGTCTCAGCCGCGCCCGGGGCGGTGGGCTCCAGCAAGGGGGCGGCGGGCGAGGCGGCGGCTGCCGGGCACACGGTGGACGGCGCCGGCGGCTGCTGTGAGGCCCCGGGGACAGCGAGCGTCGGCGGCAGCGCGGCCACTGGAGGCAGCGCGGGAGTCGGCTTGATGGGCACAGGCACCGCGGGGAGGCTCTGGCTTGCCGAGTGGCACAAGGCCTTGACCGGCACCCCGAAGGCGCCGTACTCCGGACCCACGGGGACCCCCGCGGCTGCAGCGGCGGCGGCAGCCGCGGCCACCGAATCCATGACGCCGACGTGCGGCCACACGGAGCTGACCACGTTGCCGAGCTGGCCCGGCACGGGGTAACCCAGGTGGTGCATGACCGACGCCAAGGGCAGCCCGCCCGCCTGCAGCACGCCCTTGTAGTCCCGGCCTATGATGTTTTCGATGGCAAACGGGTGCTTGAAGCCCGACGTGGACGCGGCGGCAGCAGCGGCGGCTGCAGCGGCCGACCCCAGCCCGTAGGGCGGGAACTGGGACAGGCGCCCCACGCTGCCCACTGCCGCCGCCGCCGCCGCTGCTGCCGCCGCTGCCACGGCCGCTGCCTCCTGCATCTTGCCGGGGTGAGACTGCTGCGGAGGCTGCGGCGGAGGCTGCTGCGGGGGCTGCGAAGCGAGGGGCGGCGGCGGCTGTGGAGCGGGATGCGGCTGCTGGTGGAAATAGTGCACCATGTGCGGCGGGGGAGGCGGCGGCGGCGGGTGGTGGTGGTGATGGTGATGGTGCGCCGCGGCGTGGTGGTGATGGTGCGGGTGGTGCGCGTGGTGGGGGTGCACGTGCCCTCCGGGCCCAGTGCCCGGCGCGCTCTTGGTGCTTCCAGCCTGCAGGTGAGGGTGGTCCGCGCGCAGCACCTTGAAGCGCTTGCGGCGCCGCAGAAAGCTGCCGTTCTCGAACATGTCGCCGCAGTCGGGATGCAATGCCCAGAAGCTGCCCTTGCCGGGCTGGTCGGGCCGCCGCGGGATCTTGATGAAGCAGTCGTTGAAGGAGAGGTTGTGGCGCAGGCTGTTCTGCCAGCGCTGCGTGTGCTCGCGGTAGTAGGGGAAGCGTTCCATGATGAACTTATAGATGTCGCTCAGCGGCAGCATCTTTTCCGCTGAGTGTTGGATGGCCATCGCGGTCAGCGAGATGTAAGAGTAGGGAGGCTTTTGGTCGCTGTACGAACTTTTCCCCGGCCGCGGCATCGCCCCCGGCGCCTCCACCGCCCTCTGGCCCACAATGGACCGCAGCGTCGCTCCACACCCCACTCCCGGGGCCTGGCTGTCTTCGCTAACCCGCACTCCGCCTTCCCAGGCCCGCCACCCTGCCCTCTTTTCCCCCTGACCCTCTCGCCGTTTCTCTCCCGCCTTCTCCCCGCTGCCTGTGGTCTCGGCGCTTGGCCTTTAGAGCCAATTTAGTAATCCGACGCTCGCAACTTCTTGCCTCGACGGCTTCGAACCCGCGCGCACAGTCGCAAGCGGGGCGTGCCAGCTTCACCGCCACCCCCCCGGCGTCTTCCCGCGGGTGGCCAGGGGTTAAGCGTGGGAGCTGGCGGAGGAGCAGTCGGGAGGGGCCATATTTCCTTCTGGCTTCGTCTCGTCTTTCTCTCGGTCCGAGGGAAGCGCAGGCCCAAAGAGCTGGAAGGAAGGACTGGGCAGTCAAGACTCTGGCCCTTTAAATCCGAGTTGGCCCTCGTTGTGCAGGAGGCCGGGGGCAGCGGGACTGAACAGCGCGCTGCACGCTGACCGATGACCCGTCCCTTAATCCGCCGTGCGTTCTCGTGCCCCTGGAGAGGAGAGGCGAGGTAAGGAGAAGGGAGCTCGGCTCTGGCAGCCCGCGTCTCCCTTCTCTCCGGCAGCTAGCAGCGGATCCGGGGGGTAGAGCTGTAGGCGGTCGCCTTGCGGCGGGGTTGCGGGGGTCGGGGGAAAGTTTGTAGGTTTCTGTAGCGGCGGCGGCGCTTGCAGACCCTGAGAAGGGGCGGGGGCGCTGGATGCGGCGCGCAGGCGGAGGGGCTTCTGCGAGCGCCAGGAGGGCGCGGGGCTAGCCCGGCCCGCTCAGTTGCAGCCGCTCTCCCGGGCCGGTCTGGAGCTGGAGAGGCAGCGGCGGCGGCTGTGGCAGCGACGCGCTCTCCTGACTGCGTTTTGTAATGGTCCCCGAGACGCCGAGACCCCCGCAGCTCGCGCTTCGAGACTATCACATGACCGAGGCTGTGGGACTCCGCCGCCGCCGCCGAGTCTCATGCTGAAGAAGGGGCGAGAAGGCGCCGAGCCTCGCCCCCGCCCCCTCCTCCACCTCGGCTCGGGCGCCCCCACCCCCAGCATTTACCACCGGCTCCGCAGCCCCCAGCCGCGGCGGAGTAGGGCAGGGGGCGCAGGCTGTTCGCAGGGTGGGGCATGGTGCCTGGTACGGTCCCCGCCACTGCACCCCACCTGGGTCGCGACGCACGGTAGAGGGGGACCAAAGATTGCTTTCTTGTTCCTCTCCTGCACCTCCCGCCTGCCCCCGCCCTTTCAGGCTTCCCTCTTCCCAGCTACCCGCTCTGGTCTTCTCTCTCCTTACACTGCTTTCCTCCTGGACTAACCACTGTGGGTCAAGTTCACAGCAGGGTGGCCTCGAGACCTCTCTCTGCACGTAATCTCAAAGGCCGGAGGGTTGGAAGGAGAAGCTATCGCAGAGGCGAGACAGGGACGTTTTCGCCAAATGTCAATTTCATCACAATTTTATTGCGCGCCAACTGAGTGTCGGCCCCAGTATAGGCACCTGGTACAGGGAGGCCTGGAACAGCTCTTTACGCTCCAGAACCGCAATCTAGTGGGAGAGACTGACAGTAGCTGGGAAATTTGGATAGATACTAAGGGCTTTATGGATGGAGGCCTCACCAAGAGCGGGTGAATGGGACAGCGTTTCTCTGGGTGGTAACATCTGAGTTGGGGCCGGAAGGAGGGCTTGGAAGCTCAGAGGTCTCATCACCTGGGTGTGTCAGAGTGCAGTCTTGCTACTTTCAGCACATCAAGGGAGAAGGAAATAATTAAAATTAAATAGGAGGTCAAAATGATCAATCCGCAGGGCCCTGATCTGACCTGTGAGGTTGGATGAGCCATGGCGCTGAGGTCCCCATGCTTGACGGGATTCCTGAAGCAGTTTCCTGCTCTACATTCTCTTGCACACCCATGAGCAAATCCCAAGTGATTGGAAAGAACCTGCAGTTGTACTCTGGTTTTGATTGTCTTTGCCAGAGGAAAAGCAGAGTTTGGAGATTGTATGTGTACATATATACATATATATGTATATACAGATACACATACATTCCTTCTGTCTCTTGGCCTCAGTTTCTTTATTTGTAAAATGAGATGTGTGAAGTTGGAAATTTCACGGGTGCCTTCCAGTTCGGAGATTTGAGGAAAAAGGAGCAGTTAAGGACTGTATTTAATTTCTTCTATTCCATGCCTAAATTTGGAGGCAGAAAGCTGTTGGCCCAGACTGTTTCCGAGACTGCCCCTTGCTCTTCCACCTTGAGGACACAGGTCAAGTGGTTTTAGCTTCCGACGTTTGGTGAGCTGCCCAAGAGAAAGAGTAGGAGAAGGGCTGTTTGCCCGTCGGGTTGCAGGAGTGCGGTGAGCGGAACAGATTGACAATATTCATCTTCAGGCAGGAGCTGGATTTCTGGTCAGTGATATTGGCCAGTTTTTTCTAGGTCCGCAGACGTTTTAGAATAGGCGTTAAAACTGGAGCGTGCCAGAGGGCCCCATGGGGGAAAGAGCAACTTCTTGGTTTGTCCTAAGGAAAGGAGACCCTTTCAGAGCAGGATGCTTTCGCTGTCACTTCAAGCCGGGAACGCTCCTTCCGCCAGTGGAGTTTTTGCGGGATTTTTGGTTTGCTGATGCAGTTTAAAGAACCAAGCAGCAGACGGTCTCCTGGCCTCAAGAAGTCATGGAAAAATTCCGAGGAGGTCCACAGTTACAGTGACAGCTAGAGCCCGCTGGCGCCGGGTGTCCCCTTCTCCCTTGACGGATGTGGTGCGAGAACAGCCCTGTCCAGGTCCAAGAGCCGCCGAAAGGCTGCTGGTGGGAGCTCAGCATGCCCAGAGCGCAAAGGCTCTTCCGGCCCTGGCCCCGCATGCCTCGCGGGCAACGGCAAATTTTGTTAAAAGATCTCCGCACACTCAGGCAAAAGCCGTGCCTCCTGTTTGGAAGCAGCTTGAGGACGTTCTCGTTTGCCAACTGGACTCCGAGGCGTCTGGGGACAGCGAGGGGAGGGGGCCTTGAAGGATGTTCCGGACCACCCGCGGGCGCATATAACCTCAGTACTACAGCTGGAGCCGGACACTCGCTGGGTGAGCTCGGCTCGGCCCACAGACCTGCCGCCACCACCTCGTGGGGACGCGAGCCGTGTGACCGGCACCTTCCGCCTCGGCGAGCCAGCGGCGTTCAGCTGGCTGAGCGGCTCCGAGCAGCTCGAACCCAAACAGAGCCGCGAAGGTCGAGCGAGAGCCCCAAGCCTTACTCTTCCTCGTCCCGGGTGGACTTGTCAAGAGCAGAAAGTACTTCCCCGCCCTGAAGCCCCAGCCAGCTCCCGCGGCCCGGGCCCTCGTCGCAGCGGAGAGCGCGGCCGAGGAGTATTGTGGGGGATTCCCGGGGGCGCGGGGCCTGGCAGTCAGGCTCCGGCCGCCGTGGGGGGTGCGCCCGCCCTCTCTCCCCCTCCTTCCCCCGAGGTTGATTTAATTCCGGCAAGTTTTGCAGGCGCTCAGCAGCACCGGCGGGGGCCGGTACGCGCGCGCTCCAGCTGCCTGCAGACAGACCCCCGTTCAAGAAAAACAGATCAAGTAACCACCCTGGCACCAACCAGTCGGTTTCAAGTTTCCGCGTGTAATTTTTTATTTTTTAAAACAACCACTACGCTATACAAATATTGGCTGGCGCTGAGGACGCTGGCAGGCAAATCATCGCCCCGGGCTTAGTGTAATTATCTCAGGCGTATTTGGTTTACCCCTTAGGCAATTGTTGGCGACGCTCGGCTAGAAAGAGGGCTTCCTTGCAAGTTTTTATTGCGTTTAATTGGCTCTATAGAGGGGAGTAAAAATTTGCCAGAAAA